>NC_140580.1:283398012-284717741 GCF_964204655.1 Triturus cristatus | reverse complement strand
AATGGAGTGTGGAATGTGGAATGGAACGGAGTGTGGAGTGTGGAATGGAACGGAGTGTGGAATGTGGAATGGAATGGAGTGTGGAATGGAATGTGGAATGGAGTGTGGAGTGGAATGGAATGTGGAGTGGAATGGAGTGTGGAGTGGAATGGAGTGTGGAGTGGAATGGAGTGTGGAGTGGAATGGAGTGTGGAGTGGGGAATGTGGAATGGAATGGAGTGTGGAATGTGGAAAGGAATGGGGTGTGGAAAGGAATGGAGTGTGGAAAGGAACGTGGAAAGGAGTGGAGTGTGGAAAGGAGTGGAGTGTGGAAAGGAGTGGAGTGTGGAAAGGAGTGGAGTGTGGAAAGGAATGGAGTGTGGAAAGGAATGGAGTGTGGAAAGGAATGGAGTGTGGAAAGGAATGGAGTGTGGAATGGAGTGTGAAATGGAATGGAGTGGAATGGAGTGTGGAGTGGAATGGAGTGGAATGGAATGGAGTGGAATGGAATGGAATGTGGAATGGAGTGTGGAATGTGGAATGGAATGGAGTGTGGAGTGTGGAATGGAGTGTGGAATGGAATGGAGTGTGGAATGTGGAAAGCAGTGGAGTGTGGAAAGGAGTGGAGTGTGGAAAGGAGTGGAGTGTGGAAAGGAGTGGAGTGTGGAGTGTGGAAAGGAATGGAGTGTGGAAAGGAATGGAGTGTGGAATGGAGTGTGGAATGGAATGGAGTGGAATGGAGTGTGGAGTGGAATGGAATGGAGTGTGGAATGGAATGGAATGTGGAATGGAGTGTGGAATGTGGAATGGAATGGAGTGTGGAGTGTGGAATGGAGTGTGGAATGGAATGGAGTGTGGAATGTGGAATGGAGTGTGGAATGTGGAATGGAGTGTGGAATGTGGAATGGAGTGTGGAATGGAATGGAGTGTGGAATGGAATGGAGTGTGGAATGGAGTGTGGAATGGAGTGTGGAATGGAGTGTGGAATGGAATGTGGAATGGAGTGTGGAATGTGGAATGGAATGTGGAATGTGGAGTGGAATGTGGAGTGGAATGTGGAGTGTGGAATGGAGTGTGGAATGGAATGTGGAAAGGAATGGAGTGTGGAAAGGAATGGATTGTGGAAAGGAATGGAGTGTGGAGTGTGGAATGGAGTGTGGAATGGAGTGTGGAATGGAATGGAGTGTGGAATGGAATGGAGTGTGGAATGGAGTGAGGAATGTGGAATGGAGTGAGGAATGTGGAATGGAGTGTGGAATGGAATGGAGTGTGGAATGGAATGGAGTGTGGAATGGAATGGAGTGTGGAATGTGGAATGGAGTGTGGAGTGGAATGGAGTGGAGTGTGGAGTGGAGTGTGGAGTATGGAGTGGAGTGTGGAGTATGGAGTGGAGTATGGAGTGTGGTGTGGAGTTTGGAGTGTGGAGTGTGGTTCGGAGTATGGAGTGGAGTGTGGAGTATGGAATGGAGTGTGGAGTATGGAATGGAGTGTGGAGTATGGAATGGAGTGTGGAGTATGGAATGGAGTGTGGAGTATGGAATGGAGTGTGGAGTATGGAATGGAGTTTGGAGTATGGAATGGAGTTTGGAGTATGGAATGGAGTGTGGAGTATGGAATGGAGTGTGGAGTATGGAATGGAGTGTGGAGTGTGGAATGGAGTGTGGAGTGTGGAATGGAGTGTGGAGTGTGGAGTGTGGAGTATGGAATGGAGTGTGGAGTATGGAATGGAGTGTGGAGTATGGAATGGAGTGTGGAATGGAGTGTGGAGTATGGAATGGAGTGTGAAGTATGGAATGGAGTGTGGAGTATGGAATGGAGTGTGGAGTATGGAATGGAGTGTGGAGTATGGAATGGAGTGTGGAGTATGGAATGGAGTGTGGAGTATGGAATGGAGTGTGGAAAGGAATGGAGTGTGGAGTGTGGAATGGAGTGTGGAGTGTGGAGTGTGGAATGGAGTGTGGAATGGAGTGGAATGTGGAATGGAGTGTGGAATGGAATGGAGTGTGGAATGGAATGGAGTGTGGAATGGAATGGAGTGTGGAATGGAATGGAGTGTGGAATGTGGAATGGAATGTGGAATGGAGTGTGGAATGGAGTGGAATGTGGAATGGAGTATGGAATGGAGTGTGGAATGTGGAATGGAATGGAGTGTGGAGTATGGAATGTGGAATGGAATGGAGTGTGGAGTATGGAATGTGGAATGGAATGGAGTGTGGAGTATGGAATGTGGAATGGAATGGAGTGTGGAGTATGGAATGTGGAATGGAATGGAGTGTGGAGTATGGAATGTGGAATGGAATGGAGTGTGGAGTATGGAATGGAGTGTGGAATGTGGAATGGAATGGAGTGTGGAGTATGGAATGTGGAATGGAATGGAGTGTGGAGTATGGAATGGAGTGTGGAATGTGGAATGGAATGGAGTGTGGAGTATGGAATGTGGAATGGAATGGAGTGTGGAGTATGGAATGTGGAATGGAATGGAGTGTGGAGTATGGAATGTGGAATGGAATGGAGTGTGGAGTATGGAATGGAGTGTGGAATGTGGAATGGAATGGAGTGTGGAGTATGGAATGTGGAATGGAATGGAGTGTGGAGTATGGAATGTGGAAATGAATGGAGTGTGGAGTATGGAATGTGGAATGGAATGGAGTGTGGAGTATGGAATGTGGAATGGAATGGAGTGTGGAGTATGGAATGTGGAATGGAGTGTGGAGTGTGGAGTGTGGAGTGTTGGAGAATAGAGTGTGGAGTCTATATTCTATGAGTGTGGAGTATGGAATATTCTACATTCCACATTCCATTCTATATGAAAGAATGGAGTGTGGAATATGGAGTGGAATGGAGTGTGGAGTATGGAGTGGAATGGAGTGTAGAGTGTAGAGTGTGGAGTGTAGAGTGTAGAGTGTAGAGTGTAGAGTGTGGAGTGTGGAGTGTGGAGTGTGGAGTGTGGTATGGAGTGTGGTATGGAGTGGAGTATGGAGTGGAGTATGGAGTGGAGTGTGGAGTGGAGTGTGGAGTATGGAGTGGAGTGTGGAGTATGGAGTGGAGTGTGGAGTATGGAGTGGAGTGTGGAGTATGGAGTGGAGTGTGGAGTATGGAGTGGAGTGTGGAGTGTGGAGTGGAGTATGGAGTGTGGTGTGGAGTATGGAGTGTGGTGTGGAGTATGGAGTGGAGTGTGGAGTATGGAATGGAGTGTGGAGTATGGAATGGAGTGTGGAGTATGGAATGGAGTGTGGAGTTTGGAATGGAGTGTGGAGTATGGAATGGAGTGTGGAGTATGGAATGGAGTGTGAAGTGTGGAGTATGGAATGGAGTGTGGAGTATGGAATGGAGTGTGGAGTGTGGAGTATGGAATGGAGTGTGGAGTGTGGAGTATGGAATGGAGTGTGGAGTATGGAATGGAGTGTGGAGTATGGAATGGAGTGTGGAGTGAGGAATGGAGTGTGGAATGGAGTGTGGAGTGTGGAATGGAGTGTGGAGTATGGAATGGAGTGTGGAGTATGGAATGGAGTGTGGAGTATGGAATGGAGTGTGGAGTATGGAATGGAGTGTGCAGTATGGAATGGAGTGTGGAGTATGGAATGGAGTGTGGAGTGAGGAATGGAGTGTGGAATGAGGAATGGAGTGTGGAATGGAGTGTGGAGTGTGGAATGGAGTGTGGAGTATGGAATGGAGTGTGGAGTATGGAATGGAGCGTGGAGTATGGAATGGAGTATGGAATGGAGTGTGGAGTATGGAATGGAGTGTGGAGTGTGGAGTATGGAATGGAGTGTGGAGTATGGAATGGAGTGTGGAGTGTGGAGTATGGAATGGAGTGTGGAGTGTGGAGTATGGAATGGAGTGTGGAGTGTGGAGTATGGAATGGAGCGTGGAGTATGGAATGTAGCGTGGAGTATGGGATGGAGCGGGGAGTATGTAATGGAGCGTGGAGTATGGAATGGAGTGTGGAGTATGGAATGGAGTGTGGAGTATGGAATGGAGTATGGAATGGAGTGTGGAATGGAGTGTGGAATGGGGTGTGGAGTGTGGAGTGTGGAGTGTGGAATGTGGAATGGAGTGTGGAGTATGGAATGGAGTATGGAATGGAGTGTGGAGTATGGAGTATGGAATGGAGTATGGAATGGAGTGTGGAATGGAGTGTGGAATGGGGTGTGGAGTGTGGAGTGTGGAATGGAGTGTGGAGTGTGGAGTGTGGAGTGTGGAGTGTGGAATGGAGTGTAGAGTATGGAATGGAGTATGGAATGGAGTGTGGAGTGTTGAGTATGGAATGGAGTGTGGAGTGTGGAGTGTGGAGTGTGGAATGGAGTGTGGAATGTGGAATGGAGTGTGGAATGTGGAATGGAGTGTGGAATGTGGAATGGAGTGTGGAATGGAGTATGGAGTGGAGTGGAGTGTGGAGTGGAGTGTGGAGTGGAGTGTGGAATGGAGTGTGGAATGGAGTGTGGAGTGTGGAGTGGAGTGTGGAATGGAGTGTGGAATGGAGTGTGGAATGGAGTGTGGAATGGAGTGTGGAATGGAGTGTGGAACGGAGTGTGGAATGGAGTGTGGAGTGTGGAGTGGAGTGTGGAGTGTGGAATGGAGTGTGGAGTGTGGAATGGAGTGTGGAGTGTGGAATGGAATGGAGTGTGGAGTATGGAATGTGGAATGGAATGGAGTGTGGAGTATGGAATGTGGAATGGAATGGAGTGTGGAGTATGGAATGTGGAATGGAATCAAGTGTGGAGTATGGAATGTGGAATGGAATGTGGAATGGAGTGTGGAATGTGGAATGGAGTGTGGAATGTGGAATGGAGTGTGGAATGTGGAATGGAGTGTGGAATGTGGAATGGAGTGTGGAATGTGGAATGGAGTGTGGAGTGTGGAATGGAGTGTGGAGTGGAATGGAGTGTGGAGTATGGAATGGAGTGTGGAGTGTGGAGTATGGAATGGAGTGTGGAGTGTGGAGTATGGAATGGAGTGTGGAGTGTGGAGTATGGAATGGAGTGTGGAGTATGGAATGGAGTGTGGAGTGAGGAATGGAGTGTGGAATGGAGTGTGGAGTGTGGAATGGAGTGTGGAGTATGGAATGGAGTGTGGAGTATGGAATGGAGTGTGGAGTATGGAATGGAGTGTGGAGTATGGAATGGAGTGTGGAGTATGGAATGGAGTGTGCAGTATGGAATGGAGTGTGGAGTATGGAATGGAGTGTGGAGTGAGGAATGGAGTGTGGAATGAGGAATGGAGTGTGGAATGGAGTGTGGAGTGTGGAATGGAGTGTGGAGTATGGAATGGAGTGTGGAGTATGGAATGGAGTGTGGAGTATGGAATGGAGTATGGAATGGAGTGTGGAGTATGGAATGGAGTGTGGAGTGTGGAGTATGGAATGGAGTGTGGAGTATGGAATGGAGTGTGGAGTGTGGAGTATGGAATGGAGTGTGGAGTGTGGAGTATGGAATGGAGTGTGGAGTGTGGAGTATGGAATGGAGCGTGGAGTATGGAATGTAGCGTGGAGTATGGGATGGAGCCGGGAGTATGGAATGGAGCGTGGAGTATGGAATGGAGTGTGGAGTATGGAATGGAGTGTGGAGTATGGAATGGAGTATGGAATGGAGTGTGGAATGGAGTGTGGAATGGGGTGTGGAGTGTGGAGTGTGGAGTGTGGAATGTGGAATGGAGTGTGGAGTATGGAATGGAGTATGGAATGGAGTGTGGAGTATGGAGTATGGAATGGAGTATGGAATGGAGTGTGGAATGGAGTGTGGAATGGGGTGTGGAGTGTGGAGTGTGGAATGGAGTGTGGAGTGTGGAGTGTGGAGTGTGGAGTGTGGAATGGAGTGTAGAGTATGGAATGGAGTATGGAATGGAGTGTGGAGTGTTGAGTATGGAATGGAGTGTGGAGTGTGGAGTGTGGAGTGTGGAATGGAGTGTGGAATGTGGAATTGAGTGTGGAATGTGGAATGGAGTGTGGAATGTGGAATGGAGTGTGGAATGGAGTATGGAGTGGAGTGGAGTGTGGAGTGGAGTGTGGAGTGGAGTGTGGAATGGAGTGTGGAATGGAGTGTGGAGTGTGGAGTGGAGTGTGGAATGGAGTGTGGAATGGAGTGTGGAATGGAGTGTGGAATGGAGTGTGGAATGGAGTGTGGAATGGAGTGTGGAATGGAGTGTGGAGTGTGGAGTGGAGTGTGGAGTGTGGAATGGAGTGTGGAGTGTGGAATGGAGTGTGGAGTGTGGAATGGAGTGTGGAGTGTGGAATGGAATGGAGTGTGGAGTATGGAATGTGGAATGGAATGGAGTGTGGAGTATGGAATGTGGAATGGAATGGAGTGTGGAGTATGGAATGTGGAATGGAATCAAGTGTGGAGTATGGAATGTGGAATGGAATGTGGAATGGAGTGTGGAATGGAGTGTGGAATGTGGAATGGAGTGTGGAATGTGGAATGGAGTGTGGAATGTGGAATGGAGTGTGGAATGTGGAATGGAGTGTGGAGTGTGGAATGGAGTGTGGAGTGGAATGGAGTGTGGAGTGTGGAGTGTGGAATGTGGAATGGAATGGAGTGTGGAGTGGAATGTAGTGTGGAATGTGGAGTGGAGTGTGGAGTGGAATGGAGTGTGGAGTGGAATGGAATGGAGTATGGAGTGGAATGGAGTATGGTGTGGAATGGGGTGTGGAGTGGAATGGGGTGTGGAGTGGAATGGGGTGTGGAGTGGAATGGGGTGTGGAGTGGAATGGGGTGTGGAGTGGAATGGTGTGAAGTGGAATGGTGTGGAGTGGAGAATGGAATGGAGTGTGAAGTGGAATGGAATGTGGAGTGGAGTGTGGAGTGGAATGGAGTGTGGAGTGGAATGAAGTGTGGAGTGGAATGAAGTGTGGAGTGGAATGAAGTGTGGAGTGGAATGAAGTGTGGAGTGGAAAGAAGTGTGGAGTGAAGTGTGGAGTGGAATGGAGTGTGGAGTGGAGTGGAGTGGAATGGAGTGTGGAGTGGAGTGGAATGGAGTGTGGAGTGGAATGGAGTGTGGAGTGGAATGGAGTGTGGAGTGGAATGGAGTGTGGAGTGGAATGGAGTGTGGAGTGGAATGGAATGGAGTGGAGTGGAATGTGGAGTGTGGAGTGTGGAATGTGGAGTGTGGAATGTGGAGTGTGGAATGTGGAATGTGGAGTGTGGAATGTGGAGTGTGGAGTGTGGAGTGTGGAGTGTGGAGTGTGGAATGGAGTGTGGAATTTGGAATGGAGTGTGGAATTTGGAATGGAGTGTGGAATGTGGAATGGAATGGAGTGTGGAGTGTGGAGTATGGAATGGAGTGTGGAGTGTGGAGTGTGGAGTGTGGAGTGTGGAGTGTGGAGTGTGGAATGGAGTGTGGAATGTGGAATGGAGTGTGGAATGGAGTATGGAATGGAGTATGGAGTATGGAGTGTGGAATGGAATGGAGTGTGGAGTATGGAATGTGGAATGGAGTGTGGAGTGTGGAGTATGGAATGGAGTGTGGAGTGTGGAGTGTGGAGTGTGGAATGGAGTGTGGAATGGAGTGTGGAATGGAGTGTGGAATGGAGTATGGAGTGTGGAATATGGAATGGAGTGTGGAATATGGAATGGAATGGAGTGTGGAGTATGGAATATGGAATGGAGTGTGGAATGGAATGGAGTATGGAGTATGGAATGGAATAGAGTGTGGAGTATGGAATGGAATAGAGTGTGGAGTATGGAATATGGAATGGAATGGAGTGTGGAGTATGGAATGGAGTGTGGAATGTGGAGTATGGAGTGTGGAATGGAATGTGGAATGTGGAGTGTGGAATGTGGAGTGTCGAATGTGGAGTCAGGAATGTGGAGTGTGGAATGTGGAATGGAATGGAGTGTGGAATGTGGAATGGAATGGAGTGTGGAATGTGGAATGGAGTGTGGAATGGAATGGAGTGTGGAATGTGGAATGGAATGGAGTGTGGAGTGTGGAATGTGGAATGGAGTGTGGAAAGGAATGGAGTGTGGAGTGTGGAGTGTGGAGTGTGGAATGGAGTGTGGAGTGTGGAATGGAATGGAGTGTGGAATATGGAATGGAATGGAGTGTGGAATATGGAATGGAATGGAGTGTGGAATGTGGAATGGAGTGTGGAGTGGAATGGAGTGTGAAGTGGAATGGAATGGAGTGTTGAATGTGGAATGGAATGGAGTGTGGAGTGGAATGGAGTGTGGAGTGGAATGGGGTGTGGAGTATGGAATGTGGAATGGAGTGTGGAATGGAGTGTGGAATGTGGAATGGAATGGAGTGTGGAGTGTGGAATGTGGAATGGAGTGTGGAATGTGGAATGGAACGGAGTGTGGAGTGTGGAATGGAACGGAGTGTGGAATGTGGAATGGAATGGAGTGTGGAATGGAGTGTGGAATGGAATGGAGTGTGGAATGGAATGTGGAATGGAGTGTGGAGTGGAATGTGGAGTGGAATGGAGTGTGGAGTGGAATGGAGTGTGGAGTGGGGAATGTGGAATGGAATGGAGTGTGGAATGTGGAAAGGAATGGGGTGTGGAAAGGAATGGAGTGTGGAAAGGAACGTGGAAAGGAGTGGAGTGTGGAAAGGAGTGGAGTGTGGAAAGGAGTGGAGTGTGGAAAGGAGTGGAGTGTGGAGTGTGGAAAGGAATGGAGTGTGGAAAGGAATGGAGTGTGGAATGGAGTGTGGAATGGAATGGAGTGGAATGGAGTGTGGAGTGGAATGGAATGGAGTGTGGAATGGAATGGAGTGGAATGGAATGGAGTGGAATGGAATGGAATGTGGAATGGAGTGTGGAATGGAATGGAGTGTGGAGTGTGGAAAGGAGTGGAGTGTGGAAAGGAGTGGAGTGTGGAAAGGAGTGGAGTGTGGAAAGGAGTGGAGTGTGGAGTGTGGAAAGGAGTGGAGTGTGGAAAGGAGTGGAGTGTGGAAAGGAGTGGAGTGTGGAGTGTGGAAAGGAATGGAGTGTGGAAAGGAATGGAGTGTGGAATGGAGTGTGGAATGGAGTGTGGAATGGAGTGTGGAATGGAATGGAGTGGAATGGAGTGTGGAGTGGAATGGAGTGTGGAATGTGGAATGGGATGGAGTGTGGAATGTGGAATGGAATGGAGTGTGGAGTGTGGAATGGAGTGTGGAATGTGGAATGGAGTGTGGAATGTGGAATGGAGTGTGGAATGTGGAATGGAGTGTGGAATGTGGAATGGAGTGTGGAATGGAATGGAGTGTGGAATGGAATGGAGTGTGGAATGGAATGGAGTGTGGAATGGAGTGTGGAATGGAGTGTGGAATGGAGTGTGGAATGGAGTGTGGAATGGAGTGTGGAATGGAGTGTGGAATGGAATGTGGAATGGAGTGTGGAATGTGGAATGGAATGTGGAATGTGGAGTGGAATGTGGAGTGGAATGTGGAATGGAATGTGGAATGGAGTGTGGAATGGAATGTGGAAAGGAATGGAGTGTGGAAAGGAATGGATTGTGGAAAGGAATGGAGTGTGGAGTGTGGAATGGAGTGTGGAATGGAGTGTGGAATGGAATGGAGTGTGGGATGGAGTGAGGAATGTGGAATGGAGTGAGGAATGTGGAATGGAGTGTGGAATGGAATGGAGTGTTGAATGGAATGGAGTGTGGAATGGAATGGAGTGTGGAATGGAATGGAGTGTGGAATGTGGAATGGAGTGTGGAGTGGAATGGAGTGGAATGTGGAAGGGAGTGTGGAATGGAATGGAGTGTGGAATGGAGTGTGGAATGGAGTGGAATGGAATGGAGTGTGGAATGGAGTGTGGAATGGAATGGAGTGTGGAATGGAATGGAGTGTGGAATGGAATGTGGAATGGAGTGTGGAATGTGGAATGGAGTGTGGAATGTGGAATGGAATGTGGAATGTGGAATGGAATGTGGAATGGAGTGTGGAATGGAATGGAGTGTGGAATGGAATGGAGTGTGAACTGTGGAATGGAATGGAGTGTGGAGTATGGAATGTGGAATGGAATGGAGTGTGGAGAATGGAATATGGAATGGAGTGTGGAGTATGGAATATGGAATGGAGTGTGGAGTATGGAATATGGAATGGAGTGTGGAGTATGGAATATGGAATGGAGTGTGGAGTATGGAATATGGAATGGAGTGTGGAATGTGGAATGGAATGGAGTGTGAAATGTGGAATATGGAATGGAGTGTGGAGTATGGAATATGGAATGGAGTGTGGAGTATGGAATATGGAATGGAGTGTGGAGTATGGAATATGGAATGGAGTGTGGAATGTGGAATGGAATGGAGTGTGGAGTATGGAATGGAGTGGAGTATGGAATGGAATGGAGTGTGGAATGGAGTGTGGAATGTGGAATGGAGTGTGGAATGTGGAGTGCAATGTGGAATGTGGAATGTGGAATGGAGTGTGGAATGGAGTGTGGAATGTGGAATGGAATGGAGTGTGGAGTGTGGAATGGAGTGTGGAGTATGGAATGGAATGTGGAATGTGGAGTATGGAGTGTGGAATGGAGTGTGGAGTATGGAATGGAGTGTGGAATGTGGAATGTGGAGTGTGGAATGGAATGTGGAGTGTGGAATGTGGAGTGGAGTGTGGAATGTGGAGTGTGGAATGTGGAATGGAATGGAGTGTGGAATGTGGAATGGAATGGAGTGTGGAATGTGGAATGGAATGGAGTGTGGAATGTGGAATGGAGTGTGGAATGGAATGGAGTGTGGAATGTAGTGTGGAAAGGAATGGAGTGTGGAGTGTGGAATGTGGAGTGGAATGGAGTGGAATGGAGTGTGGAAAGGAATGGAGTGTGGAATGGAATGGAATGGAGTGTGGAGTGTGGAATGGAATGGAGTGTGGAGTGTGGAATGGAATGGAGTGTGGAATGGAATGGAGTGTGGAATATGAAATGGAATGGAGTGTGGAATATGGAATGGAATGGAATGTGGAATGGAGTGTGGAGTGGAATGGAGTGTGAAGTGGAATGGAATGGAGTGTTGAATGTGGAATGGAATGGAGTGTGGAATGGAGTGTGGAGTGGAATGGAGTGTGGAGTGGAATGGGGTGTGGAGTATGGAATGTGGAATGGAGCTCTTATCGTGCACCTGTCCCAGTTCTTGGATTGAAGGGTACTCGTACAGTGATTTTGCCTCCTTTGCCCGGTCGCAAGGAAAATAGATTTATTTCAATTGACAAAGTCAAGCTACACCATATGGCCGATACTGAATAGTATGACTCCATGTATTCCAAGTCGAGATCTTTCTCTGACTCCAATGGCTTCTGCTTCCTCGACTACTCCCCGTGTAATGGAGGGGGAGTTGGAGACTTCTGTTGATTTCTTGCTTGTTGTAACTTCAACTTCCACTAATGCAAATATCGAGTATGATTCTCCTCCGATTGAGGTTGTCGTTGACATTTCTAACAGTACAATACATAATCCATCTATTGATGCTCAGCCACCATTGTTTTGTTTGGGAGCAAGTGGATATTATATGGATTGTACCAGTTTTTTGTTAGACTCATCTTCTTCTTCCTTATCTGTGATGACCCTTCCAACTCGTATATGTCTTTTTATTGCCTAGTTCAGGAAAACTTACTTGGTCCTACCCTGGACATACATTTGGATGGTGCTCACGCTGACTTTCCTTTTCATGTGGAATGGGTTTGTGACAGTGTTGTTTTTGCTCATCAATGGTCATTATTTACCTGAACGTTCTGCTGTGTAATTTGTTGATGGAGTTCTAGCTCCCCATACATCATCTCATATAATGAAATGAGATCAAGCCCTTGTGAACATTTCGGCCTTCCCTGTTGCTGATGGCATCGTTTGGGATAATGTTGCATTCAATATCCATGATCCAGCAGAGGTCCTGAACATTCCATACGTGTTCTGCGTTTCACTAGGAGATGTGGTATCACAGGACATACACTCAGACAACTGGGATGTTCAGGCTGTTCATTCATTGTTTTCTGATTTAAAATATTATGCTGCTTTTGATGCTGAAGATTTGTATTTTAATTCGGCCAATTATGTGGATTTATTCTGTTACCAACATTATGGCCATCATTTCTTGCATAAAACGAACACGCTAAGACCGATTTTTAATTTTACGTAGTGGGAACATTGTCTGACTCCTTTACAGGGCAGTTCTAATACTAGACAGAGTAAGTTCACATACTTTTCTGATTATAATACGTCCAATTCAGAGTCCTATTTCTATAAGTTAAAATTGCCATCTGAATCTAAATTTATATTGACACACACTAAATTGATTTATTCTAATTCCTCTAGGACTGATTTGGCCTTACATGGTTATGATCATTGGAAAGACACCATCGATTTGAAATCCATTTGGGGTACCAAACATTGGCAGGTGCAGGGCACTGAAGCTCTGCATTGTGCATGTCTGGGTCCGACTCAAATTTTGTTTTTAAATGACACGGTGCAACAAACTACTTGTTTTGGTTTGGCAACGGCAAAAAATGTGAATCTTCCGTCTATTCCCTCATTTGCTGAGTACAAAACGTGGCGTACATACATTAATCATACAATTGATGTATTGATTGCCCTGTTCCAAAATGGTAGTATTAATTCTCCTGACATTGACCCCTTGGGGTGGTTACTGTGGCCAACAAGTTCCAATGCATGTCAACTGCGTTTTCTTAATCCAACAACAGGTTTCATACAAAGCAGACCTGATCCACATTTCCCACATTTTCATTCAGTCACCATGTATTCAGTGGGGAAACTGTGTCTGCAATGGTTGGGACACTCCACACTGTCGTCAGTGAAACAACATCTGGCTCTTTTGTCGGGTGAAGTCGATTTGACTGATTTTATATTAGGTTCAAAATCACCTAGATCAAAAATATTTATTTTTGAAGCATATAATGAATTGTGGAAACTGTCGTAGATGGAAGCTGCGGTGCGCTGGCGCCAAATTGACCAAGCTAATTTGAAAAAAGTTCTTGCAGTGGTCGATTATAGCATTAATAGATTGTCTTCCAGTATTTACACCTTGGATAATATTGTTACCTCTGTTATTGATATTGTACAGAATGATGTATCTGTGTTGTATCGTGGTCAAAATCAATTGCGCTCTGTAATGCAATTTGCATGGAAGTTACAAACGCTCAAAATGGGAAAAGTTCCATGGGATTATTGGAATGCTTCTGCACTGTTTTTACCGTTTAATTTGACTGATAAACAGAAATGTATGTCTATGAAAGATGCCACTTAAACGTTATCACACATAGAACAATTCGAATGGTTACCTTTTTCTGTAGCAGAAACTGATTCATCTGTGTGGTTAATACAAGGCATTGTTTCACTGCCCTTCTCACTATTTCAGTTTACATCGTGCATGAAACATTTCCCGGTTGGACGCTTTGAGCCCCTGAGAAGTGCATTTATTCATGAATGGTGGTCATTGCCTTTACCTACAGATGGCAGAATGCAGATAAGGAAGTTTTCCTCACAGGGGATATTTGCGATTCCACAGTAGGACATTCCCTAGTTTGCAAACAAGTTAAATTGCACTGCGCTTGTAACGTGTCGGCACCTAATCTGGCTTGTTTTTTCAAAAGGTACACCCATCCTAGCTATTATTCCTGCACTCACTTGATTTCAAATGGCAACTATCTTATTTTAAATAACCACGACTGCTGTGGCTTATGGGCCGGCATACCGTATATAGTAACGGTTTTGCAAAGTGTTACTTGTTGCAGCAATATCCTTTTTCAACCCCGCATGGGATTGTAGATAGTTCTCTTTGGCCTTCCATTCCAACTTTGAAAACAGATTTCAATAAACTAAGCAGACTCAAAGTGCTAATGTTTCAACAAGAAGTGGCTCTCACATCAGCGCAAGAGACCTTCGAATTGCAGGTAGTGAGAACCACATGTGAGTTACACTTGCTGCTGAACACAAATCTCCCACTCTATTTCGGAGAATTAATACACCAAATATTTCATGCGTCTGATACTGAAGGCCTTGCTAATTTTTTTTAACTTGTGGGATCCGGCCTTGTTTCCTCTTTTCAGACAATTTTTGGAGTAGTACCGGCCTTTATTCATTCAATTTTTTCCATAGCCGCGGAGGGTTTCCACTGATCCTCTTACTGTTGTGCGACTTGCTGGTACTTCTGCTCCTGTTACAGATTGGCTGCACATCTTGTGGTACTGCACAGACCCGGCCAATTGCAACTGTACCGTGACGGAATGCAACAACTATTTGGATGTTTGCCATTGCCGACACTTGGAGTGAGTTATGTACTTACCTTTCGCCTCACCTACTTAACTTGCGTGCAACCTGTGTTCAATTGCCGACGGTGCCCTTTCTGTTGGGCCTTGAAAATCTGCCTCGCCAATACATCCAGCCCTGACCTGGTTTATGATCTGTTAACCCCTTCGATGCGAGTGACGGAGCGGTTCCGTCATGCGCGTCGGTTGCGCTGTGCGCATGACGGAACCGCTCCGTCATGGCCCCGCACGGAACCTTCAGCACAGCGCGGTAATCCGCGCCGCGCTGAAGGGGTTAATGGGTCCATTACTGGCCTATGACCAGGCCTGTTCTGGGGACGGCCTTTTGATGCATGCGGCTGCACTTGGAGTTTTGGCAGGCTGGAATACCTGTGAGGATGCACAGCGCCTCTTGCAAAGGAGTTTCATCGAATATAACGCAAGTTGCCCGGATATGCTCCTGGAGGCATTGGATTATGAGGAGCATGTGTGTTCATTCGAACTGCTGAACTGGATGGCGTCCCTATTTGCTATGAATGACAGGGATGACCTTTTGGAAAAGCTTGCATTCCACAGTTCATGTAATCTGGTGAATTTTCCGGACTCACTTTAAAAACATTTTTGACTTGAATTTTTGCATTTTTACGATTTGGTCTTTTTACAAGCATTTTTTACTCTGCTTACCGTTGCATTCAGTTTTTTCTATATGCCACAAACTGCCCAAAGGGAGAGTGTCACATGGCCGATAGGGACATTGTCGACATTGCTAAGTTAGCATGAGCCCAGCAGCCATGATGCAGCTTTTGCGCATGTTACTACATGGCTTTCTTTTTGCAAGTCTCTGTTTATGTCTTTCACATGAGAAACGTCTGCTTTGTTAGTTTTCTGCCTGTTCCTGGAGTTTAGTCTGAACACTGCGAGCAAGGTCGATAAACAATGCCCCTTGTTATTCTGTTCTGGTCAGTCCCTAGCACCTAGACAAAACATGCTAATGCAGCTGCTGCTGGAAACTCGTACTTTGATATTATGGGGATTCATGTTTAGGTAACATACACTTGGAGAGGCAGCTTTGCCCGGGAGAAGAACAATGCGGATCTTATGATGTAGATATGCCATCTAGTCACTAAGCTATGGGGTCTGCTGACAAAGCCCAGAGATCTTCTATCATATAATAATACTTCTGCTTACCAAGGGGAGGGTGGTTAGGCTCTATAGTCCTTTTCCACTGTCTTTATATGATGACATCTCCCTTTATGATATATGGCCTAGCTGCAATGCTAACTGTTTAGTTTTATGCATTTTTCTGCTGGTTGTGGTTCGCATACTGCATTTTAGAGCACGATAGTTAAAATAAACATTTTAAACTATATTCATGTTTCAGTCAGTTCTTATTTTGGACAGGTACGAGATTTTGAGCAAAAAGGTATGTCTTGTTACCAAGATTTCTGAGAGATCCAGGAGTGTTGTGTTCTGGGGTGTCTAATCATTTGCTTCTTTATGAGTGTGTAGGAGAGTGAGTGAGACACTATAGCTAGTCGATCCTGGGCTCGTGGGCACTAAGGTGGTGGGAAGGCTTGGCTCCTATACACAGAGGTCCCATATTCCTGCGCATAGTTCTATGTATATGCAGAATTCCTGCAACAGGGACGCCTAGCTACACCGGAGGCCTCGATGCTAACATCCAGAGCCCAGCTTCCTTATCTGGCACCTTTCCCTTTTCCTTTTCAGCTCCTTCCTGAGTTTGTGCAGGTACAGTCATAAGCCCAATCTTCATAGGCTCATCTGGCAGTTTTACTCCTCCTAATGGTTGCCACAAAAGATCCACGAGGTACGGTGTGTGGAGTGAGGGAAGGCAGGTGGTGTGGTGTCTCCTTTTCCCCCCTGCATTCTTTTCTATGTCTCCTTTGCTCTCAGTCTGACCTGCATTCGCCATGCACTTTGTTTTACTGTTGCAGCCTCATAGCACCCATGGCCGTCGCCATGGTCTGGGCACCCACCAAAGTATTGTTCTTGGCACCGCTCCCCCGGTCCTTTTGGGACCCATTCATGCTGCTGTCGTGCGTCTAGATTTTCTTTATAGTTGTCTCCTAACAGAGAGCATCAGAAGCTCCCACACCTGCAGGAGACGCTCAAAACCAGCAGCCCAGTTGACCTTCCGTCCTACCCGATCCAAGATCCCCTAGATGACGGCAACAGTGACCATGCTCCGTCCTCCTGCTTTGTAACTGACTCTGTGAGGGACTAGTCAGAGAGTCAGGGACTAGGCACAGCCGTCTCTCATAGCCGCCACCTTAATGATTGCTGAGGTCCCCTCTTTTATCTGGTTTCCTTGAGTATTTCTTTTTTTAAATAATTGTTTGAGTTTTTTTATGGTTCATAGATACTTTGGACTGCTTTGAGGTATCTCTATTGGATTCATTTTAATTTTCAATTTTTTGGACTTTCTGGACCATATTTTCCTCATTTTTGGTGCAATACTATTTTTGACTACGTGGATAGAGAGGAAGGTCTGCAGCTACAGAACAGTACTTTTTATTTATCTTGTTGCTTTTGGGTGGGAAATGTGATATTTTATTGTATGTGTTAGTATTATGTGATTGGTTTTTGGAATTATGAGGTTTATGTGTTGAAATTGATTAATGGGATGGGTTGAGTTTGTTTTTTAGTTTCTTGGTTGGTGACGGTTACATTTTTTATTTCAATAATTTATATATAATTTCTCCCTCTCGCGCTGGGACACTCGGAGTATCTGTGCGTGTTACAAGCTTAAATAACATAACATAACATGACATAACAAAACATAATCTCAGTCTTCATTAACGATGGAACTAATGTTCTAAAATATTATGTTTTTTTTTAAATGGTTGTCATGTTGGTTTAGATCTGTGATAGTTTTTTTTAAATTTGGTTGGTTACTATTTATTTTACAATGTGCTCTTGGCAATCATTAATAAGTAAAAAAAAATTTGTGTAATTTATGAAGAGTTTGACTTTAAATTGTAGCATGCTATACATTCTTTTGGTTGTTTGCTACGTTTAGGGGAAATTTAGCTAAAAGATTGCTCCATTTGTAGTTTTTGGTATATTTTCTATTTTGTAATGCTTCATTGTGTCATCCTTCCACTGTGTAGTCCTGGCTTCGTGTGCCAAGGTGCTATCATAGACTAGCAAAAAATTAGCGCTTCACTAACGCTCCTTTCTGTCACACTGCTGAATGGGGACTGACCCCTCAACGTAAACAGCTTCCTCCGAATTTCACCATATGTAACGTCGTATATCACAATTTTTCACCGTTGTATTAATCTTCTCGCTTATTTAAATCACCACGGAGACAGGATGGTTGTGCCTGAATATTTTTTTATTCGCCAGTTTCAAATGCATACTGCTGCCCATCCAGGCTTTCAACAGTCGCACGTGAGGTCAACCATATTACAAAGTAGGCTCATTGAAATTATGCCCAATGCATTTCGAGTCTACTGACTCTTCATCAGGGGCCACTGAAATGGATACCAAAAAACAGATCAACTTGATATTCAATACAGACTTACTCGTATAAAATAAATTACTACACCACCCACTACCTCCACCCTAAAGTGCCCTTCCTCCCTATCCTACTTACACTCCAAACGAAAAAAATTGCAAACGAAAAAAATTACTCTACCCAGTCTGTGTACACTCAAATCAATCATTGAATACCTACAAATCAAAAATATAATAATAATCCAATATATCAAAATGAACTGTTCATAATCCCCCATTGATTGCCAACCTCTCTGCCAGATAGCTGATCATCTCAACCCCTCCCTCCCATCCACCATAGATCCCACAATCTCAACTCCACAACACATTACCTCTTCAAAGCTTTGTACGGCGATTTTTCACAATGTGTGCGTTTCACTCTCTCTCTACAACACTGCTTACGTTCTCCCTTGTTTATAACCAATTATCGCAGAAGGTTCCCTCCCTCGTGTCTCCTGTATGTCAAGCTTGATTTGCTAATTCAAAATAAACATGTGACCAATCCCTCCTATCTATCACAGTGGTTGTATACTACAATGTGTAATAAAACAAACTCAATATCCCACAATGCGTTTCACTCTCCCATTAAAAACCAAACAGACCCGCTTGGCTCCCCCCAACTCATTCGCTCGTGTCAGTGTTATGAAAGTAAAGTGATGTCTACGAAAATCATATATATTCATTTGCCAAATACATGTCCATAATCAGACAAAAAAGGAATAAAATAAAATAACGTGCGTTTGAAACTTCAAGAAAACCAGCTCGAACATTTCAAGATTCATCTGCTCATATGATCAAATTTCAATGTGATGTTAAAAAATATTCCACTTTTACAGTCCACTTTGGATGTCACATTTTCCATGCCTCCATAGTGATAAACATTCTGTCTGATGAATATGAACAGTCCAGCTTCAATCCACGTGGGGTGCAAACTCAAGTAGGGACGATATGTTGCGAAGCAAAGTACAAATTATGAGAATGCACTCCTTCCTTGTTATTCATATTTTCATTTCTTTTAAATCTTTACTTGCGATGCGTGCGAGCAGCTGCTGAGACATCCCTAATCTCAGCCTTTGTCAAAGACTAGCAAAAAATGAGCGCTTCACTAACGCTCCTTTCTGTCGCACTGCTATCATAGACATTCCACCATGGTAATTGGAATTTGGGTTGGTATCCGTGTCCAGAGCGATGCAGTCTGCCAACCCGAGTATCTTCAAAATAATCTGTTAGGGGGCTTAGTTTGTCTTCATTTTGTTGGTACAAAAGGGCTTTCTATTAGTAAATTGTAGTGGTTAGCTACCTCTGTGATAGGGACATAGACTTGTGCTATCCTTTGTTTATTTCAAAAGCAAATTGGCTGTTTGTAGAATATTCTACATTTAGTGCAGATTGTTGAAGGTGTCTCCTTATGCTTCAATTCAATCGAAATGATAGTAACAGTCTTGTATGGCTGTTTGGGGGAACATTTCAAAATGGTTTGGCTCATGGCTTGCTTAAAGTCTACAAATTGTTTTTGATGTAGTTGTTATTTCTTGTATGTTTAATGTGATTGAAGATGTCGTAGCAAGTGCTCCTTTGTTTATTTGGTAGTAGGGCATACATCAAATGGATATAAGTGTTTTGATATTCACCATGAATGCTGTGTATCTGAGTGAATGGTTTGGGACACATCATGAAGGTCCCATCCATCATCAAGGTTTGACAGTGGATTAGTTCTAGTGAGTTATTTGCAGTAGGGAATATTAGTATTCATTTTTCATTGTGTTGGTTGTCATGTAAAAGGAAAGGTTCCTCATTGTGTGTCATTGTTAAATTTTCAGATATTTCTATGTCTTTGTTTCTTCTAGGGGCAGGAAAAGTATTGCTGGAGGCTTTTTTAGTTCGTGCAGTTAAACGTTTTAACATGTGTGTATGTGGTAGTTGGCCTTTAATGTGCTCATGGACTTTAGGCGGTATATAATTAAAGATTTTTGTTGTGGGTTTCTGGGAGCTAGTGCTTGTGTCTCTTATATCCTGTAATATCTCCCTTTCATTTGATTTCAGTTACAATTAGAGAGTGGTTGTGCTCTCTTACATGAATTACAACATCATCTTCAGAAGCTGCCGTCCCAAATCATGCATTAGTGTAATATCTGGTACATTTCCAATTTATATTTTCTGTTGATGCACTGTCTTGGCTGTAGGTGTAGCCCATGTGATTTAGTAACTGCTTTTCTTTCTGCAATGTTATGTATTTTGCTGCCTCTGTCACTGTATCAGAAGGTAGTGTAATAGTATAACTATATACAATACTTTAAAGTTTGCTATTTACATGTAAAATTATGCAACTTATTCTATTTTGAGTACTTTAATGTACATTCTGTTTGGATGTTTCACACTGTTTTTCGGCTTTTGCATTGGGGTTCCTTAATGTGGAGCAGGTGCTTTCTTTTTGTTGTATGAAAAAGCGTCAGTTCCATTTTAAATGTTAATTTGTTGTTGTGTTAAACTCTGACCTCCCTTTTACAAAGACTGCGATCAGAGTGTAAACCAGCTGGTCAAACCGACTGACTTCCGATGGGCTCAAGGAGCACGTTGCCCAGTTGGAAGCCGCACATAATCCATAATGGACGGCGTTTCTGTAGTCGGGATTATGATGTCGGTTTTCAACAGGCTTTCCATGTCGGGCTTTCCGACATGGAAAGCCTGTCAGAAAGCGACTTGGGGGGCCCCTAACAGGGCTTCCCTTCCCTCCATGGACTAAGGTTGTGGGCCCGGGAAATGCCTGCACTGTGAGCAGGGATTTACACAAACTCCTGCACCACAGGCTCCCATAGAGAAATGGGAGTTTCAATCCGCACTACGTGCAGTCCCTTTGTAATATGGTGTTAGGAACTGCCGACCTAAGGTCGATCAGGTCCCACATTGAGACGAAGTCGGTCTGAGGCAACTCTGACTGACATCGTAATACGGCCCTCTGTTGTTTAAATTAGTGTGCCTTTTATAGTGTTATCTGCTGTGAGAACAATCACCTTGCACAGAAACTGTGTTTGACCTACAGCCAGAAAATAACATTTTAAAAAGAACCATCACAAACCAGTTCAGAAACATTAGATAGTGGCTCCACATCTGCTGTCTGGAAAATGAGCTTGAAAGTTGGACCATAAAGCAATTGAGCCATAGGACATAAGATTGGAGGTAACAGAATGTCCGGGAATATTCCTTCATATTTCAATGACTTTCAGTGTGATTAGTTATAGTCTAATTATTTTTTAGTAAGAACGATATCATCCATGAGGTCACCATATGGTGAGCATTAGTTAACACCTCCAGATCCTTCTCACTTGCCTCAGAAAATCATTTTCCTAACTATCCCCAAATAATTTCTGTGTGTTCTGAGAGAAAGTAATGGCAGTGGTCATTTCTGGTATGCAGTCTGAATGTTCCCCAGTCATATATCTGTTACCAAGACCTTTAAATAGAGTGGGGTTCAAAGAGAATTGAGGATGGTCCAAAGCTTCTGATTTCTAATTGAAGGAGTTCTGGCTAGAGGGAATGAAAGTACCTAGGATTCTGATTGGAGCATTGGCATTATGTGTTGCTGCTAATCCCACCGCTTTGGAACCTGGCTCCACCCCATTGTTTACAGAACTCGCTCCATTGCTGGCAAAGGGATCTGGGAAAGACTGTTTACTCATAATGCACTGTGGTCACTATACTGTGCCTTCTATAGCCTGGACTGAAATAAAGGTCGACCCCTCTACAGTCTTCAGTCTTAGCCATACTACATGTTGGAGTCAACTGCAACAAACGAGTTTTCAATTGTTTAATCAAAGCCTCTGTTAGTGTTCACTTTTTGGTTCCACTTTAAGACATCCAGATAGATGATATACTCCTCCCCAATACTGACATTACTAGGTACGAATGTCATCTGGCAGGTCCTGCTATGACATTGTGACAGGGATCCAACCACCTCTCTTTGTTCAAGTTACAAGTTCATTACCAATAAAGGTAGTGCTTATCAGAGTACGTGAAGAACTGCTGTGACATCAGAGCTGGTGTGTACATGATAGCCATTCTCTCATAGGTGAAGGGACAGCAACTTAAGTCTGCATTTCTTGGTGAAGGTGCAGATGGTCTGCCTAGTACCAGGAAGTCTGCCTACCTTCTTGGAGAAAGAAGGAGAATGCCTGGCTCTCAAGAGGAGAAACTGACCAGGTGGCGAATCCCAGAATATTCCCAGTGAGAAGAACACCCTGGGTCCCAGAAGAAGGTACCTTTTTAGAGGGAGTGAAGCCAGAAGTCGACCCATCTTGTGAAGGGTCTCCCAGTCTTGCTGAACAATCGAGCAGCATCATAATGTCTTGAATCCCTGACATTTGTCGAGAGACTGGTGCTTGCACTTCCCAAGGATGGGTTTACCATCCTAGAGGAGCCATCGATGCTGATGCAGAAGCCCTGAGTCGAACTTGGAAACTGCAAATGCTAAAGATGGACACCCACTGGAGATCAGGCCAAGAGGCTGTCACAGCTGAGACCTATCTTTATTTGGTCTGGAAAGCAGTGTCCACAGTGCAGAGCTCCTACACTAATCTCTGGCCAGCAGCCCATAAGGCAAGTAAAGCTGCTGTCACACTTCTCCAACATTAAAGACACTGCTACAAGAGAGTGTTACAGAAAGCACCCACCAATGCAACAAGTGCCACATCTTCAGCCAGCTAGTAAATCAGGCCTAGCTGTGAAAACACTAATTGACTGAGTACAGTGAGGCAAATCCACTGTTAAGAGTCGTAGGTCCCATTTCACAAAAGTAATTTGAGACAAAATCTTAACTTCACGACTTTCGATATTCACAAAAGGCATTTAGGAGTAGTAAAGTTAGGATTTTGTCCTAAGTTTGTCTTAAGTTTTGGTCTTAAGACAAAATCCTAACTTAAGTTTAACTTAAGTTAAGACTTTGTCTTAAGACCAAAACTTAAGAGAAACTTAAGCCAAATCCTAACTTTACTACTCCTAAATGCCTTTTGTGAATACCGAAATTCGTAAAGCTAGAATTTTGTCTCAGATTACGTTTGTGAATCGGGCCCGTAGGCTTTGCCTGTCTGAACTTGCAACTACATAAATGTTGCTTGAATCTACACCATCTAGTTTAAACTGCACCAGTGCCTAATGTTTGCCTATGCTCATAATTTATAAGCGGGACCATAGACATTAGAACTCGTAGAGGTGGGTGTGGTGTGGTGTGGTGCTTCAGTGAGATTAATAGATTACAACTCGGCAAATGTATTTGTATCTGTGCAGCATTTCATTTTGCTGTGAGATAAAAGTACTTTCTTTCAACTAATGCAAGCACTGCCTATAGAATGTTATTGTGTCTGTTGGTTGACTGCTGTATTATGAATTGTGACCTCTGACAGTTTTCTTTTAGAAACAGGACTGATGTATTATGCCTACCGAATTTAAATAAAGTCTTGCATTTAAATTGGAATACGTTTTCTTTATATTCCTAATTAAGTTCATATTTGCAACCTGTTACTGTCCAATGTGGTTGTGTTTGCAGTTTCAGTATTAATAATCACAGTAGAAATATACTCATTTAATGATATTGTTGAATTGTGCAACTAGTTTAAGATTTACCAAGTTATCTCTCAGGAATTCAAGTTGAATTGCTGGACAAATAGGCTGATCCTTGGAGAGTGACCATTATGGTATCAACTTTTTTTCCAGAATTAGTTTTCAGTGTTTTATTACTTAATATTGACTAGCATAATGAGGAAAAATTAAGTGGCAACTGAGCAAGCAATGGATTCAGTTAATGTGGGGTACACTAATATTAGAATTGGTTTAAGACAAGGCTACTTTCCCACCCATCACATTCTTTGCATGTGTACATTGTGTTGAGTCAAGGAGAGAGTATTGAGGGTCTGATAGCATCACTTTCTGAAGTTCAAGGCTCTCTGCTTTATGTCTACAGTAAGTTGATCCAGGCTATTGCATGGTATAGCTCCTTGTATTCTTGAAGTTATTGCCCTTGCTGTTCCCACACAAATGATCATACATAGGTCACATTTACAGATAATGGTACCTATACTCACGTTTGAATCCATTTGTCTTACACTTTTCTGCCACACTCCATGCATACACGCACCTTCAAGATTGTTGTCACCTTTTTTGAGCATTCCTCTGACTCTCCCTTTGTGATTTTGCAAAGAAATGTAATACAACTGAGCAGCTTAAGCAGCATTGTTTTACATTTTGTTGTGGTGCACCTACCACAGAGAGGGGTAACAAGGAGAAATATGTTTATTTTTCATCATGTATTCCTCTTTTTATGTGTGATGGACTCTGAGTCACACATAGAAAGAGGAAATAGCCTCTTTTGGTTGTTTTTGTGCAGGAAGCCAGCATATTTCAGATTCTACCATTATATGAACAGGTTTTACTACAACAGGCATAGGCGGGGAAATTCTGTGTCCAGAGACAGCCATCATATACAAGTACTCCCCTCATATTCCAAGGACTGCTGATATATGCATATATACTTCCATTGTTTGCCTAGGTATGTATTTTTGGGTTTGTAGATCTCTGCATGGCGCTCCTAAGCTCCTTTAGAATGCTTACATGGAGTAGGATCCAAAACCCCATACAGAAAAGGAAGATATAATGATTTGATTGCTTTGGATGCAACACAAGTCATGTGCATTAATGATTAATGCCTATAAGACTCACATTGGTATAACATGATGATTGTAAAATATCAGTAGAAGTGAATACAAAAGCGATACTTTGACATCCTACTACTAACAGGTTTTGAACATATCTCATATCATCTCATATGACGGACGGGTGGCAAAGGTGACTGAATGAATTGGATAAGAAACCCACTGAAGACTATGGCTAATGTCTAGTCAAATGCTATGGAAAGGACTAGATTCTTCAATTCTCTTTGGAATTGTAAGAATGTGTACTCTAGTTTGTGATATACTATGATTCTATATATCAGAGTGTACAGTCATAGATGTGCAGTGACCTATCTCTGAATGCCTGGTAACTGAATGGAAGGCTCTTAACTATGTCTGAGGTGCTTCTCCTCAACTACCTGGGTGATTGATAGGAATTTAGGATCTAAGAAGGGTATCAGTAATGCAGCAGCCCATTGCCTTGTGCAAAGGTACTGATCATATGCTCTGGGACATCCATCATATGTTTGGTCTTAGCAACTGATCAGGTTGTATCATAATATGTTCAAAAAGGAAATCATAAAGCACTGTTCTCCAGTGAAGTGAAGAAAACCTTAATTATTTATCATTGTTATTATTGAAGTACATCCACCTACTAAGTTATTTTCCTAAATATTGCTAAAACACATTTCATTAAACCTTTTCATTCATTTTCACAACATTCAGTTTTTAATTGCTTTTATCTCCAGCACAAAATAGCTTTCAAACATGAGTTAGCCCAAAGCAGCCAATTTAACAGTGTGTGCCCATAAAAATCTAAATTAAAATAACTGCTGCACCAAAGTTTATACTCTCAGCAATGTTTTGTGCGATTTGGCTCACTTACTTCCTGAGTCAGGCTGCCTATACAACATCTGTGCAACACTGATACAGCTGGTCATAGAAAACACAATCTAATGTGTATACTGCACAATGTTAGACATGTAAACATCTTTTCTGCCAACATCACCTTGATTAGACATACAAATGTTAGTCATGCCATGCAACGCCAAATTTTAGCTGACCCAATACTCTCAAGCAAAATTGGATTTCCTAGTGCCACAAGGATATTCCAACATCAGTAAAGACAGGTTTACACTTCTTAGCAGTGGTTATATCATTATTTTCAAGGATACCCTGAAATAAAAACAAGTTCCAACCACATGCTACACCACGTTCATATGTCTCAAAAGTAGTTGTTGCTTTCTCCTCTTCTTCACATCACCTACCATGCTCCATAACTAAAGACAAACTTTATAGACCATTTAGCAGATTACCTTAATTTGGACCTCATTCTTTCACTTAATAATATTTTCATGAGTGACCTCAATCTTGACCGGGTAATATCACATGTAAATACCTCTGTTTTAAAATATAGATTACATTTTACCAGATCTACCCATAGCAAACATTATTTACTAAACCTAATAATGGTTTCAGATCCACTCCAAAAGTCTACCTCCTATTGGTGTTGACTGGTTCTTTCAATTTCCGGTGCCGTTCATCATACCTAATTCAACTTATCCTTCTCCCAGCAACAGAGGTGCCCAGAAAATCAGCTATCATCCATAAAGAACATAATTGAAACTCAATTGATCTGAAAACAGACAAAATGCAGCAGTAAGTTCCTATGAGGTCCTGAGTACACTTGTCAACACTATAGCTTTCCAGACCTTGAACATATTTTATTGAAGCCCATCAGTCCTATTTAGCCAGCAGCCTGGCAGATATTGAGGTTTCTGTGATATTTACAAGTCCATCTTCCATATCTAATCAATCTCTGCTATTTAGCCAGCGGCCGGATACACAGATCTATTAAGAATTATGAAAAATGATGATGAGACTCACAATTCCTGATCATCCAACTAAACTCTAAGCCTTAAGGAGAGAATGTAAACTTTCCATTCTACTGTCTAATAATTTTATATTTAAAAGTAAGTAGTGTGCTTGACTAGCCTTATGAAATCTCTGTTCAAATATATCCATGTAATTATCCCCTCATGACACAATTCCCTTCCCCCTCCTACTCTTTTCAGATGTAATGACTCTCTAAAATCTTTCACCAACAAAATACAAGAGATCAGAGAAAGCTGTATTTCTAGTCATAATTTGCCTAGTTAGCTACATCCCATACCCCTCAACACCTGGGGCATTCTCACCCCAGTCTATATTGACATCTTACACAAGGTAGTCAAACTACTCAAACCAACTAAACATCCTCCCAGAGAATATAATCAAATTACATTTCCATCTATTTGAACAAATATGTTGTCCATTAAACAACGCTTCACTATTGCAAGGAACATTCCCAAAAATCATGAAAATTGGTCAAAAAGCCCCCATACTCACAAACTCAACCTACATCATCATCTCCTATGAAGCTACAGCACAGCTTCTAATTTAGCATGGCTTAATAAAATGCCGTGACTCAACTTAGCTATCATTCTACATCAACAATAAATCTATGCTATCAGAATTCCAATTAGGGTTCGGACTTCTGTATGGCAACAGTTACATTGAAAGTGCTTGATGACAATTACTTTACTGCATTCTAGATGAAGGAAATACTGCCCTACTTAACTGACTAGAACTCTCAGCAGGCATTGCCACATTCAATCATGAGAAATTGTTATTAGTACTGGAAAACAGAATGACCTCCTTGAGAGACTAAGGTTCTAATTTACAGTTTGACTACATGATACTATGTCCCAAATGTGGCGGAATACCCTGGCTGCCAATCCAACACTCTTCCACTGCTATTTACAGTAAAGTAGACTTAAATTTCTTCTGGCATTCTCTTCGCTGCCTCTGCCACCAGAAACCTTATACCGAAGGTCAAACATCCTGGGGGTCGGTGTAAGTACATTAGACTGCCCACTCAAGATAGTCTGATGCACTTTTGTTTCTCTTTGGGACCACCAGAAAAAGCTTTGCACTACCAAAGAGAATAAGAAAACATAACCCCGATGCCCTGGGAAAAAATGCTCAGGATGATGGGATTTTTTTGTCATACAAAAACAAACTCATGCTTTGGGAGTTTTTTTTTGTTAAACCATCAATTCGCTGATAATCCACATGAAATATGGCAGCTGCTCAGTAAACTTTGAATGCCTTCCGAGAAGCAACCGTGGTGGCAGCTCCTCTCAAGGCTTAGGGATCTCTGCCATGCAAGGTAGATTTCCAAGTGCAGTAGACGGTAGTGCCCTTGGGCTGTGGAGATAAACTTGTAGTAGACAGGAAGAAATTCAACTACATCCCCCTGATCCTGAAGAATCTAAATTGCCTACCTCTCAAAGCTAAGATCAACATCAGCAATTGCTTCTTGACTCATAAAACATTGCAACAGAAAAACCATCCAATTGGGCAACCTCTTTAGCATATCTGGCAGCTAAAGGGACCTTGAAAGCAAGGATTCTTTCATACTTGTAACTCCAAAATTCTGATCTTTTCAGGCCATGAAACCATCTTTTTCTGGGATGGCCCCAAATCTATGAAACTTGCTCCTTGCTCCTTGCACCTGAAGAATGCTCCCCTACCTTCTTACTATCAGGAAACAACCAAAGGCCAATCTGTTCTGTCAATAACTTGGCTAAGATAAATCTATTTTTACCTTAATCCAATCTTTGAATGTACTCAGTCTCATTTCCATCATGTGGACTCTGCTCTCCAAAATACCTTACAAATATATTAATGCACAGTTATTATCCGATAACCAAAAAAGAGTTCCTCCTAAAGGAGGAAGTAAAGGAGTGTAACCTCTTTGTAGGACATGGGAAGAAAGATTCTTCTTAAGAGCCCTCACCCACCAGGGTTGCCCCATGGTGGCATGCTTCATCATAGGGTTCATCCCTGCCCTTCTAAGGACAGGGGTGTGCTGCTACCTACGGAGACGCGGGAGCACTTTATAAAAGGATGTTCCTATCCACCTATGTGGTTTCTAGTTATTGGAGTGGGTTACTTATATATAGCAAAAAGAGGGGGGTTTGGTTAAAAATATCAGGAAAAAATTACTTTATTCGCTTCTCTAGTTTAATATGTTAAAATATGGGGGATGGTCGGAAACGTTTCCGGTGTATGACTTACCGTTTCCTTGGTTGACTACTTTCAAGCCCTACCCCAAGGCTTTTCTTCAGGACCTTTAAGGAGAAGATACTCCCACTCCTAAAGTTAAATTTAACTCAAACATAACAATAACAAATAATGAAAAGTAAAATGTCAAAGAGCACCTAATTGGTATGTTTAAATTGCAAAATTCCTGCAGAGGTTTTGGAGAGAAAAAAGAAAAATTATTTAAAAAAATACACGACACATCGGGCTCTATATCATATTAAAAATTGTCTCGGATGGTGACAGTGAAAATGGTGGTAACATATGTGAGCACTCCCTGTGCAAGATAGTGACATATAATATACAACAGACTATCAAACATACAGTGACAGACAATTACACTTATATATAGTATGAGCGTTACATACATGTTTGTTTGCTTGTAGTCTGTTGGCACCATTTTCACTATCACCATCAGAAATGATTTTTAATATGATATAAGGACCGATGAATGTCACTGTGACAAAGCAATCAGGAACCTCCCCCGTGAGCCCATGTGTGGCCATGATATGTCAGGTACAACCCAATTTGCCAAGGAACTGACATATAAAAAGGCACATTCACAAGGCATTCAGGTAGCGACATCATATGCCTATATACTGTACACATACTCAGATACATCCATTACCTGAGATTTGTATTCATGTTTTAGGTCACTCGACATGTTAGCAGCATATTTTTAACTGAGGTCTAATTGTAAACAGTTACAAACAGTTGAGCCAATGGCGCCCAAACTTCAGTATCTCTTCCATCAGAGTTTTGCTTTAGAATCGTGTAGAAAGCCTAGATTACTTTATTGAGAAATGGGAGCATGTAAATAATCAACATTTTTGTTCCTCAGATACTAAAGGTGGACATGGAACCTTAAAGGTGACATGCTTGTTCACTTGTAATCACTGTAGTGACTTTAGTCCTTCATACTTCTTTAGCTGAACAATCAGTCTTACCCCTGTGTTTTGCATATTTTGTACCTGTGCTATTTGGTTCTTTGGAGACCCTGCTGTTACATCATTGGCTTTGTTCAAAGTGGAATTAATTAATGAACCAGTAATGAGTTTGTGATGTTGCTTTTCAGTGTAATGTAAAGTCTCTTTTAACTGTTGAATGCGTAAAAATGGTGATCAAACTAACTACAAAAAATGAACCTCAAAATTAGGTTTAATATTCCAAAAAACACATGTTGTATTCAATCTGTGGGCTTCAACCTGTCCACAAGCTTACCATTTGTTTGCTCCTTCATTGCTCTCTTATCCTTCATTCCTGTTGGTCCATGGCATGCATGGGTCATGCCTCTTCTTGTGTTCAGCCCTCCCCTAGAGCATGGACCAAGTACTTCTATATGACGTGCATCCATCTCCTGCTCCCATTTTAGGAGCTAATTTGTTCTTTATTTTTGAGCACTTCATGTGAACACTTGTTTTTTCACTCGCTTCGTTCTCCATTTGCTATTGCATCTTTGCCCCTGAGGCTGCTGCTCTCTCCTTATCGGTTTGTTTTTCTTGTTTTATTAAGCCCTTTTCCGAAAGTGCGTGTGCGGTTTACAACTTTTATCTCATGTTCTTTACAGCTTCTGTGAAACCCCTGCCCCCACTACCACCTGTGACCCCTCTCCTCAATACAGTTTTTGTGCATCCATGTCTTCAGTGCCACGGCTGTTCTCCTGCATGTTGTGCTCTCACCTTTGTACCTCTGAACTTCCCTTGCAAATTGTTTTTATTTTCCACAAGGCATCACATGTAACAACATTAAGAACTCTGCAGGGGCTGCTGACCCCTCTGTAATGCTTTTTTTTTAAACAGGATTCGCAAAGCAAAGCTGAGGGCAGCACTGTTGATGAGATGTTGCCGATGAAGGAGTGCAGAAAGGGCCCCCCCCTGTGAGATGTGTTAGGAGTGCATTATAATTACATGGAGTCTGAACTCACATATAGTCCATGTGACTAATGTTAAAAATGACAGTGGGGTATTGCATATTCAAAGTATCCCTGAAAACGAATGCAATATATGTGCCTAGATTCATAACTGATAGAATTGTGACTCTTTGTGAAGTTGTTAATGGGGTGAACACAATGGTGGGTTTACTAAATGAAGTTCATGTGCTCAGATGCTCTAATTTAGTGAACACGTTATCACAATTATTAATTCTGAAGCTACATGTTGAGAAACTTTGATTTATTTGTGTCTAGAGAAGTGCACATAATGTAACCTATGCACGTGTTAACTTAGCCTAACTTGTGGGCCTGAGATGTATTTCGATTCAAGCTCACATTTCAGTTTAACATTTAAATCCATATTTTATTCTTGCTGTAGAAATGTTGCATATGTTTTGCGTTCCCACTGCAGGTGGACAAGACTCCATTAGTAAAGAGAAAATTGTCTTTGTTCTTATTAGATAGTGAGGCATGTGAAGCGGCAACTGGTACGAAGAGAGTGATAACAAGATGAGAGGCTAGTTTTCGCAGGATGAAGACGAGACCAAGGAAGGCCATAATAACAATTTATGGGAACCGTAAAAAGTGTGAAGAAGCCAATGTGTGCTGATAGATGGAAATTTACTGAATGCCATTTGTGGGACGTCATTTGGATACAACTGATGTTATTATGTATACAAAGTGAGGGATAGCTAGCATTATGACTTAGGACACCCGAAGGTACAGACCTGTGTTTGGTTAATGGGTACTTGACCCATGTTAGAGCTCCTTTTTCAATAACAAGACGCAAAGTTCTGTTTTCCTATTACTTTCATAGTTATAATAGAACTGGTTGTTTTTTTTTCTGTATAAAGTGAACAGCTTTAGAAGATTTGGCTTCTTACTGTTTACATTGTATTTAAATACAATAATGCTCACACTGGTATTCATTAATCTGTTTTTGAATCTTTTTTTGGGAATAAACCTACTAACTCGAAACTTGGTGTAGAACTAGTTATTGTGTAAGCTAAACTAGCTACACAGTGATTGGATATTGAATTGAAGTGTCCTTCTCCTCACTTCTCATGTCGCACAAAAAGAGAATTGATAGAATGTTTTTGTGCACATGGGCCCATACTCCATCACCGAAAAGCTATCTCCACTGGAGGATCGGGGAGAGGCAGTCTGTTTGCCCAAGAACGGAGTCCACAGTGTATAATGCCCTAGTGATTATAATCTCATCTCTGTGAAGGAAATGAAATAACAAGGATGACCACTTTTTCCTACGTAAGGATATTTGTTGATGAAAGGGGCAAATGGGCACCGCAACGCAAAAAGAAATGCAATGATGAGAGCAACAGTAGCGGTCCTTGATTTTGCATGTATGCTAGGGGCCAAACCTATTCAAGCTATGCCAAATATACACAGAGCCAAGTGTACCACTATCGCTAATTATGGGTCTGATATTTGAGGACACAAGGAGGCTGAAGAACTCCAAATAGTGCAGAATATGTTTTTTAGAAATCTGCTTTCGGTTCTGCAATCAACGCCCTCTTATATTATTCATTAGGAACTGGGTGCTGGTTTAGTATCAGATCTGATTGATATTGCCCCACTTTTGCAGTGAATTACTATTTTGACAAACCCAAAATTGGATCTGAATCGTACAATTGCTCTAGATTGCTCATCTCTAGATAAAGCAAGTAGTATTCCCTGGCTAGGTTACATCAAGGGATTAACAGAGAAATGAGGGTGGCCCGCCTTATTTGATTTCACCAACAAGCTGGCCAGAGAGGACCTGTTGTGGTTTAAAAAACATTTTGTGAGTGTGATGCAAGCAGAGAGAGAGGTAAGAGAGCTCTTGAAACCCACGGTATGGGCCTATATATTATTGTAAACACAAGGAGATGATGGACGGAGTGCTGAAACTTTTCAAACACTCAACCCCAGTCACACATCTGGGTTGAACCCATCATCATTCTTTAGCTCACTTTGCCACCCCAGTTCAGACACAGCTATATGCAAATCAGTCTTGGCCCTGTGCCTCATGGGAACAGTCCAGTCTGAACTGCCAAGCCATGTCTTCGCTGGACTGTAAACAAGCATCCTGGGACAGGTTTCGGGCTAACAACCCTCATCAGCCAGGCTAGCTTGAATCCAGTGGCAAAGTGTGCAAGGGACCCACGTCTGGTAAATTATTTTATCTTGATGTTTTTGGTGCATGTTTAAAAAGAAGTATGTGTATGTTTTTAATGTTTCTCTCAGATGTTTTGTAGTTTACTTTTATGGTTTTAATTAACTGAATAAAATAATTTTGACTGACTGACTGATTATGATCCAGAACGAGAATCAAGCTAACCTCTGCTTTCTTTGTCAAACAATGAGGCCACACATCAACAAACGTGCATGCCCACTTGTACAGACTTTCTATGTCGTGAGTAGGTGGTAGTGTACAGTAGAGCGCCATAGGGAGTTGCAGTCACTTGTGACAAAATTATACTAAACCAATTTCGCACATCAAGCAAACTAGAAAAGAAAACATGCTAGTACTTATTTACTCTCAGACAGCTGATGTGAAATAATAACCACATTGAAATGTGCATTGCAATAGTGAGCCTCAAACGCATGTGTACATTCAGTGTGTTTCTAGATGGATCAATAAACTAAGAATCAAAAACACAGTCTTAATGTGCTTCCTGATGAAGAACATTTTCAAAGATTATTACATGTAAAAAGAATAACCAGCAGTTTATTTTACATTGCCACACTTTCTAAGCAAAATGAACTGTCTTGCCCACGAATGTACATCCAATCCAATGTTTTATTATAAGTGTATTTTCTTCCCAAAAGGTATACATTTGTACCTAAACTTTTTATTAAGGAAGTGTTTAACTGACTTTTTTCTCGCCGTTAACATCGAGGCCATTCTATTTTTTCTCTTTGTGATTTGTACACTCGACTAAAGGAAACAAGATTCAAAATAGGATAGGGAAGGTATTTTTAAATTACATTGTTTTGCAAAAAGAAGTCTCTTGATTTATGGTCTTTGTTCAAGAGAATACTATAAAAAATTTAAAAGAATCATTCAGTAAATAAAAATACAAGCTGGTGCTACGAATTTGAAGAAAAGACTGCAACTATGGCTTGAATTTTTCAGAAGACAATTGTAAATTAAGTTCAGGAAGGTTTGAGCTGTCCCGCATGTTGCGCTTTCACCGGTGTGCAATCTACCCCTCCATTATCCCAGTCCCTTCATGGTTCTCTTGCTGTTTCAATTTCTCTTAGTGCTAATTAAAAATTTACAATTTATGGTTACAGTAAACGTGCATTGTCTCTTTTAATTCCAGTCCACGTCACACCACTGCTCCCCAACAAAAGCCAAGAGACCTCACATAGACCTCCGCATAATTCCACTACATTCAATACCACATAATTACTAGCCACATAATTACAATACACACCATTCCACATAACACTACACATAATTTCACCCATTGCCACACATTTCAACACCACACAGTTCCACAAAAAACAATTCCAGTTCATCTCATATAATTCCACTCCACACCACACCACATCCATCCATTTAATTCCATAACACATAGCTAGCAGACATTAACATTGACAACCCCTATAGCTCTCAGATTGCCGAGACCTATTGCCTTTGCCAATGCTTGTTTAGCGAGGGATTTTGAGCCCAAAGTGACTGCGAGATTGGGCAAGTTATGGAATTCTCACACACAAGGAAAACTGGAATGTTTCGAAGGAGGTCCCTCCTCGCACCTCTAGGATATCGAAAGATATTGGAGTAGACACCTCACTCACTTATCGTGACATGCTTCATCATAATCGGAGCCTAGCCACATCCAAGTAGGATGATACCACCAGGGCGTACACAACCAAATATAGAATGGGATTTCTTAGATTAGATCAAACTGGATAAGCAGGGACCCAGATGGGGGTAGATAGTTAAAATTACCTACATGTATACCCAAATGTGGCTTTATTCCTAGGGTACCCGGGGTATGGATAAAAGTGTATATTGAGGTTATTTTTGAATGACTGTTCAAATAACCTCAAAGAATTGTGGCAACATGTTTCGGCCCATGCTGTGAGCCCGTTTGACTGTTCAAATAGCCTCAAAGAATCATGCCAACATGTTTTGACCCATGCTATGAGTCCATTCTGGTCTGGGGCCTTCATCAGGACTTATTGAATGTGTCCCTGCCTTTCTATGCATGCACACCATGCACAATGGGGAGGCATAAGGCTCTCACCTGTCTTCACTTTATTTCTTGAAAAATTTCTGTAAGACATAAAATTATGTGTCGAGGTTTAAGGGTGGACCTGGCATTTGTGTATCAACATATGTAAGGGGTCCCAAATTATAACCAAGTGTTTCTCACATCATCAGTCCTTTTAATCCTAAGTATGTGGAGACACTTTTTTTTTTTTTTACTTTTCTTTATTGATTTTCCAAAGGAACAGTACTTTAATAATAAAGGCATGTTAAGAGTAGGCACATGACATGTACAATGAATACATCGTTGATTTACTGTTGCTGTTCGACTGTATTAAAATAAAAATAAAAATTTAACTACAGTTTGTCATCTTCTTGTATCATTTTCATTTGTTGACGACTGACTACGAAATCACTTATGACAGTTTAGACCCATTATCAGACACATATCCTACGTTACGAATCAGGCCAATAGTGTATCACATTCCATCCTTTATGTCTCGGGTGGGGAGTGCCATGTTGCTACGGTGATTTGTGGAAGGCGTGTTGTGAAGGGAAGTAATTCTCGTATGATGCTTGATTCTTGATTCTGATGGATAGTCTCATGCTAGTGGCGGTGTGTCTTCAAGGCATGTTCGTCACAGGTACGGTATCTGGGTTATCGTGTGAGTGCGCTAAAAGGTAGCTTGTGAGGGGCCCCCAAATGTCCCTAGGTTGGGAAGTGCACGGGAGTAGCTCTGCATAGGTGGATAATTGCTCCTGGCAAAATACCAAGTCATTAAGCCAGTCCTTGAACTTGAGGGCCCTCCCCCTGCCCCAGCAGCAGGCGACGCGGCGTTTAGCCATCAGAAGTGCAAAGGGAATATAACGTCGGAGTAATGCAGGAAGTAGCTTGGTATAGCCCAGTAGAGCTAACAATGGGGTGCGCGCGATTTGCGTCGTCGTCATTAATGCTATGGCATCAAAGACTTGATTCCAGTAGTCATGTACCTCTGGGAAGCTCCAAGCCAGGTGCAGAAAGTCCGCTCCCGGGGCTTTGCACCTATCGCATCTATCGGAATCCTTCAGTTTGTATTTATGCATCTTGACTGGGGTGTAATATAGCCTGTGGAGGAATTTGTAATGCGTTATGCGTAATCTGCTGCTGGCAGAGATTTGCTCAGTTTGGGAGCAGCAGTATTCCCATTGGTCATCGGACAATTCATAACCTAATTCCGAATTCCAATGTGGACTCGAGATGGACAGGGGCTCTTCACTTTGTGTGTGTACTGTGTGATATATGGTGGAGACTAGATGACCCGGGGTTGCAGCCCCTAACATCAGGTGTAGGGGTGTAAAAGCAGGAGGTTCCTGAGGGAATTCCGAGGTAACTGACCGAACGCCTTTCCGAAGTCGTATATAGAAGAAGATATCTAAGGGAGTGGGGTGATGCCCCTGAAATATCAGTTCAGATGTTCAAAATTGTCCGTTGTGATAGAGGTCCCCCCATGTCGCGACTCTAGTCCTTTCTATAAATTTGTGGAACGCTGTTTCCTGGAGGAGAGGCATGTTGGGATGATAAGTAAGTGGGAGCATCGTGAATACAGCATGGGACTTTGCAGCAAATTGCGTATGCGATGCCAAGCGCTTATTGTACATGTGATTGTGGTTGAGTTTTTATCTCTAGGGCATGATACGGTGTATAGCATGCCGTCTATCGGTATAGGGTCCGCTAACCAATGTTATGCTGCTACCTGTAGCATATATTGCGGTGGATGTACCCAATAGTAGGCATAATGGGCTTGGGCGCTGAGGTAGTATAGCTCAAAATTGGGGATGCCGAAACCTCCCTGAGCATACAGCCTGATAAGTACGTCCCATTGCAATCGCTGCTGCATGCCCCCCCATACTAATCGTATCATTTCGGACCGGAGTGTTCTGCAAAAATACCCCCCGGGTGAAATGGGATATTTAAAAAAAGGTACAGCAATTGGGGAAGTATTACCATCTTAATTAAAGATGCTCTTCCTGCCGTTGAGAGTGGCAAGGAGATTCATTGGGTGTCATAACCATTGATGCGATCTAGAGCGGTGCCATAGTTAAGGCGCATCATCTCCTCTCTGTCCCGAGCAATGCGAATGCCTAAATAGCGCAGATCAGAGTATCACCACTCCAGCGGATAGTCTAGGGGGAAACGAGTTGTTGCCGCCGTCAAGGGAAAGATGTGGGATTTCCCCTAGTTAATCTGAACTCCTGACAGTTTCCCAAATACAATAAACTCCCTGAGGACTGGGTTCATGTTTTGTTGTGGGTCTCGGATATATAGGGTAATATCATCTGCGTATAAAGATACAAGGATCTGGCGCAATTTACAACGGAGAGCCTTGTCTTGGTGGTGTTGTCTTAGCTTGGCCGCCAGTGGTTCGATTGCCAGGGCGAAGAAGAGAGGAGATAGCGAACACCCTAGTCGAATGCCTCTGGTAATGGATGGGACTTATGCCTGCTTATGAGGATTTTAGCAGAAGGCAAGTGATACAAGAGTTGGATCCAGGAAAGAAATAATGGTGGGGAGCCAATACGTCGCATTACCCCAAATATATAGTCCCATTCGACAGAATCAAATGCCAGAGGCAGTTCGGGTGCGACATTATTGGTTATTGTAAACAGGGTTCTTAAGTTGTGTGAAGTGGCCCTCCCGGGCAGAAAACCCGATTGATCAGGAAGAATCCGTTTTTCCATCAGGAGGCTAAGACGATTAGCTATCAACTTGGCCAATGTTTTGATGTCACAGTTAAGGAGAGATAATGGTCTGTAGAAATCGCAATGGAGAGGCGACTTTCCCAGTTTGAGTAGGGAAGTAATGAGCGCCTCTCTCATGGATGGTGGAAGTTTGCCAGAATCCAGCGAGTCCTCTTACACCTCATGTAGGATAGGGGCCATTTGATCTATATACGTTTTATAGAATTCTATGGGTATACCGTCCATGCCAGCAGCTTTCCCGGATTGCATGTGCATAATGGCCTCTCTTACCTCATCCAACTCAAATGAGGAGCACATAAACTCTCTTTGTGAGTCTCCCAGCTAATTCTAACACATAGTTGGAGAAGCGTGGTCTCCGAATAGTTTCTGCCAATGCTTTGCCCGGCCTATCGCCTTCCCCATAACGGCGAGCCACCCAGTACTTCCCCCTCAATCGTGCCTCGCGAGCAGCAGTATCCATATAATCTGTAAGTTTCTCTCTAAATTTTTGTTGGGTGCTGCTGTCTGGTCCCGATAGAAGCTGTGTCTCGAGTGTTTTGAGCTCTGCTTCTAATTTTCACAGAGTGTTAATTATATCTTTAAGCCCCCCCGAATTCTTCGATATGAACTATCCCCGGAGTGTAACTTTGAAAGCCTCCCAAATGGTTTCTACGTTATCCACGAGTCCTTATTTTGCTGAAAAAAATCTTGAATTTCCTCTCCTAGTTCAGTCCGGAAGACCGTATCTAGTAAAGCTGAGGGTTGCATTTTCCATGTGTTACGGGGGGACCGTACCCTGAAGAGGTTAATGTGAGCCATACAGGAGCATGGTCAGAGTATGTTCTTGCTAAGTGTGTAACCTTGGCTATGGCAGGCCCCAATCCGCGCGACAGGAACCAATAATCTAACCGCGCCCAGAATGCAGCTTGCGCAGTAAAGTGTGTGCCTTCTTTTTTGTGAGGGTGCATATGTCGCCAAGCATCAATTAGTTGGTGGGCCTCTAGGATGTCATGGATGATTGCACGTGTTTTAGTGTAGTGGTGGTGGGCTGGGTGCGATCTATCTGCAGCAGGGTTATAAGTAACGTTAAAGTTGCCTCCCCAAATTATATGACTGGAACCTATTTCCGCTATCTTACCCCAGAGTGAGGTGTAGAATTCAGGGGTATCTACATTGGGTCCATAGCAGCACGCTAGTGTGACCGAGTCTTATCCTAGCCTGCCCCAAGCAAGGCAGTACCTCCCCTGCGTGTCCCAAGCAGCGCCTGCTAAGGCAAAAGGGGTGCAGTTTTTTATAAGTATAGCTGTGCCCCTGGCATAGGAGGAGTAGGAAGAAAATATTCTGTGTTCAGCCCATCGATGCGCAAAGATATTGTTGTGTCTGGGGTTAGTGTGTGTTTCCTGTAGCATAGCTATGTGAATTTGGTGTCTGTCGAGATATGCCAATATTTGGCGCCTTTTACGTGGATCTCCCAACCCTCTGACATTCCAGGTAATAAACTGTAACTCCTCAGGGGAGGGTGAGTCAGCCATAGGTCCATTTACTTCGTGGTACTAGGCCCCGTGGCCCCAAGACATTTGCATGAACAAGAGTGCAGTAACAGTTTGATCCTAAGCACTGTGCCAATACTATGTTAAATACAATAAAGAGTAACCCCTCCCCCTCCTCCCCCACTGAAGCATCCCAATCATGCCAGTATCACATTGCCCTCCCCCCACCCAAACACCCACAACCAGTGAATACATGCTGCTTCTGTTTCGCAGCGAAGCTCCAGTGGGGGAATGCCCGTGAGGGGATACCCCTAGGTGTATGCACTTGGTCCCTTGCCCTTATTGCCCCGAGGAGGTGGTGTTGACGGCCTTGGGGTTGGACTGAGGTTGCTCGGCATATATGTTCTTTCCATGTATTAGGAGAAAAAAGAAAAAAAAAGGAAGGGAAGCAAACAAAGGAAAAGCTCAGTAGGTCACTTATCTGGTCCGCGGAGGCCATAGTCCAAAGCGCTGTAGAGTACGAGCTAGGCCATGTCATGAAGTTCTCGTTGTTCCGCCAGTCACTCAGTTCCGTGTAAGGTACTCGTTGTGTGTTCAGTGTGGGTCTGCCCTCTTGTGCGGAGATGGTGATCGCGAGGATATGCCTTGCAGGTCATTAGATGTGTTGGTACATTTGAGGTGTTGCAGAAATCTGTCCACTTGTTGTGGTTGAGTGAAAAAAGACTGCTTCCCCTGGTGCGTGACCCTTAGGCGAGCTGGGTACAGGAGCGCATCATCTATTTGGGCCTGTCTCAGTTTCTGCTTGGCTGGCATGAATTTCCGTCTCTCCTCCTGTACCGTTGCTGTGAAGTCAGGGTATATGGAGAATGTGACTCCATCAAAGCACAGTTGTCGTTTTTCTTGGGCCATTTTAAGAGCAACATCCCGGTCTCTATAGTTCAGGAGGCGCGCTATGATGGGGCGCGGTGTGCTACCTGGTGGTGGGCGGGGGCCCTGCGAGCGATGTGCTCTCTCAACTATGAATTGCTGAGAGGACGATTCTGCGCCCATTGTTGATAATAATCATTTCTCAATGTAGTCTTCCATTTTACCGGTGTTGGTACTTTCCGGGACCCCAAGAATGCGTATGTTATTACGCCTGCTGCGCGCTTCGATACACTAATTTTTGGCTGCTATTATTTTCATAAGTTTGTCCATCTGTGCCTCTTTCGACTGGGTCTGAGAGGTTGCGCCTTCTGTGTCTGAGATTCGACGTTCGGTTTCCGTGATGCGTTCCTCATGTCTATCCAGCTTGTGGACTATAGCGTCCATGCATGTCATCATGGCATCCATTTTGTTGGCTAGTGCAGCAATGCCTTGTCTGACCTCTTGCAGGATAGTTTTCATATCCTCTTCTGGAGTGTTAGTGGTTTAGTGCGTGGAGCTGTGCATGGTCTCCTCTCCCGCCGTACTTTGCCTCTCCTAATGTAGTCTGGTGCTTTTTCTATTATCAAAGGTCAGCCGTGGATGTCGTGCATCCGGTTTAACCATGCTATTATTTGTCTTGGTTTCTCGGTTTTGGTCCCAACGGTCGGTGTCTTCGTGGAAGTAGTATGTATGGTAAAAGTGGATTCCACCCCTTCCGTCGTCGCTGCTGGCCGGTGTTTGGGAAGTGATATGTTCGTGCCCCATACTTGTCACAACTTAGCAGGCTGTATTTCTTGCCCAAGTGTTGAGTGAGTACATTTGTGAGAAGGATGTAGTGAGGTCTCAGGCCCCCTTGGTCACGTTTTGACACAGTGGAAGTAAATAAACCTTCAAATCAGTTGTTGCAGGATGTAGTTCCACAAGCGCTGCCTAGCGCTCAGCTCTCCCCCTCTCCTGCGAAGAGAAGCCGAGTTATGTGAGGCTGGTAATGGCTACAGTATAGGGGTCTATGGCCACGCGGCCTTCTCACAGCGTTCAGTTGCGTTGTTGCTAGGGGGATGATCAGGTGCGTCTGCTGCCTCCTGCCGCACCGTAGTCAAGTCCCCTTCCGTGATTGATGTAGCGCGTCAGTTACGGTACAGGACCTGTACTATATCTGATATCACTGTGTGTGCTGTAGTGCAGCGCAATGCAGCAAGTCCTTACTGTGTACTATTCGGGGGCCATAGTGCTCAGTGTCTTCGCTAGCTCAAGGTGAGTGGTATCAAAATGGCGCCATTATTTGCAGTGATCAAGTGGTGCCAAATGTTGTCCCCCCAGGAGGTATCAATTGAATTAGTGTTTGCTTTCACCCTAACTCGCAGTTCTGAGGTATGTATTGGCGCAGCAGACTCTCCCACGCAGCGATCCAGGCCTCAGCAGTGCAGGGTTGGGCGCGAGTTGCCTCCAGTCACTGGCCCTCGGGAGTCCCTGCAGATTGGTAAATTAGTGGCGACGGTATGCCGTACCGGCAAAACAACGAAGGGCAATCTCCTTATTTGTTATATGCTTTGGGGCGGCGCAGCCACGGCCTCACCTCTCGCTGCGCAGCTGCTCTCTTTTCAGTGCTTCACTTAGCGGCCCGCACGCCTCGTGGGCACCGCGGTCTTGCGTAGTTGTCACGCCGGGCTGCAGCCCTGGGCAGTATTAGCAGATGCAGGTGCTGGGGCCAGATGCGGTCACAACGCCGGTCCAGCTCGCTCCCTGCGGCTCAAACTTTCAGCGAGGGTTCAAAATGCGTCCATCTCCTATTGGCATGAAGTTTGTAGCCTCAGTGTATATTCAGGCAGGATCAATTGGTGGATTTTAGTGCCGAGCTGCAGGAGCCTCACATCAGTGCGGACATCTTGTTCGTGCGCCACCTAGCGCCCCCTATGTGGGGACACCTTCCTTTTAAACAAGCATTTGCAATGCAATAGGTCTCGCATTTATAAGATTTTGAGCTATTGGCATTGTAAAATTACAATGCCTTTTATTTATGTTTTGGTTTTAAAACAAATAAAAGGCATTGTCATTTACAATGTCAGTAGCATAAACTCGCATAAATGCAGTGTGTGGAGTGCAGCAGTGTGCGGCGTGCAGCAGTGTGCGGCATGCAGTAACGTGTGGTGTGCAGCAGTGTGTGGCATGCAGCGGCTTGCAGCGGTGTGCGGCATGCAGCAGTGTGCGGCGTGCAGCAGTGTCGTGCAGCATGCAGCAGTGAGTAATGCAGCAATGTGCAGCAGTGTGCGGCGTGCAGCAGTGTGCGGCTTGCAGCATTGTGCGGCGTGCAGCATTGTGCGGCGTGCAGCATTGTGCGGCGTGCAGCATTGTGCGGCGTGCAGCAGTGTGTGGCGTGCAGCAGTGTGTGGCGTGCAGCAGTGTGTGGCGTGCAGCAGTGTGCGGCGTGCAGCGGCATGCAGCAGTGTGCGGCGTGCAGCAGTGTGCACCGTGCAGCAGTGTGCGCCGTGCAGCAGTGTGTGGCATGCAGCAGTGTTTCGTGTAGCAGTGTGAGGCATGCAGCAGTGTGTGGCGTGCAGCGGCGTGCGGCAGTGTGTGGCATGCAGCAGTGTGTGGCGTGCAGCAGTGTGTGGCGTGCAGCAGTGTGTGGCGTGCAGCAGTGTTTCGTGTAGCAGTGTGTGGCGTGCAGCTGGCGGCATGCAGCAGTGTGCGGCAGTGTGGCGTGCAGCGGCGTGCAGCAGTGTGTGGCGTGCAGCAGTGTGTGGCGTGCAGCAGTGTGCGGTGTGCAGCAGTGTGCGCAGCATTGTGCGGCGTGCGGCAGTGTGCGGCATGCAGCAGTGTGCGGCGTGCAGCAGTGTGTGGCATGCAGCAGTGTGTGGCTTGCAGCAGTGTGTGGCGTGCAGCAGTGTGAGGCGTGCAGCAATGCGAGGCGTTCAGCAGTGTTTCGTGTAGCAGTGTGCGGCGTGCAGCAGTGTGTAATGCAGCAGTGTGCGCAGCATTGTGCGTGCAGCAGTGTGCGGCGTGCAGCAGTGTGCTGCGTGCAGCAGTGTCGTGCAGCATGCAGCAGTGAGTAATGCAGCAGTGTGCAGCAGTGTGTGGCGTGCAGCAGTGCGCGGCGTGCAGCAGTGCGCGGCGTGCAGCAGTGTGCGGCGTGCAGCAGTGTGCGGCGTGCAGCAGTGTGCGGCGTGCAGCAGTGTGTGGCGTGCAGCAGTGTGTGGCGTGCAGCAGCGTGTGGCGTGCAGCGGCATGCAGCAGTGTGCGGCATGCAGCAGTGTGCGGCGTGCAGCAGTGTGCGGCGTGCAGCAGTGTGCGGCGTGCAGCAGTGTTTTGTGTAGCAGTGTGAGGCATGCAGCAGTGTGTGGCGTGCAGCAGTGTGTGGCGTGCAGCAGTGTGCGGCATGCAGCAGTGTACGGCGTGCAGCAGTGTGTGGCGTGCAGCAGTGTGCGGCGTGCAGCAGTGTGCGGCGTGCAGCAGTGTGCAGCAGTGTGGCGTGCAGCAGTGTGTGGCGTGCAGCAGTGTGCGGCGTGCAGCAGTCTCGCATTTGTGAAAGTTAGAGTTTTTAGCATTTAAATCTAATGTCCACGGTCCACTTTCACTTTCGTCCGTTGTTAAAGCTTTGTTGTCTTTATGGGGCCATGTGTTTGAAACACATGGCCCCATAGAGATAAGAAAGCTGACCCTTTGAAGTAGTACGATGCCGAGGCTGACTGCAAAGTTGAAAACACTCCATTAAAAGCTCAGTTTTTCTTTTCTTCTGCAGTTTTATATAACGTGAACTCTACCCTAAGATATTGGAGTGCGTTCACGCCCTTAATTACATCGGCCGCGCACCTTTGAGAGACCCTCCAGTTTATTCATCCCACTTAAAGCCCTGAGTTTGACCATGTCGTTTGTATATTCTTGTGTGTCTATTAGCTGTTTGCACAGATGCCGTGCTGGGTGTGGAGGAAAAGCGTGGCCGTGTCCTGTCCATCCTTGACTTCCGACAGCGACTACAAGCCAGGCTAGAACTCTGACAAATGTCTTTCACCCCCACTGCCCTTTCCAGCCTGCCCCTCCCAACAGATCAAATTAAGCTGGTTTGTGTACTTCCACGTACAAGAGAGGCTGTAAAACTCGGAATGTACTAAAAAAAAGGGCCGAATCACGAGGGTGACAATGCGCTCCTTGCAAGCACTTCGAGCTCACCCGATGAGGCGCTGTTTACATGAAGTGATGTGTACGCACGAAGAATGTTTTTTCCAGTTTTATATAGCGCAAACTTGACCGAAATGGATTAAAGTGCTTTACAGAAGCACCAGGTTACGTTACACAAGATCAGATTTGCAGTTTTACATTTTTATAAAGGTACCTGCAGCCCCAGGTGCAGCAGCGAGTCCGGGGTCGTGTTCAGGGAGCTGGGCTCAAAGGCAGGGCCGGTGCAGTGCTGCAGCTGGAAGTTCACGTCCTCAAGGCCCGGCGACATCATGGAGGTCGGGTCTGTGGAGAGAAGCAAGGGAAGGAGGGGAGCTTGTCACGGTGTGATCAGAAATGGGAAAGTGCTATCATACAAGGTAAAACTCTGCATAAGGAAAACATTGGAGCGACCTAGTACGCGCCATTTTTGCTGCGTATGTGCTAAGTAATGAGTCAGATAGACTGGATGGATCATAAAAGAACGATTTTACACAGAAAAAAATAGAGAAATCTGAGTTTGTGCGTGTGCTACTTTACTGCTAAAATGTGATCGTTTTTTGTTAAACGTAGGCCCTAATTTGCCATCCTTCACACGACGCTGCGCTTCTTGAAAAACAAGCGCGCACTGAAGCTGACGGAGTGGGAGGGGGAGTGGGGGCGGGCACGCAGGCTGCCAAATGGTGCGATGAATAGTGAAAGCGAAGCTGACGGAGTGGGAGGGGGAGTGGGGGCGGGCACGCAGGCTGCCAAATGGTGCGATGAATAGTGAAAGCAAACAAGTGGTTGCAGGACTCCAAATGGTGCGCGCGCCCGGACGGGTCACATGCACTGTAGTTGGAGGCCTGCAAAGCCACTGTTTGCACTTCCAAAACGCGCTTACTATAAGTCTCGCCAGAGCCAGCGCTAAAGCGCTGGTCAGGCGAGACCTAAAAACACTAGAATTGGTGAAATAATGGTGCTATTCTATGCTGTGGTATTCTAACCTTATCTCTTAAAATGTGGTGTTTGTTCACACGAAGCTGTTTATACAATTAGACATTGAAACGTGTTGCAGATTTGTGTGTGGTTTTCCAATTGTACTGTATACTCTGCCTGCAGTGACGTATTATGGTGACTATGTGATTTTCACGTATTTCACCATACTTTTAGCTTCCCCTATTATTGTTTTTTCAAGGCTCATGCAGGTCTGGCGGGTCGTGCCGTCTTTTTGTCACACTCTTTTTAAAGGAGAAATACTCATAGGGTTATTAATAAGAATAAAATAAGAAGTATTAACACCAGTGTTGTTCGCGGTATGTGATCGTGAATATTCACATGGACAGGGTTCATACGCCTTCCATCCGTCACTTTTCTCTATGTGCACACATATTTGGAGGGTTGAAAAAGAATCTCAATTGACAACAGCTGATATTGGTAAAAAATCATATGTCGCTTGATATTATACTTAAAGCCCAATTATATCCTGCGCTTTTTTTTTTTTTTTTTTTTTTTTTTTTAAAAACCTATATTCGTGCATCTTAAAAGAACAAATACGGGCCTACAACCGTCAGGCCGGCCACGATACAGTAAAGCACTGATACCCACATTACATCCCCCGTGCGTCAACAGTCAAGATTAGCAACGAGTTATGAGTTACATACTGGAGATATCTTTGACACCCGGGGAAGGAGAAGTGAAGGTTGATTTTAAGTTTTTAAGATAATTTTATCAGGGATAAAAAGGTCAGTGAAGGATAAGAACAAAGGAGATTCGAGTCCGCAAGATAGCTTCACCACACGGGAGAGCAGCAACATCAGTAAAAACAACAATGGAAGTAAAATCTCAAGCAGTGAGGCGGTGCAGAGATATATCAGGATAGTCACATGAGCAAGTACGCACCCCTCCAGAGCCGCCCCCACTCGATCCACCCCACACCCGGACCCCGAATCGAGGCAAGTAGAGCACAGAGACATAAAAGAAAAAGGCCCATAGAACTAATTAAGAACAGAGTATTACCCCCCCACCCTACACCAATGCGGAGGCTACGGCCTACCCCCCCCCCGGCATAGTGCCTGTCGCCCAATGAACCCGAAATATAGACAAGAGAGAAAGTAGGAATAGAATAAAGAGACTAAGAAAACAGAAAAGAAGGTGGGGAGGAGCCCACGGGACACCAGAGCGCCCCCAACCATCAGCCAGTTATGGCCTCCACAATCTGAGAGCCCACTACGCCAAAAAACTGCATGCGAAGATACCATGTCACCACAATTTAAGCGAAGGAAGACAAGTCACGACGAGTACGCACAAAACATACATACAGTTCCAGTCCCAGGCCAGCCCGTCCATGAACCCTGGCGATAGAAGTCAATCTAGCCCTGGCCCGATCGCGGGCTTGGGATTAAACCAGCCCCTACAGGAAGGCCCCGTGTCCCGAGCAGACAAAGACAAGATGGCCGCTTGTGAGAAGATGGTGAAGCAGGATCACGAAATGGCCGCCGACCATCTATTGAGGTCCCTCTTTGCACCACATAAAATCCAAACCTGGCAAGTGAAGAACAGGAGTTCCACAAAAAGGAAGCAGTAGGCCACCGCGGACGGGTCCTAGAAGCCGTTAGGTGTCGCTCAGCAGGATACTCTTGCGGACGCGGTGAGGCAGGCAACAATGAAGCAGGCAGCCATGACCAGGGGGACAAAGTATCCGCAGTTGAGGTGGAGAGCGGTGGATCCCGGGTGCCGGGAACGCCGGATGAAGGCACCAGTGCAGCACAATCATACACCACCATTGTGTCCCCGCAAGAGGACAAAAGCACCGGGAGACCCACGCCCTGTGGATGACAAACAAAGCGCTCACGACCCGCAGCCGACAGTATGGGGTCAAGCCGCTCACTCAGCGCCTGCAGGCCAGCGCACATTTGTAGTTGAAAGTCCCGCAGGACAGCCAGAACGGAGCCGCATGTCAGTGGAAGCCGGGCCCCCACCTCGGCAGCAATCCGGGACGGCACTGTGGAGCTGGTGTCCGGAAGAGGTAGGGCAAAGTAGGCAGCGGGCGAGACCGGAGTATCACCCCCCAGCCGCGAGCAGGCACTCAACGCCATGTTTTGCCGCTGTACGTTGCAAAGGCCAGGGGGGGGGTCGTGGCAAGGAGTCAATTCCCCTCAGATCTACGCCGCAGCAGGGAAGGCCGACCGTCGCTTCTCTTCTCGCAGGTTCTCTTTGCCGCCGGCTAGGCAATAGGTGAGGGGGGTCAGCAGCCTCCCACAGCGCGGTCCTCAGAGCGGGGCAGGAGACCCGCCACACCGGGGCCCACCCCACAGCTCCAGCCCGTCAGGCACAGGGTGCAGAAGGTGTCCGGCCGTCTCTCCCCGGGCTCATCCGGCAACGATCCGTGGTGCGAGGTGAAATCGGGACCGCGGGGCTCAGGTTAGCGCTAGCTGGTCCGGTAACTGCGGAGCTTCCAGGGGGCCGGCAAAGGCCATAATGGCGCAGGGGTTTAGTGCAGAGGACAAAAGCACCCACAACTCGGGCATCCGGGCGGGCTGAGACTCCGGGAAAGCGGCAGCGCGGTCAGCGCGCCTTCGCATACGTTGCACCTCGAAATTCGGCGAGGATGGGCATCAGGATAGTAGTCCGAGGCCACGGGCCGACGGAGCCGGGCGCTCAAGCGTCTGCTCCGGTCGCCATCTTGGCTCCTCCCGCCATCTTGGCTCCTCCTATCCTGCGCTTTTGCATAGAATATATTGCTTACTCATATTTTTACTCCAAACCTGTGTCTCTTACATTGTATATGTACTCACATCATGTTGTGATCAAATCTGACAAGTGAGTATATTTAGCCTTTCTCGATTTCTCAATAGTATTACATTACTTCCTGTGGTTTCTCAAAAAACGTAAACAGGAATTTATTGACATGGCTGGTTCTGTGAACCTGCATTTCGTGCCGTGCCCATATCATACAAGGTTGTGCTAAACCATAAAACAAGTGAGTGACCTCTAAGTCATTCAATGTCTGCAACTGACACGTTCATTGACTGTTTTTTGGTTGGTGGCTCTTTCCATAACTAGCCACAGCTAGGCACACTTCCAAGCTGGTGTTATAATTGCTTTGGGAGATGTCATGACCTCTACAGTGCTGAATGTTCCATGTGGTTTCTATGAAAAATATAAGAAATAACTCTGTAGGGACCCTTCCTAGTGTGCAAGTGAGAGCCTGCAATTCCTCGATCACTGGCATTAGAAGGGCTTGCTGGGCACATACCCCTGGTGATCCATTAGTGGCAACTTTGCATAGAGAACAGTTCTGGTGGTATACCGTACCTAGGCACTTTCATTGTCTACCCAGGTGCAGGTAAAAGCAAGTCCAAGAACTGTCTCCATACCCCCTGCACTTCCATTGCCCAAGTACTGTCACTGTGTGACTGATACAACTATTATAATTCCAGGGATTGGCCCACAACAGGTACTCACAATATTTGCTGGATGTTTTCATTATACACCCAGTTACCGTCTTAGTATCGCCAGCTACTGCCATCACTTGCCATCGTACTGTTCTTAAAAACAAAGTGCTGTCATTATACGTCAAAGCACTGACTCCTTTTGGCAGGTAGTACCATAGCTTCCAAGATCTTTCCATTTATAGGCATAAATTCTAGTATTGCCATCATAACCTAGTCTGACCTTTTCCTGTATGGCTGGTTCATGCCATTCAGCACCCTGAGTCGTACATTTCATTGAAGGGCTCCTGCTCTTGTGGGGCTGTAGGACCATCCTGTACTTCCACTTGTGTCTTTTGAAGTCATAGCCTTGGAAGTCATAGTGGAAACAAAGTGGACAGAGAAGTCCCACTCTGTGACCATGATACATACAAATGAGATGGCCGAGATTATGGTTGCTAATGAGATGAGCTTTTTTATTCAACGCTGAATCTCCTTTCCCCTGCACCAAGTCTCTTCTGCCACTTGCCATAAAGTACAGCATTGGTGGAGGCTGGGGTAGGTGGTGATGATTGTCATGGGAAGCTTGCCTTGATGGGTATTGAGGGGGCACTCCTATTTACGGATTGTTTGCCTTGTTTTCTCCCTTTTGCTATCACACTTGATTTTGGTGACATGAAACAGTAGGACAGATCTCTTACCCTGTGCCCTCTTCATGTAGCTTCTAAGTGACTAGGGCCAAATTCATGGATGGACATGTAATTCAAAACAGTAACAAGGGTGGAAACTGAGGCAGCAGTTGCTAACTCTATAGAACCCTGATTGATACTACTGCAGCATCTTCTACAGGAACCTATTTTTTTGTATGTCTGTTTATAGTTGGTCTGATTTCTGCTTCTAGTTTGCAATAGGGTAAATCTTACTTACCCTTTCTTATGGGGAGGCACTCGGAGTGGGTACATCCAGGGGTAGCCGACAGACCTGCAAATGTGTATGTACAAAGGGATTTAACCCTCATCTGGCGTAAGAGCCATTTGTGACTACAATAAAGTGCTTCTACTTGATGTTTCATACTTCCAGGAAGTGGATTTAGCATATCTTACTCTTACCAACAACCACAAGCATCTGTGATAATCTCCTCTACATGCAACACTACATTATATGTACATGTGTATATCCCCACAGTAAATTATTTTTTAAAGAGGTCGAAGCCCATTCAAACCTAAAGGACTTTTCTTGAGTCATACGTACACTTACATGAGAAAACACATACATGCTAATCCACCCCATGAACTCCAACTTGCATGGGGTAAACGGTAGTAGGTGCAGAATATCACTTGGCTTCTTGAGTTCATCTCTCTATGGGATACCCAGGAGTTTGTTATACGAAACTCTAGTGTTTCCTTAACTTAGCTATAAGCAATGCAAACAGTCCTGAGGGAGAGGTAGGTCAAGGTTGTGGGTCACATACAGGGAGTATTCTCTCCCTCCCCTCTCGAGGTGGAAATAGTGTAGCAATTGGGCTATATATGATTTCTAACCCGGAACATTTGGGCTCTTTTCTGTCTGTCCAAAGGGACAGCAGACAGCACTGAGTCTTATATAGCGCGAACTTGACCCGTATTGGGTATCAGAGTGCTTTACATAGTACCAGTTGGGTTACATGAGGACACATTCATTTTTGTTAGGCACCGGAAGAGTAAGTGATGTGCCCAGAATCACAGGATGTTCAGCGTCATTGCCAAGACTCGAACCCAGTTCCCCAGATTTGAGGTCGACCGCCCTAGCTGTTAGGCCAACTCCTCTCCCCCACTTGTTGCCCTAAGTACAAACAAGTGATCTGCAGGTAGACCTACAAGTCAGATGAACTTAATGTTCTCTTTCAGTGCGTTACATTGTGACTCTACCCAGATTGGTGGCCATCCCATCCTGATTGATGGTTCAGGTGAATCATGCTACTCTGAGCTATCACTCATCAACAGCTCCGGGTAGACTAAGTTTTCGCCGCTCCTAGATTTGGAATCCTTCTAAAGTCCTGTCCTACCCTGCTGGGACCCTTTTCAAGTGAGAGCCTTACCACACATTTGCCTTGCTAGAGACAGCGGCATTTTTTAACTCTTTCTCTGAACTTTCTTGACTCATTCATTTTCAATAGAACTTTCTGGCTCTGGGTCCCATCAGACTCCTCTTTGCACACATGGCTTTCTCCCTTAAATTGTCATGCATGTACTTTGGTACACTCCAGATTGGATACTGGGGTACCCTTATCAGTCCCTACTATATGGTACCCATGTACCCAAGGCATAGGTACCCCAGAGGCCTTCCATGAGCTGAAGCATGTATTATGCCACCCATGAGAAGCCATGCAAAATGGAACTACAGGATTGCTACTGCAACCTGTGTAAGATGGTGCTTGCACCACTTACTCGAGATATAGGTTCACTATATATGTCACTGCACTTAAAACTTATAAGTCACCCTTATAGCAGGCCTTATCAATCCTGAAGGCATGGTGCTGTGTTTTTAGTGAGAGGGTGCCCCTGCATGAGCAGAGCCCCTCTGAAGCCTTTGGAGACCATTCTCCCGGGTTCTCTGTGACTCAGCCGGACATATAGGTAGAGGTGCATTATAACCTTGTGGTAAATGCTATCTCGAAAAACGGCTGCATAGAAACATATTGTGTTTGGTATCAAACACCTTGGAATCATACCTCTACACCGGAAACCGGTGTGGGAGGTATGATTCCACCCTTCAGAAGCGAGATTTGTGGGGTCACTGGTCTATCCGGTGCCAGCCTTCTCGACCCGGTCAGCACAAAATGAATGCTGCCGACCAGAGACACATTTCTGCCCTCCTGCTGCTGAGCCAAGCTCAAGCAGAGGAAGGCAGCACAATAAGCATCCTGTCACAGGGAGGTGTGACCACCTGCCACACAGGATTTAGTGTATTGGGGCTGGGTGGGTGCACTCTGAGAGTGCCTGAAAGTCTGCACTTGGGGCACATTTGGTGTCCCTGTGCATAGTCCAGCTCAAAGCAGTTCTGGGAGCCATTGTCTCCTGCTCTGGTGCGAAACTGGACGAAGGACATGGGTGTAACCACCCCTCTGTCCCACCCCTCCCCTCGGAGGGTCCCCCGAATCTGTCCAAGCCCTTCCAGTGGGTATAAAAGGCTTACCTGGCTGTAAGACTTTAGATTTTACGTGACAAGATTCTACAAGAAGAAACCATTGATCTTCGACCGCCTGGACACTATGGACTTCGACTGGGCCCGACTTCATCTCCCTCTCCGTCCAAAGCTTTTGTCTGTGCCCTTGCTCCATACAGGCTCCATGCAGGACCTGTGGTGCACTAAGGACAACTGAAGAACCTACCTTGGAGTGAAGGAGTCACTCCTCTGCAACTGCAGGCACCTTAACCGCAACTGACCGGTCTGCTGCTCCTGAGCTCCTGTGGACTCTTCCTGCGTGGGTTGCTTTTGCCAAGGCTTGTTGGTGCTCCTGCCGGACACAGACCCCTCGGCACTCGACATCCTCCATGGGACAGCTCACCTCCGGCTCCTGGTCATCCTCAATGTCTCCTGGTCTTCGTGGCTGCAGAGTCAAGCATCCTTTCTTCGCACCTGAAGCACCCAACATTGGTGGGCATTCGTCTACTGAGCCCCTGGTCACTCTGAAGTGACCCAGACTCTGTCCCCTTTTCTTTCAGGTTCCTTCCTTCCAGAAACCAGACTTGGATTTCTCCGGACCTGCTTCACCTTCATGGCAGCAGTACTTCTTCCCAGCCCTCCATTGAGAACGACTGCGGTTTCCGACACCACTCCAGACCTAAGCACCCAGCTCCTCTGGGATAGGTAATTCGGGTACTACGGTATCCATGGGTGCTGTGGCGCTCCAACCTTTTAAGTTCCAAAGGGTTTGCTCGGAGTCCTCCTAGAATGGTCCTTAAACTTTAAAATTGCACCTGCAACTTTCCCATAGAATTTTACGGAGCCCGCGGTCATGTTAGTACACTGCACCCGTCCTCCTTGGGGTCCCTATCTACTCACCTTGGGTGATTCCTTGGGGTCCCAGTGATTCTACGTGCTCTACACTGTGTCGAGATCCAAGTGGTGATTGTTATACCACTATTTTAGTATATGGTTTGGTCTCACCCTGGAGCCCACTGGGTATTGTGCTACTTACAACTGTTCTATTGATTTTGTATTGTGTGCTTTGTGTTCTATCCTCGGGTAGAGGATACTAGAGAGTGTTATATTAATAAAGACATATTTTTATATAACTACTGTATGGTTCTCCTTTCATTTAGTCAATATAGGAGGTGATATTCTGGTAAAACAAGCTGCTTTACATTCCTTCAAGATTAAGCCTGAAGGCTGCTCTCCACAGCTACCACTAGGATAGCTTTCTAAAGGTTATCTTTGACCTCATACATCAGAACTGTAATTTGGACTAGTGCAGGGTGCCCACTTTAATTAGTGGACAACATATACCAGGCCAACTTCTCACACAACTAAACCGTGTGCAGAAGCACTGCAATCTCACAGGGGAAAAGGAGCAAGCATCCAGCTAACACTCCTAATGCTAATGCTCATGTTTGTGGCCTGGTCACTGTGGGTAATACCTCATGCATTAATAAACTCCCTCTGTTGTCAACTCAAATGTTCACCTACACCCAGCAGTTGAAACGATCTTAGCATTAACATTAACAATGTGGAATTCCTGCCCATGCTCCTTTCACATTTAAAAAGCACACATCTTACCTAAATTAGCAACTCATTTCTATCATTTTCCTTTTATCATTTTCTATTATTAATAGAGGTCTCCATTTCATTGAGTTTGATGTATGTGCTCTACACAAGCAATGGCAACAGAAAAGCAAACGCGAGCGTGGCAGGTTGAGAGACTTAGGTGCTCTGATTACAAACCATACCTAGACCGCATACACAAGGAAAGAGATAAAACTGGATCCCTCCTGGCGTGGCTTGCCGACCCAGTTAGCAGGGGCTCCTTAATTGTAGAGATAGACAACACTGAGGGCTGTCAACAGTATGTGGAGGAGAAGCTCAACAATACTTTTGCACAATACTATACTAGGTTATATCGTAGTACTACACCTTGTGATAGCTTAGTGACCCGGGAATACTTAAAGGGACTGCAACTGCCACAAGTAGAACCTAAGGAGGCAGAAGGGATGGGTGCAGACATTACTCAGTAGGAAGTGCGGGTAGCTATCAAGCACATGGCGCATAATAAGACCCCAGGCACGGACGGGTTGCCGTCAGAGTTCTATGCGGCGTATAGTGGGGAGCTGGTCCCCAGACTGGTCTCTTTGTACGCAGGAGCTCAAGATACAGGAACACTGCCTGAGAGCACCAAAGAGGCACTCGTTGTCTCAGTTTGGAAACCGGGCGAGCCGGCACATGACTGCAGGGCATATACAGGCCACTATCCATGTTGAATGTGGATTATACAATTCTAACTAAGATCTTAGCGACCAGATTGCTACCGCACATGCCAAAGTTGGTCCACCCGGACCAAGCTGGGATTATACCCGGATGGAACACAGCACTAAATATACGACGGCTCCTGACCATCATGGACATAGAGGACTATGACTGAACTGAAAAGGCGGTGTTCGCCGTCGACATTGAGAGGGCCTTCGCTAGTCTTGAATGGCCCTCCTTGTACGAGGTGCTGAACACAATGGGCCTCAGAGGTGGATTCTCCATATGGGTAAAGCTGTTATACACGAACCAGATGGCCAGGGTGTGCATAGGGAAAACCATTTCCCCCAGCCAGGCGGTGGAGAGGGACACGTGACAAGGCTGCCTCTCTCCCTGCTGCTGTTCGCCCTGGCAATGGAACCACTGGCCTGCAGAGCGAGAATGGGACGTCACTACAGAGGACTGAGGGTGAGAGAAATGCAACATCGTATAGCCCTATATGGTGATGATCTCCTTATCTTTCTTCAGGACACAAGGAAGGACCTGAGAGGTGCGCGGAGCATGCTGGAGATTTTTGGAAGACTCTCCGGCTTGAGGGGCAACTGGTAAAAGTCAAAGCTTTCCTGTGACGTTCGATAGACCCCCGCCGACTGCACCGGGCAGCCTCCAGTGGGAGCATAACTGTTTGGCATACCTAGAGGTGAAAGTATACCATGGACCTGCAGAGCTTTTGGAGGGCAATGAGGGTAGAGCAATATGTTCCCTATGCTCCTCTATGGAATTCCGGAAGACTCTACCACTCTCAGTTGCTGGCATGGTGGTCCTTTTAAAGATGGTAGCACTGCCACACCTACTATATTTCTTCGGGACATTCCCTGTATGGATCCCATGCATAATATTTAGGGATCTGGACTCGCTGACTATATTGTTCATATGGGGAACAGGCCGCAGGCGAGAGGCACTGGCCACAATGAAGCGTTCCACAGATCGGGCGGACTAGCAGTCCCGGATTTTGAAGCGTATTATTTATTGGCGCAGCTTAACTGGCTTATCCAATGGCTAGCAGCCAGAAGACACCCTGACAGAGTGCTACCCCATTCACCCCGATGTCCTCGGGTCTTCCAGAAATACTATTGCGCATACGGAGGAGATCAGAGGGAGACACAACAGAAACAAAGGTAGTGATCAGATGCTGGGATAGATACTTACAATGCGTTAACTGCAAAGCTCCCTATTCTCCTGACCTGCCTATAGCCCTGCTTTGGCATCTGCCACACACGGGAAACTAGACGGGCCTAGAGGTCTAGGAGGAGGCAGTAGTGAGAGAGGTGGGTGACCTCTTCCGAGACTCAGAAATGCTCCCTTTTGTGGATCTCCAGACTGAATTTGATCTACCCCGAGGGCATTTTCTATTGCACAGAGCAATCACTCTAGCAATGAGAAAGCACTGGGTGCGGGTAACCAAGAGCATTGGACTGCTGTCGCTATGTAGCGCTGTCAGCAGGCATGTTCAAAACTTTCTCCTGCCTCTACAAAGCGATACGTCACGATGTTAAAAAAACCCTGGAGCGACTGCGACTACAATGGGAGGAGGACTTGGGAAAACCAATCCCTGAGGCGGACTGGGGGATCATAGTGGAGAGGACCCCAAATGTCTCTAGAAATGCGGTGAGCAGTCAAAATATTGAAAATAAAATATCTACCTACACTAATATCGAGTTTTAAATATCGAAGGGACAGAATATCGATGTCAATAATATCTATGGACAGAATATCGACCCTAAGGTAAGTATTTTTATATCGATGTTAGTAAAATCGAAGTTAGTAATATTGATATCAAATATATCGATGTTACTAATATTGATGTTACTAATATCGATATTTATATTATTGTTATGTATTTTATTATGTATTCAATATGCATGTGTTATATGTTTTTTGTTAAGTGTTCTACTGGTTTTAAAATATATGTATACAATTTTTATATGTTAATAATGGTTTTTTAAGTCAATTTTGTGTTTTAATACTGTAGCAGGTTGTGGGTTTATAGGGGAATAGGGTGGGAAGTAATTTAATTATATGAAATTAATTATACATTTTTAGGAATTATAAATTAATGTTAATTAATGTTTGCGTTTAAGTTCTGTAGCGGGTTGTGGGTTTATAGGGGAATAGGGTGGGAAGTAATTTAATTGTAATTAAGTAATCATTTATTTTCATTTATTTGTATTGATAATTATATTATTGTTAATTAAGTATTAATTGGTAATTAATTTTTATTAATTGGTAGTTAGTTTTTATTAATTGATTAATTGATAATTATGTTAAGTGTATTATTTTATTTTTGGAGTGTGTTGTGCGTTTATGGGGGAATAGTGTTGGAAGTAATTGAAATCTAATTAAGTAATTATTAAATTTGTTGTTGGGTATTGATAATTAATTAATTGGACATTAATTATTAATTGGTAAATATTGTAACTTATAATATGTTGGTTATGAAAAATAATTTATTGTTGATTAATCATTAATTTTGAATTAAATATGATTAAATATTATGTATTGATATTTCTAATTAATATATTATTAAGGAATTATTAATTGGTAATTAATGTTTAATAACTAATATTTTGGGGTATAAAAAATATTTAATAGTTTAATATGTTTTAATTGGTCATTAATGTTTCATAATTATTATTTTGTGGTATAATTGTTCAATAATTTTTCATTGGTAATTACTTTTTAATAATTCATATGTTTTTGGTTATGAAAAATGTTTTACTGTTTAATATTTATTATTTGGTAATTAATATTTATTAATTATTATTTATTGGTATTTATTAATAATTTATTGTTAATTAATTATTCATTGGTAGTTATGTTTGTAATAATTATTTATTGGTATTTGTAAATAATTTTGAGTTCTTTCATCATTAAATCACTAATTATTTTAAATAATTATTTTATTTCTAAGTATTTTATTTTTAACTTCTACGCTATCCAACACTTTCCCCACTGTTGCACTCTCTGGAGTTGGAATAGTAATTTTTATCCCTACGCTATCCAACACTTTCCGTACTGTTGCACTCTCTGGAGTTGGAATAGTAATTTTGACCCTTACGCTATCCAACACTTTCCCTACTATTGCACTCTGTGGAGTTGGAATAGTAATTTTTACCCCTACGCTATCCAACTCTTTCCCTACTGTTGCACTCTCTGGAGTGGGAATAGTAATATTTACCCCTACGCTATCCAACACTTTCTCTACTGTTGCACTCTCTGGAGTTGGAATAGTAATTTTTACCCCTACGCTATCCAACACATTCCCTATTGTTGCACTCTCTGGAGTGGGAATGGTAATTTTTTTCCCTATGCTATCCAACACTTTCTCTACAGTTGCACTCTCTGGAGTTGGAATAGTAATTTTTACCCCTAAGCTATCCAACAATTTCCCTACTGTTGCACTCTCTGGAGTTGGAATAGTAATTTTGACCCTTACGCTATCCAACACTTTCCCTACTGTTGCACTCTCTGGAGTTGGAATAGTAATTTTTACCCCTACGCTATCCAACACTTTCCCTACTGTTGCACTCTCTGGAGTGGGAATAGTAATTTTTACACCTTCGCTATCCAACACTTTCCCTACTGTTGCACTCTCTGGAGTTGGAATAGTAATTTTTACCCCTACGCTATCCAACACTTTCCCTACTGTTGCACTCTCTGGAGTGGGAATAGTAATTTTTACCCCTACGCTATCCAACACTTTCCCTACTGTTGCACTCTCTGGAGTTGGAATAGTAATTTTTACCCCTAAGCTATCCAACACTTTCCCTACTGTTGCACTCTCTGGAGTTGGAATAGTAATTTTGACCCTTACGCTATCCAACACTTTCCCTACTGTTGCACTCTCTGGAGTTGGAATAGTAATTTTTACCCCTACGCTATCCAACACTTTCCCTAATGTTGCACTCTCTGGAGTGGGAATAGTAATTTTTACCCCTTCGCTATCCAACACTTTCCCTACTGTTGCACTCTCTGGAGTTGGAATAGTAATTTTTACCCCTACGCTATCCAACACTTTCCCTACTGTTGCACTCTCTGGAGTGGGAATAGTAATTTTTACCCCTACGCTATCCAACACTTTCTCTACTGTTGCCCTCTCTGGAGTTGGAATAGTAATTGTAACCCCTACGCTATCCAACACTTTCCCTACTGTTGCACTCTTTGGAGTTGGAATAGTCATTTTTACCCCTACGCTATCCAACAATTTCCTTACTGTTGCACTCCCTGGAGTGGGAATAGTAATTTATACCTCTACGTTATCCAACACTTTCCCTATTGTTACACTCCCTGGAGTGGAAATAGTAATTTTTAGCCCTACGCTATCCAACATTTTCCTTACTGTTGTTTTTTTTGGAGCTGGAGTAATAGTTTTATTGTCTGTGCTATTTAATATTTTTTGTATTATTTTAGCTAATGTAATATATAATTAATTTTAACAATATTCAAATTAAATGTAATTTTTTAAATGTGTTATATATAATTATTGAATTTTTATTCATGTTATTGTTTTATGTGTATGATGTATTTGTAATTTATAATAATTTTAAATAATTTATAAGTTATTAAAACAATTATTAAAACTGATTATTAAGTATATATATTATATATTATATGTATATGTTTAATTAATGTTTTATTGAATTATATATATTAATTAAGAATTTTAAACATTATAAAATATATTTAATTATGTTTATTTTATTTATAAGTATTATTTGGTTTATTTTACATATTTTTTTAAACAAAAAAAATACCCTATATTTTTAATAACGATATTTTTGACATTCTGGTGCCGATTCCGATCCTTTAAAAATTTCCCCCGTACGAATCGTATCCGGTTTCTTTACCGTACGAATCGTACAAGTCCCGTACAAACTGGCAAGTACGATTCGTATGTGAAAAATTCCATACGAATCGCATTGGGAAAATTCCCCGACACGTCCTCGGGTTGGAAAAAGTGTCCGACACGTCCCCGGACAGTTTTACCTACGAATCGGGAAACTGAAGTCCGAGCGCGCAAGTACGATCCGTCCCGTCCGTCCGAATGCACAACCGTATGGAAAAAACACCGTACGGTGCGAACTCCCATAGCAACTATGGAGACCTCCAAATAGTTGCCCGCATATGCGCCGAACACCCCCCCAGCACCCCCCCCACGTACACGCCATACCCCAGCACCCCCCCATGTCCGCGCCATACCCCCACCCCACCCCGTAGGTACGAAGCGTACCCCCACCCCCCTATGTACGGTGCGTCATGTGCTGGGGGGGTCCACAGCGTACCTACGGGGGTGGTGGTATGCTCCGTACCTAGGGGGGGTGGGTGTACGCTCCGTCCATAGGGGGGGCTGGGGGTACGGCACGTACATACGGGGGGTAGGCGGGTGTACGGCACGTACATACGGGGGCTGGGGGTACTTCACGTACATACGGGGGTGGGGGTATGTGCTGGGGGACGGTGCTTACATACGGAGGCTGGGGGTACACACCGTCCATACGGAGGTGGGGGTACGCACCGTCCATACGGGGGTGGGGGCACACACCGTACCCCCAGCATCCCATATGTACGCGCCGTACCCCCAGACCCCCCATGTACGCGCCGTACCCTCGGTTCACGTATGTACGGCATGTACCCCCAGGCCCCCACACCCTGCCCGTGCCTGTACGCACCCTACCCGAGGCCCCTACACCAGCACCCTCAACCAGCCGTGCGCATGTACGAGTCGTACCAAGCCATAGCAAATGTGAGCACTGTACAACAACATGGCCGATGTACGCACCGCACAGACGCGAAAAACACACGTACTGAACCAGGACACTGCAAAACACCACAAGGAGAGTCAATTCGAATCGCACAACACCACAAAACACGCCCAACAAGCCCAAATACATCCAATACACTGACCTGCAACAGCCTAACAGGTAAACAGAGGCCCAAAACACAACCACCCCTTATAACACACCCACCCAAAGTTCAAACACAGCCACACCCACAAATGGACCAATAAAAAGGGCCCACACACACAAACCATGAGCCTTTGCAACAGACCCACTGCTGCCAGACCCCACAGACAACCCACAGCACCAGACTTGAACCTTTACTACACCTTACACTTGCACACCTTCACACAACCACCTTCACAAACACCCCCTCATCACATTCACACACACACCTTCACAACCACACACACCCACCCACAACCATCCACACCCACACCCCACACCATGCCCACAGACAGGAATCCAAAGTTCACAACAGCGGAGCTGGAGATCCTGGTCAATGAAATCATCAGAGTCGAGCCACAGCTCTTTGGAACATTAGTCAGACAGACCAGCATAGCCGAAAAATCAGCCATGTGGCAGAGGATCATCGAGAGGGTGAATGCTGTTGCGCCCATCAGAAGGACCAGGCATGAATGCCAAGCCAGGTGGTACGATCTGCGGAGGACGGTCCGCCGCAAAATGACCGACGAATACAACCAGGGGAACATCACTGGAGGTGGGCCGCCCCGCAGACCGGTACACTACCATCCCTGGGAGGAGAAGGTGATGCGCACTCTGCCGCCGGTGGGACTACACGGAGTAGAAGGAGTCGCCGAGCCTGGTGAGTACACAAACAATGCACCCCACATGGGGGGAACCGCATCCACAACCCAACTCCCGATAATGCACGCAACTACCCCAAAGCCATCACCGGACGCAACCACATTCCAACAACACGCACATGCCACTATCGGCTCCATGCCCCATGCACCAAGCAAGGCCATGCCAAGTCACAGGCCACACAAAACACCAACACAAGACAGGATGTCCGTGATGCCGGGAGGGGGGGCCTCCAAGATCCCATTGTGCAACTCAGAAGCAGACACCAATGCCCTCAGCCCATATGGCCTAGGGCAGAGCTATACAAACAGTGTGTCCCGACACTGTACTGTGTCACCTGCAAATGGCGGCCGCATCGCAGGATGACATGGGTATGAAGGCCCAATTCGCACATAGCAGCTAATGAAGAGGCAACACTGTGAAAGAGTGTCAGCACACACCGCCGCTGCAGCGCAGACTCAGAGACACTCTGCCCAATGGGGTCCGGGAGATTCTAAACAAAGCCACATGAACAAGCCAATGGCCTTTGAAAGACCTGCAAAGTGTGTGTGCCCAGGAAGCTGGGCTGAGGTGACAGAGGGTGACAGACAGACGGAGGGAGAGGGAGAGGGAAGGAGACAGAGGGCGACAGAGGGAGACAGACAGACGGAGGGAGAGGGAGAGGGAGAGGGAGGGAGGGAGACAGAGGGCGACAGAGGGCGACAGAGGGCGACAGACAGACGGAGGGAGAGGGAGAGAGAGGGAGGGAGACAGAGGGCGACAGAGGGAGACAGACAGAGGGAGGGAGAGGGAGAGAGAGGGAGGGGGACAGAGGGCGACAGAGGGAGACAGACAGACGGAGGGAGAGGGAGAGGGAGGGAGGGAGACAGAGGGCGACAGAGGGCGACAGAGGGTTACAGACAGACAGAGGGAGAGGGAGAGAGAGGGAGGGAGACAGAGGGCGACAGAGGGAGACAGACAGAGGGAGGGAGAGGGAGAGAGAGGGAGGGAGACAGAGGGAGACAGACAGAGGGAGGGAGAGGGAGAGAGAGGGAGGGAGACAGAGGGCGACAGACGGCGACAGAGGGTGACAGACAGACGGAGGGAGAGGGAGAGAGAGGGAGGGAGACAGAGGGAGACAGACAGAGGGAGGGAGAGGGAGAGAGAGGGAGGGAGACAGAGGGCGACAGACGGCGACAGAGGGTGACAGACAGACGGAGGGAGAGGGAGAGAGAGGGAGGGAGACAGAGGGCGACAGAGGGTGACAGAGGGTGACAGACAGACGGAGGGAGAGGGAGAGAGAGGGAGGGAGACAGAGGGCGACAGAGGGAGACAGACAGAGGGAAGGAGAGGGAGAGAGAGGGAGGGAGAGAGAGGGAGGGAGACAGAGGGCGACAGAGGGAGACAGACAGAGGGAGGGAAAGGGAGAGAGAGGGAGGGAGAGGGAGAGAGAGGGAGGGAGACAGAGGGCGACAGAGGGAGACAGACAGAGGGAGGGAGAGGGAGAGAGAGGGAGGGAGACAGAGGGCGACAGAGGGAGACAGACAGAAGGAGGGAGGAGGGTGACAGAGGGAGAGAGAGAGAGAGACAGAGGGAGACAAAATCACCCTTGGGTGGTGTGGGCATGTCCGCTCATCAGCAGGTGGACTGTGTGCATGTTGACAAGATCTGGCAGTGCGTGAAACACCCCTCATTCGTTTGGAAAGCACTGGGCCATGTGTCAAACTGTGCACGAGTCGATCCTCGCTGCAGGCACAAACCTAACCTCACACCCAGTATACCAACTCACTGTGTTTGTTAGAACCCAGTCACAAATGCATAAGTTTCCTACCTGCATTCTCCAATAGACATGACAAAGCTACATTTGGCCGCGTACAGTGCAACACGTAAGTCGGTTCTGCAGCGCTCGCTACGCACGCTTGCTACACTGCTCACTGCGTTCAAAACTGATGCAACAACAAAGAGTGTGTCACACATAGGAAAAGTGTTGACAGCCGTGGCCAAGGGACATACCCATGCACCATGCACAATGCACAGGGACTTGCCAAGTACAGACAAGGTAGATGACACTTGGCCCTGCTGTAGACAGCACAAGGCAAACCTGTGACCACTGTACACTCAAACACCAACTCCACATGCCACCTACCTACCACAGGAACTCACATTCACTGTCATGCCAGCAGGCACCATGAGGGGATAGACACATCACCTGGTAGACCCAATGACAAATCACACCACACCCAATAGCATGCCCGGTCACACCCCCCCTTACACAAGCACACCCCCCCCCCCCCGGGGCAGCCAACGCAAATTGGCACTCCCACAATGGATATGTGACACAACAAGACCAATCCATAGCCAAATAAGCATCTCAACACTCATTAGACAGGCCAAATAACCAGGAGTACATATCAATCTGACCCCCGCAACATACCCATCCACAAGTGCACTGTGAGAGGAATGCTAGACCTAGACATATCCAACTACCCAGAGGAACTGTGCCTACTCGAATATGTATGAAACATGGATGATGCATGTAACACCATTAACATTGTCTCTCTCTCACACACAGGGCAACGTCGTCGATCTCCCCCCAACACTGGGGGGAAGACACACAGGACCAGGCTCGGCGTGACGATGATCCCACCGGCAGCGATGACTCTCACCAAGCACCTGCAGCACCTGCGTCAGGTACAACTGTGCCAACCACCACCCCCATTCCTGCCACATCCCAGGATACACACAGGAGCCCTGCTCGCACACAACGCAGCCAGTCTGACCAGGAGGGACGAGGTACCCCGGGCACCCAGGAGGAGGCAGGCGACCCCGCAAATGCCATCCCTCAGGGGTCCCGGAGACCCGACGTGCCCACAACGGCAGGCCAGGCTCAAGTGGGCAGGGGTGGTGGGAGTGGAGGACGGCGGAGGCGCGAACCTGACCAGACAGCTGAGGAACCGGTTATGTCACACGTCCGCAACATCCTGGACACATACCGGCGTGACACCAGGGGTATCAGCCAGGCCGTGGAGGCCCTCAACCAGATAAAGAACGTGCAGGCCGAGCAATATGCCAGTCAACAGTAACACCAAGAACGGATGGAGGCAAGACTGGCTGAGCTCGTGGCGGTGCAAACGGACATGACCCATGTACTCCGTCGGATTGCCGAAAACATGGGCAACCCTCCCTGTGCCACCAGGCGTAGATCACCACCAGCCACAGGGAGGGATCAGGAGGAGGAGGATTCGCCCGACGGAGCATCCCAGACATCGTCACGGCCTGCTTCTGAGGGTCCCCGTAGGAAGGTGGGTCGTCCACGCAAAAGACCGTGAGAGTCAGCGGACCATCACCATCTCCCAGGTCACCTGGCCTGGCACCTGGCCCTCTGGCGCAACAGCAGCACCTCATCCAATGACATTCTCTGCCACATGGACTTGCTGGTCACTGTCTGACCAATGTTGACAAAGACTGTGGCATGGACTCTGATGACTTCCAATGGCAAGGATCCCAACTCCCCCTGTGAACTTTGGATTCCAGACACCCGGCGAGCACCACTTTGCATCCCCCCAAACACGTACCCCACCACCAATAAAAATATTAGAAATCACGAGATGATGCCGTCATTTAGCATTATTCCATTACATGTGTGTGTTGGCAAGTCAAACCATGCCTGAGTTTTGAAGTAACTCCAACCATGCATACCCTGGGGTCTGAGTCTGGCACAGGACACACATGGGTCACAATGTATCATCCAATACAGACATGGAGCACCATACTCACCCGTGATGGGCCCAACCAGCTGAAGGGGTGCCTGCACAACTGTGCGGACAGACCTATTTCGAAGAGCGACAGTCATGCGCAAAGGTCAGGGATCATGTTGAGTGTCCTGGGGTGGGAGTCCCAGGTATGTGTAGCCAGGTGGGAGAACTATGTCCTGCAAGCAGGAGTCAGGTGGATGTGGAGAATGGTGGCCAGGCCAAGGTTGGATGCATGGAGATGGCACAATGGGGTCTTGGATGACAGTGCCACAAGGTTGGGTTGGGGGCGTGGTCGTGGGCTGCCTCCTGAGTGTGGCCGTGGATTGTGAAGTCATCCTGCAGATGACAGTGATCCATTGCCGCTATCCCTGTTGGATGGTGATGTGGCTGGGTTGCCAGATGTTGAAGCAGAGATGTGCAGATGCACCCTGGATGTGGACAAGTGTCATGGGAGTTGTAAGGTACTTCTCCCTAGAGTGCAGGGTAGGATTGGACACGGATGTCGAAGTTGACCTGGGGGATGGTCCGTCTTGCCTTGAGGTGGATCGAACTGTGGACCTTGTGCATAATGCAGAGTGTGCTGAGGCCTGAGGTACAGATGCTGGTGATCAGCATAGCACATGTGAGCAAGCATTCCATGATGCACACCAGCTCGTGGGCGTGGACACTGTGTGCCTGTGCAGGGCCCTTGTGGGTGGGACACAAGCAGTTGACCCAGCTGTAAGGGGACAATCCGCAGATGAACACCTCAGTCGTGTACAAGTCCAGCATCAGGTGGCGAACGTGCAGCCATCTGCCAATGGATTCCATGCATTATTCAATATGAGAACTGGCAAGGACTGCGTCTTTGGGGAGGGTGAGGAGCACCTGCCTGTCAATGGGACACCAGATGATGATGAGATGCAGTGCGCATGTCATGGTGTAGAGGGGTATCCTGGACACATTGTAGACTGACACGCTGAGACATGATACCTGTGTCATGTGTCACACAACGACACCATACTACATGCAGAGGCCTGGAGTACCACTCACATGGCCATGTTGGGGTATAGAGCCGGTGGGGAGTAGGAGGAACATGACCTGGTTGGTGTGACAGGGCCTGGAAGGCGTGCCAGCACTGTGTAGGCAGTTGGAGTTGCACACTCATTATGCAAAGGTGTTGTGTGGGCGATGAGTGCATGCCTGAGTGCATGCAACAGATGTATTGGATGGACATTGCTTGGTGGGTGGCCTCAACATCATGGTGTAGCGTGATGTGGCACATGCAAGGACATGAGGCACGTGCAATGTGCACGTAGCATGTGCAGACGTTCCAGCCTTTGCCACCGCAACTGTGTCACACACAAGCAGATTACACCAAAATGAATGGGTGGAGGGAGGAAGGGGGGTGCGTCTTAGAGGCGTGCGTGTGAGGGCAAATCTAGAAACTGTGTGCCCTTGCTGCAGGGCCTGCAGCAGCAGGCGCCATGTACTGAAAACCATGCCACAAGTTGCACACTAACACAAGCATGTCAGAAAGGACTACTGCAAAAGGTGTCTGAGAAGAGAGGAGTGTCTGGTTCAACATGGCACACACACAGACAATGGATGCACATGCAGCAAAGTGGCCGTTGTGAGGACTGAGATGGCAACATACCTACACAGCCATGTACATCGTGCACAATACATTTCATAATCCCTGACAAGCATCTTGCTACTCTACACATAGACTCATATGCACAATCTGTGACAACTATGCCAGACATGCCGCATGCACAGTGGCAAGAGACCTGCATTGACAGAGATGAGGCACCTTGGAGGATGAGGGACACCTTTATTAGTCATGTTTGCCGGAAGGCAAATGCATCTATATTAACAGATGCACAGGTCATGTGGATGAACATGTGGAACCTACACTGGCACCCCCCTTTGCACCACAGATGCAGGAAACCCATAGAACTGGCACAAAAGTGACAGGTTTGAGGCAAACACCCCGTGCTGCTCACGGAGAGGCTGCAATTCACCATTGAGCCACTAATGGGGATGTCCCACACTATGTCAACCCGGTGCATCCCGTATGTTTCCAAGGGCAGTGTTACACACATTGATGCCTTCATCACAATCCACAATCACATTACAGATGACTGTCACCAAGTGTGACTATCAATTCAGGTGAATCCAGCTCCATGTCATGTGACCCATGGTGATTCTATATGTATGCTAAGTAACCAAACATGAACAGGAGCAGTGCACACACATTCCAAACAAATAGCACACCCAAAAAGCCGTGGTGCATCCCTTACCCTAAGGTGATTTTTCGACATGTCCGTGCATGTTACGCTGATTCAGCACACGTTGCTGTATTCATGAGGAATAGCAGGAGCACAACAATGCCACCAGCAGACAGCATGCGCAAATACCTCGGGATGAGAGACACACAAGAAGTGAGCCAAAAGAAGCACATCCGCATGCATGGGCATGTACTCGACACGTATAAGGTTGTCAACATGCTAGGTGAAAATAGTGTCTCAGGTAAGACATACTGTTATTACACCATCACTCGAGTGACACATCCAAACACACCTCTGACTCACTTGCCAGACATGCAGATGGACCCACACATTGCAACACATGCCACACAAGGCTCAACGTGTGCATTCTCAGACACTGCAACTCACCACTAAGCAAAGAAGTTGCGTATGAGCCGACTCCGGATGTCCTCTTCCTCCTCCTCCTCAACATCACTTGCGTCATCACCAAGCCCCTCGTCCTCCACGGGTGGATGTTCCTGCTCATCCGGATCCAGGATGAGTGGCACAGCTTTCTCCACTGCCATGTTGTGCAGCATGCAGCACACGAGGAAGATTTTGCAGACCTTCACCGGTGCATATGGATGTGCGCCGCCGGTCTTGTGGAGGCACCGGAATCGGCTCTTCAGGAGGCCAAAGGTCCTCTCTATCACTCGCCTGGTCTGCCCATGGGCGTTGTTGTACCGGTGATCGGCATCCGTTCTGGGGTTGCGAAGAGGTGTGATCAGCCATGGCATGTTGGGATAGCCAGAGTCCCCTACATGGAAACATCATGGACAGAAGTGGGTCAGGAGAAGCAGTAAGACAGAAAGATGACGCTAAATACAGGAGTAACAGAGTATACCCACCAACAAGACATGCTCGTTCGTTGCGCAGCTGCAGCATCATTTCAGGAACCCTGCTACGCCTCATGATGTAGGCATCGTGTGCTGATCCTGGAAAACGAGCACAGACATGGGAAATCACCATGTTAGCAAGACACACCACAAGGGCATTAATGGAGTGGTAATGTTTCCTGTTCCTATAGGCTACCTCCTGTGCCTGTGGTGGTACCAAAGCCACATGTGTCCCATCAATAGACCCAATGACATGGGGCATCCCTCCCAGGGCATAGAAGTCACCCTTGACACCTGTCAACTGCTCAGGAGTTGGGAAATGAATAAACTCATCCAGGTGAACCAACATGGCCTCTATAAAATCATGCAGGACACGGCTGAACATGGTCTGGGACATGCCACCAACATGAGCAATGGTATGTTGGAACGTACCCGTTGCAAAGAAATGTAGGGCTGCCATCACCTTCATCTTGGGTGTCAGTGCAGTAGGATACCTGTGTAGCGGTTGGAGGTGTGGTGCCAGCCTTGCTGTCAAGTTCAGAATCAACCGTTGGGTGAAGCGGTAGCGGCGTATACAGTCACGTTCCCTCAGGGCAGCCAGGTCTGGGATTGGTCGGGGAGAGGCGGAGCCCTGCAGTAATTTGGAAGGGACAACGAAGAGTGAGTACAGTACAACAACACTGTCAATGTACTGAGCACATGTTGAACAGCCAATACACATATGCTACATGCAGAGTCAGGTCTGCGCAATATATCCTGGACACGTATGCCAGGCAGGTGACATTCCTACCAAGAGCCATCTACAAACATGGATTCACAAGCTCAACATGACATGGCATGAAACTAGCTGTGGGCCAGTGTAAGTGAACAGGCAGACACATTACAGGAGTGACAGACATCCACATGTGTGCAGAAGAAGGATGTTTATCATACAGACAGGTTGCGGAACACTAGAGGCACAGGTCACATGTCCCTGAAAAAAGGACAGACCACACACCTTGCCATGAAGGGGTACATGTCAAAGCTAATCACACATACGTTGATACTACGCAGATATGTCCTTGTCTCGCAAGTCCATGTTCGATGCATACATACCCACGTTACGTCTGATTCCACATGTGTCCTGGTGTGCATAATAGTGTGCCATGCCCATCCACACACATGCACATGTTGGATGCAGCAACTGCAGATGCATTTGACGGAACACCAACAGCAAGCTTATGGGAACACATGACACACACATGACATACTCACATCGTGCAACGCCGGTAGTCACATGTCAGGTGTCATTATCCGTGTACCTGGCATCAGGGGACAGTTGCGGGTGTTGGCGACTGTGCCATGCCAGTGACGCAGTGCTCAACAAGTCTGTACTACATGCACACATGTCAAAGGTGTGAAGGGGATGTGTGGCACATAGTGCAGCTTGACACATGACATGTGTACACAGCTCATCACACATCTACTGGGTTCAAACATGAGGAGACTTGTGCCACATCACAGCCTGACACACCTAGGCCCGAGACATGTAGGACTGCACTGACAATGACTTGATGTCCACCCTCAGCCAAGTATGACAGCTCAATTCCTTTCTGTGTGCCGCCTGTCACCAGTGTAAGGTGTGAAACGAACCGTACACATGCTCTGAGGGCGTGTGTAGGGTCCTTATCACTATGGTAGTGCAGCCGTAGGCGTACGCCATAGGGATACGGTCCGTACATGCGTGTGTAGGGTCCGTACCACTATGGTTGTGTCGCCGTAGGCGTATGCCAGAGTGATACGGTCCGTACACGCGTGTGTAGGGTCCGTACCACTATGGTAGTGTTGCCGTAGGCGTACGCCATAGGGATACGGTCTGTACACGCGTGTGTAGGGTCCGTACCACCATGGTTTGTCGCCGTAGGCGTACGCCATAGGGATACGGTCCGTACACGCGTGTGTAGGGTCCGTACCACCATGGTTGTGTCGCCGTAGGCGTACGCCATAGGGATACGGTCCGTACACGCGTGTGTAGGGTCTGTACCACCATGGTTGTGTCACCGTAGGCGTACGCCATAGGGATACGGTCCGTACACGCGTGTGTAGGGTCCGTACCACCATGGTTGTGTCGCCGTAGGCGTACGCCATAGGGATACGGTCCGTACACGCGTGTGTAGGGTCCGTACCACCATGGTTGTGTCGCCGTAGGTGTACGCCATAGTGATACGGTCCGTACACGCATGTGTAGGGTCCGTACCACTATGGTAGTGTTGCCGTAGGCGTACGCCATGGTGATACGGTCCGTACACGCGTGTGTAAGGTCCGTATCACCATGGCGTACGCGTACGGCAACACTACCATAGTGATACGGACCCTACACACGCGATTACGGACCGTATCACCATGGCGTACGCGTACGGCAACACTACCATAGTGATACGGACCCTACACACGCGTGTACGGACCGTATCACCATGGCGTACGCCTACGGCAACACTACCATAGTGATACGGACCCTACACACGCGTGTACGGACCGTATCCCTATGGCGTACGCCTACGGCGACACAACCATGGTGATACTGACCCTACAGAAGCCTGTACAGACCGTATCACTGGAGTAGTGGTGCCCTAGGGGCCTGGAACGCTCCGTACCTGTGTGTGTATAGTGAAATTACATAGGGGACACATGAGGGACAATTATAAGGGCCTAAATGCATGCTGGTTGCCATGGAGACCCAGTTTCAAGTTCAAATTTTTTCATCAGGTGGCCAGCAGAAGTCGGTTGGAGACAATATACAAAGTTGCAAAGTGGTTGTTGACTTGACATCATGCTCATTTTTTATAACATGCAAAGGCACCCACTGGGGTAGGTTTAAAGGGATTGGAGGAAACGTAGGATGCAAATGAGATTGACCAATCACTCTGTACTCCTGTAAATGAAACTGGCCAGCAAGGCAAATATAAGGCAGCCAGGCCCCATTAGAGAGCACTTGCCTGCACAACCTTTCATTCCACACCACTGCTGCTGCTCGTGATTCCTCTGACACCATGTCCAGGTCTGTGGAGAGGGCCCAGCCATTCACCCAGGAGGAGAACCAGGCCCTGCTGGACGTGATCCTCCCACAGTACCCTTGCCTGTATGGGAGACCAGAGGAGCAGGTGAGTGCTGACTCCATTAGCTCAGACTGTGCCCCTTTTTTGTGACTGTCACTTCTGGCATTGTGTCCAGGTGTGACAGACATGCAATGTTCTTTAGAGTGGGTCCCAGGGGGGGATGCCTCATGTCTCCCATGCAGAGCATGCTGTAGTGCATGTCTGCACTCCTCAATTGCATGGTGCTTACTGTGACAATCACTGCATGGTGCATGCCACATTCAGCCTGGCTAATCCTCTTGGGAATGTTGTTTCTACAGTCCTGATGTGATTCTGTGGTCCCCCCAGTGTGACAGGTGACTGTACCCACAGATGTGTGTGAGTTGAGTGTACCTGTGGTGAGAGTGTCCAAATTATGTGTTCGTCCCCTGGACATTGGTGTGTGTGTAAGTCCCCTGTCATGTGGGTGAGTGTCTATGTGGAGTGTTGCACCCCAGCTGCATGAGGGATGCATATACCCTACCCATCTGATGTGAGCAGGGAGCAGTGCTGTGTGTCTGACATGCTGAGCCTGCCCCACACCTGTGACACCCCCCAGTCTAGTGGCACATGTGCAGAGTGATGTTTGTACCCGCAGTTGCCAATGGCAGGTGATTGTCCTGTGCCTGTGTGTGTCTGTGTACCCTGCTGAGGTTGCGTCAGTGGCCTGGGGCATGTGACTGCTTTGAGGTGCTGTACATAATCGTGGTGTAGCTTGTGATGCACAGTGTGAGCCGGGATCAGTGATTGTGTTGCACCCCTCATTCCACCTGTTGACTTCCAATGCCACGTAGTGCATTTGGCCTTGTTGGGGTACAGAGCTGGTGGGGAGTAGGAGGGACATGACCTGGTTGGTGTGACAGGGCCTGGAAGGCGTGCCAGTCCTGTGTAGGCAGTTGGAGTTGCACACTCATTATGCAAAGGTTTTGTGTGGGCGATGAGTGCATGCCTGAGTGCATGCAACAGATGTATTGGATGGACATTGCTTGGTGGGTGGCCTCAACATCATGGTGTAGCGTGATGTGGCACATGCAAGGACATGAGGCACGTGCAATGTGCACGAATCATGTGCAGACAGTCCAGCCTTTGCCACCGCAACTGTGTCACACACAAGCAGATTACACCAAAATGAATGGGTGGAGGGAGGAAGGGGGGTGCGTCTTAGAGGCGTGTGTGTGAGGGCAAATCTAGAAACTGTGTGCCCTTGCTGCAGGGCCTGCAGCAGCAGGCGCCATGTCCTGAAAACCATGCCACAAGTTGCACACTAACACAAGCATGTCAGAAAGGACTACTGCAAAATGTGTCTGAGAAGGGAGAAGTGTCTGGTTCAACATGGCACACACACAGACAATGGGCCCGATTCACAGAACTAACTTAAGACAAAATCCTAAACTTACTACCATTTTGGTATTCACAGAAGGCACTTACTCATTTTGGTATTCACAGAAGGCACTTACTCATTTCTGTATTCACAGAAGTTAGGAGTCCTAACTTTAGGACTCCTAAATGCCTTCTGTGAATACCGAAAGTCTTAAAATTAGGATTTTCCTCAGTTTAGTAGTAGTATAGTTAGGACTCCTAACTTTAGGACTCCTAAATGACTTCTGTGAATACCGAAAGTCTTAAAATTAGGATTTTTCTCATTTTAGTAGTCCTAAGTTTAGGACTCCTAAGTTTAGGACTCCTAAATGCCTTCTGTGAATACCGAAAGTCTTAAAATTAGGATTTTTCTCAGTTTAGTAGTAGTATAGTTAGGACTCCTAACTTTAGGACTCCTAAATGCCTTCTGTGAATACCGAAAGCCTTAAAATTAGGTTTTTTCTCAGTTTAGTAAATGTAAAGTTAGGAGTCCTAACCTTAGGACTCCTAAACTGAGAAAAATCCTAATTTTAAGACTTTCGGAATTCACAGAAGACATTTAGGAGTCCTAAAGTTAGGACTCCTAACTTCTGTGAATACCGAAGTGAGTAAGTGTCTTCTGTGAATACCAAAATGAGTAAGTGCCTTCTGTGAATACCAAAATGGTAGTAAGTTTAGGATTTTGTCTTAAGTTAGTTCTGTGAATCGGGCCCTATGGATGCACATGCAGCAAAGTGGCAGTTGTGGGGACTGAGATGGCAACATACCTACACAGCCATGTACATCGTGCACAATACATTTCATAATCCCTGACAAGCATCTTGCTACTCTACACATAGACTCATATGCACAATCTGTGACAACTATGCCAGACATGCCGCATGCACAGTGGCAAGAGACCTGCATTGACGGAGATGAGGCACCTTGGAGGCTGAGGGACACCTTTATTAGTTATGTTTGCCGGAAGGCAAATGCATCTATATTAACAGATGCACAGGTCATGTGGATGAACATGTGGAACCTACACTGGCACCCCCCTTTGCAACACAGATGCAGGAAACCCATAGAACTGGCACACAAGTGACAGGTTTGAGGCAAACACCCCGTGCTGCTCACAGAGAGGCTGCAATTCACCATTGAGCCACTAATGGGAATGTCCCACACTATGTCAACCCGGTGCACCCCGTATGTTTCCAAGGGCAGTGTTACACACATTGATGCCTTCATCACAATCCACAATCACATTACAGATGACTGTCACCAAGTGTGACTATCAATTCAGGTGAATCCAGCTCCATGTCATGTGACCCATGGTGATTCTACATGTATGCTAAGTAACCAAACATGAACAGGAGCAGTGCACACACATTCCAAACAAATAGCACACCCAAAAAGCCGTGGTGCATCCCTTACCCTAAGGTGATTTTTCGACATGTCCGTGCATGTTACGCTGATTCAGCACACGTTGCTGTATTCATGAGGAATAGCAGGAGCACAACAATGCCACCAGCAGACAGCATGCGCAAATACCTCGGGATGAGAGACACACAAGAAGTGAGTCAAAAGAAGCACATCCGCATGCATGGGCATGTACTCGACACGTATAAGGTTGTCAACATGCTAGGTGAAAATAGTGTCTCAGGTAAGACATACTGTTATTACACCATCACTCGAGTGACACATCCAAACATACCTCTGACTCACTTGCCAGACATGCAGATGGACCCACACATTGCAACACATGCCACACAAGGCTCAATGCGTGCACACTCAGACACTGCAACTCACCACTAAGCAAAGAAGTTGCGTATGAGCCGACTCCGGATGTCCTCTTCCTCCTCTACCTCAACATCACTTTGCCCATCACCAAGCCCCTCGTCCTCCACGGGTGGATGTTCCTGCTCATCCGGATCCAGGATGAGTGGCACAGCTTTCTCCACTGCCATGTTGTGCAGCATGCAGCACACGAGGAAGATTTTGCAGACCTTCACCGGTGCATATGGATGTGCGCCGCCGGTCTTGTGGAGGCACCGGAATCGGCTCTTCAGGAGGCCAAAGGTCCTCTCTATCACTTGCCTGGTCTGCCCATGGGCGTTGTTGTACCGGTGATCGGCAGCCGTTCTGGGGTTGCAGATAGGTGTGATCAGCCATGGCATGTTGGGATAGCCAGAGTCCCCTACATGGAAACATCATGGACAGAAGTGGGTCAGGAGAAGCAGTAAGACAGAAAGATGACGCTAAATACAGGAGTAACAGAGTATACCCACCAACAAGACATGCTCGTTCGTTGCGCAGCTGCAGCATCATTTCAGGCACCCTGCTACGCCTCATGATGTAGGCATCGTGTGCTGATCCTGGAAAACGAGCACAGACATGGGAAATCACCATGTTAGCAAGACACACCACAAGGGCATTAATGGAATGGTAATGTTTCCTGTTCCTATAGGCTACCTCCTGTGCCTGTGGTGGTACCAAAGCCACATGTGTCCCATCAATAGACCCAATGACATGGGGCATCCCTCCCAGGGCATAGAAGTCACCCTTGACACCTGTCAACTGCTCAGGAGTTGGGAAATGAATAAACTCATCCAGGTGAACCAACATGGCCTCTATAAAATCATGCAGGACACGGCTGAACATGGTCTGGGACATGCCACCAACATGAGCAATGGTATGTTGGAACGTACCCGTTGCAAAGAAATGTAGGGCTGCCATCACCTTCATCTTGGGTGTCAGTGCAGTAGGATACCTGTGTAGCGGTTGGAGGTGTGGTGCCAGCCTTGCTGTCAAGTTCAGAATCAACCGTTGGGTGAAGCGGTAGCGGCGTATACAGTCACGTTCCCTCAGGGCAGCCAGGTCTGGGATTGGTCGGGGGAGAGGTGGAGCCCTGCAGTAGTTTGGAAGGGACAACGAAGAGTGAGTACAGTACCACAACACTGTCAATGTACTGAGCACATGTTGAACAGCCAATACACATATGCTACATGCAGAGTCAGGTCTGTGCAATATATCCTGGACACGTATGCCAGGCAGGTGACATTCCTACCAAGAGCCATCTACAAACATGGATTCACAAGCTCAACATGACATGGCATGAAACTAGCTGTGGGCCAGTGTAAGTGAACAGGCAGACACATTACAGGAGTGACAGACATCCACATGTGTGCAGAAGAAGGATGTTTATCATACAGACAGGTTGCGGAACACTAGAGGCACAGGTCACATGTCCCTGAAAAAAGGACAGACCACACATCTTGCCATGAAGGGGTACATGTCAAAGCTGATCACACATACATTGATACTACGCAGATATGTCCTTGTCTCGCAAGTCCATGTTCGATGCATACATACACACGTTACGTCTGATTCCACATGTGTCCTGGTGTGCATAATAGTGTGCCATGCCCATCCACACACCTGCACATGTTGGATGCAGCAACTGCAGATGCATTTGACGGAACACCAACAGCAAGCTTATGGGAACACATGACACACATGACATACTCACATCGTGCAACGCCGGTAGTCACATGTCAGGTGTCATTATCTGTGTACCTGGCATCAGGGGACAGTTGGGGGTGTTGGCGACTGTGCCATGCCAGTGACGCAGTGCTCAACAAGTCTGTACTACATGCACACATGTCAAAGGTGTGAAGGCGATGTGTGGCACATAGTGCAGCTTGACACATGACATGTGTACACAGCTCATCACACATCTACTGGGTTCAAACATGAGGAGACTTGTGCCACATCACAGCCTGACACACCTAGGCCCGAGACATGTAGGACTGAACTGACAATGACTTGATGTCCAGCCTCGGCCAAGTATGACAGCTCAATTCCTTTCTGTGTGCCGCCTGTCACCAGTGTAAGGTGTGAAACGAACCGTACACATGCTCTGAGGGCGTGTGTAGGGTCCTTATCACTATGGTAGTGCAGCCATAGGCGTACGCCATAGGGATACGGTCCGTACACGCGTGTGTAGGGTCCGTACCACTATGGTTGTGTCGCCGTAGGCGTACACCATAGTGATACGGTCCGTACACACGTGTGTAGGGTCCGTACCACTATGGTAGGGTCGCCGTAGGCATAAACCATAGGGATACGGTCCGTACACGCGTGTGTAGGGTCCGTACCACCATGGTTGTGTCGCCGTAGGCGTACGCCATAGGGATACGGTCCGTACATGCGTGTATAGGGTCCGTACCACCATGGTTGTGTCGCCGTAGGCGTACGCCATAGGGATACGGTCCGTACACGCGTGTGTAGGGTCCGTACCACCATGGTTGTGTTGCCGTAGGCGCATGCCATAGGGATACGGTCCGTACACGCGTGTGTAGGGTCCGTACCACCATGGTTGTGTCGCCGTAGGCGTACACCATAGTGATACGGTCCGTACACGCATGTGTAGGGTCCGTACCACTATGGTAGTGTTGCCGTAGGCGTACGCCATGGTGATACGGTCCGTACACGCGTGTGTAAGGTCCGTATCACCATGGTGTACGCGTACGGCAACACTACCATAGTGATACGGACCCTACACACGCGATTACGGACCGTATCACCATGGCGTACGCGTACGGCAACACTGCCATAGTGATACGGACCCCACACACGCGTGTACGGACCGTATCACCATGGCGTACGCCTATGGCAACACTACCATAGTGATACGGACCCTACAGATGCCTGTACGGACCGTATCACTGGAGTAGTGGTGCCCTAGGGGCCTGGAACGCTCCGTACCTGTGTGTGTATAGTGAAATTACATAGGGGACACATGAGGGACAATTATAAGGGCCTAAATGCATGCTGGTTGCCATGGAGACCCAGTTTCAAGTTCAAATTTTTTCATCAGGTGGCCAGCAGAAGTCGGTTGAAGACAATATACAAAGTTGCAAAGTGGTTGTTGACTTGACATCATGCTCATTTTTTATAACATGCAAAGGCACTCACTGGGGTAGGTTTAAAGGGATTGGAGGAAACGTAGGATGCAAATGAGATTGACCAATCACTCTGTACTCCTGTAAATGGAACTGGCCAGCAAGGCAAATATAAGGCAGCCAGGCCCCATTAGAGAGCACTTGCCTGCACAACCTTTCATTCCACACCACTGCTGCTGCTCGTGATTCCTCTGGCACCATGTCCAGGTCTGTGGAGAGGGCCCATCCATTCACCCAGGAGGAGAACCAGGCCCTGCTGGACGTGATCCTCCCACAGTACCCTTGCCTGTATGGGAGACCAGGGGAGCAGGTGAGTGCTGACTGCATTAGCTCAGACTGTGCCCTTTTTTTGTGACTGTCACTTCTGGCATTGTGTCCAGGTGTGACAGACATGCAATGTTCTTTAGAGTGGGTCCCAGGGGGGGGGATGCCTCATGTCTCCCATGCAGAGCATGCTGTAGTGCATGTCTGCACTCCTCACTTGCATGGTGCTTACTGTGACACTTACTGCATGGTGCATGCCACATTCAGCCTGGCTAATCCTCTTGGGAATGTTGTTTCTACAGTCCTGATGTGATTCTGTGGTCCCCCCAGTGTGACAGGTGACTGTGCCCACAGATGTGTGTGAGTTGAGTGTACCTGTGGTGAGAGTGTCCAAATGATGTGTTCGTCCCCTGGACATTGGTGTGTGTGTAAGTCCCCTGTCATGTGGGTGAGTGTCTATGTGGAGTGTTGTACCCCAGCTGCATGAGGGATGCATATACCCTACCCATCTGATGTGAGCAGGGAGCAGTGCTGTGTGTCTGACGTGCTGAGCCTGCCCCACACCTGTGACACCCCCAGTCTAGTGGCACATGTGCAGAGTGATGTTTGTACCCACAGTTGCCAATGGCAGGTGATTGTCCTGTGCCTGTGTGTGTCTGTGTACCCTGCTGAGGTTGCGTCAGTGGCCTGGGGCATGTGACTGCTTTGAGGTGCTGTACATAATCGTGGTGTAGCTTGTGATGCACAGTGTGAGCCGGGATCAGTGATTGTGTTGCCCCCCTCATTCCACCTGTGTACTTCCAATGCCACGTAGTGCATTTGGCCTTCCCCAGAGGATGATGTCCCTATGACAAAGGTGCAATGAGTTTGCTGCATACTATGCCCTGTTCCAACCAGCCACATTGTTCAAATGTGTGTCTCTGTGACATGGAGCAGGTGTATTGATGTTGTCTCACTTTGTCATCCTCACAGGTAGGCGTCTATGCCAAGGGGGAGATCTGGAAGCAAGCCGTCAGTGCCGTGAGGTCGGTGGAGGGTCGGAGGCGGCGCCTGGCCCAGGTGAGGAAACGCTGGCAGGATATCCGGTGCTGGACCAGGAGGATCGCACGGGTCCTGCTGGGGGACTCACCAGAGAGCCATAAGAACCGTGGGCACCGGCGTCTGACCCACCAGATGAAGCGTGTCCTGGCGGTGGTCTTCCCTGACTTGGATAGGCGCTTAGAGGAGAAGCAGCAGCAGGAAGGGGGTAGGTACATGTGTGTTTGTTGTGTGTCACCAGCTATTGGAAGTGTGCAGTTGCATGGATACACTGCCAGGGTTCATATGTGCAGTACATATCCTGCTCCACCAAGTCAACCAGTGCTGTTCTTCCTCCCTTCCCCTCCTTGACATGTGTTCCCTGGTCTGTGTGTAGTCACTCTTGCACAAGGTTATCTAGGCTGCCAGTTAATCCAAGTGCCCAATGCTTGCAGCATCATGTGTGGGGGTGGTGTGTAACATGTGTTGGGTCCTTGCCTGTGCCCTGGCCAGTTCAGTCAATGTGGGGTCCATGTTAGTTGGCACTGATGCTGAGTCCCCACATGGGAGTGTGTCTGAAAAGTGTACTGCCTTACAGCATGCATGACCAATGTTGTGCACTCAGACATGATGTGCATGAGTGGGAGATATGCATAGTGCAGGGACGTTTGCTTCTGTTGCAGTCATATCCATCCAGGACCATGGAGGAGTGTGGCCACTACAGTCCCCTGGGGCACCTTTTCCTAGGTATCATGTGTGTCATCCAACAATGTGGACATTCTCTGTGTCTTCAGCATAGGTCGGGCTCTGTGGCATTGTACCCTGGCCTCATTTGTATTTGCGTTAAGTGTGCTACATGTGTCCACTGTACAGGGTGACCCAATTTGGCTTGTGCATACTCACAGTGGCCAGTGCCTGTGTGTCTTGGTACAATTATCTGATGATGGTTGTTTGTCAATAATATGTGTGGACAGGTGCACGAGGGTTAGTTCGTGTACATTCAGGATTTATTGAAGGTAATTTTAGTAATCCCTGAGTAAGAGGTGTAAGTACTTCCTCTGTGTCACTCACATTGTCTCAGGTAGGGGAGGGGTTTGTGCAGGCAAGGCCTACATGTCCAAACCGTGTGTGTCCTTGCCAGGTCTGGCCTGTGTGTGAAGATCGTCTGAACATACACTCAACAAGCAGTGACCCAGTCATGTTGGGCAGGGTTTAATGTATTTGCTAAGCAGCATGTGCCAAAAGTAGAAAGACATGGTTCCTGCTCATCCCTTTTTTGGCTACGGTGTGTGGTCCAGATGCAGTACTCGACTGTCCCCATAGGCTAGCTCCTCTGTCTAATTTGATTTCAAGTTCTTTGCTGTTGTGTCATGCTCTCCATTGTTTCTCAGTGGCATGGTGGGTCAACCAACTGTGTGGTGCATGGCATACATATGTGCGTAGTATTGTAGATGTTACTCATGTTGCCTTTCATGCAATGCACTGTGACCTATGTAGTTTTGAATCATGTGTCATATGTATACAGGTGTCTGATTCTTTCCTGTCTCTTCACCTTGCCCACAGCATCGTCGGGGGAAACCGAGGGGCACACTGGCACGGACCTTGAGAAGGGATCCAGCAGCAGTGCCACCAGTGCTGGCGAGTCTGGCTCAGCGAGTGGCATGGAGGTGGAGGGGAGTGCGGCGGAGGACCTGTCCAGTCCCACCACCGACTATGACGCTGACAGGTCCGAGGCTGCGCTCCCAGAGGGGGCGGACGCTGCTCCCAGAGCTGAAAGCAGCACTCCATCTGTCACCGCCCCCTCCATTCCAATCACCCGCCTCCCAGTTGCTCGGGTCCCTTCCCTCCGTGCTCGGCACCAACAGGTCTCCTTCGGGCCAGGCACCGCACCCCCTGCCCCTGTCTCCCCTGCTGCCGTCAATGTCGAGTCTGTGGACATTCAGCGGCAGTTGCAGGTTGGTCAGGCATCGATGCTTACTGTCCTCCATGGCCACACCACACTGCTGACACAGATGGTGTCGTACTTGGAGGGCATGTCAGCAGCGATGTCTGATCAACGGATATTCCTGAGATTCATAGACTCGTCACTGACTGCAGCATTGGATCTCCAGCAGCGCTCCGTCCCCCCCTACCCCTGCACCATGCACACTTCCCACTCCCATGCCTGTCCCACGCACACCCAGATGTCCCCATGCACGCACCCCACCAGACACAGGCAGCACACCACTAGGGAAGGCAAAGCACACTCCTCCAGTCATGCACACACAGGGGGAAGTAGGCACACCCACTGGGTCTGGGGGCAAACGGCAGGCACACAGCCACAGTAGGAGTCCGCAGTCCTCAAGACCCACTTCCTCAAAAACCACTCCCCTTAGCTCTCCTGGCCAACTGTCAGAGAAGGAGTCCCTCGTGGCCAGTGTGTCCCTCAGCCCCAGTGTGGCACCACCCCGCAAGCGGTGGAGGCAGTGCCCGGCCAGGGTAGTTGAGACCCCCCCTGTCCACACCCTCCCCCAGGAGCGCTGCAACCCATCCCTCCGACCCCCCCCTCCTTGGGGCCTGTGGTTCATTCGGGTGCAGGGGAGACGCTGGGAGACCTTGCCACCGTATGCAGCGCCATCCTCACCTCCACCTTTGGTGCTGTCCCACCCCCTGTGGTGGAGTCGTCCGTCCCTGCACCCACAACACCTACCCTTGCCCCTCCTGTCTCTGCGGTGCCTGGTCCTTCCCCCCCACATGATGCCCCCCCTTCTGTGGATGATGTGGTACAGTGAACTGTGCAGGCAAGCTAGGGGAGACACGTCCCTAAGTGTCCCCCACCAGGACTTTGCATATGGCCTGGCCTATGGGCCCTCTAGTTTGTGGACAATCATTTTGACATTTTTGATTTCTGCTGAATAAAGCATTTTGATTTTCTTTTGCACACTAATGCTTTCCTGGACTTGCTGTTGGGGGTGCTGCTCCATGATTTGGGGTGGTGATAATGTGTTAGGTGTCTGGGAAATGTTGTTGTGTGCTGCTCATGGGGTGGACCCTGGTATCTGTGTGCCATCACAAAGGGCTCTGCAAATAATCTTTGGTCATGTGTGCCCTTACTGTATGGTGATATTGTCCCCAGGTGTGTTCCTTCCTCTGTGGACCCTGACATCTTCCCTGCAGGCTGTTTCCCAATTGTTGTGCTGAGCTGTGTCTACATATCCTGGGTGTGTGATGGATCCCTTCAACTGTGGCCATGCATGCTCAGCAATGTCTCCACCTGCATCATTTGTGGCATCCTTGGTGGTCACTGTACTAGTGTATGGAGTATATTGACATGACTTCATGTGGATCAGTTCCCTTTTACGCCCTATGCATGTGTGTACTCCCAGCCTCGCACACATGAGTTACGTGTTCTGCAGGGTCTTTGGTCACCTGACTGACAATTGTGGGCATTGTCTCTGTGGGTACTCCACCCTTTTGTTTCCATGGGAGGCACCAACTTGTTGGCTGCCCCAGCACCTCTACATTCCTATCAGTCCTGGAATGTGCGTGACAGTGTGTGTTCCCTTTGGGTCTCTTAGTTTAGTAGGGTGGCACATGAGTATACAGTCTTGTTGCATGCTCTCATCATGTGTATTGTGCTGGCAGCGCCAGGGGTGGGTATGCATGTGTCATTTGTCATCACACCCACATGTGGTGTGTCATGCAGTGGGGGATGGACATCCACCCTCATGGGAGTGGGACACTGCTGTCAGTGATGTGTTGCCATGCCACTCTCAATATGGTCGCACTTTGTGTATGCCTTCATGCACCCATGGTGTTTTGCTAATTGTAGGATGGTGTACACACCACCATGTCTCTGTCCACTGCTGGGTGGACTCTGCACCCACCCCTCCTATGTCTGGGCACTGCTGGGGGGACTCTGCACCCACCCCTCCTATGTCTGGGCACTGCTGGGAGTGATTGGCACCCACCCCTCCTATGTCTGGGCACTGCTGGGGGGACTCTACACCCACCCCTCCTATGTCTGGGCACTGCTGGGAGTGATAGGCACCCACCCCTCCTATGTCTGGGCACTGCTGGGAGTGATAGGCAACCACCCCTCCTATGTCTGGGCACTGCTGGGAGTGATAGGCAACCACCCCTCCTATGTCTGGGCACTGCTGGGAGGACTCTGCACCCACCCCTCCTATGTCTGGGCACTGCTGGGAGTGATAGGCACCCACCCCTCCTATGTCTGGGCACTGCTGGGAGTGTTAGGCACCCAACCCTCCTATGTCTGGGCACTGCTGGGAGTGTTAGGCACCCACCCCTCCTATGTCTGGGCACTGCTGGGTGGACTCTGCACCCACCCCTCCTATGTCTGGGCACTGCTGGGGGGACTCTGCACCCACCCCTCCTATGTCTGGGCACTGCTGGGAGTGATAGGCACCCACCTCTCCTATGTCTGGGCACTGCTGGGGGGACTCTGCACCCACCCCTCCTATGTCTGGGCACTGCTGGGAGTGTTAGGCACCCACCCCTCCTATGTCTGGGCACTGCTGGGAGTGATAGGCACCCACCCCTCCTATGTCTGGGCACTGCTGGAGGGACTCTGCACCCACCCCTCCTATGTCTGGGCACTGCTGGGGCTGATGGCCACACACCCCTATGTGTCTGGCCACTGGCGTGGTACGACCCGTACCCACGTCCTACGGCCTGGGTATGGGCCCTACCCCTACGTCACCCCAACAATGGCGGGATGGCCCGTACCCATGCCTTTTGGACGTGGGTACGGGTCGTACCCCCATTGTTGGGGTGCCGTAGGGGTACGTACCGTACCCATGCCTTTAGGGCGTGGGTATGGCTCGTACCAAGCGTACCCCTACATCACCACTGCAATGGCGGGACGGCCCGTACCCATGCCTTTTGGACGTGGGTACGGGTCGTACCCCCATTGTTGGGGTGCCGTAGGGGTACGTACCATACCCATGCCTTTAGGGCATGGGTACGGCTCGTACCAAGCGTACCCCTACATCACCACTGCAATGGTGGTACGGGCCGTACCCATGCCTGTGGGACGTGGGTACGGGCCGTACCACCATTGCAGTGGTGATGTCGGGGTATGCGTGGTACGGCCCGTAGCCACGCTCTGGGGGCGTGGGTACGGCCCGTACCTCCATTGTTGGGGTGACGTGGGGCACGCACCGTACCCACGCCTTGGGAGCGTGGGTACGGGTCGCACCACGCCCACCCCTACGTCACCCCACAATGGCGGTACGGGCCGTACCCACGTCCCATAGGCATGGGTAGGGGCCGTACCGCCATTTGTTGGGGTGACGTTTGGGTGGGCGTGGTACGACCCGTACCCACGCTCTTGAGGCGTGGGTACGGTGCGTACCACAATTGTTGTGTTGCCGGTTCGCGTCCGTGTTGACTTCCGCTGTGAGGCCTTGGTGGAGACGCCCACACCCCCGAAGTGACCAGGCCCTGGGGGTCAGGTATGTGCAGGGATTGTTTGATTTTGGACTTGGGTCGGGGTGAGGTTTCCTGCCCCTGCCCCCCCCTTTGCCCCTGGGTGTTGTTCTGACCTTCTGCGGCGTCTGCGTCGGTTCCTGTACACCAGGTGGACTGCTATGAGGGCCGGGATGACACGTAGGTTGGGGTCCATGGCTGTCCGTCGCGTACAGGTGCTCCTTCTGCGCGTCGTCCTGATTTCCCGGCAGTTTTTGGCTGCCGTAAAATATTGTCCGTGCGGAGTGACGTGGGCACAAATCGTACTTGCTGGTTCGTGAAACGCTGCCTGACTCCGTCCGGACGTCACGTCAGCGGCGTCCCAGATCAGAATTGTGGGTATATTTTGGTCGGTCGGTGATTTTTACGATTCGTACGGCAATGGTGTTTGCGTACGAATCGTACTTGCATGTTTGTATGGTATTTTTCCCGGGTACGAGTCGGATGGAGAAAACGCTCCGTCCGACGGTTCGTGCCCGGGTTTTACAGGATCGGAATCGACACCTCTTCTATATTTTATTTTCGATATTTTTGTACTTACCATGTTGTAGATAGGATGTCGATATTCTTGACATCGCTATTTTTGCTCCGATATTTTTGTAGGTCGATTTTTTGACCATCGATATTTTGTCAGTGATCCAGAAATTCACGGTTTAAAATAATAAATTACTATGTTTTGCACAGGGCATACCTTACCCTGGTGCGAATTAGAATATATTTTCAGAATGAGGCAGCAACCTGCCCTAGGTGTGGGGGAAGTGAAGCACACATAATACACATGTTTTGGAACTGCCCCACCCTGAACACATTCTGGAAAGTATAGTGGCAACCATCACAGAGACGGTGTACCCACAAACCCTGGGGCATTGCTTACTGGGTTGGTTTTTGCACATGGCCAAGACAAAAGTGAAGGGGAAATTTCAAGATCTTGCCTATGCTCTGGCCAAGCGGGAAATTACCAAAAATTGGGAAGTGGCCAAGAGGGCCGAGGATAGTGGCATGGAGAAGGGAATTGGAAAAATGGGCCAGATCAGGAGAGAGAACCCTCGTACTAGAAGCAAGATGAGGTATAGTCACTTTAGACAAGGCAAGGGCATGGGGGTGACTCTTTGATGAGTGAAGGGCGGAAGAGCGGGTAAAAGAGGGGGAGACCTCTTTGCAGGCCTCCACACCGAAATGAGGAAGACGCAAACCGGCCCTGGCATTGTAGAGATCAATGCAGATTCTGAACATCCTTCCCCTTCCCCTCCCCCTCCCCCTCCCCCGAATAGATAACTATGCTGTATAGAGGACGACCAGGGACGGACTGAACTGCATAAACACACACCTTCAGACTAGGTCTAAGATGCGGTTGTGACTCAAGGGCGGGAGTGGGAGTTGTAATAGTTAAGTTTTGGGATTAAAGAACCAGCTATGTATGAACACAGTCATTAATGTTAAGCATTGATTTGCGGATGTCTAAGAACAACAATGGAAAAAACTCAATAAAATCTGTTTTTAAAAAAAAACAGAAAAGCAAATGTGCACAACAACAGACTCAGTGGAAACCATCTTTCTTAATATTTTATTTGAAAGCTACATCAGGGTTGGTTGTAGCAGATATCTGTTTTAATTCAAATTAACCATAGCAGTGCTGGTTTTATGAGTGAAATTGTGTGAAATAGTCGGAGTCATAACTACTGGATCCTTTGACCTCACAGTATGCATGAATTTGTATTTATGGAGATTCCTTTTCAATGTGGATTGCACTCTGGAACCTCACGCCTGTAACAGACAAACACAACATATATTAATAGTTTTAGGTGTATGGGGTCCATAGATAAACCACAATATTAATACATTAAGGTTGATCATTACAATAAACGTCAGAGATTGGAAAACACGGTGGTCAGCTCCCTAGAAGTAATTTAATAGCATGTTAATAAAGCCTCGTGCACGGTTTGAGTTGCGTCGACAAGCGATTTGGAGTTTGAAGGTTGAACTAAACAAAGACTTTGGTTGTGCGATGCAAGAAGGTTTTTCTTACTTCAATATATGAGATTAAGTTCATTTGGGTGCAGTTAAAAAAACAACTGTAATTTATTTAACATGCCAATTTGCAATTTAACAATTCGAATCTCCTATAAAGATAACAGTGGGAACTAGACATCCCTGCAATCCTATGCACCTCTGCAGAAGCCTGTGGGGAACTTGAAAGGTGCAGGCTTTAGTTATGCCTGGAATGGACAGTCCAATAAGGTCAATACAGTGAATGTCCCTGAGAGGCCTAATGAAAGTATCTGCTATCATCTGTGTAATTTGAGGTGTGGGTGATAAAATACAAAATGTCCAATCATAATTATTTCCTTCTGAAGTCGCAACCAAACTCTATTATGAAGCTATCAAAAATGTATCTTCAAATTTTGAAAGCAAACACCAAGGTCATCTTCAAATTGATCAAACGTTGTCAATCATTCATTAACCAAAACTGCTTTATTCTCATTATACTGGCTATTGTATTGATAAACAGTGATTAGATTTTCTAACCCCAGCCTGGAAGCCACTTCCACTTTTGAAAGCTTTATTTAATGTGCTCTTCTTTCTTTGTACTGTTTTGTTTTTCTCTTGATGTTTTGGTTGTACAATAATTGTAATATATCTTGAACATGGCTCTTCAGGTGACTGAATATGGAAGATGTAATGGTTGTATACATGCAATTCCCCACAGTATGTCACCATTACTTCGCAGTTTTTACATAATTAGTCATTACATCGCAGGTTAGCACACCGGGAGTCTTACATAAAGGGTTACATTGTAGTATTCGACTTCGCAGGGCTTTAGTTCACAGCCAAGTTAAAGGCTGATTTAGAGTTTGGCAGATGGGGTGCTATCACAACGTGAAGGATATGCCGTCCGCCGTCTTACAACTCCATTAGGATATGATGCACTTGCAATACGGAGGATGGGATATTCATCACGTTGTGACAGACGAACCAATCTGCCGAATTCAAAATCAGGCCCTTAGTGTTTAATGATTTCAAGGGCCTTAACAATATCATATATAGATTTATGTGAAAAACGAATTCTTGCAACCTTACCTGAGAAGCAATATAAGTGTGATGGAATAACCTGCAATGTAAGATGCTCCTCGTGTAATGACTGCGATGTAATGACTCCTGATGTAAATCACTCCGAAGTAGCACCTTACATTCATGGCCATCTGTTTGGATATCAAACATATTGGTGCCGATTCCGATCCGTTAAAAATATTCCCCGTACAAACTGGCAAGTACGATCCGTATGTTAAAAAATCCATACGAATCGCATTGGGAAAATTCCCCGACACGTCCTCGGGTCGGAAAAAGTGTCCGACACGTCCCCGGACATTTGTACGTACGAATCGGGAAACTGAAGTCCGAGCGCGCAAGTACGATCCGTCCCGTCCGTCCGAATGCACAACCGTATGTAAAAAACACCGTCCGGAGCGAACTCCCATGGCAAGCATGGAGACGTCCAAACATGTGCCCGCATGTGCGTTCCCCCCGTACATACGGGATGGTGGTGGTACGCCCCGTACATACGGGGGTGGTGGTACGCCCTGTACATACGGGGGGTGGTGGTACGCCCGTACATACGGGGGTGGTGGTACACCCCAAACATACGGGGGTGGGGGTAAGCTCCGTACCTACCCTACAGGGGGGTGGGGGTATGGTGCGTACTTGGGGGGGCTGGGGGTACGGTACAGACATGGGGGGATGCTGGGGTACGGTGCGGACGTGTAGGGATGGGGGTACGGTGCATAGTGGGCCTCCTTTTCGTCATGCATCGCGGCGTACTTAGCTTTTCCGGCACTTTTTGGGTCCCGTAAAAATTTTGCCGTGCGAAGTGCTGTGGGTACGAATCATACTTGCTGATCCGTAAAACGCTGCCTGACTCCGTGCGAATGTCGTGTACGCGGTGTCCCGGATCCGATTTGTATGTGTTTTTTTGCCGGTCGGTGTTTTTTACAATTCGTACGGAAATGGTGTTTCTGTACGAATCGTACTTGCGGGTTTGTAAGGTGTTTTTCCCGGGTACGAGTCGGACGGAGAAAACGCTCCATCCGACGGTTCGTACTCGGTTTTTCCAGGATCGGAATCGGCACCATTATGTCCAATTTGTCAAGCACTAATACCTGCCTTTATATCTGCCAGTGTCCATTCCATTCAACCTAATTTGTTCTTTTGAGGGTTTATTTTACATCTCTCACTCAAATTCCTGTAATTTTGTTAACCATCTCTTATTTAAACGTTTTACCTGCAGTGCGTAAAACTATGCAAAGGACATCAAGTGCTGAATAGATAGGTGCTTCCCATGTTTTCAGAGCAGCAGAATAACACCAGGTTTTCTGATATTCTCAGCACTTAATCAGCTGATGGGAGAAGTTGTTACTGCTGCATATGGCCGTTTATACTTGGGACCGGTCAGCAGGAAATATTCAGACATTTAGGGCAGCTAGACGATCGCGTGAAGTCGAGTTGCAACAGTGTGGTTGGTGTGACGTAAGCTCTGCTTAGAAACTTATAATGTAGGAGCTTGTGGCAGCAGCTGGGAGAATTGAGGCATGTTTCAGTACAGCAGGCATACCAAATCTTGTGAGATAGGGGCTATCCTAAATCTGTTTCCCACATGCCTATACACTTCGCATTGTGTGTTTGCAGGAGGGGTATGCAGGTATCGCATCATTTGGAAACTAGTCTGCCCTCATTGCTATCTGTAATCACTAGTGTCAGCAGAGGGAATTTCTCTGAGGCCAGCGGATACAATGGGATCTGGGCTTGTAGGGCACAATGGAGGTGTTGCAGTATGAATTCATCTAATGGCTATGTGGTATTAAACATAGGTGTGTTGGCGCCGCAAAAGATTAACAAAAGATTAACACTAGTCTCTTATTCTCTATTTCTGCGACGGTGCTGAAGGGTGTAGAGAACCACAAACTCTACAGGGGAAAGCAAAGCTAGCATAAATTGTCACAGATCCCCATCACACGTGAATATAGAATTTTGACGTTTTTAAGTCTGTTTAGTGACAAACACAATAGGCCAAACACTTCGAAGGGTCATGAGTCAGATCTTCTTTTTTTTCTTTTTCTTTTATTCAAGAAGCCTTCTTAAGAAACTTCACAGCCAACACGTGTTTCGTCGTATAGGGAAAATAATGGTCCCACGACTTCCTCAAGGCTAGTTCCTCGTTTCCTTTTGTATTTGATATGTGGTACAAATTCCAGACCACACAGGGTTCTATTCACGGACGGTGTAAACTAGAAGAACTCTTGTTCCATTTTCACGCAAAACATCGACTCCAAAATTGAACTTTCGGTACGAATCCCTATTGTCGGTACACCGTCCTCCCAAAATAAAAGCGTGACTACGCCGAGTACAGCTGTCCGTATTCCGAGTGTTACTGTCACGAGAGTTTTTCTAGTTTACACCGTCAAAATTCTATATTCACGTGTGCTGGGGATCTGTGACAAAGTGTTGCAGTATGAAGTAGTCCATGTGAGTTGTTAATTGTTACCAAGCCGTTTCATCGTTGGCTCTTGACCAGATTTCGATTCAATTTGATACATCTGTCCTTGGGGGACTTTGTGGGGTGGTCTAAACCTGAGGAAGCAGGATTATGTACTTGTGATAATTACTCCATTCAAGACACCCTACACTTCTTATTGTTCTGGAAACACTATACTGCTATTCGGAAGAAGTTTTTGGCTCCCTTACTTCGTAAGAGGGGCTTTCAACAGGCCAAACCTGCTTTACTTTAGTTGCAAATGTTAACTGGCACGTGGGAAATTTTTAACATTGCTTCCTTTTTAGTGGCCGCTGTCAGGATTAGGGGGAAAATTATAGATAGTTGACATTTGGAATTGATTGACGTCCTAGTTAGGTAATTTTTAAAGTATGTTGGTCTGTGGTGGGCTGGAAATTATTAGAAAGCACGTCTTTGTAGGCACTTTAGCTTTGATTGTTATGAAATAATTTTTTAAGGATATATTTATGATTGACTATAATATTGTTATCAATTTTTTGTATTTGTATATGAATGTAATTGTTGTCTTGTACTTTTATGATTTTAATTAATCGAATAAAGTGGATTGATTGATTGATTGCATTAGTAAATCTAACATCTTCTATTTGGGAAAAGGCATGTCCGTCTGGGAATAGGTCTCCGAAAGTGTGTAGGGCATGTTGTGTCAATGTTCACTGCAGCAGCTTCTCTTCTGTTATGGGGAGCCAGTGATTGTTCGCTAATTAAATTGCTGGGGAATAAAGAATCCCACCACCCAGAAGCCAGTTAAGTTTCCACAAGGCCCAGCTAGTGGTGGATAGGATTTGGCCATCCGTCGGGCCTAGTGGTAGCTCTGTGGGGAGCATTGAGCATAATGGTGTCAGGGTTGCTTGGTCCATTTCAGGTTTGGAGTAATGAAGGGGTGCATCTTTGTGGTACCAGTGGTAGGTGAATTGACACTGGGAAGTTAAATAACGCAAGCGTAAGTGAGTAACGCCAAAACCACCACGCTTGTTTGGGATTACAAGAATGTCCCACCAAATTCAGGACCATCTATCCACCCAGATAAGCCTCAGTACTAGTCTCCTCAGGGTGGTGAAGAGGGAGTTGTGCATGGGAGGAGTATGTTCAGAAAAAGATATAAAAAACGAAGAAGGGACACCATTTTTTGCAGGGTGTCGTACAAATAACATAATGTTGTATAGCCAAAGTAGCAATTGTCTTTGGCTTGAACTGAACGCGATGGTGTAAATGTTAACCTTGGAGATGTTGCACCAGGGGGTCCATTGCTATAATAAAAATAAGCGCTGACGGGGGCAACCCTGCCTGGTAATAGCAAAGGGGGCTGAAAGGGAGCCATTGGCTCAAATCCGGGCAGTGGGTTGTGAATGTAATAGCATGAGCAGGGAGATGATTCTCCGCATCTAACCGGGCCATTGTGTCTAGTAGAATTTGTTGAGTACAGAGAAAACAGTGCATACGTTTAAGGATGTGGAGCAGTATGGGACAAAGCCTGACTGGGAGGGGTAGATGATCTGGTCCATCAGGAGGGAAAGGCGGGTAGCATGCACTTCATTCAGCATCTTATTATCTAGAATAAGCAGTGACAATGACAAATATAAACCACTGTGCTGGGTTTCTTTGCTGGGCTTTAACAGTAAGGTGATGACTGCCTCTGGTAGCATCGGATGGAGCACTCCAGCAAAATGCCATTCCACATACATTGCGAGCAAGTGCAATGCTAAAATATGTTTGAAAGTCTTGTAGAAAATCCGGGTGAAACCGTCCAGTTCAGGGGCCTTGGATCCATCCAGCGAGTCAATTCTGAACATTATCTCTTCGCTGGAGATGGGTTAACTGAGGAACTGCTGTTGTGCATCAATAAGCCAGACCATTGCCACCTCAGCGAGGTATAGTGCCAACTCAGTATACTCCTCACTCAGTTGTGAAGAATAGAAGTGGGTATAATAGCTAAGTAGCTCAGCATGGATGTCTACATTGTCACTGCCCCTTTTCCCATCATCCTGCTTTAGTTCCGGTATATATTAGGCACCTCTAGGTAGCTGTATCAATCTACCAATTTGCAGCCCAGGCTTTTGCCTTCCCCATATCAGTGAGCTTTAGCATATTTTCCCAGATTTCTTTCCATGTACACTGCCAGTTCACGGAATTCAGGTAGTAGAGCTGTGCGCTCATGTAATAGAGATACATGGCATTGTTATGTGTCTGCATTATCTAGGTCTGCTAGATACTGAATGCGGGCCAGGCTGCTGCGATTGTTGTGCAGCATCCCAGATTGCTTAGCTATACATACGCCTCTGATGTAGGCCTTAAGTGCCTCCCATAGGGTAGCTTGTGACGTAAAAGATCCGTTATTAAGCTCGAGCTTGTCACGAACACACTCGAGCACCAAGTACAATTCGGGTTGTTCACGCAAATTTATTTTGCTTGCAGTGCTGTTACAACTGTAATTTGTCCTTTATATTCTTTAACTTTTGTTCCTTTTTCCCTTGTCATTTCTGTTTGCTAAATACATAATGGCATGTGCATATTTTTCAAAGAAAACTGACTGAGAGTCTCTCCTTCTTTCTTGTAATGTTTTGTACATACATTCCTAACTGTCTTCTTTAAATGATTCCAGTTGACAAATTGTTGTCTTCTTTTATTCTTATTAGATGCACAGTCAACTTTAGATATCTGGACTGTTTTGTTGATCCTGATGGAAGTACATATTCATGCATGGTGTAATCGGAGGTCCCTAGTTGTCCTTAAAAAAAGCACTGACCCTCCAGAGTTCTATGATCATATGTTTGCTAAGTGTGATCATTTATACATGGTTATTCTTGGGGGGAGACCACAATACTCTTCTAGAGGTTAATAAAGATTGATGTATTACCTTGGAAAGGATCCTGTTGTGGGCTGTACAGACAATCTATACCCAGATGCTGAATTACCGTTGAATTAAATCATGAGAAAAGGAAGAACTCATTCTACTCATCAGTACAAGATGCATACTTATGTATTTATTATTCAATATCATTCACATGTCTCTCAGATGTGCATTTACCTGCGAGCACTGTCTGATCATTCCCCTAAAGCAGTGACACTGTACCTGACATACCCGGTATATTTGGATAGGCTGTGGATCCTCCCATCATCGGCCCTACAGTTAATTCAGAAGTGGGGCAAAGGAAGGTTGAGTTCTTTGCAAATAACAGGTTCTATCTTGAGTTTCTCTGTCATATGGGATACATTGAAGTTATATAGCAGAGGGCTGTGCCTGTCAAAGAGGTATTCTGAAATCAATAAATGAAGTTGCTAGCACAGTTAGAGACAGATCTCAAATGGCTTTAAACACGCTATGTTAAGTCACCAACCCAACAGGGGGGCTGTGAATTGGATGACAAACTTGCCCAATTTCGCACATTTTCAGGTAGAGAATCCTAGTACCTAGGAAAACATATGAAAGTCTGTTGCTATAGTGAGAGAACACCCAAGTAGAATTTTAGCTAGACGTTTAGCCCCTAAATGGGCTTCACGTGAGCTTGTGGAGGTGGAGGCAGAGGATGGCTCACGGTTTCTTACTACACTTAATTCACATCACAATTTATGCAGCTTTAAGCTGACCTCTATAATAAGTGTCAGTCGACCCAGAGGCCCATCACAAGGAGTATCTCTCTGAAGCAACTCTTGCATAGCTGGAGTCCATTAAAAGTGAGCCTCTAAATATTACCTTGACCCCAGAGGAAATTAAGGCAGCGAATAAAGAACTGCCCAATGGCAAGGCGGCAGGCATCGATGGATTAACGTCAGAATTATATAGAGAATTTATTGACATCCTTGCCCCAAAGTTAGTAACTATATATGACGGGGTAGGAAAAAGGGGATGACAACTCCCAACCTTGAGTAAAGCAGTTATTATGGTCAAGTCACCTTATAAATGTGCATCACATAGATCACTTGCCCTCTCAAATCTAAAAACAACAGTTGATGGACAGAATGCAGAAAAATGTCATACATTCACCCCAGTACAGAGATCTGGGTCTAAATCCATTGTTTTTTTGCTCACCATGCCATTCCAGTTTAAACCCATCCATATGCAAATCAGTCTTGACCCTGTGTGTCTTTTGCTTTCTCGCCCATAGTGCGCCAAGTATGCCCAGACGTGGGTCCTGGGCTCACTGTGCCACTGGAATCAAGCTATCCTGGCTGGAGAGGGGTGAAACCCCGAAACCGGTCCTAGGATGCTTGTTTCCGGTCCAGGGAGGATCTGGCTTGGCAGTTCAGGCTGGACTGTTCCCATGAGGCACAGGGTCAAGACTGATTTGCATATGGCCAGGTCTAAACTGGGGTGGCATGGTGAGCAAAAGAATGATGGATTTAACCCAGATCTGGGGTGAATGTTTTGATTTGTTCTGCATTCTGTCCATCAATTGTGTGTCTTTTGCTTTCTCACCCTAAGTGCGCCGGGTTTGCCCAGACGTGGGTCCTGGGCTCACTGTGCCACTGGAATCAAGCTATCCTAGCTGATTGTACAGGGGAGTGGCGTGTAGTACAGTATAGTTGACTGTTGTACAGTGGAGTGTCATTGATTGCAGTGTTGAGGAGTTGAATGTGTCGTCAAGTAGAGTGTCATACAGTGGGATAGAGTGGAGAAGAGTATTGTACAATATGGTGTCATATAGTGGAGTAAAGTGGTGTAAAATGGAGTGTCATCCAGTAGCATGGTGGTAAGCCTCATACAGTGTAGTTTCATACAGTAGACTGTCGTAGAGAGGTGGGTTGTACAGTGGAATGTGGTACAGTGTCGTACAGCAGAGGACAGTGTCATAAAATAGAGTGCTGTGCCATATAATGTAGTGTCGTGTTGTAGAGAGGAATGGAGTGGCTTGTGCTACAGTGTCATACTGTGTAGTACAGTGGCATAGAGTGGAGTAGTGTCATAGAGTAACAGAGTGGATTAAAGTCTTGTAGTACGAAAATACATAGAGTACAGAAGGGTGTTGTACAGTGGATTGGCGTAGAGTGGAGTGTTCAACAGTGGCATAGAGTGGGGTAAAGGATTGTACAGTGGAGTGGAGATGAGTGGAGTTGCGTAGGATAGAGTGGAGTAAAGTTTAAAACAGCGGAGTGTTATGTTGTAGAGTAGCATGGAGTGGAGTGGAGAGGGGTGGCCTAGCGTATCATACAGTGGAATAAAGTGTCATAGAGTGGAGTTCTGTGCTGTACAGTGGAGTGAACTGGCATGTCATAGAGTGTTCAAAAGTCATACAGTGTAATGGCATTGAGTGGAGTAGAGTGTTGTAGAGGAGAGTGGCGTACAGTACAGTGTCATAGAGTGTGGTAGAGTGGAGTGGCATAGATTGGAGTGGTGTAGAGTGGAGTGCTTGAGTACAGTGGAGCAGAGTGGAGTAGTGTGTCATAGCGTAGAGTGGAGTAAAGTGGCTTAGCGGTAGTTGCATAGTGTGTCTTAGAGTGGAGTAGAATGTCATACAGTGGTATAGAGTGGAGAAGAGTGTTGTACAGTGGTGTGTAGGGGCATAGAGTGTACTAGTGTGTTGTAAAGTGGCATAGAGTGCAGTAGAGTGCTGTAAAGTGGACTTAGAGTAGAGTGTTGTAGAGTGGAGCAGCTTACAGTGACATAGAGAAGAGTAAAGTGTTGTACAGTGGAGTGGTGCAGTGTAGAGTGGAGTAAAGTATCATACATTGGAGTGATGTCTTCTACAATACAGTGCTGTGGAGTGGAGTACAGTGGTGTAGCAAAAACTGGAGCAAAGTGTCACAGAGTGGAGTGGTGTGCCGTAGAGTGCAGTGTTATGGCATGTCATAGAGTGTGAGAAACTGTCTTAGAGTACAATGGCATGGAGTGGAGTACAGTGTTGTTAAGTGGAGTAAGAATGAGTTGAGTAGAGTGTGGTAGAGTGGAGAGGCATAGAGTGTTGTAGAGTCGAGTGGCATACAGTGCCGTTGAGTGGAGTGGCATAGAGTAGAGAAGTGGAGTAGAGTCGAGGAGCGTGGAGTAGTGTGTTATGGAGTGGAGTGTTGTAAATTGTGGTGGAATGGCATATAGGGAGTTGTGTAGAGTCTGGCAGAGCGGCATAGAGTGGGCTGCAGTGATGTCTGGTGACATAGACTGGAATACAGTGTTCTACAGTGAAGTAGTATAGAGTGGAGTAGAGTTTGGTAGAGTGAAGGGGGTAGAGTTTCAGAGTGGAGTAGAAGGTTGTACAGCAGAATAGACTTCAGTGGCATAAACTAGAGTGGTGTAGAGTGCAGTGTTGGATAGTGTCATGATGTACAGTGTTGTGTCATAGAGTATCGTGGAATAAAGAGTCATGGCATAGAATTTTGTGGCGTACAGTGTTGTGGTATACAGTGGAGTGGTGTAGAGTAGAGTGGCATCGAGTGGAGTGGTGTACACTGTAATAGCGTTTAGTGGAGCGGCATACAGTGGAATGACATAAACCGGAGTGATGTACAACGGAATAGCGTAGAGTTGTGTAGAGTTGAGGGGGTACACTGAAGCAAGGTACAGTGGAGTACCATAGGCAGAATAGCATAGGATGATCCAGCGTAGAGTGGAGGGCATATAGTGGAATAGCGTAGTGGAGTGGCATACAGTGAAGTAGAGTATAGTGGAATAGCATAGAGTAGAGTAGAGTGCAGTGGGATTGTGTGTAGTCAAGTGGCATAGACTGGAGTGGCATACAGTGGAGTGGGTTAGAGTGGAAAAGCATACTGTTGAGAGGAGTAAAGTGGAGTGGCATACAGTGGAGTAGCATACAGTGGAATAGCAGAAAGGTGGAGCAGTGTGCAGTGGAGTTGCGTATTGTGGAATAGCATTGAGTGGAGTAGAGTACAGTGGAGTGGTGTATAGTGGAGTACACTGGAATGGCATACAGTGGAGTGGGGTGGAGCAGCATAGAGTGGAGTGGCATACTGTGGAATTGCGTAGGAGATTGGAATGGCGTACAGTGGAATAGCATACAGTGAAATGGCGTACAGTGGACTAGCATACAGTGGGGTGGCGCACGGATGTACAGGAAATTTGGCTGGAATGTACAATATGGTGTGCAGATGGGTGCAAGACAATGATTTGCACTCCCTTATGTTTCTTCAGATTTACCAAGCAACACAGGGCAAGCTTGGTGGCCTTGTGTTGATTTGTAAATGTGTCTTACTTAATGCATTGACCATGCAATACCGTCCATGACACAAGGGTAACTCAATACAGTAGTACATCTGGACCTTAGTTATATGGGCCACAGTGTAATGTGGTGACTTTGTGGTATACCATGGTACATAGTGATAACAAGGAAGAATGTGATTCTTTAATGGCTGTGTTTATACAATTAAAAGGCAGACATTATTTTTGCTACACTTTGCCGGTGTTCTGAGTTGGGGCCTTCGATATAGGTAAGTAGTCGTTTTTTTTTGTTGTTCCTTACATATTACCACTTTACGAAAGTAGAAATATGTATATACATTCTTTCATTCGCACCGGACACCGGGGCTGGAGCCAGCGCCAGGGACTGCACTTCCCAGGCTCCCCCGCAACGCCGACACTGCATTCCGTGCCTGGAGGCACATAAATTAGGCACAGAGCTCCAGCTGCGCAAGACGCGCGCGGGCCAGGCCAAGCCCGGGCCCGCCATAGACCGGCAGAGGCCGGGCCGTGCTATCCCTTGACAATTTGCAGATTGGAACTGTGACATTATTGGGTGAGCACTATCTGATGAAAATCAACTATTGGTTTTATTCACTCTGTGCCATTGTAGTGTAAATTGGAAGTAAGGGGGACTATTTGCACGAGGTCCTTGGACTCATTTTACTTGGAAGAGTCGGGACATTGATTCCTTTTCTCTTTATTTCTTAGATGGTGTATGTGGCATGTAACCTGTTTATGCACTTTGTAAGCCCCAGAGCATTTTCACACAATTAGTTTTATTCACTCTCAGACTAGATTCCACAGGGTCTCCCAGAGTATTATATTTTTACATACCCGTTTAGGCACAATGGGTAAGAGAAAAGCAGGATGTTTATCAAAAACAGCTAGGGGGGCTTTTGAAAAACAAATCCACACTGTAGAAGAATCGTTATTTCAAGAGTAAAACCCAGGTGATGTGGTTACAAGTGTACTAAACTCTGATCTCCCTATCATTCCGGGAATGCAATTTGGAACCCCCACTGGCCTAACTCAATGTAACGGCTGTGTACAAAATGTGTCTGACCATATATACCTCTCTGACCAGGAGCGCAAATCCCAACCCCCCCAAAGCGCCCCAGAAACCCGGAGGCTGTGCCTGACACACCAGGGGTAAACTCCCCAGACACCAGGATAGATAAATTATCAAAAAAGCGGAAGAAGTCAACAAAAAGTTGTAAGACTGGGAAAAGGGGTCAACACTCTTCTAATGACCATGCATATAACCACCCCGCAGAAACTACGAAGCTTACAGCCAAGATTGATGTCTTCCAAAAAACATTTAGTGACGCCATAACCAAATTATTTGATAGAGTTGTTCTTATAGAAGACATGCTGACTAAGCTTCTAGGAGTGCAACAAAATTTCCTTAAGACTAGCACTCCTAATATTTTAAGTCACCCAGGCATTGAGTCATCTCCCAAGCCTGTTGATCAGAGTAGAGGGGCGGCCTACCACAAGGATCATTGAAGTAATTCAGGGAAGCCTTCCCCTTCTAAACCCAATTTTGGACCTACTTCAATGGGCCCATCTTGATCTTGCAGAAGCAAAAATGCCCAGCCACAAAAGGCAGTCAACAATCTAACTCTTCCATCTTGCTCAAGAATGATGTCAAACTCTCTGAATCGTCATGTGACCACAAGTAAACTAGATCCAGTCAACTCTAGGTTAGATCTACCACCTGCTGTAACCCCCTACACGGTAGTCCTTGCAATGTCCCACCTTTACCACCACAGGCGAGTGAATCCTGGGACTCATGGAGAAACAAAGCACTTTACTGGTTGGGCTACAAAATAGGGTTAAAAGATGCTTTATTCACTGAATTTAAAATGGCAAGAAGGGTTGGCTGGGTTGGTGGGGATCCCAAGATAATCCCGGGCGATTGCATAGTGCACATGCGCATCAGTACATATGACACAAGAGATCCTTTTTAGAGCTGACACTGAATCCTGCACAGGCACTGACATTAATATAGTACAGCTGTGTTTCTTTTATCATCGCCCCCACTTCGAAGCAATTAAGAACTCATAGGAGTAGTCTCACAAGTACTGGATCCTATTCTTATAGCGTCCCAACGTCCAACCGATTTGGCACTTTTCCGTCTCTGGAGGAAGTAGACTGACTAAATGTATCTGATTCAAACTTAATTCAACCAAGGGATGTGGTCTCACACTTAGATAGTGAATTCTTGCATCCTTCGGTTACTACTCCTTCTAATCTGGACTCTGACCTTACTCCAGTGAGTGATACAGTACTTTTACCCTGCAGCCGAGGTCAATTGCCACTCACAGATCACATCCCAATATGACAAATTCCACTATAATAAACCCTCCTAGGGAAAGCCCTCAGTCAAGACAATCCCTGCAGGGTACAATGTTCACCGACTCACGGGTGATCATTATGTCTTGGAATCTTGCAGGGATACGCCCCAAATTAAATGAGCCTAAGTGGGGAACATTGGTGGATAATTGTCATATCTGTCTATTCCAAGAAACCTGGGCTACAGAACAGATCCACAGGGTGGGTTTCTCTTCATTCAGTATAGAAGCTAGACGGTCCCCCTCTGGTAGATCTGCAGGGGGGGTGCTGATCTGGGTCAAGACCACTCTGGCATGCAAAATGAAGTGCTTAGATATAGATTCACAGGAGCTTCTCTGCATTGACTTGGAACCACTTAGAGGTGGCACTTTTCCTAGACTAATTAACATTTATAATTGGTTTAAAAGTCTCCGTAAGCCCTCGGACACTATGTTGTCACTTTCAAATTTCCTGGACAACCCTAATAATGGCTACCATCTCGTCATCGCAGGCGATTTTAATACAACCTTTGAGCCTGTAGGTTACGTCCAGGAGATTGTTCAGGATGAAGAACATGCAAAAGGTGTCAAAAAGCTCCAACTACCACCCCTTAAAAGATGTACACGTGTTGGGCAACAAGTTCTATCGTTCACCCTTGCTTATGGGGTATGAACATGTAATGGGTGGACGCAGTCAAATGCCAACGCCAAATACACTTTTAAAAGGGCAAATATTTAAAGCGGAATTGACTACATCATAGTAGATATTGATATCTGGCCCCTAATTAGAAACATGTGTATTCTCAACCGTGATGATAGCGATCACAACGCACTGCTTCTAAGCATTTCTAAGCTTCCTACCCTTCAGCCTCAGCCACCTCGAGTGAATACGTCACTGGCCACAACTAACAACAATAGGAGAGTAAGGTGGGCAAATGTCGTATCTGATGGAAAGGCCCTCTCACACATCTATAGTAAGGTGGCTCAAGTACTAGAGAAATGGAGCAAAGATAATATAAATGAGAACATCGTTCTCAATAGTTATCAAGAATTGTTCAACAATATCCAGCCATATTTCAGTAACAAGGGAAGGCCACCATTGCTCAGGCGCGATAATGCCCCATGGTAAAAGGGATCACTGACATAATATCGACTACCAAAATATAGACCTACAAAAATATCGATGCCAAAATATCGAATGCCAAAAAAAAGAATTCCTATCTTCAAACAGGTAAGTACAAAAATATTGAGTCTAAAATATCGTTGTAAAAAATATAGTCAGTCAAAATATTGAATTTTGTTAAATGTATTAAAAGTAATGTAAAAATAATGAAATAATACATATAATTAACTAAAACATATTTAAAAATACTTAAATAACCTTAAAAATAATAAATAATTAATGTAACTTCCAAAAAATAAAATTAGATTTTTATTTTTAAATACATATATATAAACGTAATATTAATACAAAATAATTAATATTTTTACCGTAGGATATCGGCTGGGTAAAATTTACCATTACCACTCCAGTGAGTGCAACAGTAGGGAAAGCGTCAGATAGCATAGAGGTAAAAATAACTATTCCCACTCCAAAGAGTGCAACAGTAGGGAAAGCGTTGGATAGCGGGAGGGTAACATTTACTATTCCCACTCCAGTGAGTGCAACAATAGGGAAAGCGTCAGATAGCGTAGGGGTAAAAATTACTATACCCACTCCAAAGAGTGCAACAGTAGGGAAAACGTTGGATAGCGTATGGGTAAAAATTACTATTCCCACTCCAAAGAGTGCAACAGTAGGGAAAGCGTTGGATAGCGGGAGGGTAAAATTTACTATTCCCACTCGACTGAGTGCAACAATAGGGAAAGCGTTGGATAGCGTATGGGTAAAAACTACTATTCCCATTCCAAAGAGTGCAACAGTAGGGAAAGCGTTGGATAGCGGAAGGGTAAAATTTACTATTCCCACTCCAAACAGTGCAACAGTAGGGAAAACGTTGGATAGCGTAGGGGTAAACTTTATTATTCCCACTACAAAGAGTGCAACAGCAGGGAAAACATTGGATAGCGGGAGGGTAACATTTACTATTCCCACTCCAGTGAGTGCAACAATAGGGAAAGCGTTGGATTGCGTATGGGTAAAAATTACTATTCCCACTCCAAAGAGTGCAACAGTAGGGAAAGCTTTGGATAGCGGGAGAGTAAAATTTACTATTACCACTCCAAAGAGTGCAACAGTAGGGAAAGCGTTGGAAAGCAGGAGGGTAAAATTTACTATTCCCACTCCAGTGAGTGCAACAATAGGGAAAGCGTTGGATAGCGTATGGGTAACAATTACTATTCTCACTCCAAAGAATGCAACAGTAAGGATAGCGGTGGATAGCGTAGGGGTAAAAAGTTACTATTCCCACTCCAGTGAGCGCAACATTTGGGAAAGCGTCGGATAGCGTATGTGTAAAAATTACTATTCCCACTCCAAAGAGTGCAACAGTAGGGAAAGCGTTGGATAGCGGGAGGGTAAAATTTACTATTCCCACTCCAGTAAGAGCAACAATAGGGAAATCGTTGGATAGCGTAGGGGTAAAAATTACTATTCCCACTCCAAAGAGTGCAACAGTAGGGAAAACGTTGCATAGCGGGAGGGTAAAATGTACTATTCCCACTCCAGTGAGTGCAACAATAGGGAATGCGTTGAATAGAGTAAGGGTAAAAATTACTATTCCCACTCCAAAGAGTGCAACAGTAGGGAAAGCGTTGGATAGCGGGAGGGTAAAATTTACTATTCCCACTCCAGTGAGTGCAGTAGTAGGGAAAATAATATTTTAATATTTTTATTAAAATAATGTAATTATTAATACCAATACAAAAATTATTAAAGTTAATTACCAACAACAAAATATTTAATAATCAAATAATTATAAATACCAATAATATTATGTATTTAATTAATTATCTATTAATAATTAATTAACAAACAATTAATTTTCAATACCAAAAATGATTAAATACAAATAATACCAATTAATATTTAATTAATATTAAATTAATTATCAATGTACAAAATTAATTTAAATAATTAATTATTTAAAATTAAATTACTTCTCACCATATTCCCCTATAAACCCACACCCCACTACAAATAATAAATGAAAACAATTAACATAATTATCAATTAAATAATTAATAAAAATGAATTACCAATTAATACAAATTAATTACCAATTAATAATTAATCAACAACCAATTACCAATTAATACAAATTAATTACCAATTAATAATTAATCAACAACCAATTGATTTTCAATACCAAAATTAATAAATAATAAAAAATGCAAATTAATAATTAATTAGCAGTAAATTAATTATCAATACCAATAAATAAAAATAAATATTTACTTAATTATTATTAAATTACTTCCCACCCTATTCCCCTATAAACCCACAACCCGCTACGGAATTAAATTATGCAAAAATTTAATAACATAAAATTCATTACTTTTAAAAAATTAAACATACATTACTAAAAATATTATACACTTTTAACACATATACTAACTTGCAAAACACTTAAAAAAATCGATATTAATAAAAATTTGATATTTTTTCATGCCTATATTATGACATTCGATATTACTTACCTGCAATTCGATATTTTTAACGACTATATTATGTCCATTCGATATTGTGTCCATTCTATATTTTAGACTCAATATTATGTCCATTCGATATTTTTTTTTCGATATTATGTCTAGTTACCTGGTAAAAGAAAGCCTGTAAGCAATCCAGGAGAGATCTTATAGCAGCAGTGAAAGCAAGGCTTCAGTTTGATTTAATTAATAAAAGAGGACTCTACAAAAGAATGCAAGCTGAAGCTAAATGTGGTTGGGAAATAGATAACTGGAGTACTCTAGTTGAGGCTTCCAGGCAGAGGGATAGTCGATTAATTTGGAATCTTTTTGTCTAAAGGGGTAATTCACCAGGTCAGTGCAGAAGATTTGTATATACAACCACATCTTTGGGAATAGTATTTCCAGGAACTATATTCTGAAAGGTACTGCTACCTCGCCGGGGAGGCAACTGAGTCAGTAGAGTCCTATATTAAAAAGTTGGATGACCAAGAGGCAATTAGTTTTTTCTTAAAGGAAACTTTGTATGCAAATAGTACACTACAAAACGGGAAATCCCCTGGGATAGACAGCTTACCAGGAGATCTTTATAAATCTAAACCCAACCTATGGGGTCCCTCGCTTTACACAGTATTTAATGCCATCACTCATCAGGAGGGTGACATACCGGAAACTTGGAAAGGTGCCGAAATCATCCCAATACATAAAAAAGGGGCAAATGGTGACCCTGTAAATTACCGGCCAATAAGCCTCATAGATGTGACACAGAAAATCTTTAGCAAAATGATTCTTTTACAACTTCAAAGTTGGATAGAGGACAATAATATACTGTCACTTTTGCAAGCGGGGTTTAGAGCCTCTACCAGTACTCTCAACCAGGTTTTTAGATTTCTCCAGCTGATATGGAAAGAGGTCAAGCTACAGAAAGGTCATCTCTATGTAGTATTTGTTGACCTCAAAATGGCGTTTGATTCCATCCACCGCATCAAGCTATGAATTACCCTAAGGGACCTGGGACTTTCCCCTGGCTTGCTCCAACTTATAATTTGTTTACACCAGAACAATTATGCCAAGGTCAGATGGAACCCTGATGGCAGCCTAACCACCCATCAAGAAAGGAGTCCGTCAGGGATGTGTCCTGGCCCCAACTATTTTCACTTTGTTTATGAACGGGCTTATAGGTGAGATGTATAAAATATACTCACTGAAAAAAACATAGGTTAATAAGATTTTATAGTTAAATGAAAATGGAACTTAAAACATCATTTTAAACATGGGAAACCACTGAAATTCCCCAGTCACAGTTATCCCAAGTAACTATATAACTGGTACCCTGATGTAACAATAAGTAGCGTCCTAGCCATGCACTGTATTATCCACAATGATGGCATTTCAGATGAGATTAGAGATGTTATATATGTATTCAGTGAGCGTGTCATGAGTGATTTAATAATGTGTGTGGATAAAAGCAGTGCATTGGAACCCCATTTAGACCCCCCCCACATGCCGCCTCTTACATATTTTTTAAATTAATTTTCAGGAGACAAGGACCAAGTCCCTGAATCTTGTAATGGCTGCCAAAAGATATTGTGCAGGTTATCACCAAACAATAGGGATTCACCAATATCCTTTAAATTGGCCAATCATATCCAGATATCTATACAGTTTTAACCTTAATTTCTCAAAAACCACTGAATGGATTTACAACAAGTCACAAAAAAGTACGCTTTCTGGACCATGGTCTTGCTTCCTGCCAAATTTGGTGTAATTCAGTTCGGCAGTTTTTGTGGTAATGCTCCTTAAAAAAGTCAGTAGAAAATGTACTGGGATTTTGCATTTTGGGTCCATCTTTTTTCTTGGCTCCTACTTGACGGATCACCCCACAACTTTCCAGGCACAAACTACGCAAAAAGGGGCACTTTGTTGGAAGTTTCATGAAGAGTCGTCAAATGGTGCAAAAGTCATTAGCAAAAACAAATGAGCATTTGCAATGCAATAGGTCTTGCATTGAAAGTTTGAGCTATTGGCGTTGCATTATTATTTACAACGCAAGTAGCTCCAGCTTTAAGTAATGTGAGACCTATTGCATTGTAAATGCTTGTTTAGGAAGGCTCCTATTTTCGTTTCAGAGATTCACAAAAGAAACTGAGAAAACTGTGACAATTTACTGGGAATATTACTTTTAAAGCCAAACACGTCTCACATTTCCCCAACAATCACACAGATGGTTCGCTTTTTCCTTTAAAGGAATGTGATTAAATTATTTTTACACAGAATTTTTAGAACAACTGCTTAGGGTGGCCTAGTGAATCAAAGTAATCCTGCCACTCTGTTTACAGTTCTGTTGTTGTACAGAGCCTAGAAGGGACCTGTTTCAAAGTCTATTGCTTATATGCTTACAAAACTCAGTATGGTTTAAAAAGATTTCCTCACCTTAATAATAGAAAAATGTCTGAAAAAGACATTTCCAGCAAAAGTGTTTGTTCTTTTTTGGATCCATTTCACAGGGAAACGAATGAAGGAAATAGCTGGTATTAGCCGTTTAAAGAAATCATGGTTTACAGCAAGTGAGGGGGAGCGAGACAGATACAGAAAGAGGGGGCAGAAGAGAAAGAAAGAGAGAGGGAGGGAGCAGCTGCCAGCAGCAGAGCAGGAGAAGTGGACACCATCCTTGTTTTCTCTTCAAATGCACCACCTTACTTACCGCACCTCCGGCAGGACGGTAGCAAAGGCAACCGCTGAGATGTGCCTGAGCCCTGCCGATCACAAGAGGCACTCTCCTGCGGCGGTACTGGGTGGAGCTTCAGCCCAGGAAGGGAGTCGCAATGCTCCTGAACAACAGGGGGAGAGGAAGGCACCGTGAGGGCCCTCGGGAGGTAATGCCGCTCGTTTCGCAAATGCAGACCAAGTGGCTCTGGGCAAAGAGTGGCATCACACAGACTGAGGGAAGCAAGTTTAGAAAAAGTAAAAACATTTTTTTTTACAAGTGCCCCATTCCATGCTTTTATTTTAATAGCAGCCACGCACCTTTCTTTAGATGATCTGCGTCTAAAGAAAGTGGCGCGGCAGCCATTACATGAAAGCGTGGAATTGGGCACTTGTAAAAAAAAAAAACAATTAGACCCCAAAGAAAATGATAAAGGTGTACAGTGTAAGGAAACTGTACTTGTCTGGTGCTTCTGCCTGAAAACGCAAGTGATGTAACAGGAGCACCTTCCAATAAGGCACGAGGAAATAAGAGGGATGGGATTGTGAACCAATGGCACGCACCAGGTGTAATTACACTCTGTAGAGTGATTACAACAGGTCTTGCAGACAGCGCATGCCAGCTGATGCTCGACCTAAAAAGTCATTTCCTATGTAAACTCTGACCTAACTTTAACTATACAGTGGCGACCACTGTGTAAGATATATATATTTTCACTGAAAAAAACATAGGTTTCAGAAACGTTATAGTTAGAAATTAGCATTTAAAAAACCTTAGGAATGCTCTGAAAAAAACATAGGTTTCAGGGGCGTTATAGTTAGTTTGACATTTCACTCGTACAAAACCAGAGAAATTCCCCTGTTGTAGTTAGTTCAGCTAACTATAACTTGCGCCCTCGCAATGCACTGCTGATGACGTCACATATTACATCACTCATGACATGGTCAGTGACATCACTGATGACATCACTGATGACATCTCAAATGACATCACTGATGACATCACTGATGACATCATCCAGTGACTGTGTGTTTCTGTAAAGTTTAAATATGTTAAATATATATAGGGAAAGGCGTATTGAAGAATGAGTGGGTGTATAAGTGTCTGAATGGATGATTTAGTAGGTGCGTGACTGACTATAAGTGAGTGATTAAATGTATCTTACTGAATGCATGGGTTAGTGACAAAACTGTGTGAATGTCTGTATCCGTCTGTTGGTGAGTAAGCGGCTGCATGGGTTTGTGAAAAGCTACATGAGTGTCTATATGGGTTATTGATAGTTGTCTTAGTATCTGTATGGGTGCCCAAGTGTTTGTGTGGGTGGGGTGTGTGTGACTCTGTCCATAAATGTGTGAGCGGGTGATTCACTGGGTGCATAGTTTCAAGAGTGCATCTGTGATGGACTGTATGGGTGGGTGAGTGTGTGTATGGGTGTGTTAGTGAGTGAATGTATATTTCAGTGGTACATGTGTGAGTAACTGCATATGTGAAAGGCAGTATATATGTGTGTTGGAGTATATAAATGGCTATAAGTGAGAGTGTGTGATTGTGAGAGTGGCTTTATGGATGAGTGTGTGCTTGTATCAGTGATTGCATAAGTGCGTAAGAATGTGCTAGTATTTGTATGAGTAAGTGAGCTGGTGTGTGTAGAACCGTATAGGTGAGTAAATGGCAGTGTGATTAATTATTTGCATGACTGACTAGGTGTGTGAGTACCTCTATGGATGAGTGACAGTCTGTGAGTGTCTATATGGGTGTATGAGTGCATATGATAGTCTTGTACTGAGTGACCATAAGTATGAGTGACTGTACGGATGAGTGTGTGGATGTGTGTGTAAACCTAAGAATCAGTGAGTGGGTATGTAGTTATTAGTGTTGGAGTGTCTGTGGTTTTGAGAATTGCTGTCTGTAATTTAGAGTGGGTGTATCATATGTGGGTGTGAGAAGATGCATCAAATTATCACATGGATGTTGTCATCAGTGATGTCATTTGAGATGTCATCAGTGATGTCACTGACCATGTCATGAGTGATGTAATATGTGACATCATCAGCAGTGCATTGCGGGGGCGCGAGTTATAGTTAGCTAAACTAACTACAACAGGGGAATTTCTCTGGTTTATTACGAGTGAGTAAGTTGGGGGATTAAGTCCCCTTGAATCCTGATGGTCCCTGGGGTCCAACTAGCCCACCAGGTACCTCCAGTAAACGCCACAGAGCTGCGTTGCAGAGAGGTGTAAAAAGGGGCTTTGCCTGGACCACCTCTCTGCAAAGCAGGTCTATGGTGCTTACTGGAGGTACCTGGGCGGCTAGTTGGCCCCCAGGGGCCCTCATGATTAAAGGGGTATTAATTCCCCAACTAAAAACGCGCAACGGGCGTGTTTGCGCACATGTCACCTCAGGCCCCACCCCCTCCCTTTACCACTGTGCAAACGCCCTCCGTGGTGCGTTTTAAGTTGGGGTATTAAGTCCCTTGAATCCTGAAGGTCCCTGGGGTCCAACTAGCCCACCAGGTACCTCCAGTATGCACCAGGGAGCTGCGTTGCAGAGAGGTGTTCAGAGGCCACAACCCTTTTTACACCTCTAGGCAACGCAGCTCTGTGGCGCATACTAGAGGTACCTGGTGGTCTAGTTGGCCCCCAGGGACCCTCAGTATTTACGGGGAATTAATTCCCCAACTTACATCACACCGCGGGTTTGTTTGCTGAGTGCTGCAGGGAGGGGGCGGGGCCTAGCCGAGATATGGCTATTTTTTTATTTAATTTTTTAAAAAGGGGTGCTGTGTGGCCACCCCATCCCCTAGGGCCTTGCCCCTTTAAAAAAAAAAAAAAGTAAACGGGAAGGGGGCCGCACGGCCCCCCTCCCCAGGCCAATTTCAGCCCCGGGGACCCCATCCGCCGGGGCATGGCCATCATTTTTTGAATTTTTTTTAAATCTAGAAGGGGGGCTGCATGGGCCCCCTCCTGAGGCCTCTATTATTAACCCCGCGGACCCCATACCACGGGGCTATGCTTCTTTTATTTATTTATTTATTTTTGGGGGAGGGGGCCCGCCTGGCCCCCCTCCTGGGCCACTTCTGGCCCCGGGGACCCCATCCCCCGGGGCCGGCCCTCTCCTTTGGGGACTGTGGGGGGAGCCCCAATGTCCTCACGGTCCCTGCCGGCTCCCTGCGTCCTGTGGGAGCCGGCATTGCTTTTCCACATGGGGAGCTGCTGACATGCAGCTCCCCATGTGGAAAAGCAATGTGGTTTGGATTTTGAAAGCGAGAGCAAGTTTCCTATGAAGGGCTCCGCCCTTCCATAGCAAACAGCAGTGTCCTGGGGTGGGCATCCCGGGACACTGCAGGAGCCGGCCCTGGGGGGTGGTGGTCCCCAGGGCCATCACAGGCCCCAGGAGGGGGGCCACCCTCCCATCACATGCACAGCCCCGGGGAGGTGGTGGTCCCCAGGGCTCGGGGGTCCGCTAGGGACCCCCAAATTTGAATATTAGTGCCCCGGGGAGGTGGTGGTCCCCGGGGCATGTGGGGGGCCTCGAGCCCTTCCACACAGGTGTATGTTTTTTTTTTAAAAAGCCCCGGGGGTGGCGGTCCCCGGGGCAGCCCGAAAAATAAACAATAAAAGCCCATGGGGTGGCTGTCCCCAGGCCTTGGGGGGGCCTTGTAGGCCCCCCCACCCATTAAAAAAGAAGCCTCAGAGGTGGCGGTCCACGGGGCAATTTCAATTTTGCATGCCCCCAGGGACTTGGCCCACCCGGGGGGTAAATAATAACGAAGCGCGGGAGACCTGGGTGTGCGAATCTCGCCGATGTTTTTTTTTTTTTTTTAAATGCTTTTTTGGGCACTGTGGGGCCTTCTGGGACCCCTGAGCAGGCCTAGGGGGTCAGGGTGTTTCTACCATGCCCCTTTTTGTTATTTTTCACCTTTTGTTTTTCTGTTTTCTTGCGCCTCAGCTACCGAGGCACAAGATGGCTGCCAACACTTCCTGGTGTAATTCCGTTCAGCAGTTCGAGCTGTAGCCATGTCTAAAGTTTCCTATGGGAAATGCATTTTTTGACCTCTATTTTTTGAATTTCTCAGGAACTACTGAATGGATTAACACCATTTAACAAAAAGTTCTCTTTCTGAACGAAGGGCTACATTTTTGCCAAATTTGGTGTAATTCCATTCAGCAGTTCGGGCTGTATTTGTGTCTTAAGTTTCCTATGGAAAATAACATGGAGAAAACACGTTTTGGGACTACCCTTTTTTCTTGGCCCCACTTACCGAATCACCCAGGATAGGAGCTGCCCGGAGCGCCCCACGAGTTTTGAAAATTTCACGAAGATTCGTCATTCGGCGCCAAAGTTATTGGGAAAACCATAAATGCTTTTCCTATGGAAACTAGGTCCTAACTATAACTACCTATAACATTCTATTCCCAAGAAGTCTGGCGCCGGTTGACGAATCTTCGCAAAATTTTCTAAACTTTTGGCCAGCTCTGCTCCGCTCCTACCCTGAAAGTTTTGTGGTGATTCGTCAAGCGGGGGCTGAGAAAAAAGGGGGGCCCCAAAACGCGTTTTTCCCATGCAATTTCCCATAGGATCTGTTGTCGCAGCTACAGCCCGAACCGCTGAATGGAATGACACCAAATTTGGCAAAGAGGTAGTCCTCAGTTCAGACTCGTGCCTTTTGCATAAACGGTGTGAATCTGTTCAGTAGTTCCTGAGAAAATGAGAGTTAAAAGTACATATATATCTATAGCCGGGGAGGATCCGCGCACCCTACCCGCACTGTAAGTGCACCCTCCTCGAACTGAGCGTGCACCCTCCCGATCGCACGCTGAATACTAACTGGCTGTCGAGTGTCTGTCTACATTCGAAACCAGGAACTGTTGGCGGCCATTTTCTGCCTCGGTAGAAGCGAGGCTGAAGAAGCAAGGGGAATAAGTGTGTACAACATATAAAGGGGGCAGAGTGGAAATACTCTGACCCTCTAGAGGTGCTTAGGGGGTCCCAGAAGGACCCCCTAGGGCCCCCTTTTTATTTTTTTTAAACGGCTAAATGCGCGCACGGTGTGCGCATCCTATTGTGTTGGGTGCACGGATTCTCTCGCGTTGGGTGCGCGGATCCAAGGGAAAAAAAATTGAAAAAAGACAAGAAATCATTGGTTGTATGTCAACTTTCTACACTGAAAGGTTGGGTGTATATTTCTCTTTTTTAAAGGCATGATTCTTATTGGTTAACAAAAACTGATTGTAAGGAACATTATATATGATAAGCTGATATGTTGAAAAGTCAAGCACACTTGCTGTCTTGTTTAGCAACATTGTGTGCTGAACTTGTGATCTGTGTGCTCAGTGCAGTGTTCCATGACCTGTTTCTATGGTAACAGGCAGAAGGAAGATTGGGGGAAGGGTTGAAATGTATTTCATTTGGAAAGGGTTGAAATGTTTAACCAATAGAAATGTGTGTTTGCTTTTGAATTTATGTGTGAACGATTGTGATTTGATGTTTACATGTATTTGTGTGGGAAATGAAAGAGAAACTTTCCCATTCTTTGTTAATGCTGAGAGGTGCACCCAGCGCGCATCCGCAAAATTGATTTAAAAAAAAGTTATAGGATTAGATGTAAAAATATAATAGTTTTAAGACTAGTTTAGAGTTTGTCTTCAATTAATATTCACATGAAATACATATATATATGTTTATTTAAAAGTTAAATATTTCGCGGGATCCGCGCACCTACCACGTCATAGACGCAGATGACGCATCGCGGAAGCGCGTAAACGTCGCGTTACGTACATCGAACGTGTCGCGTATGGGCTGGGAGTCGCATACCGGTCGCATTGCGATCGTGCACTAAACACGTACCCAACGCATACCATGCGCGGAAGCTAACGCTTAGGGATCGAGAACGGTGAGCATAGGGTGCGCGGATCCAAAAACGTTGCAAAAAAAAATAGAAAATAAAGTTTAGAACATATAGTTAAAAAAATATTTTTCACAATATATAAAAATATGTTTGAAAAACCCAATAAAAACAAATATTATTTTTTAATTTTTAAAAGAATTAATTAAAAACATTAATGTAAAAAATGGTGATAAAAAGTATTTTAAAAAAACATAATTAATGAAATTGACACTGAATTTGAAAAATATAGAAATCCAATCAAAATCATTAAACATGATATCTTTAGAGATAAGTTATAGACAGGAATTAGCATTTAAAAAACCTTTGAAATTCACTGAAAAAAACATAGGTTTCATGCACGTTATAGTTAGGAATTGGCATTTAAAAAACCTTTGAAATTCACTGAAAAAACCAAAGGTTTCAGGGGCGTTATAGTTAGGAATTGGCATTTAAAAAACCTTAGAAATTCACTGAAAAAACCATAGGTTTCAGGGGCGTTATAGTTAGCTGGACATTTCCCTCGTACAAAACCCTAGAAATTCCCCTGTTATAGTTAGTTCAGCTAACTATAAGTCGCGCCCCCGCAACGCACTGCTGATGACGTCACAGATTACATCACTCACGACATGGTCAGTGACATCACTGATGACATCACTGATGACATCTCAAATGACATCACGGATGACATCACTGATGACGTCATCCATGTGATAAATTAGTGCATCTTCTCACACCCTAATATAACCTTTGATACACCGACTCAAAATTTCAGACGGCCATTTTGAAAACCATAGATACTCCAATACCAATAACTACATACCCACTCATTAACTCTTAGGTCTACATACACCTCCACTCACTCACCTGTACAGTCACTCATACTTACAGTCACTCCGTACAAGACTATCATATGCATTTATATACCTATATAGACACTCACACACCGCCAATCATCCATTGAGGTACTGACACACCTAGTCAGTCGTGCAAATAATTAAACACAGTCCAATTTACTCACCTATACAGTTAAACACACTCAAGATCACTAACTCATAAAAATAGTACCACATTCTTACGCTCTTATACAATCATTGATACAAACACACACTCATCCATACAGCCACTCTCACAATCACACACTCTCACATATACCCGCTTATATACTCTTACATACATATATACTTCCTTTCACATATGTAGTTAGTCACACATGTACCACTGAGATATACATTCAATCCCTAACACACCCATACATACACTCACCCAACCATACTGTCCATCACAGATGCACTCTTAAAACCATGCACCCATAGAATCACCCACTCACACATCTATGCATAGAGTCAGACACCACCTACCCACACAAACACTCAGGCACCCATACAGATGCTCAGACAACCAATCAATAACCCATATAGACACTCATATAGCTATTCACAAAACCATGCAGCCACTTATACACCAACACACAGACACATACAGACATTCACACAGTTTAGTCACTAGTCTGCAGTAAGATGCATTTAATGACTCACTTATAGAGTCAGTTACGCACCTAGAAAATCATCCGTTCACACACTTGTACACCCACTCATTCTTCAACAGACCTTTCCCTATATATACAAACATGGTAACCCTTTAGAGAAGCACACGAAAAGCCACGAAGTTTTGAATTTCTTCATTAGTGGCATGCATCGGAAGGAACGTGCTGCGGTGGGTCTCCACCCCCAATTTAAAACATTGACACGCCCCTGGATGGGGCAGCTCTATTGAGACTGTGCTGTAGCATTCTGGGGGATGAAGTGCCCTTCATTACCATCAAATTCACGTGCACTATTTTCTGCTGATCAAAGCCCGCATTGGGCCCCAGCTGATATCACAGTCCCTTATCCTGCGCAGCTTCTCCTCATGAGGTAGGCAATCCTTACCCCGCGGCCCCCCTGTGATCCCGGGGTGGTGCATTCTCGGCGGCTGGGCTGCCGCCATTCAATTGACAAACATGGTAACCCTTTAGAGAAGCACACGAAAAGCCACGAAGGTTACCAGCCTTTGTTTTCAGGTATGGGCTCAGTTCTTACAGCTGGTATAGTAGAGCAGCCTTTCGTTGTTGCCAGATGCGTTTCAAATTTCTTCATTCGTGGCATGCATCGGAAGGAACGTGCTGCGGTGGGTCTCCTCCCCCAATTTCAAACATTGACACGCCCCTGGATGGGGCAGCTCTATTGAGACTGTGCTGTAGCATTCTGGGGGATGAAGTGTAGGCCTGGGCAAAAATTTCGTTCCGTTCGCGGAAATTGCGATAATTTGACATTTTTGCGTTCCGCGGAGAGCGCGAAAATGTCAAAAATTCCGGTTTCCGCAGCTTGGCGATAATTTGTTTCTTGCTCGCGCTGTAAAATGATACATTCTCGCGCGCGCGCGATCGCCTTACCTGAATCCCTGCGTTCGCCGACAAGTTTTCTTGATCCGGTCGCGTTCTCCATGAGATGTTGTATTGTTTTTAGCCATTTGCGCTGTCTCGCGACAGTTCGCGCCCGCAGTGACGTCATGCGTCGCGCGATCACGTCTTTCTTCTCGCGATCATGCACCGCGAGAACAACTCAAAACAAGATGGCCGCGCCCGCAAGCAACCACATGGGTAAGTTGGCGACCCGCAACCATGCAGAAAATCTCGCGAACATGGCGGAAAAAAACTTCCGCATCTTCGCGATATTTCTGCTTGTTTGCGATAATTTTAAACATTCTCGCGATAATTTGCGAAGGTTAATTCCGCAAATTCCGCCCACCCCTAATGAAGTGCCCTTCATTACCATCAAATTCACGTGCACTATTTTCTGCTGATCAAAGCCCGGATTGGGGGAGGAGACCCACTGCAGCACGTTCCTTCCATACCCATACCCTGAGCCCATACCTGAAAATAAAGGCTGGTAACCTTCGTGGCTTTTCGTGTGCTTCTCCAAAGGGTCACCATGTTTGATGTTTGTTATTTATTTATACAGAGATATATATATATATATATATATATATATATATATATATATATATATATATATATATATTACCTACTGGCGGTCGCCAGTAGGTAGTTATAGTTAGGACCACGTTTCCATAGGAAAACCTCAACATTCTATTTTGAATAACTTTGGCGCCGGTCGACGAATCCTCGCGAATTTTTCAAAATAGGTGGGGCGCTACGCTCCGCTCCTACCCTGAAAGTCTCGGGGGGATTCGTCAAGCGGGGGCTGAGATAAAAGGGGGGTCCCAAAACGCGTTTTTCCCATGCATTTTTCCATAGGACCTTTAGAACGAGCTACAGCCCGAACGGCTGAACAGAATTACTCAAAATTTGGCAGAGAGGTAGTCCCTAGGTCAAGGAAGTGCCTTTTGTAGGTTTGGTGTAAATCTGTTCAGTAGATTCTGAGAAAATAGCCTTTGAATCAATATATATATCTGTATGCGCGCAGAGTGCGCGCTGGGTGCGCGCACCTTGCCGTGCGCGAGCGCAATTCTGATTGGTTGTTAGATCTTAGTAAACATTCGAATCGGAGGAAGTCAGGAAGCGGCGGCCGCCATTTTGTCTATCGCATAAAGAGGGGGTGATAAACAAAGGGGGAGCACTTGAAAAGGGGGCAGAGTGGGTAGAAATAGACCCAGTAGGCATTGTAAGGGGGTCAAAGTAGGACCTTGTAGGGCAAAAAAAAGAATAATATTTTGAAAAAAAATATCGCCGAGTGCGCGCACCCTGCGCGCACCCGGAAAATAAAATAATAAAAGAAATTTAAAAAAAATTGCATTTAAGTGTTTAGATATAAGGTGGCTCTAAAAAGAGCCCTTGTGTTTATTGTTTGTTTTTCGGTACCTACAAGTAAGTACCAACGCAGAGTCTGAGGTTCAAGAGGAAGACTCTGTTCCCTTCATCATTGAAGTGCACACCATCTCCTCTATAAATGTCTTGCATGTCGTAACGCAAGTTGTTGTGGTAAATGGAACCCATACCATAGTCACGGAGGAAAGCAGAAACAGATTTGTTGACGTGCTTCCTTGCTTTGTCAATCTGCGGACAAAATTGGTTGGACCAGTTCCACTTTTGCCTTTGGCATATGTTAGAATATACAAAGGCAGATTGAGGAAAAAGCGACATTAATTGCACAAAGGTGTCCTTAATAAGCATTTCCAAACCTACCCCAGTTAAAGTGCCTAGATCATTACCACCACAGTGCACAATAATAAGGTTAGGCTGTGGGAGATGTAGAAAGGTTTTCACCAAAGGCATTAATTGGTGCCACTTTAACCCTCTCTGACCAATCCACTTGATGTCTACATTTGGCAAAGCAAGGTCTCTCACCATACCTCTTTTCTCTGCAAATTTTTCACTCCAGAAGACATAGCTGTGTCCTACAATCCACACTGTGAACATCTTCAAAGGAGATCTGGATGCACTCAGGAGGTGTAATTCAGTAGAATGGTAAAAAGAAATGAAAGACAGTTTGGAAATGGAGGCATACATATTTTTTATAAAAAAAAAAGAACTGATTGGCTGTTTCATACCATTCTACACTAAAAACTAGGCTGTATGTGTAAATTAATAGAAGCATGTTTTGTATTGGTTCAGAAAAATGTGTTACCAAAGAACAGTACTATGGATTTGCTGTAAGGTTTGAAAAGTCAAGCACTCTTGCTCTGTGGAATTGAAACATTGTGTGGCGAACTTCTGACCTAACTCCACACAGCAGTGTTCCATGAGCTGTTGCTATGGTAGCAGGCAGAAGTCAAGTTGGGGGAAGGGTACTAGGCAGAAGTCAAGTTGGGGGAAGGGTACATTTGGAAAAGGGTTGGTTTTCAAGCAATAGAAATGTGTGATTACATTTGAAAAAAAGGGGGAAGCAGTGTGATTTGAAATTAACATCTATATGTGTGGAAAAATAGAGGGAAAGATTGCCATTATCTGGTTCTGCTGAGTGGAGAGAGGTGTAGAGAACAAAGGTCCTGGCTCTGATAATGTGCTGTGGGGTTTTGAGGTTTCAGTCTGTAATGCAAATACATTCAGCATCACTAAGGCTGGTTGCCCTTGCTGGAGTGTAGGCAGTCACCCAGCATACACATGGTTTGTGGTCTGAAAATGCAGTCTGGACATGTGCATTTAAAAAAATCTGAAAAGTGGATTCATAATGTGTCAGTCTGTAAAAGTAATTTGCACTTGCCAACAAAAAAGAGCAGTAAGTGTGCATTCAAATTGGCAAAGATTTTTCGTTTTGTGACTAATGTGAAAACATGACTCTGTGTGCAAATAGGAATTACAGGAAGAGATTTGTTGCGTTTTCCTCTGGTGATTTCACAGTTGCATTAGTAGGAAAAAGGGGGAGTCTCTCAAAAAAAAAAAAAAAAAAAAAAAATTAAAAAAACCTTGGGTGCGCGCAGGGTGCGCGCACCTCAAAAAAATTTCCCAAAAAAATTTCAAAAAAAAAATTTTTTTGGTTAAGTTTATAAGTGGCTCTTAAAAGAGCCCTTGAGTTAATGGAGGGAAACAGGAAGAGAAAAACGCAAAAAATGAAAAAAAATCTATGGCCTAGTGCATGAATGCGCATCAAATTTTCTCTGAAGGAGATCAAGACTGGTCTCCCCCACAGAAATAAGTGAACCGCAATCAGTGCACCGTGTAGACAACCTCGCCAAACAAGGTGGACCAACAAGAGGTAAAGAAACAGGTGAAGGCACCATCGCAGCTGAAGTGCTCCCCTGAGCTGCCGAAGATGTGCTCGGCTGAGCTGCTGCTGATGTCGTCGGCTGAGCAGGTGAAGAGTTTTCTTCAGAAGCTCGACGAAAAGATACTGGGTGCATTTTGTCAACATGTCTTAACATAGTGTGAATGCTAAAAGAATATTTCTTGTTAGGATTCCCACGAGATAAGACTTTTTTACAAAGTACACATGTAACTTTCGGTGCATTTACCTTTTTCTCATTCTCTGGAAAAGTGAAAAACTGCCATATAAAGCTGTCTTTCTGCTTCCTGTTCCTCTGCCTCTCAAGAGTGTCCTGGTCACTGTCTGAAGTAGGTTGCTGTTCAGCCATTGTCTCTCAACAACAGAATAGCTCCTTCTCCAAAGGAATCAGAACTAATAATGAGGGGAGTAGGTGTGGTTTGGGAAGAATCTGGAACAGAAAGTACTTCAAACCAATCAAAAGTGATGATTCTTGATCACATGACTTGCCATGAGGGGATTGGGTGTGGTATTGAAACAATTAGAAACTGAAAGTAATGATAACCAATAAGAAATGTTGTTTTATTATGTATAAACCCGAGGTGCGCGCACTGCGCAAGCTCCGAGCGCGCACCCCGTGATGACGTATGCACGAACGCGTAAACGCGCAGGTGCATACGTCATATACGCGCACCTAGCGCGCATACGTTTAACACGCGTATACGCGACCGTTATTGCGCGTAATTTTAGCGTATGCGGAAGTAAACCGCGTCGAGGGCGTAGGACGCATGCGTGCGTACGTACGTACGCATACGTACTGGGTGCGCGCTCCCAGCGCGCAACAACAAGTATATTTGCGTACGTAAATAACGTACGCCGGAATTCATAAAAAACATACGAAATAGTACTACGTGCGCGCTCAGAGCGCGCACCCCAAGAAATTATAAATAAAAAAAAAAAAGAGGACATTAAATAATTTAAACAATTATAAAAAAAAAATATCCAAATTGAATTATTTAAAAAAATAATTTATAAAAAAATACAGATAATATATAAATGAATATAAAGTAATTTTATTTAAATAAAAAAAAATATCTTTAATTAAAAATACATAACTTAGCATATAAAAAACCATACAAATTCTCAGAAAAAAACATAGGTTTCAAAAACGAAATATTTAGGGATTAGCATTTAAAAAACCTTGCAAATTCACTGAAAAAACCATAGGTTTCACACACGTTATAGTTAGGAATTAGCATTTAAAAAACCTTGCAAATTCACTGAAAAAACCATGGGTTTCACACACGTTATAGTTAGGAATTAGCATTTAAAAAACCTTAGAAATTCAGTGAAAAAACCATAGGTTTCACACATGTTATAGTTAGCTGGACATTTTACTCGTAAAAAACCAATGAAATTGCCCCGTTATAGTTAGTTCAGCTAACTATAACTCGCACGCGCCCGCAATGCACTGCTGATGACGTCACATATTACATCACTCATGACATGGTCAGTGACATCACTCATGACATCACTGATGACATCTCAAATGACATCACTGATGACATCATCCTTGTGATAGAGTGGCAGACCTCCTCTCACCCTAATATAACCTTTGATACACACATTGAATAATAGAGACTAAAATTTTTAAAACAATGGACATACCAATACCAGTTACAACAACCTCTTCAGTAATTCTAAGATCCACATACACATCCACTCATTCACCAACAGTCCTATACAGTCACTCATACATGTACTCACTCATCATATGTACTCATACACCTATACATCCTGTTACACAATGCCACTCATCCATAGAGTTACTCACACACATAGTCACTCATGCTAATAAAGAATCAAACATACATTTACTTGCATACACAGTTATACACACACCACCACACTTACTTCTACAGAAACTTAAACATACTTAGTCATTTAATCAATCACTTATAGAAACACATACTTATTCATACAGGAACTCTTTCAATCTCTCACTCTCACATATACTCACTTATATACACCAATAGTCACATATACTAGTTTAAAACATATGTAGTTACTCATAAAGTCACTATTGAGACAGTCATTCACTCACTAACACAGCCATACACACACTCATCCACCCATATAGTCCTGCACACATGCTGTCTTCAACACATACAAACAGTGAGTGACTCATTCATGTTCCTATGCACTACATAATACCCCCCACCGAACCATGCAGATACTCAGACTGACACTCAAAAAACCAACTAATAACCTATATAGACACCCATGTAGCTACTCACCAACCCATGCAGCCACTTATACAAGTGAGAGACTGATACAGATATTTACATATTTAAACATTACTCACTAAGCCATGTATTCACTATGATACACTTAATCAGTCAGTTACACAATCAATTTTTAAAAAACAAATCATCCATTTAGACACTTATATACCCATTTATTCTTCCATCAACCTTGAGATATACATATATAAAACATATTTAATTTTCTGAAAAACACACATTCACTGGATGATGTCATCAGTGATGTCATTTGAGATGTCATCAGTGATGTCATGAGTGATGTCACTGACCATGTCATGAGTGATGTAATATGTGACGTCATCAGCAGTGCATTGCGGGCGCGTGCGAGTTATAGTTAGCTGAACTAACTATAACGGGGCAATTTCATTGGTTTTTTACGAGTAAAATGTCCAGCTAACTATAACATGTGTGAAACCTATGGTTTTTTCACTGAATTTCTAAGGTTTTTTAAATGCTAATTCCTAACTATAACGTGTGTGAAACCCATGGTTTTTTCAGTGAATATATATATATATATATATCTTCACTGAAAAAACCATAGCTGGACTTTTCACTCGTACAAAACCATAGAAATTCCCCCGTTATAGTTAGTTCAGCTAACTATAACTCGCGCACCCGCAATGTACTACTGATGACGTCACATATTACATCACTCATGACATGGTCAGTGATATCACTCATGACATCACTGATGACATCTCAAATGACATCACTGATGACATCATCCAGTGAATGTGTGTTTTTCTGAAAATTACATATGTTTTATATATGTATATCTCAAGGTCGATGGAAGAATAAATGGGTATATAAGTGTCTAAATGGATGATTTGTTTTTTAAAAATTGATTGTATAACTGACTGATTAAGTGTATCTTAGTGAATACATGGCTTAGTGAGTAATGTTTAAATATGTAAATATCTGTATCAGTATCTCACTTTGTGTATAAGTGGCTGCATGGGTTGGTGAGTAGCTACATGAGTGTCTATATAGGTTATTAGTTGGTTTTTTGAGTATCAGTATAAATGTCTGATGTCTGTATGGTTCGGTGGGGGGTATTACGTAGTGCATAGGTGCATGAATGAGTGACTCACTGTATGTGTTGAAGACAGTATGTGTGCAGGACTGTATGGGTGGATAAGTGTGTGCATGGGTGTGTTAGTGAGTGAATGACTGTCTCAATAGTGTCTCTATGAGTAACTACATATGTTTTAAACTAGTATATGTGACTATTGGTGTATATAAGTGAGTATATGTGAGAGTGAGAGATTGAAAGAGTTCCTGTATGAATAAGTATGTGTTTCTATAAGTGATTGTTAAAAAGACTAAGTATGTGTAAATTTCTGTAGAAGTAAGTGTGGTGGTGTGTGTATAACTGTATATGCAGGCAAACAGATGTTTGATTCTTTATTAGCATGAGTGACTATGTGTGTGAGTAACTTTATGGATGAGTGGCATTGTGTAACAGGATGTATAGGTGTATGAGTACATATGATGAGTGAGTACATGTATGAGTGACTGTATAGGACTGTTGGTGAATGAGTGGATGTGGATGTGGATCTTACAATTACTGAATAGATTGTTGTAACTGGTATTGGTATGTCCATTGTTTTGAAAATTTTAATTTCTATTTTTGAATGTGTGTATCAAAGGTTATATTAGGGGGAGAGGAGGTCTGCCACTCTATCACAAGGATGATGTCATCAGTGATGTCATCAGTGATGTCATCAGTGATGTCACTGACCATGTCATGAGTGATGTAATATGTGACGTCATCAGCAGTGCATTGCGGGCGCGCGAGTTATAGTTAGCTGAACTAACTGTAACGGGGGAATTTCTATGGTTTTGTACGAGTGAAAAGTCCAGCGAACTATAACGCCCCTGAAACCTATGGTTTTTTCAGTGAATTTCTAAGGTTTTTTAAATGGTAATTCCTAGCTATAACGTGCCTGAAACCTATGTTTTTTTCAGTGAATTTCAAAGGTTTTTTTAAATGCTAATTTCTAGCTATGAGATAGGACATGTGAAGAAAGAAGGAAAAACGCACAGAAAGAAAAAAAAGAAATGCAGAAAGAAGCAACAGAAGTCCTCAAAGACAAAGAAAAGTGCAGGAAGACGTATAACGTGCAGAAAGAACAAACAGAAGAGCAGAAACAAGCCTTGTTGCAAAATCATCCTGTACCCTCAACTTTTTCAGACGGATACTGGTGGTAACTGAGTCTGACTAACCAGTCCCAGAGCCAGTGCTATGTTAAAAGACACTCAGAATACAGTGAAAACACCTACATACACTAGGGCACACTATGTGTTGGGGTCCCCCTGTGATTAGCATGACCTCCTCTGTAAGCCTCTAGTATACAATAGGGCAGGGGATTAAAACTACCTCTTAAAACACACCACAGGGCGTGTTTGAACACGTCACCTCATGCCCCGTACCCTCCCTTCCCCGCTGTGTAAACACGCCCTGTAGCCGTTTTAAGTTGGGAGATTAAGTCCCCTTGAATCCTGAGGGTCCCTAGGGTCCAACTAGACCACTAGGTACCTCCAGTAAGCGCCACAGAGCTGCGTTGCAGAGAGGTGTAAAAAGTGGCACGGCCTGCACCACCTCTCTGCAACGCAGAGCAGTGGTGCTTACTGGAAGCACCTGGTGGGCTAGTTGGACCCCAGGGTCCCTCAGGATTGAAAGGGAATTATTTCCCCAACTTAAAAACGCGCCACAGGGCCTGTGGGCGTTCTGAGTTGAGAGATTAAGTCCCCTTGAATCCTAAGGGTCCCTAGGGTCAAACTAGCCCACTAGGTACCTCCAGTAAGCGCCACAGAGCTGCGTTGCATGGAGGTGTAAAAAGGGGCAAGGCCTCAGAACACCTGTCTGCAACGCAGCTCCCTGGCGCATACTGGAGATACCTGTTGGGCTAGTTGGCCCTCAGGGACCCTCAGTATTGAAGGGGAATTAATTCCTCAACTTACAACTGGCCAGGGGGCGCGTTTGCAGAGTGCTGCAAGGAGGGGGCGTGGCCTCCGGCGCGATGTCGGTCTTTTATTTATTTATTTTTAAGAAGGAGGGCTGTGTGGCCCCCTTTCTTTTTCTAATTTATTAGCCCTGTGGACCCCATCCCCCAGGGCCTGCACCCTAATTTTTTTTGTTGAAAAAATTAATTTGGCCCTCCCAAGGCCTTAATCGGCCCCGGGGACCCCAACCCCCAGGTCATGGCAGTTTTTAATTTTTTTTATTCTTTAGGAGGGGGGCTGTGTTGCCCCCCTCCTCAGGCCACTTATGGCCCCGGGGACCCCATCCCCCGGGGCCGGCCTTTGTTTTCTTTTAAATATATTTATAGAAACACCTAGGACATGCTGGACAAACCGTATGTACCTATCACCATGACGATTTGCGTGATATTCATTAAAAGGCGACTATGCATACAATGAATCCACGTAGAATGTATTCACACCGCTAGTGAAGCTCTGGCATGTCTGACACCCTACCGTGCCTAATCCCGGCGCCCCCGCTGGTGGGTACTCTCCAAGTAGACACCCTTGTCGTTTATTTATACAAACATGGGTAGCTATTGACGGGAACATTTAAAACACATGCACACCAAGCCATTCAAAGGGGATTCGACAAAAATTCGACCAAACCATGCAAGAAACCCCCTCACGGTTAATAAAACACACATCCACCGCCGGATGTGTAATACTTTTTATTTTACTCTCTGGAAAGGAGACAAACCTCACTTGAGAGTCACAGCGTGCTCCTGGCTGAGCCCAATGCTGTGTTACACCCACCAGTGCCCGCCGAGTGCCACACACCTCTGTGTTGTATTCCACCAGCTAGTGCGTATGCTATGACACTCTCTAGCCCATGGGCACTGTAACACCACCCCGTGAATATGTCATGCCACACTTGCCTTCGCACGGGTTATATTGCCCCATCTAACGTGCCTTCCTCGATGCCTATGTTATAAAGCACAGCGCTATGCCATACATATTGCAATCTGGGATCCATATCTTTGTCACATGGCATATGCACTGTTACACTACCCAGCACATATTTTATATTACAACTTTAGAGACTACTTAGGTTACACAACACTGCCCTGTGCATATTACACTCCAAGGCGCATATCACATAGCAAGCGCTAGTGCCTGTGCTATCTTGCGCTCTCCAATGAATCTGTCATTGCGCACAATGTATTGCATATTATATTTCACGCCCCGGTTCATCTTATATCACACTTTTTGGTGCATAGTTTATACCATATACTATATCTAGTTTTCATTTTCAATCGTGCTCTCAGGACTATGTTCTATATAACACTGCGTCCACCTACCCTTTTCACGGGCATTACATTTTGCGATGGGGGGGTGGAGGGTCAGGGGATGTTTCTGCCAAGTGAGCCCGGAGTCACAGTCCCAAACGTCCTCTTCTTCCTGAATAAAAGTGAGATTATGCTGCATACTTGTTCATATTTTAAGTGGTTCGCACAGACACACATTTTAAAAAAAATAAAGTTCCTAATACCCACCTTCTATGAACAGTTAGCTTGCTGCCCCATCCACCTCCTCCCTATCCTCTGTTGTCTAAATCCATGGACTAGCCTCCTCCCTCCTGCCATGCATGGTCTGATGTGCTGCCACTGCCCTCCATTTAGCATGATGTACCAGTCCACTCATCCTGCCCTCCATTGCCCCATTCTATGGCCCATCATTGACCTCCTGCTTAGCCTCTGTGCTTTGCTTACTGCCCCTATTCTCCTTCCCCCTGCCCTCCGATGTCTTTGTGCATGCCCCTGCTCCATCCTTTTTGACCACCATGTTCCATGGACCTGCCACTCCTATCTACTCTGAGTGTTCTGTTGAGCTGCCACTCCCCTACCACCTGCCTAGCATTGTCAGATGACTGTAACCTGTCCCTGCCACCTCCACCCTGCCTGTCCAGATGCCATGCCCCTATCCCCTTCCTCCTGTCCTCCATGGTCCATTTTACTGCCACACCCTTCTGCCCTCCTTGGTCTGTTGTACTGCAACTGCTCCTCCTGCCTGCCCCGCGCGGTCTGTTGTGAGGCCCCTTCCCCTGAACTCTCTTGTCTGTGCCCAGGTCCTGACCCTCCCTTCTATCCTCCATGGTCCTTTGTGCATGCCCCTGCACCCTCCTTCTCGCCCATCATAGCCATTGTGCTGCCACTAACCCTCCCGCTTGCCATGCATGGTCTTCTGTGCTGCCATGGCCCTTCACACCTTCCCTGTGTGGTCAGCTAGCTGCTCCTGACCCCCTCCCATCTTCCCTCCATGGTCTGTGGGTATGCCATCATAGTCTCACTGTTGCTCTCCATGGTGTGTCTTGTTTCTAGTGCCCATCCTGCCTGACCTCCATGGTCATCTTGCTGCTCCTGCCCTGCCCCATTGCCCCCAGCCCTTTGTTTCCATGTGCAGACCCCTATTCCCTCCCTTCTGGCTTGTCGGTTCCATTGTAATGCCCCTGATCCGTCCCTCCTGCCCTTTATGGTCTGTTATGCTGCAGCTTTCTCTCCTGTCTGTCCATTATGGTCAGCTAGCTACCATTAACTCTTTCCCCTCTGTTGTCTGTTGTCCATGTGCATGGTCCTGTCCCCTCCCTATTGCTTTCTATGGATTGTTGTGCTGCACTCCCGTCCCGCATGCCCTGTGTGGTGTATTGTGCTGCTGCAAACCCTGATGCCTGCCCTGTAGGGTCAGTTTGGTGCACCTCTCAATGTCCCTCCTGTCCTCTGTTATCCGAGTCCATGTCCCTACCCCAATTCCTCCTGCCTACCATGATCCAATGTACCATACTTGCGAACATTTTGAACTTGGTAAGAGGGAGATTTTGAAATAAAACTGGGGTATTGATTTTCCCCTTTGAGTTACATTGAAAAAGAGAACATTGTCGACAGGAAACAGATCAAGTAAAGCCCATTTGAGCTTAGAAACATTGCACGTTTCCTGGCTGAAACGGGTCTGTTGGCATGTATGGTTGTATGACCACTGCCTCTTCCTTCTGCCCACAATGGTCTATTATATTGCCACAGCCTCTCTTGCCAGTCCTGTATTGTTGGTTTGTTGCCCCTGCCCCCCTTTCCACTGCCCTCCATAGTCTGTTGTGCTGCCACTGCCCTTCCTGCCCTTCCTGCCTGCCTAGTGTGGTCAAATTGTTGCCTCTGCACTCTCCTACCTGCCTTCAATTTTCAGAGTCCGTGCCCCTGGCCTCTGCCTCTCAACAGTATCCCAATGCACAACTAGATTGCTAACATTCTATATTTATTACAAAAGTGTGGAATGCCTGACGTCATCTTGATGTAATCAAAACTGTAATGCCTAGAGCATTTCCTTTAGAAATTACATATATGAGAGGGTCTTATTTGCATCAAAATTATGGTTAGTGCTCTAAAAAACTAAAATGAGGACATATTTTCTGAGTTTTAAAATAGCGACAAAGAACTTTTAAATTATTTGTAATCTTAGTTTTTTTATCCAGTTGACCACTTGATTAAATGTTGCATCCAAGGGGAGAGGGTGTGGTGTTACTTCCAGAGCTGCAGACTTTGCAACTGGGGAACCAGGTTGGAGTTTCTGCTTTAGCTCAACATTCTGTGATTCTGGTCAAATCACTTAATCTCCCCAGGTCTACAACCAAAATGAATTTGATCTTGTGTGATGTAACTAATGTTCATGTAAAGCACTCCAATACCTGACAAGTCTGCACTATATAAAACTGCAAATACACAAAAAATAGGTGTTTTGCACACTTCTGTCATTGCGCTACATTTGGGCTACATCTGGGTGATATTTGGGCTACATTTGGGCTCTTTTGTCTCTGGTGGCCATTTTAGGAGATTTATTTGTTATGAAGTTTCCTAATTTCCTCATTTACTGCAGTCTCCTCAGTAGGAAATACTTTTAGTTTTTTACTTTGATTCCATCAAGAAGGCATTCAGATGTGTCACACATTTTCCATAAATTCTGAATGTTAGCACTCTAGTTGCTCATTAGATCACTGTAGTAAAGCTACTGCTCACCAGGCAAGTCTGCTGCTGGTATTCAAAGTGCATGTTTCAGTCTGCATGTCAGAATGTTTTTATGAAATAAAAGAGGATTTCAGAAGTCAAAATGTGCCCTAGTTTTTCTTTCTGCAGCACTAATCATAATTTATATGGCAAAATGAACCCCCTCATTTTGTTCCTTTGTAAATTAAATGTTTTAAGTGTTACCACTTTATTCCAATCAAGATGGCTTCAGGTGTGCCATACTTTTGTCATAAGTAAGACTGTTAGCGCTCTAGTTGTTCTTTAGAGCACTCTGGGAAGCTGCAGTAGAACACAAAGGAATCAACTGACAGTCTCTGCCCTTGTTGGATGTACATGTTTTACTGAGAATGTCAGACTTCATTCTTACATGACTGAGAAAGATAATGTGAATTTACAGAAAATATGCTCTCAGTTTAGCTTATAGATCACCTTCCAAACCTCTGTGGGAAAAGTATGAGAAAATAGTTTTCTCTCAAACATGGTTCGTGATATCACAGCAGAAAGCTTTTTCACATGGTTAAATCACCTTAGAACACACCACAATTCCTAAAATGAGTATGGTACCATCAACAAATGATTTATAATGTAACTAAAGTCTTAAAACCTTCTATTAACTGCAATGCTTTTTAATGAGGTGCTATCATGTATATTGGTCCCAAGATGGCTGCCAACACTTCTTGGATGAAGTACTGACAGCCAATCAGATCTCACGATGAGATGTGTGGCTAGGCTCCGCCCAGATATGTATGTGATTTTACTTTTGATTTTCTCGGAAACTACTGAACAGATTGACACCATATATGCAAAAGGCACATGCCTGACCTGAGGACTACCTCTTTGCCAAATTTCAAGTAATTCTGTTCAGCCGTTCGGGCTATACCTTGGACTAAAGGTCCCTATGGAAAATTGCATGGGGAAAACGCGTTTTGGGACCCCCCTTTTTTCTCAGCCCCCGCTTGACGAATCCCCCCGAGACTTTCAAGGTAGGAGCGGAGCGGAGCGCCCCACCTATTTTGAAAACTTCGCGAGGATTCGTCAACCGGCTCCAAAGTTATTCCAAATAGAATGTTGCGGATTTCCTATGGAAACACGGTCCTAAATAGAACTATTTTGACATGGTGGCGCCCATTGGGGAAAATATTTTAAGTGGACTGCATTATCCATGGTGCACTGGCGGATACGCCCATTGGGGCTGGACATGTAAACCTTGGTTGCAGCGCGCTTTTTTATGCTGCTATGCTTCCGGTATGCCAGTGAACAAGAGCAGTTTGCTAGAAACGCGTATGGCACGATTACCGGTGGTGGAGTGCTGGTGTAAGAGTTTTGCAATCCCTAAATTAAAAGGTGACAACTCTACGTGTGTGGCTCCTTCTTCTGAGGCAACTCGTTCTTTTCATATCAGCGACTGGCCTGAGCCGCGAAGGAGCCCCACTGCCTATCACAGCAGGTCTGCAGGGTCACGAGTATCTAGACGCCTGCGGAGCATCGAGGCCAATTTGGGGATGTGATATTGCAGAAACTGAAACCGGGCTGTCTTTCAACACCCCACTTGGGTAAGAACTATTTTGACATGGCGGCGCCCATTGGGGAAAATATTTTAAGTGGACTGCATTATCCAGGGTGCACTAGTGGATACGCCCATTGGGGCTGGACATGTAAACCTTGGTTGCAGCGCGCTTTTTTATGCTGCTATGCTTTCGGTATGCCAGTGAACAAGAGCAGTTTGCTTGAAACGCGTATGGCACGATTACTGGTGTTGGAGTGCTGGTGTAAGGCTTTTGCAATCCCTAAATTAAAAGGTGACAACTCGACGTGTGTGGCTCCTTCTTCTGAGGCAACTCGTTCTTTTCATATCAGCGGCTGGCCTGAGCCGCAAAGGAGCCCCACTGCCTATCACAGCAGGTCCGCAGGGTCACGAGTATCTAGACGCCTGCGGAGCATCGAGGCCAATTTGGGGATGTGATATTGCAGAAACTGAAACCGGGCTGTCTTTCAACACCCCACTTGGGTAAGAACTATTTTGACATGGCGGCGCCCATTGGGGAAAATATTTTAAGTAGACTGCATTATCCAGGGTGCACTAGCAGATACGCCCATTGGGGCTGGACATGTAAACCTTGGTTGCAGCGTGCTTTTTTATGCTGCTATGCTTCCGGTATGCCAGTGAACAAGAGCAGTTTGCTCGAAATGCGTATGGCACGATTACCGGTATTGGAGTGCTGGTGTAAGGCTTTTGCAATCCCTAAATTAAAAGGTGACAACTCGACGTGTGTTGCTCCTTCTTCTGAGGCAACTCGTTCTTTTCATATCAGCGGCTGGCCTGAGCCACGAAGGAGCCCCACTGCCTATCACAGCAGGTCCGCAGGGTCACGAGTATCTAGACGCCTGCGGAGCATCGAGGCCAATTTGGGGATGTGATATTGCAGAAACTGAAACCGGGCTGTCTTTCAACACCCCACTTGGGTAAGAACTATTTTGACATGGCGGCGCCCATTGGGGAAAATATTTTAAGTGGACTGCATTATCCAGGGTGCACTAGCGGATACGCCCATTGGGGCTGGACATGTAAACCTTGGTTGCAGTGCGCTTTTTTATGCTGCTATGCTTCCGGTATGCCACTGAACAAGAGCAGTTTGCTCGAAATGCGTATGGCACGATTACCGGTGTTGGAGTGCTGGTGTAAGGCTTTTGCAATCCCTAAATTAAAAGGTGACAACTCGACGTGTGTTGCTCCTTCTTCTGAGGCAACTCGTTCTTTTCATATCAGCGGCTGGCCTGAGCCGCGAAGGAGCCCCATTGCCTATCGCAGCAGGTCCGAAGGGTCACGTGTATCTAGACGCCTGCGGAGCATCGAGGCTAATTTGGGGATGTGATATTGCAGAAACTGAAACCGGGCTGTCTTTCAACACCCCACTTGGGTAAGAACTATTTTGACATGGCGGCGCCCATTGGGGAAAATATTTTAAGTGGACCGCATTATCCAGGGTGCACTAGCGGATACGCCCATTGGGGCTGGACATGTAAACCTTGGTTGCAGCGTGCTTTTTTATGCTGCTATGCTTCCGGTATGCCAGTGAACAAGAGCAGTTTGCTCGAGACGTGTATGGCACGATTACCAGTGTTGGAGTGCTGGTGTAAGGCTCTTGCAATCCCTAAATTAAAAGGTGACAACTCGACGTGTGTGGCTCCTTCTTCTGAGGCAACTCGTTCTTTTCATATCAGCGGCTGGCCTGAGCCGCGAACGAGCCCCACTGCCTATCACAGCAGGTCCGCAGGGTCACGAGTATCTAGACGCCTGCGGAGCATCGAGGCCAATTTGGGGATGTGATATTGCAGAAACTGAAACCGGGCTGTCTTTCAACACCCCACTTGGGTAAGAACTATTTTGACATGGCGGCACCCATTGGGGAACATATTTGAAGTGGACTGCATTATCCAGGGTGCACTAGCGGATATGCCCATTGGGGCTGGACATGTAAACCTTGGTTGCAGCGCGCTTTTTTATGCTGCTATGCTTCCGGTATGCCAGTGAACAAGAGCAGTTTGCTCGAAACGCGTATGGCACGATTACCGGTGTTGGAGTGCTGGTGTAAGGCTTTTGCAATCCCTAAATTAAAAGGTGACAACTCGACGTGTGTTGCTCCTTCTTCTGAGGCAACTCGTTCTTTTCATATCAGCGGCTGGCCTGAGCCGCAAAGGAGCCCCACTGCCTATCACAGCAGGTCCACAGGGTCATGAGTATCTAGACGCCTGCGGAGCATCGAGGCCAATATGGGGATGTGATATTGCAGAAACTGAAACCGGGCTGTCTTTCAACACCCCACTTGGGTAAGAACTATTTTGACATGGCGGCGCTCATTGGGGAAAATATTTTAAGTGGACTGCATTATCCAGGGTGCACTAGCAGATACGCCCATTGGGGCTGGACATGTAAACCTTGGTTGCAGCGCGCTTTTTTATGCTGCTATGCTTCCGGTATGCCAGTGAACAAGAGCAGTTTGCTCGAAATGCGTATGGCACGATTACCGGTATTGGAGTGCTGGTGTAAGGCTTTTGCAATCCCTAAATTAAAAGGTGACAACTCGACGTGTGTTGCTCCTTCTTCTGAGGCAACTCGTTCTTTTCATATCAGCGGCTGGCCTGAGCCGCGAAGGAGCCCCACTGCCTATCACAGCAGGTCCGCAGGGTCATGAGTATCTAGACGCCTGCGGAGCATCGAGGCCAATTTGGGGATGTGATATTGCAGAAACTGAAACCGGGCTGTCTTTCAACACCCCACTTGGGTAAGAACTATTTTGACATGGCGGCGCCCATTGGGGAAAATATTTTAAGTGGACTGCATTATCCAGGGTGCACTAGCGGATACGCCCATTGGGGCTGGACGTGTAAACCTTGGTTGCAGAGCGCTTTTTTATGCTGCTATGCTTCCGGTATGCCAGTGAACAAGAGCAGTTGCTTGAAACTCGTATGGCACGATTACCGGTGTTGGAGTGCTGGTGTAATGCTTTTGCAATCCCTAAATTAAAAGGTGACAACTCGACGTGTGTGGCTCCTTCTTCTGAGGCAATTCGTTCTTTACATATATAGATATATATATATATATCTATATAGATATATATATATAGATATATATACATAGATATATATTGAAATCACTGAAAAAAATCAAAGGTTCAAGCAATGTTATAGTTAGGTGAATTTGTCAGTGACAGCATTAACTTTTTTAACAAAAAAAAAATCCAAATATTGATCAGTTATAGATAGCAGCGCTAACTATAAATTGCGATTCCGCATTCTACTGCTTATAACATCACATATGACATCACTCATGACATGTTCTATGACATCATTTATGACATCTCAAATTAACTCATTAAAGACTCTACCCCATCCCCCGGTGCCCGGCACTGGTAAAGGGGGGTGCCTTGGTGCCCACCCAGGGCACCGACAATGATCTTTTTGGAGCCTGCGGGTGGATCCCCCAGTCCCCAGCCAGCTCCCCACATCCATGGGAGCTGGCATTTCTCCTGCCCAAAGGTCACTAATATTTCTCCTCCCTGTGGGCAGGACCAATATTTAGATCTGTTTCCATGCCCGCATCACTGTGGGCAAGGAAATAGATCTAAAGTCAGCTCCAAGTAGGTGAGAGCATTTTTAAATCTCCCATCCACTGCTAGCCTACTTTTTGGTCTTTTTCCTGCTTGGCATGAGATTTAAAAATGCTCTACCAAGCGATAACAAACACAGGATTCCCTGCCCACAGTGGCGCAGGCAGCGAAACCGCTATGCTCCGTGGTTGGGCTCTCGAAGATATAGCCTATGTGCTGGCCCCAGGGTCGGGGTCCTCCGCAAAGCTCTCTGAGACTCTGGCGGGCCCAACTACTAAAATATACAATTATTTTTTACCCTTAATTTCTCAAAAACACTGAACGGATTCACACCAGTTCACAAAAAGTGCAATTTGTTGACCAAGATCTAGCTTCCTACTGAATCTGGTGTAATTCTATTCAGCAGTTTTTGCTGTAGCTCGTCTTAATGAAGTCTATGGAAAATGCATGGGTATTTTGTATTTGGGAACCCCCTTTTTCTCTGCCCTGCTTGACCGATCACCCAGCAATTTTTCATGCACCTGCTAGTCAAAAAGTAGCACCTTTTTTTGGAACGTTTCTTGAAGATTCGTCAAAGGGTGCCAAAGTTATTAGCTACACACAAAATGCTTTTACTGTGCAAAAGCGATCCTAATTATAACTACCTAAATATATATATATATATATATATATATATATATATATATATATATATATATATATATATATATATATATATATATATATATATATAGGGAGAGAGAGAGAGAGAGAGAGATTTGCACATTTACATCTACGAAGCCTCGAGGAGGGATTCCTGAAATTCATGAAGAGGTTGAGGAAGCAATAAACCTACCTGGGACAGCATTTATAACCACCTTCTTTCAAACATGTGCATTTATCGCAACCATCGATCCAGTTCGAACCCGGGCGATACTCAGTGCCTCGATACTTACAGGCTGCATTGAAAATATTAAAATAGAAATAACATTTATGAGTGAAGTTGCCCAATGAAATATACAGATCATTTTTGTGATGGCATGTGCTGAGCTGACCAACGTGCTGTGCAAATCTAATTTAGAGTATGTGGCACACTGAAACAAAATCCATTAATGGAAATAACATTTAAAGCATTTAAAACCTAAACGGTGATGCCGTTAATTAAAACCTAGTAGTAAATCTTAGCATATTTTACTTACATAAACGCTTTTCTATCCATATTTTTCTATGCTTTTTCTGTGTTGTGTAATTATGTATATTTTTAAGTTAATATTAATAATCGAGAGATTTACTCTTAATTACCTGAGCTGGCATAATTAAAGATTTTTCAGTAACTTCACATCACAAGAGTATCTGGAAATTACCATAATTACACCGATTACTCTGGCATAATTTAAATTTTGATAAACAGTATTGGTATGCAGTTCCTATTGAAAAGGAGACAGGTTGTAAATGAGAAATGGAAGATACTAAAACACTGGAGAGTAATCTCCTTATTGGAAAAAGGCCCTCACACACCCAACAAGTAGGTGTCTTGCTTCATCATCGGGTCTGCTCCTACTCGGGCCGGCGCTGCAATGCCCGATCAGGCACCCGTGATGGGGCCTACTTCACAGAGATCTTTATTCCTCAGGCCGATGGGTGATGTGCAAGTAAGGGTCCTAGTGTTGTGTAGGTGAACGTGAAGTGTGACGTGAAATTTAAAATAGGGAAAGATAGTCCAATCAAAACAATTTTAATGAGGTTGGCTACTCCCCTAATTAAAAAGAAAAAGATGCGCGTATATTCACTCAATGTTGTGAGGTTCTACGCTTATAAATGAGGTCGACATGTTTCTTGCCTTTGTATCAAGTAGATGGCAATTCCTCAGGACCTTATGGAGTACTACCTACACTTTTTGGTAGTGGTCACCTAACAGTAAACAGTGAGAAGTTGCCACCATTACAGCACCCTAAAAAGTGGTGGTACCTGTAGTTTCAAAATAAAAAGTATCAACCCTATTTGGGTCAATTGTGGGCCATACCAGTACCAGCCGTTGTAGACACTGAATTCTAGTGTCGGTTCCCCAGGAGGAAATACGGCGTTGATCCTACCCTTAAAACGGCCGGTCCGAGTACATTTTGCCCAGGCCTACTTCAAATGAAACATTAGTTGTGATTTTTTGTATTTTTTGTCTGCATATTTGCAGTTTTCCCCTGGTTCTTCCACGGGAAAATTAATGTTTTTATAATACCAATGTAGAGCATTATTCAAGTGAGTTTTGAGAACCTTTACATTATTCACAATGTTAAAAAAAAATAGAAACTCCGAAAAACAATCAACACGTATACAAAAACAAAGATTTCTACATTTTTTTCAAATAGTAAATGAAAAACCGACAAATACATGTTTGGAAATGCTTCGATACTAAGTTATTCATTGTATCACTGTTATGCTTACTTCACGTTCTTAATGCTGTTTCAAATACATTGTCCTGTGCAACCGGTTAGTTTATATATTTCTGAAGCTGTGAGCTGCAGATTCTATAGTATTAGTACAGAATAACCATGTAAAATCAGATTTTGATGTTCAAATCCATGCTTTCGCTGCAATTTCTGAAGGTAATAAACTAAATCTCCCCGGTAAATAAAAAGTAAAGGCTGAGCAAGTAATACCACTGCCCACACGGCAGTTTTTTTTGTTTTTCATTTACGCCCAGGAATATGAGGTGTAAAAAGTAGCCCCATCAGTTTTTTCCAAAGACCACAACATGTAAAAGACACCTCTGATAATTATTGGTAAATTAGTTAGACGACTTTTTATATTGCCATTGCAGCTTCTGAAAATACTGGAGATGTTTTCATAATGGTGTTATATTATATAATTTCCATATTTTTACACTTCAAAGCACATTCCAAATCTGATTCTAAATCTAAACCGAAATACAACGAAATTATTTTATTGTTTTTTGCTCCTTCCTCATTTCACCAGAGGCCTACTTTGTGGGTTTTGTCTCGTTGATTCATTGTTTTTTAAGAAGAGTTTATATTTTTTTACAAAAATCCTTTAAAATAAGTCTGTATTATGCGGTTTATTTCATTACTATCCAGTTATATATTTTGATTTTTGGTGCTCACCATTTGTTCCCTTATCTACATTTTACATTTTCACATTCACTACTATTGTTAAGGCTCTAATAATATTTTGCTATAGCGCCTGTCTATACTGTGTTTACTATTTTCTTTCAATTAAAGTATTTACACCTTAAAAAAAGAAGAGTTTATGGGTTGTAAGAATATATGGTTTTATGATGAAATTAAAGTATTATTGGGTTTGAGGTGTAGATAAATGCTTATGCTTACAGGACTGTAAGATGTAACAAGGGGGATAGTAATACTTTGCCGGGTGCGAGGATGGAGTATTTACGTGCTTATATGGGAATACTAAGATGGCAACGGGACACCGCCTATCATGCCAGATGTCCAGAAATCCTAAATAACCCCCAATATCTTTCTGTATTAGTGGTAATGATAAAATCTGTAAAGAAGCGCATCATGCAGAAGGGAATGAATTACAGGAGTCCAGTGAGACTGTTACTCGTATCACACCGCCTCCATATTACTGATGGGCTTAATCCCATGCAGGCACCAATTCAGCATGCCCCACTAGCACTAAGCAGATCACCACTAATGAACAGCCAGAGTTTGGGTCTTCCACCTAAAACTCCTCCAATTCAACATTTCCTATAAAGCGATCAGACAAAAAGATACAGCAATACTAGCTCATCGCATCATACTTAGACAAGAGGGATTACTTTTACTTAGGACACAACCCCAAAACTAATGTGCAGAAACCAAATTGTACAGAAATAGTCAGGATATTACTCTACCAATGGGCATAGCATCGGTGGGGTTGGGGTGTGACACCCCCCTAAATAAATGTATTCTTGGCTTGAGAGTTGGGTCAGGGGGGCCTGGGTTGGGTCTTCTATGCTTTTATTGGTTTTTCTCGTTGTCCTCGATTGACTAAAAGGTTTTAACTTGTTATTTTTTTTAATACAGGAACTTAGAGGTCCACCTAATGAAAATAAGCATTGAACCTGTTCCTCGTGGAAACAGTATATCCCAAACTTGTGTCATCCCTCCACCCTGCAGCATACTGTTTTTTAGTTAGGAAATTAGCGATCCCCCTGCCTGAATCTCACTGTCTAATATATGTCCTTGACTCCAACTTCAATCAAAAGAGCACATCTCACCTTTCTTAAGTGTCCTTCATGACCAAAATAGCCCGGAGAACATCCATTACAGCATCCCACAAGTGCACTCCATAGAAAAGGTCTACAATTGCTCCAAAATAAACTGTTTAAATAGCTATCTAGATGTACACTACAATCATCTTAAACCTTAAGCTGATCAAAATTCCCAGGTTCTGTCATATCTCATGGAACTCCCTACCCTCCAACATCCAGAAGTTATATAAGAGGCAAGACTTCAGAAAATGTCTGAAAGCATGGCTCTTTCCAACAAATCATGAAGGCAAAATGATACTGCAACATTAGTTAGAAGATATGGACTGGTAGGCAATAAATTCACCACCAGGTTTGAACCTGACCCGCCTATATTGACATCAGCGTAGGAACTTGCACAAACATCCACAAATATACATGCTTTGACTGCCTCGCTGGCCCCTACCCTGGCATTGGCAACAGAACCATCAATAGCACTGACTTTCACCTCTGTTAGTGCTTGCTCTGGCCCAGGTAGTGGCACGTGCATTTCGACTAGTCCTTGACCAGGATCTGCCATCAGCAACACTGGCACCTGGACAGGCATAGGCACCTGCATTAAAGCATGCACTAGCTCCTCGATTCACATGGAAGCCACCTAGACATCAGCCCTAACACTGGCACCTTCACAGACTGTCAATCACATGACTCTACCTCCAATTATACTTCAGACTAAATTAAGGAAACATTTCAAAACCCACCTATTCTCAGTCTTCCTGCGTCCTATGGGGTACCCCTTATCTCCTACACCTTGCTCCAATGTGAAGCTGTATTTATCATTTTGCCTCTGATTATATGTTTTTATTGTCCTGGTTTCCTCATGGAAACATCTCTACAGGTATCTGCATCCTCACATGTTGGCTGCATACCCTTTTTCCACAGACAGCACTCAGCTGACCCCAGGTGGTAGGTTTAAACTTTATAAATACCCTAAATAAAATCAATACTAAATTAATAAAATCACGCCACACCTGCATTTGCACAGGTATCTGCATAAGCAGTGCACTAACACTCACACTGATACAGTCCCTTCATGGGCACAGACACTACAGCAAATCATATTGATTCTTACAAGAAGAAATGCAAATGGATAAAAGAAAACACTGAGACAGGAAGGCATGGCCACAAGGAGGAGATGCAGAAACTGGGCTGGGTGACATAGAGTTTGGGACACAGAGACCATGACATATAGATGCAGGTACTGGGGCAAGGAGACAGGGTCAAAGTGACAAGGAGACAGGCTGTGGTGCAGGGAAATACCAACGCTAGGATGGACAGGTATGGAAACTCAGATAACAGACAAGAAATGCAGACACCAGATCAGGGACAAGTGATCTCTAGAATACAGAGAAACAGTCACCGGGACACATAAATATGGACCCTGGGACAGGAAGTCAATATGGAAGATATGGGGCCTGGTGTGTCATTATTTCTGATGGATACTTCTACATGCAGATTTTTGACCTTTGTAATATCCCAGGTGTAAGATTGGATCTGCAAACTGTGCAATAGCTCTGCACACCGGTAAGTCCCATCCACTTCTTCTGCTGAAGCTCTATTAGAAATTTTAAGTGATCCAGTCCCTTGTACAAGCTTCCAAAATGGGCTACCCTTATATCTGGTTTTATCACTGGTTCTAGGTGATTGACAGTTCATGAGTTAACTGCTACTAATTTCCAAAAGGCCTTTTGATCACCCTTTTCTAGAGCTTCTGTAATTACCATCCATTGTTCCGCTTCCCACTCCTCTTTAGCTCTTGATGGGCCAATCTTGTACCTATTCCTCACATTGAAAATTGCTAATCTGTTGCCCTTTTTTATGGGTCCTAAAAGATTGTGGTTCTCTAAGCAGCAGTTTTTTGTATACCAAGAGGGGAGGAGGTTTAGACAAGTACCTATTCTCTGCTCCTTCACAAAGCATTGTTTTAATAAGTCCATTAAGTCACAGCGGATGCTAGCAAAATTAATATTCTGGATGTTCAAGAGAGCAAACTGAGAGAATTTTTGCACAAATAGATCATATAGATGTGCAAAGTCCTCAGTGTTTGCTGCAAATGCTGCCTATTTTACGTTTCTTAGATTATTAGTTGTTACTAGCGGATCCTTTATTATGACAGGAGCCAATTTTGCATCTGTAAAAAGGCCCATAAAAAAAGTAACACTTAATACCTGATGGTTTCTATCAGATCTTGGAATTACCTTCATGCCATATAGATCAGGCCATATGTCGCTATCCAAAAATATGTAATCTATTCTTGAGGTACTTAAACCTCTTTTAAAATTTGGGCAAGATGGACAATCAGATTGCGTATTACCATTTACAATTTTCAGGCCATGATCTATAATTAGGTCTACAAGCTGAACTCCCATCTTTAATGTTTTTTTTACTAGCATACAATCCTGCTCTAGGTGTTTTTGTTACTACCAGGGAATTAACATTTGGTGCATTACAATGAGGGACAGAAGGTATTCATGTGTTACAGTCCCCTGCTACAAGATTTATGGCTCTCAGATTAAACTGCCCCATCACCGCGTCTATTTTATCCACTATGGGTGATTGAATATTTAAACTGATCTAATGTACATATTCACTAGGGCTATGTATTTAAGGCCTGTTGAAGTAGCAATTTTTATTTCAGGGCTAACAAATTTCCTGAGTTAGATGGGACTGGTCTCACCACTGGGAACAGATCTAAGCTTAACCATATCAAGAGTCCACCTGAAGGACGACCTGCTGAGGAAATGATTGCATTTTCACTAAATGTCAGGAAACAAGATCTATGTATGGGTTAATAGCCCATGTCTCCTGAAGGAATATAATGTGGTGCCTATCAATAAACGATCCCCACTCTGGATCTGAGAGTTTTGATTTAACTCCTGCAACATTCCAGTATAGCATATTTATGCAGTCGCCCTTCATTTAATCTGGCCCTCGGTGTCGATACAATTTTTGCAAGGATGAATCCCCTTATATCAATAGGTTTACTTCAGGGTTTAAGGGTCCTCTACTTTCAGGCCTTACAATAAGATTTGTGTCAGAGAATAAGTTATGCGATGTCCCTTTGACTAAAGGAGAGAAGTGTCTATTCCTTTTATAAGGGGATTGAAAGTCACACTCCACCTTGTTACCTATAAATCAATCAATATCTGATATGTCTATTAGGTGGTAATGCTCCCCAGTTTTGCACTGATCGGTACATATCATGTTTCTTGTCCCTTTGCACTTGTTTGGTCTACTATATACCCCGTAGGAGTCAACTTTAGCCTTATCTGTAAAGTGCTACTGGATCTAAAGCGCAGTTCAAGTGTATTTAATCCTTCTGCAAGAGCCTTGTTTCTGAAGATCACACCTATATAATCCATCTGCAAATTCTTAGAAGCAAATCGTTCGATGTTGACTACATCCTCCCTTATTATTGATCTACATCCCCCTTATCCAATGGATCGACTTGTTTACCAGTCCCTAGTGAGTTTCCTGAGAGTCTTTCTAAATTCTAGGTATGTTAATCATGTAGATATCAAATGGTTTGTCTGTATTGTTATTAGAGTTAGCCTTTCTTTTACCTTCCTTACAATTTCGTATGAAGGTGTCATTAGGTCTGCTTGTCTTATCCAACATTAAGGTCTTTGCATTTATTGGATTATATAGAGGAGCTTGGGCCTGCCTGGAAATATCATGTACTGGTATCTTTTTCCGTCCTTTTTCCCCCAAATACTCTTTATTTACATATTTACCTTGATCTATTTATGAATTACAAATTGCAGTATTATTGGTTGAGCTGAAGATGACCCTATATTGCCACCTTCCCTTAGTTGGATTGTCTCCTTAACTAAAGCAGAGAGACTATCCAGCTTGTCATTTAATACTCTGGCCAGTCTTCCCATGCAATCCCTTAGGCTTATTATGTCACCCCTTATCACGTTCAGTTGTACATCTAGGCTTATAGTACCTTTAACTTCATTATTCTTTGTGTTGTCATCCCCCTTGGTTACACAAGAGTGGATATCCTCTAGGTTCTCCAAAACTACATATTGGTTAGAACACTCCACATTAATTACTGTTATGTCCTCTTCAGGGACTATATCATTTAATGACTCCTGATGGACATACACTGTGTGGAGTGGCGATCTTCCAGTATGAGTACAATGTCTTCTAGGGGTTTATCAAAATAGGTTGCAGTGCTCTGCTGTGTTTTTGCATTCTTCCTAACTAATCTTTTTCTCCTTCCTTGCTGGTTTGTCCCCTTAACCTTGGCTTGCGGGGCTAGTAATCCCTCGGCTTCCTCAATAGGCTCATCGATTTCGCCCAGGGTATATTTTTCAGCTGCATTTTTACTTGCGCTCCTTGCTCCAGCGATTTTATCTAATGCCTTCCTCTTAACCATAGCTAATGAGATTGGTCCTGTTACAAAATAAGCAAATTTAACACTTCAATATCTATACTGCTAGAGGAAACACTACACACAATGTGGCCCTTACTACTGGTAGTCCTACCTCTCAGCGCACTTTAAAGAACACAATAAAACCTGGCTCTTCTCCCACTGACTTCTACAAGATGGCGACCTACTTACAGTCAGAGCCAAGAGGGGTGGTCCTGCCCTGCCTCTTCCTGTCTCTGACAGGTGCAGGACAGGCCCGCCCATAGCCAGGACTTCGCGTGGGTGAGTCGCGCATGCGTCCCACGCGGCGGGAGAGCGAGAAGTGCCTTGTAGCACTCATGGTCCTGGCCCATGTAGAGTGTCAGTGCCTCCTGGCGCAAGGTTTCCTGGGGCTTGCAGTTCCCACAGCAAGATTGATGGCAGCGGGAATGGCAAAAACAGAGGGCATCCCGCACGGCGGGAGAGAGAAAAACGATTTGTAGCGCTGAGGGTCCTGCCTCCTGTAGAGTGTCAGCACCTCCTGGTACAAGGTTTCCTGGGGTAAGGTATTTTTGGGGTTTGGGGGCATTGGCATGCCCATTCTGGGCAGCTCCCACCTCTACATATAACAAAAACAAAACTCCCTGGCTCCTAGAGGTTTTTCTACCCCTACCAGGGGGCCGATCAGGGGCTGTTGCATAATCATCAAACATAATACCCGGTCCACAGTGGGTGGATCCCTGCTTGAGATTCGCCCTGCTGCAGCCACTAGGGAGGGGTACCATCCCCTTTCCAATGATACCTCTCCTGCCTGCCCACGTGCTCAGGGGGCTGAAAAAGCCCAGCAAGCACTTAGGCAGTGAACGTGGAATGAGCCAATCGGCTAATTTCACTTTAGTTTTCAGTGAAATGGCGTGAGCACGCCATGAGCGCTGATCGTCATTTCAGTGAAAACCCATACCAGCCACAGGAGCTGGTGAAGCTATTCCTCAGCTCCCGTGGCTGATTTGGGATAAAGGAAATCCCTCTGGTGCCCGCACCAGAGGGATTTCAGTGTCATGTCCTCGGACGCGTGGCAGCGGTCCGATGCACATGAGCACCGTTGCGTCGGATGGCTCCTGTGTGTCCGACGCACCAAATAAGTTAATTCTTCATATACTTCATGACCTCCCTAGACGTGAGCTCTAACTATTCAAAATTACACACAATGGTCCTTGGACCCAAAACTAAATGCCAGAAAAAAAATTTGAAGAGGAAATGGAACTAACTAGGGTGCCTGCCTTCCCGTATCTGGGGGTCATTTTTGACAAGAGGGGCTCATGGGCCCTGTAAAGAAGTGCCAAAAGAAACTCAATGACTAGAGCAGCTGCATCAGTGTTTGATTTTGCAAAAAGTTTGGGGGCTAAGCCTGTAAAGTCAATGCTTAAAGTGTACCAAGCTAAATGCATTTCTATCAACATTTATGTCCGTGACTTATAGGGTTATAAGGATGTTGCAGACGTACAGAGAGTGGAAAATACATTTTTAAGAAGGTTACTATCGATCCTACAATCTGTAGCCTCCTTTATAGCCCATGAAGAGCTGGGGATGGGATACACCTCAAATATGTTGGCCCTTTCCCCTTGTTAAGGTGGATTCGAATTTGGTCAAGTGCTGAGTTGGGTTTGAATCAGCCAATCATTAAAGATTATCTTCTCTTGAAGAGTGGTAACACCATTCCCTGACTCAATTATATTAAGTGCTCAATAGAGATATCGGGATGTTTGGACTGATTTGGACTTCCAGAAAGGATAACCAGGAAAGATCTGTCCTGGATCAAGAAACATTTTATCTCAGGAGTAATTGCGGACAGAGAAGCAAGAGAGCTCTCCAAACCCTCAGTAAGGGTGTATATTATTTTAAATTTCTGTTGTGCTGTAGAGCCCTACTTGATGGTGGTCAAAATACCCCAACATCGTTTTCTTTTAATAAGTTTCAAATTGAACCTTTTGCATAGATTATTGAAGGAGCCACAGGCGAGGCATAAAATGGAAGATCTGGGCTCATGCACCTGTGATAATTTGTCGCCCCAAGGTAAAATGTATTTTGTAATGTTTGGGATCACTATTGCTCACTCTGACAACGATATATCCTTCCCTTGTTAAAAAGAAAAGGTTGCTTTCAAGTAAGACCGGCCCTGATTACCTTCAGATGCTTTTGAACCCCGTAATTTGTTTTAAAGTTGCAAGTTTCTTGACAGGAGCTCTTAGATGTAAGAAGAGAGGTTTTATGTGCTGAAGGAATTTTATAATGTAAATTGATCAGTGTATTTTTATTTTTTATTGAATGTATTTTATGAGATTCTGTGCTATTTAGTTCTATTTATTTGCAAACTTTTATGGTTTTAATTAACTGAATAAAGTATGTTTGACTGACATAATAATAGTAAGATTGACTAACTTTACTTTCTGACTTGCACAGATCACACAGCGCTCTAGCCACATTTCTTATTCTCATGAACAAGCTACAGCTCTCTGTGTGACTAGTGAGTGAGTGGGACAGGATTAATGTGACTTGTGATATTTCAGATTTGTGACTATGCTCCATGAGGAAAGAATTGGGCCCCGGTAATTTCAATTAACGTCTTTATTAAATCAGTTCGCCAGGGCCCATAAAACTCAAGAGCAATAGGTGATCCTTGAGACAACTGTCATCAATATTATCTCTGGAACTGTTGGAACTGGATACTTCTTTATTGAAGCACCAAGAAACTCAGATTTGGGGGTATACTCGCAGCTGATACTATCAATGAGTACTCATATAGGGTGGTTAGGTTTATTAATGTGCATGTAGTTTAAGCAATAATTAGACTGTCTAAGCCACATTGTGACTTAAATACTGTGGCAGCGTTGTCTTACCTAGTGCCAAACCCTGGGGCAGGTACTGTAATAAATCCCAATGCCTTTAGGCTCACATTCCAAAGCTCTCAATCATGGCTCATTAACAGATTTTATAACGGTCCGTGACTGAGAGCTCTGGAATTAAGGCTGAAGGCAATGCGAGTTTATCACAATGCTTGTCAGTGAGCCAAAAAATAAAACGTAAAATGTACTTACCCATGCTACCTCGTCTTGATTGCAGTCAGCTCGAATCCCTCTGGAGCTTTAGCCAACCGTCTTCAAATCCTGATGCTACTCTCATGCTGCAGATGAGCAGCATGAGAGTAGCACCACGACGCCAGCAGGCACAGGAGGCCTGTGCCTGCTTCCACCCAGCTGTCTAATACAGCTAGGTGGAGAGGTTTACACTGTGCATGTCAGACTGGCCGTCACGAGACAGCCCGCCAAACAGACAGACGTAGTATATGTACACTGGTAGAGTGAGCGCCGCTCTCCTTCTGCCAGTCAGCAGCTATGCCCCGCCCACAAACACTGCTTGGGCTGGGTGCAGTGGAAAATAAAATGGTAATTCATTTTATTACAACTTTATTTTTCACTTTTGTTGCACTATCAACAGGGGTGTGACGCTCCGCCGCCCTAATGGGGGGCACCACTGCTTAAATAAAAGCAGTAGGTAAGAAGTTACTTTTCTACTTTTCTACCAAATAATATTCGGGTGCAGCTGACTACAGTTGTACTCTTTTTGGCTGCGACACTGTACTGATTATGGAGCACTTTTAACTATGTTGTCAATGTTCATAAAATTATGGATCTCACTTCGCATAACTGGGAAATATCAGCAAATAAAACTGCCCCATGGAAATCCCCGTTCCGCATTGTCACAGTGTTTTGCAGAATGGTTTTACCAGACTTTTTAGGTCTCGGCTAGCGAAGGCTGCGCTTGCGCAGTCTCGCTCGCGAGATTTAATGACTTGGAGGAGAGGTGCTTGAACCCGCCCCTCTTCTCTCCTCTTCTCCATTGGCTGGACTCTTAAATGCTGGCCAACCATTGGAGAAGAGGCTTGTCTCGCAAAACAAGCCCCGTCCTTTTCGGATTCGGGGGCGTGTTTTTTTGTTACTTTTCGCTGGGCGTGTTTTTCTCTCCTCCAGCCAATGGCAAGAGGAGAGAAAAAGAAAAACACGCCCCCGAATCCGAAACCGCCGCTGCCTTTCTCCGAGGCATTTCTGCTTCACCTCGGAGAAAGGCAGTGGTGTCTGCACAGAGCGGGTGCTAGCCAGAAGCTTCTGGCATCGTACAGTGCTGCAGATGGCCCGGAAGCGACACGGTCATTGTAGTGGTCCGGACCTACTCGGACACCGAGAGCAGGGCAAGCATCGGAGCCGGGATTTATGAGCTCACTCGTGCGGGAGAAGCTGCGAGCAGCATCCAACCCGACCCTGCCTGTATGCCAAATATATGATTTTGACGCTGTTCTCCGTCCCATGTGTGTTCGAGCCCTCTAATTGGACATGCCTCTGGGCGGTGCCACAGAAGGGGGGGCACTGCCACCTTATGGGGGACCCGCTTGAGGTGGCGGTGCCCCCACCTGAAAATGTATGGATGTTCCTCTGCAGTGAAGGTGCGGCTGGATGTACTAAAACGGGTCCGAATCCTTACAGAATGGGGCGGGGCAATCAGCCATAATTAGCGCTTGTGGGGAAGACATTTACCGTAAACCGAGGCCTGGACACAGGAGAGCTGTTGACACGTATGCCACACAGGCCTGGCACTGTCCCCCGCACTGAGGCGGCTTGTACTGCGCACAAGGCGCCCTCACACTCAGGCCTGCTGCCCGGAGATTATAACAAAGAGAGAGGGACCCCTGTACCAAGGGAGAGGGGTACCAAACAGGACCTTAGTCAAAAAGAAAGACCTCCCTTGAATCTATATGTATCAACAATCACTCAAAGACACAGGTCTCACATTAGCAGGATGAGAATGGGCATCAAAAAAGCAATCAAATTACTTGTTAACAAATGTATTCAAATTAATCACATATGTCACAAAAAATGTAAGATGTTGCACAAATATATTAAAAAGACAGACAATTTTCCAAATTTTAAAACATAAAAAGTAAAACTCAATTAAAACTTCTTTTTATGATTCATAAGCAAATAATGTAACGAATCAACATCAATATTAATACAAAACAGTACATTTATAAATTGGGAAAAAGAAAAGAGAAAAGGACAAGTAATCCTAATCAAGATAGGAAATCGCCAAATCAAAGATTCATCGGTTGTGACCACAATGAAACTCGATCACAATATACATGTCACAGAACCATTGTCATCGCAGATTTTATACGATTTCCTTTTATTAGAGCATCGACGCGTTTCGGTAGGCCACAGTATATAGCCAACACCTTCCTCAGGATATATTGCAGATCCCAATTTCTATATATTTAAAATCTGAAAAAAATGTACAACAAAATAGTGTAAATGACTCCCCAAGTGATTTATCTAAAACAGTATTTGATACACTTCGATGACCCAGACTCATCCCATACTTTAGCAAATATGAAACAAACACACACTCATACAGTAGTCTGTAAATACTAATGCTGTTCATCAGTTAGTAAGATTTTAAAAAACTCTCACAGTTCCGCAGGGATAAGTTTATTTAGCTACTTATTCATGATGTTGTAAGCTAAGGCAATCTAGGAGGCTGTCCGCTCTTAGTTAGCGGTTCAAGACATTTAATGTTTACTAAACGATGGTTTTTCTAGTTATTAAACTCACAATTATGCAGAACCATTGAATCACGATTCCTCTTGTATGAACCTGGTCCGATACTCAGCACATGAACATCACCAAAGGTCTATTTGGGTAAGAAAGGCCTGTTTTAAATAAAGGCATGGTATCTTAAAACAGCACTACACTCTACTGGTAGTCGGGTTAATAGTTAATTCATATTGTTTATAGGCGTTCATAAATTTTACCTCAAATATGTCTTAGGCTTGCTTAAATCGTAGCACCTCAAATATATTATTCAGTTGAGGTCCTCATGGGTATTAGTGTTATAAGGATACGGTACCTAATGCAAATCACAAAAATATATTTTACATAACAACCCAAAGAATACTGAACACCCCTATTGGTTATTCCAGTTAAACTCTTAGCACACAATAGATCCCATATTTACCAATTATATGTGCTTGGTGCAGATGAATTTTATATATTCCAGATGTGTCTATCATGAATCAGAGATAATCACCAGTCCATGTCCAAGAAGATCTCTGAAACAAAGTAAAGACCTATACTAACCACATTTGACCAAGGAAATTATATCTTCTATGCTCGGCTAATATCTATACTTTTGTCGCGGTCAGCAAGACACATAGCATGTCTCTTATAGATACCACTATTATATAGGTATCACTAGTGAGTCAAATATAACATAAAGACATCACATACTGCATAATAGACGGGCTATTCATAAGTATATGCAAATACAACTATCACGTTCAAAAACTCGCTGCTAATGGGATATGCTCAGAGATAGGCTGACTACAAGTATCTAATATTCCTACTGACGGACAGCCGCGGTTCTGGTGTTGGTCTCAGAAATCATTTTCTACGCAGAGGACAGACACGGACTCTCTAAGCTATTCAGCCCCTATTTATAAATATCAAAAGGATCACCAGTTACCTTTAAAAAATTATTTTGTATACACCAAAGGTAGTGGAGATAAAAGCGTCCCAAATCTGGGATCTGATCACTCCCTACAACGAAGAGACGACAAGCACAGCATACGTTAAATGACATATCTAACTCTCAGCGCAAACGCGGTCTCCTCAACGTTCTGTCTGCACACATACCTTGATAGGGTCCGGTAATGTCCGTGAAACGGATTCCTCTGATTCAGTTGAACGAGGTTCCCGAAAACAGACGCGCTTAAATATCACCCCGCATGAAACAAACAACCCGGAGCTATAGAAGTCCTTCCTGGGCAGAAAATCGACACTGGATAGAGCCCAATAGAAATAACATGCAAACCAGCCGCCATCTTAACGGTGTCACAGTAGCGTTAAGACGCACGATTTACATCTTAGGATCGTTAATACCTCCATTTCTTTTCTTTTATGTCCGAGACTACGTCTGTTAGGTTATGATTTCGATGACAAGTCATTAATCGGACCAACTATCACATTGAAAAAAGTTCATCGCACGAGCCATCTTGTGCGATGAACTTTTTTCAATGAGATAGTTGGTCCGATTAATGACTTGTCATCGAAATCATAACCTAACAGACATAGTCTCGGACATAAAAGAAAAGGAATGGAGGTATTAACGATCCAATAGTACATCTAATAAGATGTAAATCGCGCGTCTTAACGCTACTGTGACACCGTTAAGATGGCGGCTGGTTTGCATGTTATTTCTATTGAGTTCTATCCAGTGTCGATTTTCTGCCCCGGAACGACTTCTATAGCTCCGGGTTGTTTGTATCATGCCGGGGGATATTTAAGCGAGTCTGTTTTCGGGAACCTTGTTCAACTGAATCAGAGGAATCCATTTCGCGGACATTACCGGACCCTATCAAGGTATGTGTGCAGACAGAACGTTGAGGAGACCGCGTTTGCGCTGAGAGTTAGATATGTCATTTAACGTATGCTGTGCTTGTCGTCTCTTCGTTGTAGGGAGCGATCAGATCCCAGATTTGGGACGCTTTTATCTCCACTACCTTTGGTGTATACAAAATAATTTTTTAAAGGTAACTGGTGATCCTTTTGATATTTATAAATAGGGGCTGAATAGCTTAGAGAGTCCGTGTCTGTCCTCTGCGTAGAAAATGATTTTTGAGACCAACACCAGAACCGCGGCTGTCCGTCAGTAGGAATATTAGATACTTGTAGTCAGCCTATCTCTGAGCATATCCCCTTAGCAGCGAGTTTTTGAACGTGATAGTTGTATTTGCATATACTTATGAATAGCCCGTCTATTATGCAGTATGTGATGTCTTTATGGTATATTTGACTCACTAGTGATACCTATATAATAGCGGTATCTATAAGAGACATGCTATGTGTCTTGCTGACCGCGACAAAAGTATAGATATTAGCCGAGCATAGAAGATATAATTACCTTGGTCAAATGTGGTTAGTATAGGTCTTTACTTTGTTTCAGAGATCTTCTTGGACATGGACTGGTGATTATCTCTGAATCAAGATAGACACAGCTGGAATATATAAAATTCATCTGCACCAAGCACATATAATTGGCAAATATGGGATCTATTGTGTGCTAAGAGTTTAACTGGAATAACCAATAGGGGTGTTCAGTATTCTTTGGGTTGTTATGTAAAATATATTTTTGTGATTTGCATTAGGTACCGTATCCTTATAACACTAATACCCATGAGGACCTCAACTGAATAATATATTTGAGGTGCTACGATTTAAGCAAGCCTAAGACATATATGAGGTAAAATTTATGAACGCCTATAAACAATATGAATTAACTATTAACCCGACTACCAGTAGTTTAGTGCTGTTTTAAGATACCATGCCTTTATTTAAAACAGGCCTTTCTTACCCAAATAGACCTTTGGTGATGTTCATGTGCTGAGTAGCGGACCAGGTTCATACAAGAGGAATCGTGATTCAATGGTTCTGCATAATTGTGAGTTTAAGAACTAGAAAAACCATTGTTTAGTAAACATTGAATGTCTTGAACCGCTAACTAAGAGAGGACAGCCTCCTAGATTGTCTTAGCTTACAAGATCATGAATAAGTAGCTAAATAAACTTATCCCTGTGGAACTGTGAGAGTTTTTTTAAATCTTACTAACTGATGAACAGCATTAGTATTTACAGACTACTGTATGAGTGTGTGTTTGTTTCATATTTGCTAAAGTATGGGATGAGTCTGGGTCATCGAAGTGTATCAAATACTGTTTTAGATAAATCACTTGGGGAGTCATTTACACTATTTTGTTGTACATTTTTTTCAGATTTTAAATATATAGAAATTGGGATCTGCAATTACTCCTGAGGAGGGTGTTGGCTATATACTGTGGCCTACCGAAACGCGTCGATGCTCTAATAAAAGGAAATCGTATAAAATCTGCGATGACAATGGTTCTGTGACATGTATATTGTGATCGAGTTTCATTGTGGTCACAACCGATGAATCTTTGATTTGGCGATTTCCTATCTTCATTAGGATTACTTGTCCTTTTCTCTTTTCTTTTTCCCAATTTATAAATGTACTGTTTTGTATGAATATTGATGTTGATTCGTTACATTATTTGCTTATGAATCATAAAAAAGAAGTTTTAATTGAGTTTTACTTTTTATGTTTTAAAATTTGGAAAATTGTCTGTCTTTTTAATATATTTGTGCAACATCTTACATTTTTTGTGACATATGTGATCAATTTGAATAAATTTGTTAACAAGTAATTTGGTTGCTTTTTTGATGCCCATTCTCATCCTGCTAATGTGAGACCTGTGTGTTTGAGTGATTGTTGATACATATAGATCCAAGGGAGGTCTTTCTTTTTGACTAAGGTCCTGCTGCCCGGAGAGCCATTAACTCATTAAAGCGGCGTCTCAGATTGCGGTGAGTTCGCGCATGCGCCGTCTGGTTATTCTCAGAGCCGGCACAAGTCTATATTTAGGGCGGAAACTCAGCGACTGAAGCAATCTCTTTCAGCCCGGCCTGTCTTCATACAGTAAGTGCTCAGTGTACACACTTGTGTAAATGTCAGGCGTGAAAGCTGCTGGGAGGAGCAGATGTTGAAAGGGCACCTTTCCAGGAAAGAAAGGTTAGGGGACGCAGACGGACTTTCACAAAATAACAAGAAAAACACTCAAGTGTGTCTATAATTCTATATATAGCCCACTCACCCTCTCCGCAGTCCATGAGCGCTTCAGGCCTCATAGTGCTGCCTTCTCCCGCACCCTCATTCTTAAAACTAACATATGCTTTTCCCGAATTGTACAGCATTGTGTAATACTCACTTTATAAAAAGTCCAAACGGTACGGCATTGACATCAAAGGTGTCCTGATATGTAAAACATGCCATGTTACCTTACCATTTTTAGATAGCGCTGCATTCCCATTAGTATCGCCTCAAAGCGCTGTAGGGCTTGGGAGAACCCTGACGCCCGTCTCTTCTCTCACTAGTAACAATACACCAGTGACACACCATGGACCTGTTCCGCCAGGGCAGGTCCTCCCTAAACCGGAACACAAACAACCCAGGACTGGCCCAGTTGGAGCTGGGCGGTTCCCATTGGAGCAGGGTCGAGGCTTATCTGCATACGACTGGGTCCAAACTGTGTAAAATAACGATGGATTGGGGTGCGGCCCCAGTAATTACCAGTGGCTGAAATCCATTCAACCATTTCACCCAATACTTTTTATGGATACATAACAGTCATGTTATCAGAAACAATTTCAGCAATTATACACAGCTACACTATTGTCACAATGTAGATTTCAGAGAAGTGGTTACAGTAGCATTGCAACCATGACATCACAGCTACTGTTGATGTGTGTTTTTTAAAACGTCTACATATGTTCTAACATTGTGGGAATCAGCTTAGCATTTTTGCACATTGCCTATTTGCACGCGAGTACTCTTACCGGGAATGCTCTTCTTGTATGCTTCTCCCCGCTAATTACCGACACTCGACCCAAGCGGACCCGGCTGTAGGCGGGCCCGCATTGCACCTGGGATTGACGTGTCAGTTAGGGGCGTGATTCTTGGCACGATAAAAACGGCGCTGGGACGGTCGCGCAGCGGGCGCGCGCAGCGGGCGCGCCGGCGGCGCGCCGGCGGCGCGCCAAAGGCAAGCCCGTCTGCGCCCGTCCGCGCCCGATCCACGCCCAGCGCCAGGACCCCTGCCCCTCGCGATTTGCATTTGTATAGCAGAGAGGAGCTGTTTGATATGGATAACTCTGTATGTAGACCCCACAATTGGGATCCTAATCAGAGGGATTCATGGTTAAAATCCTGCCCCAAGTGTGAGGGCCAGGTTTGGAACAACATCAGGAAGGACGACGGGAGGTCCCCACAGACCAGCCAGAAAGCCGGAGAGTTCAGGACTGAGAGTAAAGCAATGCTCCCCCCCTTGATGAAAGGCTACCCACTCCAGTCGCTTAGCTGTGCTCTGGTGAATGTCCGGTCGCTGCATAAGCATACTTACCAAATTCATGATCTGATAGAAAGTGGTGCGTATGACTTAGTTTTTTTAACTGAAACATGGTCGGATGAGGCGTCCGGTCCTGACTGGAACACTGCCTTACCGAGTGGGTATGTGGTCTCTTCCCAAGATAGAGGTGAGAAGAAAGGGGGGGGAATAGCTGTTGTTCATCTATCACAGCTGAAAAATCGGGTGGAAACACACCTGGACCTTGCCGCGGAAGCGATGTTTTTCAATATTTACGTGGCCAATATGTATAACTTCCGCGGGATTTTAGTTTATCGTCCACCAGGTCCTAAGTCCACCTTCTCAGGTCTGCTTATGCATTGCTTAGAGTCTCGAGTGGATTATCATCCGTTTATGATTTTGGGCGATTTCAATTATCATTTAGAACTCCCGAATCAATCCGAGGTTGCCACGTTAATTGAAAGTTTAGCGGCGCTGGATTTTAACCAAATAGTTACTAGTCCCACGCACAGTGGTGGACATACCCTAGATGGCATATTTATTAATAATATGGCCTTGAAAGTGGTCAATATCATGGCGCTTCCCTGGTCTGATCATAAGGTAGTAAATTTCACTATCATGACCGGGATATCAGCTATTTCCTCAGGTCACAGAGTAGAGAATCGTATGATCAGACTATGGTCTCAGGTGACTGCTGAAAAACTACTCCCTATACTGGCCGGGTCTCGTCCTGTCCATACTAATGATAGTTCCGAGGCGGCACTGTACTTCAGGGAGTGGCTGGAGTCGGCGGTGGAAAGGGTAGCCCCTCAGAAGTTACTGGGTACTAGGAGAACTAAACCAAGTGCATCTTGGTACAACGCTGAGCTCAAGACCTTGAAGGCCACATGTAGAAGGGCGGAGCGGTCGTGGAGAAAGGATTATAGTGTGGAGGGCAAAGCACATTATAATAGCACCCTTGCAGCCTACAAGCACGCGATAGTGGCAGCCAAGAGTGCTTATTTTTCTGCCAAAATCAGGGATGCCGGCAACTCGGCCAAGGAGCTGTTTAGAACTATAACAGTGCTGGCTAAACCTCCCCAGGACAGCAACTATCGACCGGACCAAGAAATGTGCCAAAAGTTGGCAGTATATTTCCAAGAGAAGGTCCAGGTCATATATAATGAGTTCAGCAGCTTGTGTTACAGCCTAGGAAAGGGAAAGGCAGGGCCGGATTTGGGCACGAGGAACGACACAGGACTCAGTGAGTTTGCCTCAATTACGGTGGAGGAAACTCAGAGGCTGATCCTCTCAACAAACTCAGGATCACCTCTGGATCCTTGTCCCCCATCAGTGGTCCATTTGGCTGCTGACTTGATAGCGGAGGAACTGTCCCAGGTAATTAACATAGCAATGCAATCTGGGCGTTATCCGTCTTGCTGGAAGAGGGCAATAATTAAACCTTTATTAAAAAAAGCGACATTAGACCCTCTCGTCTTGAAAAACTATCGTCCAATCTCTGCCCTGCCCATAGGGGCGAAGATCCTGGAGAAAGAACTAAATCGTGCCCTTACGGCACACTTGGTAGCCCACGATCTGCTTGACTCATCTCAGCACGGTTTCCGTGCCCAGCACTCCACGGAGTCAGCATTGTTGATCGCAGCAGAAAATGTACGGGCTATAGTAGACCGCGGAGGTCGAGCAGTATTGGTGATGTTGGACCTCTCGGCGGCCTTCGATACCGTTAATCACAAGGTGTTGCTTCGAAGGCTTCAGGAGTTTGGGGTCCAGGGAAGGGCATTGGCACTGCTAGCCTCCTTTTTGGATGGCAGAGATAACAGCCTGTCATGGGACGGCCTACAGTCAGACCCGTTCCATCTACCATGTGGTGTGCCACAAGGCTCCTCTTTGTCCCCCACGCTCTTCAACATTTATGTAGCCCCCTTGGCCAAGCTTATTAAGGCTCAGGGCTTTACTGTAATCTCCTACGCTGATGATTCACAGCTTATAGTCTCGGCTGGTGAAGAATCAAATGACACGGCTAACAAGTTTCATAGCGTTATGTCCGTAATCATGAGATGGATGCGAGAAAACTTCCTTAAGATCAATACAGAGAAAACGGAAATAATGGAATTCGGTCCGGGAAATCCGGTATGGAATAGCTCCTGGTGGCCGGCGGAGGCAGGTGAATGTCCCTGTCCTGTGCTCAAGGTCAGAAATCTGGGAGTGGTATTCGACAACCAACTTAATTTCTCTGCACATGTCAACAACCTTGCCTCCTCCTGTTTTTACTTAATGAGGATATTGCGGAAGATTTTCCCTTTTATTAATCCAGATCTTCGCAGGAATGTGGTGGTAGCTTTAGTACTGTCCAAAATGGACTATTGTAACGCAGTACTGCTAGGATTGAATAAGACCTTGCTCAAAAGACTGCAGATCCTGCAGAATGCGGCAGCTAGACTCCTGTTGGATGTACCCAGGGACCAGTCTGTTGCCAAGGGAATTGAAGCGCTGCACTGGCTCCCAGTTCAGCAGCGTATAGAGTTCAAGGCGTTATGCCTAGTCCATAAGGCGGTCTTTGGGGGGGAAGCTCTGGAAGTTCAGAAGCTCTTCAGCCCATATCTCCCGGGGCGGACACTGAGGTCATCTACGCAAAGCTTGCTGAAACTGAATCGTGTCAGAAAAGCCAGATGGGGTGGTAGAGCTTTTTCCTTTCAGGCGGCTTGCCTGTGGAATGAGCTCCCTGGCTTTGTTAAACTTACGGAGAATCACCAAGCTTTCAGAAAACTGATAAAAACACGGCTGTTTGATACGACTAGGGGTTAGTTGGAGCGATCTCTCTCTATGGACTAGCGCCAAGACGCCTCGGCATTCGTTCGCGCTTTATAAGTGATGATCCTATCCTATCCTATCCTATCCTAACTATGACATCAGAGTAGAGCTGTCATTGGTAGCCGTACATTCATGACATCACAGCAGCACTGTTACAACAACTATGACATCAGAGCAGTGCTGTCATCGGTAACCGTGCATTCATGACATCACAGCTGCTCTGTTACAAAAACTATGACAGGTATTTAAACTCACAGACCTCAAGTGTGAGACCTCTGACAGGCGCGAACAACCTGCAGTTTCGCTACTTCCTGGCCTCTGGACAAAAGACTGTGTAATTGCATTGGCTTCTGGGATTGAACGGCGGCTAATATGTGTTTGGGCTGTGTTTCCATGGCAACCAGTGCACTTTCTATTAATTAGACAGTTTATTTCCGGCATATTTCTGATACCTTCTTTGCTTTTTTTAATCACCGGTAATTTCAGGTTGTCAAGACGAAACTTGCATAGACCTGGAATGAAGACGTGTGATGTCTTTTGAAAATACACTACAGTACAATGCACACTTCTTGTGCTGGATTTACAGCTAGAGTCTGTCATTAATAATAATGCACTCTTAATTTCCTCATGCTTTTCGGCGTAGCGGTGGTATTCAGTTTTCATAAAATCAGGAGGCATGCACATGTACAGGGGTCTTTCAGAGAGGCCTGGTCGATTTAATTAAGGGCGTGGCTTAAAACATTTAAGTGAAACAAATCTGTGCTTAGCATAGTGTGCTTCCCGACTAGTATTTTGTCTCTTTTTTAATTGTATCTAGATATATAATACAACATGTAATTTACACCTACAACAAGCCATGACTATTGGCTTTGTCAATGGTTGTTAGTTGCATAAGATAAATAAGGAACAACTATGGCTTCGTTGTATATAATGTTGAAAATGCTTCAGTTCTGAAAGGATGAGGCTGTGGAAGAACTATAACAAGTCTCTTTGATGTTACATCACAGACAGTGAAGGATGTTCCTGCTGCAGAGTTATGATTTTGTTTCACCCTGATGGTGAGGGCAAACATGGAGAGCCCGATAGCCTCGCCTCAGCATCTACTTTTTAAAACTACTTGTGCTGACCACCGGCAGGACCTGGCCCACTTAAAGCCCTGCGCTTAGTACAGTTATTGGCAGCGGAACACATAGGCCAATCTGTATTCTTAAAGCTGAAGAGGTGACCTGCTCAGGGTGTGATCTTTGCGGTGGAGGCTCAATGTAACTGTTAAAAGAGTGTAGCAGGCTGCATTTACTGTAACGCACCATTTGAGAGAGATTAAGCTATTGACATTGTAAATAACAATGCTGTTTCTTTAAATGTTTTAAAAACAAAAACATAAACAAAAATAATGTAATGAGCAATGCCAATAGCTCTAACTTTAACAATGCCGAGACCATTGCATTGTAAATGCTTGTTCTTTGTTTGTTTCTCTTTCTGGGTGCTTGCGCCAGCTTTCAGACAAACCGAGGTAGAAGCCGGTGTGTCTACTTTGGATTAGGGTTTACATTTTTTAAACTGTGTGACCCCTCACACCTGTTTTTGCAAAAAATTGTTGTCAAATCCTAAATTACTTTGCTTTAACAGTAGCTTAGGTTTACGGTGTCAGGTTAATAAATGATCTAACGTAATTTGATATAAACGTGCTGCTCAGCTAATGTTTACATATTTTTATAGTGTTATTAGCGTCTACTTGTTTAACAATGGTATATTGTACATGTTACTATTAGTCAAAATAATCAACAGCAGATAATTATAATAAGGGTAAATCGTTTCTGTTATATTTTATATAAATACTAATAAACTCATAGTTTAACCATTATTAAGGAATCTGCTATTTGCATTACGGGGCATATTTATGAGGCTTGCATCACGTATTTACCACGCACAGTGGCACATGCCTGACAAGCCTCTAAGTCAGCTTTCTGAAGCCAACCAAACCACATTGTGTGGCTTTGAAAAGCTTCATAAATCTGGAGGAAGGCAACGCAGTGTAACTCGCTACATTGCATTACTCTGCGTAAGGAAGACGCTCCATGGGCATTGCGGTGGGTGTTCTCACGCAACTCCCATGGTTTTTGACGCATTCCCAGATTTACAAGAACTTGTAAATATGGGAACGTGTCAACATCTTACGGCTCCGCAGGGGAGGTGTAACGAAGAGAAATATATTTACCTCTCCTCGTTTCTACCTCTTTCTATGTGTGCCACATTCTGCAGCACACCCAGAAAGAGCAAAACACCACTTGAGGTGCCCCTCTCTTCACAACAAAAATAATCCTGCATGCAACAGAGGCACCCTTGCACCCTGGTGCAAGGTGCTTGCGTTCAGGCTAGCCTGCTTAAACGCCACCAGCACAAGGGCAAAGGACAGGAATAGGCCGTATTGGATAAATACGGCTCATTCCTGCCTTTTCCCAGTGACGCAGCAGCAAGATGACTTGCTGCGCTGCCGTACGCCACTTTTTTCGTAAATATGCCCCTACGTGTTTAGATTGTGTGTACACAGTACTACTAGTATTTTTCTGATCCTGTCACATTTTAAATGCTAGTTGTACAGATAATTTCGATACTTACGTTTTACTGTCAAGGTGTCAGGGTCCACTTCGGGTAGTGCCCGGTAACAGTCTGCATTGCAGAGAGCGACTGAGATAGCGAAGGCAACAAGGGCTAGGAAGTACTTCTGTAAAAAGAAGCGAACAAAACTTTAATATTATATCATAGTATTAAAGAAATGACCAAAGTGATAACTATTAAAGAAACTTTCATTACAAGGGCCAATGATCCCCTACATTTCATTAGCTTTAGTACTAAATATGGGCCAGCCCTTGCTTTCCAATGGGCACAGAATGTTCCCTGACTTTCTGTTTGCAAGCACGTTAATAAATTGAGGGACCAGCATTAATAAATGAACCAGAGTTACAAGATGGCCTACCAGTAGGGACTGCGAAACCTTAAACTTATCATAAGGTTTTTCATTTTCTAACCAACACATGACAACGTTTAAGGGAAAGGGGCAATCTAGGATCCCAAACGAAGGTTCCTAGCACAGATGGGGCGTAAGAAAGATTTTCAACTCAGAATCTGGGCCGTGACTTGAAAAAACTAGCAAAACATTTCCTTTGTGGGATAGCTGTGTGGAATCAGAATAAACAGTTAAATGTCCCAGATTTTTTTTTTAGAACTAGAGGACCCCAAGTCACTTAAATCTCTACAGGGAATAGTCAAAATGACCATGCGTCCATTGGTTGGCTAGATATTCTATGATTAATGTTGGTTTAGTATAGCTTTCGCGAATAATTCGAAAAACAGAAACCCGGGATTCATGTTTAATTGGCTGGCGACAGGTAGGGAGAGGAAGTGGCATTGCTTTTTTTGATAGAATTGTGGCACTTAACAACAGAGCTAAAGACTTCCCGAGGGCTGAAATATAAAGGAGAGGTAAGGTTTGAAGTGCAATACCAAATCTGCGCAAGAGGATATTAAATACATAGATGCACGCCTACATCTGCTGATAAGGTTGGGATATTTGTGTGAGTTTTGATTGAAGGACTGGTTTATTTAACCATAACCTTTATTCGTTCTATCATTCCATTGACTAATTCCCAAACAGTGCATGAACTTCTTAAACTCTGTATCATTAAAAGGAGGTCCATTATCTGTTTGAGGGTGCATGGTGTCCCCCATGCTGAGAAGATATCATCAGGAATTGGCCACACCCCTAGGGCAGACGTAGACAGCACTTTTCTTATAACTGGAAAGCAGGGGCCTAACACAGGCCCCCGCAGCCCCCGCGGTGCGGGGGGGCCCCCACGCTCCAGGGGCCCCCTCACTGTCACTGGGTCACCGTCTTCGGGAATCGGAAATAAATGGTTATAAATATGGTGCTTGGACTTCGTGCATGCGGCGAGCGCGCAGTTCTGAGCACTGTCTGCCTCCTCAGGGCCCCCACCACGCTCCATTCAGGGGCCCCCTCACTCTCGGAGACGGGCAAAACTGAGCGCATGGCAGCACGCACGGTCAGCCTCCTCGTGGCCCTGCCCCCACGCTCCAGGGGCCCCGACCCCTCACTCTGGGCTGGCAGACTCACTGGCGGTGCGCAGAAGTTGTTGTTCATACGTCTGCGCGCCGTGCGCGGTACCGCGATTTTCCGGGTGGGTGCGGGGCTTGTGCCATTGTCATGCGCATTGTAATTTTGAAGTGCGTGCGCGTGACTTTGGGTGCGGCCGCCGAGGTGCCAGGTCAGAGCCTAGAGGAATTAATTTATAGAAAGAATAGACGAGTAGTAGTACAGTAGTACTACTAGCCCCCCCTGCCTGGTGGCTAGTCACTGGACTCTCTCGCCGACGCCAAGTGAAGTCGCCCTGTGTCTTCTGCTGCCCGGCCCGCTCGCCTCCTCCGAAGTTGCACTGCAGGCCAGCCAGGCCTAAGGAGGTGAGAAATAAAGAGGGAGGGATAAAAAGAGAGAGAGCGCGGCCCTGTATACACGGCGCTTTGAAGGGCCACACACTCCATGGGCTGCGGGCCCTTCAGATATAGAGAGAGGTGGAAAGAACGAGAAAACAGAACCCTCCCTAGAACGGTGCTCATAAGGGGCACACATTACACGTGATTCCTTACAGGAATACAGCGAGAAGGCAGGAACCTCTACGGGACCTGGACAGCAGGGTCACGCGTTACAGGGCCGCCGCCGCGGTGATCTTTAAAAGCAATACACAGAGGGGCCTGCGCTGCAGGCAGAGGGGCCATGAGCTGCAGACTGAGGGGTTGTGCGCTGCAGGTAGAGGGGCCTGCGCTGCAGGCAGAGAGACCGTGTGCTGGTGGGAGCCCATCATGTATGTTTCAATACCACACTTGCATCCTTAAAAGCAATGAGGACAGCTTGACATTGTCAAATTAGATGGGTCGTAATGGCCTGATATCTGCTGTATTCAAAGGAAAATTATCAAGCTAAGAATATAACCCTTACACTGTACAGATTGTTTGTGCGCTATTATGTACGGTGGCAACACTGTTGTAAGAAACATGGCTTATACAACGTCAAAATCGCTTTAGATTTTCGAACTTTAGTACTCGACTGATATGGAGCTATTGGCTCCATATCATTGATTTAATAATTTGTCGGTTTTAAATATCGAGCATTCTTTAGATGATGTCAAGTCCCCTACATTAACAACAGAAAGTGAAACAGAATAAATCTGCAGTGGAGTGGCAGGGGGCATGGGGCCATGGGGCCCTGCCACTCCACTGCAGATTTATTCTGTTTCACTTTCTTATACATTTGCGCTAGGATGCGCTTTCCTTCTATGCTCAATCTGTCAATCATGCTTAATTGAAGGTCGTACAGCCAGGGCCGGCTCTAGGGCAGTGCGATCGGTGCCACCGCACCGGGCGTTGACTTGGGGTGGGGGCGCCCTGTTTGCAAATATATTATGGCTTCGCCGTTCCGTGCCTCCAGAATTTTTCAGACCTCATTACAAATTTCAGGATAACTACGCTGATTAATGCTCTTCCTGGAGAAGAGAGAGGAGTTTTGTCTAGTGGAAGTTCGACTCCTCCTAAGGTAGCTCAGCAGGTTAATATTCCTGCTGCTAAGAACGTCTGCAATGCAGATCACGAAGTGCATATAATGTCAATAGGTCAATGGGTTACTGCTTTTGTCAGAGAGATCTTCTTGATACTTGCAGTTTACAAGTTAAAATCCTAAAATGGAACAATGAGCTATTAACTGTCTTTAAAGAGGTGCAGCAAACTGCAAGGTGTGTATATTAGACCTACATGTTTTTTTGCCCTGTCTTTCCTTAACCTAATCTTGCAAAATGGGTTCAGTTGGGTAGAAATGAATTATTATTATTATTAAAGAGAAACCCTAACAATTAGTGCTATGTTTTTAAATTCTGAATTTGTGCTTTTCCAGACCAAGGACTCCTAAGCTATACTACCTACCAGCATGGATGACATTTGACTCCCACATCTTGTAATCCTCTGTCTTATTTAACATTTCCTATACACTGATTGATATGTGTGATTGTCTCTGTTAAATGTGCGTAAAATGTAAAGTGCTCTGATAATTCACACTGGTATGAGTGGCGCTATAAAACTAAATGAATCTGAGAGACTGGTGTTGGAGACTTGAGGAGCACTGTTAAAGGGTGGTTGTGAGGGAATCTTTAGCAGCGGCGGTCATTGGGGGGGCGCCAACAAACATTTTGCACAGGGTGCCACCAGTGCTAAAGCCGGCCGTGCGTACAGCAGGCCCGGTTCTAGAGGGTGGGCCGGGTGGGCCAGGCTCACCCAAAATGAGCCTGGCCCCGCCGCCCACCCAAACATGAGCCTTGCCCCTCGCAGTGAATCTGCCAACGATGCACAACAACAATAAAACAAATTCAGATAACTTGAGATTTACGATCCTGCTGCAGAGCAACCATGTGTCTGTTGGTAGTTTTTAAATGCTGATAAACTGAATTTTATGAGAATAGCTCAGTGGGTTACTGCCTTTGTCACAGAGATCCTCGTGTTACTTGCAGTTCAGAAGTTACAATCCTAGCATAGGACAGTGACCAATGAACTGTCATCAAAGAGCTGCATACAAACTTCGCTTTTTTGTGTTGTGATATAGTTAGAACTTCTCCAGTCTTTCATCATTTTAATGTTACTAAAAGGAGTTTGTTTGGGCAGTTATACATTTTTATCAGTAAAGCCAACCACTGGAGTACTCTTTAGTTTGTGTTTGTGCTTCTCCAGACCAAACCCTCGTAAAATATATTGCCCACCAGTATGGATGACATGCGATTCCTACACCCTGTAATCCTCATTGGCTTATAAAACATTCCCCGTAGACTGATTTATTGTCTCTGTATAATGTGTGCTGTTATGTAAAGCACTGTGACACCCTACACTGATATGAGTAGCGCTATACAACAAATGAAATGGATATGAGAGAGGGGCAACGGAGAGATGAGGGGCACTGGTGGAGGGTGACAGTGAGGGAAGCAGAGGAGGATGTCATGGGGCATGGGGAAACTACAGAGAGATGAGGGTACTAGAGGAGGGTTGCAGTGAGGGAATCCGAGAAGGAGGTCATGGGGTGGGTGGGGGGAGCTATGGAGAGATGAGGGGTGCTGGTGGAAGGTGGCAGTGAGGGAATCTTGGGGGGGCGTGGGGGGACTACAGAGAGATGAGGGGCACTGGTGGAGAATGGCAGTGAGGGAAGCCGAGGAGGAGGCCATGAGGGGGAGGGGCTACAGAGAGATGAAGGGCAATGTTGGAAGGTGGTAGTTAAGTTATCTACAGATAAAGAGGTCATTGGTGGTGAGCCAAAAAAGAGCACTAAAGCCGGCCCTGTCATGGCCTTTCTGTTTTCCTTTATTTAATTAACAGTCAGGTGATTAGGACAACTTTGGAGCATACTTTAAAGTGCGTGCTAATTACATTCACTGCTGTATTCAATTTTTTAAGTTTGAAGATGATTTTATTATTGTTTTCTACTGGGAATAATGAAAGTGGAACTGGATGGTGGCTGATATTGGGCTGGGGCCCAAGGTCAGCTGTGAGATAAGGTGCAATGGAGAGGGGTGGTAGAAAAGTGGATAATCAAGCCTGTAAGGGAGCGTGCTGCAGAATCAGGGGTCAGGTGGAGATGAAGAGGGTTTCTGCCTGAAGGCTCGCACAGAGGGAGCCTGAGTTGTGTCACTTGCCTCATACTCCCACCTTAGAAACCTCCTCTTCCCATCAAAGGGACATTACATGGAAAAAAACACTTTTTGAGAGTGATTTTTTGCTGTTGTTTCAACTGTTGTCCTGCCTGGCATTAAATCCTCTTGTTCCAGCCTGAACAGCCGCCTCAGTTCACGTCACAGAGCGCTCAGAAATGGAGGTAGACGTGTATTTACAGTCACTCAGGGCAGCTTGTAAAATTCCGAGCCCAGTTTGCTGCTGCTAGGGCGTGCTTGATGGACTCTGGCATTTGTGTCTGTTCCTTCAGGCTCCCGAGATTTCAGCAAGAGTTTGGCCACTTTCCCTTCCTATACACATTCTGCATAAGTCTGACAGGCCAGCCCTTGATGAATTGGGGCATTTAATGTGGTGAGAACAGGGGGCCTCTGCATGCAGACATTCAGGCCAGCGAGGAATCCAGAATAAGATGGGGTAGCACAGGCAAGGTGATACCATGAAAGCAGAGAGAGGGGGGGGGGGGTGGCGAGAGAGAGAGAGATGGGGAGAGAGAGAGGAGGGGTGATAGAGAGAGGGGGAAGAGAGAGAGAGAGAGAATAGACATGTTGATTTCTGGGACATATATAGGGTAATGGTGTGGACGAACATGAAAGATGCAGTATCTGTACAACCAGGATAGCCCCCAACAAGTGTAGGTAGGTGGGAATAGGACAGCATAGGCAAGGCATGACTAGAGAATGCAGGCAGCACAAACCATGGGCCTGAGGCATGATGACACCCGAAAGCCTAGGCATGCTGTGACCAAAAAAAGAGGGCCCCCACTCTGCCTATTCCTTACATTTGAAACTTGCATTTAGTGCTGTAGAAGTGTGGAAATTCTTTTCATGAAAAGGAATATAAAGTAGGGTTCCCAAAGAAAAATGCCAGCCATGATGATGTGTTGTTTAAAGACACTCAAAGACCTCGTCTTGACAGTAAATAGGGTTATCGATAAAAATGTATGTATTCATTTGAAATGGACTTTTCTGTATTTGTTCCCTTTAATTAGCAGTCATGGATCATTCAAGCAGCCCCAGAACACAATTAAAAGTGTTTTCTATTTTATATTTGCTGTTCGAAGTATGTCCAGATAAGTGCTGAAAATACAGCTTTGGGTGACTGCTTATTTTTGTCCTGTGTGGGGCATCAAAATAATGAACAGGCAACCCTAACCATAGGAGTAGACTGGAAGTTTGTTGCAGGATCAGCAAATTATTTCCTTCACCCTCGATCCCTATCAGTGCCAGAATAACAATAGTTTAACTTGTACCTCAAACCTTACGCTGCCGTCAATAACATGCTGAGTTACTTCAAGTGTCCGGGAATGAACCCTGCATTCAGACAACTCACTCTTCATTTTCGCCCTTCATTTTTACGCTCACCTGCACTCACAGTAATCACAATGCACTCACACTGGCCACCATGCACTCACACCATTCACCCGCTCACCCTGCACTCAGTCATTACTCTGCACCCGCAATGCACTTGCGCTGTTCACCCTGTACCTCACCCTGCAGTCACACAAGCACACTACTCACCCTGCACTCGTGTCACACTTCACTCACCTGTCCCCCTCACTGCTCAATCTGTAATCTCACTCAAATAAGCCCATTACTAACAATGCATTCTTTCGTCCAAATCTGCACTTGCATATGGTCACCTCACTCACCCTGCAGTCACTCCTATTACCCTACTCTCACACTGTTGCATCACTCACTGTGTACTCTTTAATCTATGGCTACTCAGGACCATTAACTTTAAACACTAGGCATAGTATTTTCAGAATGGACGACTCCGTGGAGTAATCACCAAGGTGGGATTATGAACAAAATATATACCATAAAGGGACCTGCAGAGATGAAAAACAAAATAGTGTGCATATCTCTCACCTCTTAAGCCATTGCTAAGCCCTGCATCCTATTGCACAATAAGCTGCAGGCACCCCAGTCAGTGGTCCCCATGCACAACATGGACTGGGAACACTTCTAACATAGCATCAAATTCAAAACAAATACAGCGCCCTTCCAACCACACACCCTACGCATATAGTAGCTTGCTACTCATGTAGGCAAGCGCTTCAGTGCTCCCCATGGGGGTAGTAAGCCCTCTATAAATATAACAATACAATGCATTCAAGACTGCTCCATCCCCTGTCTTCTTGGCTCTATCCTTTAGCTCCTGCCTCCTTGCAGCCGTCCATTCAGTTCATGCCTTCTTGCATCTGCCTTCAACTCCTGCATTCTTCGCTCTCACCATCCTCATCCAACTGTTGAGTGATTACCTCCTCAATCCCATCCCTTCTGCTATTTCCTTCTTGGTTTTTGTTCTGTTTTTTTTACGGACTTTTATATAGCACAAACTTGTCCCAAAGGTATTGGGGATCAGAGCGCTTTACATAGCACCAGTTGCGTTACATGAGGACACATTCATTTTTGTTAGGCACGGGGACATTAAGCGATTTGCCCAGAATCACAGGATGTTCAGCGTCATTGCCGAGACACAAACCGATTTTTGAGGTCGACCACCCTAGCCGTTAGGCAAACTCCTCTCCTCTCCTCTCTTGTATCTCTCCCTTGAGTAATCACCTTCTTGCATCCATTCCTCCAGTGCTGTAGTTATCAGTCACTTCAAAATATGTGTGCCTTTATGCACACACCAAACAGGGAATTGTTTAACTAACCTGGCTTCATTTTTGCATATTGCAGACTTGTTTTTACCATGCACTTTGAACATATTTTCACCTTGATGCAAGAAGAAAGTTGGATTGTTTTACAAAACATGCTTGATTTTTGTATATTGCTGGACTGGTGATTGCTTTATTGTGCACTTTGAAAGTATTTGCACTTTTTCTTTTGCTTTACCAACTACAGTTTGTATATAGATTGTCATTAGGTACTTGCTGAAAGGGTTTGTTTTTATTCTACATGCAGTGTTATTTATGGTGTTGCTTGCACTTGTCTGTAATACGTCTACCTTAAATCTTGTATTTAGCATTGTTTACACTACAGAAATGATAAATCAAAGCAGACAAACATCTGCATCAATGTTCTGAAGCATCCAATCAGTTTTCTTCCTCAGCCTTGTTTGCCTGCGTGTTTTGCAGTGCTTACTAATAAAGTCATTATGATTGAAATTGCTTCCTCAGTACACGTTATTATCATTCACACCCCTTGACAGTCGCTAGTGTGTGGCATGCAGATAATTCACCAGTCTACTTCTCTTGACTTTCGCAGTATACTGAGTTATTGCTTGTGTACTTCTCATGTATATTGTCACTTGAGTTTTTATGGAATTTCATGTTTAGGTTGGTCTTTCAAAGTTTCAAGGTATTGTCAATTCTATTTGAGACCCTTCATAGTTGTTCTTTGTTCTTCAGCCATAGTCATTTCCTGAGATAATAGGATCGCTCCTTGGCATTGTTCTGATTACTGCCTCAGTTAAATAATCTGCTTTTGACAGTATTGTTACAAATGGCGTAGCTTGTATGCAAAGAGTGTTTCCCACTTTCTCATTAGAACTTAGAGAAAGACAATATGGAGGCATTTCATTTAAATGTTGGAGGTTTCAAATAAAAAATGACCGATTTCTGGGTGGTAGGGCAAAGTGGTAGATGATGGGCCGCGCCGCCGGGGGAGGGGGGCCCCCTCCATGTGCTTTGCAGGGGGGCCCCCTCAAGTTTCGTTACGCCACTGCTGGAAATTTAACATATTAATTGATAAGGACTAGCATATATGACCTTAACTTCAAAGATCAATTAAAATCAGTAGGTCAATCACAATCAATTTCAAAAGCATTGTTCAGTAGTCTTAACTGTAATTATTGAGCGCTGTTTACATCCTACTGTAGTTATGTTAATTTATTTACTTATCTAGTAACCTGTTTATTTGATTAGCTTTGTATTTTTTTTAGGGGAGGGATGATGTCATGTTCTAGAATTGTGACTCTTGGGAACTGGAACGTTGTGGAAAGATAGGATAAGTACAAAGGGCGAAAAGTTTAATCTGCTGCACAACATATGTGCTCATGAAAATATTAAATAGATGGAAGTCTGCTCCTTAATCCGAGGTCTTTGCACATAAAACAGAAACATCAGATAATTCCTTTCTACTCACTGTTTAATGGGTAAAGTGAGAAAAAGCCAATGTGCATTCCTATATATAGTATTCTTTCCGGACTGACCATCTTGCGAGGTGGCTGTTAGTTTTACCTTCTTCCCGAGCTTGTTAATCTATGACCCGCAGAGACCCCTTTGACTATCTCTGTTTCCCAGATCTCTCCACCGCCTGGATTCCCAGCTACCGAACCATACTTAGCTATGCTGGATTGATTCCAATGCTTAATTTGTGCCGGTGATTGCTGATGGGGCCACCAGTACATGTTTCTGGCAGTGTTTTATCTATCTATATATATATATATATATATATATAAGAGAGAGGGAGAAATAAGAGAGAGAGAAAGAGAGAGAAGAGAGAGAGGAAGAGAAATAGTGTATAAATATATTCATATAAATACACATATACATATATGTGTGTGTGTGTTTGTGTGTGTGTCAGAGATGTTCTCGACAAAGGTAAGATAATCATTACATCATCAGGGGGTCCTTTGGGAAGTTTGGAGTCCTGGTCAATAACCCACGTTGCTCATGCCTAAAAATATCTAAGTTTTGAAGACTGATACTTATTTTTCCTCCTCAGACTGACCCAGAGCAAGAGAGAGAATACCCAAGACAGAAAGGAGGAAGTGCCTGAGAGAGTTAGATAAAGAGGCAAGGGGTGTATGCAAATATATGACGTTACAACACAAACAATTAAAACGCATGCCTTTACAACGCAGTTTTTACATCGCAGCATCCATTACAACGCATGATTTTACAAAGCATGCCATCACAACACATTTTTAGAAACTACATTTACAATGCATTCCATTACAATTTCATTTTTAGAAACTAAGTTTACAATGCATTCCATTACAACGCATACCAGTACAACGCATTCCATTACAACGCATAATAATTTTAGGGCAAGAGTAGGATAAGTGTTTGATAGTGTAGGGGTATAAATTACCATTCCCACTCCAGTGAGTCCAACAGTAGGGTAAGTGTTGGATAGTGTAGAGGTAAAAATACTATCCCCATGTACCCCAAAACCCACACCCACCCCAAAACTAAAAAATCTCCATTACTTACCTTATAATGCATTGTAATGGTATTCGTTGTAATGGCATGTGTTGTAGTGACATGCGTTGTATTACCATGCGATGTAAAGGGAGCTGCGTTGTAATGACTGCGTTGTAATGGTTGTTTCCTGGTGTATGTTGATGGATTAAAGAGGGATGAGGTGGAATCAAAGCACACAGCATTGGTTTTAGGCACCCCACCGTTGGATACTCCCAGACCCTCAATCCGAACAAGCGTTTTGGTTCTGGCACTTACTCTTTTACAAACTAAGCACTGTTGATAAGCGTACAAGCACTACCCTACATAAATAGAACAAATACATAGTAAAGCGAAATTAGACTTCTGAAGGGTTGTGCCCCCACTGCACTGTTCAAGTTAGTTTTGAAGCTTTGTTTTAATTCGTCAATCATTCAAACACATGCGAATGTGAATAGAGCTCAAAACCGCCTCCTCGATTTGCTCTGAAGGATGATAGAGGGCAATTAAACAGCCAGAATTTAGATAAATGGATTTGGATGTCCAGACTTGTTGATATGAAGTGAAGAATATTACCTATTATCTACTCACCATTGCAGGGAAAACTGAAAGGTTTCCGGGGAGAACCAGTGCTGCAACTGCTGCTTCAGGCTGATTCAAGCGGTTATATATATATACAGGTCACGGTAAAGTAATTACACAAAGTTTCAGAATGTGTACACAGCAGTTTATGGTACTGTAATTATTCATACATTTGGCAAGAGTAATCCATGTGCAAACTGTGACACTGTTTGCCCTCTACAACAAAGTGCACAGGATTGGGAGGAGAGATTTAATTATTCTCAGACAGTGGGCTTCCTCGGGCTATGTTCATCAACAGTTTAATTCTAGACAGAGATCAGCCATTTGCAGATGTCTTTGTCCCTCTCCAATAAGAATAGTCCCGCCCGAGCTGCCAAGCATGGTCAGCTCTAGGTGGAACACAAGCAACCACACACCAGTTTTGGCCTCTAAGGCCTTATCAGTGAGGTTTACCTTGAACAGTAGTAAAAAATAAAGCTCTGGGAAACAGAATTTTAACTTCATAACATGTGCCGAAGTTGTAGCTGCACTGATGAACACATACATGATGTAGGAGAGTAGGGTCTGCTATCCTATGGTCACCCCAAATTTTTGCTTTTTGCTTCACTGGTTTTTGACATATTGAGGCTGTGGGCCTGCCAATCAGACCCCCAGCCTGCTGTTCTCTCTACTAAACTAAAACTATGCACCCTAGGTGCATAACCAATTGGAAGTGGATCACCCTGTCAGCCCCTGTACCAGTGTACACTAGGTACCCAGGGCATTGGTGTACCCAAGGCCTGCCAGGGGCTGCAGCATGTATTATGCCACCCCAGGCTTGGCCTAACAATCTGACACAACTGGCTGATCACTCAGCTGGGGTAAGTTGGTGTAATCACCTCTTACTTAGGTGTAGTATACCTATACCTAACCTTAAATGGGACACCTGGTAACCTATAAGTCACTCCTATGGCAGGCCTTAACAATCCTGAAGGCAGAGTGCTTGGTTCCATGTGAGATGGTGCTCTGGCATGAGCTGAGCCTGTCTGCAGTGGTCGGAACAACTTCCTTCTACTGTTTCCAGATATCGTCATACCATATACTCTTAAGTGCATTATGAACCTCGCGGTTAAATGCTATCTTTGGTTTGGCTTTATCAAAACATGTCGAGTAAGGTGTCATACGAATTGGAATACTAACCCCTCGCCAATTCTGGCGACGGGGTTAGCATTCCACCCTTCTAGAGGGACACGACATGTACAGTACCTGAAACCCGGGTAAAATCAGACATAGCCTCAGCTCCACAAAATGGATGCTGCCACCACAGACACAAGTCTGCCCTCCTGCCGCTGGGAGTCCTTCCAGCTTGGGAGGTGTGGACAAAGGGTTTCCTGCCAGGGGAGGTGCGTGCACCACCCCAGACAGGATTTTGTGTATTGGTCAGGTAGGGCTTGAAAGAAACCAGACATGCCTGTGGCTCACAAGGAGCCTCGGGGCATATGCCAGTTCAAACCGGTCCTGGGGCACACCAGTCCCGGGCCTGGGGCGAGCTGGACAAAGGATTGGGGGTGTAACCACCCCCCTTCCTGGTCCCACCCATAGGGAGGGACCTAGCAGGTAGTCCGGCCCCTAGAATCCGAATAAAGGTAGGAGCTGTGTCCTAAGACTTCAGACATCCTGGAATCAACTTGAAACTAAGAAGAAGACGGGAACTTCGACATTCTGCTGCACAGAAGACTGAAGAAAATCTCCCCTGTGGTCAGGGAGTGACCACCTTGCTAACGCAAGCACCATCCAGCGAATCACCGTCTGCTTTGCCGCCGCCTCCCGCCGGAGCCCGAGCCCAGAGACTGACAAGACCTGGACCTCCAGACCTCTCACCGCCCGATCCACAGTCCCTGAAAAGAGGAGACCCGTGGAGGCACCGAGACACGTGGAGCCAGCCATCTTGGAACGACTACGACAAGCTGACCAGTGCAACAACCGAGGCTCCCTCCAAGTTGTGCTTTGGGTCCTGAGAAGCCCAACCCTCGAGCAGCATCTGCACCAAAGGTGAGCCCCCCAGCATCTCCACGATCTGCGTGGGGCCCTTCTGCATTTTGCCACTCGACGCGCCTAACCGGTTGCTGGCCCGCTGGCTAGTGGCCATCTTGGCGACGAAATCTACGACAAACACCGCTGGTCTGGTTGCTCCAGACTGGCCCTTGCTCCCCTCCAAAGGAGCAATCCCTCTGACCTTGCTGGTCAGAACCAACAGCTGATTTCCGAATCCTCCTGCAATTGCTTTTGCCAAGGCTTGTTTGCTTCGATCAAGTCGCCGACACCGCCGACAGCGAGAGCCTGCGTGGGACAGCTCGTGAGCCGACTCCTGGACGTCGTCGACCTTCAGGGACCACGTGGCTGCGGAGACAAGCTACCCCTCATCACCTGTTTGCACCCGACATCGCCTGGTACCCACCTGGTGCCACGCTGGTCACTGGCTAGTGACTGTGAACACTGTCCCCTCTGCTTACAGGTCTTCAACATCTCCGATCCACTCTTGGATCCACTGCATCTCTCCCGGACCGACCGCCTGCAGCATCTTTGTCTTCAAGCTCCACGGAACAGATAGAAGCAACCCGACGCACTTCGAGGCCTATGCACCCGCTTCCTGTGGGTGAGGTAAAGCTGGCACACCTGTGCCCAAGTGTAGTATTACATCTCTAGTGCCTGTGTTCCAAATCTTGAGTTCCTAGTCCATCCGGAAGATTCCTTTTGCAGTAACTTTGTACTTTTTACGCACCCATTGAAACCTATGGGAGCACGCGTGTGACTATTTGCTCTGCACACGCCACCCGTGGACCTCCTGGTCACTAACTGACGTTAGCTCCTTGTAGGCCCAGCGATTCTAGAGGCCTTAGGCCTTTTCCCTTTTCTGTTCGTGGTACTTATACCACTATTTTAGTATATGGTTTGAGTGGCCACCAGGGCCTATCCATATAAAGTGCAACTTCTGTGTATTCTGTGATAATCTTGTTTGACGATTTGTGCTCCTGTGCTCATAAAGAGACTAGGGGTTACTTTGATAAATAAATACATATATATTTTGAATATATATCTGTGTGGTGTCCTTTCATTGGTATAAAAGGGGGTTGCATTTGGTAAAACAGCTGGCTTAACACGCTTCACGAGTTTAGCCTCAAAGACTGCTTAGCCTACGCTACCACTAGGGCAGCTAGTCCGAAAAGGTTGACTTACAACCACACCATAAGGGTTGCTTGGCATGGTACAAGGTGATCACTTTAACTAGTGAGCATCATATACCAGGCCAACTTCTCACATTGGTGAGCAGCGGTTGGATTTGAGCTTGCTGTGTTTTACCATTGTAATCTCTTGGTTACCAATTGAAAGATCACATAGGTACCTGTAGGTACATATAAAACAAGATTAGATATACTTAAGTTCTACTGAACTTAGTTGTTGTAGAGCAAAGGGAGTAGCACACCCTGACTACAACTACTAGATAGGTTTAGTAGGTAAACCCAAGTGTAGGTAGATTGCAACACATCCACCCACACTTAAGAGCAATGGCTGGGGCAGAGGGGTCCACTGTACCCATCTCTGTTGAGAGTGACCCCCCGAGGGCACCATCCATCTATGCTACCCTTAATCAGAATGAGCTCAGGCATTTGGCAACTCTTAGAGGCCTTAAACAGCCCAAGAACCCAAACTCTGCTGAGCTCAGAGAGCTCTTACAGAATGATGAGAATCAGAGAGCACTCAAGAAAGCTTCCCAGTTAGCCCCCTTAGGGACAGGAACAGGAGGCCCCCCTTCTAAAGATGCCACTGAAGTACCCCTTCCCAATAGTCACCCCTTAGATGGGATGCCTACCACAGAGGATGAGAGTGAAAAGGATACTGACAGTAGTGAGGATGAAGGGAGAACTAGCCCAGTGCCAAGTATTATACTTGGCCCAGCTAAACCAAGGCTATTGGGGACTGACAGTGGGTTCAACCCACTGGATCTCCCCAGTGGACTTAACACAGGGCTTGGAAGGCAAAGGAATCGCTCAGGTGACTCCAATGCTTCCCATGGCTCTAGAGGCTCTCAAGGTCACTCCAGGAGAAGGATGACCACCCCTCAGAGGAGGGAACATGAGGCCAAGATGCAGGAAGCCCAGCTGAGGATCAGGAAGCAGGAGCTAGAAGTAGCCCTGATGGAAGAAAAACTGAACAAGGCTAGGCAGCCTAGAGAGAGTGGGTCTATACCCACTGGTGGCAGCAATGTCCCTAGGGACAAAGATAGGGTCTTTGACAATAGGAACCTGTCCAAGATTGTGCCCCCCTACAAAAGTGGGGATGACATCCACAAATGGATGACTGCTCTTGAGAGAGCCTGCAAAGTGCAGCAGGTTCCTGAAGACCAGTGGGCAGCAATCTTATGGCTCTCCTTTGAGGGGAGAGGCAGAGATAGACTCCTCACTGTTAGAGAAGAGGATGTCAGAAATTACAGAGTCCTGAAGAGTGTCCTAGTTGATGGGTTAGGCTTAACCACTGAACAGTACAGGTTAATGTTCAGAGACACCCAGAAGACACAGACTCAGGACTGGTCTGAATATGTGGAATGTGCCACTAAGGCTTTGGAGGGTTGGTTGCTGGGAAGTAAGGTGTCTGATTATACAGGATTGTACAATTTGATGATGAGAGAGCAGATTTTAAGTAATTGTCAAAACCAGCTTCTCCATCAACACCTGGTAGACTCAGATTTGACCTCTCCCCAAGAATTGGGAAAGAGGGCAGATAAATGGGTCAGGACCAGGATCAGGCCTAAAAACCAGGGTGGTGACCAAAAGAAAGATACCACCAAGCCTCAAGAGAAGGGTGGGGATAAAGAAAAAGAGAAACCTTCCTCAGGGCCCCAAAACTCCACACAGGGTGGTGGGTCCCAAGCTCCCTCCTCTACCACAGCTAAAAAGCCCTACTGCCATGAGTGTAAAACTCCTGGGCATTGGAAAACTGACAGCGGTTGCCCAAGGGCTAAAAACAAAACTGTTCCTCCAATTACTCCTGTCACACCACCTATTACTGTCAGCAGTAATCCCCCAGGTGGTGGGAGTGCCCCCAGAAATCTGGGTGGGTTTACTTGGGGAACACAGGGGGACCCTGGCTTAGCCAATTCCCCTACAGCAACCACTCTTGTCTGTGATGGTGGCATGGGGTTTGCCAACTTCACTGCCTGTCCCAACACTTTGGGTAGGTACAGACAGGAGCCCTACATCAATGGTACAAAAGCTGAGGCCTACAGAGAGGTCCCACAAAAAGGAGTTGGCTACAGCCCCTTTGAATTGTTGTTTGGGCACCCTGTGAGAGGCCCACTGTGTTTGGTGAAGGAAGGATGGGAGTTACCTCTCAAAAAGCCTAAGCTAGACATAGTGGACTATGTACTTGGTCTCCGCTCCAGGATGGCTGAGTATATGGAGAAGGCATCTAAAAACCTTGAGGCAAGCCAGGCCTTACAGAAAGCTTGGCATGACCAAAAGGCTGTCTTGGTTGAGTATCAGCCAGGACAGAAGGTATGGGTGTTGGAGCCAGTGGCCCCAGCAGCACTCCAAGACAAATGGTCTGGACCCCATACAATCCTGGAAAAGAAGGGAGAGGTCACCTACTTGGTGGACCTAGGAACTCCCAGGAGTCCCCACAGGGTACTCCATGTTAACAGGCTTAAAGCATATGTTGACAGGGCAGACATGGGCTTGCTCATGGCTACAGATGAGGGACAGGAGGAAGAGAGTGACCCTCTCCCAGACCTGTTGTCTCAGAACCCTGAAGATGGCTCAGTTGAAGGAGTGACCCTTGGAGGCAACCTCACTGCCCATCAGCAGACTGAATGTAGACAGGTTCTACAATCATTTTCACATATGTTTTCCTTGATACCTAGTCAAACTGACTGGTGTACCCATGTTGTGGACACTGGTGACAGTCTGCCTGTAAAGAACAAACTTTACAGACAACCTGACCACGTCAGGGACTGTATAAAGGCTGAGGTACATAAAATGCTGGAATTAGGTGTCATTGAACCCTCAGAGAGCCCCTGGGCTAGCCCAGTGGTTCTGGTCCCCAAACCTCACACCAAAGATGGCAAGAGAGAGATGAGGTTCTGTGTGGATTACAGAGGACTCAATGCTGTCACCAGGACAGATGCACACCCTATTCCAAGGGCAGATGAGCTCATAGACAAACTAGCTTCTGCAAAGTTTTTGAGCACATTTGACTTGACAGCTGGCTATTGGCAAATCAGGTTAGCTGAGGAGTCTAAGGCCAAAACAGCATTCTCAACCCCAGGTGGGCATTATCAGTTTGTGGTGATGCCCTTTGGTCTGAAGAATGCACCTGCCACCTTCCAAAGGCTGGTGAACCAAGTCCTTACTGGGTTGGATGACTTTTGCGCAGCATATCTTGATGACATTGCTGTCTTTAGTTCCACCTGGGAGGATCACCTGATCCACCTGAAGAAGGCTCTTGAGGCTCTGCAAAGGGCAGGCCTCACTATCAAGGCTACTAAGTGCCAGATAGGGCAGAGTAAGGTTGTATATTTGGGCCACCTTGTAGGTGGAGGCCAAGTTCAACCACTGGAGAGTAAGATACAATCCATCAAGGACTGGTCCCCTCCAACCACCCAGACTCAAGTTCGAGCTTTCTTGGGCTTGACTGGGTATTACAGGAAGTTTGTTAAGAACTATGGGTCCATTGTGACTCCTCTTAATGATCTGACATCCAAGAAGATGCCCAAAAAGGTTCAGTGGACAGTAAGCTGTCAAAAGGCATTTGATGACCTGAAGGAGGCCATGTGCTCTGCACCTATCCTGAAAAGTCCTGACTACTCCAAAGAGTTTATTGTCCAAACAGATGCTTCTGAGTTGGGTGTGGGAGCTGTGCTGTCACAACTTAATGTAGATGGTCAAGACCAACCCATTGCTTTTATTAGCAGAAGGTTGACCCCCAGAGAGAAGAATTGGTCAGCTATTGAGAGGGAGGCCTTTGCTGTGGTGTGGGCCCTGAAGAAGCTGAGGCCATACTTGTTTGGCACTCACTTCAAGATTCAGACCGACCATAAGCCCCTCTTGTGGCTAAATCAGATGAAGGGTGAAAACCCCAAACTGCTTAGGTGGTCCATTTCCCTACAGGGGATGGACTTTACAGTGGAGCACCGGCCAGGTACTGACCATGGGAATGCAGATGGTCTCTCCAGGTACTTCCACTTAGGACATGAAGACGAGACTGGTCAAGGCTAGTTTAATGTCCCAGCGTTTGGGGGGGGGTTGTGTAGGAGAGTAGGGTCTGCTATCCTATGGTCACCCCAAATTTTTGCTTTTTGCTTCACTGGTTTTTGACATATTGAGGCTGTGGGCCTGCCAATCAGACCCCCAGCCTGCTGTTCTCTCTACTAAACTAAAACTATGCACCCTAGGTGCATAACCAATTGGAAGTGGATCACCCTGTCAGCCCCTGTACCAGTGTACACTAGGTACCCAGGGCATTGGTGTACCCAAGGCCTGCCAGGGGCTGCAGCATGTATTATGCCACCCCAGGCTTGGCCTAACAATCTGACACAACTGGCTGATCACTCAGCTGGGGTAAGTTGGTGTAATCACCTCTTACTTAGGTGTAGTATACCTATACCTAACCTTAAATGGGACACCTGGTAACCTATAAGTCACTCCTATGGCAGGCCTTAACAATCCTGAAGGCAGAGTGCTTGGTTCCATGTGAGATGGTGCTCTGGCATGAGCTGAGCCTGTCTGCAGTGGTCGGAACAACTTCCTTCTACTGTTTCCAGATATCGTCATACCATATACTCTTAAGTGCATTATGAACCTCGCGGTTAAATGCTATCTTTGGTTTGGCTTTATCAAAACATGTCGAGTAAGGTGTCATACGAATTGGAATACTAACCCCTCGCCAATTCTGGCGACGGGGTTAGCATTCCACCCTTCTAGAGGGACACGACATGTACAGTACCTGAAACCCGGGTAAAATCAGACATAGCCTCAGCTCCACAAAATGGATGCTGCCACCACAGACACAAGTCTGCCCTCCTGCCGCTGGGAGTCCTTCCAGCTTGGGAGGTGTGGACAAAGGGTTTCCTGCCAGGGGAGGTGCGTGCACCACCCCAGACAGGATTTTGTGTATTGGTCAGGTAGGGCTTGAAAGAAACCAGACATGCCTGTGGCTCACAAGGAGCCTCGGGGCATATGCCAGTTCAAACCGGTCCTGGGGCACACCAGTCCCGGGCCTGGGGCGAGCTGGACAAAGGATTGGGGGTGTAACCACCCCCCTTCCTGGTCCCACCCATAGGGAGGGACCTAGCAGGTAGTCCGGCCCCTAGAATCCGAATAAAGGTAGGAGCTGTGTCCTAAGACTTCAGACATCCTGGAATCAACTTGAAACTAAGAAGAAGACGGGAACTTCGACATTCTGCTGCACAGAAGACTGAAGAAAATCTCCCCTGTGGTCAGGGAGTGACCACCTTGCTAACGCAAGCACCATCCAGCGAATCACCGTCTGCTTTGCCGCCGCCTCCCGCCGGAGCCCGAGCCCAGAGACTGACAAGACCTGGACCTCCAGACCTCTCACCGCCCGATCCACAGTCCCTGAAAAGAGGAGACCCGTGGAGGCACCGAGACACGTGGAGCCAGCCATCTTGGAACGACTACGACAAGCTGACCAGTGCAACAACCGAGGCTCCCTCCAAGTTGTGCTTTGGGTCCTGAGAAGCCCAACCCTCGAGCAGCATCTGCACCAAAGGTGAGCCCCCCAGCATCTCCACGATCTGCGTGGGGCCCTTCTGCATTTTGCCACTCGACGCGCCTAACCGGTTGCTGGCCCGCTGGCTAGTGGCCATCTTGGCGACGAAATCTACGACAAACACCGCTGGTCTGGTTGCTCCAGACTGGCCCTTGCTCCCCTCCAAAGGAGCAATCCCTCTGACCTTGCTGGTCAGAACCAACAGCTGATTTCCGAATCCTCCTGCAATTGCTTTTGCCAAGGCTTGTTTGCTTCGATCAAGTCGCCGACACCGCCGACAGCGAGAGCCTGCGTGGGACAGCTCGTGAGCCGACTCCTGGACGTCGTCGACCTTCAGGGACCACGTGGCTGCGGAGACAAGCTACCCCTCATCACCTGTTTGCACCCGACATCGCCTGGTACCCACCTGGTGCCACGCTGGTCACTGGCTAGTGACTGTGAACACTGTCCCCTCTGCTTACAGGTCTTCAACATCTCCGATCCACTCTTGGATCCACTGCATCTCTCCCGGACCGACCGCCTGCAGCATCTTTGTCTTCAAGCTCCACGGAACAGATAGAAGCAACCCGACGCACTTCGAGGCCTATGCACCCGCTTCCTGTGGGTGAGGTAAAGCTGGCACACCTGTGCCCAAGTGTAGTATTACATCTCTAGTGCCTGTGTTCCAAATCTTGAGTTCCTAGTCCATCCGGAAGATTCCTTTTGCAGTAACTTTGTACTTTTTACGCACCCATTGAAACCTATGGGAGCACGCGTGTGACTATTTGCTCTGCACACGCCACCCGTGGACCTCCTGGTCACTAACTGACGTTAGCTCCTTGTAGGCCCAGCGATTCTAGAGGCCTTAGGCCTTTTCCCTTTTCTGTTCGTGGTACTTATACCACTATTTTAGTATATGGTTTGAGTGGCCACCAGGGCCTATCCATATAAAGTGCAACTTCTGTGTATTCTGTGATAATCTTGTTTGACGATTTGTGCTCCTGTGCTCATAAAGAGACTAGGGGTTACTTTGATAAATAAATACATATATATTTTGAATATATATCTGTGTGGTGTCCTTTCATTGGTATAAAAGGGGGTTGCATTTGGTAAAACAGCTGGCTTAACACGCTTCACGAGTTTAGCCTCAAAGACTGCTTAGCCTACGCTACCACTAGGGCAGCTAGTCCGAAAAGGTTGACTTACAACCACACCATAAGGGTTGCTTGGCATGGTACAAGGTGATCACTTTAACTAGTGAGCATCATATACCAGGCCAACTTCTCACACATGACCACTTGCTAATTTGTTGAGGGATGTGGTTTTATTCTTTGTGCCAGATTAAAACTAGCAATTTATTGAAGTGAAGTGGTTTCTCACAAACAGCTTGATCTGTCTGTAGGCTGACCCATTGTTATCAAAATATAACATTTATTGACAATGGACTTGGGTCTGAGACTGCTCATGATCGCCTTGATTTATGTCTTTAATTGTCTGCTCTTGAATCAGGGGCTTTCCTCCCAGTTCCTGTTATTGTCCCATCCAGGAGCATTTCGGTCTCACAGTGGACTGTCTGGCTGAGGTGTGTCCTTTCACTGTATTCTTGAGGGGTTTCTCTTTTTTATTAAATATTCAGCACTCCATCGGATGCAAATGTTTCACTGCTCTCGTCCACTCCTTTTTCTTCTTTCCCCACTGCATATTTCATTCCCTGCTCCCCGATGCTCCCTGCCAGCGCCCTGTGATTTATCTATTTAATAATTTGCTATGAGGGCCCGTCAACGGCCATGTGCTTCCGGGATGTTCCATCCATTTTTTCATTAGCCATGCTTCCTTTTTATTCCCCCTTTCTCCAACCCGGCTCTACATCGCCCATCCGGCCCCCTATGATGTATGTATTTATTTTTTACAACAGCCTGGCACCGGCAAAATGCTGCTGGGCGACTCTAACCATTGTTCGCACTTTTTACGCACTGCATTTTACTTTTCTTTTTCTTGCTTGCATTTTTAATTTACCATTCTAGCATGGCTGCAGTCCTGTTAAACAACAAAGCTACTAGCTTGGCCTTTTAGAACTGATACCTATTGCCTTTGCCAATGCTTGTTAGGTCTGGTGCCAGACAGTTTCTGGAATACCCTTTGTCACAAGTTCTTGAAAATGTTCAATATGAAGTACAGAGAGATAGCGCGTTTGGGTCAGCCCCCATCTGACATTGACTTCTATGTGTTCTCCTGGTTTGCCATTGCTTGGATGGACTGGTCATCAAGGCCACGATATTGTATGGATGGTTCCCTTTTCCTACTTGTGATGCCATCAGGTTTGATGATGGGGTACCAAGTAATCCTGTTTTTTAGACTGCAAATGCAACATCACGCGCAGTTTGTAATCGGGCCAGTTTGTGTTCTTTGGGGTTTTTACTTTGAAAACTCAGCAACCTTTAAAATGTTGTTGTATGTATACTTTTGTTTAGGAAGTGCTTCCTGTTCTTTCTGTGTTCATTTGTTTTACTTTGTTGTCATGTTGAAATGTTGCTTTGATCTTTGCTGGCCACTGTTGTTGCTGGAGGGGTCTCGTAGTCCCAGAATCCTGTGGCCCAGCAGAAACAGTGGCTGCCAGCTGCATCTCCTGAGCCAAATCTCTATATAGCGCTCACCATCTCCCGCGGTGCAGGACTCTTTGTTCTTTGCTGGCCACTATTACTACTGGAGAGGACTCGTAGTCCCAGCATCCTGTGGTCCAGAAAGAAGAGGGCTGCCAGCTGCAGATCCCCTGCCTCTGCACTATAAAGTGCTTCGCCATCTCCCGCAGCACGGGACTCTTTGAACTTTGATGGTCACTGTTGTTGCTGGAGGGGACTCATAGTCGCAGAATCCTGTGGTGCAAAAGGAGGAGAGGCTTCCAGCTGCAGTTCCTATGCCACTGCGCTATATAGATCTTTACCATCTCCTGCGGTGTGGGACAAGTGCAGGTCGCATCCGGACAAAGCTCGGGCCAAGGGCAGGCCCATCTTGGCTGGGCTGGGCCACCCCCCTGACATTGGCAAGGCCAGAAGGTATACTTGTGACATACAGTATGACCTCAACATTTGGTCTGACAAACCGAATATACCCCATCCAAAAACAATCATCACTGGCCTAGACTGAACCTGCATCAGATCGTCCAAAAACCCACACACATTGCTGGACACATCTTAGATGTCATTTTTGCAAATACCGAACTAGGTACCTTTCAAACAATGACTCCACTCACGTGGTCAGACCACCATTTTGTTTGCTTTCCAACATAAAACAACACTAGGAGACACACCTAAAACCACTGTGCATGCATTCACCTATCAACCATGGAACAAACTCAATTTTGAACAATTAGAAACACAGCTAACATCTAGTACAGATCTAGACACAATAACTTTCATTCACTAACTATATAAGTGGCTACCAGAAGCTGTGGATATGTTAATACCACTATAAACGACACAACAGAACAAAATAACACAGGCACCTTGGTGAAATATTGAGCTAAAAGCGATAAGACAACAAATTAGAAAGCTGCAAAGTGCCTGGCTCAAAACAAACACCAAACAAGATAAAATTTGCCTTTAGAAACTTAACCAATCATACAAGTCAGCTATCAAAAAAGCTGTAAAAAGATACTATTCAGACAGAATTCAAAATGCTAAATGTGCAAATAAAGAAATCTATCAAATTCGTACTGAATTTCGCAGACCATATTGCCTAGAAGGAGCTCATCCCATTACTCAAGATTTTACAGACAAACTGGAAAGTCATTACACGGCCAAAGCAGACACGTTGACTCATATTTAAAACAAAGAGAAACCACCAGCACCAACCCTTTTCCAAAACAACAATCCAAGAATATGTTAACCCAGCCTATCCATTCCTTCCAACAAATTTCACACAATGAATTTATGGACCTGGTCAAAGCAAGCAGGCCTACCGGCAGCCCTTCTGACCCCTGTCAACCACAAACCTTCAAGACAATTCTCCTAACAACCTCTGCTGCCACACCAGTCAGAAGAATCATCAGCAATTCCTTAACTACGGGAATGTCTCCAGAAGAACTAAAAAAGTCATACATACGTCCATTACTAAAGAAAACAAACCTGGACCCGCTGAACCTGGACAATTACAGACCAATTATAAATGGACCTTTCATGGGCAAACCGATAGAAAGAGCAGCATTCGCCCAGATGTCACAATTCATGAGGATAATCCCATACTTTCAGACGGCCAAACAGGATTCTGTCCAGTAAGAGGCATAGAATCTGCTCTTATTGCCATCTGGGATGACCATAGGAACACAGTTGACCCGAACGGGGTTGCTGCACTACTTCTCTTGGACCTCTCAGCTGCCTTTGACACAGTTGACCATGACATGCTGATATAAAGACTCTATGAAGCCGGCATAGAGGTAACTGCTCTCGACTGGATGACATCTTACTTGCACAACAGAACTAATGTCATCCATATCCCCCTTTCTCTTCCAAACTGTACGTCACAAAATCAGGGGTACCTCAAGTCTCCATTATCTCATCCATGCTTTTCCACATCTACATGAAGTCATTACTGGCACTGATCAATCAATTCCAGCTCACGTGCTATAAATATGCAAATGACATGCAAATAGTCCTTCAACTGGAAAGCCCAAAAGACATTGGAAACTCGCCAATTTTCAGTTGTCTCAGAGCCGTGTATCAATAGATGACGTGGAGCCATCTCAAATTAAATGCTTCCAAAATGGAAATACTCACATGTGACGATTGGAAACATTATGACCCGCTCGCCGTGTGGCCTGATGATCTGGGAACAGTGCCTGAATTTTGGAAAAACACATTAACTTGCAGTTGTCCCATTTTGTTGAAACTCAAAACTTCCTGCACGCCTCACTATCTAGTTTTAGAGCAGGTTTCTCTCCTGAAACAACTCTTCTAGGGGTAACTGAAATGTCGTGGCACCATTTGGACATTGGGAACACGGTGGCCCTCATTTTACTTGATTTGCGTGCTGCTTTTTTCGACACAGTGTTTCATACTGTGTTACTGAAAGCTTTGCAATCTCTGGGCATTGATGGCCCGGCACTCAAATGGCTCGATTCCTTTCTGGCTAACCGTACATTCAGGTCTTCTCTTCTACGGACAGCTCCAAAACCCACTCATCTCCGTACGGAGTACCCTAAGGCTCTTTCCTGAGCTCTCTATTATTCAACGTCTACGTTAGACCTCTGGCGGTGATTGCCAAAGAAGCAGGGCTGTCCCTATTTTCCTATGCGGATGACACCCAGACAATATTCTCTCTCTCTCTCTGCCGAGAAGGGATCTGAGTCATCTGCTCTCCAGTCTGGGCTGAGGAAAATTGCATCCTGGATGCAAGCAAACTTACTCAAACTTAACGGTGAAAAAACAGAAGTCATAATTTTGGGGAAAAAGAAAGATCTCTGGGGTCCCCAGCACTGGCCTTCGGAAATGGGCGCTTTACTCCAGCCCACCCATCAAGTCCACAATCTAGGTTTCATAATTGATGATCAGCTTTCAATGAAACAACAAGTCGTAAAGGTTGCCTCGACTTGCTTTATCATGTTAAAATGGCTAAAGAAAATTCTTTGGATGCTCCCCTGCTCCGCCCAGAGAACCGTAGTTCAGGCCCTTGTCACTTCCCAGTAAATACTGCCCAGTAAATACTCTTACCTTTAGCACCCAAACCGCTAACCTTGCTACAATAATCTATCTCTTCACCTCAGCCATTTAAGTCCCTTGACGCTCTATTATTGTATATATATATGATTGTCAACATGGATTCTACAACTCTTAATTCATATCCCAATTTGATGTCAACAAGGAAAATAATCATTGGCCTAACAGATGCGTCTTTACATCTGCAGTAGCCCATACAGGCACTAATGCGGCATCATATGGGCAAATACAGATGCATAAAGAGTCTACCTCAGGAGCGGCATTTTTAGGCATCACACTGTGTTCAACATTGATTGCCTTTAATGAAGGTTTTTGAAAACTAAAAAAAAAAAAAAGAGGAGCGGCATTTTTCATCACAAAAGTCAAAGTAGCCAGCAAAAAGTTTACTTCAAATTTTTCATACCCATTTCCAAAAATAGGATTCATAAAAAGGCATCTCATCCCTTTCCAAAAGCTGCTCATTCAATAAATGAGTGTTCTATTGTGCATATACTGCATGGACTCCCTGATTTTGATATCTCTCTTTCAAACCTATTTGAAGTAACTTTATGAAACACACAAGCATGACAGACTCCTGGTTGCACTTTTGTAAGAATAAAACAGAAACATGAACATTGTCCACTATTTGCACAATATGCAATTTAGCGGGATATAAATTCATAACTGAGTTTGCAAACTCGATTGTATGACATAATGTCGAACACATATTGTAAAGAGAACCCCATTCCTTAATTCATACAAAATGTATGGTTCAGAAAAAATAAATCTTCATATTCATTCCCCGCTCATGACGGAGCCGCTCCGTCATGAGCACAGCGCCACCGCGCTGCCCCCCCGCACCCCCCCGCGCCGCGGCGCGGCGGAATTCCCGCCGCAGCGAAAGGGTTAACAATCAAGATCAGAAAAATTATTAAAAATACTCTCATTTTTCTATACAAACAGCAATGTCTCCTTGATCAGTAATGCATATGTGACCCATACCACTAACAGCAATCGCCTTTTATATTCTTTATTAAAGACAAATGACACCCTTCTGTGTCTTAGTGCTCTTGTAGTTATTCTCAATTAGGATACATTTTGCTTTACTTATACAAACCCATTGGATTTGGAGATCTCCAATAATAGGTTTGGTTATTCACAAGATAAAGGTCTGGATGTGGCTATCCCGAAGAAGGCGCTGTGTTGCCAATAAATCACTTAGGGCCTCATGTAGGTAGCTAAATACCGGTCGGTAACGGCCGAAATTCGGTAAATATCCCGTTACCGACCGGTATTTAGCTATTTGGGATGTAGGAGGCATAATTCAGGAATCGGTAAACTACCGAATCGGTAAAATACCGAATCAGTAAATACCGAATCCTGAATGTAGGGAGCACTCTAAAGAGTGCAAATTAGAATTAAGAATTCATTATTTACCACCAAATACAGGTTGTTGATAAATAACGAATACCTTGCAAAACGCAATATTTTGCAGATGTAAGAGTGCCATGTGGCAGACATACATGCCTTTAGGGCATGTATGTGCGCCACATGTGCACACATGCAAGAATCAGGGGTGCAACAGGGTGTCAATGTGACACCCTGCCACCCTTGTATATGCTCCCACCATTACCGAATCCGTATTTACCGAATCGGTAATGGTGACTGGCTTCCCATTGATTCCTATGGGCCTCCAGGCCCATAGGAATCAATGGGTAGGTATGCCCCATTACCGAATCGGTAAATACCGATTCATATTTACCGAATTTTTCCGATTCGGTAAAATTTACCGAATCATTACCTACATCACATTTACCGATTCATAAATACCGAATCGGTAAAATTCGGTATTTATGAATCGGTAAATGTGATGCTACCTACATATGGCCCTTAGAGAGAGATAAACAACAAAAGAATATGAGCCATACCAATTGAATATTATAGAGCTATATCTGGAAATAAATATATTGTATATAAAAGGCACATTAAGATAAATTGTGTTCCTAAAAATCGATTGAAGCTGTTAAATTATTCATGCTGTTATATACAAAACCTACCTATATTGTCATCTTGTTAGGTGTCACATGTTTTTATTTAAGGAGGAGGATGTGAAATTGAATATGAAGGCAGGATAGAGGGCATGATTGGTGTGAATGTTGTTTGCACTGCATACATTTTAATTTTTAGAGCAATATGCATAACTGATCTAGGAGACATTGCTATTTGTACATAAAAATGAGAGTATTGTATGAATTTTCCTAATGTTGATTGTTAATAAAGATATAAATAGGAAGATTTGCTTTCTCTGATCCATACATTTTGCATGAATTTATAAATAGATGAGTATGGTTGCCGGGGTTCTCTTTGCAATATAGACATTTTCCCTGCCCTAGGTGCTGTTATTTATAGCAGGGGATCCCTGCTTTTCAATATAATATCAGCCACAATAATATCAACTTAAATTATGTTGCCAAAAACATTGTTAACCAAAATAGCGTCATTATTACTTAAGCAAGACACAATTATGGACAATAAAAATAACGCTTTTAATAATACCTAAAATACCCTAATATTGATAATAGAAAAAAAAATTACAAAATATCACAATCACCTTAAACATGTAGATCAAGTCAATTCCAAGTTGGCTTTCGATCCAAAATAAGCACAATAGACCAGGCTTTCTTATTTCTATTGATTAGGTGGAAGATAATGATGTGGGTGGCATGTGTTCTGCTTTTATGGATTTACTGGCAGCATTTGATATGGTTCCAAGAGACAAGTTATGGTAAGTCCTTTTAGATCTTGGAATTCCACCTGACTTGCTAGCCATTATCAGACGCTTACATTAAAATTACTTTGCTTCTCCCATCTCACCGGAAAAGGCTGAAACCCCCTCCACCTCTTCACTTCTCCCTCACTGAACCCCGTCAGGAAGGGACTCAAGACCTGGCTCTCTGACTGATACCTGCAGCACAGCTTCTGGATACCCCACGGGTGATTAGGAGTGCTATACAAATACTACTTTATTGATACTTGATTGATTGATAAATGGCTGTATAGAATTTTTGTCTAACTTTGAGAATGATTCTCCCACACTAGCCACTCTAAAAGTCTGAGCGTTGCTTTTCACAGACGACACTCTATTGATTTCAAAAACTCAAAAAGGGCTTCAGACTTTGATTGAGAAATGTGGCTTATTTTGCAGCAAAAATGGGTTATATAAATGCTCAAAAAACAAATTCATGGTATTTAACTCCATAAAGGCTGTCTAGGTGTCGGATAATTCTAGGTGCTGATGTCGTGGAAAGAGGACTTTGACTAATTAGTCATTGGGATGTCTGACTCTTATAGATGGGGTGAGCACATTGTAAAGACACAGGTGCTAAAGCACACAGCATCCGCCATTGTTACATTGTTTGGGGTATTCTCGAGATACCCAATATCCTCCTCATTGGAGAGATATAGAACACAGGATGTTATTGGACAATTTATGAAGCAGAATTGTGGGGCCACTGTGGAGCTGAAGACCTTCTACCTGCAGAGAATGTTTTATATGATCGTTGTTAAGGCTCCCACAGAGTACCCCCTTCTTCTTGCTGTGCTTGGTCTGCAATCAATAACTAAGCTCGCCAGATTGAAACCAATCTTATACTTATACTTTAAACATATGTGAAATGTGAAAGTGGATGTAAAAAGAAGTGTTTAAAAAAAAAACTGTCTCTCATTGTCACCGCAAGCACAGGCAGGCCTCCAGAATCAGCACCCCATAAAGTGGATAGGGGACATGGTCCCATACCTGGGAATTCAATTAGCATCCACTCTGCAAACAACAGCGTCAGTCAATTATACAAGGCTACACACCCAAATTTGCACAGACCTGCGGCGATGGAAGCATTACCCTATTTCATGGCTAGGGAGGATAGCCGCTATCAAAATGACCATTTTACCAAAGATCTTATACTTATTTCAGACACTTCCTCTGTGACCCCCACCAGGGTGGCTAAAATGGGTACAGACGGAGATATCCCACTTATATGGCAGGGCCGCAAACCACAAATGAAGAAAATCATTAGTGCTCTTCCACCTAGTGAGGGTGGGTTGAGGATCCCCGACCTCCAACTCTAGTATTATGCTGCGCAACTACGACATCTGGTCAAATGGAACCGCACCGAAATACTGGTTGTTCCAGGACCAAGCAGTGGCAGGCACGTCACTCCGAAAGATTCCCTTCTTGAGGAAACTGCATAGACCCCCCCCCAATCTATACGCCTTCTATATCACACGAACGACACTTACAACGTGGGATCGTACTAACACGAAACATAAGCTGACCACTTTCCCCTCTCCCCTCACCCCACTCTTTGACAACCCAGAATTTAGCCCAGGAATGGGTGAGACTGCCTTCTCACATTGGCGTGCTACAGAATGCCGCGCCTTGGGGCATCTCTTTGATGAAAAGAGAGTGCTCTCCTTCCCACAGGTTAGATCTGACTATGGAATCCCTGAGTCAGAAAGGTTGCACTACTTGCAACCTAGACACTGGGCATTACAGTCCGACAATAGGCCCCATGCACAGAGGCACCACACCTCTTATGAAAGATGGCTTATAACAAGGACATCGGATAAGAAATTAATCTCAGACTTATACAAGATGTTACTCACTAGACATACACATGCATAGAATGCAAGCCGTGTGAGCTGGGAGAGAGATTTGGGGCGAAAACGTAGTAGTAAAGAATGGGAGGGTGTGTACTACTGGGCACAGCACACTGTAAGCAATATGGGACTGACTGAAACGCTTACAAAAATAGTCACCTACTGGTACTACACTTCAGAACGCATTCACAGGGTTGACCCTAAATAAAGCCCAGATTGCTAGAGAGGGTGTGGGAAAACAGGAACACAGGTCCACCTCCTGTGGGAATGTGAACACATACAACAGTATTGGTCTTAGATATTAGATAAAGTTAACAAATTTGTGGAACATAAACCGGAGATATGTATGCATAAGGAGTAGTGTAGTCCGGTGGAACCAAGGAAGAAAAAGTACTACATTTAAGTGTTGTAAGGAAAACGGATAAACAGGTTTGTGACACAGGTCAGGTAGAGGTGAAAGATTGTATCACGGCATCGGTGAGCATAAAGAGCAAGACAGAAAACAAAAGCAATTTAATAAATATCAAAAGAAATCCAAATACTTACCCCAGAACATTACACAGGGAGAAAGAACAGCGATCAAAACACTCAAGGAAAGAAAGGATCTAATTTTAAAAGAAGCTGACAAGGGGGGAACCCAGTAGCACTAAACATTTGACGAATATATTCTTGAAGCTAATAATCAACTTGGAGATGGAGCATGCTATCAACTCCTATCACAAGATCCCACACTGGAAATTCTCAAACTTATCTGTTAAATTAAATATTCATTAGGCTTAATATCCTCGACAGTGAAAGCCTTTCTTTACAAAGCACACCCTGCGATGCCAACGTTTTACCATCTTCCCAAAATACACAAAGGCACGTACCCACCACCCGGTAGACCGATCATAGCGGGCATCAATTCACCATGCTCAAGGATGGGGGAATATATTGACAAGAAACTTCAGGTACTCATGAAAGAGAACCCATTATTCATCCAAGATACCAAAGATATTCTGCTCAAATTACAAGATATCACGTGGGAACCAGACTTAGTATTAATATGTATTGACATTGTCAGTCTCTATACCTCAATTGAACATCGAGATGGAATTACAGCTACACAACAATCACTATGGACACAATCGGCAAATTTTCTGGAGACCAATAAAATGGTTCTAGAGATGCTAAAATTCTGCTTGGAAATCAATATATTTAGCTTCAACGGCAAAATATACAGGCAGACACGTGGGACCGTCATTGGGGGCAAATTTGCGCCACCGTACGCATGCATCTTCATGAGCCACGTGGAAAAGTTCTGGCTTTACATCCTATATCATATTATGGCGAAGATTTATAGACGATATCCTTTGCATCTGGCAGGGAGACATAGCATTACTACAACGTTTTCTTGAATGATTGGCTCAAAATCCATGGGGTATCAAAACAACATACTCATAAGGAGATCAACTTCCTGGATCTGACGCTGTACGTTAAGGATAACACCTTACAGAGTAAACTCCACAGGAAAGAAACATCTGCCAATTCCATACTGAGGGCAGATAGTTGCCACCTAAGACATAACATAAGGAATATCCCCAAGGGGGAATTTGTAAGAACCCACAAAAATTGTAGTGAAGATCAGGGATTCATGAAAAATGGGCAGGAAACAGCCTCACGACTTGAAAAACGAGGATATGATCGCAATAGACTTACCAACACACTGACTGTAGTCTCTAAAATTGAACGGAAGAATACCCTTCAAACAACGAAAAAGCAGGAGGGCAATTCCATGATCCGTTTCATTACAGACTATCATAATGGACAACATCACATAAGACAAATTTTGAAACGCCATTGGCATATTTTACAACACACACCAAGCCTGAATGACCACCTAAAAAACTATCCGGAAATGACCTTCAGAAGAGCACCGAACCTAAAGAGCATACTATGCAAATTAGAATTTGAGGATAAAAGGAAGAGTACCACTAAATTTTTGGACAGACCACCAGGCATATGTAAAAACTGCAGCATGTGTAAACTGAGCAAAAGCAAACAAACAATTCACCATCCTGGAATGGATCGATTGCAATTGTAAATTCACCATCTATGTAATTCTTTGTCCGTGCAATCTCCCATACATTGGGAGCACGATCCGGCCACTAAGGATTCGAATACAAGAACACTATCGTAACATTCAGAAGTACAACACTGGCCACCCACTTACAGAACATTTCCACTGTATGCATCCACACCAGAAAGACTTCACTTTCTTTGGCCTGGAAGTGGTTCGACCTCCCGAAAGAGGGTGAGATCGTGAACTGAAACTGAGAAGACGCTAAAGCAAACTCATTCTCAGGTTCCAGACAGTGACACTGGGACTAAACAATGATGCTGAAATGCATGTATGACTGGGAGATGACTGATACATATGTCAACTGATGGCCCCTCAACATGACATATACCAAACATGTGGGGCACAATGAACAAGATACTTTCAACAATACCTTGCTCTGTTTTTCTATTTAACAAAATGTACTTCCTTGACCAAGGTCATAAAAGCTTGTGTCCCCTCATTTGAAAATTTACAATTGCCTTTTGCTATCAGCCAGTCCTTGATACCAACCCACATCCTTTATACCCTGCATAATTCGCAGCAGTACTCGAATTCGAGATATTTAGAATTCCCACCCGCCCCGGTCCTGGCATCCCTCCAGCTGAGGTCCTTGCCTTGGAAGGCACCATACCCTAAGCACCATAGGATGCTGCCCGTCTGCTCCATCCTGGAGGCGATTTAGAACTAGCTTGCAAGCACCCCGCAGTCCTTCTAACTAGGACCTTAGATTTATCTCTACCCCCACCTCTATCACTAAGGGACCCTATAGTTAACTGTTAGATACCCTTCACCTCAAACATCCATTTCTCACCACTTCAATATGGCACCCACAGATGAGGCACTAGTTCGGTTTTTACACCACCCGACCTGTCATAAGTACGTGGCCCAGAACAGTAAATCCCTACTCTCGAAGGCTTCACATATACTTTGATTCAATGGGAAACTCGAATCCTAATATAAATAGGCGGCTCCACGCCTTCGATAACATAGTAAAATCTGACCATTCCAATATGGAGCCTGTTCTCGGATTCCAGGCTGACTGTAGACCTTGTCACCCGGAAGCACTACGTAGCCATTAGTACTTAAATACCGTCAATCGCAATGCGACCCTTTGACTACTCTCTGATCAAACCAGCATGGCATTACGCCGAGATTTACAAGGTAAGCTCCCCGGAGACCTCCGTCTTCCTTCCGAGCCGTTTCCTACCGTCTGTGTCTCAAACGCCCCCAGTCTTTTTCCCCCCAGATTGAATAAGGACCTATTTTGCCAACGATGATAATATTCTCTAAGATACTCGAATACGGTAAGATAAATAGATTGTTTAGCCCTTAGAAGCGAGCGTTCACCGAAGCCTATAATCTAATCACCTATCCTGGCTGAAGAGGGGTGAAACCCCGAAACCGGTCCTAGGATGCTTGTTTCCAGTCCAGGGAGGACCTGGCTTGGCAGTTCGGGCTGGACTGTTCCCATGAGGCACAGGGTCAAGACTGATTTGCATATGGCTAGGTTCAAACTTGAATGGCATGGTGAGCAAAAAACGATGGATTTAGGCCCAGATCTCTGTACTGGGGTGAATGTATGACATTGTTCTGCATTCTGTCCATCAATAGTTCTTTTTGCATTTGTCACCCCGAGTGGGACGGGTATGCTCAGACGTGAGTCCCGTGCTCTCCATGCCACTGGAATCAAGCTATCCTGGCTGAAGAGGGGTGAAACCCCGAAACCGGTCCTAGGATGCTTGTTTCCAGTCCAGGGAGGACCTGGCTTGGCAGTTCGGGCTGGACTGTTCCCATGAGGCACAGGGTCAAGACTGATTTGCAAATGGCTGGGGTCAAACTGGAATGGCATGGTGAGCAAAAAACGATGGATTTAGGCCCAGATCTCTGTACTGGGGTGAATGTATGACATTGTTCTGCATTCTGTCCATCAATAGTTCTTTTTGCATTTGTCACCCCGAGTGGGACGGGTATGCTCAGACGTGAGTCCCGTGCTCTCCATGCCACTGGAGTCAAGCTATCCTGGCTGAAGAGGGGTGAAACCCCGAAACCGGTCCTAGGATGCTTGTTTCCAGTCCAGGGAGGACCTGGCTTGGCAGTTCGGGCTGGACTGTTCCCATGAGGCACAGGGTCAAGACTGATTTGCATATGGCTGGGTTCAAACTGGAATGGCATGGTGAGCAAAAAACGATGGATTTAGGCCCAGATCTCTGTACTGGGGTGAATGTATGACATTGTTCTGCATTCTGTCCATCAATAGTTCTTTTTGCATTTGTCACCCCAAGTGCGACGGGTATGCTCAGACGTGAGTCCCGTGCTCTCCATGCCACTGGAATCAAGCTATCCTGGCTGAAGAGGGGTGAATCCCCGAAACCGGTCCTAGGATGCTTGTTTCCAGTCCAGGGAGGACCTGGCTTGGCAGTTCGGGCTGGACTGTTCCCATGAGGCACAGGGTCAAGACTGATTTGCATATGGCTGGGTTCAAACTGGAATGGCATGGTGAGCAAAAAACGATGGATTTAGGCCCAGATCTCTGTACTGGGGTGAATGTATGACATTGTTCTGCATTCTGTCCATCAATAGTTCTTTTTGCATTTGTCACCCCGAGTGGGACGGGTATGCTCAGACGTGAGTCCCGTGCTCTCCATGCCACTGGAATCAAGCTATCCTGGCTGAAGAGGGGTGAATCCCCGAAACCGGTCCTAGGATGCTTGATTCCAGTCCAGGGAGGACCTGGCTTGGCAGTTCGGGCTGGACTGTTCCCATGAGGCACAGGGTCAAGACTGATTTGCATATGCCTGGGTAAAAAACTGGAATGGCATGGTGAGCAAAAAATGATGGATTTAGGCCCAGATCTCTGTACTGGGGTGAATGTATGACATTGTTCTGCATTCTGTCCATCAATAGTTCTTTTTGCATTTGTCACCCTGAGTGGGACGGGTATTCTCAGACGTGAGTCCCGTGCTCTCCATGCCACTGGAATCAAGCTATCCTGGCTGAAGAGGGGTTAAACCCCGAAACCGGTCCTAGGATGCTTGTTTCCAGTCCAGGGAGGACCTGGCTTGGCAGTTCGGGCTGGACTGTTCCCATGAGGCACAGGGTCAAGACTGATTTGCATATGGCTGGGTTCAAACTGGAATGGCATGGTGAGCAAAAAACAATGGATTTAGGCCCATATCTGTGTACTGGGGTGAATGTATGACATTGTTCTGCATTCTGTCCATCAATAGTTCTTTTTGCATTTGTCACACCGAGTGGGACGGGTATGCTCAGACGTGAGTCCCGTGCTCTCCATGCCACTGGAATCAAGCTATCCTGGCTGAAGAGGGGTGAAACCCCGAAACCGGTCCTAGGATGCTTGTTTCCAGTCCAGGGAGGACCTGGCTTGGCAGTTCGGGCTGGACTGTTCCCATGAGGCACAGGGTCAAGACTGATTTGCAAATGGCTGGGGTCAAACTGGAATGGCATGGTGAGCAAAAAACGATGGATTTAGGCCCAGATCTCTGTACTGGGGTGAATGTATGACATTGTTCTGAACTCTGTCCATCAATAGTTCTTTTTGCATTTGTCACCCCGAGTGGGACGGGTATGCTCAGACTGTGTTCAAACTGGAATGGCATGGTGAGCAAAAAACGATGGATTTAGGCCCAGATCTCTGTACTGGGGTGAATGTATGACATTGTTCTGCATTCTGTCCATCAATAGTTCTTTTTGCATTTGTCACCCCGAGTGGGACGGGTATGCTCAAACGTGAGTCCCGTGCTCTCCATGCCACTGGAATCAAGCTATCCTGGCTGAAGAGGGGTGAAACCCCGAAACCGGTCCTAGGATGCTTGTTTCCAGTCCAGGGAGGACCTGGCTTGGCAGTTCGGGCTGGACTGTTCCCATGAGGCACAGGGTCAAGACTGATTTGCATATGGCTGGGTTCAAACTGGAATGGCATGGTGAGCAAAAAACGATGGATTTAGGCCCAGATCTCTGTACTGGGGTGAATGTATGACATTGTTCTGCATTCTGTCCATCAATAGTTCTTTTTGCATTTGTCACCCCGAGTGGGACGGGTATGCTCAGACGTGAGTCCCGTGCTCTCCATGCCACTGGAATCAAGCTATCCTGGCTGAAGAGGGGTGAATCCCCGAAACCGGTCCTAGGATGCTTGTTTCCAGTCCAGGGAGGACCTGGCTTGGCAGTTCGGGCTGGACTGTTCCCATGAGGCACAGGGTCAAGACTGATTTGCATATGCCTGGGTAAAAAACTGGAATGGCATGGTGAGCAAAAAATGATGGATTTAGGCCCAGATCTCTTTACTGGGGTGAATGTATGACATTGTTCTGCATTCTGTCCATCAATAGTTCTTTTTGCATTTGTCACCCTGAGTGGGACGGGTATTCTCAGACGTGACTCCCGTGCTCTCCATGCCACTGGAATCAAGCTATCCTGGCTGAAGAGGGGTTAAACCCCGAAACCGGTCCTAGGATGCTTGTTTCCAGTCCAGGGAGGACCTGGCTTGGCAGTTCGGGCTGGACTGTTCCCATGAGGCACAGGGTCAAGACTGATTTGCATATGGCTGGGTTCAAACTGGAATGCCATGGTGAGCAAAAAACGATGGATTTAGGCCCAGATCTCTGTACTGGGGTGAATGTATGACATTGTTCTGCATTCTGTCCATCAATAGTTCTTTTTGCATTTGTCACCCCGAGTGGGACGAGTATGCTTAGACGTGAGTCCCGTGCTCTCCATGCCACTGGAATCAAGCTATCCTGGCTGAAGAGGGGTGAAACCCCGAAACCGGTCCTAGGATGCTTGTTTCTAGTCCAGGGAGGACCTGGTTTGGCAGTTCGGGCTGGACTGTTCCCATGAGGCACAGGGTCATGACTGATTTGCATATGGCTGGGTTCAAACTGGAATGGCATGGTGAGCAAAAAACGATGGATTTAGGCCCAGATCTCTGTACTGGGGTGAATGTATGACATTGTTCTGCATTCAGTCCATCAACAGTCCTTTTTGCATTTGTCACCCCGAGTGGGACAGGTATGCTCAGACGTGAGTCCCGTGCTCTCCATGCCACTGGAATCAAGCTATCCTGGCTGAAGAGGGGTGAAACCCCGAAACCGGTCCTAGGATGCTTGTTTCCAGTCCAGGGAGGACCTGGCTTGGCAGTTCGGGCTGGACTGTTCCCATGAGGCACAGGGTCAAGACTGATTTGCATATGGCTGGGTTCAAACTGGAATGGCATGGTGAGCAAAAAACGATGGATGGATTTAGGCCCAGATCTCTGTACTGGGGTGAATGTATGACATTGTTCTGCATTCTGTCCATCAATAGTTCTTTTTGCATTTGTCACCCCGAGTGGGACGGGTATGCTCAGACGTGAGTCCCGTGCTCTCCATGCCACTGGAATCAAGCTATCCTGGCTGAAGAGGGGTGAAACCCCAAAACCGGTCCTAGGATGCTTGTTTCCAGTCCAGGGAGGAACTGGCTTGGCAGTTCGGGCTGGACTGTTCCCATGAGGCACAGGGTCAAGACTGATTTGCATATGGCTGGGTTCAAACTGGAATGGCATGGTGAGCAAAAAACGATGGATTTAGGCCCAGATCTCTGTACTGGGGTGACTGTATGACATTGTTCTGCATTCTGTCCATCAATATTTCTTTTTGCATTTGTCACCCCGAGTGGGACGGGTATGCTCAGACGTGAGTCCCGTGCTCTCCATGCCACTGGAATCAAGCTATCCTGGCTGAAGAGGGGTGAATCCCCGAAACCGGTCCTAGGATGCTTGTTTCCAGTCCAGGGAGGACCTGGCTTGGCAGTTCGGGCTGGACTGTTCCCATGAGGCACAGGGTCAAGACTGATTTGCATATGGCTGGGTTCAAACTGGAATGGCATGGTGAGCAAAAAACGATGGATTTAGGCCCAGATCTCTGTACTGGGGTGAATGTATGACATTGTTCTGCATTCTGTCCATCAATAGTTCTTTTTGCATTTGTCACCCCGAGTGGGACGGGTATGCTGAGACGTGAGTCCCGTGCTCTCCATGCCACTGGAATCAAGCTATCCTGGCTGAAGAGGGGTGAATCCCCGAAACCGGTCCTAGGATGCTTGTTTCCAGTCCAGGGAGGACCTGGCTTGGCAGTTCGGGCTGGACTGTTCCCATGAGGCACAGGGTCAAGACTGATTTGCATATGCCTGGGTAAAAAACTGGAATGGCATGGTGAGCAAAAAATGATGGATTTAGGCCCAGATCTCTGTACTGGGGTGAATGTATGACATTGTTCTGCATTCTGTCCATCAATAGTTCTTTTTGCATTTGTCACCCTGAGTGGGACGGGTATTCTCAGACGTGAGTCCCGTGCTCTCCATGCCACTGGAATCAAGCTATCCTGGCTGAAGAGGGGTTAAACCCCGAAACCGGTCCTAGGATGCTTGTTTCCAGTCCAGGGAGGACCTGGCTTGGCAGTTCGGGCTGGACTGTTCCCATGAGGCACAGGGTCAAGACTGATTTGCATATGGCTGGGTTCAAACTGGAATGGCATGGTGAGCAAAAAACAATGGATTTAGGCCCATATCTGTGTACTGGGGTGAATGTATGACATTGTTCTGCATTCTGTCCATCAATAGTTCTTTTCGCATTTGTCACACCGAGTGGGACGGGTATGCTCAGACGTGAGTCCTGTGCTCTCCATGCCACTGGAATCAAGCTATCCTGGCTGAAGAGGGGTGAAACCCCGAAACCGGTCCTAGGATGCTTGTTTCCAGTCCAGGGAGGACCTGGCTTGGCAGTTCGGGCTGGACTGTTCCCATGAGGCACAGGGTCAAGACTGATTTGCATATGGCTAGGTTCAAACTTGAATGGCATGGTGAGCAAAAAACGATGGATTTAGGCCCAGATCTCTGTACTGGGGTGAATGTATGACATTGTTCTGCATTCTGTCCATCAATAGTTCTTTTTGCATTTGTCACCCCGAGTGGGACGGGTATGCTCAAACGTGAGTCCCGTGCTCTCCATGCCACTGGAATCAAGCTATCCTGGCTGAAGAGGGGTGAAACCCCGAAACCGGTCCTAGGATGCTTGTTTCCAGTCCAGGGAGGACCTGGCTTGGCAGTTCGGGCTGGACTGTTCCCATGAGGCACAGGGTCAAGACTGATTTGCATATGGCTGGGTTCAAACTGGAATGGCATGGTGAGCAAAAAACGATGGATTTAGGCCCAGATCTCTGTACTGGGGTGAATGTATGACATTGTTCTGCATTCTGTCCATCAATAGTTCTTTTTGCATTTGTCACCCCGAGTGGGACGGGTATGCTCAGACGTGAGTCCCGTGCTCTCCATGCCACTGGAATCAAGCTATCCTGGCTGAAGAGGGGTGAATCCCCGAAACCGGTCCTAGGATGCTTGTTTCCAGTCCAGGGAGGACCTGGCTTGGCAGTTCGGGCTGGACTGTTCCCATGAGGCACAGGGTCAAGACTGATTTGCATATGGCTGGGTTCAAACTGGAATGGCATGGTGAGCAAAAAACGATGGATTTAGGCCCAGATCTCTGTACTGGGGTGAATGTATGACATTGTTCTGCATTCTGTCCATCAATAGTTCTTTTTGCATTTGTCACCCCGAGTGGGACGGGTATGCTCAGACGTGAGTCCCGTGCTCTCCATGCCACTGGAATCAAGCTATCCTGGCTGAAGAGGGGTTAAACCCCGAAACCGGTCCTAGGATGCTTGTTTCCAGTCCAGGGAGGACCTGGCTTGGCAGTTCGGGCTGGACTGTTCCCATGAGGCACAGGGTCAAGACTGATTTGCATATGGCTGGGTTCAAACTGGAATGGCATGGTGAGCAAAAAACAATGGATTTAGGCCCATATCTGTGTACTGGGGTGAATGTATGACATTGTTCTGCATTCTGTCCATCAATAGTTCTTTTTTCATTTGTCACCCCGAGTGGGACGGGTATGCTCAGACGTGAGTCCCGTGCTCTCCATGCCACTGGAATCAAGCTATCCTGGCTGAAGAGGGGTGAAACCACGAAACCGGTCCTAGGATGCTTGTTTCCAGTCCAGGGAGGACCTGGCTTGGCAGTTCGGGCTGGACTGTTCCCATGAGGCACAGGGTCAAGACTGATTTGCATATGGCTGGGTTCAAACTGGAATGCCATGGTGAGCAAAAAACGATGGATTTAGGCCCAGATCTCTGTACTGGGGTGAATGTATGACATTGTTCTGCATTCTGTCCATCAATAGTTCTTTTTGCATTTGTCACCCCGAGTGGGACGGGTATGCTTAGACGTGAGTCCCGTGCTCTCCATGCCACTGGAATCAAGCTATCCTGGCTGAAGAGGGGTGAAACCCCGAAACCGGTCCTAGGATGCTTGTTTCTAGTCCAGGGAGGACCTGGTTTGGCAGTTCGGGCTGGACTGTTCCCATGAGGCATAGGGTCATGACTGATTTGCATATGGCTGGGTTCAAACTGGAATGGCATGGTGAGCAAAAAACGATGGATTTAGGCCCAGATCTCTGTACTGGGGTGAATGTATGACATTGTTCTGCATTCTGTCCATCAATATTTCTTTTTGCATTTGTCACCCCGAGTGGGACGGGTATGCTCAGACGTGAGTCCCGTGCTCTCCATGCCACTGGAATCAAGCTATCCTGGCTGAAGAGGGGTGAATCCCCGAAACCGGTCCTAGGATGCTTGTTTCCAGTCCAGGGAGGACCTGGCTTGGCAGTTCGGGCTGGACTGTTCCCATGAGGCACAGGGTCAAGACTGATTTGCATATGGCTGGGTTCAAACTGGAATGGCATGGTGAGCAAAAAACGATGGATTTAGGCCCAGATCTCTGTACTGGGGTGAATGTATGACATTGTTCTGCATTCTGTCCATCAATAGTTCTTTTTGCATTTGTCACCCCGAGTGGGACGGGTATGCTCAGACGTGAGTCCCGTGCTCTCCATGCCACTGGAATCAAGCTATCCTGGCTGAAGAGGGGTGAATCCCCGAAACCGGTCCTAGGATGCTTGTTTCCAGTCCAGGGAGGACCTGGCTTGGCAGTTCGGGCTGGACTGTTCCCATGAGGCACAGGGTCAAGACTGATTTGCATATGCCTGGGTAAAAAACTGGAATGGCATGGTGAGCAAAAAATGATGGATTTAGGCCCAGATCTCTGTACTGGGGTGAATGTATGACATTGTTCTGCATTCTGTCCATCAATAGTTCTTTTTGCATTTGTCACCCTGAGTGGGACGGGTATTCTCAGACGTGAGTCCCGTGCTCTCCATGCCACTGGAATCAAGCTATCCTGGCTGAAGAGGGGTTAAACCCCGAAACCGGTCCTAGGATGCTTGTTTCCAGTCCAGGGAGGACCTGGCTTGGCAGTTCGGGCTGGACTGTTCCCATGAGGCACGGGGTCAAGACTGATTTGCATATGGCTGGGTTCAAACTGGAATGGCATGGTGAGCAAAAAGCAATGGATTTAGGCCCATATCTGTGTACTGGGGTGAATGTATGACATTGTTCTGCATTCTGTCCATCAATAGTTCTTTTTGCATTTGTCACCCCGAGTGGGACGGGTATGCTCAGACTGTGTTCAAACTGGAATGGCATGGTGAGCAAAAAACGATGGATTTAGGCCCAGATCTCTGTACTGGGGTGAATGTATGACATTGTTCTGCATTCTGTCCATCAATAGTTCTTTTTGCATTTGTCACCCCGAGTGGGACGGGTATGCTCAAACGTGAGTCCCGTGCTCTCCATGCCACTGGAATGAAGCTATCCTGGCTGAAGAGGGGTGAAACCCCGAAACCGGTCCTAGGATGCTTGTTTCCAGTCCAGGGAGGACCTGGCTTGGCAGTTCGGGCTGGACTGTTCCCATGAGGCACAGGGTCAAGACTGATTTGCATATGGCTGGGTTCAAACTGGAATGGCATGGTGAGCAAAAAACGATGGATTTAGGCCCAGATCTCTGTACTGGGGTGAATGTATGACATTGTTCTGCATTCTGTCCATCAATAGTTCTTTTTGCATTTGTCACCCCGAGTGGGACGGGTATGCTTAGACGTGAGTCCCGTGCTCTCCATGCCACTGGAATCAAGCTATCCTGGCTGAAGAGGGGTGAATCCCCGAAACCGGTCCTAGGATGCTTGTTTCCAGTCCAGGGAGGACCTGGCTTGGCAGTTCGGGCTGGACTGTTCCCATGAGGCACAGGGTCAAGACTGATTTGCATATGGCTGGGTTCAAACTGGAATGGCATGGTGAGCAAAAAACGATGGATTTAGGCCCAGATCTCTGTACTGGGGTGAATGTATGACATTGTTCTGCATTCTGTCCATCAATAGTTATTTTTGCATTTGTCACCCCGAGTGGGACGGGTATGCTCAGACGTGAGTCCCGTGCTCTCCATGCCACTGGAATCAAGCTATCCTGGCTGAAGAGGGGTGAATCCCCGAAAACGGTCCTAGGATGCTTGTTTCCAGTCCAGGGAGGACCTGGCTTGGCAGTTCGGGCTGGACTGTTCCCATGAGGCACAGGGTCAAGACTGATTTGCATATGCCTGGGTAAAAAACTGGAATGGCATGGTGAGCAAAAAATGATGGATTTAGGCCCAGATCTCTGTACTGGGGTGAATGTATGACATTGTTCTGCATTCTGTCCATCAATAGTTCTTTTTGCATTTGTCACCCTGAGTGGGACGGGTATTCTCAGACGTGAGTCCCGTGCTCTCCATGCCACTGGAATCAAGCTATCCTGGCTGAAGAGGGGTTAAACCCCGAAACCGGTCCTAGGATGCTTGTTTCCAGTCCAGGGAGGACCTGGCTTGGCAGTTCGGGCTGGACTGTTCCCATGAGGCACTGGGTCAAGACTGATTTGCATATGGCTGGGTTCAAACTGGAATGGCATGGTGAGCAAAAAACAATGGATTTAGGCCCATATCTGTGTACTGGGGTGAATGTATGACATTGTTCTGCATTCTGTCCATCAATAGTTCTTTTTGCATTTGTCACCCCGAGTGGGACGGGTATGCTCAGACGTGAGTCCCGTGCTCTCCATGCCACTGCAATCAAGCTATCCTGGCTGAAGAGGGGTGAAACCACGAAACCGGTCCTAGGATGCTTGTTTCCAGTCCAGGGAGGACCTGGCTTGGCAGTTCGGGCTGGACTGTTCCCATGAGGCACAGGGTCAAGACTGATTTGCATATGGCTGGGTTCAAACTGGAATGCCATGGTGAGCAAAAAACGATGGATTTAGGCCCAGATCTCTGTACTGGGGTGAATGTATGACATTGTTCTGCATTCTGTCCATCAATAGTTCTTTTTGCATTTGTCACCCCGAGTGGGACGGGTATGCTTAGACGTGAGTCCCGTGCTCTCCATGCCACTGGAATCAAGCTATCCTGGCTGAAGAGGGGCGAAACCCCGAAACCGGTCCTAGGATGCTTGTTTCCAGTCCAGGGAGGACCTGGCTTGGCAGTTCGGGCTGGACTGTTCCCATGAGGCACAGGGTCAAGACTGATTTGCATATGGCTGGGTTCAAACTGGAATGGCATGGTGAGCAAAAAACGATGGATGGATTTAGGCCCAGATCTCTGTACTGGGGTGAATGTATGACATTGTTCTGCATTCTGTCCATCAATAGTTCTTTTTGCATTTGTCACCCCGAGTGGGACGGGTATGCTCAGACGTGAGTCCCGTGCTCTCCATGCCACTGGAATCAAGCTATCCTGGCTGAAGAGGGGTGAAACCCCGAAACCGGTCCTAGGATGCTTGTTTCCAGTCCAGGGAGGAACTGGCTTGGCAGTTCGGGCTGGACTGTTCCCATGAGGCACAGGGTCAAGACTGATTTGCATATGGCTGGGTTCAAACTGGAATGGCATGGTGAGCAAAAAACGATGGATTTAGGCCCAGATCTCTGTACTGGGGTGACTGTATGACATTGTTCTGCATTCTGTCCATCAATATTTCTTTTTGCATTTGTCACCCCGAGTGGGACGGGTATGCTCAGACGTGAGTCCCGTGCTCTCCATGCCACTGGAATCAAGCTATCCTGGCTGAAGAGGGGTGAAACCCCGAAACAGGTCCTAGGATGCTTGTTTCCAGTCCAGGGAGGACCTGGCTTGGCAGTTCGGGCTGGACTGTTCCCATGAGGCACAGGGTCAAGACTGATTTGCATATGGCTGGGTTCAAACTGGAATGGCATGGTGAGCAAAAAACGATGGATTTAGGCCCAGATCTCTGTACTGGGGTGACTGTATGACATTGTTCTGCATTCTGTCCATCAGTATTTCTTTTTGCATTTGTCACCCCGAGTGGGACGGGTATGCTCAGACGTGAGTCCCGTGCTCTCCATGCCACTGGAATCAAGCTATCCTGGCTGAAGAGGGGTGAAACCCCGAAACAGGTCCTAGGATGCTTGTTTCCAGTCCAGGGAGGACCTGGCTTGGCAGTTCGGGCTAGACTGTTCCCATGAGGCACAGGGTCAAGACTGATTTGCATATGGCTGGGTTCAAACTGGAATGGCATGGTGAGCAAAAAACGATGGATTTAGGCCCAGATCTCTGTACTGGGGTGAATGTATGACATTGTTCTGCATTCTGTCCATCAATAGTTCTTTTTTCATTTGTCACCCCGAGTGGGACGGGTATGCTCAGACGTGAGTCCCGTGCTCTCCATGCCACTGGAATCAAGCTATCCTGGCTGAAGAGGGTCCCGGTCCTAGGATGCTTGTTTCCAGTCCAGGGAGGACCTGGCTTGGCAGTTCGGGCTGGACTGTTTGTTAGACCCGGCCTTGTGGCGTGGCCATCCCTGACCCCTAGCCACATCCCCTGACCCGTACACTTCATTCAGTCCCTCAGTACATGGCCTAGCCGGTCCTGCCCGCCAGGACCCACACACACCCGACCCGGACTTCCCTGTCCGTGCCCTCCATCTTCCCAGCACCACCGGGCCCGCATGCCCACTTCATGCACCTACGATTGCCACCCGGCCCCAGCACAACCCAGGCCTAGAGGCGCTGCCCCGGCTGGGGAACATCGCGCTCCCATGGAGTGAGAGAGGGAGGAGCAGTTTCCATCGCACCTCTGGCCTCCCCTCGGGAGATGGGTTTCGATCGGCCCTCCGGCCTCCCTGAGGGCTGGCTCCACGCCTGCTTGGTGTCTGGGACTCCTCCCGACCCGGCCCTGAAAGGATCAAAGGACAACATGGCAGGAAACTCCAACGAGCGGCCCACAGGCGCTAAGACCCCTGCCTACACGGACCCCAGACATCAAAGGGGGGTTGACCTATAACAAGGGGTGCTCTGGGACTATCAGGCAGATTCGACTCTGGAACGACGAGAGCCCTGCTGACGTGGTCGCGGCTCCCTTGCAACCTTGGAACACCTGAGCTCTGCTGAGTGACTCGTGGCTCCCCTGAAGATCGTAAGACCTCCGAACTTGTGCTTGAGCCCTGCTGAGTGACTCGCGGCTCCCCTGAAGATCGTAAGACCTCCGAACTTGTGCTTGAGCCCTGCTGAGTGACTCGCGGCTCCCCTGAAGATCGTAAGACCTCCGAACTTGTGCTGAGCCCTGCTGAGTGACTCGCGGCTCCCCTGAAAGATCGTAAGACCTCCGAACTTGTGCTCAAGCCCTGCTGAGTGACTCGCGGCTCCGAACGACTCCCTCGGTCCGGCTGGACCGCAGCGTATCCCCCCGGCTCGAGGATTGTGAGCTGTGCGTTGGGTACGCCCCTGCATTTGATCCGGATCCCCAAAGACTGTCCCGCTACCCCCTTTTCCCTACCGAGACTCTTTGAGCCCATGCTCTATTTGTACATATCTATCTTGGTGATCATAAAGATCCGACGTAGCTGAGTAGATAAAGGATCTGTTCCCAAGAACCTACTGTGTGGTGTCTCTTTGTCGTGTGGTGCCGTGTGTACGATCCTAGATACGAGACTCTTCCTCTGAGGAGTCTCCCGCCAGTGCCCGGCTACATTACCCCGAGGGTGGGTCTCAAGGTGGTCAGGTGACCTCCCTGTCTCTCCTGGGATCGCCTTCTAACACTGTTCCCATGAGGCACAGGGTCAAGACTGATTTGCATATGGCTGGGTTCAAACTGGAATGGCATGGTGAGCAAAAAACGATGGATTTAGGCCCAGATCTCTGTACTGGGGTGAATGTATGACATTGTTCTGCATTCTGTCCATCAATAGTTCTTTATGCATTTGTCACCCCGAGTGGGACGGGTATGCTCAGACGTGAGTCCCGTGCTCTCCATGCCACTGGAATCAAGCTATCCTGGCTGAAGAGGGGTGAAACCCCGAAACCGGTCCTAGGATGCTTGTTTCCAGTCCAGGGAGGACCAGGCTTGGCAGTTCGGGCTGGACTGTTCCCATGAGGCACAGGGTGAAGACTGATTTGCATATGGCTGGGTTCAAACTGGAATGGCATGGTGAGCAAAAAACGATGGATTTAGGCCCAGATCTCTGTACTGGGGTGAATGTATGACATTGTTCTGCATTCTGTCCATCAATAGTTCATTTTGCATTTGTCAGCCCGAGTGGGACGGGTATGCTCAGACGTGAGTCCTGTGCTCTCCATGCCACTGGAATCAAGCTATCCTGGCTGAAGAGGGGTGAAACCCCGAAACCGGTCCTAGGATGCTTGTTTCCAGTCCAGGGAGGACCAGGCTTGGCAGTTCGGGCTGGACTGTTCCCATGAGGCACAGGGTCAAGACTGATTGGCATATGGCTGGGTTCAAACTGGAATGGCATGGTGAGCAAAAAACGATGGATTTAGGCCCAGATCTCTGTACTGGGGTGAATGTATGACATTGTTCTGCATTCTGTCCATCAATAGTTCTTTTTGCATTTGTCACCCCGAGTGGGATGGGTATGCTCAGACGTGAGTCCCGTGCTCTCCATGCCACTGGAATCAAGCTATCCTGGCTGAAGAGGGGTGAAACCCCAAAACCAGTGCTAGGATGCTTGTTTCCAGTCCAGGGAGGACCAGGCTTGGCAGTTCGGGCTGGACTGTTCCCATGAGGCACAGGGTCAAGACTGATTTGCATATGGCTGGGTTCAAACTGGAATGGCATGGTGAGCAAAAAACGATGGATTTAGGCCCAGATCTCTGTACTGGGGTGAATGTATGACATTGTTCTGCATTCTGTCCATCAATAGTTCTTTTTGCATTTGTCACCCCGAGTGGGACGGGTATGCTCAGACGTGAGTCCCGTGCTCTCCATGCCACTGGAATCAAGCTATCCTGGCTGAAGAGGGGTGAAACCCCGAAACCGGTCCTAGGATGCTTGTTTCCAGTCCAGGGAGGACCTGGCTTGGCAGTTCGGGCTTGTTAGAAAAGGTAGACGGACCGGGAGGGTCGGCCGGGGTCAGGAGGAGAGGTCTCCGGGGAGAACCGTCTCCAGCGATCGTACAGACAAGTAACTTCCCCCCCCACAGACAGATACCACACACGGATAAGGTTCAGTGTTCTTTATAAGCACTTCTTAAGGTACGGTTGAATGGTACAAGGAGGTCTGGACTCAGGGGTCCCCTCGATTCGAGTCTCGCAAGGTAGGAAAGGGGGTAGCGGGACAGTCTGTCTACCAGTCAGGTAGTTCGGATGAGATGATGAGCTCACAATCCTCGAGCTTGGTGGTTAGGTGGTACGGGCCGCGGCAGCGCCAGCAGGTCCCGGTGATGATGGTCGTTACAACGGGCCGCGGCAGCGCCAGCAGGTCCCAGGAAGACGGTCGATGTACGGTCCGCGGCAGCGCCAGCAGGTCCCGGTGAAGATGGTTGTTACAACGGGCCGCGGCAGCGCCAGCAGGTCCCAGGAAGATGGTCGATGTACGGTCCGCGGCAGCGCCAGCAGGTCCCGGTGACGATGGTTGTTACAACGGGCCGCGGCAGCGCCAGCAGGTCCCAGGAAGATGGTCGATGTACGGTCCGCGGCAGCGCCAGCAGGTCCCGGTGAGGATGGAGATTGCAGAAGGCCGCGGCAGCGCCAGCAGGCAGAACGATGGGTCACAAGAGCGGGCTACGGCAGCGCCAGTAGACCGTCAAGGCTGAGTTCACTCGGTGTCTCTCGACTCCAGGATACAACTGCCTTCCTGCTCCGGAGCTGCCCCAGTTATAGGGCTGGTGCCCTTTGATGTCTGGACCCTCGCACTTGGAGGTCGGAGGGTCCGGGATGAAGGTGTCCAGACACCCAGCAGGGGGTGGAGCCAGTGCCTGGGGGAGCTGGGGGCGATCGGCACCTGGCGGGGGAGAGCCTTTGACACCTCGTTCTCCCATTGACCTGCCAAGTGGTCCGCTCACCTCCTGGGTGGATGGTGGTGCCGGGATGTCGGGGCCGGCCAGGCCCGGGGTTGGGGTCGGGGTGAGGCCACGCGGCCGCGTGGTGCAGGGCCCAAGATGGAGGCTTGACCCGGCCGGGGAAGCCGGTGGGGCTGGACCCCGTGATGAGTAGTGGTCCGAGGGCAGAAGATCCGTCGGGAGACGGGGTACAGGTGCTTGTCGCGGGGGTATGCCTGGTGGGCCGGAGCTCGGGCCCTGTCGTGCGGGGAGGGAGCAAGCCCTCTGTGTGGCCTGTCCAACATGCGTCCCCCCCAGCTGAAGGCGGGGAGAGTCACCCATCTCCTTGGGGACTCTCTTCGTCGAGGCGGAAAAAGCGGGACAGGCCATCCGCGTTGGCGTGGTCTTGGCCTGGTCGGTGCTCCACGGTGAAGTCCATTCCCTGCAGGGAAATGGACCAGCGCAAGAGTTTTGGGTTCTCCCCCCGCATCTGCATCAGCCATTGCAGGGGTCGATGGTCGGTTTGTACCCGGAAGTGGGTACCGAAGAGATAGGGTCGGAGCTTTTTGAGGGCCCACACTACTGCAAATGCCTCCCTCTCGATGGTGCTCCAACGCTGTTCTCGGGCCAGGAGACGTCGACTGATGAAGGCCACCGGCTGGTCATGACCTTCGGGGTTCAACTGCGAGAGGACGGCCCCGATGCCGTGGTCGGAGGCGTCGGTCTGCACCACAAATTCCCGACTGTAATCGGGGGCCTGGAGCACAGGGGCGGTGCACAGGGCGGCCTTCAGCTTCTCGAAGGCCGCTTGACAATCAGGAGTCCAGTTAATCCGCTTCGGTTGGTTCTTGGACGTGAGACCCGTGAGGGGCCCCACGATGCTGCCGTAGTCCTTCACGAACCGCCGGTAGTAGCCGGTGAGCCCCAAGAAGGCTCGGACCTCGGTCTGGGTGACGGGGGGCTGCCAGGACTGGATGGCCGCAATCTTAAGTTGTAGGGGGGCCACCAGCCCGCTCCCCACTTGGTGCCCAAGGTAGGTCACAGACCCTTGGCCAATTTGGCACTTGCCGGCCTTAATGGTGAGGCCGGCCCGCTGGAGGGCTTGTAGGACCTCTTGGAGGTGACGGAGGTGGTCGGACCAGTGGCGGCTGTATACAGCGATATCGTCCAGGTAGGCAGCGCTGAACTCTTCGAGCCCCGCCAAGACCTGGTTCACAAGGCGTTGAAACGTGGCGGGGGCATTCTTCATGCCAAAGGGCATGACCTTGAATTGATAGTGGCCATCGGGGGTAGAGAAGGCTGACCGTTCCTGAGCCCTGGGTGTGAGGCCGATCTGCCAGTAGCCCGCTGTTAGGTCGAAGATACTAAGGTAGCGGGCGGCCCCCAGCCGGTCGATCAGCTCGTCTGCTCAGGGGATGGGATGAGCGTCGGTCCGGGTGACAGCGTTCAAGCCCCGGTAGTCGACGCAGAATCTCAGTTCAGGTGCGGTGCCGGGGGCAGCGGCTTTGGGAACCAATACAACCGGACTGGCCCAGGGACTGTCCGAGGGCTCGATGACCCCGATCGTGAGCATCTTGGCCACTTCCTCTTGTATGCAGGCCCGTACCCGATCTGGTACGCGGTAGGCCCGGTGTCGGACAGGGGGACTGTCCCCGGTGTCTACGTCGTGCAAACACCAAGGGGTGACCCCGGGGGTGAGGGAGAACAGGGCAGCGAACTGCAGCAGGAGGTTCCGGCAGTCCTGGCGTTGCTCCGAAGTGAGGGCGTCAGAGAGCCGGACCCCGTCCACGGAGCCGTCATTCTCCTGAGTCTTCAGAAGATCCGGGAGGGGTTCGGAGTCTTCCTCTGCCCCACTGTCCGTAGCCATCAGGAGGCTGAGTTCTGAGCGCACAAAGTGTGGTTTGAGTCGGTTGGTGTGGAGGACCCGAAGGGGGTTCCGGGAGGTCCCCATGTCGATGAGGTAAGTGACGGGGCTTTTGCGCTCGACCACTTTGAAGGGCCCCGTCCACTTATCTTGCAAGGCACATGGTTCGGTGGGGGACATCACCCATACCTGCTGACCAGGCTCGAATTCAACGGAGGAGGCATTGTGATCATACCACCTCTTCATGTCCTCCTGGCTGGCCTCGAGGTTCGCCTTGGCCATCTCCCTGAAGCGCCGGGTCTGGTTTCGTAGGGCAAGGATGTATTTGAAGACGTCTGGAGGGGTTGTTAGGGGGGCCATCTCCCAACCTTCCTTGACTAGGCTGAGGGGCCCTCGCACAGGGTGCCCGTACAGGAGTTCGAAAGGGCTAAAACCGAGGGACTTCTGGGGAACTTCCCGGTAGGCGAAGAGGAGGCACGGGAGTAGTACATCCCACTGGCGACGGAGGGGCTCTTCCAATCCCCCAATCATCCCCTTGAGAGTGCGGTTAAAACGCTCCACTAGTCCGTTCCCTTGGGGGTGATAGGGGGTCGTGAATCTGTAGGTGACCCCGCATTGTTGCCAGAGGGACTTCATGTATTTGGATATGAAATTTGTGCCTCGGTCGCTGACGACTTCTCTGGGGAAGCCTACCCGGGAGAAGATCCCCATTAGGGCCCGGCCAACCACCGGAGCTGTCACGGTCCGTAGGGGCACCGCCTCGGGGTAGCGGGTGGCATGGTCCACTAGCACTAAGATGAACCTGTGTCCTTGTGCCGTGCGGGGGTCCAGAGGCCCCACAATGTCTATCCCCACCCTCTCGAACGGGGTGGTGACCACAGGGAAGGGTTGCAGAGGGGCTTTCAGCTTCCGACCACTCTTCCCGCTGGCTTGGCATGTGGGGCAAGATCGGCAGTGGTTCAGGACGTCATTCCTCATTTTTGGCCAGAAAAAGTGGGTCACTAGGCGACTGTACGTTTTGTCCTGGCCCAGGTGTCCAGCCAGGGGGACATCGTGGGCTAAGTTGAGCAGAAAGTCTCTGAAGCGGAGAGGTACCACCAGAACTCGACCGGCCCCCAGCTCGGCGATTCTTTGCTCGCTGTAGAGCAGGTCGTTATCCCAGTAGACCCAGTGAGTTCCGGTGGCGTCCCCTGCGTTTTGGGCGCTGGCTTGTTGGCGGAGTCCCTCGAGGGAGGGACAGGTCTTTTGTTCCTGGCGGAACTGTTCTTGGGTGGGCCCCCCTTCTTGACGCCACTGAGCCAGATCCGGAAGGTCCTGGGGTTGCGCGTCCTCTTCGGTCGTCGGGTCCGGGAGGCCGGCCTCGCCGTTGCCCTCTACTGGGGCGACCGGGGGCGGAGGTGCTGGCCATTCGGGTTCTTCTGATCGGGGGGCGGCACGGGCGGCCATGGACCGGGTGGTTATGCAGGCCCAGTCCGGGAGGCCCAGCATCCCCAGGTGCTCTCTTCTCTCGACGGTGGCCCACGGGGAACTCTCGAGATCATTCCCCAGGAGGCAGTCCACGGGGGCATCGTCCCGGACCGTCACTTTCAGCAGGCCGGAGACCCCTCCCCATTCGAATGGGACGCAGGCCATTTTACACATACTCTCAGAGTTATCTGCCGAGCGGACGGGGCAGAGAATGTTCGGCAGGATCTGCTCGGGCTTCACCAGGTGACAGCGGACGGCCGTCACACTGGCGCCGGTGTCACGCAGGGCCTCGGCCCTCTGTCCATTAATGGTCACCCACTGACCGTATTTCCTGGTGTTGGCGGGTAGGGGAGCCCGCGGGACCATGTCTCTTCCCCCTAAGCACGCCAGGACCATGGCGGCCGGTTCCCACCCTTGCTGGGCCGGCTCATACTCTTCGGGTTCCTCCGATAATCGCTCTTCTCCCAGGGCGGCGGCCGCTACCTGGCGGGGCTTGGGTGTTTGGTTTAGCGGGCAGCTCGGGTCATTGGCGTAGTGGCCTAGTCGCTGGCACCGGTGGCACGTGACGTTGGCTTGGAACCCGGGCCGCAACGGGGGGTTGCCCCGGCCGGCCGGAGGCGGGGTGCTGGCCACGGGTGTTGCTGGCAAGGTGTCTCTCCCTCGACCCTGGCCCCCTCCTCCTCCCCGAGGACGGTGCTGGCCTTGGCTGCTTCTGTTCTGGTCGTGTGGCCCTTTCCGGCCCACTCGGGTGCTTTCCCATCGGTCAGCTTCGGCGGCGAGCTGCCGGGGGTCAGTCAGCTTACTGTCGAGGAGGTGCTGCCTGAGCTCGACGAAACAGTTGTTTGACAGGTGCTCCCATACCATAAGGTTGAAGAGTTGTTCGTAGGTGGTGACCTGACTCCCCTTGATCCAACCCTCGAAGGCACGGCTGAAATAGTTCACGTATTCTACCCAAGTTGTACCTGGGATCCGGGTGCAATCTCTGAACCTCTGGCGGTACATCTCGGGTGTGAGGCCGTAGCGGGTGAGGAGGGCAGCCTTCATGTGGTCGTAGGACGACATTTGGTGATCTGGGAGCTGCAGTAGGGCATCGCGACCCTCGTTGATAAACCTCCCCCAAAGTCCGGCTCCCCAATCACTCCGGTCGATCCGGTGGGAGGTCATGGCGATCTCATAGGCTTTAAACCATTGCTGTATGTCGTCTTCTCGGACATACTCGCGGACAACATCCTTGGGGATATGGACTTTTTTCTCAATTGGCCCCGGGGTGTGTGGTCGCTCAGGCACCCCCAGTTCCTTATTCTGTTTTCGCAGTTCTATCTCCGCTAGTCGGCGCTCGTGCTCGAGCGTTATTTTTTTCTCCTCCAGCTCTCTCTGTCTCTGCTTCTCTTCTCGTTCATCTCGGAGCCGCATGTGCTCGAGGTTGAGTTTCTGTTCAGCTAACTTGAGTTCCCCATCCATCTTGAGTCGTGCCATCTCCAACTCGTGTAATCTGATTCTGTCTCTTTCTCGGATCTCCTCCTGTGAGAGGCCCGTTCCCCGCTCCTCGGGAGCCGTGGCGTTCCCCTCTGGTGTGATGCTGTTTTGGTCTGGTGTGACGCTGCTTTGGTCGGAGGGTCCTGCGACCCCAGTTTCTGTCCATGACTCAAGGGCGCGCTTTAGATCATCCTTGGTACTTAGGCCGGTGGTAGCAATGCCAAGTTCTATGCAAAATTGTCTCAGTTCGCGGTGGTTGTATTCTTCTAATTTCTCCATTTGGAATTTCTCGGTGGGGCTGCTATCTTTGGTCGACATCGTGTTTTTGTCGTGGGGTGAGCTACTCTCTGTACGATTACGCGTTGATTCGGATCGCGCCGCTGGCCACCAATGTTAGAAAAGGTAGACGGACCGGGAGGGTCGGCCGGGGTCAGGAGGAGAGGTCTCCGGGGAGAACCGTCTCCAGCGATCGTACAGACAAGTAACTTCCCCCCCCACAGACAGATACCACACACGGATAAGGTTCAGTGTTCTTTATAAGCACTTCTTAAGGTACGGTTGAATGGTACAAGGAGGTCTGGACTCAGGGGTCCCCTCGATTCGAGTCTCGCAAGGTAGGAAAGGGGGTAGCGGGACAGTCTGTCTACCAGTCAGGTAGTTCGGATGAGATGATGAGCTCACAATCCTCGAGCTTGGTGGTTAGGTGGTACGGGCCGCGGCAGCGCCAGCAGGTCCCGGTGATGATGGTCGTTACAACGGGCCGCGGCAGCGCCAGCAGGTCCCAGGAAGACGGTCGATGTACGGTCCGCGGCAGCGCCAGCAGGTCCCGGTGAAGATGGTTGTTACAACGGGCCGCGGCAGCGCCAGCAGGTCCCAGGAAGATGGTCGATGTACGGTCCGCGGCAGCGCCAGCAGGTCCCGGTGACGATGGTTGTTACAACGGGCCGCGGCAGCGCCAGCAGGTCCCAGGAAGATGGTCGATGTACGGTCCGCGGCAGCGCCAGCAGGTCCCGGTGAGGATGGAGATTGCAGAAGGCCGCGGCAGCGCCAGCAGGCAGAACGATGGGTCACAAGAGCGGGCTACGGCAGCGCCAGTAGACCGTCAAGGCTGAGTTCACTCGGTGTCTCTCGACTCCAGGATACAACTGCCTTCCTGCTCCGGAGCTGCCCCAGTTATAGGGCTGGTGCCCTTTGATGTCCGGACCCTCGCACTTGGAGGTCGGAGGGTCCGGGATGAAGGTGTCCAGACACCCAGCAGGGGGTGGAGCCAGTGCCTGGGGGAGCTGGGGGCGATCGGCACCTGGCGGGGGAGAGCCTTTGACACCTCGTTCTCCCATTGACCTGCCAAGTGGTCCGCTCACCTCCTGGGTGGATGGTGGTGCCGGGATGTCGGGGCCGGCCAGGCCCGGGGTTGGGGTCGGGGTGAGGCCACGCGGCCGCGTGGTGCAGGGCCCAAGATGGAGGCTTGACCCGGCCGGGGAAGCCGGTGGGGCTGGACCCCGTGATGAGTAGTGGTCCGAGGGCAGAAGATCCGTCGGGAGACGGGGTACAGGTGCTTGTCGCGGGGGTATGCCTGGTGGGCCGGAGCTCGGGCCCTGTCGTGCGGGGAGGGAGCAAGCCCTCTGTGTGGCCTGTCCAACAGGGCTGGACTGTTCCCATGAGGCACAGGGTCAAGACTGATTTGCATATGGCTGGGTTCAAACTGGAATGGCATGGTGAGAAAAAACGATGGATTTAGGCCCAGATCTCTGTACTGGGGTGAATGTATGACATTGTTCTGCATTCTGTCCATCAATAGTTCTTTTTGCATTTGTCACCCCGAGTGGGACGGGTATGCTCAGACGTGAGTCCCGTGCTCTCCATGCCACTGGAATCAAGCTATCCTGGCTGAAGAGGGGTGAAACCCCGAAACCGGTCCTGGGATGCTTGTTTCCAGTCCAGGGAGGACCTGGCTTGGCAGTTCGGGCTGGACTGTTCCAATGAGGCACAGGGTCAAGACTGATTTGCATATGGCTGGGTTCAAACTGGAATGACATGGTGAGCAAAAAACGATGGATTTAGGCCCAGATCTCTGTACTGGGGTGAATGTATGACATTGTTCTGCATTCTGTCCATCAATAGTTCTTTTTGCATATAATCTAATCACCGGCATCCCACTGCGGCACCCACCATGGTGCCGATTCCGATCCGTTAAAAAAAATTACCGTACGACTCGTATCGGTATTTTTTTACGTACGAATCGTACAAGTGCCGTCCCACCGGTGAAGTACGATTCGTACGTGAAAAATACATACGAATCGCTTCGGGAAAAGTCTACGAGACGTCCCCGGACAGTTATACACACAAATCGTAAAACTGAAGTCCGAGCGCGCAAGTACGATCCGTACCGCCCGTCCGAAAACACAAGCGCATGGAAGAGGCCCCGTACGGAGCGAACGCCGTACCACTCGTATCCGGGTAAACTTGTGCCCGGGATACGAGCCGTACAGCCCCCCCCATATGTCTGCACCGTACCCCCCCATGTCCGCACTCTACCCCAACCCCGTACGTGTACGCACCGTACCCCACCACAGTACCCCAGCCCCATACATGTACGCACCGTACCCCACCACCGTACCCCAGCCCCTTTGTAGGTTTGTCTGGGCAAGATTATTAGTCTTATTTTTTGTGGAAGAAATTCCAGTTCAATACAAGTTAATCCAAAGGTGAGTAATCATTTATTGGCACTCTGTTCATAAGAGTGGGTACAAGGAAAGAGAAGAAAAGATCTGTTCGGCTTCACGTACGCTATGTGAAGCCGAACAGATCTTTTGAACCAGGTATTAGCCGAGATTAGAGAATCCCTTGGTATTGTAACCAATTACATCGCTGACAAAACTTAATACGGAAGTACCCGCCCTGAGGAAGCCCCAGGCCGGATGGCCATGTAGGGGGCGAAACACGTGTTGGCTGTGCCACCTTTTCTCTTTCCTTGTACCCACTCTTATGAACAGAGTGCCAATAAATACCAGCACAAAAAGGATTTATGCTTAATATCCGGCTAGTAAGGGATCGGGACCTTTTTCCCCTTTCTTGAAGAAAGTACCCCAGCCCCTTACTTGTACGCACCGTACCCCACCACCGTACCCCAGCGCCGTACCCCAGGCCCGGACCTGGACGCACCATACCCCAGCGCCCTACACCAGCCCCGTACCCCAGCACCGTACTCAACACCGTACCCCAGCACCCTACTTGTATGCACCGTACCCCACCACCATACCCCAGCCCCGTACTTGGACGCACTGTACCCCAGCGCCGTACCCCATGCCCCTACTTGGACACACCGTACCCCAGCACCGTACCTCAGCCCCGTACATGTACGCACCGTACCCCAACACCTTACCCCAGCACCGTACTTGTACGCACCGTACCCCAACACCGTACCCCACCACCGTACCCCAGCATCGCGTATGTACGAACCGTACAACAACATTGCATATGTGTGCACTGTACAACAACATCGCGTATGTACGCACCTTACATACGCTAAAACAACTCGTACAGAACCAGGACACTGTAAAACAGCACATGGAGGGTTAATTCGACTCGCACAATACCACAAAACACGTCTACAGTACAAAAAACATCTAAAAGACTGACCTGGCACATTCAAACAGGCAAACAGAGGCCCAAACTCACAAACACCTCTTATAACACACCCACCAAAAGTTCAAACCCAGCCACACCCACAAATGGACCAATAAAAAGGGCCCACTCTCACAAACCATGAGCCTTTGCAACAGACCCACTGCTGACAGACATCACACACAAACAACTGCACCCATACACCTTAACTTACACACCTTCACACAACCTCCTTCACACATACCCCCTCTACACATTCACACACACACCTACACATTCACACCCACATACCCACAACCATCCACACCCACACCCCGCACCATGCCCACAGACAAGAATCCAAAGTTCACAAGGGAGGAGCTGGACATCCTTATCAACGAAGTCATCAGAGTCGAGCCACAGCTCTTTGGAACATTGGTCAGACAGACCAGCATAGCTGAAAAATCACGCCTGTGGCAGAGGATCGTCGATCGGGTGAATGCTGTTGCGCCCATCAGAAGGACCAGGAATGAATGCCAATCCAGGTGGTATGATCTGCGGAGGGCAGTCAAGCACAAAATGAACGAGGACTACGCCCAGAGTAACATCACTGGAGGTGGGCTGCCCCGCAGACCGGTACATTACCATCCCTGGGAGGAGAAGGTGATGGCCCTGCTTCCGCCGTGGGAGTACACGGAGTCGAAGGAGTTGCCGAGCCTGGTGAGTACACAAACAACTTACGTAACATGGGGGTAATGGCATCCACACCCCAACTACAACAAATGCACTCACCTACCCCCAAGCCCTCACCGGACACAACCACACTCAAAAACAACGCTCATGCCACTAACATGTGTATGCCCCATTCACAAAGCAAGGCCATGCCATGTCCCAGCCTACACAAACCACAAACCCAAGACTGGATGTCCGGGATGCTGGGAGGGTGGGGATCACTAAACATATTGTACAACTCAGAAACAGACACCATTGCCCTCAGCCCATATGGCCCAGGTACATACCCATGCACCATGCGCAATGCACAGGGACTGGCAAAGTACTTACAAGGTAGCTGACACTTGGCCCTGCTGTAGGCAGCACAAGGCCCTCCTGTGACAACTGCAAACTCTAACACAAACACAACAAGCTCAGATATCTAGAACAGGAACTCACACTCACTGACATGGCAGCATGCTCCATGGGGGGACAGATACATCACCTGGGAGACCCACTGCCAAATCACACTACACCCACCAGCAGGCACCGTCAATCAATCAACAATCGATCAGGGTACTTGTAAGGCGCGCTACTTACCTGTGAGGGTCTAAAGGCGCTGAGGGGGGGTTCCACTACTGCTTGAAGAGCCAGGTCTTGAGGAGTCTTCTGAAGGCAAGTAGGTCTTGGGTCAGTCGTAGGTGGGTTGGGAGGGTGTTCCAGGTCTTGGCGGCGAGGTAGGAGAAGGATCTGCCGCAGGCGGTGGTACGTTGGATGCGGGGGACAGCTGCGAGGGCGAGGCTGCCGGAGCGGAGCTGGTGGGTGGGGGTGTAGAAACTGAGTCTGATGTTCAGGTAGGCTTGTCCAGCGTTGTGGAGTGCCTTGTGTGCGTGGGTGAGGAGCTTGAATGTGATCCTCTTGTCGATGTGGAGCCAGTGTAGGTCACTCAGGAGGAGGGTGATGTGGCTTTGGCGGGGGGCGTTGACGATCAGTTGTGCGGAGGCGTTTCGGAAGCGTTGTAGCCGCCGTTGGTGTTTGGATGGGAGTCCTGCGTAGAGTTCATTGCCGTAGTCCAGCCAGCTGCTGACGAGGGCCTGTGTCACTGTTCTACTTGTCTCGTCGGGGTCCACCAGTAGATCCGGCGGAGCGTGCGTAGGGTGTTGTAGCAGGAGGAGGAGACGGCGTTGACCTGCTTGGACATGGAGAGGGAGGATGCGAGGATCAATCCTAGGTTGCATGCGTGGTGGGTGGGTGTCGGTGCTGTCCCCAGAGCGATCGGCCACCAGGAGTCGTCCCAGGCTGAGGGTGTGGGTCTGAGGATGAGGACCTCCGTCTTGTCCGAGTTCTGTTTCAGATGGCCGCTCCTCATCCAGTCTGCGATGGCCCTCAGACCCTCGTGGATGTTTGTTTTGGCGGTGTGAGGGTCCTTGGTGAGGGAGAGGATGAGCTAGGTGTCGTCGGCGTAGGAGATGTTTTTGAGGTTGTGGTTGCAGGCCACTTGTATGAGGGGGGCCATGTGGATGTTGAACAGTGTCGGGCTGAGGGATGATCACCCCTTACACAAGCACACACCCCTGGGGCAGCCAATGGAGTTACCCACTCTCACAATGGACATGTGACACAACAAGATCAAGCCACAGCCAAAGAAGCATCCAAGCCCAAATTCTACATGTCAAACACCCTGGAGAACATTTCAATCAGTCCCCTGCTACATACCCATCCACAAGTGAACATTGATGTGAATGCTAGGCACATACAACTACCTGGAGGAACTGTGGCAACTAGAATAAGTATGAAACATGGATGTCGCATTAAACAGCATTAACATTGTCTCTCTCTCACACACAGGGCAACGTCATGGATCTCTCCCCAACAATGGGGGGGAAGTACCACAGTCCCAGGCTCGGGAGGAACCTGGTCCCACCGGCAGCGACACCTCACAACACTCCGCGGATGATCCCAACCCACCTGGCCCCTCTGGTGTCCAAGCCCCTGCAGCACCTGCTTCAGGTAAATCTGTGCCAACCACCACCCCCATTCCTGCCACATCCCAGGAGACACCCAGGAGCCCTGCCCACACTGAACAACTGAGCCAGTCTGACCTGGAGGGACAAGGTTCGCCGGGCACCCAGGAGGAGGCAGCCAACATCGACACTGCCATCCCTCAGGGGTCCCGTAAACCCGATGTGCCCACAACGGCAGGCCAGGATCGTGTGGGCAGGGGTGATGGGAGTGGAGGCAGGTGGAGGCGAGAACCTGACCAGACAGCTGAAGGGACAGGTATGTCACACGTACGCAACATCATGGAGGCATACCGGCGTGACACCAGGGCCATCAGTCAGGTAATGGCGACCCTCACAGACATTAAGAATCAGCAGGCCGAGCAACACGCCAGTCAACAACAACACCAAGGATGGATGGAGGCAAGACTGGCTGAGCTCCTGGCAGTGCAAAGGTACATAAGCCATTCACTCCGTCGGATCACCGACAACATGGGCAACCCTCCCTGTGACACCAGGCGCAGACCAGCACCAGCCACAGGGAGGGAGGAGGAGGAGGAGGATTTGTCCAACGGAGAATCCCAAACATCGTCAAGGCCTGCATCTAAGCATCCCCGGAGGAAGGTGGGTCGTCCACGGAAAAGACTGTGAGAGGCAGCGGACCATCCACATCTCCCAGGTCACCTGGCCTGGCACCTGGCCTTCATGCGCAACAGCAGCACATCATTCACTGACATTCTCTGCCACATGGACTTGCTGGACACAGTCTGACCAATGATGACCAACACTGTGGTCTGGACTCTGATGACTTCAAATGCCAAGGATCCCATCTCCCCCTGTGAACTTTGGATTCTATGCACCCGGTAGAGCACCTTATTTTTTCTACCAAAACACGCACCCCACCGAGAATAAAACTATTTCTTTGTCCTGAGATGTTGCAGTCATTTTGCATTAGTCCACAACATACGTGTGGGTAAATGTCAAACTATGCCTGAGTGTTGAACTAACTCCAGCCATCCATACCCTGGGATCCGAGTCCGGTACAGGACACACATGGGTCACAATGTAACATCCGATACAGCCTGGGAGCCCAATACTCACCCGTGATGGCCTCAAGCTGCTGAGGGGGGGCTTGAAATACTCTGCGGACACACCAATCAGGAAGAGGATGATGAAGGCCTAGAGGTCATGGCTTATGTGGAGGTTCCCGGGGAGGAAGTCCCAGGTATGTTTGTCCAGGCATGAGAACCTTCTCCTTCATGCTGGAGTGTTGTGGATGTGAAGAATGGTGGCCAGGCCAAGTTCGGATGCATAGAGTTGGGCCAACGGGGTCTTGGATGACAGACGTACAAGGTTGGATTTTGGGTCTGGGGTTGTTGACTGCCTCCTGAGTGTGTGTGAGGAGTGTGAAGGTCATCCTGCAGCACACAGTGATCCCTTGCAGCTATCCCAGGTGGACGGTGATGTTGATGGGGTGCGGGATGTTGAAGCTGAGTTGTGCAGATGCACCCTGGAGGTGGACAAGTTTCCCGTGAGTTTGGATGTACTTGCTCCGTAGAGGGCGGGGCAGTAGTTGACACGGCTGGTGTCGTGGACCTGGGGGATGGTCTGTCTTTCCTCGGAGTGGATCTATCTGAGGATCATTTGCATCATGCAGAGGGTGTTGCAGCATGAGGTACAGATGCTGGTGATTTGCATGGCAAATGTGAGTGACAAATCCATGATGCACACCATCTTGTGTGCGTGGCCACTAGGTGTTTGTGTAGGGCCCCTACGGGTGGGACACAAGGAGTTGAGCCAGCTGTAAGGGAACAATCCTCAGATGATTACCTCAGTCCTGTACAAGTCCAGCCTCAGGTGGCTGATGTTCAGCCATTCATCCACGGACCTCATGCCTTCTTGAATGTTGGAACTGGCAATGGCTGCGTCTTTGGTGAGGGTGAGGAGCACCTGGCTGTCAATGGCATACGACATGATGATGAGGTTGTGTGCGCATGTGATGGTGGAGAGGGGGGTCCTGGACACATAGAAGATTGACACGCTGAGAGATGATCCCTGGGCCATGTGCCAGATGACGCCACTGTACTACATGCTGAAGGCTTGAGTCCCACTCCCATGGCCTTGCTGGTGGACGGAGCCGGTGTGGAGTAGGAGGGACATGACCTGGTTGGTGTGACAGGGACTGGAAGGCGGGGCAGCACTGTGTAGGCAGTTGGAGTTGCACACTCAGCATGCAAAGGTGTCGTGTGTGCGCTTAGGGTATGCCTGAGAGCAGGCGGTTGATTTTCGGATGGACATTGCTTGGAGGGTGGCTGCAACATCAGACTGTAGTGTGATGTGGTCATGCAAGGACATAAGGGTCGTGCAATGTGCACGTTGCATGTGCTGACGGTCCTGCCTTTGGTACCGCGTGGCCGCAACAGTGGCACAGACAAGATGATGACAGCCAAATGAATGGGTGGAGGGAGGCAGGGAGGAGCATCTTTGAGGCGTGTGTGTTGCCGAATCCCGCTACTTTGTGGGCCCTTGCTGCAGGGACCGCAGCAGCAGGCGGCATGTCCTGGAAACCATGCCAAAAGTAGCACACAAAGACAAGGATGTCCGAAAGGACAACTGCAACAGGCGTATGTAAAGGAAGGAGGGTCCGGTTACCCATGGCACACCCAGAGAAAATGGATGCACAATCACCAAAGTTGACTGACACAGTATCAGGAAACAGAAGGCTGAGCCGCGCACAGGAGACACACCCTCAGCAGGCGTTGACGGCCCGTCGTGGGGACCAACATGCCCAAATACATACACAACCATGGACTTCATGCACAATCGAGATTCTAACCCATGAAGAACTGCATGCATGTAGCCAAACTACACATAGACTCATATGCACAATCTTTGACAACTATGCCAGAGATGCCGCATGCAAAGTGGCAAGAGACCTGCATTGACAGAGATGAGGCACCTTGGAGGGTTGAGGAACCCCTTTATTACTCAGGCTCACACTAAGGGAAATGCATCTATATGAACAGACACACAGGTCATTTGGCTGAACATGTGAGACCTACACTGGACACCCCCTTCACAACACAGATGTTGTAAATCCAAATGGCCTGGCACACAAGTTAAGTGGATGATCCAAACACCCCCTGCTGCACACGGAGAGGCTGCAATTCCCCATTGAGCCTGTTATGGGGATGTCCCACACCATGTCCACCCGTAGCATCCCGTATGTTTCTGAGGGAAGTTTTACACACATTGATGCCTTCATCAGAATCCACAAACCATTCAATCAATCAATCAATCAAGACATTTATATAGCGCACTACTCACCCGGAGGGTCTCAAGGCGCTTGGGGAGGGGGAAGTCCGCTACTGCTCGAACAGCCAAGTCTTGAGCTGCTTCCTGAAGGCGAGGTGGTCTTGGGTCAGGCGGAGGTGGGTCGGGAGGGAGTTCCAAGTCTTGGCGGCCAGGTAGGAGAAGGACCTTCCTCCTGTGGTGGCTCTTCGGATGCGGGGGACGGCGGCGAGGGCATGGCTGGTCGATCGAAGCTGACGAGCGGGAGTGTAGAAGTTGAGGCGGCTGTTGAGGTATCTTGGGCCTTGGTTGTGTAGGGCTTTGTGTGCGTGGGTGAGGAGGAGGAAGGAGATTCTCTTGTTGACCGGGAGCCAGTGCAGGTCTCTCAGGTGTCCGGAGATGTGGCTGTGTCGGGGGATGTCGAGGATGAGTCTTGCTGAGGCGTTCTGGATCCGCTGGAGTCTCTTCTGGAGCTTGGCGGTGGTTCCGGCGTAGAGGGCATTGCCGTAGTCCAGTCGGCTGGTGACGAGGGCCTGGGTGACCGTCTTCCTGGTCTCGGTGGGGATCCACCGGAAGATCTTACGTAGCATGCGCAGGATGTTGAAGCACGACGAGGAGACGGCGTTGACTTGTCTGGTCATGGAGAGGGAGGAGTCCAAGATGAAGCCCAGAATGCGTGCGTGGTCTGTTGGTTTGGGTGCGCTGCCCAGGGCGGGGGGCCACCAGGAGTTGTCCCAGGCAGAGGGTGAGGAGCCCAGGATGAGAACTTCCGTCTTGTCTGCGTTCAGCTTCAGGCGGCTGTTCATCATCCACTCGGCGACGTCTTTCATCCCATCGTGTAGGTTGGCTCTGGCGGTGGCGGGGTCGTTGGTGAGGGAGAGGATCAGCTGGGTGTCGTCGGCGTAGGAGATGATGTTGAGGTTGTGTTGGAGTGCGATGGCCGCAAGGGGGCTCATGTAGGCATTGAAGAAGGTGGGGCTGAGCGAGGAGCCTTGAGGAACGCCGCAGATGACTTTGGTGGCTTCTGATCTGAACGGGGGTAGGCGGACTCTCTGTGTACTTCCGGCGAGGAAGGAGATGATCCATTCTAGTGCCTTCTCCTGGATTCCGACGTTGCTGAGGCGCTGCACTAGGGTGCGGTGGCAGACAGTGTCGAACGCCGCGGAGAGGTCCAGGAGGATGAGGGCCGCTGTTTCTCCGTTGTCGAGCAGGGCTCGGATGTCGTCAGTGGCTGCGATGAGGGCGGTCTCGGTGCTGTGGGTGGCTCGGAAGCCAGACTGCGAGAGGTCGAGGGATCCGTTCGTCTCGAGAAAGGCGGCCAGCTGCTTGTTGACGGTCTTCTCGATGACTTTGGCCGGAAACGGGAGGAGCGAGATGGGACGGTAGTTTTTGAGTTCGGTGGGGTCCGCTGATGGTTTCTTCAGTAGAGCGCTGAGTTCGGCGTGCTTCCAGCTCTCCGGGAAGGTGGCGGTGTCAAAGGAGGTGTTGATGATGTCCCGCAACTGGGGTGCGATGACAGCGTCGGCTTTGTTGAAGACGTGGTGAGGGCAGGGGTCGGTTGGAGATCCGGAGTGGATGGAGTTCATCGTACGGATGGTGTCTTCGGTGGTGATCGGGGTCCAGGCGCGGACGGTGGTGGTGGGGGGCGTTGGTGCGGTCGTGGGGTGCATCGGTTGTGTGCTGAAGCTGTTGTGTATGTCTGCGATCTTGTTGTGGAAGTAGGAGGCGAGGGAGTTGCAGAGGTCTTGAGATGGGGTGATGTCGTTGTTTCCGGCGTTGGGGTTGTAGAGCTCTTTGACGATGTTGAAGAGTTCCTTGCTGTTGTGTGCGTTGTTGTCCAGTCGTGCCTTGAATGCAGTTTTCTTGGTGGCGTGGATCAGTTGGTGGTGTTTTCGGGTGGTGAGCTTGAGGGTGGTCATGTTGACTGGTGTCGGGTCTCTGCGCCATGCTTTCTCGAGGGCGCGGCAGTTCTTCTTAGAGCTCTTGAGTTCGTCGGTGAACCAGGATGCTCTCCTGCTGCCGGGTCTGCTAGGCGGGGTCCTCAGTGGGGCGAGGTCATCTGCGCAGTTGCTGATCCACTTCGTGAGGTTGTTGGCGGCCTGGCTGGGGTTCGCTGAGCTGGAGGGTGGGTCCTGGCTCAGGGATGCGGCGAGCTGGTCGGCTGTGATCTTGTTCCAGCTTCTGCGTGCAACCTGTTGCTGGTGGTGGTGGATCGTGGTTCTTCTGAAGCTGAAGTGGATGCAGCTGTGATCCGTCCAGTGGAGTCCGGTGGCGTGGCTGATGACGATGTCCTTGCTGGATGAGAAGACGGCGTCGAGTGTGTGTCCCGCGTAGTGGGTGGGGGTGGTCACCAGCTGCTTGAGACCGAGGTTGGAGAGGTTGTCCAGCAGGGTGGTGGTGTTGCGGTCGTTGTTGTTCTCCAGGTGGAAGTTGAGGTCCCCGAGGAGGATGTAGTCAGCGGAGGGGAGGGCGTGTGGGCTGATGAGGTCGGCGATGTCTTCGCTGAATTGTGTGCGTGGTCCCGGTGGTCTGTAGATGAGGGTGCCTCTGAGGGTGGTCTTGGGGTCGGTGTGGATCTGGAAGTGCAGGTGTTCGGCGGTTGTGAGGGTGTCGTCGGTGTTGGTCGTGATGCGGATGGTGTTCCTGTGGATGATGGCGATGCCTCCTCCCGTCTGGTTGGTGCGGTCCCTCCGGGTGATCTTGTATCCGTCCGGGATGGCGATGGCGATGGCGATGTCGGGCGCTGAGGAGGCGTTCATCCAGGTTTCCGTGAGGAAAGCAACGTCTGGAGATGTGGTGTCGAGGAGGTTCCAGAGTTCGATGGCGTGTCTGTGGACGGAGCGGGTGTTGAGCAGGATGCACTTGAGGTGGTTGCTGCTGGTGTTCGGCTTGGTGGGTGTTGGTGTAGTGCAGGTCCGGTTGCAGGTGAACTTGCAGGAGTGGCAGCTGAAGGGTCCGTGGGTGCGTCTCGGTGTGGCTCGGTAGCATCCCGGGATTCGGCCGGTGTTGAGTGCGTTGAGTTCGGTGGAGTCGTAGGTCCGGCGGGTGGGCTGGTGTGTGCGGGGGCCAGGGGTCCTGGTGCAGGGCGCGGTCCAGGCGCGGACGGGCGCAGACGGGCTTACCTTTGGCGCACCTTCGGCGCACAATCGGCGCGCCCGCTGCGCGAGCACGCTGCGCGTACGCGCGGTTGCCATTTATGGCGAAGTGGGAGGGAGGGAGGATCAGCTGGGAGGCGGGAGCAGGGAGGGCACAGAAGGCAAAGGGGGCGTGGCCGCAAGCACGGCGGCGGGAAGCGGGGAGCGGGGTGGGGGGCACAGGGGGCACAAAGAGGGAAACGGCACAGCCAAGAGACAAAGCAAAATCACTGGGAACAGTACAGTAAGAGGAAAAAAGAACAAAACAATGCACAAACCAAATTACAAGCACACAGCTACAGCGGGGGGCGGAGTCTTCGGGGCGGGCTCAGCGAGGCTGAGGGCAGTAGCGGGGAGAAGTAGCACACGCTACAGCTGGTGGCCGTGCGGCGCGGGAGTGTCCTGAGCACAGGTCACACTCACCTGCGCCGCGCGGTCGCCATTTATGGCCAAGTGGGAGGGAGGGAGGATCAGCTGGGAGGCGGGAGCGGGGAGGGCACAGAAGGCAAAGGGGGCGTGGCCGCAAGCACGGCGGCGGGAAGCGGGGAGCGGGGCGGGGGGCACAGGGGGCTCAAAGAGGGAAACGGCACAGCCAAGAGACAAAGCAAAATCACTGGGAACAGTACAGTAAGAGGAAAAAAGAACAAAACAATGCACAAACCAAAATTACAAGCACGCAGCTACAGCGGGGGGCGGAGTCTTCGGGGCGGGCTCAGCGAGGCTGAGGGCAGTAGCAGGGAGAAGTAGCACACGCTACAGCTGGTGGCCGTGCGGCGCTGGAGTGTCCTGAGCACAGGACCATTAGAGATGACTGTCACAAAGGTTGACTATCAATTCATGGGAGTCATGCTACATGTCATGTGCCCCATGGTGAGTCGACATGTATGCATGGTAACCCAACATGCACAGGAGCAGTCCCCACACATTCCAAACACGTAACACCCCCAAAATGCCTTGCTGCAATCCTCACCCAAAATGACTTTTCCCCATGTCCGTGCATGGAACGCTGATTCAGCACACGTTGCAATACTCATGAGGAATAGCAGGAGGCCAACGATGACACGACCAGACAACATGCGCAAGAACCTGTGGATGACAGACACACAAGAAGTCAGCTAAAAGATTGTTATCCGCATACATGGTCATTTACTCTAAAGGAATAATGTTGTCACCATGCGATTAGAAAAATTAGGGTCTCAGCTAAAATGAGTGGAATGACATCATCACTCGAGTGACACATCAGAACACACATGTAAGTCACTTAGCATACAGTCAGATGGACACACACATTGCAACACATGCCACACAAGGCTCCAAGCATGCACACTCAGACCCAGTGACTCACCATTATGAGAAGAAGTTGTGTATGAGCTGACTCCGGATATCCTCCTCCTCCTCACTTGCCTCGTGACCAAGCCCTTCATCCTCCACGGGTGGATGTTCCTGCTCATGCTGCACCAGGATGAGTGGCACTGCCTTCTCCACCGCCATGTTGTGCAGCATGCAGCACATGAGGAAGATTTTGCAGACCTTCGCAGGTGCATATGGGAGGGACCCGCCTGTCTTGTGAAGGCACCGGAATCGGCTCTTCAGGAGGCCAAACGTCCTCTCAATCACTCACCTGGTCTGCCCGTGTGCATTGTTGTAACGGTGATCTGCAGCTGATCTTGGGTTGCGGAGAGGCGTCATCAGCCATGGCATGTTGGGATAGCCAGAGTCCCCTACATGGAAACATCATGTAAAAAAGTGGGTCAGGAGATGCCATAAGATACAAAGATACCGCAAAACACAGGACAAACAGAGTATACCCACCAACAAGACATGCTCGTTCGTTGTGCAGCAGCAGCATCATTTGTGGCACCCTGCTACGCCTCATGATGTAGGCATCGTGTGCTGACCCTGGAAAACGTGCACAGACATGGGAAGTCAGCATGTTAGCAAGACACACCACAAGGGCATTTATAGAGTGGTAATGTTTACGGTTGCGATAGGTGACCTCCTGTGCCTGTGGTGGTACCAAAGCCACATGTGTCCCATCAATGGACCCAATGACATGGGGCATCCCTCCCAGGGCATAGAAATCACCCTTGACACCTGTCAACTCCTCAGGAGTCAGAAAATGGATGAATTCATCCAGGTGCTCCAACATGGCTGCCAAAACATCATGCGGGACACGGCTGAACATCGTCTGTGACATGCCACCAACATCAGCTATGGTGAATTGAAACGTACCTGTGGCAAAAAAATGTAGGGCTACCATTACCTTCATCTTGGGGGTCAGCGCAGTAGGATACCTGTGTCGTGGTTGGAGGTGTGGTGCCAGATTGGCGGTCAAGTCCTCAATCAACTGTTGGGTGAATCTGTAACGGCGTATGCAATCACGTTCCCTCATGGCACCCAAGTCTGGCATTGGTCTGGGGACAGGCGGTGCCCTGCAGAAAATTGGAATGAATAACGAACAGTGAGAACATAACAACATCAATGTCAATGAACTGAGCACATGCTCAACTGCTAATACACATCTGCTAAATACAGAGTCTGGTCTGTGCAATACATCCAGGACACGTATGCCAGCCAGGTGATACTCCTACGAAAGCCAGCTACACCCGTTGATTGTCAAGTCTACATGACATGCCCTGAAACGAGCTGTGGGCCAGTGTCAGTGAACAGCCAGAGACATCACAAGAGTGACATACATCCACATACCAGCATTTGAAGGATGTAATCTCATACAGGCAGCTGACGGCAAGCTAGACACACAGAACACATAGAATGTCAAATGTACAGATCACACACATTGCGATGAAGGGGTACATGTGAAAACAGAAAACACAGACATTGAGATGACGCAGATATGTCCTCATGTCAAAATATCATGTTCGATGCATACAGACACACGTTACATGGAAATCCACATGTAGCATGGTGTGCGTAGATGTGTGCCATGCCCATCTACATACAGACACATGTTGGATGCAGCAACAGCAGATGCAGTTGACGGAACACCAACAGCAAGCTCATGGGAATACATGACACACACATGACATAGTCACATCGGTGCACGCTGGTCGTTAAATGTCAGTTGTTAGTGTCCCTGTCCCTGGCATCAGAGGAGAGTTGCGGGTGGTGGTGACTGTGCCATACCAGTGATGCTGTGCTTGACACGTTTGTACTACATGCACACATGTGCAAAGTGTGAAGGGGAAGTGTGCCACATAGTGCCCCATCACACATGACATGTGTACACAGGTCATCACACATCAATTGTGCAAATACATAAGGCGACATGTGCAATATCACTGCCTGACACACCTAGGCCCTTTACATGTAGGACAGCAATGACAATGATTTGATGTACATCCTTGTGCGAGTCTGAGATCTCCATTCCTTTCGTGTGCGCATCCTATCAACAGTGTAAGCGTGTGAAACACACCGTACACACGCTCTGAGGGCGTGTGTACGGTCCGTATCACTAAAGTTGTGTGGCCGTAGGAGTAAGCGTGGTACGGACCGTACAAGTACGGTCCGTATCACTATAGTAGTGGTGCTGTAGGAGTACGCGTGGTACAGACCGTACACACATACGTGTCCTACCAGTGCCTACACGTACGTGTACTACCAGTGCCTACACGTACGTGTAGGCACTGGTAGTACACGTACGTGTAGGCACAGGTAGTACACGTACAGGTACGTGTACTACCAGTGCGTACACATACGTGTACGCACTGGTAGTACACGTACGTGTAGGCACTGGTAGTACACGTACATGTAGGCACTGGTAGTACACGTACGTGTAGGAACTGGTAGTATACGTATGGGTAGGCACTGGTAGTACACGTACGGGTACGTGTACTACCAGTGCATACACATACGTGTAGGCACTGGTAGTACACATACGTGTACGCACTGGTAGTACACATACGTGTAGGCACTGGTAGTACACGTACGTGTAGGCACTGGCAGTACACGTACGGGTAGGCACTGGTAGTACACGTATGGGTAGGTGTACTACCAGTGCGTACACGAACGTGTCAAACGCACTGTGCAACTGCCGTAGGGGTATGTGTGAAACACACCGTACCCGTGTGTGGATTTGAAAATTACATAGGGGACACATAAGGGACAAGTATTAGGCACTAAATGCATGCTGGTTGTCATAGATACAGAGTTTTCAGTTCAAATGTTTCCATCAGGTGTCCTGGAAAAGTCAGTTGGCCACAAAATACAATGTTGCAAAGTGGTTGTTGACTTGACATGATGCTCAAAATTTGAACGATGCAAATGCTGCCACTGGTGTATGTGGAAAGGGATTGGAGTAAACGTAAGATGCGAATGAATCTGACCAATCACTATGTACTCCTCCAAATGAATGCCCCTCAGCAAGACAGATGTAAGTCAGCCAGAACCCATGAGAGGGCACTTGCCTGCACAACTTTTCTGTTGACAACACTGCTGCTGTCTGTGCTTCCTCTGGCACCATGCCAAGGTCTGTGGAGAGGGCCCAGCCATTCACCCAGGAGGAGAATGAGGCATTGCTGGATGTCATCCTCCCACAGTACACCAGCCTGTATGGGAGACCAGGGGAGCAGGTGAGTGCTGACTCCACTACCTTTGACTGTGCACCTTTTTTGTGACTGTCACTTCTGGCATTGTGTCCATGTGTGACAGACATGCAATGGTGTTTAGAGTGGGTCCCAGGGGGGGGGAATGGCTTATGTCTCCAGTACGGAGCATGATGTAGTTCATGTGTGCACTCCTCACTTGCATTGTGCTTACTGTGACATTCACTGCATAGTGCATGACACATTCAGCCTGGCTAAACCTTTGTGGCATTTTTTGTCTATAGTCCTGAGGTGATTCAGTGGTCCTCCCAGTGTGACAGGTGAATGTACCCACAGATGTGTGTGAGTTGAGTGGAGCTGTGGTGAGAGTGTCCAAGTGATGTGTACGCCCCCTGGACATTGATGTGTGTGAATGTTCCTTGTCATGTGGGTGAGTGTCTATGTGAAGTGTTGCACCACAGCTGCATGGAGGAGGCAACAGCTCTACCCATCTGATGTGAGAAGTAAGCCGTGCTGTGTGTCTGACTTGCTGAGCTCGCCCCACACCTGTGACACCCCACAGGCAAGTGGCACATGTGCGGAGTGAGCTTTGTATCCGCTGTTGCCAATGGCATGTGATTGAGCTGTGCCTGTGTGTGTCTGTGTACTCTGCTGAGGTTGTGTCAGTGGCCTGGGGCATGTAACTGCTTGGAGGTGCTGTCCATCAGCCTGGTGTTGCTTGTGATGCACAGTGTGTGACATGATCATGGAGTGTGTCGCACCCCTCATGCCACCTGTGTACTTTAAATGCCATGTAGTGCATTGGGGCTTCCACAGAGGCCAATGTCCATATGACAAAGATGCTATTCCTTGGCAGCATCCTATGCCCTGTTCAACATATCAAAAATGTTCAAATGTGTGTCTCTCTGACATGGAGCAGGTGTAGTGATGTTGTCTCACTTTGTCATCCTCACAGGTAACTGCCTACGCGAAGGGGGAGATCTGGAAGCGAGCCATCAGGGCCGTGAGATCGGTGGAGGGTCGCAGTCGGCGCCTAGCCCAAGTCAGAAAACGGTGGCAGGACATCCGGTGCTGGACCCGGAGGATTACCCGGGTCCTGCTGGAGGACTCACCTCCATGCCCACACGGCGGGCGCCGACGCCTGACCCACCAGATGAGGCGTGTCCTGGCGGTGGTCTTCCCTGACATGGATAGGCTGTTACAGGAGAGACAGCAGCAAGGAGGGGGTAGGTACATGTGTGTTTGTTGTGTGTCACCAGCTTTTGGAAGTGCTCAGTCGCCTGGATACACTGCCAGGGTTTATATGTGCAGTGCAAATCCTGTTCCCCCAAGTCAACCGGTGCTGTTCTTACTCCCTTCCCCTCCTTCACATGTGTTCCCTGGTCTGTGTGTAATCACTATTGCACATGGTCATCTAGGCTGCCAGTTAATCCAAGTGCATATTGCTTTCTGCATCATGTGTGGGGGTGGTCTGTGACATGTGTTGGTACCTTGCCTGTGCCCTGTCCTGTTCAGTCATTTGGGGGTCCATATTTGTTGGCACTGATGCTGATTCTCAACATAGGAGTGTGAGGTTTCAAATGAACAGACTTGCAGCATGCATGACCGATGTTGTGGCCTCAGACATGATGTGCATTAGTGGGAGATATGCATAGTGCCGGGACGGTTGCTCATGTTACAGTCAGATCATTCCAGGACCATGGAGCAGTGTGCCCACTACAGTCCCCTGAGACACCCTTGCCTCGGAATCATGTGTGTCATCCAACACTGTGCCCATTCTCTGTGTGTTCAGCATAGGTTGGCCTCTGTGGCATTGTTCCCTGGGCTCCTTTGTATTTATCTAAAGTGTGCTACATGTGTCCACTGGACAGGGTGACCCCATTTGGCTTGTGCATCTTCACACTGGGCAGTGCCTGTGTGTCTATTTACAACTATCTGTTGATGGTTGTTTGTCACAAATATGTGTTGGCAGCCCCACAAGGTGATGTGGAGTACATTTTGGAATTCTTGATGCACATTTTTGTAAACCCTGATTAAGAGGTGTCACTTCTTGACCTGTCTCAATCACATTGTCTCAGGTATGGGGTGTTTGTGCGGGCGAGGCCTACATGTCCAAACCTTATGTCTCCTTGCCAGGTCTGACCTATGTGTGATAATTGTCTGGACAGACACTCAACATGCAGTGACCCAGTGATGTTGTGCAGGCTTTCATTTTTGTGCTTTGCAGCATGTGTCAAAAGTTTAAATATATGATTCCTGCTCATCCATTTTTGGCACCAGTGTGTGGTCCAGATGCTACGTAGTTTGGTCTTTGTGTGCTGACATCTGTGTGGACATTCTTGCTTGCCATGAGGGTGTCTCCTCAGTGCAGGTGTGCCTTATTCCGACACAATTGCAGGCCCATTAGCTTATGCATTGTCCTGTGTTTGGACATGTGTGCCACTCCACATGACAGGCAGTGGGTCAGATGTGTTGCCAACTGTGTCATCATGGTACGGATGGCCATGTGACAGGTGGCATGAATCAAGTTGTTAGTCAAGAAGTCTTGTACCTTGGTTCTCACTACACTTGTCAACATGTCTTCATGTTTTCAATGCTTGACTTTGATGTTTTGTTGTGAAGGACAATGATGTGCCTGCATGACAGATGTCTCCCAAGGAAGTGCACAAGAAACCACCTTTACACTTTCAGGGGACACGCTGGCATATTTCAAAGAAAGGCACAGTTACAATAAGACTGTTTTTCAGATTATACATATCCATGTTCACACAGTGTGGTGGCATTTGGGTAAGTCCTTGGTTGTTGCTGATACCAACTTACGAGTGTCAAGTCATCCAGACCGCTTTGGTGCCATGTATATGTACTTACTGAAACCCCATTTCTTTCTAACAGTGGCTTATTTGAATAAGGCTGCCAGCTCATACAAATACTGTGTAAATGTAGTGTTGTGTGCACCTCCTTGTGTGACTTCTTTTATACAGGCACATGTGTGTTCTGTTCACAAAGTGGCACATTCACACATTCCAAACATGTAGATTGTGTAAAGTGGTGTGATTCCCAAGGGATCACAAGGTATTTCGTTTGGGTTTCCAAAGTACTTACAGGTCTCTGAGTGTGGGGACACCTTCAGCATTGAGGTCTGTTATTTAGCCTTGGGTGCACCAATACTGTTTCTTTCACAGTAAACAAGAGGTGGCATGCCTTCATAGTATTGCTGTGCTCAACTGTTCCCAGACACTAGCTTCTCAGTATATTTCTAAATCAGGTTTTTGGCTGTTGTGTCCTATTTTTCCTTGTTTCCAAGTGGCATGGTGGGTCAACCAACTGGGGAGTACAGGGCTTACATATGTGCGGAGTAATGTAGATGTTACTCACGATGCATTGCCTGATATGCACTGTGATCTATTTAGTTTGGACTCATGTGTCAGATGTATAGAGGTGACTGATTATTTTCTGTATCTTCACCTTGCCCACAGCATCATCGGAGGACACCGAGGGAGACACCTGCACAGGCCTGGAGGAGGGATCCAGCACCGGTGCCACCAGTGCTGGCGAGTCTGCGGGAGCAAGTGGCACGGAGGGCGAGGGGAGTCAGGTGGAGGACCTGTCTGGTGGAGACACCGACTACGACGCTGACGGGTCCGAGCCTGAACTCATCGAGGGGGCGGAGGCTGCTACAACACCTGGCAGCAGCACAACATCTGTCCCCACCTCCTCCATTCCCATCACCGCCCTCCCAGTTGCTCCGGTCCCTTCTGTCCGTGCAGGGCACCTCCATGTCTCCTTCGTGCCAGGCACCGCACCCCCTGCCCCTGTCACCCCTGCTGCCCTCACTGCAGAGTCTGTGGACATTTAGCGGCAGTTGCAGGTTGGCCAGACATCGATGCTGAATGTCCTCCATGGCCACAGTAGACTGCTGACACAGATGGTGTCATTCATGGAGGGTATGTCAGCAGTGATGTCTGACCAACAGATGTTGCTGAGGTCCATGGACTCTTCACTGACGGCAGCAGTGAGTCTCCTGCAGCGCTTCGTCCCCCCCACCCCAGCCCCATCCACACTTCCCACTCCCATGCCTGTCCCATGCACACCCAGACATTCCCAAGCACGCACCCCACCAGACACAGGCAGCACACCAACACGTAAGGGCGAGCACACACCTCCTGGCATGCACACTCACGGGGATAAAGGCACACCCACTGGGTCTGGGGCACACAGACATACACGCAGCCACAGTCTGAGTCCGCATGCCTCACTACCCAGTCCCTCCAAAAGCACTCCCCTTGGCTTCCCTGCCACACAGTCAGACAAGGAGAGCTACATGTCTGTGCTCGGCCTCAGCCCCACCGGGTCACCAGCCCGCAAGCGGGCAAGGCACTCCCCGGGTAGGGGATTTGAGTCCCCCCCATGTCCACCCCCTCCCCCAGTAGCGCTGCACCCCATCCCTCTGACCCCCCCCCCTCCTTTGTGCCTGTGGTTTCTTCCGGTGCAGGGGATACTCTGGACGCCCTGGCAGAAGTGTGCAGCGCCGAGCTCACCTCCACCTTTGGCACTGCCCCACCCCCTGTGGTGGAGGCATCCGGCCCTGCACCCACCACACCTACCCTTACACCTCCTGTCCCTGCGGTGCCTGGTCCTTCCCCACATGATGCCCCCCCCGTCGATGAACCTGAGGGTTCAAATGTGCAGGGAAGCTAGGGGAGACGTGTGCCCATGTGTCCCCCCAAGGAATTCTATTCTTGACCCGGTCACTCCACTCCGCACGGCCCCCGTGTGCCCAGATTCTGCTGCTGCTGCCTTCTTGGCCTCTCTTGCTGCCGCCTCTCCTGAAGGCCCCTGCTCTCCAGGCTTGCCCAGGCTTGCCCAGGCTTGCCCTCGCTCTCCCACTCCGTCTTCCCGCTCTTTCCACCCCCCCTTCCGCTCCCCGCCGCTGTTCTCCCGCAGCCCCGCCCCCTTCTCTTGGCACCCGCTCCCCATTCGCCGCCCCGCTCCCGCCTCCCAGCTGCTCCTCCCTCCCACTTGGCCATATATGGCGGGGACCGCGCGGCAGTGAGCAGTGACCCTTGACCCGGTCACTCCACTCCGCCTGGCCCCTGTGTGCCCAGATTCTGCTGCCTTATTGGCCTCTCTTGCTGCCGCCTCTCCTGTAGGCCTGTTAGAAAAGGTAGACGGACCGGGAGGGTCGGCCGGGGTCAGGAGGAGAGGTCTCCGGGGAGAACCGTCTCCAGCGATCGTACAGCCAAGTAACTTCCCCCCCACAGACAGATACCACACACGGATAAGGCTCAGTGTTCTTTATAAGCACTTCTTAAGGTACGGTTGAATGGTACAAGGAGGTCTGGACTCAGGGGTCCCCTCGATTCGAGTCTCGCAAGGTAGGAAAGGGGGTAGCGGGACAGTCTGTTTACCAGTCAGGTAGTTCGGATGAAATAATGAGCTCACAATCCTCGAGCTTGGTGGTTAGGTGGTACGGGCCGCGGCAGCGCCAGCAGGTCCCAGGAAGACGGTCGATGTACGGTCCGCGGCAGCGCCAGCAGGTCCCGGTGAAGATGGTTGTTACAACGGGCCGCGGCAGCGCCAGCAGGTCCCAGGAAGATGGTCAATGTACGGTCCGCGGCAGCGCCAGCAGGTCCCGGTGAAGATGGTAGTTACAACGGGCCGCGGCAGCGCCAGCAGGTCCCAGGAAGATGGACGATGTACGGTCCGCGGCAGCGCCAGCAGGTCCCGGTGAAGATGGTAGTTACAACGGGCCGCGGCAGCGCCAGCAGGTCCCAGGAAGATGGACGATGTACGGTCCGCGGCAGCGCCAGCAGGTAGAACGATGGGTCACAAGAGCGGGCTACGGCAGCGCCAGTAGGCTGTCAAGGCTGAGTTCACTCGGTGTCTCTCGACTCCAGGATACAACTGCCTTCCTGCTCCGGAGCTGCCCCAGTTATAGGGCTGGTGCCCTTTGATGTCCGGACCCTCGCACTTGGAGGTCGGAGGGTCCGGGATGAAGGTGTCCAGACACCCAGCAGGGGGTGGAGCCAGTGCCTGGGGGAGCTGGAGGCGATCGGCACCTGGCGGGGGAAGAGCTCTTGACGCTTCGTTCTCCCATTGACCTGCCAAGTGGTCCGCTCACCTCCTGGGTGGATGGTGGTGCCGGAATGTCGGGGCCGGCCAGGCCCGGGGTTGGGGTCGGGGTGAGGCCACGCGGCCGCGTGGTGCAGGGCCCAAGATGGAGGCTTGACCCGGCCGGGGAAGCCGGTGGGCTGGACCCCGTGATGAGTAGTGGTCCGAGGGCAGAAGATCCGTCGGGAGACGGGGTACAGGTGCTTGTAGCGGGGGTATGCCTGGTGGGCCGGAGCTCGGGCCCTGTCGTGCGGGGAGGGAGCAAGCCCGCTGTGTGGCCTGTCCAACATGCGTCCCCCCCAGCTGAAGGCGGGGAGAGTCACCCATCTCCTTGGGGACTCTCTTCGTCGAGGCGGAAAAAGCGGGACAGGCCATCCGCGTTGGCGTGGTCTTGGCCTGGTCGGTGCTCCACGGTGAAGTCCATTCCCTGCAGGGAAATGGACCAGCGCAAGAGTTTTGGGTTCTCCCCCCGCATCTGCATCAGCCATTGCAGGGGTCGATGGTCGGTTTGTACCCGGAAGTGGGTACCGAAGAGATAGGGTCGGAGCTTTTTGAGGGCCCACACTACTGCAAATGCCTCCCTCTCGATGGTGCTCCAACGCTGTTCTCGGGCCAGGAGACGTCGACTGATGAAGGCCACCGGCTGGTCATGACCTTCGGGGTTCAACTGAGAGAGGACGGCCCCGATGCCGTGGTCGGAGGCGTCGGTCTGCACCACAAATTCCCGACTGTAATCGGGGGCCTGGAGCACAGGGGCGGTGCACAGGGCGGCCTTCAGCTTCTCGAAGGCCGCTTGACAATCAGGAGTCCAGTTAATCCGCTTCGGTTGGTTCTTGGACGTGAGACCCGTGAGGGGCCCCACGATGCTGCCGTAGTCCTTCACGAACCGCCGGTAGTAGCCGGTGAGCCCCAAGAAGGCTCGGACCTCGGTCTGGGTGACGGGGGGCTGCCAGGACTGGATGGCCGCAATCTTAAGTTGTAGGGGGGCCACCAGCCCGCTCCCCACTTGGTGCCCAAGGTAGGTCACAGACCCTTGGCCAATTTGGCACTTGCCGGCCTTAATGGTGAGGCCGGCCCGCTGGAGGGCTTGTAGGACCTCGTGGAGGTGACGGAGGTGGTCGGACCAGTGGCGGCTGTATACAGCGATATCGTCCAGGTAGGCAGCGCTGAACTCTTCGAGCCCCGCCAAGACCTGGTTCACAAGGCGTTGAAACGTGGCGGGGGCATTCTTCATGCCAAAGGGCATGACCTTGAATTGATAGTGGCCATCGGGGGTAGAGAAGGCTGACCGTTCCTGAGCCCTGGGTGTGAGGCCGATCTGCCAGTAGCCCGCTGTCAGGTCGAAGATACTAAGGTAGCGGGCGGCCCCCAGCCGGTCGATCAGCTCGTCTGCTCGGGGGATGGGATGAGCGTCGGTCCGGGTGACAGCGTTCAAGCCCCGGTAGTCGACGCAGAATCTTAGTTCAGGTGCGGTGCCGGGGGCAGCGGCTTTGGGAACCAATACAACCGGACTGGCCCAGGGACTGTCCGAGGGCTCGATGACCCCGATCGTGAGCATCTTGGCCACTTCCTCTTGTATGCAGGCCCGTACCCGATCTGGTACGCGGTAGGCCCGGTGTCGGACAGGGGGGCTGTCCCCGGTGTCTACGTCGTGCAAACACCAAGGGGTGACCCCGGGGGTGAGGGAGAACAGGGCAGCGAACTGCAGCAGGAGGTTCCGGCAGTCCTGGCGTTGCTCCGAAGTGAGGGCGTCAGAGAGCCGGACCCCGTCCACGGAGCCGTCCTTCTCCTGAGTCTTCAGAAGATCCGGGAGGGGTTCGGAGTCTTCCTCCGCCCCACTGTCCGTAGCCATCAGAAGGCTGAGTTCTGAGCGCACAAAGTGTGGTTTGAGTCGGTTGGTGTGGAGGACCCGAAGGGGGTTCCGGGAGGTCCCCATGTCGATGAGGTAAGTGACGGGGCTTTTGCGCTCGACCACTCTGAAGGGCCCCGTCCACTTATCTTGCAAGGCACATGGTTCGGTGGGGGACATCACCCACACCTGCTGACCAGGCTCGAATTCAACGGAGGAGGCATCGTGATCATACCACCTCTTCATGTCCTCCTGGCTGGCCTCGAGGTTCGCCTTGGCCATCACCCTGAAGCGCCGGGTCTGGTTTCGTAGGGCCAGGATGTATTTGAAGACGTCTGGAGGGGTTGTTAGGGGGGCCATCTCCCAACCTTCTTTGACTAGGCTGAGGGGCCCTCGCACAGGGTGCCCGTACAGGAGTTCGAAAGGGCTAAAACCGAGGGACTTCTGGGGAACTTCCCGGTAGGCGAAGAGGAGGCACGGGAGTAGTACATCCCACTGGCGACGGAGGGGCTCTTCCAATCCCCCAATCATCCCCTTGAGAGTGCGGTTAAAACGCTCCACTAGTCCGTTCCCTTGGGGGTGATAGGGGGTCGTGAATCTGTAGGTGACCCCGCATTGTTGCCAGAGGGACTTCATGTATTTGGATATGAAATTTGTGCCTCGGTCGCTGACGACTTCTCGGGGGAAGCCTACCCGGGAGAAGATCCCCATTAGGGCCCGGCCAACCACCGGAGCTGTCACGGTCCGTAGGGGCACCGCCTCGGGGTAGCGGGTGGCATGGTCCACTAACACTAATATGAACCTGTGTCCTTGGGCCGTGCGGGGGTCCAGAGGCCTGACAATGTCTATCCCCACTCTCTTGAACGGGGTGGTGACCACAGGGAAGGGTTGCAGAGGGGCTTTCAGCTTCCGACCACTCTTCCCGCTGGCTTGGCATGTGGGGCAAGATCGGCAGTGGTTCAGGACGTCATTCCTCATTTTTGGCCAGAAAAAATGGGTCACTAGGCGACTGTACGTTTTGTCCTGGCCCAGGTGTCCAGCCAGGGGGACATCGTGGGCTAAGTTGAGCAGAAAGTCTCTGAAGCGGAGAGGTACCACCAGAACTCGACCGGCCCCCAGCTCGGCGATTCTTTGCTCGCTGTAGAGCAGGTCGTTATCCCAGTAGACCCAGTGAGTTCCGGTGGCGTCCCCTGCACTTTGGGCGCTGGCTTGTTGGCGGAGTCCCTCGAGGGAGGGACAGGTCTGTTGTTCTTGGCGGAACTGTTCTTGGGTGGGCCCCCCTTCTTGACGCCACTGAGCCAGATCCGGAAGGTCCTGGGGTTGCGCGTCCTCTTCGGTCGTCGGGTCCGGGAGGCCGGCCTCGCCGTTGCCCTCTACTGGGGCGACCGGGGGTGGAGGTGCTGGCCATTCGGGTTCTTCTGATCGGGGGGCGGCACGGGCGGCCATGGACCGGGTGGTTATGCAGGCCCAGTCTGGGAGGCCCAGCATCCCCAGGTGCTCTCTTCTCTCGACGGTGGCCCACGGGGAACTCTCGAGATCATTCCCCAGGAGGCAGTCCACGGGGGCATCGTCCCGGACCGTCACTTTCAGCAGGCCGGAGACCCCTCCCCATTCGAATGGGACGCAGGCCATCTTACACATACTCTCAGAGTTATCTGCCGAGCGGACGGGGCAGAGAATGTTCGGCAGGATCTGCTCGGGCTTCACCAGGTGACAGCGGACGGCCGTCACACTGGCGCCGGTGTCACGCAGGGCCTCGGCCCTCTGTCCATTAATGGTCACCCACTGACCGTATTTCCTGGTGTTGGCGGGTAGGGGAGCCCGCGGGACCATGTCTCTTCCCCCTAAGCACGCCAGGACCATGGCGGCCGGTTCCCACCCTTGCTGGGCCGGCTCATACTCTTCGGGTTCCTCCGATAATCGCTCTTCCCCCAGGGTGGCGGCAGCTACCTGGCGGGGCTTGGGTGTTTGGTTTAGCGGGCAGCTCGGGTCATTGGCGTAGTGGCCTAGTCGCTGGCACCGGTGGCACGTGACGTTGGCTCGGAACCCGGGCCGCAACGGGGGGTTGCCCCGGCCGGCCGGAGGCGGGGTGCTGGCTACGGGTGTTGCTGGCAAGGCGTCTCTCCCTCGACCCTGGCCCCCTCCTCCTCCCCGAGGACGGTGCTGGCCTTGGCTGCTTCTGTTCTGGTCGTGTGGCCCCTTCCGGCCCACTCGGGTACTTTCCCATCGGTCAGCTTCGGCGGCGAGCTGCCGGGGGTCAGTCAGCTTACTGTCGAGGAGGTGCTGCCTGAGCTCGACAAAACAGTTGTTTGACAGGTGCTCCCATACCATAAGGTTGAAGAGTTGTTCGTAGGTGGTGACCTGACTCCCCTTGATCCAACCCTCGAAGGCACGGCTGAAATAGTTCACGTATTCTACCCAAGTTGTACCTGGGATCCGGGTGCAATCTCTGAACCTCTGGCGGTACATCTCGGGTGTGAGGCCGTAGCGGGTGAGGAGAGCAGCCTTCATGTGGTCGTATGACGACATTTGGTGATCTGGGAGCTGCAGTAGGGCATCGCGACCCTCGTTGATAAACCTCCCCCAAAGTCCGGCTCCCCAATCACTCCGGTCGATCCGGTGGGAGGTCATGGCGATCTCATAGGCTTTAAACCATTGCTGTATGTCGTCTTCTCGGACATACTCGCGGACAACATCCTTGGGGATATGGACTTTTTTCTCAATTGGCCCCGGGGTGTGTGGTCGCTCAGGCACCCCCAGTTCCTTATTCTGTTTTCGCAGTTCTATCTCCGCTAGTCGGCGCTCGTGCTCGAGCGTTATTTATTTCTCCTCCAGCTCTCTCTGTCTCTGCTTCTCTTCTCGTTCATCTCGGAGCCGCATGTGCTCGAGGTTGAGTTTCTGTTCAGCTAACTTGAGTTCCCCATCCATCTTGAGTCGTGCCATCTCTAACTCGTGTAATCTGATTCTGTCTCTTTCTCGGATCTCCTCCTGTGAGAGGCCCGTTCCACGCTCCACGGGAGTCGTGTCGTTCCCCTCTGGTGTGACGCTGTTTTGGTCTGGTGTGACGCTGTTTTGGTCGGAGGGTCCTGCGACCCCAGTTTCTGTCCATGACTCAAGGGCGCGCTTTAGATCATCCTTGGTACTTAGGCCGGTGGTAGCAATGCCAAGTTCTATGCAAAATTGTCTCAGTTCGCGGTGGTTGTATTCTTCCAATTTCTCCATTTGGAATTTCTCGGTGGGGCTGCTATCTTTGGTCGACATCGTGTTTTTGTCGTGGGGTGAGCTACTCTCTGTACGATTACGCGTTGATTCGGATCGCGCCGCTGGCCACCAATGTTAGAAAAGGTAGACGGACCGGGAGGGTCGGCCGGGGTCAGGAGGAGAGGTCTCCGGGGAGAACCGTCTCCAGCGATCGTACAGCCAAGTAACTTCCCCCCCACAGACAGATACCACACACGGATAAGGCTCAGTGTTCTTTATAAGCACTTCTTAAGGTACGGTTGAATGGTACAAGGAGGTCTGGACTCAGGGGTCCCCTCGATTCGAGTCTCGCAAGGTAGGAAAGGGGGTAGCGGGACAGTCTGTTTACCAGTCAGGTAGTTCGGATGAAATAATGAGCTCACAATCCTCGAGCTTGGTGGTTAGGTGGTACGGGCCGCAGCAGCGCCAGCAGGTCCCAGGAAGACGGTCGATGTACGGTCCGCGGCAGCGCCAGCAGGTCCCGGTGAAGATGGTTGTTACAACGGGCCGCGGCAGCGCCAGCAGGTCCCAGGAAGATGGTCGATGTACGGTCCGCGGCAGCGCCAGCAGGTCCCGGTGAAGATGGTAGTTACAACGGGCCGCGGCAGCGCCAGCAGGTCCCAGGAAGATGGACGATGTACGGTCCGCGGCAGCGCCAGCAGGTCCCGGTGAAGATGGTAGTTACAACGGGCCGCGGCAGCGCCAGCAGGTCCCAGGAAGATGGACGATGTACGGTCCGCGGCAGCGCCAGCAGGTAGAACGATGGGTCACAAGAGCGGGCTACGGCAGCGCCAGTAGGCCGTCAAGGCTGAGTTCACTCGGTGTCTCTCGACTCCAGGATACAACTGCCTTCCTGCTCCGGAGCTGCCCCAGTTATAGGGCTGGTGCCCTTTGATGTCCGGACCCTCGCACTTGGAGGTCGGAGGGTCCGGGATGAAGGTGTCCAGACACCCAGCAGGGGGTGGAGCCAGTGCCTGGGGGAGCTGGAGGCGATCGGCACCTGGCGGGGGAAGAGCTCTTGACGCTTCGTTCTCCCATTGACCTGCCAAGTGGTCCGCTCACCTCCTGGGTGGATGGTGGTGCCGGAATGTCGGGGCCGGCCAGGCCCGGGGTTGGGGTCGGGGTGAGGCCACGCGGCCGCGTGGTGCAGGGCCCAAGATGGAGGCTTGACCCGGCCGGGGAAGCCGGTGGGCTGGACCCCGTGATGAGTAGTGGTCCGAGGGCAGAAGATCCGTCGGGAGACGGGGTACAGGTGCTTGTAGCGGGGGTATGCCTGGTGGGCCGGAGCTCGGGCCCTGTCGTGCGGGGAGGGAGCAAGCCCGCTGTGTGGCCTGTCCAACAAGGCCCCTGCTCTCCAGGCTTGCCCAGGCTTGCCCAAGCTTGCCCTCGCTCTCCCGCTCCGTCTTCCCGCTCTTTCCACCCCCCCTTCCGCTCCCTGCCGCTGCTCTCCTGCGGCCCCGCCCCCTTCTCTTGGCACCCGCTCCCCATTCGCCACCCCGCTCCCGCCTCCCAGCTGCTCCTCCCTCCCACTTCACCATATATGTCGGGGAACGCGCGTACGCGCAGCAGCCACGTGCAGCGGGAGCGCCGATTGCGCGCCGAAGGCGCGCCAAAGGCAAGCCCGTCTACGCACGTCCATGCCCGGACCGCGCCCAGCGCCAGAACCCCTGCACCCCGCCGGAGCCAGCAAACCCGACAGAGATACGACGCCGCCACCCTCCACACACTCAACACCAGCCGACAGCCAGCCTGCTACCAAGCCAACCCGAAACGCACCCACGGAGCATTCACCTGCCATGCCTGCAACTTCACCTGCACCCAATCCTGCACCGCACCCACCAAGCCAGCCTCCAGCAACGACCACCTCAAGTGCATCTTGCTCAACACCCGCTCCATGCACAGGCACGCCGTCGAACTCTGGAACCTTCTCGACACAACATCACCAGACGTCGCCTTCCTCACAGAAACATGGATGAACGCCTCCTCAGCTCCCGACAGCGCCATAGCCATCCCGGATGGCTACAAGATCGCCCGGAAGGACCGCGTCAACCAAGCCGGAGGAGGCATCGCCATCGTCCACAGAAACACCATCCGAATCACGACCAACTCTGACGACACCCTCACCGCCGCCGAGCACCTTCACTTCCAGATACACACCGACCCCAAGACCACCCTCAGAGGCACCCTCGTCTACAGACCCCCGGGACCACGCACACAATTCAGCGAAGCCATCGCAGACTTCGTCAGCCCGCATGCCCTTACCTCCTCAGACTACATCCTCCTAGGAGACCTCAACTTCCACCTGGAGAACAACAATGACAGCAACACCGCCACCCTGCTGGACAACCTCGCCAACCTCGGACTCAAGCAACTGGTGAACATCCCCACCCACATCGCCGGCCACACGCTTGACCCCATCTTCTCCTCCAGCAAGCACATCTCCTTCAGCCACTCTACCGGACTGCACTGGACAGACCACAGCTGCGTCCACTTCAACTTCAGGAGAACCACGACCCACAACCACCCTCAACAGGTTCCCCGCAGAAGCTGGAGCAAGATCACCGCCGACCAGCTCACCACCTCCCTCAGCCAGAACCCCCCCACCAACACGACGGACCCCAACAAAGCAGCCCGCAACCTCACACAGTGGCTCACCAACTGCGCCGATGACCTCGAACCACTGAAGAAACCCCCAGCAGACACGGCAGCAAGAAAGCCTCCTGGTTCACCAACGACCTCAAAAACTCCAAGAAAACCTGCCGTACCCTCGAGAAAGCCTGGCGCCACGACCAGACTACAGAAAACATGACAGCCCTCAAGAACGCCACCCGCAAACACCACCAACTGATCCGCACCACCAAAAGGACCACATTCAAAGAACGACTGGACAACAACTCCCACAACAGCAAGGAACTCTTCAGCATCATCAAAGAGCTCTCCAGCCCCAGTGCCTGCAACAACGACATCACACCCTCGCAGGACCTCACTCACCTCATTCTTTCACCGCAAGATTGCCAACATACACAACAGTTTCAGCGCACAGACCGCGCACACTACCACTGATCCGGCGCCCCCACCACCACCCTCCGCACCTGGACGACGGTCAGCACCGAAGATACCACCCACACGATGAACACCATCCACTCCGGCTCCCCAACCGACCCCTGCCCACACCACATCTTCAACAAAGCCGATTCCATCATCGCACCCGAACTCCGGAACATCATCAACAGCTCCTTCGCATCCGCCACCTTCCCAGAGAGCTGGAAACACGCCGAGCTCAGCGCCCTCCTGAAGAAACCCACCGCGGGACCCACGGACCTCAAGAACTTCCGCCCCATCTCGCTCCTCCCCTTTCCGTCCAAAGTCATCGAGAAGATCGTCAACAAACAACTCTCCGCCTTCCTTGAGACCAACGGATCCCTCGACCCCTCGCAGTCCGGCTTCCGAGCAAACCACAGCACCGAGACCGCCCTCATCGCAGCCACCGACGACATCAGGTCCCTGATCTACAACGGGCGAACAGCTGCCCTCATCCTCCTAGACCTCTCGGCAGCCTTCTACACCGTATGTGTTGGACAGGCCACACAGAGGGCTTGCTCCCTCCCCGCACGACAGGGCCCGAGCTCCGGCCCACCAGGCATACCCCCGCGACAAGCACCTGCACCCCGTCTCCCGACGGATCTTCTGCCCTCGGACCACTACTCATCACGGGGTCCAGCCCCACCGGCTTCCCCGGCCGGGTCAAGCCTCCATCTTGGGCCCTGCACCACGCGGCCGCCTGGCCTCACCCCGACCCCAACCCCGGGCCTGGCCGGCCCCGACATCCCGGCACCACCATCCACCCAGGAGGTGAGCGGATCACTTGGCAGGTCAATGGGAGAACGAGGTGTCAAAGGCTCTCCCTCGCCAGGTGCCGATTGCTCCCAGCTCCCCCAGGCACTGGCTCCACCCCCTGCTGGGTGTCTGGACACCTTCATCCCGGACCCTCCGACCTCCAAGTGCGAGGGTCCGGACATCAAAGGGCACCAGCCCTATAACTGGGGCAGCTCCGGAGCAGGAAGGCAGTTGTATCCTGGAGTCGAGAGACACCGAGTGAACTCAGCCTTGACGGTCTACTGGCGCTGCCGTAGCCCGCTCTTGTGACCCATCGTTCTGCCTGCTGGCGCTGCCGCGGCCTTCTACAACCTCCATCCTCACCGGGACCTGCTGGCGCTGCCGCGGACCGTACATCGACCATCTTCCTGGGACCTGCTGGCGCTGCCGCGGCCCGTTGTAACAACCATCTTCACCGGGACCTGCTGGCGCTGCCGCGGACCGTACATCGACCATCTTCCTGGGACCTGCTGGCGCTGCCGCGGCCCGTTGTAACAACCATCTTCACCGGGACCTGCTGGCGCTGCCGCGGACCGTACATCGACCATCTTCCTGGGACCTGCTGGCGCTGCCGCGGCCCGTTGTAACGACCATCATCACCGGGACCTGCTGGCGCTGCCGCGGCCCGTACCACCTAACCACCAAGCTCGAGGATTGTGAGCTCGTCATCTCATCCGAACTACCTGACTGGTAAACAGACTGTCCCGCTACCCCCTTTTCCTACCTTGCGAGACTCGAATCGAGGGGACCCCTGAGTCCAGACCTCCTTGTACCATTCAACCGTACCTTAAGAAGTGCTTATAAAGAACACTGAACCTTATCCGTGTGTGGTATCTGTCTGTGGGGGGGAAGTTACTTGTCTGTACAATCGCTGGAGACGGTTCTCCCCGGAGACCTCTCCTCCTAACCCCGGCCGACCCTCCCGGTCCGTCTACCTTTTCTAACATTGGTGGCCAGCGGCGCGATCCGAATCAACGCGTAATCGTACAGAGAGTAGCTCACCCCACGACAAAAACACGATGTCGACCAAAGATAGCAGCACCAACGAGAAATTCCAAATGGAGAAATTAGAAGAGTACAACCACCGCGAACTGAGACAATTTTGCATAGAACTTGGCATTGCTACCACCGGCCTAAGTACCAAGGATGATCTAAAGCGCGCCCTTGAGTCATGGACAGAAACTGGGGTCGCAGGATCCTCCGACCAAAGCAGCGTCACACCAGACCAAAACAGCATCACACCAGAGGGGAACGCCACGGCTCCCGAGGAGCGGGGAACGGGCCTCTCACAGGAGGAGATCCGAGAAAGAGACAGAACAGGTTACACGAGTTGGAGATGGCACGACTCAAGATGGATGGGGAACTCAAGTTAGCTGAACAGAAACTCAACCTCGAGCACATGCGGCTCCGAGATGAACGAGAAGAGAAGCAGAGACAGAGAGAGCTGGAGGAGAAAAAAATAACGCTCGAGCACGAGCGCCGACTAGCGGAGATAGAACTGCGAAAACAGAATAAGGAACTGGGGGTGCCTGAGCGACCACACACCCCGGGGCCAATTGAGAAAAAAGTCCATATCCCCAAGGATGTTGTCCGCGAATATGTCCGAGAAGACGACATACAGCAATGGTTTAAAGCCTATGAGATCGCCATGACCTCCCACCGGATCGACCGGAGTGATTGGGGAGCCGGACTTTTGGGGGAGGTTTATCAACGAGGGTCGCGATGCCCTACTGCAGCTCCCAGATCACCAAATGTCGTCCTACGACCACATGAAGGCTGCCCTCCTCACCCGCTACGGCCTCACACCCGAGATGTACCGCCAGAGGTTCAGAGATTGCACCCGGATCCCAGGTACAACTTGGGTAGAATACGTGAACTATTTCAGCCGTGCCTTCGAGGGTTGGATCAAGGGGAGTCAGGTCACCACCTACGAACAACTCTTCAACCTTATGGTATGGGAGCACCTGTCAAACAACTGTTTCGTCGAGCTCAGGCAGCACCTCCTCGACAGTAAGCTGACTGACCCCCGGCAGCTCGCCGCCGAAGCTGACCGATGGGAAAGCACCCGGGTGGGCCGGAAAGGGCCACACGACCAGAACAGAAGCAGCCAAGGCCAGCACCGTCCTCGGGGAGGAGGAGGGGGCCAGGGTCGAGGGAGAGACGCCTTGCCAGCAACACCCGTGGCCAGCACCCCGCCTCCGGCCGGCCGGGGCAACCCCCCGTTGCGGCCCGGGTTCCGAGCCAACGTCACGTGCCACCGGTGCCAGCGACTAGGCCACTACGCCAATGACCCGAGCTGTGTGCTAAACCCAACACCCAAGCCCCGCCAGGTAGCGGCCGCCGCCCTGGGGGAAGAGCGATTATCGGAGGAACCCGAAGAGTATGAGCCGGCCCAGCAAGGGTGGGAACCGGCCGCCATGGTCCTGGCGTGCTTAGGGGGAAGAGACATGGTCCCGCGGGCTCCCCTACCCGCCAACACCCGGAAATACGGTCAGTGGGTGACCATTAATGGACAGAGGGCCGAGGCCCTGCGTGACACCGGCGCCAGTGTGACGGCTGTCCGCTGTCACCTGGTGAAGCCCGAGCAGATCCTACCGAACATTCTCTGCCCCGTCCGCTCGGCAGATAACTCTGAGAGTATGTGTAAGATGGCCTGCGTCCCATTCGAATGGGGAGGGGTCTCCGGCCTGCTGAAAGTGACGGTCCGGGACGATGCCCCCGTGGACTGCCTCCTGGGGAATGATCTCGAGAGTTCCCCGTGGGCCACCGTCGAGAGAAGAGAGCACCTGGGAATGCTGGGCCTCCCGGACTGGGCCTGCATAACCACCCGGTCCATGGCCGCCCGTGCCGCCCCCCGATCAGAAGAACCCGAATGGCCAGCACCTCCGCCCCCGGTCGCCCCAGTAGAGGGCAACGGCGAGGCCGGCCTCCCGGACCCGACGACCGAAGAGGACGCGCAACCCCAGGACCTTCCGGATCTGGCTCAGTGGCGTCAGGAAGGGGGGCCCACCCAAGAACAGTTCCGCCAGGAACAAAAGACCTGTCCCTCCCTCGAGGGACTCCGCCAACAAGCCAGCGCCCAAAACGCAGGGGACGCCACCGGAACTCACTGGGTCTACTGGGATAACGACCTGCTCTACAGCGAGCAAAGAATCGCCGAGCTGGGGGCCGGTCGAGTTCTGGTGGTACCTCTCCGCTTCAGAGACTTTCTGCTCAACTTGGCCCACGATGTCCCCCTGGCTGGACACCTGGGCCAGGACAAAACGTACAGTCGCCTAGTGACTCACTTTTTCTGGCCAAAAATGAGGAATGACGTCCTGAACCACTGCCGATCGTGCCCCACATGCCAAGCCAGCGGGAAGAGTGGTCGGAAGCTGAAAGCCCCTCTGCAACCCTTCCCTGTGGTCACCACCCCGTTCGAGAGGGTGGGGATAGACATTGTGGGGCCTCTGGACCCCCGCACGGCACAATGACACAGGTTCATCTTAGTGCTAGTGGACCATGCCACCCGCTACCCCGAGGCGGTGCCCCTACGGACCGTGACAGCTCCGGTGGTTGGCCGGGCCCTAATGGGGATCTTCTCCCGGGTAGGCTTCCCCAGAGAAGTCGTCAGCGACCGAGGCACGAATTTCATATCCAAGTACATGAAGTCCCTCTGGCAACAATGCGGGGTCACCTACAGATTCACGACCCCCTATCACCCCCAAGGGAACGGACTAGTGGAGCGTTTTAACCGCACTCTCAAGGGGATGATTGGGGGATTGGAAGAGCCCCTCCGTCGCCAGTGGGATGTACTACTCCCGTGCCTCCTCTTCGCCTACCGGGAAGTTCCCCAGAAGTCCCTCGGTTTTAGCCCTTTCGAACTCCTGTACGGGCACCCTGTGCGAGGGCCCCTCAGCCTAGTCAAGGAAGGTTGGGAGATGGCCCCCCTAACAACCCCTCCAGACGTCTTCAAATACATCCTGGCCCTACGAAACCAGACCCGGCGCTTCAGGGAGATGGCCAAAGCGAACCTCGAGGCCAGCCAGGAGGACATGAAGAGGTGGTATGATCACAACGCCTCCTCCGTTGAATTCGAGCCTGGTCAGCAGGTATGGGTGATGTCCCCCACCGAACCATGTGCCCTGCAAGATAAGTGGACGGGGCCCTTCAAAGTGGTCGAGCGCAAAAGCCCCGTCACTTACCTCATCGACATGGGGACCTCCCGGAACCCCCTTCGGGTCCTCCACACCAACCGACTCAAACCACACTTTGTGCGCTCAGAACTCAGCCTCCTGATGGCTACGGACAGTGGGGCAGAGGAAGACTCCGAACCCCTCCCGGATCTTCTGAAGACTCAGGAGAATGACGGCTCCGTGGACGGGGTCCGGCTCTCTGACGCCCTCATTTCGGAGCAACGCCAGGACTGCCGGAACCTCCTGCTGCAGTTCGCTGCCCTGTTCTCCCTCACCCCCGGGGTCACCCCTTGGTGTTTGCACGACGTAGACACCGGGGACAGTCCCCCTGTCCGACACCGGGCCTACCGCGTACCAGATCGGGTACGGGCCTGCATACAAGAGGAAGTAGCCAAGATGCTCACGATCGGGGTCATCGAGCCCTCGGACAGTCCCTGGGCCAGTCCGGTTGTGTTGGTTCCCAAAGCCGCTGCCCCCGGCACCGCACCTGAACTGAGATTCTGCGTCGACTACCGGGGCTTGAACGCTGTCACCCGGACCGACGCTCATCCCATCCCCCGAGCAGACGAGCTGATCGACCGGCTGGGGGCCGCCCGCTACCTTAGTATCTTCGACCTAACAGCGGGCTACTGGCAGATCGGCCTCACACCCAGGGCTCAGGAGCGGTCAGCCTTCTCTACCCCCGATGGCCACTATCAATTCAAGGTCATGCCCTTTGGCATGAAGAATGCCCCCGCCACGTTTCAACGCCTTGTGAACCAGGTCTTGGCGGGGCTCGAAGAGTTCAGCGCTGCCTACCTGGACGATATCGCTGTATACAGCCGCCACTGGTCCGACCACCTCCGTCACCTCCAAGAGGTCCTACAAGCCCTCCAGCGGGCCGGCCTCACCATTAAGGCCGGCAAGTGCCAAATTGGCCAAGGGTCTGTGACCTACCTGGGGCACCAAGTGGGGAGCGGGCTGGTGGCCCCCCTACAACTTAAGATTGCGGCCATCCAGTCCTGGCAGCCCCCCGTCACCCAGACCGAGGTCCGAGCCTTCTTGGGGCTCACCGGCTACTACAGGCGGTTCGTGAAGGACTACGGCAGCATCGTGGGGCCCCTCACGGGTCTCACGTCCAAGAACCAACCGAAGCGGATTGACTGGACTCCTGATTGTCAAGCGGCCTTCGAGAAGCTGAAGGCCGCCCTGTGCACCGCCCCTGTGCTCCAGGCCCCCGATTACAGTCGGGAATTTGTGGTGCAGACCGACGACTCCGACCACGGCATTGGGGCCGTCCTCTCTCAGTTGAACCCCGAAGGTCATGACCAGCCGGTGGCCTTCATCAGTCGACGTCTCCTGGCCCGAGAACAGCGTTGGAGCACCATCGAGAGGGAGGCATTTGCAGTAGTGTGGGCCCTCAAAAAGCTCCGACCCTATCTCTTCGGTACCCACTTCCGGGTACAAACCGACCATTGACCCCTGCAATGGCTGATGCAGATGCGGGGGGAGAACCCAAAACTCTTGCGCTGGTCCATTTCCCTGCAGGGAATGGACTTCACCGTGGAGCACCGACCAGGCCAGGACCACGCCAACGCGGATGGCCTGTCCCGCTTTTTCCGCCTCGACGAAGAGAGTCCCCAAGGAGATGGGTGACTCTCCCCGCCTTCAGCTGGGGGGGACGCATGTTGGACAGGCCACACAGAGGGCTTGCTCCCTCCCCGCACGACAGGGCCCGAGCTCCGGCCCACCAGGCATACCCCCGCGACAAGCACCTGCACCCCGTCTCCCGACGGATCTTCTGCCCTCGGACCACTACTCATCACGGGGTCCAGCCCCACCGGCTTCCCCGGCCGGGTCAAGCCTCCATCTTGGGCCCTGCACCACGCGGCCGCGTGGCCTCACCCCGACCCCAACCCCGGGCCTGGCCGGCCCCGACATCCCGGCACCACCATCCACCCAGGAGGTGAGCGGATCACTTGGCAGGTCAATGGGAGAACGAGGTGTCAAAGGCTCTCCCTCGCCAGGTGCCGATTGCCCCCAGCTCCCCCAGGCACTGGCTCCACCCCCTGCTGGGTGTCTGGACACCTTCATCCCGGACCCTCCGACCTCCAAGTGCGAGGGTCCGGACATCAAAGGGCACCAGCCCTATAACTGGGGCAGCTCCGGAGCAGGAAGGCAGTTGTATCCTGGAGTCGAGAGACACCGAGTGAACTCAGCCTTGACGGTCTACTGGCGCTGCCATAGCCCGCTCTTGTGACCCATCGTTCTGCCTGCTGGCGCTGCCGCGGCCTTCTACAACCTCCATCCTCACCGGGACCTGCTGGCGCTGCCGCGGACCGTACATCGACCATCTTCCTGGGACCTGCTGGCGCTGCCGCGGCCCGTTGTAACAACCATCTTCACCGGGACCTGCTGGCGCTGCCGCGGACCGTACATCGACCATCTTCCTGGGACCTGCTGGCGCTGCCGCGGCCCGTTGTAACAACCATCTTCACCGGGACCTGCTGGCGCTGCCGCGGACCGTACATCGACCATCTTCCTGGGACCTGCTGGCGCTGCCGCGGCCCGTTGTAACGACCATCATCACCGGGACCTGCTGGCGCTGCCGCGGCCCGTACCACCTAACCACCAAGCTCGAGGATTGTGAGCTCGTCATCTCATCCGAACTACCTGACTGGTAAACAGACTGTCCCGCTACCCCCTTTTCCTACCTTGCGAGACTCGAATCGAGGGGACCCCTGAGTCCAGACCTCCTTGTACCATTCAACCGTACCTTAAGAAGTGCTTATAAAGAACACTGAACCTTATCCGTGTGTGGTATCTGTCTGTGGGGGGGAAGTTACTTGTCTGTACGATCGCTGGAGACGGTTCTCCCCGGAGACCTCTCCTCCTAACCCCGGCCGACCCTCCCGGTCCGTCTACCTTTTCTAACAGTATGCCACCGCACCCTGATACAGCGCCTCAGCAACGTCGGAATCCAAGGAAAGGCCTTGGAATGGATCATCTCGTTCCTTGCCGGCAGAACCCAGAGAGTCCACCTTCCCCCGTTCCGGTCCGTGGCCACCGAAGTCATCTGCGGCGTCCTGCAAGGATCCTCGCTCAGCCCCACCCTCTTCAATGTCTACACGAGCCCCCTCGCAGCCATCGCATGCCAACTCAACCTCAACCTCAACACCCAGCTGATCCTCTCCCTCACCAACAACCCCGCCACAGCCAGAGCCAACCTCCAGGAAGGAATGAAAGACGTCGTGGAATGGATGAAGCTCAGCCGGCTATAACTGAACTCAGATAAGACGGAAGTCTTCATCCTGGGAACATCCCCCTCGGCCTGGGACGACTCCTGGTGGCCCCCTGCCCTGGGCTCCGCTCCAAAGCCAACGGACCATGCTCGCAACCTGGGCTTCATCCTAGACTCCTCCCTCACGATGACCAAGTAAGTCAACGCCGTCTCGTCATCCTGCTTCAACACCCTGCGCATGCTCCGAAAGATCTTCCAGTGGATCCCCACCGACACCAGGAAGACAGTCACTCAGGCCCTCGTCACCAGCCGACTGGACTACGGAAACACCCTCTACGCTGGAACCACAGCCAAACTACAGAAAAGACTCCAGCGCATACAGAACGCCTCTGCACGTCTTATCCTGGACACCCCCTGCTTCAGCCACATCTCTCCCCAGCTGAGAGACCTGCACTGGCTCCCCATCAGCAAGAGGATCACGTTCAGACTCCTCACCCACGCACACAAGGCTCTCCACGACATGGGACCCACATACCTCAACAACCGCCTCACATTCTACACACCCACCCGCCACCTCCGCTCCGCCAGCCTCGCCCTCGCCACCGTCCCGCGCATCCGCAAGACCACCGCCGGAGGAAGATCCTTCTCCCACCTGGCGGCCAAGACATGGAACTCCCTCCCCACCCACCTACGACTGACCCAGAACCATCTCTCCTTCAGGAAACAGCTCCAGACCTGGCTCTTCGAGCAGTAGCAGATCCCCCTCCCCCCAGCGCCTTGAGACCCTACGGGTGAGTAGCGCGCTTTACAAATTGATTGATTGATTGATTGATTGACTGGCCATTGGCCTTTGTATATAGTGTTTTTGAAAAAAATATAATGTTATGCTGATTAAAGCATTTTCTTTTTACTTTGAACACTATTGCATTTCAGGTATTGATGTTGGTGCTGATACCCCAGGAGTTGGGGTTGTGGTAATGCGTTATGTTTCAGGCAAGGGTTAGAGTCTGATGGTTATGAGGTGGACCATGGGATCTGCGTGCCATCACAAGGTCTCTGCAAAGGATCTTTGGTCGTGTGTGTTATTAGTTTTTTGATACATTGTACCAAGGAGTGTCCCTTACTTCGTGGCACCTGACATCTTCCCTGCAGAGAGTTGCACAATTGTTGTGCTGACCTGTGTATACATTCCCTTTGTTGGTGATGGATCCCTTCAGCTATGGCCATGCCTGCTCAGCAATGTCTCCGTCTGCATCGTTTGTGCCACCCTTGCTAGTCACTGTACTTGTGTATTGAGTATGTTGCCATAGCTTCATGGTGAAATTCTCCCTTTTCCGCACTATGCATGTGTGTAATCCCAGCCTAGCACACATATGGTACTTGCTCTGCAGGGTATTTGGGCACCTGACTCACAATTGTGGGCATTGTATCTGTGGGAATTCCATCCTATTCCTTCCATGAGAAACAACATCTTGGTGGCTGTACATTCCTATCAGTTCTGGGATGTGCATGACAGTGTGTGTTCCCTTTGGCTCTCTTAGTTTAGTAGGCATTGACATGACTATACAGTCTTGTGGCATGATCTCTGTGTGTGTATTGTGCTGCATCTGCCAGGGGTGGGTATGCATGTGTAATTTGTCCTCACACCCACATGTGGTGTGTCATGCAGTGGGGGAAAGACTTCTATCCTCATGGGTGTGGGACACTGCTGTCAGTGATGTGTTGTTATGGCACTATCAACATAGTCGAAAATTAGGGATGCGTACATACACCCATGGAGTTGTGGTCATCTGATAATGATGTACACACCCCCATGTCTCTGTCCACTGCTGGGAGTGATAGGCACCCACCTCTCACATGTCTCTGTCCACTGCTGGTATTTCTCTGCACCCACCCCTCACATGTCTCTGTCCACTGCTGGTATTCCTCTGCACCCACCCCTCACATGTCTCTGTCCACTGCTGGCAGTGATAGGCACCCACCCCCAAGTCTCTGTCCACTGCTGGGAGTGATAGGCACCCACCCCCATGTCTCAGTCCACTGCTGGGAGTGATAGGCACCCACCCCTCACATGTCTCTGTCCACTGCTGGGAGTGATAGGCACCCACCCCTCACATGTCTGTCCACTGATGGGAGTGATAGGCACCCACCCCATGTCTCTGTCCACTGCTGGTATTCCTCTGCACCCACCCCTCACATGTCTCTGTCCACTGCTGGGAGTGATAGGCACCCACCCCCATGTCTCTGTCCACTGCTGGCAGTGATAGGCACCCACCCCTCACATGTCTCTGTCCACTGCTGGTATTCCTCTGCACCCACCCCTCACATGTCTCTGTCCACTGCTGGAAGTGATAGGCACCCACCCCTCACATGTCTCTGTCCACTGCTGGGAGTGATAGGCACCCACACCTCACATGTCTCGGCCCACTGCTGGTATTCCTCTGCACCCACCCCTCACATGTCTCTGTCCACTGATGGGAGTGATAGGTACCCACCCCTCACATGTCTCTGTCCACTGCTGGTATTCCTCTGCACCCACCCCTCACATGTCTCTGTCCACTGCTGGGAGTGATAGGCACCCACCCCATGTCTCTGTCCACTGCTGGGAGTGATAGGCACCCACCCCTCACATGTCTCTGTCCACTGCTGGGAGTGATATGCACCCACCCCCATGTTTCTGTCCACTGCTGGTATTCCTCTGCACCCACCCCTCACATGTCTCTGTCCACTGCTGGGAGTGATAGGCACCCACCCCTCACATGTCTCTGTCCACTGCTGGTATTCCTCTGCACCCACCCCTCACATGTCTCTGTCCACTGCTGGGAGTGATAGGCACCCACCCCTCACATGTCTCTGTCCACTGCTGGGAGTGATAGGCACCCACCCCTCACATGTCTCTGTCCACTGCTGGGAGTGATAGGCACCCACCCCCATGTCTCTGTCCACTGCTGGAAGTGATAGGCACCCACCCCTCACATGTCTCTGTCCACTGATGGGAGTGATAGGCACCCACCCCCATGTCTCTGTCCACTGCTGGATGTGATAGGCACACCCCCATGTCTCTGTCCACTACTGGGAGTGATAGGCACCCACCCCTCACATGTCTCTGTCCACTGCTAGGAGTGATAGGCACCCACCCCTCACATGTCTCTGTCCACTGATGGGAGTGATAGGCACCCACCCCCATGTCACTGTCCACTGCTGGTATTCCTCTGCACCCACCCCTCACATGTCTCTGTCCACTGCTGGGAGTGATAGGCACCCACCCCCATGTCTCTGTCCACTGCTGGCAGTGATAGGCACCCACCCCTCACATGTCTCTGCCCACTGCTGGTATTCCTCTGCACCCACCCCTCACATGTTTCTGTCCACTGCTGGGAGTGATAGGCACCCACCCCTCACATGTCTCTGTCCACTGCTGGGAGTGATAGGCACCCACACCTCACATGTCTCGGTCCACTGCTGGTATTCCTCTGCACCCACCCCTCACATGTCTCTGTCCACTGATGGGAGTGATAGGTACCCACCCCTCACATGTCTCTGTCCACTGCTGGTATTCCTCTGCACCCACCCCTCACATGTCTCTGTCCACTGCTGGGAGTGATAGGCACCCACCCCTCACATGTCTCTGTTCACTGCTGGGAGTGATAGGCACCCACCCCTCACATGTCTGTCCACTGATGGGAGTGATAGGCACCCACCCCATGTCTCTGTCCACTGCTGGTATTCCTCTGCACCCACCCCTCACATGTCTCTGTCCACTGCTGGGAGTGATAGGCACCCACCCCCATGTCTCTGTCCACTGCTGGCAGTGATAGGCACCCACCCCTCACATGTCTCTGTCCACTGCTGGTATTCCTCTGCACCCACCCCTCACATGTCTCTGTCCACTGCTGGAAGTGATAGGCACCCACCCCTCACATGTCTCTGTCCACTGCTGGGAGTGATAGGCACCCACACCTCACATGTCTCGGTCCACTGCTGGTATTCCTCTGCACCCACCCCTCACATGTCTCTGTCCACTGATGGGAGTGATAGGTACCCACCCCTCACATGTCTCTGTCCACTGCTGGTATTCCTCTGCACCCACCCCTCACATGTCTCTGTCCACTGCTGGGAGTGATAGGCACCCACCCCATGTCTCTGTCCACTGCTGGGAGTGATAGGCACCCACCCCTCACATGTCTCTGTCCACTGCTGGGAGTGATATGCACCCACCCCCATGTTTCTGTCCACTGCTGGTATTCCGCTGCACCCACCCCTCACATGTCTCTGTCCACTGCTGGGAGTGATAGGCACCCACCCCTCACATGTCTCTGTCCACTGCTGGTATTCCTCTGCACCCACCCCTCACATGTCTCTGTCCACTGCTGGGAGTGATAGGCACCCACCCCTCACATGTCTCTGTCCACTGCTGGGAGTGATAGGCACCCACCCCTCACATGTCTCTGTCCACTGCTGGGAGTGATAGGCACCCACCCCCATGTCTCTGTCCACTGCTGGAAGTGATAGGCACCCACCCCTCACATGTCTCTGTCCACTGATGGGAGTGATAGGCACCCACCCCCATGTCTCTGTCCACTGCTGGGAGTGATAGGCACACCCCCATGTCTCTGTCCACTACTGGGAGCGATAGGCACCCACCCCTCACATGTCTCTGTCCACTGCTAGGAGTGATAGGCACCCACCCCTCACATGTCTCTGTCCACTGATGGGAGTGATAGGCACCCACTCCCATGTCACTGTCCACTGCTGGTATTCCTCTGCACCCACCCCTCACATGTCTCTGTCCACTGCTGGGAGTGATAGGCACCCACCCCCATGTCTCTGTCCACTGCTGGAAGTGATAGGCACCCACCCCTCACATGTCTCTGCCCACTGCTGGTATTCCTCTGCACCCACCCCTCACATGTCTCTGTCCACTGCTGGGAGGGATAGGCACCCACCCCTCACATGTCTTTGTCCACTGCTGGGAGTGATAGGCACCCACACCTCACATGTCTCGGTCCACTGCTGGTATTCCTCTGCACCCACCCCTCACATGTCTCTGTCCACTGATGGGAGTGATAGGTACCCACCCCTCACATGTCTCTGTCCACTGCTGGTATTCCTCTGCACCCACCCCTCACATGTCTCTGTCCACTGCTGGGAGTGATAGGCACCCACCCCCAAGTCTCTGTCCACTGCTGGGAGTGATAGGCACCCACCCCTCACATGTCTCTGTCCACTGATGGGAGTGATAGTGTTGGAAGGCGGACCCCGAGGAGTCGGCGAGACCACCGAGGGGGGCCCTCCCACGGTACGAAGTAGCCGAGCGCTGCCGAGAAGTCTCCTGAGAGATCCTTCTCCTATCACGTACTAGCCCAGTAACACCACCACACAGGACTCAAGGAGGTTGTCTCAAGACAAGCAATTCTTTATCAGCAATAAAAAGGTTACGAGGTCAATATTTACACGAAGGGATCGCGGGATCCACCAAAAGTCTCAGTGTCTCTTTGGAAGGGTAGGGGTAGCGGGACAGTCTTTGGCAGGAGTGCGGTACGAGGGTACCTGGGGCCCAGTCCTTATCCTCAAGCTGGAGGACCTCCGGATCTCGGAGGGGTCGAGCCGCGACGGCGTCAGCAGGGCTCTGGCGTACAGTTCGTGGAGAGCTGCGATCCAATCAGCAGGGCTCTCAAGATGGTTTCTGCTCAGCTCGAGCCGCGACGTCGTCAGCAGGGCTCCGAGGGAGGTTTCAGCGAGGTTGGGCCGCGACAGCATCAGCAGGGCTCCGATGTTCCAGGTGGCTTCAAAGTGGTCACAAGACGGAGCCGCGACGCAGTCAGCAGGGCTCGTGATGGTTCCGACAAGAGTTCTTCTCCGTAGGGTCAGCCGCGATTCAATCAGCAGGGCTCTCGACTCCGGGATACAACTGCCGATCTGTGGCGGGGTTGCCCCAGATATAGGTCTGGAGCCCTTTGATGTCCGGACCCAGGCGCCCGGTGGGGGCGGAGAGGCCGGGTGGAGGTGGCCAGACGCCCAGCAGGAGAGGCGCCAGGCCCAGGGGAGTTGCAGGGCGATCACACCTCGAGAGGGGCGGACAGTTGGGGGTCCCATCGATACTGTCCTCCGCCGGGGGCGATGAATGGTTCCTGCGGCCCCCCCTGGCCAGTTCGTGGTGCCTCGATGTCGGGGCTTCGCTGGGGTCGAGGCCGGGTTGAGCGGGGTCGCGCTGGCTGGTGCACAGAGTCACGTGGGTGCCAACAAGATGGCGTAGCCACGAGGGGTATGCGACCTCGTGCAGCTCCGGATGAAGGGCCTCGGTGCAGTTCAGAAGGGTGGCCCGTGAAGGCCGGGGCGGGGAACGGGCACAATCCACGGGGGTAAGGACCATGCCACGAGGCCGGGTCCAACAGATAGGCACCCACCCCCATGTCTCTGTCCACTGCTGGGGAGTGATAGGCACCCACCCCTCACATATCTCTGTCCACTGCTGGGAGTGATAGGCACCCACCCCCATGTCTCTGTCCACTGCTGGAAGTGATAGGCACCCACCCCTCACATGTCTCTGCCCACTGCTGGTATTCCTCTGCACCCACCCCTCACATATCTCTGTCCACTGCTGGGAGTGATAGGCACCCACCCCTCACATGTCTCTGTCCACTGCTGGGAGTGATAGGCACCCACACCTCACATGTCTCGGTCCACTGCTGGTATTCCTCTGCACCCACCCCTCACATGTCTCTGTCCACTGCTGGGAGTGATAGGCACCCACCCCTCACATGTCTCTGTCCACTGCTGGGAGTGATAGGCACCCACACCTCACATGTCTCGGTCCACTGCTGGTATTCCTCTGCACCCAGCCCTCACATGTCTCTGTCCACTGAAGGGAGTGATAGGTACCCACCCCTCACATGTCTCTGTCCACTGCTGGTATTCCTCTGCACCCACCCCTCACATGTCACGTGGGTGCCAACAAGATGGCGGAGCCACGAGGGGTATGCGACCTCGTGCAGCTCCGGATGAAGGGCCTCGGTGCAGTTCAGAAGGGTGGCCCGTGAAGGCCGGGGCGAGGAACGGGCACAATCCACGGGGGTAAGGACCATGCCACGAGGCCGGGTCCAACAGATAGGCACCCACCCCCATGTCTCTGTCCACTGCTGGGGAGTGATAGGCACCCACCCCTCACATGTCTCTGTCCACTGCTGGGAGTGATAGGCACCCACCCCACACATGTCTCTATCCACTGCTGGGAGTGATAGGCACCCACCCCATGTCTCTGTCCACTGCTGGGAGTGATAAGCACCCACCCCTCACATGTCTCTGTCCACTGCTGGGAGTGATATGCACCCACCCCCATGTTTCTGTCCACTGCTGGTATTCCTCTGCACCCACCCCTCACATGTCTCTGTCCACTGCTGGGATTGATAGGCACCCACCGCCATGTCTATGTCCACTGCTGGGAGTGATAGGCACCCACCCCCATGTCTCTGTCCACTGCTGGGAGTGATAGGCACCCACCCCTCACATGTCTCTGTCCACTGCTGGGAGTGATAGGCACCCACCCCTCACATGTCTCTGTCCACTGCTGGGAGTGATAGGCACCCACCCCCATGTCTCTGTCCAGTGCTGGGAGTGATAGGCACCCAGTCCTCACATGTCTCTGTCTACTGCTGGGTGTGATAGGCACCCACCCCTCAAATGTCTCTGTCCACTTCTGGGAGTGGTAGGCACCCACCCCCATGTCTCTGTCCACTGCTGGGAGTGATAGGTACCCACCCCTCACATGTCTCTGTCCACTGATGGGAGTGATAGGCACCTACCCCCATGTCTCTGTCCACTGCTGGTATTCCTCTGCACCCACCCCTCACATGTCTCTGTCCACTGCTGGGAGTGATAGGCACCCACACCTCACATGTCTCTGTCCACTGCTGGGAGTGATAGGCATCCGCCCCCATGTCTCTGTCCACTGCTGGGAGTGATAGGCACCCACCCCCATGTCTTTGTCCACTGCTGGGAGTGATAGGCACCTACCCCTCACATGTCTCTGTCCACTGCTGGTATTCCTCTGCACCCACCCCTCACATGTCTCTGTCCACTGCTGGGAGTGAAAGGCACCCACCCCTCACATGTATCTGTCCACTGCTGGGAGTGATAGGCACCCACACCTCACATGTCTCGGTCCACTGCTGTTATTCCTCTGCACCCACCCCTCACATGTCTCTGTCCACTGATGGGAGTGATAGGCACCCACCCCTCACATGTCTCTGTCCACTGCTGGGAGTGATAGGCACCAACCCCCATGTCTCTGTCCACTGCTAGGAGTGATAGGCACCCACCCCTCACATGTCTCTGTCCACTGATGGGAGTGATAGGCACCCACCCCCATGTCTCTGTCCACTGCTGGTATTCCTCTGCACCCACCCCTCACATGTCTCTGTCCACTGCTGGTATTCCTCTGCACCCACCCCTCACATGTCTCTGTCCACTGCTGGGAGTGATAGGCACCCACCCCCATGTCTCCGTCCACTGCTGGGAGTGATAGGCACCCACCCCTCACATGTCTCTGTCCACTGCTGGTATTCCTCTGCACCCACCCCTCACATGTCTCTGTCCACTGCTGGGTGTGATAGGCACCCACCCCCATGTCTCTGTCCACTGCTGGGAGTGATAGGCACCCACCCCTCACATGTCTCTGTCCACTGCTGGGAGTGATAGGCACCCACCCCACACATGTCTCTATCCACTGCTGGGAGTGATAGGCACCCACCCCATGTCTCTGGCCACTGCTGGGAGTGATAGGCACCCACCCCTCACATGTCTCTGTCCACTGCTGGGAGTGATATGCACCCACCCCCATGTTTCTGTCCACTGCTGGTATTCCTCTGCACCCACCCCTCACATGTCTCTGTCCACTGCTGGGATTGATAGGCACCCACCGCCATGTCTATGTCCACTGCTGGGAGTGATAGGCACCCACCCCCATGTCTCTGTCCACTGCTGGGAGTGATAGGCACCCACCCCTCACATGTCTCTGTCCACTGCTGGGAGTGATAGGCACCCACCCCTCACATGTCTCTGTCCACTGCTGGGAGTGATAGGCACCCACCCCCATGTCTCTGTCCACTGCTAGGAGTGATAGGCACCCACCCCTCACATGTCTCTGTCTACTGCTGGGTGTGATAGGCACCCACCCCTCAAATGTCTCTGTCCACTTCTGGGAGTGGTAGGCACCCACCCCCATGTCTCTGTCCACTGCTGGGAGTGATAGGTACCCACCCCTCACATGTCTCTGTCCACTGATGGGAGTGATAGGCACCTACCCCCATGTCTCTGTCCACTGCTGGTATTCCTCTTCACCCACCCCTCACATGTCTCTGTCCACTGCTGGGAGTGATAGGCATCCGCCCCCATGTCTCTGTCCACTGCTGGGAGTGATAGGCACCCACCCCCATGTCTTTGTCCACTGCTGGGAGTGATAGGCACCCACACCCATGTCTCTGTCCACTGGTGGGAGTGATAGGCACCTACCCCTCACATGGCTCTGTCCACTGCTGGTATTCCTCTGCACCCACCCCTCACATGTCTCTGTCCACTGCTGGGAGTGAAAGGCACCCACCCCTCACATGTATCTGTCCACTGCTGGGAGTGATAGGCACCCACACCTCACATGTCTCGGTTCACTGCTGGTATTCCTCTGCACCCACCCCTCACATGTGTCTGTCCACTGATGGGAGTGATAGGCACCCACCCCTCACATGTCTCTGTCCACTGCTGGGAGTGATAGGCACCAACCCCCATGTCTCTGTCCACTGCTAGGAGTGATAGGCACCCACCCCTCACATGTCTCTGTCCACTGATGGGAGTGATAGGCACCCACCCCCATGTCTCTGTCCACTGCTGGTATTCCTCTGCACCCACCCCTCACATGTCTCTGTCCACTGCTGGGAGTGATAGGCACCCACCCCCATGTCTCCATCTACTGCTGGGAGTGATAGGCACCCACCCCTCACATGTCTCTGTCCACTGCTGGTATTCCTCTGCACCCACCCCTCACATGTCTCTATCTACTGCTGGGAGTGATATGCACCCACCTCCATGTCTCTGTCCACTGCTGGGAGTGATAGGCACCCACCCCTCACATGTCTCTGTCCACTTCTGGGAGTGATAGGCACCCACCCCACACATGTCTCTGTCCACTGCTGGGAGTGATAGGCACCCACCCCATGTCTCTGTCCACTGCTGGGAGTGATAGGCACCCACCCCTCACATGTCTCTGTCCACTGATGGGAGTGATAGGCACCCACCCCATGTCTCTGTCCACTGCTGGTATTCCTCTGCACCCACCGCTCACATATCTCTGTCCACTGCTGGGAGTGATAGGCACCCACCCCTCACATGTCTCTGTCCACTGCTGGGAGTGATAGGCACCCACACCTCACATGTCTCTGTCCACTGCTGAGAGTGATATGCACCCACCCACATGTCTCTGTACACTGCTGGGAGTGATAGGCACCCACCCCTCACATGTCTCTGTCCACTGCTGGTATTCCTCTGCACCCGCCCCTCACATGTCTCTGTCCACTGCTTAGAGTGATATGCACCCACCCCCATGTCTCTGTCCACTGCTGGGAGTGATAGGCACCCACCCCTCACATGTCTCTGTCCACTGCTGGGAGTGATAGGCACCCACCCCTCACATGTCTCTCTCCACTGCTGGGCGTGATAGGCACCCACCCCTCACATGTCTCTGTCCACTGCTGGGAGTGATAGGCACCCACCCTCAAGTCTCTGTCCACTGCTGGGAGTGATTGGCACCCACCCCTCACATGTCTCTGTCCACTGATGGGAGTGATAGGCACCCACCCCCATGTCTCTGTCCACTGCTGGTATTCCTCTGCACCCACCCCTCACATGTCTCTGTCCACTGCTGGGAGTGATAGGCACCCACACCTCACATGTCTCTGTCCACTGCTGGTATTCCTCTGCACCCACCCCTCACATGTCTCTGTCCACTGCTGGGAGTGATGGGCACCCACCCCCATTTCTCTGTCCACTGCTGGGAGAGATAGGCACCCACCCCCATGTCTCTGTCCACTGCTGGGAGTGATAGGCACCCACCCCTCACATGTCTCTGTCCACTCCTGGGAGTGATAGGCACCCACCCTTCACATGCCTCTGTCCACTGCTGGGAGTGATAGGCACCCACCCCTCACATGTCTCTGTCCACTGCTGGGAGTGATAGGCACCCACCCCCATGTCTCTGTCCACTGCTGGGAGACATAGGCACCCACCCCTCACATGTCTCTGTCCACTGATGGGAGTGATAGGCACCCACCCCCATGTCTCCGTCCACTGCTGGTATTCCTCTGCACCCACCCCTCACATGTCTCTGTCCACTGCTGGGAGTGATAGGCACCCACACCTCACATGTCTCTGTCCACTGCTGGGAGTGATAGGCATCCGCCCCCATGTCTCTGTCCACTGCTGGGAGTGATAGGCACCCATCCCCATGTTTTTGTCCACTGCTGGGAGTGATAGGCACCCACCCCCATGTCTCTGTCCACTGCTGTGAGTGATAGGCACTCACCCCTCACATGTCTCTGTCCACTGCTGGTATTCCTCTGCACCCACCCCTCACATGTCTCTGTCCACTGCTGGGAGAGATAGGCACCCACCCCTCACATGTCTCTGTCCACTGCTGGGAGTGATAGGCACCCACACCTCACATGTCTCGGTCCACTGCTGGTATTCCTCTGCACCCACCCCTCACATGTCTCTGTCCACTGATGGGAGTTGTTAGACTTGGGGGTCTCTGGTTGGCGCAAGGTTGCCCTTGGGTCAAGCAGGAACCCTCTCCTCTACGTCAGGGCGCAAGATAACCCCTTGTGAATGACCCTTGCTCACCCTCTAGGTGCGTGGCGTGAGCAGCCAAGGCGATTCCTCAGGCGTTGTTGGTTAAGCACTTACAATCATACACACAGTAAATACATCAATCCCCCCAGAAACGGACACCAGACTTGGATATGTAGAAAAATACGCTTCTTTATGTAAAAATAGGTATATATCTCAGCAGACTTATCACAAGACCAATAACGTTTTCGCTATGCCACCAGGTTGTAAAGCAGGCAAATGTTCTCTGTTCGTAGCTTCAAATGGATACTTTGTAGTCTCTTGCAAATGTTACTTGTGGTTCCAGTACTCACAGAGATCGGCTCCTGCGAACGGGGAAATAAGGCGTTGCGGGCCCCGAGCCCGATACTGGAACTTCTTTAGTGATGTGGAGAGTCGGCACAGGTCGGTGCGACTCTCAGCTTGGGAAGTGGTCTTGGGTCCTCGATCAGCGGGTGTGGGCAGGTAGGCAGGCGCGGCCAGCAACCCTCAGCACGGCGGTGCAGGGGGGGTCTCCACAACGGGGGCGGCGCGGCCTGAGATGTCCGGGGATAGCGAAGCGGGGTCACAGGGCACGGTCGGTGCAGCTGGATGACCCGGCGTAGATCACAGTCGTCGGACGGTTTCCGGCGGGAGGGGTGATAGCGCGTTCAGCGCGCTCCAGTGGCAGGCGGTGACAGGGGTGCAGGCAACCAAGCCCGGGGACAGAGGGCGGCTCCGGACGGAGCGAGGCTCTCACGGGGTTGAGGCAGGCAAGCTCCTGAGTGTCACGGCCCTAGGAGGGGCGATGAGGGGCGCAGTCTCTTTCCAGCGGGATGCACACACGGCTCGAATCGGAGGACGAGCAAAAGCACAGAGAACCCACTGGTCCTGGGGTTCAGTTCAGGGGGCAAGCTCAGATCAAGCCCTTGGAGAATGTTTAAAGCACAAAGCAGCAAAGTCTTTTCAGTAAGTCTCTTCCTCTCCTTTCTCAGCAAGGCAAGCAGCAGGCCAGCTCCTCCAGCGTCTTCTTCTCCTTCTAGTCGGGCAGAGGTTCTTTGTGGTAAAACAGGATTCTGATTTCTTAGGAGCCAGGCTCCTACTTTTATACCATGATTCTTTTGTTCTTTAGCGCCAGGGGGCCTGGGCCTGGCTCAGTCCAGCTCTGGAGCACTTTGTTATGGTGACTCTGCTCTTTCCTTTCAGCAGCAGGGCAGAGACATCAGCCGCTCCACAGGGGGCGGCGCCGGCTTTGTGGTGGCAGAGCACAGGTCTATTCAAGAGTCAAGGTGTACTCCTCCCACCCATCCTGGTGTCACCTCTCTACCCACCACCTGGCAGCCAACCTGTCTCTGGGGATTCCCCAACCCTGCTCCTTACTGTTGCTAGGCAGAACACACACACACAGCAGAGGCGGACTGAAATGGCCAGGTCAGTAAAGACTAACTTTCTAAAAGTAGTATTTACAAAGCCAGGATATTAAAATAAACTTGACTACAAGAAGTATTTTATTATTCTGAGTTCAGGCATACTAAACTTGACATTCTACCATGCTCTCTGAGTCCACTGGGGTCCCAGCGTGTAGTGACTCCAGCAGCCCATTCTGGCCTATGGAGAGCAGGTAGCCTTCAATAGTGAAAAACGAAAATGGCTGTAATTCACTACTAAGACATGCCACACACATCAGGGCATGTCCTACCTTATGCCTACAATGCACCCTGCCCTTGGGCCTACCAGAGGGGTGGCTAATATGTAGGTAAGAGAAGGTTTTAGGGACTGGCAAGTGGGGGCACTTGCGTAGTCAGCGCGACAGTACCAGACTGCACGCAGGGTCTGCGGTGGCAGACCCTAGACACATTTTACAAGGCCGCTTCTGTGGGTGGCGCAACCAGCGCTGCAAGCCCACCAGCAGCATTGGCATTCACAAGCCCCGGCACCCCTGGTGCACTTGACTGGGGACTGACAGTAAATCCAATAAACCAATCATGAACATCAACTACAGGTACACTTTACCTAGGGAGCACTTGCACTGCGGCACGGATTAGCCGTGGTGCAGTGCCCTGAGCGGACAACACCAGCAAAACAATCGAGGCACACCATCAAAAAGTGGAAGGGAAACTCACGCCAAGGTGCCAGGTCTAACACGTGTCCCCTCCAGCTGAAATGTGGGGAGAACTACCCTTGCCCAGGGGGTTCCTCGTCACTAAGGCGGAAATACCTGGACAGACCGTCAGCGTTGGCGTGATCTGTACCAGGACGGTGTTCCACCGTAAAGTCCATACCCTGTAGGGAGATGGACCACCTCAACAGCTTTGGGTTTTCACCCCTCATTTGCATCAACCATCCGAGGGGCCCGTGGTCCGTCTGAACCCAGAAGTGAGACCCAAACAAGTAGGGTCTTAGCTTCTTCAGCGCCCAGACCACAGCAAATACTTCTCGCTCAATTGCACTCCACCTACTTTCCCGTGGAAGTAACCTCCTACTGATGAAGGCTACGGGTTGGTCCCAGCCCTCCTCAGTCATCTGTGAGAGAACAGCCCCTACACCATGCTCTGAAGCGTCTGTCTGCACTAGGAATTCCTTGGAGAAGTCAGGGGCCAAAAGCACGGGCGCCGTGCACATGGCAGTCTTCAGGGTGTCGAAAGCTTTCTGACAGGTGTCAGTCCAGATCACGTTCCTGGGCTGCTTCTTTGAAGTCAGCTCTGTCAAGGGGGCAACGATCGTTCCATAGCCCTTGACAAACCTCCTGTAGTACCCAGTGAGCCCCAGGAAGGCCCTCACTGCGGTCTGCGTCTTGGGGGGTTCCCAAGCCAGGATGGTCTCAATTTTGGGTTGCAAGGGTGCCACCTTGCCACTCCCCACTTGGTGTCCCAAGTACACCACGGAACCCTGCCCGATCTGGCACTTGCTTGCCTTGATCGTGAGGCCTGCTTGGCGCAGAGCCATCAACACTTCCCAGAGGTGGCGCAGGTGTTCGGGCCAGGTGGCACTGAACACTGCGATGTCCTCCAGGTAGGCGGCACTGAACGCATCCAGCCCAACCAGTACCTGGTTGACCAACCTCTGAAAGGTGGCAGGGGCATTCTTCATTCCAAATGGCATGACTCGGAACTGGAAGTGCCCATCTGGTGTAGAGAATGCTGACCTCTCTTTGGCCCCATCGGTCAAGGCGATCTGCCAGTACCCAGACGTTAAATCAAACGTGCTGAGGAACCGGGCAGCCCCCAGCCGATCAATGAGCTCATCAGCTCTGGGGAGGGGGTGCGCGTCAGTCTTAGTTACTGAATTGAGTCCTCTGTAGTCCACACAGAACCGGAGTTCAGGTGTGGCTCCCGGCGCAGCAGCTTTGGGGACCAAGACCACGGGGCTGGACCAAGGACTGCTGGAGGACTCAACCACCCCTAGCGCAAGCATTTTGGAGACCTCCTCCTTGATGCAAGCTCTGACCCTGTCAGTTACCCTGTAAGCCTTGTGCTTCACAGGTAAGCTGTCTCCTGTGTCCACATCATGGACGCACCAATCTGTGACACCAGGAACCAGGGAGAACCTATCTGGAAACTGCCCCAGCAAGTGGCGGCAATCTTCCTGTTGTTCGGGTGTCAGGGTGGGTGAGAGGTTAACTCCATCCACTGACCCATCTTTCTCAGAGGCTACTAAGAGGTCAGGAAGAGGCTCGGTCTCCTCTTCCATTCCATCATCAGTGGCCAGCAGCATGCCCATTTCGGTCCTCTCTAAGTGGGGCTTAAGGCGGTTAACATGTAGGACCCTCAAAGGGTTCCTGGGAGACTGCATGTCCACCAAGTAGGTGATAGGACTTTTGCGCTCCACAACCTCAAATGGACCTGTCCACTTATCCTGAAGTGCACAAGGCTCCACTGGGGCCAAGACCCACACCTTTTGTCCAGGTTGAAGCTCTACCAGAGTGGCATTCTGGTCGTACCACCGCTTCATCTCCTCCTGGCTGGCTTCCAGATTTGCCTCAGCAAGTTGCCTGAAACGCCTAGTCTGGTTTCGGAAGGCCAGCATGTAACTGTATACATTCTGGGGAGGTTTCCTGGGAGATTGCTCCCAGCCTTCCTTTACCAAACTCAGAGGTCCTCTTACCGGGTGACCATACAGAAGCTCAAAGGGGCTGAACCCTAGAGACTTCTGTGGCACCTCTCGGTAAGCGAAGAGCAGGCATGGCAAGAGGACGTCCCACTTACGCCTCATTGGACCGTCCAGGCCCATGATCATGCCTTTGAGGGTTCGGTTGAATCTCTCAACCAACCCATTTCCTTGGGGGTGGTAAGGAGTGGTGAACTTGTAAGTTACCCCACACTCCTTCCACAGGGATTTCATATATGTGGATATGAAATTGGTCCCCCTGTCGCTCACCACCTCTAGAGGGAATCCCACTCGGGAGAAAATTCCCATCAGTGCTCGTCCCACCACGGGGGCCGTCACTGTCCTCAGAGGGATGGCTTCAGGGTACCGGGTGGCATGGTCCACCAAGACCAGGATGAACCTGTTGCCCAGGGCTGTCTTGGGGTCCAGAGGCCCCACAATATCAATACCCACTCGCTGGAATGGCGTACCGACCACGGGGAAGGGCTGCAGAGGAGCTTTGTTCTTCCCTCCGCTATTACCACTTGCCTGGCAAGTCTGACAGGTTCTGCAGTAGGAATCTGAATTATTGTGCATTTGGGGCCAGTAAACGTGGGTGACAAGCCTGTCATAGGTCTTGTCCATCCCCAAATGTCCTGCTAAAGGCACATCATGAGCCAGCCCCAGTAGGAAGGTTCTGAACTTCTGGGGTACCACCAGCACACGGGCTGACCCAGGTTCAGCAGCCTTAGGCTCGGAATACAGGAGGTCACTCTCCCAGTACACGTAGTGTGTTTTGGCCTGAACACCATTGGCCTGGTCTGCAGCCTGCTGCCGCATACCCACGAGAGAAGGGCATTCTTTCTGCTCCCTGCAGAATTCCTCCCTGGAGGGACCTCCTTCTTGCTGCCAATGGGTCAGCTCAGGCAGGTCTCCCAGTTCGGCAATCTGTTCCCCGGTAGGCTCTAGAGCATCCCCCTCAGGGTCTACTTCCTCCTGGGCCGTGGGAACTTCGGGGGCCGGTTTCCCGCGCCTCCTGCGCCTTCTCCCTAAGGCCGGTTCCTGGACCTCTCCCTCAGGCTCCAGGACCCTCTCAACACCCCTACTGGCTGCCATGGACCGGGTGGTCACGCACGCCCAGTCGGGTAGACCCACCATCCTCAGATGCGTGGTCTTCTCCACCTTTTCCCAAGGGGAGCTCTCAAGGTCGTTCCCTAGCAGACAGTCTACAGGCATGTCAGTTCTCACAGCGACTTGTAGAGTACCAGAGACCTCCCCCCACTCAAAGGGAACTTGAGCCATTGGACAACGACTCTCTATGTTGTCAGCATTGACAACCCTACAGTAGGCATTGGGTACAATCTGCTCTTGAGACACCAGGTGTTGCCTCACCGAGGTCACGCTGGCTCCTGTATCTCTAAGAGCCTCAACCTTTTTTCCATTGATGGTCACTACTTGCCCATATTTCTTAGTGTTAGAGGGCAAGTAGGTTTCAGGGACCATCTCACTGTCTCCTAGCGAGACTAGGGTCATCTGCCCGGGACCCCCACCCTCCTGGACTGCTACCTCCTCCCCAAAATTAATATTAGCTACTTGCCGGGGTGGAGCACCAGTGGGTGCGGTCTTACCAAATAAGCGACACTTAGGATCAGAGGCAATGTGACCCGGGTCACCACACCTGTAACAATTGAAGGGCCCCTTTGGAACAGGTCTACCTGTCATGGCCCCGTTCTGCTGCGGGGGTGGGGGAGGCTGAGAACCCTTCTGCTGGTTCCCTTGGGGATTACTTTGGGGGCCTTTTGGAACCCTTTCTGTTTACCCCCGTCCCCCCCACTCTTCTGCTGGGGACCCTGCCCACCTTTGGCGGAGTCTCCCACTTGACCCTTGTGGACCCTGGTGCTGAGCCAGCGGTCCGCCTCCTCAGCAAGCTTCCTCGGGTTGGACAGCTTGCTATCAATCAGGTGCTGGCGTAGCTCAGGAAAACATTGACTGGACAAGTGCTCCCATGCAATTAAATCAAGCAGCCCTTGATAATCATTCACTTTGCTACCCTTCACCCAACCATCCAGTGCTCTGCAGAAAAAAGTTACATACTCCACATACGTACTCTCAGGGATCTTCTTAGTCTCCCTGAATCTCTGTCGATATAGCTCAGGAGTTAACCCATACCTGGTCATTAAAGCTTCCTTCATATGGGGGTATGAGGCTTGGAGATCTAGGGGTAAATCTAACAGTGTGTCACGCCCTTCAGCAAGGAACCTTCCCCACAACCCCGCTCCCCAGTCTTTCTCAGGGACCTGGTGTGAAGACATGGCCACCTCATAGGCTCTAAACCACTGCCCTATGTCATCCTTTCTAAAATACTCCTTTACTACATCTTTGGGGATGTACACCTTGGACTCTACCTGCACCGGTGGAGTGCTGCCACCAGAAGGAGCGGTGTCCAAACTTTTCGCCTTCAGCTCCAACTCCTTCAATCTTATATCATGATCCATTTGGCGTTGTTGTGCCTCCAGGGCCAACTTCTGCTTTTCCATTTCCATTTGTCCTGCCAACTTTGCCATCTCCATTGCATGTGCCCTGTCTGCTGCCCTGTCTGCCAGCTCCTCTGGCGACCGGACTCTGCTGGGCGCCTCCAGGTTGTCGGGTGGAACGATGTCCCCCGCATTCTGTGGGTCTCTTGACTCCTTCCAGGCTCTCAACGCCTTGGTGTACTGGACCCTCCTCTTGAATCCAGCATGGGGAACTCTGAATTTTACACTGTAGCCTCTCAATTGCTCTACCGTGTAGCCTTCCAGTCCCTCCCAATCCACCTCATCCATTCCAGAAATCACAGAGTGTGCTCTTCCAGCAGAGAGTGAGCCAGGCATGGTTGCAAAAATGGCAGATGTCTCAACAAAGTTCAAAAATGAAAACCTGTGGCTGTGTTACTTGGTCTGCTCTCACTATCTGGTGATTAATAATTCACTGTATGCAAATTATAAATGCAAATCCGAAATCCCAGCCGCTGCCAACAATGTTAGACTTGGGGGTCTCTGGTTGGCGCAAGGTTGCCCTTGGGTCAAGCAGGAACCCTCTCCTCTACGTCAGGGCGCAAGATAACCCCTTGTGAATGACCCTTGCTCACCCTCTAGGTGCGTGGCGTGAGCAGCCAAGGCGATTCCTCAGGCGTTGTTGGTTAAGCACTTACAAGCATACACACAGTAAATACATCAATCCCCCCAGAAACGGACACCAGACTTGGATATGTAGAAAAATACGCTTCTTTATGTAAAAATAGGTATATATCTCAGCAGACTTATCACAAGACCAATAACGTTTTCGCTATGCCACCAGGTTGTAAAGCAGGCAAATGTTCTCTGTTCGTAGCTTCAAATGGATACTTTGTAGTCTCTTGCAAATGTTACTTGTGGTTCCAGTACTCACAGAGATCGGCTCCTGCGAACGGGGAAATAAGGCGTTGCGGGCCCTGAGCCCGATACTGGAACTTCTTTAGTGATGTGGAGAGTCGGCACAGGTCGGTGCGACTCTCAGCTTGGGAAGTGGTCTTGGGTCCTCGATCAGCGGGTGTGGGCAGGTAGGCAGGCGCGGCCAGCGACCCTCAGCACAGCGGTGCAGGGGGGGTCTCCACAACGGGGGCGGCGCGGCCTGAGATGTCCGGGGATAGCGAAGCGGGGTCACAGGGCACGGTCGGTGCAGCTGGATGACCCGGCGTAGATCACAGTCGTCGGACGGTTTCCGGCGGGAGGGGTGATAGCGCGTTCAGCGCGCTCCAGTGGCAGGCGGTGACAGGGGTGCAGGCAACCAAGCCCGGGGACAGAGGGCGGCTCCGGACAGAGCGAGGCTCTCACGGGGTTGAGGCAGGCAAGCTCCTGAGTGTCACGGCCCTAGGAGGGGCGCAGTCTCTTTCCAGCGGGATGCACACACGGCTCGAATCGGAGGACGAGCAAAAGCACAGAGAACCCACTGGTCCTGGGGTTCAGTTCAGGGGGCAAGCTCAGATCAAGCCCTTGGAGAATGTTTAAAGCACAAAGCAGCAAAGTCTTTTCAGTAAGTCTCTTCCTCTCCTTTCTCAGCAAGGCAAGCAGCAGGCCAGCTCCTCCAGCGTCTTCTTCTCCTTCTAGTCGGGCAGAGGTTCTTTGTGGTAAAACAGGATTCTGATTTCTTAGGAGCCAGGCTCCTACTTAAATACCATGATTCTTTTGTTCTTTAGCGCCAGGGGGCCTGGGCCTGGCTCAGTCCAGCTCTGGAGCACTTTGTTATGGTGACTCTGCTCTTTCCTTTCAGCAGCAGGGCAGAGACATCAGCCGCTCCACAGGGGGCGGCGCCGGCTTTGTGGTAGCAGAGCACAGGTCTATTCAAGAGTCAAGGTGTACTCCTCCCACCCATCCTGGTGTCACCTCTCTACCCACCACCTGGCAGCCAACCTGTCTCTGGGGATTCCCCAACCCTGCTCCTTACTGTTGCTAGGCAGAACACACACACACAGCAGAGGCGGACTGAAATGACCAGGTCAGTAAAGACTAACTTTCTAAAAGTAGTATTTACAAACCCAGGATATTAAAATAAACTTGACTACAAGAAGTATTTTATTATTCTGAGTTCAGGCATACTAAACTTGACATTCTACCATGCTCTCTGAGTCCACTGGGGTCACAGCGTGTAGTGACTCCAGTAGCCCATTCTGGCCTATGGAGAGCAGGTAGCCTTCAATAGTGAAAAACGAAAATGGCTGTAATTCACTACTAAGACATGCCACACACATCAGGGCATGTCCTACCTTATGCCTACAATGCACCCTGCCCTTGGGCCTACCAGAGGGGTGGCTAATATGTAGGTACGGGAAGGTTTTAGGGACTGGCAAGTGGGGGCACTTGTGTAGTCAGCGCGACAGTACCAGACTGCACGCAGGGTCTGCGGTGGCAGACCCTAGACACATTTTACAAGGCCGCTTCTGTGGGTGGCGCAACCAGCGCTGCAAGCCCACCAGCAGCATTGGCATTCACAAGCCCCGGCACCCCTGGTGCACTTGACTGGGGACTGACAGTAAATCCAATAAACCAATCATGAACATCAACTACAGGTACACTTTACCTAGGGAGCACTTGCACTGCGGCACGGATTAGCCGTGGTGCAGTGCCCTGAGCGGACAACACCAGCAAAACAATCGAGGCACACCATCAAAAAGTGGAAGGGAAACTCACGCCAAGGTGCCAGGTCTAACAGGAGTGATAGGCACCCACCCCTCACATGTCTCTGTCCACTGCTGGTATTCCTCTGCACCCACCCCTCACATGTCTCTGTCCACTGCTGGGAGTGATAGGCACCCACCCCCATGTCTCTGTCCACTGCTAGGAGTGATAGGCACCCACCCCTCACATGTCTCTGTCCACTGATGGGAGTGATAGGCACCCACCCCCATGTCTCTGTCCACTGCTGGTATTCCTCTGCACCCACCCCTCACATGTCTCTGTCCACTGCTGGGAGTGATAGGCACCCACCCCCATGTCTCTGTCCACTGCTGGGAGTGATAGGCACCCACCCCTCACATGTCTCTGTCCACTGCTGGTATTCCTCTGCACCCACCCCACACATGTCTCGATCCACTGCTGGGAGTGATATGCACCCACCCCCATGTCTCTGTCCACTGCTGGGAGTGATAGGCACCCACCCCTCACATGTCTCTGTCCACTTCTGGGAGTGATAGGCACCCACCCCACACATGTCTCTGTCCACTGCTGGGAGTGATAGGCACCCACCCCATGTCTCTGTCCACTGCTGGGAGTGATAGGCACCCACCCCTCACATGTCTCTGTCCACTGATGGGAGTGATAGGCACCCACCCCATGTCTCTGTCCACTGCTGGTATTCCTCTGCACCCACCGCTCACATGTCTCTGTCCACTGCTGGGAGTGATAGGCACCCACACCTCACATGTCTCTGTCCATTGCTGGAATTCCTCTGCACCCACCCCTCACATGTCTCTGTCCACTGCTGGGAGTGATAGGCACCCACCCCCATGTCTCTGTCCACTGCTGGGAGTGATAGCCACCCACCCCCATGTCTCTGTCCACTGCTGGGAGTGATAGGCACCCACCCCTCACATGTCTCTGTCCACTGCTGGGAGTGATAGGCACCCACCCCACACATGTCTCTGTCCACTGCTGGGAGTGATAGGCACCCACCCCATGTCTCTGTCCACTGCTGGGAGTGATAGGCACCCACCCCTCACTTTTCTCTGTCCACTGATGGGAGTGATAGGCACCCACCCCATGTCTCTGTCCACTGCTGGTATTCCTCTGCACCCACCGCTCACATGTCTCTGTCCACTGCTGGGAGTGATAGGCACCCACACCTCACATGTCTCTGTCCACTGCTGGGAGTGATAGGCACCCACCCCCATGTCTCTGTCCACTGCTGGGAGTGATAGGCACCCACCCCCATGTCTCTGTCCACTGCTGGGAGTGATAGGCACCTACCCCTCACATGTCTCTGTCCACTGCTGGGAGTGATAGGCACCCACCCCTCACATGTCTCTGTCCACTGCTGGGAGTGATAGGCACCCACCCCTCACATGTCTCTGTCCACTGCTGGGAGTGATAGGCACCAACCCCATGTCTCTGTACACTGCTGGGAGTGATAGGCACCCACCCCTCACATGTCTCTGTCCACTGATGGGAGTCATAGGCACTCACCCCCATGTCTCTGTCCGCTGCTGGTATTCCTCTGCACCCACCCCTCACATGTCTCTGTTCACTGCTGGGAGTGATAGGCACCCACACCTCACATGTCTCTGTCCACTGACGGGAGTGATAGGCACCCACCCCTCACATGTCTCTGTCCACTGCTGGGAATCCTAGGCAGCCAACCACCCACCCACCTGCACCATTGGTGCAGTACACTGCTGTCCTGGGCATACACACATCCCGATATACTGGTTATATGCTGCACCAGGCCCTAAGCCAACATTTGTGGCGTGTGTACGCCGTGTACGCTCAGCCCTCCACAAGGCTTGGTCGCCCCACTCACTGCTGCCGCTCCTGCCTGCCTTTGCCGCCTCCTGCCTGCAGATTCCTTCGCTCGCTGCCCGCTGCTCCTGGGAATTTCCCGCTGCTCCTGGGAATTTCCCGCTGCCCGCTGCTTCTTGGAATTTCCTGCCGCTGCCTCCCTGCGGCCCCGCCCCCCCGTGATTCCATTCGCCGCCCCGCTCCCGCCACCCAGCTGCTCCTCCCTCCCGGCTCCTTACTTATGTCGCCCCCAGAACGACCGCGCAGTGGACGCGCGCAGCGGGAGCGCCGATTGAGCGCCGAAGGTGCGCCAAAGGTAAGCCCGTCTGTGCCCGTCCGCGCCTGGACCGCGCCCAGCGCCAGACCCCCTGGTCCTCGCCAGCACACCCTGCACATCTACGACGCCAAAACCCTCCACGCACTCAACGCCGGCCGAAATACCGCCTGCTACCGAGCCACCCTGAGACGCACCCACGGACCCTTCACCTGCCTGACCTGCCGCTTCACCGGCCTCCAACCCAACACCGCACCTGCTAAACCGAGCCCCAGCAACAAACACCTGATGTGCATCCTGCTCAACACCCGCTCCGTTCACAGGCATGCCGTCGAACTCTGGAACCTCCTCGACTCGACAGCACCAGACATCGCCTTCCTGACGGAAACCTGGATGAACGCCTCCTCAGCGCCCGACGTCGCCATCGCCGTCCCAGAAGGCTACAAAATCACCAGGAAGGACCGCGTCAACCAGACAGGAGGAGGCATCGCCATCATCCACAAGAACACCATCCGCATCACGACCAACTCCGATGACACCTTCACCTCCGCCGAACACCTCCACTTCCAGATACACACCGACCCCAAGACCACGCTCAGAGGCACCCTCGTCTACAGACCACCGGGACCACGCACACAGTTCAGCGAAGACATCACAGACTTCATCAGCCCACACGCCATCAATTCCACCGACTACATCCTCCTGGGGGACCTCAACTTCCACCTGGAGGACAACAAGGACCGCAACACCACTGCTCTGCTGGACAACCTGGCCAACCTCGGACTCAAGCAACTGGTAACCACCCCCACCCACTACACCGGCCACACGCTTGACCCAGTCTTCTCATCCAGCAAATACGTCACCTTCAGCCACTCCACCAATCTCCAGTGGACTGACCACAGCTGCGTCCACTTCAGCTTCTGTAAAATGATGACCCACCACCACCCTCAACAAGCCCCCCGCAGGAGCTGGAACAAGATCACCGGCGACCAGCTCTCCACCTTCCTCAGCCAGAACCCCCCCACCAGCTCAATGGACCCCAACGAAGCCGCCAACAACCTCACACAGTGGATCACCAACTGCGCAGACGCCCTCACACCACTGAAGAAGAACCCCCCCAGCAGACACCGCAGCAAGAAAGCCTCCTGGTTCACCGACGAGCTCATCACCTCCAAGAAGAACTGCCGCTCCCTGGAGAACACCTGGCGCACCAACGAGACCACAGACAACATGACGGCCCTCAAACACGCCACCCGCAAACACCACCAAATGATCCGCGCCACAAAGAAGACAGCCATCAAGGAACGAGTGGACAACAACACCCACAACAGCAAGGAACTCTTCAGCATCGTCAAAGAGCTCTCCAACCCCGACGCCGGAAACAATGACATCACTCCCTCGCAAGACCTCTGCGACTCCCTCGCAGCCTTCTTCCACGACAAGATCGCCAACATTCACAATAGCTTCGGCCCACCAACCACGAACCCACCACCGAACCGATGCCCCCCACCGCCACCCTCCGCACCTGGACCCCAGTCAGCACCGAAGACACAACACGCACAATGAACACCATCCACTCCGGATCCCCTACGGACCCCTGCCCACACCACATCGTCAACACGGCCGACCACATCATTGCACCCCACCTCCGCGACATCATCAACGCCTCCTTCAACGCCGCCACCTTCCCGGAGTGCTGGAAACACGCTGAGATCAGTGCCCTGCTGAAGAAACCAACTGCAGACCCCTCCGACCTCAAGAACTACCGCCCCATCTTGCTCCTCCCGTTTCCTGCCAAAGTCATCGAGAAGACCGTCAACAGACAGCTAGCCGCCTTCCTCGAGACCAACGGATCCCTCGACCACTCGCAATCCGGCTTCCGAGCCAATCACAGCACGGAGACCGCCCTCATCGCAGCCACAGACGACATCAGATCCCTAATGGACAACGGGGAAACTGCGGCCCTCATCCTCCTGGACCTCTCCGCAGCGTTCGACACTGTCTGCCACCGCACCCTGGTACAGCGCCTGAACAACACCGGCATCCAGGAGAAGGCCCTGGAGTGGATCACCTCATTCCTCGCCGGAAGAACCCAGAGAGTCCGCCTCCCCCCGTTCCGGTCAGCGGCCACCGAAGTCATCTGCGGCGTTCCACAAGGGTCATCGCTCAGCCCCACCCTCTTCAACGTCTACATGAGCCCCCTCGCAACCATCGCACGTCAACACAACCTCAAGATCATCATCTACGCCGACGACACCCAGCTGATCCTCTCCCTCACCATCGACCCGGACGCCGCCACAGCCAGCCTACACGAAGGGATGAAAGACGTCGCCGAATGGATGAAGAACAGCTGCCTGAAACTGAACTCAGACAAGACGGAGGTCCTCATCCTGGGATCATCACCCTCCGCCTGGGACGACTCCTGGTGGCCCCCCGCCCTGGGAGCCACCCCCAAGCCAACGGACCACGCACGCAACCTAGGCTTCATCCTGGACTCCTCCCTCTCGATGACCAGGCAAGTCAACGCCGTCTCGTCTTCATGCTTCAACACCCTGCGCATGCTTCGAAAGATCTTCCGGTGGATCCCCACCGAGACCAGGAAGACGGTCACCCAGGCCCTCGTCACCAGTCGGCTGGACTACGGGAACGCCCTCTACGCCGGCACCGCCGCCAAACTCCAGAAGAAACTCCAACGGATCCAGAACGCCTTAGCACGACTCATCCTGGACATCCCCCGACACAGCCACATCTCCGGACACCTGAGAGACCTGCACTGGCTCCCCGTCAACAAAAGAATCACGTTCCGACTCCTCACCCACGCACACAAGGGCCTCCGCGACCTGGGCCCCAAGTTCCTCAACAGCCGCCTGACCTTCCACAAGCCCACCCGCCAGCTCCGCTCCGCCAGCCTCGCTCTTGCCACTGTCCCCCGCATCCGCAGAGCCACTGCCGGAGGAAGATCCTTCTCCTACCTGGCAGCCAAGACATGGAACTCCCTCCCCATCCACCTCCGGACAACGCAAGACCATCTCGCCTTCACGAAGCAACTCAAGACCTGGCTGTTCGAGCAGTAGCGTTCCACCCCCCCAGCACCTTGAGACCCTCCGGGTGAGCAGTGCGCTTTACAAATGCCTATGATTGATTGATTGATTGTATCACATATGTATTGGTGCCCTAGGGGTACAGGTGATGCGGTCCGTACCCCCACATTCATAGGTTGGGTACGGTCCGTACCACGCGTACCCCATCGTCACCACTACAATGGTGGTACGGACCGTACCCACGCTCTGAGGCCGTGGGTACAGTCCGTACCACCATTGTAGTGGTGAGGTAGGGGTGCGTGTGGTACGGACCGTACCCACGCCCTCAGAGCGTGGGTACGGTCCGTACCACCATTGTAGTGGTGATGTAGGGGTACGCGTGGTACGGACCACGCCGGACCGTACCCACGCTCTGAGGGCGTGGGTATGGTCCGTACCACGCGTACCCCTACATCACCACTACAAAGGTGGTACGGACCGTACCCAGGCCCTCAGAGCGTGGATACGGTCCATACCACGTGTACCCCTACATCACCACTACAATGGTGGTACGGACCGTGCCCACGCTATGAGGGCGTGGGTACGGTCCGTCCCACCATTGTAGTGGTGACGGGTACGCATACACATCCACTTCCGTTGTTGCGGTACGCAGGGATTGGTGGACACGCCCCCCAAGTGACCAGACCCTGGAGGTAATGTATATCCTCCATAGTGTATGTTTTAATTTGTGTAGGGGGTATGTTTCATGCCCCTCACCCCCCCTTGACCCATGGGTGTTGTTCTCACCTTCTGCGGCGTGTGCGTCGGGTTCGGTGCACCAGGTCGTAGGCTAGGAGGGCCGGGATGACACGTAGGATGGGGTCCATGGCTGTCCGTCACGTACCGCTGCTCCTTAATCGCGTCGTCCTCAATTTCCCCGGAGTTTTGGGCTGCTGTAAAAAATGTTCCATGCGGAGTGACGTAGGCACGAATCGTTCTTGCTGGTCCGTAAAACGCTGCCTGACTCCATACGGACATCACGCACGCGATGTCCCGGATCAAATTGTGGGTATTTTTTAGCCGCACGTAGTTTTTTACGATTCGTATGGAAATTGTATTTCTGTACGAATCGTACTTGCTGGTTTGTAAGGTGGATTTCCCGGGTACGAGTCGTACGGAGAACACGCTCTGTACGACCATTCGTACCCAGGTTTTATAGGATTGGAATCGGCACCTCAATAGTAAATTACAGGGTCCCCATTAGACACTTTCCATCCTTCACCCCCCCGCCCTCCACCCATTCCGTACCTGCACAGTCCATTTTAATATTCTTTGAGGTCACTCCCACTCTAAAACAACAGGGCGGCATGTTCCGTGTCACGGACCTAGGAGTCCTAGAGTCATAAAAAGACATGCACATACATATGAACATGTCTTCCACCAGCTAATTGAGTTTTCATTTATTTATCCCCCCGATCCGGACTGGACCTTGGAATATGTTTCTCATGTTCGTCACGTAATTATACTTTAATTCTACTTGATACTCCGATGCATCTAAAAATACATGTGACTTGTCTATCACAACGCTACTTTTACAAACAAAATGCACTTTGATGTTCTATTGATGCCACCGCTTTTGTTTTCTGTCTTGCTCTTTATGCACACTGATGCCGCAGTACAATCTTTCACCTCTACCTGACCTGTGTCACAAACCTGTTTATCCGTTTTCCTTACAACATTTATAGGTACTACTTTTTCTTCCTTGGTTCCACCGGACAACACCACTCCTTATGCATACATATCTCTGATTTATGTTCCACAAATTTGGAATGTATCACCTCACAATTGTTCCGATTCTGTGCCTGCTGAATATGGCACACCACTCAATGAATTTTGCTTAAATGTGTATCTTGCTTCATATTGTCCTATAAAATACTCATATCTTGATTTGTACTTTATATCCATGATGATATTCTTCTCTACTATCTCCTAACTTTTAACTTTGGATGCGCCATACTGTATGTCCCCACCATGTAATTTTGTACTCTTATGCCAATTATGGTACTCGCTTAAATGGGCTTCTTGCCTTGCATTGTCTCTACTTTAATCTTTAATTTTTTTTTTTATTACTTTAAAAAAAAAAAAAAAATCCTTTCTTTTATTCTTTATTTTTGTATTCTACTCTATAATTTATATATTTTTTATGTCTATATTCTAGTTTGCACTTTATTTCCATAATAATGCTCTCTTCTAACCTCCCCTAATTTCTATCCTTGACTCTCCCTTTTTTCATGATGTATTTCCCCACTATGGGTTATCTCTTTACCAATCATTTTTTTGAATGTACAGCCCTGAGGAAGCCCCGGGCCGGATGGCCCTGTAATGGAGCGAAACATGTGTTGGCTGTCTGTTACTTCCTTGCACACCAACTCATTTTTCTTTAATGAGTGATAACACCTATACAAAACCATTTTCACAATGAATCAAGCTTATTGGAATTATTCCTAAAATACTACAATTACTTGCCCGGTCACCCACCTTGGAACTCGCTTAAATTTAGGGGGCTAGGGGTATCCCCCTGTCAAGGACAAGTAACACAACAAATAATATAATATTTTGCTCATTATCCAACGGATAGTAAGGGATCGGAACCCATCACCCCTTTACCTACAGAACTCTCCTTGGGATACCAAATTCCATAACATACACCCTCAAGTCCAGAAGAGGTCACCAGATAGCGATAGCCTTGGGAACAGTTACTCAAAACATTCTGATCCATTTGAAAAACCTCCCGTATTCCCCCACACCCGGGCTGGCTCCAGTGCTTATGGCATGCACTGCTGATGGAGAAGATAACCCTTACACTGGCAGGGAAGGGCACGACCTTAGGAGATCTCTGGCAGCCATTTTTGGCCCTACTCACACCAGAGTTCTGAGACCTTACGTACCCCAGATATCTGCGTCTCCTGCACCTTCCTGAAACAAACACTGTTGCTCATCAAGACACGAATCAGCCGTGAAACATCACGAGCCCAAATACGACTTCCGAATCGCAGTGAACAGGGGTGGGGGTGGGGTAGGAGGGCAGGGGTTGATAGTTTGTTTCTTCTTGTTCCTTCTCATTTCTTGTTTGACTCTCCTGTAAGTCAAATGCAATGGCTCTGTGTAGCCCATGATCTGGCATTTCTTTCACAGAGAGATGATTTATTGTTTATAAATATTTTAAAAAAAGATTTGAACCATAAAATTATAACTGATGTTCAAAACAAAATGTTTAAATATTATATGTAATAATGCAACAACACTACACCATACCCTTCCAAATCGGAAACCTATATATTTTAAAGATGGTATATTTAGTTTTCCACTCTAAGGAAAGGTACTTTGGGGAACGTGTTTGTTAGAGTCGGGGATCTCTGGTTGGCGCAAGGTTGCCCTTGTGTCAAGCAGGAACCCTCTCCTCCACGTCAGGGCGCAGGATAACCCCTCGCGAATGACCCTTGCTCACCCTCTAGGTGCGTGGCGTGAGCAGCCAAGGCGATTCCTCAGGCGTTGTTGGTTAAGCACTTACAATCACACACACAGTAAATACATCAATCCCCCCAGAAACGGACACCAGACTTGGATATATATAAAAATACGCTTCTTTATGTAAAAATAGGTATATATATCTCAGCAGACTTATCACAAGACCAATAACGTTTTCGCTATGTCACCAGGTTGTAAAGCAGGTAAATGTTCTTTGTTCGTAGCTTCAAATGGAGACCTTGTAGTCTCTTGTAAATGTTACTTGTGGTTCCAGTACTCACAGAGATCGGCTCCTGCGAACGGGGAAATAAGGCGTTGCGGGCCCCGAGCCCGATACTGGAACTTCTTTCGTGATGTGGAGAGTCGGCACAGGTCGGTGCGACTCTCAGCTTGGGAAGTGTTCTTGGGTCCTCAATCAGCAGGTGTGGGCACGTAGGCAGGCGCGGCCAGCGACCCTTTAGCACGGCGGTGCCGGAGGGTCTCCACAGCGGGGGCGGCGCGGCCTGAGATGTCCGGGGATAGCGAAGCGGGGTCGCAGGGCACGGTCAGTGCAGCTGGATGACCCGGCGTAGATCACAGTCGTCGGACGGTTTCCGGCGGGAGGGGTGGTAGCGCCGTCAGCGCGCTCCAGTAGCAGGCGGTGACAGGGATGCAGGCGGCCTGGCCCGGGGACAGAGAGCGGCTCGGGACGGAGCGGGGCTCTCACGGGTTTGAGGCAAGCAAGCTTCTGAGTGTCACGGCCCTAGGAGGGGCGCAGTCCCTTTCCAGCGGGATGCACACACGGCTCGAATTGGAGGACGAGCAAAAGCAAAGAGAACCCACTGGTCCTGGGGTTCAGTTCAGGGGGCAAGCTCAGATCAAGCCCTTGGAGAATGTTCAAGCACAAAGTAGCAAAGTCTTTTCAGTAGTCTCTTCCTCTCCTTTCTCAGCAAGGCAAGCAGCAGGCCAGCTCCTCCAGCGTCTTCTTCTCCTTCTAGTCGGGCAGAGGTTCTTTGTGGTAAACAGGATTCTGATTTCTTAGGAGCCAGGCTCCTACTTTTATACCATGATTCTTTTGTTCTTTAGCGCCAGGGGGCCTGGGCCTGGCTCAGTCCAGTTCTGGAGCACTTTGTTATGGTGACTCTGCTCTTTCCTTTCAGCAGCAGGGCAGAGACATCAGCCGCTCCACAGGGGGCGGCGCCGGCTTTGTGGTGGCAGAGCACAGGTCTATTCAAGAGTCAAGGTGTACTCCTCCCACCCATCCAGGTGTCACCTCTCTACCCACCACCTGGCAGCCAACCTGTCTCTGGGGATTCCCCAACCCTGCTCCTTACTGTTGCTAGGCAGAACACACACACACAGCAGAGGCGGACTGAGATGGTCAGGTCAGTAAATACTAACTTTCTAAAAGTAGTATTTACAAACCCAGGATATTAAAATAAACTTGACTACAAGAAGTATTTTATTATTCTGAGCTCAGGCATATTAAACTTGACACTCTACCATGCTCTCTGAGTCCACTGGGGTCACAGCGTTGGCGTGATCCCAGCAGCCCATTCTGGCCTATGGAGAGCAGGTAGCCTTCAATAGTGAAAAACGACAAGGGCTGTAATTCACTACTAAGACATGCCACACACATCAGGGCATGTCCTACCTTATGCCTACAATGCACCCTGCCCGTGGGCCTACCAGAGGGGTGGCTAATATGTAGATAAGGGAAGGTTTAGGGACTGGCAAGTGGGGGCACTTGCGCAGTCAGCGCGACAGTCCCAGACTGCACGCAGGGTCTGCGGTGGCAGACCCTAGACACATTTTACAAAGCCGCTTTCTGTGGGTGGCGCAACCAGCGCTGCAAGCCCACCAGCAGCATTGGCATTCACAAGCCCTGGCACCCCTGGTGCACTTTACTGGGGACTGACAGTGAATCCAATAAACCAATCAGGAACATCAATTACAGGTACACTTTACCTAGGGAGCACTTGCACTGCGGCACGGATTAGCCGTGGCGCAGTGCCCTGAGCGGACAACACCAGCAAAACAATCGAGGCACACCATCAAAAAGTGGAAGGGAAACTCACGCCAAGGTGCCAGGTCTAACACGTGTCCCCTCCAGCTGAAATGTGGGGAGAACTACCCTTGCCCAGGGGGTTCCTCGTCACTAAGGCGGAAATACCTGGACAGACCGTCAGCGTTGGCGTGATCTGTACCAGGACGGTGTTCCACCGTAAAGTCCATACCCTGTAGGGAGATGGACCACCTCAACAGCTTCGGGTTCTCACCCCTCATTTGCATCAACCATCTGAGGGGCCTGTGGTCCGTCTGAACCCGGAAGTGAGACCCAAACAAGTAGGGTCTTAGCTTCTTCAGCGCCCAGACCACAGCAAATGCTTCTCGCTCGATTGCACTCCACCTACTTTCCCGTGGAAGTAACCTCCTACTGATGAAGGCTACGGGTTGGTCCCAGCCCTCCTCAGTCATCTGTGAGAGAACAGCCCCTACACCATGCTCTGAAGCGTCTGTCTGTACTAGGAATTTCTTGGAGAAGTCAGGGGCCAAGAGCACGGGCGCCGTGCACATGGCAGTCTTCAGGGTGTCGAAAGCTTTCTGACAGGTGTCAGTCTAGATCACGTTCCTGGGCTGCTTCTTGGAAGTCAGCTCTGTCAAGGGGGCAACGATCATTCCATAGCCCTTGACAAACCTCCTGTAGTACCCAGTGAGCCCCAGGAAGGCCCTCACTGCGTTCTGCGTCTTGGGGGGTTCCCAAGCCAGGATGGTCTCAATTTTGGGTTGCAAGGGTGCCACCTTGCCACTCCCCACTTGGTGTCCCAAGTACACCACGGAACCCTGCCCGATCTGGCACTTGCTTGCCTTGATCGTGAGGCCTGCTCGGCGCAGAGCCATCAACACTTCCCAGAGGTGGCGCAGGTGTTCGGGCCAGGTGGCACTGAACACTGCGATGTCATCCAGGTAGGCGGCACTGAACGCATCCAGCCCAACCAGTACCTGGTTGACCAACCTCTGAAAGGTGGCAGGGGCATTCTTCATCCCAAATGGCATGACTCGGAACTGGAAGTGCCCATCTGGTGTAGAGAATGCTGACCTCTCTTTGGCCCCTTCGGTCAAGGCGATCTGCCAGTACCCAGACGTTAAATCAAACGTGCTGAGGAACCGGGCAGCCCCCAGCCGATCAATGAGCTCATCAGCTCTGGGGATGGGGTGCGCGTCAGTCTTCGTTACTGAATTGAGTCCTCTGTAGTCCACACAGAACCGGAGTTCAGGTGTGGCTCCCGGCGCAGCAGCCTTTGGGACCAAGACTACGGGGCTGGACCAAGGACTGCTGGAGGACTCAACCACCCCTAGCGCAAGCATCTTGGAGACCTCCTCCTTGATGCAAGCTCTGACCCTGTCAGTTACCCTGTAAGCCTTGTGCTTCACAGGTAAGCTGTCTCCTGTGTCCACATCATGGACGCACCAATCTGTGACACCAGGAACCAGGGAGAACCTATCGGGAAACTGCCCCAGCAAGTGGCGGCAATCTTCCTGTTATTCGGGCGTCAGGGTGGGTGAGAGGTTAACTCCATCCACTGACCCATCTTTCTCAGAGGCCACTAAGAGGTCAGGAAGAGGCTCGGTCTCCTCTTCCATTCCATCATCAGTGGCCAGCAGCATGCCCACTTCGGTCCTCTCTAAGTGGGGCTTAAGGCAGTTAACATGTAGGACCCTCAATGGGTTCCTGGGAGACTGCATGTCCACCAAGTAGGTGATAGGACTTTTGCGCTCCACAACCTCAAATGGACCTGTCCACTTATCCTGAAGTGCACAAGGCTCCACTGGGGCCAAGACCCACACCTTTTGTCCAGGTTGAAGCTCTACCAGAGTGGCATTCCGGTCGTACCACCGCTTCATCTCCTCCTGGCTGGCTTCCAGATTTGCCTCAGCAAGTTGCCTGAAACGCCGAGTCTGGTTTCGGAAGGCCAGCATGTAACTATATACATTCTGGGGAGGTTTCCTGGGAGATTGCTCCCAGCCTTCCTTTACCAAACTCAGAGGTCCTCTTACCGGGTGACCATACAGAAGCTCAAAGGGGCTGAACCCTAGAGACTTCTGTGGCACCTCTCGGTAAGCGAAGAGCAGGCATGGCAAGAGGACGTCCCACTTACGCCTCATTGGACCGTCCAGGCCCATGATCATGCCTTTGAGGGTTCGGTTGAATCTCTCAACCAACCCATTTCCTTGGGGGTGGTAAGGAGTGGTGAACTTGTACATTACCCCACACTCCTTCCACAGGGATTTCATATATGTGGATATGAAATTGGTCCCCCTGTCGCTCACCACCTCTAGAGGGAATCCCACTCGGGAGAAAATTCCCATCAGTGCCCGTCCCACCACGGGGGCCGTCACTGTCCTCAGAGGGATGGCTTCAGGGTACCGGGTGGCATGGTCCACCAAGACCAGGATGAACCTGTTGCCCAGGGCTGTCTTGGGGTCCAGAGGCCCCACAATATCAATACCCACTCGTTGGAATGGCGTACCGACCACAGGGAAAGGTTGCAGAGGAGCCTTGTGCTTCCCTCCGCTCTTACCACTTGCCTGGCAAGTCTGACAGGTTCGGCAGTAGGAATCTGAATTCTTGTGCATTTGGGGCCAGTAAAAGTGGGTGACAAGCCTGTCATAGGTCTTGTCCATCCCCAAATGTCCTGCTAACGGCACATCGTGAGCCAGCCCCAGTAGGAAGGTTCTGAACTTCTGGGGTACCACCAGCACACGGGCTGACCCAGGTTCAGCAGCCTTAGGCTCGGAATACAGGAGGTCACTCTCCCAGTACACGTAATGTGTTTTGGCCTGAACACCATTGGCCTGGTCTGCAGCCTGCTGCCGCATACCCACGAGAGAAGGGCATTCTTTCTGCTCCCTGCAGAATTCCTCCCTGGAGGGACCTCCTTCTTGCTGCCAATGGGTCAGCTCAGGCAGGTCTCCCAGTTCGGCAATCTGTTCCCCGGTAGGCTCCAGAGCATCCCCCTCAGGGTCTACTTCCTCCTGGGCCGTGGGAACTTCGGGGGCCGGTTTCCCGCGCCTCCTGCGCCTTCTCCCTAAGGCCGGTTCCTGGACCTCTCCCTCAGGCTCCAGGACCCTCTCAACACCCCTACTGGCTGCCATGGACCGGGTGGTCACGCACGCCCAGTCGGGTAGACCCACCATCCTCAGATGCGTGGTCTTCTCCACCTTTTCCCAAGGGGAGCTCTCAAGGTCGTTCCCTAGCAGACAGTCTACAGGCATGTCAGTTCTCACAGCGACTTGTAGAGTACCAGAGACCTCCCCCCACTCAAAGGGAACTTTAGCCATTGGACAACGACTCTCTATGTTGTCAGCATTGACAACCCTACAGTAGGCATTGGGTACAATCTGCTCTTGAGACACCAGGTGTTGCCTCACCGAGGTCACGCTGGCTCCTGTATCTCTAAGAGCCTCAACCTTCTTTCCATTGATGGTCACTACTTGCCCATATTTCTTAGTGTTAGAGGGTAAGTAAGTTTCAGGGACCATCTCACTGTCTCCTAGCGAGACTAGGGTCATCTGCCCGGGACCCCCACCCTCCTGGACTGCTACCTCCTCCCCAAAGTTAATATTAGCTACTTGCCGGGGTGGAGCACCAGTGGGTGCGGTCTTACCAAACAGGCGACACTTAGGATCAGAGGCAATGTGACCCGGGTCACCACACCTATAACAATTGAAGGGCCCCTTTGGAACAGGTCTACCTGTCGGGGCCCCGTTCTGCTGCGGGGGTGGGGGAGGCTGAGAACCCTTCTGCTGGTTCCCTTGGGAATTACTTTGGGGGCCTTTTTGGAACCCCTTCTGTTTACTCTTGTCCCCCCCACTCTTCTGCTGGGGACCCTGCCCACCTTTGGCGGAGTCTCCCACTTGACCCTTGTGGACCCTGGTGCTGAGCCAGCGGTCCGCCTCCTCAGCAAGCTTCCTCGGGTTGGACAGCTTGCTATCAATTAGGTGCTGGCGTAGCTCAGGAAAACATTGACTGGACAAGTGCTCCCATGCAATTAAATCAAGCAGCCCTTGATAATCATTCACTTTGCTACCCTTCACCCAACCATCCAGCGCTCTGCAGAAAAAGGTCACATACTCCACATACGTACTCTCAGGGATCTTCTTAGTCTCCCTGAACCTCTGTCTATATAGCTCAGGAGTTAACCCATACCTTGTCATTAAAGCTTCCTTCATATGGGGGTATGAGGTCTGGACTTCTAAGGGCAAATCTAACAGTGTGTCCCGCCCTTCAGCAAGGAACCTTCCCCACAACCCCGCTCCCCAGTCTTTCTCAGGGACCCGGTGTGAGGACATGGCCACCTCGTAGGCTCTAAACCACTGCCCTATGTCATCCTTTCTAAAATACTCCTTCACTACATCTTTGGGGATGTACACCTTGGACTCTACCTGCACCGGTGGAGTGCTGCCACCAGAAGGAGCGGTGTCCAAACTTTTCGCCTTCAGTTCCAACTCCTTCAATCTTATATCATGATCCATTTGGCGTTGTTGTGCCTCCAGGGCCAACTTCTGCTTTTCCATTTCCATTTGTCCTGCCAACTTTGCCATCTCCATTGCATGCGCTCTGTCTGCTGCCCTGTCTGCCAGCTCCTCTGGCGACCGGACTCTGCTGGGCTCCTCAAGGTTGTCGGGTGGAACGATGTCCCCCGCATTCCGTGGGTCTCGTGACTCCTTCCAGGCTCTCAACGCCTTGGTGTACTGGGTCTTCCTCTTGAATCCAGCATGGGGAACTCGGAATTTTACACTGTAGCCTTTCAATTGCTCCATCGTGTAGCCTTCCAGTCTCTCCCAATCCACCTCATCTATTCCAGAAATCACAGAGAGCGCTCTTCCAGCAGAGAGTGAGCCAGGCATGGTTGCAGTAATGGCAGATGTCTCAACAAAGTTCAAAAAATGAAAACCTGTGGCTGCGTTACTTGGTCTGCTCTCACTATCTGGTGATTAATAATTCACTGTATGCAAATTACAAGTGCAAATCCGAAATCCCAGCCGCTGCCAACAATGTTAGAGTCGGGGATCTCTGGTTGGCACAAGGTTGCCCTTGGGTCAAGCAGGAACCCTCTCCTCCACGTCAGGGCGCAGGATAACCCCTCGCGAATGACCCTTGCTCACCCTCTAGGTACGTGGCGTGAGCAGCCAAGGCGATTCCTCAGGCGTTGTTGGTTAAGCACTTACAATCACACACACAGTAAATACATCAATCCCCCCAGAAACGGACACCAGACTTGGATATATATAAAAATACGCTTCTTTATGTAAAAATAGGTATATATATCTCAGCAGACTTATCACAAGACCAATAACGTTTTCGCTATGTCACCAGGTTGTAAAGCAGGTAAATGTTCTTTGTTCGTAGCTTCAAATGGAGACCTTGTAGTCTCTTGCAAATGTTACTTGTGGTTCCAGTACTCACAGAGATCGGCTCCTGCGAACGTGGAAATAAGGCGTTGCGGGCCCCGAGCCCGATACTGGAACTTCTTTCGTGATGTGGAGAGTCGGCACAGGTCGGTGCGACTCTCAGCTTGGGAAGTGTTCTTGGGTCCTCAATCAGCAGGTGTGGGCACGTAGGCAGGCGCGGCCAGCGACCCTTTAGCACGGCGGTGCCGGAGGGTCTCCACAGCGGGGGCGGCGCGGCCTGAGATGTCCGGGGATAGCGAAGCGGGGTCGCAGGGCACGGTCAGTGCAGCTGGATGACCCGGCGTAGATCACAGTCGTCGGACGGTTTCCGGCGGGAGGGGTGGTAGCGCCGTCAGCACGCTCCAGTAGCAGGCGGTGACAGGGATGCAGGCGGCCTGGCCCGGGGACAGAGAGCGGCTCGGGACGGAGCGGGGCTCTCACGGGTTTGAGGCAAGCAAGCTTCTGAGTGTCACGGCCCTAGGAGGGGCGATGAGGGGCGCAGTCCCTTTCCAGCGGGATGCACACACGGCTCGAATTGGAGGACGAGCAAAAGCACAGAGAACCCACTGGTCCTGGGGTTCAGTATAGGGGGCAAGCTCAGATCAAGCCCTTGGAGAATGTTCAAGCACAAAGTAGCAAAGTCTTTTCAGTAGTCTCTTCCTCTCCTTTCTCAGCAAGGCAAGCAGCAGGCCAGCTCCTCCAGCGTCTTCTTCTCCTTCTAGTCGGGCAGAGGTTCTTTGTGGTAAACAGGATTCTGATTTCTTAGGAGCCAGGCTCCTACTTTTATACCATGATTCTTTTGTTCTTTAGCGCCAGGGGGCCTGGGCCTGGCTCAGTCCAGTTCTGGAGCACTTTGTTATGGTGACTCTGCTCTTTCCTTTCAGCAGCAGGGCAGAGACATCAGCCGCTCCACAGGGGGCGGCGCCGGCTTTGTGGTGGCAGAGCACAGTTCTATTCAAGAGTCAAGGTGTACTCCTCCCACCCATCCAGGTGTCACCTCTCTACCCACCACCTGGCAGCCAACCTGTCTCTGGGGATTCCCCAACCCTGCTCCTTACTGTTGCTAGGCAGAACACACACACACAGCAGAGGCGGACTGAGATGGTCAGGTCAGTAAATACTAACTTTCTAAAAGTAGTATTTACAAACCCAGGATATTAAAATAAACTTGACTACAAGAAGTATTTTATTATTCTGAGCTCAGGCATACTAAACTTGACACTCTACCATGCTCTCTGAGTCCACTGGGGTCACAGCGTTGGCGTGATCCCAGCAGCCCATTCTGGCCTATGGAGAGCAGGTAGCCTTCAATAGTGAAAAACGACAAGGGCTGTAATTCACTACTAAGACATGCCACACACATCAGGGCATGTCCTACCTTATGCCTACAATGCACCCTGCCTGTGGGCCTACCAGAGGGGTGGCTAATATGTAGGTAAGGGAAGGTTTAGGGACTGGCAAGTGGGGGCACTTGCGCAGTCAGCGCGACAGTCCCAGACTGCACGCAGGGTCTGCGGTGGCAGACCCTAGACACATTTTACAAAGCCGCTTTCTGTGGGTGGCGCAACCAGCGCTGCAAGCCCACCAGCAGCATTGGCATTCACAAGCCCTGGCACCCCTGGTGCACTTTACTGGGGACTGACAGTGAATCCAATAAACCAATCAGGAACATCAATTACAGGTACACTTTACCTAGGGAGCACTTGCACTGCGGCACGGATTAGCCGTGGCGCAGTGCCCTGAGCGGACAACACCAGCAAAACAATCGAGGCACACCATCAAAAAGTGGAAGGGAAACTCACGCCAAGGTGCCAGGTCTAACAGTGTTGAACATTTCAAGAGCTACATTTACTGTTGCCACTCCTATCCATGGCAAACAGAGAAAGACACTGCACATTGACCGGTTGTAGTTTAGGATTCTCTTCGATATAAGCTACATTGGGGAAAGTATTTCATATTGAGGAGTTAAAAGTAAGTATTCCCACTCCAATCTAAGCTACATTGGGAGGTTGTTAGACTATAACATTTGTAAATTTACCATACCCCCTCCAACCTATGCTATATTGGGAAAGGGTTATACATTAAACGGGTGACATTTACTATTCCCTCTCCAATCCATGCTACTTTGGGGAAGGTGTTGGACATTAAAAAAGGGTTAGGTTTACTATTCCAACTCCATTCTAAGTTACATTAGGGAAAGTGTTGATCATTGAAGTGTTTACATTTGTCATTCCCTCTCCAATCTAACGTAATTTAGAGAAAGTTTTGAGCATTAAAGGGTTTCAACTTTTGTTTCCCACTCCATTGAAACCTACAATGGGGAAAGATTTGAACATTAAACAGGTGTTTACTACTCCAACTCCAATTTAAACTACATTGGGAAAGGTGTTGGACTTTAAAAGGGTTACATTTACTATTCCAACTCTAATTGAAACTACATTGGGGAAGGCTTTGGACATTGAAGGGGTTACTTTTATTATTCCTACACCAATCTAATGTACATTTTGGAAAGTGTTAGACATTGACGAGGTTAAATGTACTATCGCCACTGCAATCCAGGCTACATTAAGCAAGATGTTGGACCTTAAAAGGGTTAAATTAACTATTCCAACTACAATTAAAGCTACATTTGTGAAGGCTTTGGACACTGAAGGGGTTACGTTTACTATTCCCCCCTCCATTCTAAGGTACATTTTGGAAAGTGTTGGACATTGAAGTAGTTTAATGTACTACTCCCACTCCAATCTCAGCCACATTGGGGAAAGAATTGGGCATTACGGGGTGAAATTTGCTATCCTCATTCCAATCTAACCTACATTGGAGAAGATATTGGGCTTTAAAAGAGATAGATTTACAATTCCCACTCCAATCTAAGCTACTTAGGAGAAGGCGTTGGACATTAAAGGGGTGAAATTTGCAATTCTGACTTCAATCTAAGTTACATTGGGGAAAGTGTTCACCATTGAATGGATTTAATTTACTGATCCCAACCCGACCCAGCCTACACTCCATTAGAGAAAATATTAACATTCCTATAAAGTATAACTACATAAATGAAACATAAATTAAATATTATTTTGAATAACCAAGTAACATATTTCTTTCTTTGTCCTCATTTCACCATCAACACTCTACCAATCTTACCCTTCATACCTTTCAGCAATCAGAGAGAGTGTTTAGTTGATTGCAACTAGTGCTCATAGGTGTAAAGGCTGGCCTCAGGCACTGCAACATTTGGGGGTAATCACTGGTCCGAATACCACATCCTAACATCATTCCATATCATATCCATGTTCTTGGTATCACATGCACTATCCATCTGGCTTACATAGTTAGCTGATTTAATCCAATCTGTGCCCTACGGAGGGTCTACTAAGGCCCATTTTATTTTTACAAATATCCCTCCTAGCTAACAAAATTAGGTAGAACAGCAGTCTTCGTCAACAGAATATTGGGAGATGGATCAGTCCCCATTTAGATTAAAGTATGGTTTACCTTCATATTATGTTTCATTATATCTCGCTTAGTGCTTTACTTACAGTTCCCAGAATGCATGAAGCTCTGGACAATCGATGAACATATGGCTAAAGTCAGCACCCAGCTAGTTACATCTCTTACATCTCTGTACTACTTGAGCGAACTTGGCATGTCTCGGGGTGTCCAATATATCCTGTGGAGAGTGAAAAGATGATCCCTTTTTAAAGGAGCAGACTTTACTGTGGAATAAAGTAATCTTAAGGATACTTGCCATAAGTCATCCCATGCCAGCTCTGGCAAGTCTCGGTATGGTTCAGTCAGATGCTTGTCCTCAGCATTAATGATCTCCCAGTTCCAAAAGGAAACTTCTTTTTGCAGCTTTACTTTATTTATTAAGATGAGGTCATGCTCCCAACCCGGAATCATCTGTCCACTTTTGAACTGCCCACCATGAGTTAAGCTGAAGGGAGCTGAATCTTGAGAGTTTTCCTTCTGTTGCTGTGAGGACATCATTCCTTTCAACCAGCTTTGTTCCCTTTACATGGTTATCCCAGTTATTATATCCTGCTTGTCTAAGGGGATAGCTTAGCTTATCTGTCAGACATGCTGGAATCCCCGGGGCTCTAATATTGGCGCAAATGATGCGCAATATTGAATAGTAAAGACGGTTCTGAAATAACGCCATAGCTTTAGGGATGCTGTTAGTACCCTAACTCTAACTTTAAGAAAAAAACTTTGGATCCCCAAATTTAAATAACAATTTTTCCTGTTCAAAATTCTCAAATATAGCTGCATATACTTGCCCAATGTGTGATCCATCTGGCTTTGTTGCCAACATTCTGCTGTTTTTAATTTGGAAGACACAACAATATGCCTGAAGGGCGGGAAGGGCAAGCCCTCCCTTGTTCAGTTTCCTCCTAATTTCCTTACACGTCCGCCTTATGGCTTTGGACGCCCATAGAAATCTCCTCACTCTCCCTTGAATCTTCTAAATTTGTCAGCTGGGGAAAGTTAAGGGAATAGTGCTGAAAAGAAAGGTCAGATTAGGGAGGATGATCATTTTGATCAGGTTTGTTCTGCTGTAAATACTCAGTGGTAGATTTTCCCAACTTCTTAAAAGGACTTCAATTTCCCCGCAGATCTTTTTCAAATTAATGGCTGGGACTTGATCCAGGATTTGTGAAACTAGAATTCCTAAATATCGTATCTGCTCTTTAGTACCCTGATTACCCAAGGTTCCCTCCTTAAGTGCTCTAGACATAGCCTTAGTTTTTTCTTTATTTATTTCATATCCTGAATGGCTCCTAAACAATTCTGCATGTGCCTCAAGATTGGGAATCAAATGTGCGGGATTGCTATATATAAAATATTGTCATCCTCATACAGTGCTACCATAGCAATGAGATCGGAACTGCAAATGGTAAGATGGAACTGTATAGGTGGATGGTCTGGGCAAAGGGCTCAATATAGAAATCAAAAAGCAAGGGGCAACCCTGTCTAGTCCCCCTAGTGATAGGAAAAGATCTAGTTAATTTTCCATTAGTTATACCCTAGCTATAGGAAATCTATAGAAAAATTGTATGGTATCTATCAGCTTGTTAATAAGCCCAAAGGTTCTTAACGTCTCCCATAAATATGTCCAATTTACGCGGTCAAAGGCCTTAGCAGTGTTAAGAGTTGCTACCATCACGAGGCTAGTATAAGTCTCTGCTAAATGAACGGTCCCAACTAACAGATGCGTCAACTCATTGAGTTGCCTCCCTGGTATGAAGCCTTTCTGATCAGTATGGATAAGAGTCTATATTACTTGCATCTTCCCTTGGCTTCAGACTCATGACTATTGTTGCCTGATACCATGACAGAGGAATCTCCCCTCCTCCTAGATATATGTGATTAAAGAGAGCTATCCATGTCAGAAAGAAATAAGTTATCAGTTTCTTATAAAGCTCTCTTAGAATCCCATCAAGACCTGCCGCTTTCCCATTCTTTATTTTTCCCACCTGCTCTACCCTTCGAACGAGTTTCAGCGTTCGCAATGAAATTCGTTTTTTTTCTTCTTTACATTATTCTGGTCGGCCGTGAGCTGGTGTTTACTACCCCCCCCCCACTCTGCCCCTGCCCCACCCTGCCCACCTCCCCACGGCACTCCCTGCATGGGCCGCTACTGCTATCTATAAGTATATCATCCCTTCCCCCAGCCATCTTTCCTCTGAATCCTCCTCCATCAACAACCCACTTGCCTCCATGATTTTGAAGAAGGAATTCAGAGATGGTGTTGTTTTTTTCTTTACTTGCAATGTCACCTTTAAGCCTCTGCAATCTGTCTTTCTTATTTCTAAGCTTGGTATATGGCCTTAACGGGGCACAGGGGTATCTTGATTATATGCAGCTTTCATATGAGAACAGCTTTACTATTCAGCTCTCCATTAGTCTCACCTACCTTAGCCTCCTATCTCATCTTGACCTCAGTGAATAACGGCTTCTAAAGGCTACTGTAACATCCACCATATAATGACCTGCCCTGAATACAAGCGCCCTACAGTCTTCTTCCCCAGGTTCAAGTTGGAGTAGTTGATTCTCCACAGAGGTAAGCATGTTCAAGAGTACCTGAGTGGAGGATCTTCTCCCTTGTAGCTCTGTCATCCCGAGCCCTGTGATCCATTGTGTAGGTATCCCTGTCTGGCGACCGCTGCTCAATTACACGTTGTACCATGCAAGTAAAGATTCTGTCTGGACTCCCCTAGGGTAGGATGAAACCCTGGATGAAACGTGGACTCATTGCTACTGCAATGAGTCCACGTTTCATCAAGTCTGCCCCATGAGTCCAGCAAGAATCACACGTCTGCCCACACATATGTCGCAGGTAGGGAAACTTAAAAAAAAGCTTTACACCTGAAAATGGTGTTTACAAAGAATTATCAAGCACTGTCTCCTCTCCTCTATGCTAGCACCATACTCAAAAGCTACAGCATTCCTCCCCTTGGAAACTAATGTGGCGTCAACCAGCTGCCATATCCCCCCTCTGCAGTCTCCACTTGTAAAAAAAATAATATTTTGTAATTTTATTTCAAATGTATGTAAAAATCTATGAATCAAAAATACATAAAAACATTAAACTATGTTTTAATGAAATGTAAAATAATATAAAAAATACTACTATTTTTATAAAAGATATTTGATCATATTAGAACTAAATATAACATATGTTTACAATGGTTTTTACTAATCTGATAAATATTATTTTTTCCATCAACACATCAAAAATATATCTAAAACAAATTAAGAAGCATATATATTTGTATGTAATATTTTACATTTATTCCAGTTACCTTTAAAATATTTTGAACATAAATAATTCAAAAGTAACATTGACATAACAATGTTAATTTTTAAAGAAACGTTTTTTTATTTTAAGATATTAACACACTGAAACTTCTCCTCCTGAACACCTGCTCTATAAAAAAACATGAAGTTCAACTGCACGACTTATTACCCGAGTCCGACCCTGATGTTATGTTTGTAACCAAAACCTGCCTGAATGATGGCTCGAACCCTAAGATAGCAGGGCTATCCCACCGGGCTACCAGATTTTAAGGAAGGATCGGCCTGTAGGAAGAGGGGGTGGAGTTGGAATCATTTTTAAATCCTCACTTTCTTGCTCTATTCTCTCTGCTCAGGATATTGTGGAGGCTGAAAGCCTCAGTTTTGTGATCACTATCTCAGATCATCAATCTATTGCGGGCATTTTGGTTTATAGGCCCCCAGGTCAGGGTGGCAAGTTCACTGAGTCACTCACACAAGCCATTTCCCCCATTTCAGTTCAATACAGGCACTGCCTCCTGTTAGGAGATTTTAATATCCATATGGATGATCCCTCTGACTCCGAGGCGATTCGGCTGGTGGGATCCTTAGCGATCTTCGGATTATCCCCTTATATTCATCTTCCCACCCATAAAAAGGGCCACACGTTAGATCAATTATTTTCTAGCGTCAGTATGGAAACTGATGCTGCTCAACCACTGGTATGGTTGGACCACTTTCTCCTGAGTTTTAAAATCCCTAGGTCCGTATCTCAAGGCTCAACCTAGGGATAAGCTCTGGTCTGGTACCTTCAGACCTTTTAATCAGGTTACGTCTGATAGCCTGGAGAGAGCTCTGGGTATACACCCGATTCCCTTTAGTGGAAACCCAGAAATTGATGCCTCTGGTCTAGAACAATGGCTCGAAGAACAGGTCACGGTGTTGGCGCCCTCCTCAACGCGTAAAGCCACAAGTGACCGCGCCTCTGCGCCGTGGTTTAGAGAGACCCTCAGGAAAAGCAGGAGTGCCTGCAAGCGTTTAGAGAGAGTCTGGCGAACCAAGTTCGACGCGAAGGATAAAGCCATCTATAAGCAAGCTTTGAAAGCTTAGTTTAACGATATGCGGACTGAAAAGAAAAACTTCTTTACCTCAAAAATAAAAGGGGCCGCTAATAGAAGCAAAGAAATATTTAAAATTGTTAAAGATTTCTCATCTCCCAGTGCTGTAAGTAAGGCTTTCACTCCCACCTCCAGCTGGGTGCATCAGATGGCCGTTTTTTTCCACGACAAAATCCACCTGATTCAACAGTCATTTGCCCTTACGGGTATAGCCGAACTGATGAGTCATGGAGTGCCCTGCCCTTGGGGGCTAGTGACACACTTACCCAATTTCCCCCTATTTCCCTAGAAAATCCCTGGACATCATGGCAACTCTGAAGCGGGTTCTTCTTCCATCCCCTGCCCAGCTAGTATTCTGAAAAAGATTGCGGAAACTTTAAACTTTGCAGTCAATTCAGTTCTTAACCTGTCACTTGGACAGGGAATTGTACCTAGTTGATGGAAAAGGGCAAAAATCACCCCCCTCCTGAAAAAACCTACAACAGACCCTGCGGTCGCATCCAACTATAGGTCCATCTCCCTCCTACCTTTCTTTTCTAAGGTCCTGGAGAGTATGTTAACTCTGTGTTAACAGACTACATAGAAGGAATCCATGTGTTTCATGACAGCCAGTCTGGCTTTAGAACTACTCTAACACAGAAACAGCCCTATTGGAAGTTTCAGAAACCATTAAAGCTCAGATGGACAAGGGGGGCAGTGCTGTATTAATACTGCTGGATCTGTCCGCAGCCTTTGACACCGTGCCCCATGACCAGCTCTTGCGCAGGTTAGCAGAGTGCGGTGTCGGGGGCACGGTGTACAATTGGTTTGCTTCCTTCCTTACGGAGCGGCAGCAGGAAATCTGGTCTCTGCCTTTTACAGCTTCCATTCCTCCAATGCAAGTGGGAGTCCCGCAGGGCTCTATTTTGAGCCCCAAACTTTTTAATATTTATATGGCCCCTCTTGCTCGTCTGGCAGAACTTCATGGAGCAAAGATTATTTCCTACGCCGACTATACTCAACTCCTGTTCACTTGTGACAAAGGTGCAAGCTTTCGTGGACGTAAGATAAATAATTGTTTAACTGAGGTTTTTTCCTGGATGCGACTTAACCAGCTTAAGTGTAAACCAGAAAAATCTGAAACCATTTTTTTGTGCTGTGCCCCTTGTGCGGATTTGATCTCTTGGTGGCCCGGCGACATGTCCCCTCCTTCGGCCCCAGTTAGCACGGTTAAAAACTTGGGAGTCAAGTTAGACACGAGTCTAGCGATGAAGGCCCAAATCCAAGCGGTCGTTGGTTCCTGCTTCGGCTTGATAAGAATGGTAAAATATGTTCTTCCCCTCCTCCCGGTGGAATCCCGTAAGATCGCAGTGCAAGCCTTAATTACATCTAGGCTGGATTACGTAAACATCTTGTATCTGGGGCTGCCAGAGTATTTGCTCAACCGGCTGCAGGTTGTACAGAACGCTGCAGCCAGAGCAATCCTTATGGTAAACCCCCAGAACACGCATGTCACCTCACCTGAAGGCGCTGCACTGGCTCCCGGTGAGAAAGAGGGTCCAGTTTAAGGCCCTAGTGCTCGCGTATCGGGCCTTCCATGATACGGGTGCGGTGTACCTGCGGAATAGTATCCAACATTACCAGCCTCAATGGGTCCTTAGATCCTCTAAACAATGCCTCGGACTTGGGGTCACTGCCATTCAGGACTCAGGACACAGTTCCACATGTGGGACACACTGGGCCAAAGGGGACGCCGGTGGAGTATGTCAATGAGGAAGGAGTAATGTGGGCCAGCGTAGGGGAGTCCAGCGATGGTCTGCGGAGGCTGCAGAGGTCACGGGACTGGTGCTTGGAGCTTGCACCGGCACGTTGTGGGCCCTCTTTGACACACGCCGGTGTAGGCAGGTGAACGGAGCCTCATTGGTGTGCTGGGGAAGCCATGACGGGTCTGGGGACCAGTGGCCCGGGGTGCAGCAGGCACACAGGGACGCAGTCCCCGCCGCGCTTGGCGCAAGACTCATGGTGGGCTGAGAGGCCCCGCCCTGGCAGACACACTGCCCATTCTGAATGAGAACCACAACCAGTGCGATGGGCTTTTTGTTCACACCCCTACGCAGGCCTGGCGTACGCAGGAACAACTCACTATGCACGCGCATGCAGGGGTGGACGTAACATGCGACATTTCTGCGCTCTGCCCCACAGCCTGTGGGGACATGGTAGCATCCACTGGCCACTACAATCCATGCACCAACAGTTGATCTCCACATGGCCATATCCGTGGTTTGCACTCTGTCCGGCACCTCCAGGTCACACCTGGCATTGGGTAGGTTCACATTCCTTAGTCACTTGCCGCTCTCGCATATGCCTGCTCCATGCCTCTCCTCACATCCTGCTATTGTGTGTCTGTGGTGCCATGCCGTGGCTGGGTTGTGGGCACGGCAAGGCAGGATTCCCAATGGAGTCATGATGTTGTGTCTGGTCGGTTGGCATATTGTGTGTCATGTTGAATGTAGTTGTGCTGCGTGCCCATTGGCTGTGTCGTGCGTTGCATGACTGTGGGCTGGAGGTGTGTGGTGTGTTTATTTTGGACTTACCAACGGGCACTGCATTTCCATGAGTGCCATCCTGGGAGCGCTGGGTGATGATGGACTGTCGGGAGATGTGAGTTTCATGCACTCTGCCTCGGGAGTTGGCCACAACATTGTTGAGCATCCCGGGCGGGCCACTATTGCCTGCACATTCATGGTATGCATGTGCTTTCTGTTGTGGTAGTTGTGTGCAGTGTGGGGCAGGGGGCACGAGGGGTACATGTGTGCAGTTGATTGTCCCTGACACATGAGGGAATCCAGCTATGGCATAGGGGCCTTGCTTTGTCTCCAGCTGCACCTGCGCAGTGTGGGTGACATGGGGGTGCTGGGGTACCAGGACAGGTGTGATGACCTTGGATGTGGCTGGCTGTGTGACTCCTCCGACTCTGGCAGTTGTGGGTTGGATGGTACCAGAGGCCGGCATGTGCTGCGCAGCCGGCAGCTTTGTCTGCAGAGGGATGTTGGTTGTCCGCTAGGTTGGTACCGTCAGCAGGTGGGGGATGTGGGTCAGGATGCGGGGGATGGTTGTCCTTTTTGGCCTGTAGTGGGCAATGTCCTCCTCTGGTGTTGGGTCTGTGCGGCAGGTGTGTTTCAGGTGGGTCCGCTGTCTTTGTGTACACTGCCTCTTTGGTGTTCCCAGGGGGGTGGACGGGACGGGTCCTGGGGGGGGGGGGTGGCAGGCTTGGGGTGGTTGCGGTGGGTGTTGTGGCCCTCATGGGTATCCGCGTTGCATGATCATTGTCTCCATGGCATCTGTGGGTCTTCCGGTGTGGCTTTTGGCTGGGCTCCCTTTTATGCTGCAGGTAGTCGTCCTGCTTAACACCAGCAAAAGGCAGGTGTTTTTGCACGGGAACGCCTACTCTGCATCTCATTAGGGTTAGATGGTGGTGTCCACCATGGAGATATATTTTGGGGCAGTTAACGCTGGAATACTGGCGATGTCTGCAGTTTGCACCAGCTTGTGAATGGGGTGTTATATCTATCTCCACTTTTGATGCGTTAAGATGGTGATAAATCGGAGATAAGTCCTTGTGAATATCCCCCTTATGGTGTTAAAAATTAAGAATACCATATAAGCAGACCGTTTTCTCTCTTGGTGATAAAATTGTGGTTCAACTTTGGGTAAATTTGTCACAATAGTCATTGCACTTTTCACATTGCAGCTATGTAATTTAAGTGCATCATTAATAAACAAAGAATAACATCTTTAAATATTGAACCAAATGAGTGAGCCAGTTATTTCTATTTTCTTTGCATATTTGTGTGTTAGCAATGCATTAATAAAAACCTGTGACCTAAGTAAAACAAATTATCTATCACAAACTTCTTAGCTGCAAAATTTGTAACTTTGACTAAAAATTCACCCTAAGACGCTGCAGCTCTTAAAACACTGGATTTTTCCTTACTAATTTGTCTGCAATGTCCAAGAAATGTATAAGTTTGTAAATCTCCTGCAGCTGAGCACTGTTTGTTAGAAAAGGTAGACGGACCGGGAGGGTCGGCCGGGGTCAGGAGGAGAGGTCTCCGGGGAGAACCGTCTCCAGCGATCGTACAGACAAGTAACTTCCCCCCCACAGACAGATACCACACACGGATAAGGTTCAGTGTTCTTTATAAGCACTTCTTAAAGGTACGGTTGAATGGTACAAGGAGGTCTGGACTCAGGGGTCCCCTCGATTCGAGTCTCGCAAGGTAGGAAAGGGGGTAGCGGGACAGTCTGTTTACCAGTCAGGTAGTTCGGATGAGATGATGAGCTCACAATCCTCGAGCTTGGTGGTTAGGTGGTACGGGCCGCGGCAGCGCCAGCAGGTCCCAGGAAGATGGTCGATGTACGGTCCGCGGCAGCGCCAGCAGGTCCCGGTGAAGGTGGTTGTTACAACGGGCCGCGGCAGCGCCAGCAGGTCCCAGGAAGATGGTCGAGGTACGGTCCGCGGCAGCGCCAGCAGGTCCCGGTGAAGATGGTTGTTACAACGGGCCGCGGCAGCGCCAGCAGGTCCCAGGAAGATGGTCGAGGTACGGTCCGCGGCAGCGCCAGCAGGTCCCGGTGAAGATGGAGGTTGCAGAAGGCCGCGGCAGCGCCAGCAGGCAGAACGATGGGTCACAAGAGCGGGCTACGGCAGCGCCAGTAGGCCGTCAAGGCTGAGTTCACTCGGTGTCTCTCGACTCCAGGATACAACTGCCTTCCTGCTCCGGAGCTGCCCCAGTTATAGGGCTGGTGCCCTTTGATGTCCGGACCCTCGCACTTGGAGGTCGGGGGGTCCGGGATGAAGGTGTCCAGACACCCAGCAGGGGGTGGAGCCAGTGCCTGGGGGAGCGGGGGCGATCGGCACCTGGCGAGGGAGAGCCTTTGACACCTCGTTCTCCCATTGACCTGCCAAGTGATCCGCTCACCTCCTGGGTGGATGTCGGGCCGGCCAGGCCCGGGGTTGGGGTCGGGGTGAGGCCACGCGGCCGCGTGGTGCAGGGCCCAAGATGGAGGCTTGACCCGGCCGGGGAAGCCGGTGGGGCTAGACCCCGTGATGAGTAGTGGTCCGAGGGCAGAAGATCCGTCGGGAGACGGGGTACAGGTGCTTGTCGCGGGGGTATGCCTGGTGGGCCGGAGCTCGGGCCCTGTCGTGCGGGGAGGGAGCAAGCCCTCTGTGTGGCCTGTCCAACACTGTTCAACAGATAACTAATGGCCGCTGGCAATGTTCATATCCCCTCATTATTCAACAGATGCAGAAGAAATCTTCTGTGATCCTCAAGGAGGGTGGGACAAATGCAGAGCAGGTGTGATAACAATTCCTGAGACAGGCCACATAGTCGACATATTTTGTTTTCAGGTTTAGTTGCCCATGGAGGCAGAAAGTCTAATGATAAAAAACAGCCTCTCCGGAGTTGATAGAATTTTACTTTATAATATGGTAAAAACGGTTCTGTGATGTATTTTTGGGGCCCTCTTCTAACATAACTGATGAGAACTAGAGCAGCATGTTCTCTTTTAGCGAAGACCCGATGATCTGATTCAAAAGATTTAAGGGCCAATTACGGTGGCGGAAGGGCCGCCACCGCCAGCTGTGCGGTGGCGGGCTCTCCGTCATCGTACGAGGATTCCCCACCCGCCAAATTAGGATGGCAGGGGGAATCCTCAGTGCAGCGTGGCAGTCGCAAAGACCTCATGCCACTGTTCCGCAAGGCGGTCCTTTTCAGCCCGCCATATGGAACCCAAACATAGGGAATCCTTGCGGCGGTGGCTTGCAGGCACCGCTGTAGGGATTACGATGTCCCTTTACGCGTGTCATATTGCGGCAGTCAACATGCCTTGAAAAGAGAGGGGAAATGGATTTGGGGGCCCGTTGCGGGCCCCCTTGTGTTGGGGGAGGTGGTGGTGCATTGGGGGGGTACCCATGGTACCCCCCTGCATTTCCCTACACAGAGTGGCATGCATCGTGTGGTGCCTGCCACATAGTGCAGGGAAAGGCACTACATGCATTTTTACTATTACAGCGGGTGCTGCAGCCAGCCGCAATGGTAAACATGCAAGATGCGACCGCCACGGTGGTGGTCGAATCAAAATTTCACATGCCGGACCACTGCCATACAGGCGGGCAGTCCCAATCACCACCTCGTAACGACCCCCTTAATTTTTACCTTTCTGTTCAGGGCTGCTTTGAACTCTGAATATGGTAGTTTTAATGTCCATAGTTTTGCCTTACCTGTGAGCTCCAGTGCGTCAGAAAGGGTGTGAGCCCAAACATTTGATTGACATGAGCTGTTGGCAAATGGGACTTTTAGCCAAATTAGATTTTTCAGGGATCCTGGCTCAGCTACACATGCAGAGGGCATGTACTTTATTATACAGACCTTCTGCTTGATTAGTTGGTCACTTAATGCAAATTCCATCCTAATCTGGGCTGATGAGGTGTTAGGCAGTAATTTGAATAGAGATCTAAAAACTGTGCTCTGTGACCTGTTCAGGGAGGCACCAAATTTCCCTGGGAAAGCCTCTGTCCTGTATGCCAGTAAAATATATGTTACTAATTCATGCAACTAAAGAATCCCACCGTTGCCAAAATAATTAATGTGTCAATTTGTAGTTTATCATATCAGCATCACAATGCTTATTTTCCCACGTTCAAATTTCAGCATGCTTTAAGCGTGAATGTTTTTTCATTTGAACTAAAGTCTTGTGGGTTTAGCCAATGCATGAAGATAGGCAGAAAACGTCTTAGAAACTCCATTGTTTTTCCCACAATCGTCTCACAGAGTACAGATGCTCTAACATGCAACATAATTAATGTTATTCTTACACTGCTTCCAGCTGCCTGAAAGAAAAAAATCAAGCCACCCTTATTGGCCTCACAGCCACCTCTGTTGAATTTACAGGTCACTTCATATATCACAGGGCCTTACTCTATAACTGTATTTTATCAGAAACAAGGGAACCCCAGTAATCTGAACAGGGGCAATCTATATTATAAAGATGAACAATGGTGCTGTAGAGGCCGCACGGGTCCCCGGGTAGCGTAGGCTACTACTACTTAAAATCGCATTAGTCAAAAGAAATAAGGGGTAAGTCCACGGGGGACTTGCTAAACAATATATGGCGGGACACATTTAGAAATACATCACATAGACAACAGTAAACAAAACTCCGAATAAATTAATGCAATGGAGGAGTTTTGGTTGTAGAAAGAGGTCGACGTTGTTTCGATCTCATTTGATTGAGATCATCATCAGGACGAAAAGGCGTGAGCAAGTAGAATCTACGGAGGGGAGAGAACAATGTGTCAACCATCGGTTCCGAGTGGTTGGAATTCCATATCATACAAAACACAGTAGATGGCAAAGTATTACAGGGATAGCCAAGGGATAGCGCTCCCTGAGCAGGGAATTGCTGAGACATTGAACAAGCAGTAAATGTATATACAGAAAGCATTCAAGGAACAATAAATGAGAGGGAATGCAGGGACAACCATAGGAAGAGGGTTGCTGCAAAAGGAGTAAATAAGACAGTTAATCAGACAGTTAAACACACTAAGGTGCCGATTCCGATCCTGTAAAACCCGGGTACAAATGGTCGTACGGAGCGTTTTCTCCGTACGACTCGTACCCGGGAATTCCACCGTACAAACCAGCAAGTACGATTCATACAGAAATACCATTTCTGTATGAATCGTAAAAAACACCGTACGGCTAAAAAATACATACAATTCCGATCCTGGACAGCGCGTACGCAACGTCCGCATGGAGTCAGGCAGCGTTTTACGGACCAGCAAGTACGATTCGTACCTACAGCACTCCGCACGGCTATATTTTTATGGGAGCCAAAAAGTTCCGGAAAAACGAAGTACGCTGCGATGCACGAGGAAAAGGGGGCCCGCTACGCGATGTACACGCCATCACCCACATCGTACGTGTCATCATGTACGGTGCATACCCCAACATGGCATATGTACAGCCCGTACCCCCCACCCCCGTATGTACGGCGCGTACCCCCACCCCCCGTATGTACGGCGCATACCCCCCACCCCCGTATGTACGGCGTGTACCCCCACACACCGTATGTACAGCGCGTACCCCCCACCCGCGTATGTCCGCACCGTACCCAGGCGTACCCCCCACCTGCGTATGTCCGCACCGTACCCCAGGCGTACCCCAATCCTCGTGTATGTACGATCCATACATACACGAGGATTGGGGTACGCCTGGGGTACGGTGCAGACATACGTGGGTGGGGGTACGCCTGGGGTACGGTGCGGACATACACGGGTGGAAGGTACGGCTGGGGTACGGTGCGGACATACGTGGGTGGGGGGTACGCCTGGGGTACAGTGCGGACATACGGGGGTGGGGGGTACGTGCCCTACATACGTGGGTGGCGGTACGCGCCATACATACGGTGGGTGGGGGGTACGCGTCATACATACGGGGGGTGGGGGGTACGTGCCGTACATACGGGGGTGGGGGGTACAGGCCATACATACGGGGTTGGGGGTACGGTGCGGACGTACGCAGGAGGGGTGGGAGGCTGGGGGGGCCATACGACTCATACCCCGGGCACAAGTGTACTCGGGGTAGGGCTCGTACTAAGTTCGCTCCGTACGGAGCCTTTTTCATGCGCTTGTGTTTTCGGAAGGGCGGTACGGATCGTACTTGCGTGCTCGACTTCAGTTTTACGATTTGTAAGTAAAACTGTCCGGGGACGTCTCGTAGACTTTTCCCGAGGTGATTCATATTTATTTTCCACATACAAATCGTACTTCGCCGTTTGTACGGGACTTGTACGTTTCGTACGTAAAAAAATACGGATACGAGTCATACGGGGAAAAAAAAACAGGATCGGAATCGATCCCTAAATGTATAAGGTGCCTAGAGTGAGAAGCTCTGGAAGACAGAAGATCTAAGTAGCACAATGAATCTGGAGCCAAATGACACGCTGCTGAGAGCCAGAGACGTTCGGGGCTCAAGGACAAGGAAGGACCACTGCTGTATCACGTGGGGTGCAGCAGAGAGACGTGAAGCAGGGGGCAAACGTGCTGGAAGCTACTGCAGACCCAGGGAAAATGGGCCTGCAGAGCGTGAGTGGGGGCGTGGGACAGATAGCACAACCCAGGACTGCGGAGGGGGTGAAGATGAAGATGCGGTCAGCAGCACGGAGACTTACTTCGTAGTGGCTGCGGGACGAGTACCGTTGCCAGTGGGGGTCAAGTGAAGAAACAGGCATGGCGTGGTAAGCGCTGTGTGGAGGAAGGCCGGTAAAAGCGTGGCGAAATTACCTTCCTAGGAAATACAATAGGGAATCAGTAGGACAAGGGCAATGAGTGAGCCAAGAAACTTGAGAATTTCGAGCGGGGCTCATTGCGGGTCCGGGAAGATGCTGGGCGGCCGTAGCAGCCGAGGGGTGAATAATTAATCACGTAATTCAGAAGGTAACCATGAATCTAGAGAAGGAGCGGAGTGGGGTTAGGCAAGCGATTTTAAATGAGGTTACCAGAAGCTGCGGTCGTGCCGCATCAAGGGAGGACATTCTTCGGGTCCGCTTGCATCGGAACTGGAAGGCGTCAGTTGAGTCAAGACACTTCCTGAAGGGGAGGCGGAGAGTGAGCCTCATAAGACAACCGCTGGGGCATGTGGGATATGTGCGCATGCGCAGAGAACAAGCGGCCCGGAATGGCTGCCATCATGGGTAGGGATCTTCAACGTGGGTAGAGTGCATACAAGCGATTGCACTGTACCTACAAGGAATGATCCGATATAAGGAGGCCAAGAGGAGGCTAGAGATGGGGCCTGCTAAAAAAAGAAAAACGAAGGCAGCAACAGTCAAGTAGCCTTCTGGAGTGAGCGCAAAAGAGGGTGCGCTGAAAGGGTAAAATTAAGGTTGAAGGAAATAAAACCACATAGAGGTACCAATGTACAATCATATATACATATATACAATTAACAGGGTAAGCAGACTATTAGAATTACATTGGCTGGAATGTATATTACAGAATCATATTCCATTCATCGAGTGTGTTAAGTCCATTTTCGATAGATCTGCATTTGAACATCCATTTACATTCCATTTTGTCACGGATTGCTTGTTGGTCCACGCCTCTGCTGTTTGGACGTACAATGTAGATCTCTTGAAAACGAAGATCTGATTCAGAATGACCTTTCTCCAGAAAGTGCTCGACAATAGGTGAAGTAGTCACTTTGCAGCGTATTCTGCTCTTATGTTGGCTTAGACTCGTTTTCACTTTTTGAGTGGTTTGTTCAACATAGATAAGGTTGCACGGGCAGTGAATACAGTAGGTATTTTTGGTGAGTGGGCACGCTGGGCAGTTGCCGCATCTAAAATGACCATCCACTGGATGGGGACCTAAACATGATTGTACAGTGTTGGAAATGCGCAAGGGTTTTTGCGCGCGCACTAAGTGGTCCTTGATGTTACGACCACGTTTAAATGAAAATAAGGGTGCCTCATTGGTGATATTGATAGAGGTGATGATGGGCCAGTGTGTTTTTTTTATAATTTTCGTTATTTTGTTGCTTGTGGGGCAGAATGTGGTAACGCAGGCAATACGTGACATGGTTTTCTTAGGCTTGGGCTCAAGTAGGATGTCCCTGTGTACGTACCATGCCTGTTTCATGGATCGTTTAATCAAGCGTCTGGGGTAGCCTCTGCTGCTAAGTTTGTTGCATAGGGCCATGGATTCCATTAAGAAATCTTCCTTGAGTTTGCAATTTCTGCGTATCCTTAGAAATTGACCATAAGGAAGGCTGTCCCTGAGTGCTCGTGGGTGAGCAGTCTTGTAATGAAGCAAGGTTTTCCGTTCGGTTGGATTTCTGTATAGTGTGGTGTAAAGGCCTCCCTCATCTGGTATTACTTTTACGTCTAGGTAGTTTATACGTACACTGCTAGAGCTGTAAGGGAATTTGAGGTCAGGTTGGCAATTATTGATCCAAGTGCAAAAATTGTGCAATTCTCTCTCGTTGCCTTGTCATATCATGAACACATCGTCAATATAGCGATGCCAGCTTCTGATTTTCTGCCGGTGGGGGTTGACTGAGTTGAGGACAAAACATTTTTCTACATGATCAACAAACAGGATGGCAAAGTTTGTGGCAAAAACTGCCCCCATCGACATTCCCTTGCATTGATTGTACAACTTGTCATTGAACATGAAAAAGTTTTTAGCAAGGGCTAACTCCAGGAACGAGATGATAAATTCAGTGGGTAAATTATTAGGCAGGATTGTTTTGTACAGCTAGGGGCACCTTCCTGCACAAAAACAAGAGGCATTTTCCTCTTCCTACGTGTGATGTGGAATACATCATGCAGAGAAAGAGGAAAACACAAGTAAAAATAAATATAGTTCTCGACGTTATGCCTCAACTGAGAAAGGTGTAGCATTTTGATGCATTCCCAGGCTTACTAGCTTTAGTAAATCTGGGACTGTGCAAAAAACCATGGTTTTAAAGCATGGGAACCCCCCACTCCCCACCCATGGAACGCCTCACAGCTTGTAATGTATGAAACACTAGACGCTGTGTTGCGTAACATTTATTAACAAAGCTATGCAAGGTGCTTTTTGGTGGCTTTGTAAATATTACCGAAGCCTTTGCATTGTCCTTGCATCGCGCAAGGCAAACGCAATGGCTTGATAAATCTGAGTCTATGTCTCCAGGTGGTTGAGCTGCTGCTGCGTAATGTCTTAGTTAACCATGCCTAGATAAAGGCAACACATTCTGTATTGTGCCTAGATAATGTAATTTCAGAAAAGAGCTGGGTGTCTTTCACATGCAACAGGACCTTAATGTCTTTATTGGCCAGAAAGGTGTCCATTTGATCCATGTCGTCAGTGAAAAATAGGAAATAGGATTGAGCTGTGAGGGGCTAAAGAGGTCACTGTTATGGGATCATATGTGGAGGTATTCATCTGGATTAGCTGGAACCTGTTGTTTAGTTCAGATGTGAAGCCATCAAGGATGAGGCCTTCAAATTATATTCCTGCATGATGGTGTTGAGGAGAGTATATTGGTTCATAGTGTTTAAGACTACAAAGCGATCCAAAGTGATAAAAAAGCAATGGTATCAATTAGCAGCGATCAGGATTGTATCATTGACCCTTTGTATGGTGCCTATATTGCTGCCTTGTGGTCTAATGCTAGATTAGTAGTGCTGAAGGATGGACACGTTCTTGATTTTCTATTGATTTGAGTAGGCATTCTCTTTCTGATGATTGCTCCTGGAAATCCTAGATGTGTAATGAGAAGGAATCTCACAAGTTCAATGGGGTCCAAGTTGGGGTATTACAGAAGTGTCAGGATTGAAACAGGTTTTGAAAAAACTAGTGAAGATACCTTCGATGAGGAGCAACTTAAGGTTAAAGAGGAGTTTGAGGGTATTGCCAGAGATGTCCTTCATGGTTGTCTGATAGAAGCACACATGGTTAAACCACGTGTGCCTCTACCACACAGCCCACACCCCGAATGCGTCTTAACCACGCATTCTTTTACCACACATGCCTTTACCATGCAATTTCATGGTATAGGCATGAATGGTAAAGGGGTATGTGTGGCTAAGGTCACCACAACCCCTACCCCCCATCATCCCCTTGACTGCACACCACCCCGAGCTCTTCCTAAAACCCTGCCCCTTTACTAACACTACCCAGACCCCCCACCCTCTGTGCTGATTCTACCCATTCCCCTCCCCTGCCTTAAGTCCTAAAACCCTGCCCCTTTGCTTACACTACCCCCCACCCCGCCATATCCCTTAAACTACCCCAACCCCTTCCACTGCCATGAAACCTACCCTGACCCCCTCAAGCCTAACAACTACCCCGACTATCCATTCCTCTCCCACTGCCCTTAGGCCTAAAACACTGCCCCTTTACTTACACTACTCCCTCGATGTGAAGAAGAGGTCCAGAAAGTTGCCGTTATTAGTGGTTGATAAATGGAAAAACTGTCTATTGGTAGCAGTTTCTAGAAAGCTGAGGAAGGGTTTCTTCCTGGACTTTGGTATTGTGTCTTTTAGAAGCTGAAACATCTGACACAGAATTTGTTCAAGAAGAGGATTGAGCCTGTGTTGGGAAGTTTGAAGCTAGCACAAAGAAAATTGGGTCTGGGTCTGTGTATGCTGTTGGCTCCAGAGCGGAGTAAGTGACAGTAGGAGAGCTAGGTGGAGCTATTTGGTAATTGCTGCAACTACTACTGAAGTACTGGGGTTTTTAGGACCCCAGCGGTGCCAGGGGTACCACCCTATGACTTTGAGTTCTTCCTGTCTTGGACCACAGTGTAGTACTTGAAATCTTCATTCTCAGGGTAATATAACAAAGAACTTGGCAAAAGAAGCTGAAATAGCAAAAGACATCTTTATTAAACTCAAATGAGTGAGACTACGTCACACAGAAGCCTTAGCAACTGAACGAGGCAGTCTGCAGAACAAAAACCAGTCTTCTCTTTTATACAGAATATTACGCTTTGGGCAACACCGCCCCTGTTTTACAAGTGGTCATTCACATATTTTCGCTTCAAAGAAGGAACAGAGTTATGATGACAATCCCACATTTCAGCTCGTTCAGCACACAATCATTTTACCCAGCAAGGCTCAGAACCCTCATCAGATAACAGCGGACCCCAATAAAACGGGCACCTCCTGCTCGTAAAACAAGCCATAAAGTAGGAAACAGGACAGTTGTGAAATAGCTTAGTCAGAGATCGTGCGGGAACAAGGACTTTATGATGGGTCGAGCCCTGATGCTAATCACATTAGGCCGCGGGAAAAGGAACTGGCCGGACAGGATTGACCTCGGGCAGCGGAGTCAGTTTGCACAGGTCACAGAGAAGTCACAGAAGGTGTACGTGTCCTTTAGGCCTAGGAATGGCCTCAATTCGCAGCCTATGTGAGGGCAACCTTAAAATGGCTACTGTTCTAAAATGGAACCCAAGCATACAGTATGTAGTATCATATACACGGTGAATTCATTGTAGAAACATGACGAAAACACTTGTATATACCGCATTTGTCATTTGCGGTCCGTGGATACCAAAATCGGCCTGGTAGGGGTATGCCTCAGACGTGGCTCCAAATTTTCCAGTACCACACTACTGATGCTTTCGATCAGTTACTGTGAGTCAGCTATGTGTTTCTTCAGCTCCACTATACACTCCTTCATAAGCTGCTCAGCTAGCAAGAAGCTGCAAAAGGAACTAAAGTTAGTTACCTTCTTCTCCTCAAACTGGTCACCAATGCAAAGATTAAGACCAGGGAAAACTTGGTCTTAACATGGCGAAAAGAGGAGAAATGCTTAATTTCTCCTCGTTAGTGCTGTTTCTATATGTGCTGCACTGCGCAGTGCACATAGAAACAGCAAATCGCCATGAATGATTGTGTATGTTCAGGAAGGTGTCCCTTCCTGCACATAAACAATAATTTAAAAAATGATGATTTGCAACTTCTAAGTGAGCTGCACAATGCAGCACACATAGAAGTTACAATTCGCCATTCTGGATTGTTTATGTGCGGGAAGGGACACCTTCCTGCACATAAACAGTCATTCCCCCAAACGCAGAAACCCTTGCACTATGGTGCAAGGGTGCCTGTGTTTGTGATAGGAAGCTAGATTTAGAGCCAGTGCTAAGGGAAATGCAGGGGTGCGCCTCATTCTTGTGAATACGGTGCATCCCCGCGTTCTGAGAATGGCGGAGCGTGGCGTTAGCAATGCTTGCTTAACGCCACGCTTTGCCATTCCCTTGTAAATATGCCCCTCAATTCCTTTCATAAACAATCACTCAGCTCTGTTCATTGGTTCCACAAAGGTTCATCAAAAGGCCCCCACGGTGATTAGGTCACCCAGTCCTTTTTTCTTGCATGTAGGTACTTGTATTACTCATAGATAAAATATACCCAAAAACTTGAGAGCTTTAGGTTGCTACTCTGTGCTTCCAGCCTGTGCTGACTGCAGCTAATGCACTAACTCCTGAAGACGGAGAGCGCAGTTGTTTTCAGAAACAGGCGCTCAGCTTCATTCTAATGTTCAGAAAATGTTCATTTTACTGGCCCAGAATGTATTAGTTCACCCTTTCCAGGTTTTTTTCATGCACTTTGATACTTGTATTACGACAGGGCAATACGAACTTGAAAAACGTGAGTTTTGGGTTTGCCACTGTAGTGGTGACATACACACATCAGAGAAGACCCAGGTTACCAGAGAATTGTCTCATAGTTAACTACTGTCTAACTCTACTATGGCAGCCAAGTTCAGAACAAGCATTTGCAATGCAATCGATATCGCCTTTGGGACCTTGTATGCATTTAGCTATGCAGCACACAGGCCTGGGTGCTGAAACATATACTGTTCTTGAACAAGGAGGGAAAGTAAGCACCAAACTACATGACACACCAGGTATGGGAACACATGGAGATAAAAATTGCCTTTCAGTGGGAAATAGTATAGTCCAAAGCTCTGTTTTTCATATAAAATCATGTGGTGGTCATAGCACTGAAAATACAAGATTTGAAAGATTTGAAAACAATATTATTGTCTAGAGGGTGCTTATGGAAGATAATTTCTATGGACTGGAATCTGGAGAAAATAGAGGCAGTTGCCAGAAAAATTAAAAAAGAAAGTCCCTCAGCAGAAAGCAATTCTTGTATTTTACTGGCCTCTACTGGTCGTTTTCTACCAAGACAGTTAAATAGAGACAGATGAACAGAAAAAAAAGTCCCTAAGCGGAAGCACAAGTCCTAGGGCTTATCTCCGGGGCCCACAAAGTACATACACATATAAGTATATACTAAAGTATATACAAGAGGTCTCGAATGCTAGACCTAATAAAAACGGCTCATGGGTCCATCTGTTGGCACAAAATCGGGTGTTGACCTTAGTTGACAACCTTCAGTCGCATGAAGGGTCCCACCCTAGCGCCTTGTTTGTAGGGGATTACCACATGATTACAAAGTACATATTTATCAAAGAGGCCAATTGTTGGACCCGGCCTCGTAGAATGGCCCTACGTGCCCCCGCACCCCCGAAACCTGGTACCTACAGCCCAAGCACACGGCCCAGCCGACCCTCCCCACCAGGACACACGCACCGACCCGGACGTCCCCGTCCATGGCCTCTCTCCTTTCGGCCACCCCGGGCCCGCGTGCCCACTTCATGCACCAAGATGGCCGCCGGCCCCAGCGCGACCCGGGCCTAGAGGCGCCACTCCGGCTGGAGGACATCACGCTTCCAGGGGATGAGAGAGGGAGGAGCAGTTTCTATCGCACCTCTGAACTCCCCTGGGACGATGGGTTTCGATCGGCCCTCCGGCCTCCCTGAGGGCTGGCTCCGTGCCTGCTGGGTGTCTGGGACTCCTCCCGACCCGGCCCCGAAAGGATCAAAAGACAATAGCAGGAAATCCTGACAAGCGACCCCCAGGTGACAAGACCCCTGCCTGCACAGACTCCGGACATCAAAGAGGGGTCGACCTATAACAGGGGGTGCTCTGGGTCTGTCCGGCAGATTCGACGCTGGAACAACGAGAGCCTGCCGACGTGGTCGCGGCTCCTGGAACTTGGACCCTCATGAGCCCTGCTGAGAGACTCGCGGCTCCCTGAAGATCGTAAGACCTCCGAACTTGTACCTGAGCCTGCTGAGTGACTCGCGGCTCCCTGAAGATCGTAAGACCTCCGAACTTGTACCTGAGCCTGCTGAGTGACTCGCGGCTCCCTGAAGATCGTAAGACCTCCGAACTTGTACCTGAGCCTGCTGAGTGACTCGCGGCTTCCTGAAGATCGTAAAACCTCCGAACTTGTGCCTGAGCCTGCTGAGTGACTCGCGGCTCCTTGAACCTCGTAAGACCTCCGAACCTGCACCTGAGCCCGCTGAGTGACTCGCGGCTCCAACGGACTCTCACGGTCCCGCCGGACCCCGACTACAACCACGTAGCCCCCAGCTCGAGGATTGTGAGCTGTGCGCCGGATACGTCCCTGCCTTGAACCTTTACCAGAGACTGTCCCGCTACCCCCTACCCCTTCCGAGACTCATTGAGCCCGTGCTCACCTTGTACATATTTGCAGTGATAACCTACTTGATAAAGATTGATTTCTAAGAATACCCGGTGTGGTCACTCTGTGTCGTGTGGTGCCAGAAGTACGATCCTAGATACGAGATTCCTCCCCCTGGGGAGTCTCCCGCCAGTGCCCGGCTACGATACTTCGAGGGTGGGTCTCAGGGTAGTCCGGACCCCTTCCAGGCTCCTCTGAGGTCGCCGTCTAACATTGGTGGCAAGCGACGGGATTCGGGCCCATCACCTAGAGATCGTACCGTGAACAACGGAAGCACTACCGACAAAGATGGCAGAAGGAAGCACCGTGAGCCCCGCAGAAACCAACGCCAACAGGGTGTTCCAGGTGGAGCATCTAGAAGAATATACACACAAAGAGCTAAAGCAATTTTGCAAAGAACTTAAAATCGCTACCACTGGTCTCAACACTAAAGAAGATTTGCAGAAAGCACTGAAAACTTGGGTGGAGACCGGGGCCTCCCGCCCGGAAGGCACGGGGGAGCGCCCCGACGAAGCCGAACCCCCCCAGAGTGAAAGCAGCAGCAATCAGGTGCGAGGCATCGTACCAGACGGGGGCCTATCCCCGGAAGAGCTCGCGGACAGAGAGAGAAGTCGCAATCATGAACTCGAGTTAGCCAAACTCAAAATCGAGGGCGAATTAAAGTTAGCGGAAAAAAAGCTAGCAGTAGAACAAATGCGTGTACAAGGCGAACTAGAAGAAAAGAAGCTCCAACGGGAGCACGAAGGAAGGAAGCTCCAACTGGAGCACGAACGCAGCTTGAAGGAACTCGAGCTCAAGGCCAGAAATGAGGAAGGGAGGCCCCCGGGAAACCGAGAGACGGCCTCCCCAGCGGAACAGAAGGTCCACATCCCCAAGGATGTGGTCAAGGAATATTATAAAAACGATGACATTCAGCAATGGTTCAGGGCCTACGAGGTCGCCATGACCTCCCATCGGATCCCGCAGAAGGACTGGGGGGCGGGGTTGTGGGGGCGGTTTCTGAGCGAAGGAAGGGACACCCTGCTCAACCTACCCCTCTCCCTGCAGACCTCCTACAGCCACATGAAAGAGGCTCTACTCACAAGATACGGCCTCACCCCAGAAATGTACCGTCAGCGATTCCGGGACTGCAGGAAGATCCCGGGCACCACCTGGGTGGAGTATGTAAACTTTTTCAGTCGGGCCTTCGATGGGTGGATCAAGGGCAGCAAAGTCACCACCCTTGCCGAACTCACTGACCTCATGTTGTGGGAACACCTGGCTGCGAACTGCTTCATAGAACTACGTCAGCATCTGCTTGACAGCAAGCTCACAGACCCCCGGAAGCTGGCTGTGGAGGCCGACCGCTGGACCAACACCCGGGTCTCCCGGGGCATGGTAGGAGAGTACCCCCGAGCCAGTCAGGGACCACCCCGCCAGAGAGGGGGAGGGAACCAGGGAGGGCCGAGAGAATCCCAGCCTAGCCCCCTGAAGACACAACCTCCACCTTTCCCGGCGCCCCCCACACCAGTGACAGGGCCCCCTGGGAGACGGGGACACCGGGTGACCGTCACATGTTTCCGTTGCCAGAAACCCGGGCACTACGCCAATGACCCAGAGTGCCCCATGGCCACCCAAGTCTCCCCTACCACCCCTGCGAGACAGATAGCCAACGTAGCCCTGGGGGAGGAGGTTGAGGAAGCCGAGGAGTGGGAACCCGCAGCGATGGCCCTAGTATCCCTGGGAGACAGGGAGATGATCCCTGGTAGCCTCCTACCCTCCAACACCCAGAAATACGGGCAGCTCGTCAAGATCAATGGCCACCAAGTCGAGGCCCTGCGGGACACCGGGGCCAGTATCACCGGTGTCCTCAGGCACCTAGTCCCCGAGGAGCAAATCCTCCCCAACGTCTTTTGCCCCGTAATATCCGCAGACAATAGAGAAAGTATGTGTCAGGTAGCCCTGGTGCCGTTTGAGTGGGGAGGGGTGATAGGTAAGCTCAAGGTGGCCGTAAGAACCTCCCAGCCGGTCGACTGCCTCTTAGGGAACGACCTGGAGAGTTCTCCTGGAAGCACGTCGAGCGCAAGGCCCACCTAGGAATGATGGGACTCCCCGAGTGGGTGTGCGCCACCACCCGATCTATGTCAGCCCGACTCACTCCCCGGGGAGAAGTCGAAAGCACCCCGATCGAAGAGACCAGAACGGTCCCCGCCGAGGGTCCTCCCGTCCCCCCATCAGAAGGGTCCGTCGCCCGCGACGAACCCGCACCATCCGACCCCGCCCCGGTCCCCGAGTTGGGAGATCTACCCGAGTTGGCCCAGTGGCGCCACGAGGGGGGGCCCACCCGGGAAGAATTTTGCCGGGAACAAGCCACTTGTCCTTCCCTGGTCGGGCTGCGGCGCCAGGCCGAGGGCCAAGCCGCAGGGGACCAGACCGGGACGCACCGAATCTATTGGGAAAATAACATCTTGTACAGTGAGCAGAAGTCGGTGGAGCTGGGATCCGGACGGGTATTGGTGGTACCCCTCCGCTTCCGAGACTTCCTCCTGGGCTTAGCCCACGACGTCCCCCTCGCCGGCCACCTGGGTCAGGACAAGACCTACAGCCGTCTTGTGACCCATTTTTACTGGCCTAGAATGAGAGCAGCGGTAGAAGCCCACTGCAAGTCCTGCCCCACGTGCCAGGCCAGTGGGAAGAGTGGGGGGAAGCGCAAGGCTCCCCTCCAACCCTTCCCGGTCGTCAGTACCCCTTTTGAACGAGTCGGAATCGACGTCGTGGGACCACTGGACCCCCCCACCTCCCAAGGTCACCGTTTCAACTTGGTCCTAGTGGACCACGCCACCCGCTATCCTGAGGCTATTCCCCTACGCACCATTACGGCCCCTGTGGTGGGCCGGGCCCTGATGGGGATCTTTTCCAGGGTGGGTTTTCCCCGCGAGGTCGTGAGCGATCGCGGTACTAATTTTATCTCAAAATACATGACGTCCCTGTGGCAACAATGTGGGGTGTCCTATAAGTTCACCACCCCGTACCATCCCCAGGGGAACGGCCTAGTAGAAAGGTTTAATAGGACTTTGAAAGGGATGATCGCTGGCCTAGAAGAGCCCCTCCGGCGTAAGTGGGACGTCCTGCTCCCCTGCCTCTTGTTCGCTTACCGGGAGGTCCCCTAGAAGTCCTTAGGGTTCAGCCCGTTTGAATTACTCTATGGACACCCCGTCCGAGGTCCCCTCAGTTTGGTTAAGGAAGGGTGGGAGGCAGCACCCCAGACCACCCCCCGAGATGTGTTCCAATACGTCCTGGCCCTCCGGAACCAGACCAGGAAGTTCCGAGAACTGGCCGAGGCCAACCTGGAGGCGAGTCAAGAAGAAATGAAGCGCTGGTACGACCAGAATGCCACTCTGGTCGAGTTCCAGCCGGGCCAGCAGGTGTGGGTCATGGCCCCCGTGAAGCCTGGCGCCCTCCAGGACCGATGGACTGGGCCCTACAAAGTGGTTGAGAGGAAGAGTCAAGTCACATACTTGGTGGACGTCCAGTCGCCTCGGGATCCCCTCTGGGTCCTGCACGTGAACCGCCTCAAGCCTCACTTCGTGCGGACAGAACTGAGCCTCCTGCTGGCCACCGATGACGGATCCCCTCCCGGACCTCCTGTGTGTCAAGGAGCAGGATGGCTCCGTGGAGGGGTGAACCTCTCCCCAGCCCTCACTGCCCAGCAACAAGCGGACTGCCGCCAGCTCCTAAGACAATTTTCCGACCTTTTCTCCCTGACCCCCCGGGTCACCAACTGGTGTGTTCACGACGTGGACACCGGGGACAGCCCGCCGGTGAGACACCGAGCCTACCGGGTTCCTGACCGGGTCCGGTCCTGCATTCAAGCTGAAGTCTCGAAGATGTTGACCCTGGGGGTGATCGAGCCCTCTGACAGTCCTTGGGCCAGCCCCGTGGTCGTGGTCCCGAAGGCAGCGGCCCCCGGTGTCGCCCCCGAGCTCCGATTCTGCGTGGACTACCGGGGGCTCAATGACGTTACCCGAGCCGATGCCCACCCCATTCCACGAGCCGACGAACTCATTGACAGACTAGGGGCAGCCCGGTTCCTCAGCACCTTCGACCTCACCTGCGGATATTGGCAGATTGCGCTCACCGAAGGGGCCAAGGAGCGGTCCGCTTTCTCCACCCCCGATGGGCACTACCGCTTCCACGTGATGCCCTTCGGGATGAAAAATGCCCCGGCCACTTTCCAGCGACTGGTGAATAGGGTCCTGGCCGGGCTAGAGCAATTCAGCGCGGCATATCTGGACGACATCGCTGTTTTCAGTTCAGAATGGAGTGAGCACCTCCAGCACCTCCGGAGGGTGCTAACCGCCCTGCGCCAGGCAGGCCTCACAGTAAAAGCCAGCAAGTGCCAGATCGGGCAAGGATCCGTAGTCTACCTGGGGCACCAGGTCGGGAGCGGCCAGGTCGCCCCTCTACAGCCAAAGATCGACGCCATCCTGGCCTGGGAACCACCCATCACCCAAACGGAGGTCCGAGCCTTTCTGGGACTCACTGGCTACTACCGAAGATTCATTCGGGGGTATGGCAGCCTTGTCGGCCCTCTCACAGAACTCACGTCTAAAAGACAGCCAAAGAAAGTGCAGTGGACGGCTGCCTGCCAGGAAGCTTTCGATGCCCTAAAAAGGGCCATGTGTACTGCCCCCATCCTCCAGGCTCCCGACTACACCAAGGAGTTCATAGTCCAGACCGATGCCTCCGAGCATGGCATCGGGGCCGTCCTGTCCCAAGTGAATGACCAAGGCCTAGACCAGCCCGTCGCCTTCCTCAGTCGGCGACTGTTGCCCCGAGAACAGAGATGGAGCACCATAGAGCGCGAAGCCTTTGCCGTGGTCTGGGCACTCAAAAAGCTACGACCCTACCTGTTCGGCACCCATTTCAGAGTCCAAACTGACCATCGGCCCTTGCGATGGCTCATGCAGATGCGAGGAGAAAACCCCAAGCTACTGCGGTGGTCAATCTCCCTCCAGGGGATAGATTTCACCGTAGAACACCGCCCTGATACGGACCACGCCAACGCTGACGGCCTCTCCCGGTACTTCCGCCTCAGCGAAGAGAACCCCCCAAGATGATGGGCAGTTCTCTCCGGCTTTCAGCTGGGGGGGACGCGTGTTGGACCCGGCCTCGTAGAATGGCCCTACGTGCCCCCGCACCCCCGAAACCTGGTACCTACAGCCCAAGCACACGGCCCAGCCGACCCTCCCCACCAGGACACACGCACCGACCCGGACGTCCCCGTCCATGGCCTCTCTCCTTTTGGCCACCCCGGGCCCGCGTGCCCACTTCATGCACCAAGATGGCCGCCGGCCCCAGCGCGACCCGGGCCTAGAGGCGCCACTCCGGCTGGAGGACATCACGCTTCCAGGGGATGAGAGAGGGAGGAGCAGTTTCTATTGCACCTCTGAACTCCCCTGGGACGATGGGTTTCGATCGGCCCTCCGGCCTCCCTGAGGGCTGGCTCCGTGCCTGCTGGGTGTCTGGGACTCCTCCCGACCCGGCCCCGAAAGGATCAAAAGACAATAGCAGGAAATCCCGACAAGCGACCCCCAGGTGACAAGACCCCTGCCTGCACAGACTCCGGACATCAAAGAGGGGTCGACCTATAACAGGGGGTGCTCTGGGTCTGTCCGGCAGATTCGACGCTGGAACAACGAGAGCCTGCCGACGTGGTTGCGGCTCCTGGAACTTGGACCCTCCTGAGCCCTGCTGAGAGACTCGCGGCTCCCTGAAGATCGTAAGACCTCCGAACTTGTACCTGAGCCTGCTGAGTGACTCGCGGCTCCCTGAAGATCGTAAGACCTCCGAACTTGTACCTGAGCCTGCTGAGTGACTCGCGGCTCCCTGAAGATCGTAAGACCTCCGAACTCGTACCTGAGCCTGCTGAGTGACTCGCGGCTTCCTGAAGATCGTAAAACCTCCGAACTTGTGCCTGAGCCTGCTGAGTGACTCGCGGCTCCTTGAACCTCGTAAGACCTCCGAACCTGCACCTGAGCCCGCTGAGTGACTCGCGGCTCCAACGGACTCTCACGGTCCCGCCGGACCCCGACTACAACCACGTAGCCCCCAGCTCGAGGATTGTGAGCTGTGCGCCGGATACGTCCCTGCCTTGAACCTTTACCAGAGACTGTCCCGCTACCCCCTACCCCTTCCGAGACTCATTGAGCCCGTGCTCACCTTGTACATATTTGCAGTGATAACCTACTTGATAAAGATTGATTTCTAATAATACCCGGTGTGGTCACTCTGTGTCGTGTGGTGCCAGAAGTACGATCCTAGATACGAGATTCCTCCCCCTGGGGAGTCTCCCGCCAGTGCCCGGCTACGATACTTCGAGGGTGGGTCTCAGGGTAGTCCGGACCCCTTCCAGGCTCCTCTGAGGTCGCCGTCTAACACCAATGCTATGCACATATTATATCAAAGAGTTCGATATTGTTTCTTTTATTTCAACACCTTTTGGTAGAGCGAATTCCTCAATTCGCAACGGTCATCAATTTCACACCTTTGTTATAAAACTTGCCAACTTTATTTGTATTCATTCCCCACCTCAAAATGGAATGTGTGAAACAACCAAGGGGCATATGCATCAACATTAGCATTTGCGATTCCTTATTAGCGAAAAATAAGGATTCGCTAATAAGGAATAGCAAAAGGCTATGCATGTAGGAATCGCTATTCAAATAGCGATTCCTTAACTTTCCTTAATTGCTACTAGCAAATAGCGAGTAGCAATTAAGGAATGCCATCCCAATCATTCCTATGCGCCTCCAGGCCCATAGGAATGAATCGGAGATTGCATGAGCAAATAGCGAGTACCAGTAGGTTCTCGCTAATTGCTCATGCAATTTCAAGGGTGCAAGGGTGTCAAAATGACACCCTATAGCACCCCTGAAAATGATATGTGCACATATGTTGCACACACACATGCTCTAAGGGCATGTGTGTGCGCAACATGAAACTTTGAAAAATGCACAAAAGTGCATTTTTCAAAGTTTTTGCAAATTACCATGCAGTTCATCTTCATGGTAATTTGCTCCCCCTATTAGCGAAATCACTAATTTTTTAACTTTGATGCATTGCATTTAAGGAATCTCACTTTGGGATTCCTTAAATGCAATCCCTATTTAAGGAATCTGTATTTAAGGAATCCCTATTTAAAGAATCGCTATTTAAGGATTCCTTAAATAGCGATTTCTGCTTTTGGGTTGATGCATTGGGATTGGGGGGCATATGTATCAAGCGATTTTTTACTCGCAAACGCTGCGAATCGCAAAAAACAGCGTTTGCGAACAAAAAATCGCTAAACGGTATGTATGAGCCATGTTTCAGTGCTAATTTAAGGAATCGCTAATTTTGCGATTTCCTAACTTTTCGCACGCATTTAAGAAATCGCAAATTGCGATTTCTTAAATGACATGTAAAAAGCACCCAAGTTGTGCGAATTATCCTTAAGAAATCGCAAATTACCACCAACTTCCAGTTGGTGGTAATTTGCGATTTCCTTTCAAAATGCACTTTTTTTAATTTTACAAAGTGCCACATGGCGCTCATACATGCCCTTAGGGCATGTATGTGCGCCATATGCACACACATACTAATTTCAGGGGTGCATCAGGGTGTCATCATGACACCCTTGCACCTTTGAAATTATTCTCAAATAGCGATTAGCAAATTGCGATTCGCTATTTGAGAATTACTTCCCATTCATTCCTATGGGTCTCCTGGCCCATAGAAATGAATGGGCAGGTATTCCTTAATTGCGATTTCGCAATTTGCTAATCGCAATTAAGGAATTTTAAGAAATCGCAAAAAGTTTGCAATTTTTTAAATACATCCGTTTTGCAATTCTCAAATAGCGATTCTTTAAAAATCGCTATTTGAGAATCGCAAATGGTGATGTTGATACATATGCCCCTGGGTATGTTTAACTTAATACCGGGAGCTATTAGCGAATCGGTATTTTACCGACTGGATTTTGGGTTGATGCATGAGGCTGCAAAGCGTTAATAATCTCAGCACACTGCAGAAGCAGCACGTCGACTAAGAAACCCCGTGGGAAAGTAGCTGCAGAATGAAATGTGATCAATCACATCAGGACAGTTTGTTTTGAGAAGCAAACACACACTTATAAACACAACCCCTTACACCTGGCTGAATTACATTTAGATTTGGTAAACGCTTTCAGTAGTTTATTGCCACGTATTTCTCAGGGGAAGCAATGGCGCAACAAAACTAGTGATGTTACGGCATTGTGGCCTAGATTTGCAATGCGCTGTAAGGGTGTTCGCGCAGCGATGTACATCGACAGGCCTTTTTAATGTAAGCAAATCGACACCACGATGCTTGGTATCAATTTGTACCATGCGAATACCTGCACAAAATGTTTTAATAAAATTATTTTAATATCTCTGACTGACAATGTTGTCGTACATACCTTGTGAAGGAAATTTCTGAACCCATCAATTTGAAAGTCCACAGACCACCCTAAGTACTGTTGTTAAGAACCTATTGCAACCCCACCGGAATTAATGTCATTTCAAAGGAAGCGTGCATTGTTTTGCTGCAGGGCAAACAATAGCGAGACTTGTCCAGTTTTGCGAGGAAATGCTTCAAACGTGGCAAAACAGGCCATTTTACGAATGTGTGAATGCAGAGCAGTGTTGGAGGAGTCTCTGTTGTACTTCAGCCAGCTTGGGAAAGTAAAGTAAATCTGATTCCGAGTGTGGTAGATGATATACACTCTAAAGGCTATGATTCTCAAGAGAAACAATGTTGTACTGTAGAGGCCAACGTTTCTACAGATAAAGCAAACACAAATATAAACGTACAAATAGCACTGGATTTTGGGCCATGTACGAACATTTGATTTTTTTTTTATATCAAACGACATTTCTGAACCGCGGTCATATAGATAGGCTAGCAAAATCACCATTGAGAGTGGGTCGCAATTCAAGATACCTCAGCAATATCCGAGAGGTAGGTTGTAAATCACAATTCACTCCGATTTGATGCCAGCACAGGAATGGAGGAATGTGGAGGAATGTGCAGGGCATGTCAAGCGTGTGTTAAGAACTCTGGTGGGGAGGGCTGATGGGGCACACATTTCAAGTTCTTTCAGCTCGGAAATAAAAAATCGAAGTGAAGGCTAAAGTTGGGGCTGGGTGTGCATGCTGGTGATGTGCTGTCTTTGCTTGTTCTTAAATCATTAGCCAGTACAGCCAGGACTGGATTAGGCAAAATAAGCACATGCTTAGGACATCAAGGGAAGGGGGCACCACAGCAATACTCCATTGCCTGATTTACTATGGCCCATATGGTGAAAACTGCAAAGGTTGCAACTCAAAAAATAGGAGTAAACTTTTCAAATGCAAATAAAGTGGAAGTATACAAAAAAACCATTATTTTCCATTTTACTGTAAGTTTCGTTTCATTTTATAAAATAAGATTTTATTTTACGGTTTATTATTGTTTATATTGTGAAATATATATATATATATATATATATATATATATATATATATATATATATATATATATATATATTCACGAAAAAACATAGGTTTCATTGACATTATAGTTAATTGGACATTTCTTTTTTTATATTTAAAAAGCTTTATTTGAATAATAACAAGAAATACAGAAGACCAGCAATACAGAGCAAGCATATTAAAATAAAATATAACGAAAAAATGGCTGGTACAGAAACAAGAGAGAAAGCTGTTTAAATGTTATAAGGAATAAAGGGAGGGAAGGGGAAGGGAGGGGAGAGAAGGGGGAAGATGGAAGGGGAAACTCTTACAAATTGATAGAATAAGATACTGCATATTTACAAAGGAATGTGAATGATAATCCTAATATAATTAGGGCTCCCGGTTTTATGGTATTTATTTTTTTAACCTTTCCGTTTGTATTTATCCATATTTGTTTTTTGATAATTTTATCTGTATTTATCCACATTTATTTTGCCACAAGCAAAAACAGAAGATGCAGCTAGTATTTTTCCACATTTATTTCAATAGGCAATGCGCATTTGGTTGTTATGGGTTTAGATAGATTTATGTAGATGGTAAATGGGTAAATGCTTTTAACAAAGATCCTTTTGTTACTTGCAGTTAATAAATTGCAGTCCTCCTAATGTAACCCTCACAGTCTTATGCAAAACATCATATACATTGATTAACACACATATGATTTATTGTCAAGCGCTCTGACACCTTGCATTAGGATGAGTAGGGCTATAGGGTGAACAACCAAAATATAGAATCCAAGATATAGAGAGGACAGAATATCGACTCTGAAATATAGATAGGACAGAATATCGAATTATCAAAATATAGATAGGTCAGAATATCGAAATTGGGGTATGAAATATCGATTTCCATAATATAGAATTGAAAAATATAGATTTCCATAATATCGAATTTAAAAATATAGATTTCCATAGTATCGATTTTTTGTGTGTGTTATGTATGGTAGTATATGTGTTAAAATTATGTATTATTTTTGTAATGTATGTAAACTAATGAATGTTATGTAATTTAATTTTTGCATAATTTAATTCCATAGCGGGTTGTGGGTTTATAGGGGAATAGGGTGGGAAGTAATTTAATTATGGTAAATTAAATATTAATTATATTTATATGTTTTGATAATTAATTGATTGATAATTAATTATTAATTGGTAATTAATTTTTATTAATTGGTAATTAATTTATATTAATTGATTAATTGATAATTATGTTAATTGTATTTTTTATTATTAGGAGCGGGTTGTGGGTTTATAGGGGAATTGGGTGGGAAGTAATTTAATTGTAATAAAGTAAATGTTAATTTATTTATTTATGTGTATTGATAGTTAATTGATAATAAATTATTAATTCATAATTAATTTGTATTAATTGGTAATTAATTTGTATGAATTGCTAATTAATTTTTATTAATTGATTAATTGATAATAATGTTAATTGTATTTTTTATTATTGGGAGTGAGTTGTGGGTTTATAGGGATATTGGGTGGGAAGTAAATTAATTGTAATAAAGTAAATATAAATTTTTATTTATATGTATTGATAATTAATTATTAATTGGTAATTAATTTTTATTAATTGATAATACATTTTTTCTAATGGTAATTAATTTTAATCAATTGGTAATTATTTTTAATTAACTTTTTATTGGTATTGATAATTAATGTAATCTTATTTTAATATTAAATCATTACTTTCCCTACTGTTGCACTCTCAGGAGTGGGAACAGTATTTTTTACCCTCCCGCTATCCGACTCTTTCCCTACTGTTGCACTCACTGGAGTGGGAATAGTAATTTTTACCCTCCCGCTATCCAACTCTTTCCCTACTGTTACACTCACTGGAGTGAAAATAGTAATTTTTACCTTCCAGCCATCCAATGCTTTCCTTACTGTTGCACTCTCTGGAGTGGGAATAGTAACTTTTACCCTCCCGCTATCCAACGCTTTCCCTACTGTTGCACTCACTGGAGTGGGAATAGTAATTTTTACCCTCCCGCTATCCAACGCTTTCCCTACTGTTGCACTCACTGGACTGGGAATAGTAATTTTTACCCTCCCGCTATCCAACGCTTTCCCTACTGTTACACTCTTTGGAGTGGGAATAGTAATTTTTACCCCTACACTATCCAACGTTTTCCCTACTGTTGCACTCACGGGAGTGGGAATAGTAATTTTTACCCTCCCGCTATCCAACTCTTTCCCTACTGTTGCACTCACTGGAGTGAGAATAGTAATTTTTACCTTCCCGCTATCCAATGCTTCCCTACTGTTGCACTCTCTGGAGTGGGAATAGTAACTTTTACCCTCTCACTATCCAACGCTTTCCCTACTGCTGCACCCAAGTCAAGTCAAAAATTGGCTTTATTCGGTTAAAAAATTGTAAAACCATCAAAACATGCACAGTAAAATTCCTATCACAATTAATCACATTACTGTATCATAATTAACACAACTAAATATATTACAATATAAAGTGCAATACAATTGATGAGTACAAAAACACGATAAAAAGTTTCTCACCCAATGGAAAATTAAATCTTTTTTGTAAAAATTTCAGAAATCGTTACATCAAATTGTCGTTACAGTAAAACTTTCTGTTACACTGTGGACATGAAGAGACAGAGGGGGGCGATTAGGGTAGCAGCATTTTCTTACAACATCTCACAGCCCCTGTAATGTAACTCGCCACCCCAAAACAAATTGTAGAAGACCCGAGCATTTGTAAATAAACCAGAGCTGGTCTGACCTGTTCAAAGTTACAACATCTTAGCAGTGGCAGGATCAATTTCTTTCGCTGCAGTACATAAAACTCGCAGAAAAAGATCATATGCAGGACATTTTGCTCTGATTTGTTGTCACACGGGCAAGGCCCTAAAGACCCACTTTTGGTATACCCCCGGGGGAAAGATAGCAACCATGGGAGCATGCCGTGTTTGAACCTTTGCAGAACAAACAAATGGGATGGCTTATTTATGTATGTTAAGTACAGCTGAATCTCTCTCCCTGTGCTTAACATAACAACATTTCTGACCAATGGTTTTGCCAATTCCTCCTCTTCCCTTACCACCATCAACCTATTTAAGTACTGAGATTTTACTGCCTTAATCGCGGTTTTACTTAAGGCCCTAGGGTTTGTAAACAAATCAAGGCTACCCATTGACTCCATTTGGGTTTTAATATAATGGATCCAAGGTATAGCCGTGGCCTTGTCCAAGGACAGACAGTCATGAATAATTAGTTGATTTAGATCCGGAGCTTGCTGTGACCAAATTCTAAGCCATCCTAATACCGGTGCCACAGCAATCTGGTCAGAAATATAACCAGCGCCCAAGTCTTCATGAATGTTAAAGGATGCTGCAGATTGAGGGAGCGATAGGACTTTTCTAATAAAGAAATTTTCTGCCATTTGGATCTCACTAGATTTAGTATAGCCCCACACCTCACTCCCATACAACACCATGGGCAAACATTTGGCGTTATAAATTTTCATGATGGCCGGAACTGGCTTACAACCTAAACGTTTAGCAAAGCCCAACAGGGCCCCTGTGGCCCTCACTAATGTGGTTTTTTTCAATGAACGTTGCGTTACCCACGATCTTCTATCGTCAAAGACAATACCCAAGTATGGGAAGGCAGGTATTTTACTTAGCTCCTGTCCTTTACAGACAAATGATGCCCTTTTCGCCCGACTGCTGCCTAACGTCATAGCGTGAGATTTTTTAAAATTGGTTTTCAAATCCAAAGAGTCCATAAAACTAATAAAACAATCTAGAAGTGATTGTAAACCTCTTGCCGTCCTGGCTACCAACACGGCATCATCTGCGTATAATAGCGCAGGAATCTTTTTATGGCCCACTCTTGGGATGTCCTTACATGATGAAATTAAGGCTTCACCCAGCTTATTTATATAAAGTGTGAACAGCAGAGGAGCAAGGATACATCCTTGCCTTACCCCTCGGTTTACTGGCCAGGCGTCCGTCAAGCTCCCGTTCTCATTGTAACACACAGCAGCACTAGTGTCTTTATGAATATCGGCTAGGAAGGATATCAGTATGGGATCTAGGCCTATATCGGACAAAGCAGTCCAAAGTTTCTGACGTTTTACAAGGTCGAACGCAGTGGACAGATCCATAAAGGCTAGATGTAAATCCCCCTGCTTTGCAACCGTGTACTTCCCTATGAGGAGGTGTAAGTTGAGGCATTGCCCAACAGTACCTCTTCCTTTTCTGAATCCGTACTGCAAGTCTGAGATGACTGCATTCTCTTCCAACCAGTTTGTCAGCCACTCCAGGACCACTTTCCCCATGATTTTTGCTGCTGAGTCCAGGAGAGAGATCGGCCGATAACATGCCGGATCCTCTTTTGAACCCTTTTTAAATATGGGAACCATAACTGCTTTGCCCCAGGAAACTGGGGGGCCCACTATGGTGACTGCATTAAACACAGCAGTTAAAACCTTTGCCCACAAATGCGGATCTGCCCTATAAAGATCTACCGGCACCCCATCCGGGCCGGGTGCTTTCCCATGTGCCGTGGTCTCAATGGCCTCCAACACTTCCTCTTCTGTGAAGTTAATCTTTCCTACCTGAGTGGGTTTACTTTGAATCACAAGAGATGAATTATTTATTCCAGCATAGAGGCCACCGTAATGCTCCACCCACTTATCTGGTGGAATGAGGCAGTCTTGATTAGTGTTTACTGTCTCGTTAAACAAGGGACTGTTAATCACTTTCCAAAATTGAGTACTACTTTTCAGAATACTCACTTTGGTCAGTTCCTCCCAGGCCATATCTTTTAACTCAATTTTCCTACTTTTAATAGCCTTTTTGTAAGACCTTCTTGCCTCCGCAACCTTCTGTGTGTCCTTGCCAGGTTCTTTAGGCACTTCTAAAAGGGCCGTATGGGTGTCACTACAGGCTTGGTTGAACCAATTTTTTAATTTCTTGGGCTTTATTTTACTTTTCCTAGTCAGGTTAACTGTTACCTGTACCGTGATGCGATTAAAAGCTTCCAGAATGTCCCATGGATCTGGATTTCCTCCTAGGCATTTTGCCAGGTCCTCGGCATTACTCGTGTGCAGGTTTTCCAGAAAGTCGCTAGGAGTAATGACCTCCCACCTTAGCCTGCGTCCTTGACATTTGGAGACAAAATTAGAATTTAAAATAGTGGATGGTACAAGTTCAGTATTTAGTGCCCTAATATTGATAGTCAACGTGAGTGGGTTATGATCACTAAAGCCTCTCTGGTCCACACTAAAAGGACCTAGAGAATACCTTAGTAGACATGACACTAAAATGTAGTCAATCGTAGACTCATTGCCTTGGCCATTAAAAGTTGGGACAGGGCGCTGAGTTTCCCCTTGTGCTGGGGCACACAAGTAAAATGTCGATAAAAAACTCTCCAAATAGACCCCACTCCTAGTGTGCTCAAAATGAATATTCCCGAATGGGTCTTCCTCCAAATCCAAATTCTGTAAACATAGCATGTGACAAACATGAATATTAAAATCCCCAAGCAATAACAAGTAATCAAAGGAATTGTTGTGTTCATCATAATCATCCAGGAACCCTGATAATGCTAGTAGATGTTCTAATTCATCATTCCTGGTGAAGGAATTATAAAAAATTACCACTAAAATAGTAGGCAAGTTATCACCCTCCAATCTTACTGCTAAAATGTTTGGGGAGCTTGTCACTACTAGTACAGCTTTGTATAGTAGTTTCATACTAAATAACAACAGAAGGCCACCCCTGGATCTCCCCGTTGTGGAAGGAGTTGCAAATTTAATGAATGATTGATAACCATCCAGGTAATAACCTTCTTTGGCTTCCCACGTTTCCTGTAAAGCTATAACATGATGGGCAACAAGAAAAGCCTCCCAGTTGGTATCCCCTCTTTTGGATCTTAGTCCGGCAATATTCCAGGATAAGATTACCATCTTGTTCTCAGATACTGCGAGACTTAATTCTTTGGGATCCTGATTCCCTGTTGGCAATCTATCACTCACTGGTGAGTCACCGTCCTCATGTTCCACTGTGGGGCTCCCGAAACCCCCTTTCTGCCCTACGGACTCCCCCATTGGTGTAAAGCTTAAAACAGGCCCGTTTCTCATATTATCCCCTTCCCTGGGTAAAATATTTTGGACTCTATCACTGGTAGGGGAGGCACAATTTACCATTAAACCACAGTCAACACATTTTAATCCCAAATCCGTGGTCGGGCGCACCATATATCCATCCACTGAGGGGATTATTCCCAGTTCTGCACTGTCACCATCCCCAAGTCTATCATTTGCATTTAGTGAGCTTAGTGCCTCATATCTATTAGTCAGGGCCACTGTACTGGTCGGGTAGACCAGTTGAAATCTATGTCCTGTCTCACTATTTAATCCAGTGTTGACTGGGGGGTAGAAAAACCTAAGTGGGAGTACATTTACAGAGTCAGAATGGATCCTTACTGATCCGGCTTGCTTAAAAATGTGGTCCACCAGTATAGGGCAGCTGAAACTTACCACCGCGCAATCCCCCTTGAGAGACTTATTAGTTTTACCCAGCCAGGGTACCCTCCTCACCATTTTGAAGTTCTTAAACAGGTGATCCCCTAACACTTTTTTGGTGGTTAAGTAATGTAAGGCCCTGTTTTTAAGGGTACTCCAGTGTTCCTCTTTTCCCTCCTGCATTTTCGGAATGTTTGCCAAAATCACCGTATAGGGACATGCTTCTGGGGGGAGGTGCAATGCTCTTTCTCGCGGGTACCTCTGCACTGGGGGGCTGATTTTCCCCTCTGGTCCTCTAGGACCCTTCTTTACCCCCTGAGTTACACCCACTCCTACAGCTATGGGCGGCGTGATCGACGCTGCTACATGGGATACCGGAGATACTTGGGTTGCTATAGTCAACATCGGGTCAGTCCGGTTAATTACTGTAGTAGCAACGGCTCTCGCTGAATGCACCTTGAGAGGCATAGCACCCTGCACTGACGCTTTTTGACCAGCAATGTGCTTTTCGATAGTAGTTAATCTGCCCTCTATTTGCTCTAATTTCACCATGACCGGAGAAATGAGTACCCCTAAACATTCTCTCATGGCCTTGGTAAACTCCATTTTGCCCCCCAAAACATTTTCTAAATTTGAGTCCTCATGAGATAAACCCCCCATTGCACTCCCAACTGTACCGTGATTTGAAACGTTTTCAACATAAACATCAGGCCCAGTCACAGACTTTTTTATACTATTCCTGGGTTGCCTGCTGCCCCTGGGCACATTGCTGGCCTTTCTTTTCCCAGTAAGAGATTTACCTCCAGCCGATCGAAGCTGTCTAGTACAAGTTACTACAGAAGAAAATGGTACACTAGGCACAGGGGATACCTCCGTCGTGATAGACAGACTCAGGTCTAATACCGCTCCATTTGAGGCTGGGCAAACTGGGAGGTCCAGGTTCGGGGCAATTGTCTTAGGCACCTCTATGTTAAAACTTGGAGGGAGGGTTTGAGAAGATGGGCCAGAGATAACCTTCGTTCCACGAGCTTGATTTCTTTTGCCACAGCGGACTTTGCTTGTTTTAGATAAGCGTCCAAGGTCCCAACCCCCCCGCACCCTTTAGCAATGGATTTAGCCATGAGGTGAGATCCCAATGTCACAGTAAAACGTAATAATTAATGTACGGCTGGTAGCTGAAGACCACAATTGGTACTTATATCCGAACAGAGCGCCCTCCTTACATATCGCTGTTAGTTTTCCGGCTGTGGTTTCAAGGTACAGGGCCCAGCCTCCTCCAACCTCCTTGCCCGGTGCCGACGGCTGAGTTCCTCCTTGCTCGCCTCCTGGCGCCGGAAATGCGTGTAGCCGCTAGGACGTCTTGGATCTGTAGTCCCGATGCCCCTGGACCCTCCCCTCCTCACTGCGGCCGCTGGTAGATAGATGAAGTGCGGCGGCGGGAGGGGAGAGAGGGGAGAGAGGGGAGACCGGAGACAACTGGACAGTCAGAGAAGGCGGCAGGCGTGACACACTGAACGCACAACGACCACCGAGAACGCTGCACAGATGAGTGTGGGCTGTCGAACTGGAGTGTGTTTGAGGTTGGAATTACTGTACTGTACCCCCTTTCGGTCAATATGCTGCGGGAAGGTGAGCCAGCGGGAGTGGGTAAGCGAGCAGGCAGATGAAAGGCCAAAACAAGCGACAGCAACGGCTCATGCGGTTCTTGTAATCAGACGCGGAGACGACGGCCATCAAACGAAACGGCAACCTTCCGGGAGTGGGAATAGTTATTTTTACCCTCTTTATCCAACGCTTTCCCTACTGTTGCACTCACTGGAGTGGGAATAGTAATTTTTACCCTTGTTAACCAACGCTTTCCCTACTGTTACACTCTTTGGAGTGGGAATAGTAATTTTTGCCCATACACTATCCAATGTTTTCCCTACTGTTGCATTCACTGGAGTGGGAATAGTAATTTTTACCCTTACGCTATCCAACGCTTTCCCTACTGTTGCACTCTCTGGAGTGGGAATAGTAATTTTTACCCTCCCGCTATCCAACGCTTTCCCTACTGTTGCACTCTTTGGAGTGGGAATAGTAATTTTTACCCCTACGCTATCCAACGTTTTCCCTACTGTTGCACTCACTGGAGTGGGAATAGTAATATTTACCCCTACGCTATCCAATGCTTTCCCTACTGTTGCACTCATTGGAGTGGGAATAGTAACTTTTCTCTTCCCGCTATCCAATGCTTTCCGTACTGTTGCACTCTCTGGAGTGGGAATAGTAATTTTTACCCCTACGCTATCCAATGCTTTCCCTATTGTTGGAGTCACTGGAGTGGGAATAGTAATTTTTCCCTTCCCGCTATCCAATGATTTTCCTACTGTTGCACTCTCAGGAGTGGGAATAGTAATTTTTACTCTCCCGCTATCCAATGCTTTCCCTACTGTTGCACTCTTTGGAGTGGGAATAGTAATTTTTACCCCTACGCTAGCCAACGTTTTCCCTACTGTTGCACTCACTGGAGTGGGAATAGTAATTTTTACCCCTACGCTATCCAACGCTTTCCCTACTGTTGCACTCACTGGAGTGGTAATAGTAATTTTTCCCTTCCTGCTATCCAACGCTTTCCCTACTGTTGCAATCTCTGGAGTGGGAATAGTAATTTTTACGCTCTCACTATCCAACAAAATCTCTACTTTTTTTACATTACTTTTATTATTTTTACATTTTAAGCTTTTTATATTATATTATGTATGTTTTATTTAATTGTTTTTAATATTTAATTACTTTTATATTATTTTTAACACATTTATAAAATCAGATATTTTCGCTAACTGTATTTTAACATTCTGGTGCCGATTCGGATCCGTTAAAAAAAATTACCGTACGACTCGTATGCGTATTTTTTTACGTACGAATCGTACAAGTCCCGTACAACCGGTGAAGTACGATTCGTACGTGAAAAATACATACGAATCGCTTCGGGAAAAGTCTACGAGACGAACCCGGACAGTTTTACATACAAATCGTAAAACTGAAGTCCGAGCGCGCAAGTACGATCCGTACCGCCCTTCCGAAAACACAAGCGCATGGAAAAGGCCCCGTACAGAGCGAACCCCGTACCACTCGTATGCGGGTAAACTTGTGCCCGGGATACGAGTCGTACAGCCCCCCCCATCCCCCCGCATATGTCAGCACCGTACCCCCCCACGTCCGCACTCTACCCCAGCCCCGTACGTGTATGTGCCGTACCCCACCACCATACCCCAGCCCCGTACATGTACGCACCGTGCCCCACCACCGTACCCCAGCCCCGTACTTGGATGCACCGTACCCCAGCACCGTACCCCAGCCCCGTACATGTATGCACCGTACCCCAACACCGTACCCCAGCCCCGTACATGTACGCACCATACCCCACCACCGTACCCCAGCCCCGTACTTGGACGCACCGTACCCCAGCACCGTACTTGTATGCACCATACCCCAACACCGTACCCCAGCCCCATACTTGGACGCACCATACCCCAGCCCCGTACATGTACGCACCTTACCCCAACACCGTACCCCAGCCCCATAAATGTACACACCGTACCCCACCACCGTACCCCAGCCCCATACTTGTACGCACCGTACCCCACCACCGTACCCCAGCCCCGTACTTGGACGCACCGTACCCCAGCACCGTACTTGGACACACCGTACCCCAAGACCATACCCCAGCCGCGTACTTGGACGCACCGTACCCCACCACCGTACCCCAGAATCGCGTATGTACGAACCGTACAACAACATTGCATATGTGAGCACTGTACAACAACATCGCATATGTACGCACCTTACATACGCTAAAACGACTCGTACAGAACCAGGACACTGTAAAACAGCACAAGGAGGGTCAATTCGACTCGCACAACACCAAAAAACATCTAAATGACTGACCTGGCACATCCAAACAGGCAAACAGAGGCCCAAACTCACAACCACCTCTTATAACACACCCACCAAAAATTCAAACCCAGCCACACCCACAAATGGACCAATAAAAAGGGCCCACACTCACAAACCATGAGCCTTTGCAACAGACCCACTGCTGACAGACACCACACACAAACAACTGCACCCATACACCTTAACGTACAAACCTTCACACAACCTCCTTCACACAGACCCCCTCTTCACATTCAGACCCACACCGTCACATTCACACCCACACACCCACAACCATCCACACCCACACCCCACACCATGCCCACAGACAAGAATCCAAAGTTCACAAAGGAGGAGCTGAACATCCTTGTCAACGAAGTCATCAGAGTCGAGCCACAGCTCTTTGGAACATTGGTCAGTCAGACCAGCATAGCCGAAAAATCATGCCTGTGGCAGAAGATCTTCGATAGGGTGAATGCTGTTGCGCCCATCAGAAGGACCAGGAATGAATGCCGAGCCAGGTGGTACGATCTGCGGAGGGCAGTCAAGCGCAAAATGAACAAGGACTACGCCCAGAGCAACATCACTGGAGGTGGGCTGCCCCGCAGACCGGTACATTACCATCCCTGGGAGGAGAACTACACCAAATGCACGCAACTACCCCCAAGCCCTCACCGGACACCACCACACTCAAAATCAACGCTCATACCACTAACATGTGTATGCCCCATCCACAAAGCAAGGCCATGCCATGTCCCAGGCTACACGAAGCACAAACCCAAGACTGGATGTCCGGGATGCTGGGAGGGTGGGGCTCACAAAACACATTGTTCAACTCTGAATCAGACACCATTGCCCTCAGCCCACATGGCCTAGGTACATACCGATGCACCATGCTCAATGCACAGGGACTGGCAAAATACTGACAAGGTAGCTGACACTTGGCCCTGCTGTAGGCAGCACAAGGCCCTCCTGTGACCCCTATAAATTCAAACACCAACACCACAAGCTCAGATATCTAGGACAGGAACTCACACTCACTGGCATGGCAGCATGCACCATGAGGGGACAGATACATCACCTGGGAGACCCACAGCCAAATCACACTACACCCACCAGCAGGCCCTGTCACACACACCCCTTACCCAAGCACACACCCCCGGGGCAGGCAATGGATTTACCCACTCTCACAATGGACATGTGACACAATAAGATCAATCCATAGCCAAAGAAGCATCACAGCCAAAAATCTACATGCCAAACACTCATGAGAACATATCAATCTGTCCCCCGCAACATACCCATCCACAAGTGAACATTGAGAGGAATGCTAGGCACATCCAACTACCTGGAGGAACTGTGCCAACTTGAATATGTATGAAGCATGGATGTCGCATGAAACAGCATTAACATTGTCTCTCTCTCACACACAGGGCAACATCATGGATCTCCCCCCAACAATGGGGGGGAAGAATCACAGTCGCAGGCTCGGCAGGAAGCTGATCCCACCGGCAGCGACGACTCTCAACACTCTGTGGATGACCCCAACCCACCTGGACCTTCTGGTGCTCAAGCCCCTGCAGCACCTGCTTCAGGTACATCTGTGCCAACCACCACCCCCATTCCTGCCACATCCCAGGAGACACCCAGGAGCCCTGCCAGCACTGAACAACTGAGCCAGTCTGACCTGGAGGGACAAGGTTCTCCGGGCACCCAGGAGGAGGCAGACAACCCCGCAAATGCCATCCCTCAGGGGTCCCGTAGACTCGATGTGCCCACAACGGCAGGCCAGGCTGATGTGGGCAGGGGTGGTGGGAGTGGAGGCAGGCGGAGGCGAGCCAGCTGAAGGGACTGGTACGTCACACATACGCCACATCCTGGACACATACCGGCGTGACACCAGGGCCATAATCCAGGTAGTGGAGACCCTCACAGAGATTAGGAACCAGCAGGCCAAGCAACACGCCAGTCAACAACAACACCAAGGACGGATGGAGGCAAGCCTGGCTGAGCTCCTGGTGGTGCAAACGGACATAAGCCGTTCACTCCGTCGGATCGCCGACAACATGGGCAACCCTCCCTGTACCACCAGGCGAAGACCACCACCAGCCACAGGGAGGGAGGAGGAGGAGGATTCGTCCAATGGAGCGTCTCAAGCATCGTCAAGGCCTGCATCTGAGGGTCCCCCGAGGAAGGTGGGTCGGCCACGGAAAAGACTGTGAGAGGCAGCGGACCATCCACATCTCCCAGGTCACCTGGCCTGGCCCTCATGCGCAACAGCAGCACCTCATTCAATGACATTCTCTGCCACATGGACTTGCTGGTCACAGTCTGACCAATGATGCCAAACACTGTGGGCTGGACTCTGATGACTTCAAATGACAAGGATCCCATCTCCCCCTGTGAACTTTGGATTCTATGCACACTGTATAGCAACTATTTTTCAACACTAAACACGCCCCCCACCTAGAATAAAAGTACATTTCTTTAATTAGATGTTGCAGTCATTTTGCATGAGTACACAACCTACGTGTGGGGAAATGTCAAACTATGCCTGAGTGTTGAACTAACTCCAGCCATCCATACCCTGGGATCTGAGTCTGGTACAGGACACACATGGGTCACAATGTATCATCCAATACAGACATGGCACACAATACTCACCCGTGATGGCCTCAAGCTGCTGAGGGGGGGCTTGCAATACTGTGCGGACAGACCAATTTTGAAGAGTATCATTAAGGCGTAGAGGTCATGGCTCATGTGGATGTTCCTGGGGAGGGAGTACCAGGTATGTTTGGCCAGGTGTGAGAACTATGTCCTGCATGCTGGAGTACGGTGGATGTGAAGAATGGTGGCCAGGGCAAGGTTGGATGCACCAAGTTGGCCCAACGGGGTCTCGGATGACAGACGATCAAGGTTTGTTTGGGGACTGGGGTTGTGGACTGCCTCCTGAGTGTGGTTAAGGAGTCTGAAGGTCATCCTGCAGCAGACAGTGATCCATTGCAGCTATCTCAGGTGGACGGTGATGTGGATGGGGTGCGGGATGTTGAAGCTGAGGTGTGCAGATGCACCCTGGATGTGGACAAGTTTCCCGTGAGTTTGGATGTACTTGCTTCGTAGAGGGCGGGGCAGTAGTTGACACGGCTGGTGTCGTGGACCTGGGGGATGGTCTGTCTTTCCTTGGAGTGGATCTATCTGTGGATCATGTGCATCATGCAGAGGGTGTTGCAGCATGAGGGACAGATGCTGGTGATTTGCATGGCAAATGTGAGTGACAAATCCATGATGCACACCATCTTGAGTGCATGGCCACTGGGTGCTTGTGTAGGGCCCCTGCGGGTGGGACATAAGGAGTTGAGCCAGCTGTAAGGGAACAATCCTCAGATGATTACCTCAGTCCTGTACAAGTCCAGCCTCAGGTGGCTGATGTTCAGCCATTCATCCACGGACCTCATGCCTTCTTGAATGTTGGAACTGGCAATGGCTGCGTCTTTGGTGAGGGTGAGGAGCACCTGGCTGTCAATGGCATACGACATGATGATGAGGTTGTGTGCGCATGTGATGGTGGAGAGGGGGGTCCTGGACACATTGAAGATTGACACGCTGAGAGATGATCCCTGGGCCATGTGCCAGATGACGCCACTATACTACATGCTGAAGGCTTGAGTCCCACTCCCATGGCCTTGCTGGTGGGCGGAGCCGGTGTGGAGTAGGAGGGACATGACCTGGTTGGTGTGACAGGGCCTGGAAGGCGGGGCAGCACTGTGTAGGCAGTTGCAGTTGCACACTCAGCATGCAAAGGTGTCGTGTGTGCGCTTAGGGTATGCCTGAGAGCAGGCGGTTGATTTTCGGATGGACATTGCTTGGAGGGTGGCTGCAACATCAGACTGTAGTATGATGTGGGTCATGCAAGGACATAAGGGTCATGCAATGTGCACGTTGCATGTGCTGACAGTCCTGCCTTTGGTACCGCGTGGCCGCAACAGTGGCACAGACAAGATGATGACAGCCAAATGAATGGGTGGAGGGAGGCAGGGAGGAGCATCTTTGAGGCGTGTGTGTTGCCGAATCCCGCTACTTTGTGGGCCCTTGCTGCAGGGACCGCAGCAGCAGGCGGCATGTCCTGGAAACTATGCCAAAAGTAGCACACAAAGACAAGGATGTCAGAAAGGACAACTGCAACAGGCGTATGTAAAGGAAGGAGGGTCCGGTTAACCATGGCACACCCAGAAAAAATGGATGCACAATCACCAAAGATGACTGACTCAGGATCAGGAAACAGAAGGCCGAGCTGCGCACAGGAGACAAACCCTCAGCAGGCGTTGACGGTCCATCGTGGGGACCAACATGCCCAAATACATACACAACCATGGACTTCATGCACAATAGAGATTCTAACCCATGAAGAACTGCATGCATGTTGCCAAACTACACATAGACTCATATGCACAATCTTTGACAACTATGCCAGAGATGCCGCATGCAAAGTGGCAAGAGACCTGCATTGACAGAGATGAGGCACCTTGGAGGGTGAGGAACACCTTTATTACTCAGTCTCACACTAAGGGAAATGCATCAATATGAACAGACTCACAGGTCATTTGGCTGAACATGTGAGACCTACACTGGACACCCCCTTCACAACACAGATGTTGTAAATCCAAATGGCCTGGCACACAAGTTAAGGGGATGAGCCAAACACCCCCTGCTGCACACGGAGAGGCTGCAATTCCCCATTGAGCCTCTTATGGGGATGTCCCACACTATGTCCACCCGTAGCATCCCATATGTTTCTGAGGGAAGTTTTACACACATTGATGCCTTCATCAGAATCCACAAACCATTACAGATGACTGTCAAGAAGGTTGACTATCAATTCATAGGAGTCATGCTACATGTCATGTGCCCCATGGTGAGTCAACATGTATGCATGGTAACCCAACATGCACAGGAGCAGTCCCCACACATTCCAAACACGTAACACCCCCAAAATGCCTTGCTGCAATCCTCACCCAAAATGACTTTTCCCCATGTCCGTGCATGGAACGCTGATTCAGCACACGTTGCAATACTCATGAGGAATAGCAGGAGGCCAACGATGACACGACCAGACAACATGCGCAAGAACCTGTGGATGACAGACACACAAGAAGTCATCTAAAAGATTGTTATCCGCATACATGGTCATTTACTCTACAGGAATAATGTTGTCACCATGCGAATTGAAAATGTAGTGTCTCAGCTAAAATATGTGGAATTACATCATCACTCGAGTGACACATCAGAACACACATCTAAGTCACTTAGCATACAGTCAGCTGGACACACACATTGCAACACATGCCACACAAGGCTCCAAGCGTGCACACTCAGACCCAGTGACTCACCATTATGAGAAGAAGTTGTGTATGAGCTGACTCCGGATATCCTCCTCCTCCTCCTCCTCCTCCTCCTCACTTGCCTCATGACCAAGCCCTTCATCCTCCACGGGTGGATGTTCCTGCTCATGCTGCTCCAGGATGAGTGGCACTGCCTTCTCCACTGCCATGTTGTGCAGCATGCAGCACACGAGGAAGATTTTGCAGACCTTTGCCGGTGCATATGGGAGGGACCCGCCTGTCTTGTGAAGGCACCGGAATCGGCTCTTCAGGAGGCCAAACGTCCTCTCAATCACTCGCCTGGTCTGCCCGTGTGCATTGTTGTAACGGTGATCTGCAGCTGATCTTGGGTTGTGGAGAGGCGTCATCAGCCATGGCATGTTGGGATAGCCAGAGTCCCCTACATGGAAACATCATGTAAAGAAGTGTGTCAGGAGATGCCGTAAGATACAAAGATACCGCAAAATACAGGACAAACAGAGTATAGCCACCAACAAGACATGCTCGTTCGTTGTGCAGCCGCAGCATCATTTGTGGCACCCTGCTACGCCTCATGATGTAGGCATCGTGTGCTGACCCTGGAAAACGTGCACAGACATGGGAAATCAGCATTGTTAGCAAGACACACCACAAGGGCATTTATAGAGTGGTAATGTTTACGGTTGCGATAGGCGACCTCCTGTGCCTGTGGTGGTACCAAAGCCACATGTGTCCCATCAATGGACCCAATGACATGGGGCATCCCTCCAGGGCATAGAAATCTCCCTTGACACCTGTCAACTCCTCAGGAGTCGGAAAATGGATGAATTCATCCAGGGGCTCCGACATGGCTGCTAAAACATCATGCAGGACACGGCTGAACATTGTCTGTGACATGCCACCAACATCAGCTATGGTGAATTGAAACGTACCTGTGGCAAAAAAATGTAGGGCTGCCATCACCTTCATCTTGGGGGTCAGCGCAGTAGGATACCTGTGTCGTGGTTGGAGGTGTGGTGCCAGCTTGGCAGTCTAGTCCTCAATCAACTGTTGGGTGAATCTGTAACGTCGTAATTAGTCACTTTCCCTCATGGCACCCAAGTCTGGCATTGATCTGGGGACTGGCGGTGCCCTGCAGAAAATTGGAATGAATAACGAAGAGTGAGAACATAACAACATCAATGTCAATGAACTGAGCACATGCTCAACTGCTAATACACATCTGCTAAATACAGAGTCTGGTCTGTGCAATACATCCAGGACACGTATGCCAGCCAGGTGATACTCCTACGAAAAGCCAGCTACACCCGTTGATTGTCAAGTCTACATGACATGCCCTGAAACGAGCTATGGGCCAGTGTCAGTGAACAGCCAGAGACATCACAAGAGTGACATACATCCACATATCTGCATTTGAAGGATGTCATCTCATACAGACAGCTGACGGCAAGCTAGACGCACAGATCACATGGAATGTCAAATGTACAGATCACACACATTGCGATGAAGCGGTACACGGGAAAACAGAAAACACAGACATTGAGACGACGCAGATATGTCCTCATGTCAAAATATCATGTTCGATGCATACAGACACACGTTACGTTGAAATCCACATGTGGCATGGTGTGCGTAGATGTGTGCCATGCCCATCTACCCACAGACACCTGTTGGATGCAGCAACAGCAGATGCAGTTGACGGAACACCAACAGCAAGCTCATGGGAACACATGACACACATGACATAGTCACATTGGTGCACGCTGGTCGTTAAATGTCAGTTGTTACTGTCCCTGTCCCTGGCATCAGGGGACAGTTGCGGATGGTGGTGACTGTGCCATACCAGTGATGTTGTGCTTGACACGTTTGTACTACATGCACACATGTGCAAAGTGTGAAGGGGAAGTGTGCCACATAGTGCCCCATCACACATGACATGTGTACACAGGTCATCACACATCAATTGTGCAAATACATGAGGAGACATGTGCAATATCACTGCCTGACACACCTAGGCCCTGCACATGTAGGACAGCAATGACAATGACTTGATGTACATCCTTGTGCGAGTCTGAAACCTCCATTCCTTTCGTGTGCACATCCTATCAACAGTGTAAGCATGTGAAACGCACCGTACACACGCTCTGAGGGCGTGTGTACGGTCCGTATCACTAGAGTTGTGTGGCCGTAGGAGTACGCGTGGTACGGACCATACAAGTACAGTCCGTATCACTATAGTAGTGGTGCCGTAGGAGCACGCGTGGTACAGACCGTACACACGTACGTGTACTACCAGTGCCTACACGTACGTGTACTACCAGTGCCTACACGTATGGGTTTGCACTGGTAGTACTACCAGTGCGTACCCGTACGTGTAGGCACTGGTAGTACACGTACGTGTAGGCACTGGTAGTACACGTACGGGTGCGTGTACTACCAGTGCGTACATGTACGTGTAGGCACTGGTAGTACACGTACCCGTACATGTACTACCAGTGTGTACCCGTACGTGTAGGCACTGGTAGTACACGTACGTGTAGGCACTGGTAGTACACGTACGGGTACGTGTACTACCAGTGCGTACACGTACGTTTAGGCACTGGTAGTACACGTACCAGTGTGTACCCGTACGTGTAGGCACTGGTAGTACACGTACGGGTACGTCTACTACCAGTGCGTACACGTACCCGTACGTGTACTACCAGTGCATACCTGTACCTGTAGGCACTGGTAGTACACGTACGTGTAGGCACTGGTAGTACACGTACGGGTATGTGTACTACCAGTGCCTACACGTACGTGTCAAACGCACTGTGCAACTGGTGCCGTAGGGGTACATGTGAAACGCACCGTACCTGTGTGTGGATTTGAAAATTACATAGGGGACACCTAAGGGACAAGTATTAGGCACTAAATGCATGTTGGTTGTCATGGATACAGAGTTTTCAGTTCAAATATTTCCATCAGGTGTCCTGGAAAAGTCAGTTGGACACAAAATACAATTTTGCAAAGTGGTTGTTGACTTGACATGATGCTCAAAATGTGAAAGATGCAAATGCTGTCACTGGTGTATGTGGAAAGGGATTGGAGTAAACGTAAGATGCAAATGAATCTGACCAATCACTATGTACTCCTCCAAATGAATGCCCCTCAGCAAGACAGATATAAGTCAGCCAGAACCCATGAGAGGGCACTTGCCTGCACAACTTTCCTGTTGACAACACTGCTGCTGTCTGTGCTTCCTCTACCACCATGTCAAGGTCTGTGGAGAGGGCCCAGCCATTCACCCAGGAGGAGAATGAGGCATTGCTGGATGTCATCCTCCCACAGTACACCAGCCTGTATGGGAGACCAGGGGAGCAGGTGAGTGCTGACTCCACTACTTTTGACTGTGCACCTTTTTTGTGACTGTCACTTCTGGCATTGTGTCCAGGTGTGACAGACATGCAATGTTGTTTAGAGTGGGTCCCAGGGGGGGAATGGCTTATGTCTCCCATGCAGAGCATCATGTAGTTCATGTGTGCACTCCTCACTTGCATTGTGCTTACTGTGACATTCACTGCATAGTTCATGACACATTCAGCCTGGCTAATCCTTTGTGGCATTTTTTGTCTATAGTCCTGAGGTGATTCAGTGGACCCCCCGGTGTGACAGGTGACTGTACCCACAGATGTGTGTGAGTTGAGTGGAGCTGTGGTGAGAGTGTCCAAGTGATGTGTACGCCCCATGGACATTGATATGTGTGAATGTTCCTTGTCATGTGGGTGAGTGTCTATGTGAAGTGTTGTACCACAGCTGCATGGAGGCAACAGCTCTACCCATCTGATGTGAGAAGTAAGCCGTGCTGTGTGTCTGACTTGCTGAGCTCACCCCACACCTGTGACACCCCACAGGCAAGTGGCACATGTGCGGAGTGAGCTTTGTATCCGCTGTTGCCAATGGCAGGTGATTGAGCTGTGCCTGTGTGTGTCTGTGTACTCTGCTGAGGTTGCGTCAGTGGCCTGGGGCATGTAACTGCTTGGAGGTGCTATCCATCAGCCTGGTGTTGCTTGTGATGCACAGTGTGTGCCATGATCATGGAGTGTGTCGCACCCCTCATGCCACCTGTGTACTTTCAATGCCATGTAGTGCATTGGGGCTTCCACAGAGGCCAATGTCCATATGACAAAGATGCTATTCCTTGGCAGCATCCTATGCCCTGTTCAACATATCAAAGAGGTTCAAATGTGTGTCTCTCTGACATGGAGCAGGTGTAGTGATGTTGTCTCACTTTGTCATCCTCACAGGTAACTGCCTACGCGAAGGGGGAGAGCTGGAAGCGGGCCGTCAGGGCCGTGAGATCGGTGGAGGGTCGCAGTCGGCGTCTAGCCCAAGTCCGAAAACGGTGGCAGGACATCCAGTGCTGGACCCGGAGGACTCACCTCCACGCCCCCACGGCGGGCGCCGACGCCTGACCCACCAGATGAGGCGTGTCCTGGCGGTGGTCTTCCCTGACATGGCTAGGCAGTTACAGGAGAGACAGCAGCAAGGAGGGGGTAGGTACATGTGTGTTTGTTGTGTGTCACCAGCTTTTGGAAGTGCTCAGTCGCCTGGATACACTGCCAGGGTTTATATGTGAAGTGCATATCCTGTTCCCCCAAGTCAACCGGTGCTGTTCTTCCTCCCTTCCCCTCATTGACATGTGTTCCCTGGTCTGTGTGTAATCACTATTGCACATGCTAGTTAATCCAAGTGCACATTGCTTTCTGCATCATGTGTGGGGGTGGTCTGTGACATGTGTTGGTACCTTTCCTGTGCCCTGTCCTGTTCAGTCATTTGGGGGTCCATATTTGTTGGCACTGATGCTGAGTCTCAACATAGGAGTGTGAGGTTTCAAATGAACAGACTTGCAGCATGCATGACCGATGTTGTGGCCTCAGACATGATGTGCATGAGTGGGAGATATGCATAGTGCCAGGACGGTTGCTCATGTTACAGTCAGATCATTCCAGGACCATGGAGCAGTGTGCCCACTACAGTCCCCTGAGACACCCTTGCCTCGTAATCATGTGTGTCATCCAACACTGTGCCCATTCCCTGTGTGTTCAGCATAGGCTGGCCTCTGTGGCATTGTTCCCTGGCCTCATTTGTATTTATCTAAAGTGTGCTACATGTGTCCACTGGATAGGGTGACCCCATTTGGCTTGTGCATACTCACACTGGGCAGTGCCTGTGTGTCTATTCACAACTATCTGTTGATGGTTGTTTGTCACAAATATGTGTTGGCAGCCTCACGAGGTGATGTGGAGTACATTTGGGAATTCTTGATGCACATTTTTGTAAACCCTGATTAACAGGTGACACTTCTTGATCTGTCTAAATCACATTGTCTCAGGTATGGGGGGTTTGTGCGGGCGAGGCCTACATGTCCAAACCATATGTCTCCTTGCCAGGTCTGACCTGTGTGTGATAATTGTCTGGACAGACACTCAACATGCAGTGACCCAGTGATGTTGTGCAGGATTTAATGCTTGTGCTTTGCAGCATGTATCAAAAGTTTAAATACATGATTCCTGCTCATCCATTTTTGGCACTAGTGTGTGGTCCAGATGCTACGCAGTTTTATCTTTGTGTGCTGACATCTGTGTGGACATTCTGGCTTGCCATGAGGGTGTCTCCTCTGTGCAGGTGTGCCTTATTCCAAACCAATTGCAGGCCCATTAGCTTATACATTGTCCTGTGTTTGGACATGTGTGCCACTCCACATGACAGGCAATGGGTCAGATGTGTTGCCAACTGTGTCATCATGGTATGGATGGCCATGTGACAGGTGGCATGATTCAAGTTGTTAGTCAAAAAGTCTTGTACCTTGGCACTCACTACACTTGTCAACATGTCTTCATTTTTTCAATGCTTGACTTTGATGTTTTGTTGTGAAGGACAATAATGTGCCTGCATGACAGATGTCTCCCAAGGGAGTGCACAAGAAACCACCTTTACACTTTCAGGGAACACGCTGGCACATTTTAAAGAAAGGCACAGTTCGAATAAGACTGTTTTTCAGATTATACATATACATGTTCCCACAGTTTGGTGGCATTTGGGTAAGTCCTTGGTTGTTGGTGATACCAACTTATGAGTGTCAAGTCATCCAGACCGCCGTGGTCCCATGTATATGTACTTTCTGAAACCCCATTTCTTTCTAACAGTGGCTTCTTTGAATAAGGCTGGCAGCTTGTACAATGACTGTGTAAATGTAGTTTTGTGTGCACCTCTTTGTGTGACTTCTTTTATACAGGCACATGTGTGTTCTGTTCACAAAGTGGCACATTCACACATTCTAAACATGTATATTGTGTAAAGTGGTGTGATTCCTAAGGGATCAAAATGTATTTCGTTTGGGTTTCCAAAGAACTTACAGGTCTCTGAGTGTGGGGACACCTTTAGCATTGAGGTCTGTTATTTAGCCTTGGGTGCACCAATACTGTTTCTTTCACAGTAAACAAGAGGTGGCATGCCTTCATAGTATTGCTGTGCTCAACTGTTGCCAGACACTAGCCTCTCAGTATATTTCTAATTCAAGTTTTTGGCTGGGGAGTACAGGGCTTACATAATATCGGAGTAATCTAGATGTTACTCATGATGCATTGCCTGATATGCACTGTGACCTATTTTGTTTTGACTCATGTGTCAGATGTATACAGGTGACTGATTATTTTCTGTATCTTCACCTTGCCCACAGCATCATCGGAGGAAACCGAGGGAGACACCTGCACGGACCTGGAGGAGGGATCCAGCACCGGTGACACCAGTGCTGGCGAGTCTGCGGGAGCAAGTGGCACGGAGGGCGAAGGGAGTCAGGCAGAGGACCTGTCTGGTGGTGAGACCAACTACGATGCTGACGGGTCCGAGGCTGAACTCATCGAGTGGGCGGAGGCTGCTACAACACCTGGCAGCAGCACAACATCTATCCCCGCCTCCTCCATTCCCATCACCGCCCTCCCAATTGCTCCAGTCCCTTCTGTCCGTGCAGGGCACCACCATGTCTCCTTTGTGCCAGGCACCGCACCCCTTGCCCCTGTCACCCCTGCTGCCCTCACTGCAGAGTCTGTTGACATTCAGCAGCAGTTGCAGGTTGGCCAGACATCGATGCTGAATGTCCTCCATGGCCACACCACACTGCTGACACAGATGGTGTTGTTCATGGAGGGCATGTCAGCAACGATGTCTGACCAACGGATGTTGCTGAGGTCCACGGACTCTTCACTGATGGCAGCAGTGAGTCTTCTGCAGCACTTCGTCCCCCCCTTCCCCAGCCCCATCCACACTTCCCACTTCCATGCCTGTCCCATGCACACCCAGACATTCTCAAGCACGCACCCCACCAGACACAGGCAGCACACCACCACGTAAGGGCAAGCACACACCTCCTGGCATGCACACTCAGGGGGATAAAGGCACACACACTGGGTCTGAGGCACACAGACATACACGCAGCCACAGTCTGAGTCCGCATGCCTCACTACCCAGTCCCTCCAAAACCACTCCCCTTGGCTCCCCTGCCAAACAGTCAGACAAGGAGAGCTACATGTCTGTGCTGGGCCTCAGCCCCACTGTGTCACCACCCCTCAAGCGGGCAAGGGACTCCCCGGGCAGGGGAGTTGAGTCCCCCCCATGTCCACCCCCTCCCCCAGAAGCACTGCACCCCATCCCTCCGACCCCCCCCTCCTTTGTGCCTGTGGTTTCTTCCGGTGCAGGGGCTACTCTGGACCCCCTGGCAGAAGTGTGCAGCGCCGAGCTCACCTCCACCTTTGGCGCTGCCCCACCCCCTGTGGTGGAGGCGTCCGGCCCTGCACCCACCACACCTACCCTTACACCTCCTGTCCCTGCGGTGCCTGGTCCTTCCCCACATGATGCCCCCCCCCCCTAGTCGACGAACCTGAGGGTTTCACTGTGCAGGCAAGCTAGGGGAGACGCCGGCCCATGTGTACCCTCAAGGACTTTTATTCTGGATTTGCCATTGGCCTTTGTATATAGTGTTCTTGAAAAAACAAAATTATGCTTATTAAAGCATTTTCTTTTTACTTTGAACACTATTGCATTTCAGGTATTGATGTTGGTGCTGATGCTCCAGGAGTTGGGGTTGTGGTAATGTGTTATGTTTCTGGCAAAGGTTCGAGTCTGATGGTCATGCGGTGGACCATGGGATCTGCGTGCCATCACAAGGTCTCTGCGAAGGATCTATGGTCATGTGTGTTATTTGCTTTTTGAGACATTGTACCAAGGAGTGTTCCTTCCTCCGTGGCACCTGACATCTTCCCTGCAGAGAGTTGCACAATTGTTGTGCTGACCTGTGTAAAACCAAAGGAAATGATGGACGGAGTGTTGAACATTGCAAGCACTCACCCCCAGTAAACTGATCTGGGTTTAATCCACCACTGTTCTTTAGCCCACTCTGCCACCCCAGTTCAGACATGGCCATATGCAAATCAGTCTGACCCTGTGCCTCATGGGAACAGTCCAGCCCGAACTGCCAAGCCATGTCTTCCGTGGACCGGAAACAAGCTTCCTAGGACCAGTTTCTGGCATTTCAGCCGTCTTCAGCCAGGCTTGCTTGAATCCAGTGGCAAAGTGAGCAAGGGACTCACGTCTGAGCATACCCTGCCAACTAATGGCGAACAAAACAAAACCAAAGGAAATGATGGACGGAGTGTTGAACATTGCAAGCACTCACCCCCAGTAAACTGATCTGGGTTTAATCCACCACTGTTCTTTAGCCCACTCTGCCACCCCAGTTCAGACATGGCCATATGCAAATCAGTCTGACCCTGTGCCTCATGGGAACAGTCCAGCCCGAACTGCCAAGCCATGTCTTCCGTGGACCGGAAACAAGCTTCCTAGGACCAGTTTCTGGCATTTCAGCCGTCTTCAGCCAGGCTTGCTTGAATCCAGTGGCAAAGTGAGCAAGGGACTCACGTCTGAGCATACCCTGCCAACTAATGGCGAACAAAACAAAACCAAAGGAAATGATGGACGGAGTGTTGAACATTGCAAGCACTCACCCCCAGTCAACTGATCTGGGTTTAATCCACCACTGTTCTTTAGCCCACTCTGCCACCCCAGTTCAGACATGGCCATATGCAAATCAGTCTGACCCTGTGCCTCATGGGAACAGTCCAGCCCGAACTGCCAAGCCATGTCTTCCCTGGACCGGAAACAAGCTTCCTAGGACCGGTTTCTGGCATTTCAGCCGTCTTCAGCCAGGCTTGCTTGAATCCAGTGGCAAAGTGAGCAAGGGACTCACGTCTGAGCATACCATGCCAACTTTTGGCGAGCAAAGCAAAACTAAAGGAAATGATGGACGGAGTGTTGAACATGTGTATACATTCCCTTTGTTGGTGACGGATCCCTTCAACTATGGCCATGCCTGCTCAGCAATGTCTCCGGCTGCATCGTCTGTGCCATCCTTGCTAGTCACTGTACTTGTGTATTGAGTATGTTGACATGCCTTCATGGAGAAATTCTCCCTTTTCCGCACTATGCATTTGTGTCATCCCAGCCTAGCACACATATGGTACTTGTTCTGAAGGGTATTTGGGCACCTGACTCACAATTGTGGGCATTGTATCTGTGGGAACTCCACCCTATTCCTTCCATGAGAGACACATCATCTTGGTGGCTGTCCCAGCACCTGTACATTCCTATCAGTCCTGGGATGTGCGTGACAGTGTGTGTTCCCTTTGGCTCTCTTAGTTTAGTAGGCATTGACATGACTATACAGTCTTGTGGCATGATCTGTGTGTGTGTATTGTGCTGCATCCGCCAGGGGTGGGTATGCATGTGTCATTTGTCCTTACACCGTCATGTGGTGTGTCATGCAGTGGGGTAAAGACATCCATCCTCATGGGAGTGGGACACTGCTGTCAGTGATGTGTTGTTATGGCACTATAAACATAGTCGAAAATTAGGGATGCGTACATACACCCATGGAGTTGTGGTCATCTGATAATGATGTACACACCCCCATGTCTCTGTCCACTGCTGGTATTCCTCTGCACCCACCCCTCACATGTCTCTGTCAACTGCTGGTATTCGTCTGCACCCACCCTTAACATGTCTCTGTCCACTGCTGGTATTCCTCTGCACCCACCACTCACATGTCCCTGTCCACTGCTGGGAGTGATAGGCACCCACCCCCATGTCTCTGTCCACTGATGGGAGTGATAGGCACCCACCCCATGTCTCTGTCCACTGCTGGTATTCCTCTGCACCCACCTCTCACATGTCTCTGTCCACTGCTGGTATTCCTCTGCACCCACCCCTCTCATGTCTCTGTCCACTGCTGGTATTCCTCTGCACCCACCCCTCACATGTCTCTGTCCACTGCTGGGAGTGATAGGCACCCACCCCTCACATGTGTCTGTCCACTGCTGGGAGTGATAGGCACCCACCCCTCACATGTCTCTGTCCACTGCTGGGAGTGATAGGCACCCACCCCCATGTCTCTGTCCACTGATGGAAGTGATAGGCACCCACCCCTCACATGTCTCTGTCCACTGCTGGGAGTGATAGGCACCCACCCCTCACTTGTCTCTGTCCACTGATGGGAGTGATAGGCACCCACCGCCATGTCTCTGTCCACTGATGGTATTCCTCTGCACCCACCCCTCACATGTCTCTGTCCACTGCTGGTATTCCTCTGCACCCACCCCTCACATGTCTCTGTCCACTGCTGGTATTCCTCTACACCCACCCCTCACATGTCTCTGTCCACTGCTGGGAGTGATAGGCACCCACCCCTCACATGTCTCTGTCCACTGCTGGGAGTGATAGGCACCCACCCCCATGTCTCTGTCCACTGCTGGTATTCCTCTGCACCCACCCCCATGTCTCTATCCACTGCTGGTATTCCTCTGCACCCACCCCTCACATGTCTCTGGCCACTGCTGGTATTCCTCTGCACCCACCCCTCACATGTCTCTGTCCACTGCTGGGTGTGATAGGCACCCACCCCCATGTCTCTGTCCACTGATGGGAGTGATAGGCACCCACCCCCATGTCTCTGTGCACTGCTGGTATTCCTCTGCACCTACCCCTCACATGTCTCTGTCCACTGATGGGAGTGATAGGCACTCACCCCCATGTCTCTGTCCACTGATGAGAGTGATAGGCACCCACCCCCATGTCTCTGTCCACTGATGGGAGTGATAGGCACCCACCCCCATATCTCTGTCCACTGCTGGTATTCTTCTGCACCCACCCCTCACATGTCTCTGTCCACTGCTGATATTCCTCTGCACCCACCCCTCACATGTCTCTGTCCACTGCTGGTATTCCTCTGCACCCACCCCTCACATGTCTCTGTCCACTGCTGGGAGTGATAGCCACCCACCCCCATGTCTCTGTCCACTGATGGTATTCCTCTGCACCCACCCCTCACTTGTCTCTGTCCACTGCTGGTATTCCTCTGCACCCACCCCTCACATGTCTCTGTCCACTGCTGGGAGTGATAGGCACCCACCCCTCACATGTCTCTGTCCACTGCTGGGAGTGATAGGCACCCACCCCCATGTCTCTGTCCACTGCTGGTATTCCTCTGCACCCACCCCTCACATGTCTCTGTCCACTGCTGGTATTCCTCGGCACCCACCCCTCACATGTCTCTGTCGACTGCTGGGAGTGATAGATAGGCACCCACCCCTCACATGTCTCTGTCCACTGCTGGGAGTGATAGGCACCCACCCCCATGTCTCTGTCCACTGATGGGAGTGATAGGTACCCACCCGTCACATGTCTCTGTCCACTGCTAGGAGTGATAGGCACCCACCCCTCACATGTCTCTGTCCACTGCTGGGATCGATAGGCACCCACACCTCACATGTCTTAGTCCACTGCTGGGAATCCTAGGCAGCCACCCACCCACCCGCACCCTTGGTGCAGTACACTGCTGTCCTGGGCATACACACACCCCAATATACTGGTTATATGCTCCACCAGGCCCTAAGCCAACATTCGTGGCGTGTGTACGCCTTGTAACACAAATGTACTGGTGCCGTAGGGGTACGGGTGATACGGACCGTACCCCCGCATTCATAGGGTGGGTACGGTCTGTACCACGCGTACCCCTACGTCACCACTACAATGGTGGTATGGACCGTACCCATGCTCTGAGGGCGTGTGTACGGTCTCTACCACACGTACCCCTACGTCACCACTACAATGGTGGTACGGACCGTACCCACGCTCTGAGGGCGTGGGTATGGTACGTACCATGTGTCCCCCTACGGCACCACTCCGATGGTGGTACAGACTGTACCCATGCCCTCAGAGCATGGGTACGGTCCGTACCACGCGTACCCCTATGTCACCACTACAATGGTGGTACGGACCGTACCCACGCTCTGAGGGCGTCTGTACGGTCCGTACCACGTGTACCCCTACGTCACCACTACAATGGTGGTACGGACCATACCCATGCTCTGAGGGCGTGGGTACGGTCCGTACCCCGCGTACCCCTACGTCACTACTACAATGGTGGTACGGACCGTACCCACGCTCTGAGGGCGTGGGTACGGTCCGTACCACGCGTACCCCTATGGCACCACTCCAATGGTGGTACGGACCGTACACACGCCCTCAGAGCAAGGGTATGGTCCGTACCACCATTGTAGTGGTGACATAGGGGTACGCGTGGTACGGACCGTACACACGCCCTCAGAGCGTGGGTACAGTCCGTACCACCATTGTAGTGGTGACGGGTACGCGTACACGTCCACTTCCGTTGTTGCGGTACGCAGGGATTGGTGGACACGCCCCCCAAAGTGACCAGACCCTGGAGGTAATGTATGTCCTCCATATTGTATGTTTTAATTTGGGTAGGGGATATCTTTCATGCTCCTCACCCCCCCTTGACCCATGGGTGTTGTTCTCACCTTCTGCGGCATGTGCGTCGGGTTCGGTGCACCAGGTCGTAGGCTAGGAGGGCCGGGATGACCTCGTAGGATGGAGTCCATGGCTGTCCGTCACGTACCGTGCTCCTTATTCGTGTCGTACTCAATTTCCTGGGAGTTTTTGGCTGCCGTAAAAAATGAGCCGTGCGGAGTGACGTAGGCACGAATCGTACTTGCTGGTCCGTAAAACGCTGCCTGACTCCGGACGGACGTCACGTCCGCGATGTCCCGGATCAGAATTGTTGGTATTTTTTAGCCGTACGTAGTTTTGTACGATTCGTACGGAAATGGTATTTCTGTACGAATCATACTTGCTGGTTTGTAAGGTGGATTTCCCGGGTGCGAGTCGTACGGAGAATACGCTCCGTACGACCATTCGTACCCGGGTTTTACAGGATTGGAATTGGCACCTCTATATTTTGGAATCAATATTTTAGTACTTACCTGTTTGTAGATAGGGAGTCTATATTCTGTCCTTCTATATTTTGGCGTCAATCTTTTGGGCATTCTATATTATGTCCCTCGATATTTAGTCACTGAACCAGGCTATAGCGCTATAAAATAAATAAATCCAATAGCAAAATTTAAATTATTTGTTGTAAATACTGGGATAAACCAACACATCTAACATTCCTATAGTGCATTTATATCTTTTTGCTCCAGTGACTGAACTAAGTCAAATGCAGGCCTCTCTTAAGTACCTGTGAAGTGACAAGCTGTGCGCATTTGTTTTCCCTCAATTGCTTTTAGGGATGGGTCTTCCTCCTCACCGGCCCCCACCCCCCATAGCTTCCAGACAGGATACTTAACCAAAAGGAGGCCTGATGGCCCCTTAATGTCGACCTTTGTTATGGGCTCAGCTGAAATTTGATAAGCCCTCTCCCGCGCTGGGACAGGCTCGTCTTCTCCTGGCACAAAGTAGCAAAGATAAACATATTTATTGGCATTTTCCCGTTTCTATTTATAAATACAGACGAAAGAAAAATATTTTTCCTTCTGTATTTATATGCAAAAATCCGTTTAAACGGAAAACCGGGTGCCTTAAATATAATTAATGAATACCATAAGCCAACAGAGGTAAAAAAAGCCTGATACAGAGAAGATTGTCAGAATTTAAACGAGAGTTATCTGTTAACGCTAGTTTGTCTAAATAAGTAGTAAGAGGCAACCAAAAGAGATCTCTATTAACCATTGGTTTGCAGGAGGCGGTGAAAGCAATATCAAGTCGATGAAAATGGCAAAGACTATTCCACCAGTGTTGGATAGAAAGTTTATTAAGCGTTTTCCAGTTGAGAGACATGTGTTGAAAAGCTAAAGCAAGTATAAGGTCATAGAGACCATGTTTATAGGAGGAACGATCTAAGGAATTGGTCAGACTCCCAGAAAAAAGAAGAGGAATGGAATAAGGAATGGAAATATTAAACAGGTGAGAAATATAGGACCAGATTTTCCCCCAAAAGCTAGAAACCGAAGGGCAAAGGAAGAGAAGGTGTAGAAGATCACCATTAGAAGAACTACAGGTCCAACAGTTGGTATCAGTAGAAGGGGAAAATCTAGCTATAGAGGTAGGGGTAAGATAAAGTCTATGGTAGAGGAAAAACATAGATTGGGTGAGAGAGGCAGAACAAGAGATTTTGAGAGAACGAGACCAAAGTTTGTCCCAGAAGATGATGGTCCATTCCCATCCCAGGTCAGATTCCCATGAAAGTTCCAATTTAGTTTTAGTGCGCTTTGGATTAGGAGCTGAGAAGTTTTTGTAGATGAGAGAAGCTTTGGGTAGAGTGAGAAGAATTTTGAGAAGAGAATGTTGAACCGAGGGAAGAGGGGAAGAGGGAAGAGAGTAGTAAATATCAAGAATGACCGCCATTAGAATAGTGAATTTCTGTAGGAAGGATCGGGGACAATGAAATGAGGTTTGAAATTGGGGAAAGGGGCATGGAGACAGGACATCAAAAAGGTTTTTAACCCAAATTATATCTTTTAATCTCCAAGATTTCCAAAAGATGGTTCTATTATTGATAGTAATAAGGGAAGTATACCAAATTGGAGAATCTAAGAAGGATTCTCTAGAAATAGACTTTGGTTGCGTCAAAGGTTTCAATAAGGAACAAGTGTGTTTAAACAAGGGAAGAGAGGTATGAGAGGTTTTGGCAGAAAAGGCTAGAACTTCCTTTAAAGAGATGGGTAATAATAAGATTTGTTCAATGGAAAGCTAAAGGGGAGTGAAGGGGGAAGGTTTGGAAAGGAGCCATTTCGAGGCCTGACGAAGGCACAATGATTTATGATATAGGCGAAAATCAGGAAAGTTCACACCCCCATTACATTTTGTCTTACGAAGAAAAGATAAGGAAATCCTGGCTTTTTTGTTCTTTCCAAAGAAATTTAGAGAGGCAAGAATCAATGCGCTTAAAATAACAAGCAGGAATATGGACGGGAAGCGTGGAATGAGCATAAATGTGGGGTAATCATCATCTTAATTGAGTCTAACCATCCCCACCACGAAAGAAAGAGAGGATTCCAAGAGGAAAGTAGTTTGTCAATCCGAGAAAAGACCGCATTCATATTTAATTTAACAGAAGAGGCGATGGAGTTGGAGAACCACATACCAAATTATTTGATTTTAGAACCATTCCATGCAAAACCAGTGGAAGAAAAGGAATGTGGAAGACAAAAGTTAGTGAGAGGAAGAATTTCTATTTTATCTGAATTGATTTTATAACCAGATACAAGGGAGAACGAAGTTAATTCATGTAGTAAAGGGGGAATAGAGATTTCGGGAGCAGAGATAAAAAGTAGGATGTCATCCGCATAAGCGGAAAGTTTTAAGTGTTGGTCACCATAAGAAAAAACAGATATAGAATCATTATTGCAGACTGAGGATAAGAAGGGTTCAAGAGCTAAGATAAAGAGGAGAGGAGAAAGAGGGCAGCCTTGATGGACTCCGCGTTGAAGAGGAAAATAGGATGAGACACAGCCATTGACTAGTACCGAGGCTCTTGGTGCAGAGTATAATAAAGAAATAAGCGAAATCAATTTGGGACCAAAACCATGCCACTTCAAAGATGCAAATAAAAAGGACCAATCAACTCTATCAAATGCTTTTTCAGCATCGACAGAGATGGCCGCTAAGGATGTGGAAAGGGTAGGAATTTTGTTTAAAACCTTAAGAAAGAGACGAGAATTATCTGAAGTCAATCCACCCTTGACAAAGCCACACTGCTCCTTTCCAACCAAATGAGGCATAAGTGGGTCTAAATGTAAAGCAAGCATTTTCGCAAATAGCTTATAGTCGACATTGACCAGGGAAATCGGGCGATAGTTTTTACAAAACATAGGATCTCGGCCTTCTTTATGTATGAGGCAAATTGTGGCTTCCTGAAAAGTACCCTCTGTCTTACCGGAGAGAAAGAATGAATGGAAAAGGTTTAAGAGTTTAGGAAGTAATACATTAGAAAAATGCAAATAAAATTTTACTGAAAAGCCACCCAGGCCGGGAGTTTTTCCTTTCTTTAAAGCGTTTAAAGCAGTGGATATTTTATTAAGGGATAGGTCTGTTTCAAGGTCAGAAAGATTAAGGTGAGAATTAGATGGGGTTGGAAGTTTATTAAGATAAGATTGGATAAGGATACTGGAAGGAGGAGATTCTGGGGTGTAAAGGTCTTTGTAAAAAAGTTTAAATTAATTGAGAATGTCCTGATCTTTGTGAATGAGAGAGCCATCTGAAGAATAAATAGAATCAATCAAAGTATGGTCTTTACGGGTTTTGAGGTAGTTCGCTAAAAGTTTACCTACTTTATTTCGACCTCCGTAATAGCGAGCACTACTATGGAGAAGTATGGAAAATGCATTATCCGTCGTAGTTTTATTAAATGCTAATTTGGCATGTATAAGAGCTGGTAAGACCGAGTCCGCCGATGAAGTTCTAAGGCTTTAATATGTGCCAGGGTAGCTTTATTTTGTTGAGAAAGCGTTTCTTTTTTTTTAAACAAAATTTATAATGAAACCTCTCGCGGTAGCTTTAAAGGAATCCCATAATATATGGGGGGAGGAAGTGGGGTCGCTGTTTAGATCGAAAAATTCATTAGCAAAAGTGCTGAAAGAGGAAGACAAAAGAGGGTCAAGAAGAAGAGAATTATTAAAACGCTAACGAGAGGACCTGGGATGTGGAGGGAGCAAGTCAAGGTCAGTTACAATTGGGGCATGGTCAGAGATGACGATAGGTTCAATCGAGGAGGATAACAAATTTTGAGATAAAGATTGACAGAGATAAATCTAATCTAAATGGGAGAGAGAGTTGTGAGGAGCAGAGAAGAAAGAAAAGTCAAGAGTGTCGGAGTGGGAAAGCCTCCAAGAGTCAACGAGGCATGTTTGGGAAATAGTGTCAAGGACATTTTTGTGAGATTTGTGAGGAGAGAAAGCGTACCTGAGATTGACGGTCGAGAAAGGGTTCAACAACTTGATTGCAATCACCTCCTAATATAAAGAGACCCTCCCTAAACTGAACACATTTCTGTGTAATCAGAGGCCAAAAGGAACAATCAGGATTAGTAGGGCCATAAACATTGAGAACAGTCAAAGAACTGTTATTAATTAACAGCTTAGCTAACAACCATCTTCCTTCTTTATCAATTTCTTGCGAGATGACTTTACAATTCAATTTCTTGTGACATAAAATTATAACACCATTTTTTTTACTGGAAGTAGGAGAGAATAAAGCTGAACCCACTCAGCATTTTTTCAATTTTAAACGCTCAGCTTCTGTAAGGTGGGTCTCTTGTAAAAGAACCAAATCAGAGTTATAAGAGGCAAGATGGGATAATATTCTCTGTCTTTTAATTGAGTTAATAAAACCTTTCACATTCCAGGAAATAACTCTGAATATAAAACCATAAAAAATACATAAAGAACAAAATATGCAGTAGTAAAAAAATGAAGTAAGAGATAAAGTAAGGGGAAAAATAATAAGGAGTCGCATGAGAAACAAAACATATAAAAAGAATGCAAAACAATCAAGAAAAGAGAGGGGAAAGATACAGAGAAGAGGAAAGAGAGGAAATGGAGAAAGAGTAAGAATAAGAGGAGACAGTATATGTCAAAGGACAACTGTAATACGTACCTTACGAGGAACAAAAGGGAAGGTTGAGAGGCGGAACGGACAACGGAGACAGCGCACCCAACATAGGGCAACACACCACACCAGGACATCAACTAAATATGAACAGGAACATGTAGAGAAACACAGTAAGATTTTCAATGAACCTGTAAAAGGAAACAAAGAGTTATGCATATAAAAGCAAAAAGATTAATAGAGTTAAAATATCGCAAACTGTAACAATAAAATTCAATGCAGAATCAACGGAGTAGCATAAAAAAAGGAACACTACAGTCAAGATCCAGAAGGAGGAGGAGCCATTTACATTGTGGTAGTAGAATGAGAATAAATAAATCGCCTGCAGAAAGTCAGTGAATTGTAGAAATAAAAGAATTATTCCACGAGGCTTAGATGGAGCAGCGGAGGAAGATAGACGTGGACCGAGTCTATGTGCTCTTTGTATATTCAGTTTGGTTGCAGGAGAAGACCCAAAAACTGAGGCAGGAAGAAGTAAAGTACGCAACAGGGTCGTCCCCTTCAAGGCCTTCAGGAAGACCGTAAATGTGTGAATTATTACAACGATTCCTATTTTCCAAGTCTTCAGTCGATCATCTCAGTTGTGAGACTTCCTTCTCCAAAGAGGAAATTCTAGAGGATGAATCCTGTACCTCATTTAGCTGTTGTTCCACCACAGTAATACCGGACTCCATGGATGACCATTTATTGTCCAAGGTTTGTAGACGGGAATTAATTTCCTCAATGAAGGGTCGGAGAGCACCGATTTCTTACAGAACTATGTCCAAAGAAACCGGTGAGACAGACTTAGGAGGAGAGGGAGGATCTTGTTTAAGTCTCTTGCCTGTAGCTGAAGGTAATTGTGATTTAGATGCCATGGCCTCAAGATTCATTGTGCTATTAGGACGAGCCTTGTGCGACAATACCTCAAGTAAGTATGAGGAAGTGATAGGGGTATTATTGTTGGTGCAACAAGTAGCGGGAGCATTTGACTTCAGTCTCTTGATATGATGAAGTAAGGTTTTTGTTGGACAGGCCACACGAAGGGCTTGCTCCCTCCCCGCACGACAGGGCCCGAGCTCCGGCCCACCAGGCATAACCCACAAAAAGCACCTGTACCCCGTCTCCCGACGGATCTTCTGCCCTCGGACCTCTACTCATCACGGGGCCCAGCCCCACCGGCTCCCTCGGTCGGTTCAAGCCGCCATCTTGGGCCCTGCACCACGAGGCCGCGTGGCCTCGCCCCGACCCTAACCCCGGGCCTGGCCGGCCCCGACATCCCGGCACCACCATCCACCCAGGAGGTGAGCGGACCACTTGGCAGGTCAATGGGAGGACGAAGTGTCAAGAGCTCTTCCCCCGCCAGGTGCCGATCGCCTCCAGCTCCCCCAGGCGCTGGCTCCACCCCCTGCTGGGTGTCTGGACACCTTCATCCCGGGCCCTCCGACCTCCAAGTGCGAGGGTCCGGACATCAAAGGGCGCCTGCCCTATAACTGGGGCAACTCCGGAGCAGGAAGGCAGTTGTATCCTGGAGTCGAGAGACACCGAGAGAACTCAGCCTTGACGGACTACTGGCGCTGCCGTAGCCCGCTCTTGTGAACCATCGTCCTGCCTGCTGGCGCTGCCGCGGCCTTCTGCAACATCCATCCTCGTCGGGACCTGCTGGCGCTGCCGCGGCCCGTTGTAACGACCATCCTCACCGGGACCTGCTGGCGCTGCCGCGGACCGTACATCGACCATCTTTCCGGGACCTGCTGGCGCTGCCGCGGACCGTGTACCGACCATCTTTCCGGGACCTGCTGGCGCTGCCGCGGACCGTGTCCCGACCATCTCGACCGGGACCTGCTGGCGCTGCCGCGGCCCGTACCAACTAAACCACCAAGCTCGAGGATTGTGAGCTAGTCATCATCTCATCCGAACTACCTGACTGGTAAACAGACTGTCCCGCTCCCCCTTACCCTGCATTGAGAGACTTGAATCGAGGGGACCCCTGAGTCCAGACCTCCTTGTACCATTCAACCGTACCTTAAGAAGTGCTTATAAAGAACACTGAACCTTATCCGTGTGTGGTATCTGTCTGTGTGGGGGGGGGAAGTTACTTGTCTGTACGATCGCTGGAGACGGCTCTCCCCGGAGACCTCTCCTCCTGACCCCGGCCGACCCTCCCGGTCCGTCTACCCTTTCTAACAGTTTTGCTCCTACCTATGAAATGTGGTATGAGAAGCTCAAGAAGAGGCTATGAAGTCAGGCAATATATACATAATCAAGTAAAATTTTCTCACAAGAAACAGCAAATTCGACAGGTAATAGGATCCTCCACTATTGTAAATTGATCATTCAAAGAAAATGCATAGAAGAAGCAGGAAACATCGAAAAAATTACTTCCAGGGCGACATGTGATGAGATTTGAAGAAAAATGCGGCATAAAGAGAAACAAAATGGACATATTCTGATTCAAGAATATGTCAATATGCTGAGAGGGAAGACGCTAGAACCGCTTGAAAAGGCGCCACAAAGTCTGGCGCAATGCGGCGCTCCATCATCAGGCGGCCATCTTCGGTCGTGGTGCGCGTGACCTTGTTAATTGGACATTTCACTCGCTCAAAACCAGAGAAATTCCGCCGTTCTAGTTAGTACAGCTAACTATAACTCGCGCACTCGCAATGCACTGCTGATGACGTCACATATTACATCATTCATTTATTTATTTATTTATTTTTGCAATTTATTAAGCGCGTACGTATGCCCTTGGGCGTCTTGGCGCTGAGACTTTAACAGAATCCAGAACTTATCATTAATAGAATGGAACGCTGGTGGTTAGCAATGATTATTGATTAAAGAGCCATGTTTTCAATAATTTCCTAAACTGCAGCAGAGTGTGACTTAATTTAATGTGTAACGGTAGCACATTCCACATTTTTGCGGCCGCTACCACAAAGCGTCTATCTCCCCAAGACACGGTTTTTGTGCGCGGAACCGAAATTTGGAAACTTGTTGTTGATCTCAAGGATCTTGGGGGTTGATATAGAATCAATTGGTCTTGAAAGACTTGTGGACCTTGCTTATTTAAAGCTTTAAACGTAAGACATAAGGTCTTAAATCTAATCCTATTCCTGACAGTAAGCCAGTGAAAGTCCCTAATAGTTTGACTAATGGGATCAAATTTAGATACCTTGGAAAGCAGTCTTGCCGCTGCATTCTGAATTGATTGCAATTTTGCTATCACCCGTATTTGAGCATTAGCAAAAAGACCATTGCAATAATCCAAGGAAGATAGTACTAAAGTGCTCACAACTGTTTTTACCACATTGTCAGGTAGGAACGGGATGACCTTCTTAATAGTCCTCAATTTCTGGAAAGCAGCTGAAGCGGTCTGATTTGCATGTAAGGCAAAATTGAGTTTATCATCAAAGATGATGCCCAAGTTCCTAACTTTAGATACTGGAGTCGGTAGGGCGCCCATGGAAGGAGGCCACCAGACGGAGGACCAATCAGGCACTAGTTTTCCAAAAATGATCACCTCTGTTTTCTCCGAGTTTAATTTGAGGCAATTTCCTGCCATCCAGTCTCTAATTGCGAGCATACCTTCCTGGAACCTTCCTGCTACCTCCTTCCCATCGTTCTTAATGGCAAGCACAAGCTGGGTATCGTCCGCGTAAGAGGTCAGGCTCATCCCATGTTGTTTAATGACCCTAGCCAGATCAGACACATAGATATTAAATAGTGTCGGGCTTAGGGATGAGCCCTGCGGAACCCCACATGGCAATGCCAGGCTTACAGATTTAAAAGGGCCTATTGTTACCACCTGTGTTCTGCCCGATAAGAAGGAGGTAAGCAGGTCCTTGGCTTTTGCTTGAATGCCTAGATTTCCAACACGGTCAATCAAAATAGAATGATTGACCGTGTCGAATGCTGCAGAGAGGTCCAGTAGTATTAAAACTGCGGTCCCCCCTTGATCTTTGATGACTCTGATTTCATCAGCGGCTTTAATCAAGGCAGTCTCCGTGCCGTGTAGCTTCCGAAAACCAAATTGAGTGTCATCAAGCAGTTTATTTTGCTCTATATATTCTGCCAGTTGGAGATTTATGGCTTTCTCAAGAACCTTTGCCAAGAAAGGGAGGCCTGCGATAGGTCTATAGTTCTTAAGTTCCTCTTTATCCAAAGAGGGTTTCTTCAGCAATGGTTTGATTGTCGTTTTTTTAAGGCTGTCAGGATAAATACCAGTTTTAAAAGTGATATTACAAACTGTGGTGATGGTCTTTATAATTGTTTCCAAAACTGGGAGAAGAATCTTTGGAGGGCAAGGATCCAAGGCCGATCCCGATTTTATTTGTTGAATAATGGTCCTCGTAAATGCAGTGTCTATATCTGTAAATTGATCTAGAGAGCAGTGCAACATTTCCTGGTTCACAGTATTCTGGTCGGCATTAATTTTTGATGAGAATTCTGAATAAATATCATTAACTTTTGTAAAGAAGAATGTTGCTATGGAGTCACAAAAACTCTGTGAGGCGGGGGGTGCTAAATCTACCACTTTGCCGGCCAACTGCCGTACTACTCCGAACAGTTGTTTACTGGAGTTTTTTGCATTTTCTATTTGATGTGTATAGAACTTTTTCTTTGCCTCATTAATCATCCTTTTATAGTCATGTAGAGTATTTCTATATTTTTCTCTGCTCTCACTATCATACGATCTGCGCCAACAACGTTCCTGCACTCGGCATTGTTGCTTTTTTTTCCTCAGATCCTCATTGAACCAAGGGGCGGATGGCGTAGATCTATTTCTAGATATTGTTTTTATGGACACAAGAGTGTCGATCGCATTTCCAATCCAAGATGTGTACTGAGCAGCTGCTGTGTTAGCTTCAGTGGAAATCACAGGACGCGATCGTTCTAGGTGTTGTTGGAAGGCAACATAATTTAAGTCTTTCCAATTCTTGAAATGCTCTTGAGTTGTAGGTGCGTGCTTCCTACCATACGCAATGTTGGCAACAATCCCAGCTAATATAACATGGTGATCAGTCCACTCCAGTGGCAGAATCTCAAAAATCTTTAGCCCATTAATGTTGGAAAACATAGCGTCCAACGTGTGGCCAGCCTCGTGTGTGGGTGTAGTAATCTCCGAGGAAAGGCCAAAGGCATCAAGATCTGCCAACAACATTTGCGTGTCTGTATCACTTATGTTATCGAGATGGAAATTCCAATCCCCTAGTATCATACAGTCATCCTCAATAGCTAGGGTTTCCAGCATTGAACTAAAATTAGATAGAAAATCATTACGGGAGCCCGGTGGTCGGTATAAGAGTATACCTTTGAGATTGAATGTAGGTGTGAGCAAGATGTTAAAGTATAATGCTTCACAGCACGAGGACTGAATAGGGTTAGTCCTGGTAAGGAACTGCGACCGCAGTATTATTGCTACACCACCCCCATTTCTACCTTGCCTATCCATTCTCTGTATAGAATAGTTTGGTGGGACTGCGATAATTAAATCTGGGTCTGAAGAGTCGTTGAGCCAGGTTTCAGTCATGAATAAAATATCTATGTTATGATCCAAAATTAGATCTGCTATTTCCTGTCTGTGTCTTCCAACAGAGCGCGCATTGACTAATGCCACTATAATGTTTTTAGTTTCCTTTCTCGTTGTTTCGTACCTTATATTATTCATGAATGGTGGGACACACTTACATTCTGGGCATTTGATTAGACCGTCTCCCCATCTTACCAACTCCGGATCATAGTGGGTACAGCCATTAGTGTGTGCTGGTCTGTGTAGTAGCAACGCGTCCGCGGAATAAGTAATCAGGACCTCCTGCGTACGTGGGCCAGGGGTTCTGGCCGACGGCCCGAACTTGGCGCGGACGGGCCCAGACGGGCTTGCCTTTGGCGCGCCTTCGGCGCGCCGACGGCGCGCCCGCTGCGCCCGCCCGCTGCGCCGTCGGAAGAACATGGAAATTTAAGCAGTGCGGAGGAGGACGGGAGGCGTCCGACAACTAGAGCGCAACCTGTGTCGCTCCCCTAAGATGGCGGCTAACGCCCTTCGACCCCACAACGTCAGCCCTCAATTGGCTGAGCTGGGACCATAGAGTCAAGCGCCAGGAGCCTCGCAGCGTCGGATCGCACCCTCACAAATTCCGCATTAAAAACGGCAAGTTAAAATATATACAGTAATTTAAAATGTTTAGCTAAAGTTTTTGTAAGTTTTTGCAGGCAGAAAGCAGGCAAGCAGAAAACAAAAATATAACCCCCGGCTTCCGCCTCAGGGGAGAAACTGTCAAAGTCACCACACTGCTAGAACACACCCCTTATGTAGCCAGAGGGGACGGGAGGCGTCCGACAACTAGAGCGCAACCTGTGTCGCTCCCCTAAGATGGCGGCTAACGCCCTTCGACCCCACAACGTCAGCCCTCAATTGGCTGAGCTGGGACCATAGAGTCAAGCGCCAGGAGCCTCGCAGCGTCGGATCGCACCCTCACAAATTCCGCATTAAAAACGGCAAGTTAAAATATATACAGTAATTTAAAATGTTTAGCTAAAGTTTTTGTAAGTTTTTGCAGGCAGAAAGCAGGCAAGCAGAAAACAAAAATATAACCCCCGGCTTCCGCCTCAGGGGAGACATGGTCAGTGACATCCACTGATGACATCACTTATGACATCTCAAATTACATCACTGATGACATCACTGATGACATCATCCAGTGACTGTGTGTTTCTTTAAAGGTTAAATATGTTTTATATATATGCCAAGGTGTTTTGAAGAATGAGTGGGTATATAAGTGTCTGGATGGAGGATTAAGTAGGTGCATGACTGACTGTATAAGTGAGTGATTAAATGTGTCTTACTGAATGCATGGGTTAGTGACTAAACTGTGTGAATGTCTGTATCAGTCTGTTTGTTAATGTGTAAGCTGCTGCATGGGTTGGTCAGTAGCTACCTGAGTGTCTATATGGCCCCCGCCTCCCTTCACCACTGTGCAAACGCGACCCGTGGTGCGTTTTAAGTTGGGGGATTAAGTTCCCTTGAATCCTGAGGGTCCCTGGGGTCCAACTAGCCCACCAGGTATCTCCAGTAAGCGCCACAGAGCTGTGTTGCAGCGAGGTGTAAAAAGGGGCGTGGCCGCGGACCACCTCTCGGCAACGCAGCTTTGTGGCACATACTGGAGGTACCTAGTGGGCTAGTTGGCCCCCAGGGACCCCCAGTATTCAAGGGAAATTAATTCTCCAACGCAGAAGCGCCATGGGGCGCGTTTGCAGAGTGCTTTAGAAGGGGGGCTGTGTGGCCCCCCTTCTGTTCCCATTTTTTGGGCCCTGGGGACCCGATCCCCCAGAGCCGGACCCCTATTTTCTTACATTTTAAAAAAAAGACCGGAAGGGGGCCGCGTGGCCCACACTCCCGAGACCATTCTCGGCCCCGGGGACCCCATCCCCCGGGGCATGGCCAGTATTTAATTATTCTTTTAATAATTGGAGGGGGCCGCATGGCCCCCCCCCTCCTTAATCCAATTATGGCCCTGGGGACCCCATCCCCCGGGGCCGGCATACCTTTTTTATTTATTTTATTTTTTTCTTAACGGGGAGGGGGGCTGCGTGGCAACCCTCCCAGGACACTTCTGGCCCCGGGGACCCCATCCCCCGGGGACGGCACTATCCGTTGTGGACCGTGGGGGGAGTCCCAATTCCCCCATGGTCCCGCCGGCTCCCCGCCTCCTACAGGAGCCGGCATTGCTTTTCCACACGGGGTGCTGCTTACATGCAGCTCCCCGTGTGGAAAAGCAATCTGCTTTGGATTTTGGAAGCAAGAGCAGGAAACCTGCTCTCGCTTCCAAAATCCAAACCAGAGTTTGCTATGACAGGGCGGGAGCCGCACAGCTCCCGCCCTGTCATAGCAAACAGCAGTGTCCCTGGGGTGGGCACCCCGGGACACTGCAGGAGCTGGCCCTGGGAGGGTGGTGTCCTGGGCCATCAAGGGCTTTAGGAGGGGGCAGCGTGGCCCCCTCCCATCGTTTGAAAAGCCCTGGGGAGGTTGTGGTCTCCGGGGTGTGTCAGGGGGCTCTTGACCCCCCACACAGTGCAGCGTGGGGGGTGCAGACCCCCCCATGCATATTTTATTCAAAAGCCCCAGGGAGGTGGTGGTCCCCGGGGCTGAGGGAGCCCCCGCTGGCCCCCACAATTATGAATTGGGCAATGCCCCTGGGACCTGGTCCACCCGGCGCGTTTTAAGTTGGGGAATTAATTCCCCTTCAATCCTGAGGGCCCCTGGGGTCCAACTAGGCCACCAGGTACCTCCAGTAAGCACCACAGGCCTGTGTTGCAGAGATGTGGTCCGGGCCACGCCCCTTTTTACACCTCTCTGCAACGCAGCTCTGTGGCACTTACTGGAGGCACCTAGTGGGCTAGTTGGACCCCAGGGACCCTCAGGAATCTAGGGGACTTAATCTCCCAACTTAAAATGCGCCACAGGGCGCATTTGCACAGTAGTGAAGGGAGGGGGCGGGGCCAGAGGTGACATGTGTGCAAACACGCCCTGTGGCACATTTAAAGTTGGGTAATTTATTCCTTTTCAATCCTGAGGGCCCCTGGGGGCCAACTAGCTCACCAGGTGCTTCCAGTAAGCGCCACTGCACTGCGTTGCAGAGAGGTGGTCCAGGCCATGCCCCTTTTTACACCTCACTGCAACGCAGCTCTGTGGGGATTACTGGAGGTACCTGATTGGCTAATTGGACCCCAGGGACCCTCAGGATTCAAGGGGACTTAATCCCCCAACTTAAAATGCACCACAGGGCGCGTTTGCACAGTGGTGAAGGGAGGGGGTGGGGCCTGAGGTGACATATGTGCAAACACGCCCTGTGGCGCGCTTTAAGTTGGGGAATTAATTCCCCTTCAATCCTGAGCCCCTGGCAGCCAAGTAACCCACCAGGTACCTCCAGTAAGTGCCGGAGGCCTGCATTGCAGAGAGGTGGTCCAGACCACGCCCTTTTTACACCTCTCTGCAATGCAACTCTGTGGCGCTTACTGGAGGTACCTGGTTGGCTAGTTGGACCCCAGGGACCGTCAGGATTCAAGGGGACTTAATCTCCCAACTTAAAATGGCCACAGGGCGTGTTTGCACACATGTCACCTCAGGCCCCCCACCTCCCTTCACCACTGTGCAAACGGGCCCCGTAGCCCGTTTTAAGAGGTAGTTATAATCCCCCTGCCCTATTATGTACTAGGAGCTTACAGAGGAGATTATGCTAATCACAGGGGTACCCCAACGCATAGTGTTCCCTAGTGTATGTAGGTGTTTTCACTGTACTCTAAGTGTCTTTTAGCATAGCACTGGCTCTAGGCCTGGTTAGTCACAGTCAGTGACCACCAGTGCCCATCAGAAAAAGTTGTGGTCACAGGATGATTTTGCAACAAGGACTCTTTCTGCTCCTTTGTTGATTCTTTCTGAACATGTCTTGCTTCGTCCTGCACTTTTCTTCGTCTTTGTGGACTTCTGTTGCTTCTTTCTGCATTTCTTTTGCTTCTTTCTGTGCATTTTTCCTTCTTTCTTCACATGTCCTACCTCTGTAGCCGTAGTTAGAAACCAGCATTTGAAAAACCTTTGAAATTCACAGAAAAAACCATAGGTTTCAGGCACGTTATAGTTAGAAATTAGCATTTAAAAAACCTTAGATATTAACTGAAAAAAACATAGGTTTTCGAGAAAGTTATAGTTAGTTGGACATTTCACTCGTACAAAACCATAGAAATTCCCCCATTATAGTTAGTACAGCTAACTATAACTCACGCCCCCGCAATGCACTGCTGATGACGCCACATATTACATCACTCATGACATGGTCAGTGACACCACTGATGACATCACTGATGACATCTCAAATTACATCACTGATGACATCACTGATGACATCATCCATGTGATAATTAGATGCATCTTCTCAAGCCCTAATATAACCTTTGATACACCCACTCTAAATTACAGACTGCCATTCTCAAAACCATAGACACTCCATCACCAATAACTACATACCCACTCACTGATTCTTAGGTTTACACACACATCCACTCACTCACCCGTACAGTCACTCAAACTTATGGTCACTCAGTACAGGGCTATCATATGCACTCATGCACCTATATAGACACTAACACACCACTACTCATCCTTAGAGGTACTCACACACCTAGTCAGTCATGCAAATAATTAATCACACTGCCATTTACTCACCTATACAGTTATACACACACCAGCTGAATTACTCTTACAAATACTAGCACATTCTTACGCTCTTATACAATCACTGATACAAGCACACACTCATCCATACCTGTCACTCTCACAATCACACACTCTCACTTATAGCCATTTACATACTCCAACACACATATATACTGCCTTTCACATATGTAGTTACTCACACATGTACCACTGAGATATACATTCACTCACCAACACACCTATACACACACTCACCCACCCACCTATACAGTCCATCACAGATGCACTCTTGAAACCATGCACCTAGTGAATCACCCACTCACACATCTATGCACAATGTCACACACACCCTACCTACACAAATACTCAGGTACCCATACAGATACTCAGACAACCAATCAATAACCCATATAGACACTCATGTAGCTATTTGCAAACCCATGCAGCTGCTTACACGCCAACAGACAGATGGATACAGACATTCACACAGTTTAGTCACTAACCCATGCATTCAGTAAGATATGTTTAACCACTCACTTATAGAGTCAGTCACACACCTACTAAATCATCCATTCAGACACTTATACACCCACTCATTCTTCAATACGCCTTTTCCTATATATATAATACATATTTAACACTTTACAGAAACACACAGTCACAGGATGATGTCATCAGCGATGTCATCAGTGATGTCATTTGAGATGTCATCAGTGATGTCACTGACCATGTCATGAATGATGTAATATGTGACGTCATCAGCAGTGCATTGCGGGGGCGCGAGTTATAGTTAGCTGTACTAACTATAACGGGAGAATTTCTATGGTTTTGTACGAGTAAAATGTCCAACTAACTATAACTTTCCCTAAATCGTTTTTTCAGTGAATATATATATATATATATATATATATATGTATATATATATATATATATATATATATATATATTTGCCACAATGGGATCCAATCGATCCTGCGCGCTCAAATGCGGGTGCTCTGCATAGGGGTCGGATCCAGACCCAATTCATCAATTTTGCTGCCAATGATGCGGCACACAGGGATTCAGTAAGTTAAGTTGATTTATTCAGCAACACTCAACCAACGCGTTTCAGCCTCCTGGCTTTGTTCACGGTTAGTGAGCCCTCTTCTCTTTCTACATTTATACCATATATCCATTATGAGGCATTATGGGATCTGTAGTTTAACATTGAAAGTTACACAGTTAACATACCTTTTCTGAGGGACAATTAGGCAATAAAGTTATTCAATTCATAACTATTATTATTATACATTGCCGTTCATATGGTTCGCGCTAAGCAGCAAATACCTTCAAATCTCGTGTAGTACCATGAGATTCCTCAAGTGAGTATTACTATGTATTGGTAAAGTACCATACAGCTCGCGCTAAGCAGTCAATCACATTGAGACATGTTAAGTACCATAAGTCACTATTTTGATAAATATGGTTGTGTCTTGGTATAGTACCAATTTATAACGTTTTTTTAAAAAAGATTATATCATTTAGTGTAATTTGGTATAGTACCCAACGTTAGTATCTACAGCGGTTTTAACATGTCTTTCTTAGTCATATTATTGTTCGATTCCAATTAATTCTCAGTCCAAATGTACATAAAGTTCCTCGTCATTGTTCATCCCTTTGGGGGTCTTCGTTCTCAGTCGAATGATGCATTTAGATTCAATTTGGCGTAGTTTCTTTGTACGGTTTCCTCCTCGTTCATCTTGTGATATCATGTGAATTCCAAAGAAGCTCATCGCTCTCCAATTACTTCCTTGACATGATGCCATATGTTTGGCAGTAGCGTAGGGTATATCTTTGTTTTTTACTGCTCTCACATGCTCAAGGATGCGCTTCTTCAACATACAGATTGTGCTGCCGATGTACCGCATTCCACAATTACATTCAATTACATATACCACATATGTTGATGTGCATGTAATTCTTTGGTCTATTTTGAAGATTTTTCCATCAGGTTCTGTAAATGAGTTCATGTTTTTTCCGATCTTGCATGCCTTGCATGTATTACACTTCTTGAAGCCTCTTTGTTGATCTTCTAGCCAATTTGTTTGGTCACTTGCTTTAAAATGGCTCGGTACTAATGCATCTTTCAGAGATTTGGTCTTTCTGTACGATACCATTGGTCCATTTCCTAATGTTTTTCCTATATCAGGATCACCAGAGATCAGATGCCAATATTTCTTGATTTTATTTATTATTTGGCCACTCTCCTTACTGTAGGTTGTAACGAATCTCGGTATTTGGTCCTTTTCCTGATTTTTACTTCTGGGTTTGAGAATTTCTGTTCTGGATTTCGTGTCAATCCTTCTCTTGGCTTTTTGTAGGTTTCTTTCATTGTAGCCTCTTGCTCTTAGTCTATCCATTGATACTGCAATCTGATTCTCTGTATCTTTCGGTTCAGAACAGTTTCGTTTTAACCGGGTGAACTCTCCATAGGGTATACTTTTAATCAGACTGATCGGATGGAAGCTGGTGCCATGAAGAATACTGTTTGTCGCTGTTTTTTTGCGAAACAGTGTGGAATGGATTTTATTGTCTGCAATGTAGATTTTGGTATCCAGAAAGTCAATTTCTTTGCAGCTTGAGGTGCATGTGAAAGATAAACCAATGTCGTTATTTTTCAATTTTGAATAGTATTGTTCAAAACTCTGTTGAGATCCGTTCCAAATTATGAACAAGTCGTCAATGTATCGGACCCATAGTATTATGTTGTCCAATTCTGCTTGATTTTCAGAGCTCCATGCTATCACCTTCTCCCACCAGCCCATGGTGATATTGGCATAGTTCGGAGAAAATGATATGCCCATAGCTGTACCACACTCTTGTCTGTACAGCTGCTTGTTAAAAAGAAAGACATTGTTCGTTAGGCATATTTCAATCATTTGAAGTAGCATGTTGGTATGCTGAAGTTCTGAGATGTTTCTTTGGCTCAAAAAATATTTACAGGCTCTCAGTCCTACTTCATGTCTTATAGATGTATAAAGGGATACCACGTCAATTGTAATCAAAAGATATTGTTTGCACCAGTTTATACTTTCTAAAATCCGAAGGAAGTCGCCCGTATCTTGTATGTATGAGCTCATTGATTTCGCAATTGGTGCCAAAAAGGTATCTACATATTGGGACATGTTCTCATACAGTGATTCACAGGATGAAACAATCGGTCTTCCCGGTGGATTTGTGAGAGTCTTGTGAATTTTGGGCAGAAAGTATATCGTGGGTATTACCGGAAAATCGTTAGCGAGAAATTTGAATTCTTCTGCGCTCAAAAGATTTCTTTCATGACATGTTTGTAAAAACTTGTTTAATTCCATTGTCATTTTGTTGATTGGATTTGCTTTTATTTTACAATAATTTGTTGCGTCATTCAATTGGCGTAGAGCTTCTTTCTCGTACTCTTTTGTGTTCATGATGACGATGTTTCCCCCCTTGTCAGCGGGTTTGATAGTCAATTTTTTGTTGGCCACCAACTTGGTGATAGCTTCTCTTTCTTTTTTAGTTAGGTTTTCTCTTTTTGTTTTTTCATTTCTCTTTTTCGGCATTTTTTCCAGTTCCTCAATGATTGCGTCTGAGAATAAATCAAACTTGTTTCCTGGAGAAAGAGTTGGACAAAATCTAGAATTAAACAAGTTTTTACAAACATGTCATGAAAGAAATCTTTTGAGCGCAGAAGAATTCAAATTTCTCGCTAACGATTTTCCGGTAATACCCACGATATACTTTCTGCCCAAAATTCACAAGACTCTCACAAATCCACCGGGAAGACCGATTGTTTCATCCTGTGAATCACTGTATGAGAACATGTCCCAATATGTAGATACCTTTTTGGCACCAATTGCGAAATCAATGAGCTCATACATACAAGATACGGGCGACTTCCTTCGGATTTTAGAAGGTATAAACTGGTGCAAACAATATCTTTTGATTACAATTGACGTGGTATCCCTTTATACATCTATAAGACATGAAGTAGGACTGAGAGCCTGTAAATATTTTTTGAGCCAAAGAAACATCTCAGAACTTCAGCATACCAACATGCTACTTCAAATGATTGAAATATGCCTAACGAACAATGTCTTTCTTTTTAACAAGCAGCTGTACAGACAAGAGTGTGGTACAGCTATGGGCATATCATTTTCTCCGAACTATGCCAATATCACCATGGGCTGGTGGGAGAAGGTGATAGCATGGAGCTCTGAAAATCAAGCAGAATTGGACAACATAATACTATGGGTCCGATACATTGACGACTTGTTCAGAATTTGGAACGGATCTCAACAGAGTTTTGAACAATACTATTCAAAATTGAAAAATAACGACATTGGTTTATCTTTCACATGCACCTCAAGCTGCAAAGAAATTGACTTTCTGGATACCAAAATCTACATTGCAGACAATAAAATCCATTCCACACTGTTTCGCAAAAAAACAGTGACAAACAGTATTCTTCATGGCACCAGCTTCCATCCGATCAGTCTGATTAAAAGTATACCCTATGGAGAGTTCACCCGGTTAAAACGAAACTGTTCTGAACCGAAAGATACAGAGAATCAGATAGCAGTATCAATGGATAGACTAAGAGCAAGAGGCTACAATGAAAGAAACCTACAAAAAGCCAAGAGAAGGATTGACACGAAATCCAGAACAGAAATTCTCAAACCCAGAAGTAAAAATCAGGAAAAGGACCAAATACCGAGATTCGTTACAACCTACAGTAAGGAGAGTGGCCAAATAATAAATAAAATCAAGAAATATTGGCATATGATCTCTGGTGATCCTGATATAGGAAAAACATTAGGAAATGGACCAATGGTATCGTACAGAAAGACCAAATCTCTGAAAGATGCATTAGTACCGAGCCATTTTAAAGCAAGTGACCAAACAAATTGGCTAGAAGATCAACAAAGAGGCTTCAAGAAGTGTAATACATGCAAGGCATGCAAGATCGGAAAAAACATGAACTCATTTACAGAACCTGATGGAAAAATCTTCAAAATAGACCAAAGAATTACATGCACATCAACATATGTGGTATATGTAATTGAATGTAATTGTGGAATGCGGTACATCGGCAGCACAATCTGTATGTTGAAGAAGCGCATCCTTGAGCATGTGAGAGCAGTAAAAAACAAAGATATAACCTACGCTACTGCCAAACATATGGCATCATGTCAAGGAAGTAATTGGAGAGCGATGAGCTTCTTTGGAATTCACATGATATCACAAGATGAACGAGGAGGAAACCGTACAAAGAAACTACGCCAAATTGAATCTAAATGCATCATTCGACTGAGAACGAAGACCCCCAAAGGGATGAACAATGACGAGGAACTTTATGTACATTTGGCCTGAGAATTAATTGGAATCGAACAATAATATGACTAAGAAAGACATGTTAAAACCGCTGTAGATACTAACGTTGGTACTATACCAAATTACACTAAATGATATAATCTTTTTTTAAAAACCGTTATAAATTGGTACTATACCAAGACACAACCATATTTATCAAAATAGTGACTTATGGTACTTAACATGTCTCAATGTGATTGACTGCTTAGCGCGAGCTGTATGGTACTTTACCAATACATAGTAATACTCACTTGAGGAATCTCATGGTACTACACGAGATTTGAAGGTATTTGCTGCTTAGCGCGAACCATATGAACGGCAATGTATAATAATAATAGTTATGAATTGAATAACTTTATTGCCTAATTGTCCCTCAGAAAAGGTATGTTAACTGTGTAACTTTCAATGTTAAACTACAGATCCCATAATGCCTCATAATGGATATATGGTATAAATGTAGAAAGAGAAGAGGGCTCACTAACTGTGAACAAAGCCAGGAGGCTGAAACGCGTTGGTTGAGTGTTGCTGAATAAATCAACTTAACTTACTGAATCCCTGTGTGCCGCATCATTGGCAGCAAAAAAAAAAAATATATATATATATATATATATATATATATATATATATTCACTTAAAAAGCCATAGGTTTCACACATGTTATAGTTAGGTGGACATTTCACTCGTAAAAAAACAATGAAATTCCCCCGTTATAGTTAGGTCAGATAACTATAACTCCCGCGCCCGCAATCCAGTGCTCATGACATCACATATTACATCACTCATGACATGGTTAGTGGCATCACTCATGACATCACTGATTACATCATCCTTGTCATAGAGTGGCGGTCGCGCGAGTTATAGTTATCTGACCTAACTATAACGGGGGAATTTCATTGGTTTTTTACGAGTGAAATGTCCACCTAACTATAACATGTGTGAAACCTATGGTTTTTTAAGTGAATTTGCAAGGTTTTTTAAATGCTAATTCCTAACTATAACGTGTGTGAAACCTATGGTTTTTAAGTGAATTTGTACGGTTTTTTAAATGCTAAGTTATGTATTTTATTTATTTTTTTTAAGGGTTTTCACCGTGCACGCACTCCGCGATTTAAAAAAAAAAAAAAAAATGTTTTTTCACTCTTCGGGGTCCTTTAGGGACCCCCTGACAAAGGCTAGGGGGTCAGGAACTCTCTACCCTGCCCCCTTTTCACGTTCGCCACCTCTATTTTTCACTCTCGCACCCACAATAAACAAAATGGCGGCCGACACTTCCTGATTTTGACCGATTCGAACGTTGACTGACATGCAACCACCAATCAGAATTACGCTCGCGCACGTTAGGGTGCGCGCACGGTGCGCGCACGGTGCGTGGCTATAGATATTTTGTGGTTTAACTGCAATTTTCTCAGGAAATACTGAACAGATTTACTCCATACATGCAAAAGGCACATGTCTGACCTGAGGAATACCTCTCTGCCAAATTTCAAGTAATTCTGTTCAGCCGTTCGGGCTGTACCTTCGACTAAAGGTCCTATGGAAAAATGCATGGGGAAAAAGCGCTTTGGGACCCCCCTTTTTTCTCGGCCCCCGCTTGACGAATCACCCCAAGACTATCAGGGTAGGAGCTGATTGGAGCACCCCATTAGTTTTGAAAATTTCGTGAGGATTCGTCAACCGGCGCCAAAGTTATTTAAAATAGAATTTTCAGATTTCCTATGGAAACAAGGTCCAACTATAACTATCTACTGGCGACCGCCAGTAGATAATATATATATATATATTCAATGAAAAAACCATAGGTTTCACACACGTTATAGTTAGGAATTAGCATTTAAAAAACCTTAAAAATTCAATGAAAAAACCAAAGGTTTCACACACGTTATAGTTAGCTGGACATTTTACTCGTAAAAAACCATTGAAATTCCCCCGTTATAGTTAGTTAAGCTAACTATAACTCGCGCGCCCGCAATGCACTGCTGATGACGTCACATATTACATCACTCATGACATGGTCAGTGACATCACTCATGACATCACTGATGACATCTCAAATGACATCACTGAAGACATCACTGATGACATCATCCTTGTGATAGAGTGGCAGACCTCCTCTCACCCTAATATAACCTTTGATACACACATTCATAAATAAACTTTTCAAAACAATGGACATACCAATACCAGTTACAACAACCTCTTCAGTAATTCTAAGATCCACATACACATCCACTCATTCACCAACAGTCCTATACAGTCACTCATACATGTACTCACTCATCATATGTACTCATACACCTATACATCCTGTTACACAATGCCACTCATCCGTAGAGTTACTCACACACATAGTCACTCATGCTAATAAAGAATCAAACATCCATTTACTTGCATATACAGTTATACACACACCACCACACTTACTTCTACGGAAACTTGCACATACTTAGTCTTTTAAACAATCACTTATAGAAACACATACTTATTCACACAGGAACTCTTTCAATCTCTCACTCTCACATATACTCACTTATATACACCAATAGTCACATATACTAGTTAAAAACATATGTAGTTACTCATAAAGACACTGTAGAGACAGTCATTCACTCACTAACACACCCATACACACACTCATCCACCCATGCAGTCCTGCACACATACTATCTTCAACACATACAAACAGTGAGTCACTCATTCATGCACCTATGCACTACGTCATACCCCCCACCGAACCATACAGACACTCAGACTCTCATACTGATACTCAAAAAACCAACTAATAACCTATATAGACACTCAAGTAGCTACTCACCAACCCATGCAGCCACTTATACACAAAGTGAGAGACTGATACAGATATTTACATATTTAAACATTACTCACTAAGCCATGTATTCACTAAGATACACTTAATCAGTCAGTTACACAATCAATTTTTCAAAAACAAATCATCCATTTAGACACTTATATACCCATTTATTCTTCCATCGACCTTGAGATATACATATATAAAACATATTTAATTTTCAGAAAAACACACATTCACGGGATGATGTCATCAGTGATGTCATCAGTGATGTCATTTGAGATGTCATCAGTGATGTCATCAGTGATGTCATCAGTGATGTCACTGACCATGTCATGAGTGATGTAATATGTGACGTCATCAGCAGTGCATTGCGGGCGCGCGAGTTATAGTTAGCTTAACTAACTATAACGGGGGAATTTCAATGGTTTTTTACGAGTAAAATGTCCAGCTAACTATAACGTGTGTGAAACCTTTGGTTTTTTCATTGAATTTCTAAGGTTTTTTAAATGCTAATTCCTAACTATAACGTGTGTGAAACCTATGGTTTTTTCATTGAATTAGCAAGGTTTTTTAAATGCTAATTCCTAACTATAACGTGTGTGAAACCCATGGTTTTTTCAGTGAATTTGCAAGGTTTTTTAAATGCTATTTTTTTTTTTTTCTTCTATTTTTTTAAACATATTTTTAATTTAATGTTCTAACCTTTTATAAAGACTATGGATACATTTTTAAAATTCTTTAATATGTTTTTTAAAATATATTTCATAAAATAAACATGTTATAATTTTTTGCAGTACATTTTTTCCTTTTTTTTTAGTACGCGTACCGTAAGCTTACGGTAAGCGTACGGTTTACGCAACGCCCGTAATTTATCTACGCTGTTTGCGTATAGTTATGCAATTTGCGTAGCCGCGCGTACTCCGCGTGGGACGCGTACGCGTGTACGCTACACGCGCACGTTACGCGGAAGTGTCGGGTAGTGACTGTTATGCGCATGCGCGCAAGCGCGTGTCTTTTTTACGCGCATGCGCACTTTTGCCGTAAGCGTACCGTAAGCGTACAGTAAGCGTACGGTAGGTCATGTGATCATGAAACACAACTTTTGATTGGTTGAAACTACTTTCAGTTCTAGAACTCTCCTACACCACACCCATTCCCCTCATTTCTGCTTGTGATCCCTTAGGAGAAGGAGCTGGGTTGTCTTTGTGATACGATGGCAGAACAGCAGAGCTCTTCTGAGAGTGAGGCTAGCACTAGCAGCACTACCTTGAGGCAGAGAGCGAGGAAACAAAAGACCTCTTATGTATGGGATTATTTTACTTTTCCTGAAGGCCAGCTAAAGGTAAATGCACCCTTAGTGACTTGCAAGCTGTGTCAGCGTGTACTTTCAAGAGGTAATCCTGACAGGAAGTATTCCTTTGGGAATCATACCATGATGAGGCACCTCAAGGATGTACACAAAAGGACACATGCTCGACTTTTTGGAGGTAACCCTTCAGAAAGTCAACCAAGCACATCCACAGCAGCTCAGCCTGGACCATCATCTGCAGGGCTGACTCCTTCTTCTGCAGGTCAGGTGAGCCCTTCATCTGTGGGGGGAGCATCTCCTTTTGCTGGCCCTCTGGAAATTAACCCTCGATTTCTGAGGGTTGATATTCGATGTGCCTCTTGTCATGATCTAATTTGTCATAGGGAGACCAGTGTTTCCCTAGTGAACCTCAAAATAGATCAGCACACTTGTCACAGAGACTAATTTTCCCATTCTTTCTTTCCTCTCTCCCTGCATGAACACAACGGCTCTTTTAAGAGCCAACCTTATCTTTCATCTTTTTTTTATAGATGTTTTTAAAAACTTTTTTTTTTTTTTTTACCGTACGCGTACGGTGCGCGTAATTTTTTTTTTTTTTTTTTTAAAAAACACTAAAAATCAATAATCACATTACAAGGACTTTGAAACACTACAATTATTATTATTGACTTACCATACCCACTCAAAAAAATATTTATTCATATGTTTTTTTTAAAAACAATTGCTTTAAAAATGGTTCTAGTTTTCGAAAATTTTCTATATCAATCTGAAAAAAAAGAAAAAAGTATTAATATTTTTTAAACATTTTAAAATACAGTACACGTATTTACATATTTACCAAAAAATATTTTTGCCTTATTTTTGCTGTTTTCAGAATATATTGCATTTCACTTTAAATTGTGAAAGCAATTGCATTCATCATTTAACAGCGGGCAAAAAAAAAATAACAATCTCAAAGATTGTATTAAAAAAGCCCAGAATCTCGTCTCACTTAAACTTAACATTACAGAAATGCATAATATTCTAAAAAAATATCATCAAAAAACAATACTTATTTCTTTAAAATACCGTCTGATATTTTTGTTTCAGAAGTATAATCACAATATTATATCTCAAATAACTCCACAATACATCTGATTCCATTTCCTTTAGGCCAAATAGTAATTTTAAAATTTTTTTGGGATTACATTTCCAATGGTAATCCAATAAAATTCTAAAGTTTAATTTGTCCAGATCTCACCGATTCTCTGTAACATTTTGGTTCACGAAATAGTTTTTAATAATTTATTAAGTCCACAATAGAATTGGTTACTTTTCCGCATGGCCAAATAGTAATTTTTAAAATCTTTTTTGAAAAAATTTCCAATGGCACTCCAATAACATTCCAAAATTTAAATTGTGCAGATGTTACCGATTATCTCTAAATTATTGGTTTTTGAAAGTTTCATTAAAAATTTAAAAAGTCCACATTACAATTGGTTATCTTTCCATTAGGCCAAATGATAATTTAAAAAATCTTTTTTTTAGAAAATTCCAATGGTAATCCAGTAAAATGGTAAAATTATTTTGTCCAGATCTTGCCAAGTCTCTCTAAAATTTAGGTTTCAGGAAGATTAGATAGGAATTTGCTAAATCAAAAGGCAAACGTTGTTTGAAAATCAATTGGGAATCATTACACAGTGTCCAGCCTTTTTCATATTTAAGATAAACTGTGTAATGTCCAGAAGTAACAGTAGGTCCATCATGGAAAATTATTGCAACAGTTACAAAAGTTTTTCCTGAAATTGATAATTGCTGTCCTGTAAACTTCTTTATTAAAGTATCCAATTTTGAACCATCAGCTCTACATCGTTGCATCATTAAAATTACATACTGTCCGTATTCCTTTAAAATTAATGTTGAAAACATGTCAGATTTACACTCACCGCATTTCATGCTATGATTAGCATCTTTAACTAATTTTGCAAAAGTGACTGTTTTACTCTCTGGCAATGTCAAATAAATAAACCTTTCATTATCAACATTAGAGCCACATATATTATAACAGTTTTCACAACTATGTTCCCATTTATAAGAGAGACCAAATAAAATATCAATTGCAACTTCTTCTACTTCCAGTACTTGAAGAAAATACATCAAAAATTTGTGTGCATCTTGCTGTTCATTTTGAGAAAACTGTGTTCGTCCTGAACATATATCTAAAAGTTTTCTAATTTCAGTAGCACTTTCTATTTGAGTTTTATCTTTACTCAGCTTTTGAAAAAGGAGACTCAGCTCAGAACAGAATCTTTTTCCCTGATTTACTATTATCTGCTCTTGCAAACTTTCCAGATAAAATGCAACATTCAGCACTACATTTGCGTAGCAGTTGACACCAGAGCTTCAAAATGACATCCTACAACCTGTTCTTCATTTTCCTTTTTCTTTTTGCTTGCAATTACATCACTCCTCTTTTTTTTCCTCTTCTCTACATCTTCATTACAGATATTCTCATTTTTTCTTTTACGAGAAACTACACGTTTCTCCAACACAGGATACTGACCTAAATGAGGAGCATAGCTTCTTCTTAATCTATTATACTCCTTTACACAGTTTGTATCAGCACTAACTTTTGAATCATCAAAGTCTATCATGAATAAACCTGATAATGTTTTCACTCGTGACAAAGCAACATATGCCATACCTTCTTTGAACACAGTTGAACCAATGTTCACAAATGCACAATCTACAGTCAATCCTTGAGACTTGTGAATAGTTACAGCATATGCTAGAGAAAACGGAAACTGCTTCCTACGTACATATAAGTCTTTCACAAGCATGAAACGAACTGTACAACGACAAATATCTTTAACTTCTTCTATCTGATCAAATTTTATTTTTAAACATTCAATTCCATCTTTTTTCTGATAATTAATAAAACCCACAACTCTTCCCATAGCTCCATTAACTAAACCTTTTTCAACATCCAAATTTCTTCTTAAAAATACTCTACAGTTCATGCAAACATATAGATTTTTTTCTAATCCAGCTGTTTTGGAGATGTTCTTCTCTAGTGAATCCAATTTATTTTTCAGTTTACCTGTTACTGTGACAGTAATTCTTCCATCCTCAATTTTGTCCACTGCTTCCAATTTCCTGATCTCTTCTTTTTCCAATTTCAAAAGCTCCTCATTAAATATTGAGCATTCACGTAGAGTTGGCAATAAGCAGATGACACTTTTGTTTTCTGCAATGTTCTTGTATATTTTCTCTGCAACTATTTCTTCCTTTGGAAATAAATTATGTAGCAGCCGACTCTGTAATGCTTTTTTGCCAACTTCTGTGAGTAGTCCAATTCTGATATCTTTCAGAATACTTCCATATTCTTCATCGCTTGCTTGCCTCATATTAGTAGTAAGTTCCTTGTACTCAAAGAAGGACCAAATATTTGTATTTCCGATGCTTCCCAATGACTTCTTCGTGTCTTCATGTGTGACAGTATTAAACACTGGTTGTCCTTTAACTGGAGTAAGTTGCAAAAGATCTCCAAAAACTATGACGTGTTTTCCACCAATTAACATGTCATAGTCTGTCTTCAAAATTTGCTGCATTCTTAAATGCACAAAGGCAAGCATTAAGTTTGATACCATGCTCACCTCATCAATAATGAGAACTTGCATCTTCTTCAATACTCTTGAAACTTCCAAGGAAGCTTCTCCGGTTAGCTTGTTGTATTGGATTTTGTTCTCATGCTCCACTGGTAACATTAGCAAACAATGTAAAGTGATTCCTTTTATGTTATATGCTGCTAACCCAGTTGGAGCAGTAACCACACAAGACAAAGTAGAATCTGTTTTTTGCTGTAGGTAGCTTCTGATGACTTTTATAAGGAAACTTTTTCCAGTTCCAGCTTGTCCGCTTACATACATCCTGATTGGATGAAATGATGTGCATGAGCACTCTTTTTTTTCATGTAGAAATCCGTGATCAATTTTGTTTCTGATCTCTTCATAAATTTGTTGTTGCTCTTGATTCAGTTGTCTTTCCAAATTTTCTAAGTCTATAAATTCTTCTTGAGCTTGATTCATAGCCGTTTCCACTTCATTCATGGCTATTGATGCTTCATTTTCAACGATTGGTTGTCCTAGGGGATCTTGACTGAGTGTTCCTGAACTTTGGCTGTCCTGAGAACTGTCTCTAGCTATTTCTGCTGCAATTGTAGTTTCCTGTTCAATTTCTTCATTTAACATTTGCAGATAACTTGAGAATGTACTGCATTGTATGCTGTCTTTGCAAGCATTAAAAGAATCTTCATAGCTTTGAAATTCTCCCAGTAGTTCATCCTCTGTACGCCATGGTTTAAACAACTGTAAAAGAGTCAAGTAGTAAAATTCCTTCTTGTCAGTAGTGTCGCAACTCAGCTTCCTGTGATTTATCAAACTTCCTTTTGTTTGCTTCACCAAACATCCTTCCTCACCAACGACTTTATATTTTCCATTGTTGATGTCTTCTGCGGCTTTCCGTGAATAAATGTAGTTCTGCAGCACTTCATAGAGACACATGTTCTCCAGATGTTGACTTCTCTTGGGATAATATGTGTCCAACATGTTTGATTTCAAAATATCTGTACTTTCTGGGTCATTCTCGGCCAAATATTCAATTTCTCCAACAGATTTCAGTACCCGATTTCTCATTGCTGCAAGGCCTAAACTTGCCCAAATTATTCTTCTTGACTTCGAGTAGAGACTTGCAGAAGATAACCTATCTGAACATTCGTAGGATCCAATTTCTCGATGCGATAACATCTTCAAACTGAAACTGTACAGCTTCTTACTGACAGTCTTCTCGTGAGAAATCTCTTCCCACATTTCCTTCAATTCTGTTTTTTCTGATTTCGTAATGTAAGACGTTACATATCGAGCAACAGCAATGGAATTGTCAGCTACATACTGTATATCCATGTTAGCGTTCCACATGGATAAAATGACTGGGTTGTAGTCATTTATATTTTTTGATTCTTCTTTTCTTTTTAGGTTGTAGGTATTCTTAGGTGATTTTCTTGTGATAGTATGTCTCACAGCTGACATAAAACTGTTGACTCTTCCATTTGAAAGAACAGGTCTAGGAAATCCAAATCGACATTTAGTGTAGTATTTATCTTTGCTCTTGTATTTCCGTCGACAGTATTTTCCACACCGATGACTTTGGAAACGTAAAACTTGCTCCTTTAACTTTTTCTCTTCTGTGCTTTTTGGTATAGCACATGTTGCATATTCTTCAATGAAAGATAACACTGCTTCATCAGTATCTGTTCCAAACTTTGGGGCATCCTTGATCCACAACAGCATATGAATATGAGGAGCACCTCTTGCCTGGTACTCTTTTCTCCAAAAGAAATCTACTACTTCTCCAAGAGGTGGATTTTTTTTATTGCAGATGAAGGACATCATAGCCTCAAATCTATGATTGAAATATCTGCAAACATTAACCGGATCCAATGAGCACAGTTCTCCTGCTGTCTTGAATTCGATGTTTTTAATGTTTGAATTTGCCTCTCGTAGAAAATCCAGTAAATCATCCCAAGCGTACTCCGCACAGCTTAGGGTAACGAACCATGTTGGTGTTCCTAAATTCCGTAACATGCATTTTAATTCACCATGGCGTCGGTACCAATATTCATTTGTCCCACGCTGACAAGCCATCAGATTGATCAGTTGTGTTTCCAAATGATCATCTCGGTGCTGCACTTTCTCCATAAAATCCTTAGCAGACACATTTTGTAAATGTACTCCACTTTTTAAAATGTGATTTACTGCATAAGACAGTGCAGACAAGTCGCTTTCAAATAAAAGATGGAACAAATAAGGAATACTTTGTCGAAATCTGGGATCTTCAGCATATAGTCTTGTAGTCCGATACTCAGAAGCTGGAATCTGTTCTGGACGTTCATCGTATCGTCCTCCTTTTCCTTTAGGAAACAGCTGGGGAAAACATCGAGCTTCCAAGCTCTCCTCCCATACACTCACGGGAGTTCCTTTTGCTTTCTTCATCTGAAAGAGATCAATATTATCTCCCATAACTTCTTTTGAATGAAGAGGATGTATGCTAAAATGTTCATAAATTTCTTCTTCCTTTGACTTGTCCACTTTTTCAATTTGTCCAGTTGGTGTTTCTGTGTCTTCTTGTAAATCTTCTTCTTCTTCTTCTTCTTCTTCTATATAAATTGATTCATACCATTTGTTATTCCTTTTCAAATACAAATTTGCTCTTTGTACTTTCCGCACATCTACCAGCTCCTGCCAAATCTTCTTATTCTTTGTAGGTACACCATTAACCAGAATAACTAATGGTTCAGTTTCCAAAGTATCCGCATCAATAGTTTCCATATTTTTTTTAAAATCCAAGGGCAAATACACCACTCTTCCTTTTAAACCTCTCAGTAAATCAGAAGGAGGTAATTTACCAGTTTTGGGCTCCATACGTACTATGGTCTGGAACGGATGAACACATTGAATGAGTATAGACTCATATGTATTTAATTCAGAAAGTTCAGCAGGAATAGCATCCAATTCTAAATTATTATGTACAGCTCTGGTCGGCATTCTATTTTCCTCTAACTTGTTGTAACAGTATTCACCCAAATCAAAACAATTTTCAAGAAATATATATGTGGCAAAATCCTTCCACTTATAATTATCTTCATTTTCACTCTTTCTGTAGAGATCAACATTCCTAGTTTGTTTTCTATAATGAGTTCTGCGGCAACAAATACAAGTAAAATTTGGTCTTTCATTAGAGACTATTGCAAATTTTGTTATGTGATCATTAAATGTGTTACTTACAGAGGGTTCTACATTCTCTTCCACTTCTTCCTCATTTACTGTGTCCTTCTCTGCACTGTTTTGTTCAGGACCAAAGTAACAAAACTGAATTTCATCAACAACCTTCTCTACATCTGATACCGTTCCTCGGAACAGAGCCCTATTCAATTCATTTAACTTTATTGCTGGACTTTTGGCAAAATACAACCGTCTCACAAACTTTCTCATTTCAGTATGATGAACAGCCAGCATCCTAAAATGATGGAAAACACTATTGCACACTTTTCTAGATAGACAAGCCAGAGAATGACCCTGCAAACCAGTATTCTCTCTCACTCTGCATGGATCCAGACTTTGAAGCACCTTAATCTTCTGTTTTATACTTTTTTGCCTATATTCTCTTAGAAACTCTCGAAATTTGTCAATAGATTCCTGACGCACAGTGCAAATACTACTACAATTCCAAGTGTACACTGGGGCTTTAGGACGTCTCCCCATAGCCTCATCTGCCATTACTTGTACCTCATCTCTTGGAACCATTATCTCCTTCTCCATTATGCAACCATTTTTTACTTCGTAAGAACGACCTCTGGTGTCAACTGCATGCAGCAAACTATTACTTTGAAAATAGCTCTCTTCATTAAAAAAAGGTTCACTACTTGAACTATGCATCCACTTTCCTAAAAACACTTTACAAAAGTTTGTTCTGTTCACTACTCTTTTCCTTTTGCTATGTGATTTCAGTACATTAACCATTTTGTCTAATGTACGCATCCTATTCAAAATTAAAATGAATAGTTTCCTTTTTAATTCTAATGCCTTTGCTGCAATGGCTTCTATTTCTTTTTTTCTTTTATAAAACTTTGTCTTTTTCTTATATTTCTTCACATCCTTCATCAAATTGGACATAACTCTTCTCTGAAACATTTTTCTACGTATCTCTTTAAACGCTGTTTTTCTATTTATATAAATCTTTTCAGTTGCTGAAGGTATATTTGCATTAACTAAATTGTCAATTTTTTCCTCTCCTTTTTTGTTCAAAACATCCTTTCGAGTACAGACATTTTGTACATTTTTCATTCTTTTGAATATATTTTTTAGAAATTGTTTTTTCTGCTTACCAGAAGATTTTTTCTTTTTCCCAACATGAGCATCTTCCACTAACTTTGGTCCTCTAGTTGTCTTCAAATATAGGTTTTTTTTGTGCGTTTTTTGAACTCTGGATTTTGTAGGCATCTTAAATTTTGTCCACTGCTCTTCAGCAATACCTGAAAAAAACTAAATAAAAATTCCTTTATTTTATTTAAATATATTACTACATTTCTTTTCACAATAGTCACAAAACGTAATTTCTTTGCCAATTTGAATGCACACTTACTGCTCCTTTTTTTTGGCAAGTTAAAATCACTTTTACAGACTGACACATTATGAAACCACTTTTCAGTTTTTTTAAAAAGCCCATGTCCAGACTGCTTTTTCAGACCACCACCATGTGTATCCTCGGTGACTGCCTACACTCCAGCAAGGGCAACCAGCCTTAGTGATGCTGAATGTATTTGCATTACAGACTGAAACCTCAAAACCCCACTCGCTTCTAAATACTGTGCATGATTATACATGGAAAGGAGCTGGGTGTGTGCTAAGAGTCTGCTTCTTCCCCCAAAAAATCGCTCCCCCTTTTTCCTACTAATGCAACTGTGAAATCACCAGAGCAAAACGCAATAAATCTCTGCCTGTAATTCCTATTTCCACACAGAGTCATGTTTTCACATTAGTCCCAAAACGAAATTTCTTTGCCAATTTGAAAGCACACTTACTGCTCTTTTTTTTGGGCAAGTGAAAATCACTTTTACAGACTGACACATTATGAAACCACTTTTCAGTTTTTTTAAAAAGCCCATGTCCAGACTGCTTTTTCAGACCACCACCATGTGTATCCTCGGTGACTGCCTACACTCCAGCAAGGGCAACCAGCCTTAGTGATGCTGAATGTATTTGCATTACAGACTGAAACCTCAAAACCCCACTCGCTTCTAAATACTGTGCATGATTATACATGGAAAGGAGCTGGGTGTGTGCTAAGAGTCTGCTTCTTCCCCCAAAAAATCGCTCCCCCTTTTTCCTACTAATGCAACTGTGAAATCACCAGAGCAAAACGCAATAAATCTCTGCCTGTAATTCCTATTTCCACACAGAGTCATGTTTTCACATTAGTCCCAAAACGAAATTTCTTTGCCAAGTTGAATGCACACTTACTGCTCTTTTTTTTTGGCAAGTGAAAATCACTTTTACAGACTGACACATTATGAAACCACTTTTCAGTTTTTTTAAAAAGCCCATGTCCAGACTGCTTTTTCAGACCACCACCATGTGTATCCTCGGTGACTGCCTACACTCCAGCAAGGGCAACCAGCCTTAGTGATGCTGAATGTATTTGCATTACAGACTGAAACCTCAAAACCCCACTCGCTTCTAAATACTGTGCATGATTATACATGGAAAGGAGCTGGGTGTGTGCTAAGAGTCTGCTTCTTCCCCCAAAAAATCGCTCCCCCTTTTTCCTACTAATGCAACTGTGAAATCACCAGAGCAAAACGCAATAAATCTCTGCCTGTAATTCCTATTTCCACACAGAGTCATGTTTTCACATTAGTCCCAAAACGAAATTTCTTTGCCAATTTGAATGCACACTTACTGCTCTTTTTTTTTGGCAAGTGAAAATCACTTTTACAGACTGACACATTATGAAACCACTTTTCAGATTTTTTTTAAAAAGCCCATGTCCAGACTGCTTTTTCAGACCACCACCATGTGTATCCTCGGTGACTGCCTACACTCCAGCAAGGGCAACCAGCCTTAGTGATGCTGAATGTATTTGCATTACAGACTGAAACCTCAAAACCCCACTCGCTTCTAAATACTGTGCATGATTATACATGGAAAGGAGCTGGGTGTGTGCTAAGAGTCTGCTTCTTCCCCCAAAAAATCGCTCCCCCTTTTTCCTACTAATGCAACTGTGAAATCACCAGAGCAAAACGCAATAAATCTCTGCCTGTAATTCCTATTTGCACACAGAGTCATGTTTTCACATTAGTCCCAAAACGAAATTTCTTTGCCAATTTGAATGCACACTTACTGCTCTTTTTTTTTGGCAAGTGAAAATCACTTTTACAGACTGACACATTATGAAACCACTTTTCAGATTTTTTTAAAAAGCCCATGTCCAGACTGCTTTTTCAGACCACCACCATGTGTATCCTCGGTGACTGCCTACAGTCCAGCAAGGGCAACCAGCCTTAGTGATGCTGAATGTATTTGCATTACAGACTGAAACCTCAAAACCCCACTCGCTTCTAAATACTGTGCATGATTATACATAGAAAGGAGCTGGGTGTGTGCTAAGAGTCTGCTTCTTCCCCCAAAAAATCGCTCCCCCTTTTTCCTACTAATGCAACTGTGAAATCACCAGAGCAAAACGCAATAAATCTCTGCCTGTAATTCCTATTTGCACACAGAGTCATGTTTTCACATTAGTCCCAAAACGAAATTTCTTTGCCAATTTAAATGCACACTTACTGCTCTTTTTTTTTGGCAAGTGAAAATCACTTTTACAGACTGACACATTATGAATCCACTTTTTAGATTTTTTTTAAAAGCCCATGTCCAGACTGCTTTTTCAGACCACCACCATGTGTATCCTCGGTGACTGCCTACACTCCAGCAAGGGCAACCAGCCTTAGTGATGCTGAATGTATTTGCATTACTGACTGCAACCTCAAACCCTTAAAGTATTCCTTATTTTTACCAGTACACCTTAATTTATCATGACAAAATAGTCCATATTATTTTACATGTTCCTCACATTTAAATTTCTCCCAAAACAGAAAATAATAAACACAACTTCTACAAAAGGAATTCCAATTCTATTATTCATTTCTTAATTTACCATATACATCCCCTCTCAAACTCATAACTCACCTTTAAAATTAGTTAGTTGTGAAAGAAATGTGGCACTCAAACAGCAGATTATCAGAGCCAGGATCTCTGTTCTCTACACCTCTCTCCTCTCAGCAGAACCAGAAAATGGCAAAGTTTCCCTCTATTTTTCCACACATATACATGTAAGTTTCAAATCTCAGTGCTTCCCCCTTTTTTTCAAATGTAATCACACATTTCTATTGGTTGAAAACCAACCCTTTTCTTAAAGTACCCTTCCCCCAACTTGACTTCTGCCTGCTACCATAGCAACACCTCATGGAACACTGCTGTGTGGAGTTAGGTCAGAAGTTCGCCCAACAATGTTTCAATTCCACAGAGCAAGAGTGCTTGACTTTTCAAACCTTACAGCAAATCCATAGTACTGTTCTTTGGTAACACATTTTTCTGTACCAATACAAAACATGCTTCTATCAATTTACACATACAGCCTAGTTTTTAGTGTAGAATGGTATGAAACAGCCAATCAGTTCTTTTTAAAAAAAAAAAAATATGTATGCCTCCATTTCCAAACTGTTTTTCATTTCTTTTTCCCATTCTACTGAATTACACCTCCTGAGTGCATCCAGATCTCCTTTGAAGATGTTCACAGTGTGGATTGTAGGGCACAGCTATGTCTTCTGGAGTGAAAAGTTTGCAGAGAAAACAGGTATGGTGAGAGACCTTGCTTTGCCAAATGTAGACATTAAATGGATTGGTCAGAGAGGGTTAAAGTGGCACCAATTGATGCCATTGGGGAAATCCTTCATGCACATCCAACACCCTGACCTCATAATAGTGCACTGTGGTGGCAATGACCTAGGCACTTTGACAGGGGTAGGTCTGGAAATGCTTATGAAGGACACCTTTGCACAACTGTTTTCACTTTTCCCTAAAACTGCCTTTGTGTTTTCTAACATATGCCAAAGGCAAAAATGGAACTGGTCCAATCATTTCTGTCCGCAGATTGACAAAGCAAGAAAGCACGTCAACAAATCTGTTTCTGCTTTCCTCCGTGACTATGGTATGGGTTCCATTTACCACAACAACTTGCGTTACGACATGCAAGACATTTATAGAGGAGATGGTGTGCACTTCAATGATGAAGGGAACAGAGTCTTCCTCTTGAACCTTAGACTCTGCATCGGTACTTACTTGTAGGTACCACTTAAAAAATCACTTCATAAACACAACGGCTCTTTTTAGAGCCCCCTAATATCTAAACTCTTAAATCTGCATTTCATTTCTTTTTTTATTTTTTTTTTCTTCCGTACGCTTATCGTAAGCTTACCGTACGCGTACCCCGTGATTTTTTTAAAAATCAATAAATGTTTTCTTTGTACTTTTCTGTCCTTCTTTGACCCCCTCACAAATGTAAGGGGGTCTGTAACTCTCCTCCTTGCCCCCTTTTCTTGTTTTCACTCTTTTTTTTCTGAGTGAAACACACAAAATGGCGGCCGCCGCTTCCTGGTTTCGGCCGATTCGAATGTTTACTAAGTTCTAACAACCAATCAGAATCGCGCTCGCGCACGCCACCGTACGCGTACGGTAAGCTTACGGTAAGCGTACCGTAAGCTGGCTCAGATATATATATTGATTTAAAGGCTATTTTCTCAGAATCTACTGAACAGATTTACACCAAACCTACAAAAGGCACTTCCTTGACCTAGGGACTACCTCTCTGCCAAATTTCTAGTAATTCTGTTCAGCCGTTCGGGCTGTAGCCCTGTCTAAAGGTCCTATGGAAAAATGCATGGGAAAAACGCGTTTTGGGACCCCCCTTTTATCTCAGCCCCCGCTTGACGAATCCCCCCGAGACTTTCAGGGTAGGAGCGGAGCGTAGCGCCCCACCTATTTTGAGAAATTCGCGAAGATTCGTCGACCGGCGCCAAAGTTATTCAAAATAGAATGTTGTATATTTCCTATGGAAAAGGGGTCCTAACTATAACTACCTACTGGCGACCGCCAGTAGGTAATATATATATATATATATATATATATATATATATATATATATAAATTCACTGAAAAAAACATAGGTTTCAGGCACGTTATAGTTAGGAATTAGCATTTAAAAAACCTTAGAAATTCACTGAAAAAAACATAGGTTTCAGGGGCGTTATAGTTAGCTGGACTTTTCACTCGTACAAAACCATTGAAATTCCCCCGTTATAGTTAGTTCAGCTAACTATAACTTGCGCGCCCGCAATGCACTGCTGATGACCTCACATATTACATCATTCATGACATGGTCAGTGACATCACTCATGACATCACTCATGACATCTCAAATAACATCACTGATGACATCACTGATGACATCATCCAGTGAATATGTGTTTTTCTGAAAATTACATATGTTTTATATATGTATATCTCAAGGTCGATGGAAGAATAAATGGGTATAATAAGTGTCTAAATGGATGATTTATTTTTGAAAAATTGATTGTATAACTGACTGATTAAGTGTATCTTAGTGAATACATGGCTTAGTGAGTAATGTTTAAATATGTAAATATCTGTATCAGTCTCTCACTTTGTGTATAAGTGGCTGCATGGGTTGGTGAGTAGCTACATGAGTGTCTATATAGGTTATTAGTTGGTTTTTTGAGTATCAGTATGAGTGTCTGAGTATCTGTATGGTTCGGTGGGGGGTATTACGTAGTGCATAGGTGCATGAATGAGTGACTCACTGTTTGTATGTGTTGAAGACAGCATGTGTGCAGGACTGTATGGGTGGATGAGTGTGTGCATGGATGTGTTAGTGAGTGAATGACTTTCTCAATAGTGTCTTTATGAGTAACTACATATGTTTTAAACTAGTATATGTGACTATTGGTGTATGTAAGTGAGTATATGTGAGAGTGAGAGATTGAAAGAGTTCCTGTATGAATAAGTATGTGTTTCTATAAGTGATTGTTTAAAAGACTAAGTATGTGTAAGTTTCTGTAGAAGTAAGTGTGGTGGTGTGTGTATAACTGTATATGCAAGTAAACGGATGTTTGATTCTTTATTAGCATGAGTGACTATGTGTGTGAGTAACTCTATGGATGAGTGGTGTTGTGTAACAGGATGTATAGCTGTATGAGTACATATGATGAGTGAGTACATGTATGAGTGACTGTATAGGACTGTTGGTGAATGAGTGGATGTGTATGTGAATCTTAGAATTACTGAATAGGTTGTTGTAACTGATATTGGTATGTCCATTGTTTTGAAAATTTTAGTTTCTATTTTTGAATGTGTGTATCAAAGGTTATATTAGGGGGAGATGAGGTCTGCCACTCTATCACAAGGATGATGTCATCAGTGATGTCATTTGAGATGTCATCAGTGATGTCATGAGTGATGTCACTTACCATGTCATGAGTGATGTAATATGTGACGTCATCAGCAGTGCATTGCGGGCGCACGAGTTATAATTAGCTGAACTAACTATAACGGGGAAATTTCAATGGTTTTGTACGAGTGAAAAGTCCAGCTAACTATAACGCCCCTGAAACCTATGTTTTTTTCAGTGAATTTCTAAGGTTTTTTAAATGCTAATTCCTAATTATAACGTGCCTGAAACCTATGGTTTTTTCAGTAAATTTCAAAGGTTTTTTAAATGCTAATTTCTAACTATGCCTACAGAGCTAGGACATGTGAAGAAAGAAGAAAAAACGCACAGAAAGAAAAAAAAGAAAAGCAGAAACAAGCAACAGAAGTCCTCAAAGACGAAGAAAATTGCAGCTCAGTGGCGCTTACTGGAAGCACCTGGTGGGCTAATTAGCCCCCAGGGGCCCTCAGGATTGAAGGGGAATTATTTCCCCAACTTAAAACGCGCCATAGGGTGTGTTTGCACACGTCACCTCAGGCTCCGTTCCCTCCCTTCCCCACTGTGTAAACACGCCCTGTGGCTGTTTTTTAAGTTGGGAGATTAAGTCCCCTTGAATCCTGAGGATCCCTAGGGGCAAAATAGCCCACTTGGTACGTCCAGTAAGCGCCATTGCAGAGAGGTGTAAAAAGGGGCACGGCCTGCACCACCTCTCTGCAACGCAGAGCAGTGGCGCTTACTGGAAGCACCTGGTGGGCTAGTTGGCCCCCATGGTCCCTCAGGATTGAAAGGGAATTATTTCCCCAACTTAAAACCCGCCACAGGGCGTGTTTGCACACGTCACCTCAGGCCCCGTCCCCTCCCTTCACCACTGTGTAAACGCGCCCTGTGGCCGTTCTGAGTTGAGAGATTAAGTCCCCTTGAATCCTAAGGGTCCCTAGGGTCAAACTAGCCCACTAGGTACCTCCAGTAAGCGCCACAGAGCTGCGTTGCATAGAGGTGTAAAAAGGGGCGTGGCCTCAGAACACCTGTCTGCAACGAGGCTCCCTGGCACACACTGGAGATACCTGTTGGGCTAGTTGGAACTCAGGGACCCTCAGTATTGAAGGGGAATTAATTCCCCAACTTACAACTGGCCAGGGGGCACGTTTGCAGAGTGCTGCAAGGAGGGGGCGTGGCCTTCGGTGCGATGCCGGTCTTTTATTTATTTTATATTTTTAAGAAGGAGGGCTGTGTGGCCCTGCTTCTTTTTCTAATTTACCGGGCCCTAGGGACCCCATCCCCCAGGGCCTGCACCCTATTTTGTTTTCTTTAAAAAAATTAATTTGGCCCTCCCAAGGCCTTAATCGGCCCTGGGGACCCCAAACCCCAGGTCATGGCCTTTTTTTTTTTTATTCTTTAGGAGGGGGCTGCGTTGCCCCCCTCCTACGGCCACTTATGGCCCCTGGGACCCCATCCCCCGGGGCCGGCCTTTGTTTTTTTATTATTTAAAAAATATATATATTTATAGAAAAACCTAGGACATGCTGGAAAAACCGTATGTACCTATCACCCTGACGATTTGCGTGATATTCATTAAAAGGCGACTATGCATAGAATGAATCCACATGGAATGTATTTACACCGCTAGTGAAGCTCTGACGTGTCTGACGCCCTACCGTGCCTAATCCCGGCGCGCCCGCCGGTGGGTACTCTCCAAGTAGACACCCTTGTCGTTTATTTATACAAACAGGGGTAGCTATTGACGGGCACATTTAATATACACGCACACCAAGCCATTCAAAGGGGATTCGACAAAAATTCGACCAAACTATGCAAGAAACCCCCCTCACGGTTAATAAAACACACATCCACCGCCGGATGTGTAATACTTTTTATTTTACTCTCTGGAAAGGAGACAAACCTCACTTGAGAGTCACAGCGTGCTCCTGGCAGAGCCCAATGCTGTGTTACACCCACCAGTGCCAGCCAAGTGCCTCACACCTCTGTGTTGTATTCCACCAGCTAGTGCGTGTGCTACGACACTCTCTAGCCCATGGTCACTGTAACACCACCCCGTGAATATCTCATGCCACACTTGCCTTCGCACGGGTTATATTGCTCCATCTAACGTGCCTTCCTCGATGCCTATGTTATAACGCACAGTGCTATGCCATTCATATTACAATCTGGGATCCATATCTTTGTCACAGTGCATATGCAACGTTACACTCCCCAGCACATATTTCATATTACAACTTTAGAGACTAGTTAGGTTACACAACACTGCCCTGTGCATATTACACTCCAAGGCGCATATTTCATAGCACGCGCTAGTGCCTGTGCTATCTCGCGTTCTCCAATAAATCTGTCATTGCGCACAATGTATTGCATTTTATATTTCACGCTCCGGTTCGTCTAATATCACACTTTTTGGTGCATAGTTTATACCATATACTATATCTAGTTTTCATTATTAATCGTGCCCTCAGGACTATGTTCTATATAACACTGCGTCCACCTACCCTTTCCACGGGCATTACATTTTGCGATGGGTGGTGGAGGGTCAGAGGGGGTTTCTGCCAAGTGAGCCCGGAGTCACAGTCACAAACGTCCTCTTCTTCCTGAATAAAAGTGAGATTATGCTGCATACTTGTTCATATTTTAAGTAGTTCGCACAGACACACATTTTAAAAACAATAAAGTTCCTAATACCCACCTTCTCTGAACAGTTAGCTTGCTGCCCCATCCACCTCCTCCCTATCCTCTGTTGTCTGAATCCATGGACTAGCCTCCTCCCTCCTGCCATGCATGGTCTGATGTGCTGCCACTGCCCTCCATTTAGCATGATGTACCAGTCCACTCCTCCTGCCCTCCATTGCCCAATTCTATGGCCCATCATTGACCTCCTGCTTAGCCTCTGTGCTTAGCTTGCTGCCCCTATTCTCCTTCCCCCTGCCCTCCGATGTCTTTGGGCATGCCCCTGCTCCATCCTTTTTGCTCACCATGTTCCATGGACCTGCCACTCCTATCTACTCTGAGTGTTCTGTTGAGCTGCCACTCCCCTCCCACCTGCCTAGCATTGTCAGATGACTGTAACCTGTCCCTGCCACCTCCACCCTGCCTGTCCACATGCCATGCCCCTATCCCCTTCCTCCTGTCCTCCATGGTCCATTTTACTGCCACACCCTTCTGCCCTCCCTGGTCTGTCGTGCTGCAACTGCTCCTCCTGCCTCCCCCGCGCGGTCTGTTGTAAGGCCCCTTACCCTGAACTCTCTTGTCTGTGCCCAGGTCCTGACCCTCCCTTCTATCCTCCATGGTCCTTTGTGCATGCCCCTGCACCCTCCTTCTTGCCCATCATAGCCATTGTGCTGCCACTAACCCTCCCGCTTGCCATGCATGGTCTTCTGTGCTGCCATGGCCCCTCCCATCTTCCCTGTGTGGTCAGCTAGCTGCCCCTGACCCCCTCCCACCTTCCCTCCATGGTCTGTGTGTATGCCATCATAGTCTCATGGTTGCTCTCCATGGTGTGTCTTGTTTCTAGTGCCCATCCTGCCTGACCTCCATGGTCATCTTGCTGCTCCTGCCCTGCCCCCTTGCCCCCAGCCCTCTGTTTCCATGTGCAGACCCCTATTCCCTCCCTCCTGGCTTGTCTGTTCCATTGTAATGCCCCTGATCAGTCCCTCCTGCCCTTTATGGTCTGTTATGCTGCAGCTTTCTCTCCTGTCTTTCCATTATGGTCAGCTAGCTACCATTGCCTTTTTCCCCTCTGTTCTCTGTTGTCCATGTGCATGGTCCTGTCCCCTCCCTATTGCTTTCTATGGATTGTTGTGCTGCACTCCCGTCCCGCATGCGCTGTGTGGTGTATTGTGCTGCTGCAAACCCTGATGCCTACCCTGTAGGGTTAGTTTGGTGCACCTCTCTATGTCCCTCCTGTCCTCTGTTATCCGAGTCCATGTCCCTACCCCAATTCCTCCTGCCTACCATGATCCAATGTATCATACTTGCGAACATTTTGAACTTGGTAAGAGGGAGATTTTTAAAAAAACTGGGGTATTGATTTTCCCCTTTGAGTTACATTGAAAAAGAGGAGATTGTAGATAGGAGACAGATCAAATAAAGCCCATTTGAGCTTAAAACATTGGACGTTTCCTGGCGGGAACGGGTCTGTTGGCATGTATGGTTGTACTACCACTGCCTCTTCCTTCTGCCCACAATGGTCTATTATATTGCCACAGCCTCTCTTGCCAGTCCTGTATTGTTGGTTTGTTGCCCCTGCCCCCCTTTCCACTGCCCTCCATAGTCTGTTGTGCTGCCACTGCCCTTCCTGCCTGCCCTGTGTGGTCAAATTGTTGCATCTGCACTCACCTACCTGCCTTTAATTTTCAGAGTCTGTGCCCCTGGCCTCTGCCTCTCAACAGTATCCCAATGAACAACTAGATTGCTAAAATTCTATATTTATTGCAAAAGTGTGGAACGCCTGACGTCATCTTGATGTAATCAAAACTGTAATACCTAGAGTATTTCCTTTAGAAATTACATGTATGAGAGGGTCTTATTTGCATAAAAATTATGTTTAGTGCTCTAAAAAACTAAAATGAGGACATATTTTCTGAGTTTTCAAATAGCGACAAAGAACTTTTAAATTATTTGTAATCTTTATGTTTTTTTATCCAGTTGACCACTTGATTAAATGTTGCACCTAGGGGAGAGGATGTGGTGTTACTTCCAGAGCTGCAGACTTTGCAAATGGGGAACCAGGTTGGAGTTTCTGCTTCAGCTTAACATTCTGTGATTCTGGTCAAATCACTTAATCTCCCCATGTCTACAACTAAAATGAATTTGATCTTGTGTGATGTAACCAATGCTCATGTAAAGCACTCCAATACCTGACAAGTCTGCACTATATAAAACTGCAAATACACAAAAAATAAGTGTTTTGCACACTTCTGTCATTGGGCTACATGTGGGCTACATCTGGGTGATATTTGTGCTGCATTTGGGCTCTTTTGTCTCTGGTGGCCATCTTGGGAGATTTATTTGTTATGAAGTTTCCTAATTTCCTCATTTACTGCAGAGTCCTCAGTAGGAAATGCTTTCAGTTTTTTACTTTGATTCCATCAAGAAGGTATTCAGATATTGTTAAATTCTGAATATTAGCACTCTAGTTGCTCATTAGATCACTGTAGTAAAGCTACTGCTCACCAGGGAAGTCTGCTGCTGGTGTTCAAAGTGCATGTTTCAGTCTGCATGTCAGAATTTTTTTATGAAATAGAAGAGGATTTGAGAAGTCAAAATGTGCCCTAATTTTTATTTCTGCAGCACTAATCATATGTTCTATGGCAAAATGAACCCCTCATTTTGTTCCTTTGTAAATTAAATGTTTTAAGTGTTACCACTTTATTCCAATCAAGATGGCTTGAGGTGTGCCATACTTTTGTCATAAGTAAGACTGTTAGCGCTCTAGTTGTTCGTTAGAACACTCTGGGACATTCTGTCATTGGGCTATACTTGGGCTACATCTGCGTGATATTTGGGTTACATTTGGGCTCTTTTGTCTCTGGTGGCCATTTTGGGAGACTTATTTGTTATGATGTTTCCTAATTTCCTCATTTACTTCAGTCTCCTCAGTAGGAAATACTTTCAGTTTTTTACTTTGATTCCATCAAGTAGGGATTCAGATGTGTCACACATTTGCCATAAATTCTAAATGTTAGCACTCTAGTTGCTTATTAGATCACTGTAGTAAAGCTACAGCTCACCAGGGAAGTCTGCTGCTGGTATTGACAGTGCATGTTTCAGTCTGCATGTCAGAATTGTTTAATGAAATAGAAGAGGATTTGAGAAGTCACTCAAAATGTGCCCTAATTTTTCTTTCTGCAGCACTAATCATACTTTCTATGGCAAAATGATCCCCTCATTTTGTTCCTTTTTGAATTAAATGTTTTAAGAGTTACCACTTTATTCCAACCAAGATGGCTTCAGGTGTGCCATACGTTTGTCATAAGTAGGACTGTTAGCGCTCTAGTTGTTCTTTAGAACACTCTGGGAAGCTGCAGTAGAACACAAAGGAATCAACTGACAGTCTCTGCCCTTGTTGGATGTACATGTTTTACTGAGAATGTCAGACTTCATTCTCACATGACTGAGAAAGATAATGTGAATTTACAGAAAATATGCTCTCAGTTTAGCTTATAGATCACCTTCCAAACCTCTGTGGGAAAAGCATGAGAAAATATTTTTCTCTCAAACATGATTCATGATATCACAACAGAAGGCTTTTTCACATGGTAAAATCACCTTAGAACACACCACAATTCCTAAAATGAGTATGGTACCATCAACAAATGATTTATAATGTAACTAAAGTCTTAAAACCTTCTATTAACTGCAATGCTTTTTAATGAGGTGCTATCATGTATATTGGTCCCAAGATGGCTGCCAACACTTCTTGGATGAAGTGCTGACAGCCAATCAGATCTCCCGATGAGATGTGTGGTTAGGCTCCGCCCAGATATATATATGATTTTACTTTTGATTTTCTCAGGAACTACTGAACGGATTTACACCATTTAAGCAAAAGGCACGAGTCTGAACTGAGGACTACCTCTTTGCCAAATTTGGTGTAATTCCGTTCAGCACTTCGGGCTGTAGCTGCGTCAACAGGTCCTATGGGAAAATGCATGGGGAAAAAGCGTTTTGGGACCCCCTTTTTTCTCGGCCCCCGCTTGACGAATCACCATGAAATTTTCAGGATAGGAGCGGACCGGAGCTGGCCAAAAGTTTGGAAAATTTCACGAAGATTCATCAATCGCCGCCAACGTTATTCCAAAAAGAATGTTGCGAATTTCCTATGGAAAATAGGTCCTAACTATAACTACCTACTGGCGACTGGCAGTAGGTAATATATATCTATATATATATATATATACATATCCCCATACAAGAAATCCAGAGACCCAGGGCTGCGTAATGCAGCGATCCTGGTTGGGCTCTGGAAGCCCAGTATATCAAAACCTTCATCCCCACCTACAGCGAAACACCACAACAACTCCGGGATGCTTGTATTTTTTAATTCAAAATGTGCTGCCTCACCAATGCGTTTCGGCCGTAGCCTTGTTCACGGTATGGATAAAGAGCTGGCATTACCATTTACATTGTCATGGTCAGTACCATAAAGATAGGACTGACTCGTGCACTATGTAAACAATTCCACAAAAGAGTTTCCGCCTTCTTAAAGTGAGTATATATGGATTACCCATATGGCACTGTCACATTCCAATACACATGCAATTGCTTCACAGGTTGCACTAAATGTCAGTATCTGTGCAATTAGCACTAAACAATTATTTGAGGATATCTGATTGAATAAAAGATAATATAAGAACACTGGAGACACACGCATTTTGATGTATAATACGAGATTATAATAATATTGACCATACGTTCATGAGCCATGTCATTCATGATGTAATATGTGTGTCATCAGCAGTGCATTGCTGGGGGAGAGCTATTTATTACGGTTAAAATTTTCAGATTTTGTATGAGTAAAATGTCAGCCTAACTATAAGGTCCCTCTAAGTTTTGTTTTTTCAGTGAATATATATATATATATATATATATATATATTCACTCACTGAAAAAACCATAGGTTTCAGGGCTGTTATAGTTAGCTGGACATTTCACTCGTACAAAACCATTGAAATTCCTCCGTTATAGTTAGTTGTATTCACTATAACTCGCGCGCCCGCAATCCACTGCTGATGATGTCACATATTACATCATTCATGACATGGTCAGTGACATCACTGATGACATCTCAAATGACATCACTGATGATATCACTGATGACATCATCCACGTGACAATCAGTTACACCTCATCATACACTAGTATAACCTTTCATCACTCACTGTAAAATACCATATTTGAATCCATTGACACACCAATACAAGTTTATTAAAACCCACTCAGTGATTCCTAGATCTACACACACATCTAATCACTTACCTATAGATTCACTCATACATGCTGTCAATGATCAATAGAACACTATCAAATATACTTATACACCTATATCGAAATTACACACCACCACACATCCTATTCACTTATGCAGTCATCCTACTCATTTATGCAAACAACAAATCCTACTTACATTTACTCAGCTACACACTTATACAAACACCACTTCATTTATTCATATAGATAGCAACTCATACGTAGTGTGTTATAAAACCAGTATTACAAGTATACAGTTATCCATACAGTCACTCATACAATCACTGAGTCTTATGTATACTTATTTATATACAACAACTGTCACATACACTGCCTTTTATTTTTCTAGTTTGTTGGACATGTACAATTAAGAGATATATTTGCTCATCAGCACACCCATAAAGATATTTACTGTGCTTCATCCACGAACTCGTCAGCTCAATCACCCACAAGAGTACTATTAAACAGGAACAGGGGTGGGAGCACACCGCTTCACCTCCCAGCAAGGTTCGCACCCTGGCATTGTGGTAAATGCAGTTTCAGTTACTTGCTTGCTTCAAGAGTGTTTGAGTGTTTCGCCACAGTTGGGGCAGATAGTGCTGATCTCGAGACACGTATTTCTGGTTCTTTAACCGTCAGCAGTAGAGATTGCAGTCTTTCAAATGTGGGGTTTGCTGAGTAGGCTGCCAACATCTTTCTCAGGTCAGGTACCTCTCACAGGCATGCGGGTGCTTCATCCACGAGCTCATCAGCTCAATGACTCATGGGAGTACTATTGAACAGGAACAGGGGTGGGAGCACACCGCTACACCTCCCAGCAAGGTTCGCCCCTGGCATTGTGGTAAATGCAGTTTCAGTTACTTGCTTGTTCCAAGAGTGTTCGAGTATTTCGCCACAGTTGGCGCAGATAGTGCTGATCTCTAGACACGTGTTTCTGGTTCTTTAACTGTCATCAGTAGAGATTACAGTCTTTGAAATTTTGGGTTTGCTGAGTGGGCTTCACACATCTTTCTCAGGTCTGGTACCTCTCACAGGCATGCGGGTGCCTCATCCACAAGCTCGTCAGCACAATGACTCATGGGAGTACTATTAAACAGTAACAGGGGTGGGAGCACACCGCTTAACCTCCCAGCAAGGTTCGCCCCTGGCATTGTGGTAAATGCAGTTTCAGTTACTTGCTTGCTGCAAGAGTGTTCGAGAGTTTCGCCACAGTTGGCGCAGATAGTGTTGATCTCTAGACATGTGGTTCTGGTTCTTGAAATATCATAGGTAGAGATTACATTCTTTCAAATGTGGGGTTTGCTGAGTAGGCTGCCAACATCTTTCCCAGGTCAGGTACCTCTCACAGGCATGCGGGTGCTTCATCCACCAGCTCGTCAGCTCAATGACTCACGGGAGAACTATTAAACCAGAACAGGGGTGGGAGCACACCGCTTCACCTCCCAGCAAGGTTCGCCCCTGGCATTGTGGTAAATGCAGTTTCGGTTACTTGCTTGCTTCAAGAGTGTTTGAGTGTTTCGCCACAGTTGGCGCAGATAGTACTGATCTCTAGACACGTGTTTCTGGTTCTTTAATCATCATCAGTAGAGATTACAGTCTTTCAAATGTGGAGATTTTTGCTAAGTAGGATGCCAACATCTTTCTCAGGTCCGGTACCTCTCACAGGCATGCGGGTGCCTCATCCACAAGCTCGTCATCTCAATGACTCATGGGAGTACTATTAAACAGGAACAGGGGTGGGAGCACACCGCTTCACCTCCCAGCAAGGTTCACCCCTGGCATTGTGGTAAATGCAGTTTTAGTTACTTGCTTGCTTCAAGAGTGTTCGAGTGTTTCATCACAGTTGGCGCAGATAGTGCTGATCTCTAGACACGTGGTTCTGGTTCTCTAACTGTCATCAGTAGAGATTACAGTCTTTCAAATGTGGGGTTTGCTGAGTAGGCTGCCAACATCTTTCTCAGGTCAGGTACCTCTCACAGGCATGCGGGTGCATTATCCAAGAGCTCATCAGCTCAATGACTCATGGGAGTACTATTAAACAGGAACAGGGGTGGGAGCACACCGCTTAACCTCCCAGCAAGGTTCGCTCCTGGCATTGTGGTAAATGCAGTTTCAGTTACTTGCTTGCTTCAAGAGTGTCGAGTGTTTCACCACAGTTGGCGCAGATAGTGCTGATCCCTAGACATGTGGTTCTGGTTCTTTAACCATCATCAGTGGAGATTACAGTCTTTCAAATGTGGGGTTTGCTAGTAGGCTGCCAACATCTTTCTCAGGTCAGGTACCTCTCACAGGCATGGGGGTGCTCAATCCACAAGCTCGTCAGCTCAATGACTCATGGGAGTACTATTAAATAGGAACAGGAGGGAGAGCACACCGCTTCACCTCCCAGCAAGGTTCGCCCCTGACATTGTGGTAATTGCAGTTTCAGTTACTTGCTTGCTTCAAGATTGTTCGAGTGTTTCGCCACAGTTGGCGCAGATAGTGCTGATCTCTAGACACGTGTTTCTGGTTGTTAAACCGTCATCAGTAGAGATTACAGTCTTTCAAATGTGGGGCTTGCTGAGTAGGCTGCCAACATCTTTCTCAGGTCAGGTACCTCTCACAGGCATGCGGGTGCTTCATCCACGAGCTTGTCAGCTCAATGACTCATGGGAGTACTATTAAACAGGAACAGGGGTTGGAGCACACCGCTTCACCTCCCAGCAAGGTTCGCCCCTGGCATTGTGGTAAATGCAGTTTCAGTTACTTGCTTGCTTCAAGAGTGTTCGAGTGTTTCGCCACATTTGGCGCAGATAGTGCTGATCTCTAGACACGTGGTTCTGGTTCTCTAACTTTCATAGGTAGAGATTACAGTCTTTCAAATGTGGGGTTTGCTGAGTAGGCTGCCAACATCCTTCTCAGGTCAGGTACCTCTCACAGGCATGCGGGTGCTTCATCCACGAGCTCGTCAGATCATTGACTCACAGGAGTACTATTAAACAGGACCAGGGGTGGGAGCACACCGCTTCACCTCCCAGCAAGATTCGCCCCTGACATTGTGGTAATTGCAGTTTCAGTTACTTGCTTGCTTCAAGAGCGTTCGAGTGTTTCGCCACAGTTGGCGCAGATAGTGCTGATCTCTAGACACGTGTTTCTGGTTCTTTAACTGTCATCAGTAGAGATTACAGTCTTTCAAATGTGGGGTTTACTGAGTAGGCTGCCAACATCTTTCTCAGGTCCGGAACCTCTCACAGGCATGCGGGTGCTTCATCCATGAGCTCATCAGCTCAATGACTCATGGGAGTAATATGAAACAGGAACAGGGTTGGGAGCACACCGCTTCACCTCCCAGCAAGGTTCGCCCCTGGCATTGTGGTAAACGCAGTTTCAGTTACTTCCTTGCTTCAAGAGTGTTCGAGTGTTTCGCCACAGTTGGTGCAGATAGTGCTGATCTCTAGACACGTGTTTCTGGTTCTTTAACCGTCATCAGTAGAGATTACAGTCTTTCAAATGTGGGGTTTGCTGAGTAGGCTGCCAACATATTTCTCAGGTCCGGAACCTCTCACAGGCATGCGGGTGCTTCATCCACGAGTCGTCAGCTCAATGACTCTTGGGAGTACTATTAAACAGGAACAGGGGTGGGAGCACACCGCTTCACCTCCCAGCAAGGTTCGCCCCTGGCATTGTGGTAAATGCAGTTTCAGTTACTTGCTTGCTTCAAGAGTGTCGAGTGTTTCGCCACCGTTAGCGCAGATAGTGCTGATCTGTAGACACATGGTTCTGGTTCTTTAACCATTATCAGTAGAGATTACAGTCTTTCAAATGTGGGGTGTGCTGAGTAGGCTGCCAACATCTTTCTCAGGTCAGGTACCTCTCACAGGCATGTGGGTGCTTCATCCATGAGCTCATCAGCTCAATGACTCATGGGAGTACTATTAAACAGGAACAAGGGTGGGAGCACACCGCTTCACCTCCCAGCAAGGTTCGCCCCTGGCATTGTGGCAAATGCAGTTTCAGTTACTTGCTTGCTTCAAGAGTGTCGGGTGTTTCGCCACCGTTGGCGCAGATAGTGCTGATCTGTAGACACGTGGTTCTGGTTCTTTATCCGTCATCAGTAGAGATTACAGTCTTTCAAATGTGGGGTTTGCTGAGTAGGCTGCCAACATCTTTCTCAGGTCAGGTACCTCTCACAGGCATGCGGGTGCTTCATCCATGAGCTCATCAGCTCAATGACTCATGGGAGTACTATTAAACAGGAACAAGGGTGGGAGCACACCGCTTCACCTCCCAGCAATGTTCGCCCCTGGCATTGTGGTAAATGCAGTTTCAGTTACTTGCTTGCTTCAAGAGTGTTCGAGTGTTTCGCTACAGTTGGCGCAGATAGTGATGATCTGTAGACACGTGTTTTTGGTTCTTTAACCGTCATCAGTAGAGATTACAGTGTTTCAAATGTGGGGTTTGCTGAGTAGGCTGCCAACATATTTCTCAGGTCAGGTACCTCTCACAGGCATGCGGGTGCTTTATCCACGAACTCGTCAGCTCAATGACTCATGGGAGTACTATTAAACAGGAACAGGGGTGGGAGCACACCGCTTCACCTCCCAGCAAGGTTCACCCCTGGCATTGTGGTAAATGTAGTTTCAGTTACTTGCTTGCTTCAAGAGTGTTCGAGTGTTTCGTCACAGTTGGCGCAGATAGTGCTTATCTCTAGACAAGTGGTTCTGGTTCTCTAACTGTCATAGGTTGAGATTACAGTCTTTCAAATGTGGGGTTTGCTAAGTAGGCTGCCAACATCTTTCTTAGGTCAGGTACCTCTCACAGGCATGCGGGTGCTTCATCCACGAGCTTGTCAGATCATTGACTCACAGGAGTACTATTAAACAGGACCAGGGGTGGGAGCACACCGCTTCACCTCCCAGCAAGATTCGCCCCTGACATTGTGGTAATTGCAGTTTCAGTTACTTGCTTGCTTCAAGAGCGTTCGTGTATTTCGCCACAGTTGGCGCAGATAGTGCTGATCTCTAGACACGTGTTTCTGGTTCTTTAACTGTCATCAGTAGAGATTACAGTCTTTCAAATGTGGGGTTTGCTGAGTAGGCTGCCAACATCTTTCTCAGGTCCGGAACCTCTCACAGGCATGCAGGTGCTTCATCCATGAGCTCATCAGCTCAATGATTCATGGGAGTAATATTAAACAGGAACAGGGTTGGGTGCACACCGCTTCACCTCACAGCAAGGTTCGCCCCTGGTATTGTGGTAAATGCAGTTTCAGTTACTTGCTTGCTTCAAGAGTGTTTGAGTGTTTCGCCACAGTTGGCGCAGATAGTGCTGATCTCTAGACACGTGTTTCTGGTTCTTTAACCGTCATCAGTAGAGATTACAGTCTTTCAAATGTGGGGTTTGCTGAGTAGGCTGCCAACATCTTTCTCAGATCCGGAACCTCTCACAGGCATGCAGGGCTTCATCCACGAGCTTGTCAGCTCAATGACTCATGGGAGTACTATTAAACAGAAACAGGGGTGGGAGCACACCGCTTCACTTCCCAGCAAGGTTCGCCCCTGGCATTGTGGTAAATGCAGTTTCAGTTACTTGCTTGCTTCAAGAGTGTTCGAGTGTTTCGCCACAGTTGGCGCAGATAGTGCTGATCTCTAGACACGTGGTTGTGGTTCTTTAACTGTCATAGGTAGAGATTACAGTCTTTCAAATGTGGGGTTTGCTGAGTAGGCTGCCAACATCTTTCTCAGGTCAGGTATCTCTCACAGGCATGCAGGTGCTCAATCCTTGAGCTTGTCAGCTCAATGACTCACGGGAGTACTATTAAACAGGAACAGGGGTGGGAGCACACTGCTTCACCTCCCAGCAAGGTTCGCCCCTGGCATTGTGGTAAATGCAGTTTCAGTTACTTGCTTGCTTCAAGAGTGTTCGAGTGTTTCGCCACAGTTGGCGCAGATAGTGCTGATCTCTAGACACGTGTTTCTGGTTCTTTAATCGTCATCAGTAGAGATTACAGTCTTTCAAATGTGGAGATTTTTGCTAAGTAGGATGCCAACATCTTTCTCAGGTCCGGACCCTCTCACAGGCATGCGGGTGCCTCATCCACAAGCTCGTCAGCTCAATGACTCATGGGAGTACTATTAAACAGGAACAGGGGTGGGAGCACACCGCTTCACCTCCCAGCAAGGTTCACCCCTGGCATTGTGGTAAATGCAGTTTCAGTTACTTGCTTTCTTCAAGAGTGTTCGAGTGTTTCATCACAGTTGGCGCAGATAGTGCTGATCTCTAGACACGTGGTTCTGGTTCTCTAACTGTCATCAGTAGAGATTACAGTCTTTCAAATGTGGGGTTTGCTGAGTAGGCTGCCAACATCTTTCTCAGGTCAGGTACCTCTCACAGGCATGCGGGTGCATTATCCAAGAGCTCATCAGCTCAATGACTCATGGGAGTACTATTAAACAGGAACAGGGGTGGGAGCACACCGCTTAACCTCCCAGCAAGGTTCGCTCCTGGCATTGTGGTAAATGCAGTTTCAGTTACTTGCTTGCTTCAAGAGTGTCGAGTGTTTCACCACAGTTGGCGAAGATAGTGCTGATCTCTAGACATGTGGTTCTGGTTCTTTAACCGTCATCAGTGGAGATTACAGTCTTTCAAATGTGGGGTTTGCTAGTAGGCTGCCAACATCTTTCTCAGGTCAGGTACCTCTCACAGGCATGGGGGTGCTCAATCCACAAGCTCGTCAGCTCAATGACTCATGGGAGTACTATTAAATAGGAACAGGAGTGAGAGCACACCGCTTCACCTCCCAGCAAGGTTCGCCCCTGACATTGTGGTAATTGCAGTTTCAGTTACTTGCTTGCTTCAAGATTGTTCGAGTGTTTCGCCACAGTTGGCGCAGATAGTGCTGATCTCTAGACACGTGTTTCTGGTTGTTAAACCGTCATCAGTAGAGATTACAGTCTTTCAAATGTGGGGTTTGCTGACTAGGCTGCCAAAATCTTTCTCAGGTCAGGTACCTCTCACAGGCATGTGGGTGCCTCATCCACAAGCTCGTCAGCTCAATGACTCATGGGAGTACTATTAAACAGTAACAGGGGTGGGAGCACACCGCTTAACCTCCCAGCAAGGTTCGCCCCTGGCATTGTGGTAAATGCAGTTTCAGTTACTTGCTTGCTTCAAGAGTGTTCGAGAGTTTCGCCACAGTTGGCGCAGATAGTGTTGATCTCTAGACATGTGGTTCTGGTTCTTGAACTATCATAGGTAGAGATTACATTCTTTCAAATGTGGGGTTTGCTGACTAGGCTGCCAAAATCTTTCTCAGGTCAGGTACCTCTCACAGGCATGCGGGTGCCTCATCCACAAGCTCGTCAGCTCAATGACTCATGGGAGTACTATTAAACAGGAACAGGGGTGGGAGCACACCGCTTCACCTCCCAGCAAGGCTCACCCCTGGCAATGTGGTAAATGCAGTTTCAGTTACTTGCTTGCTTCAAGAGTGTTCGAGTGTTTCGCCACAGTTGGCGCAGATAGTGCTGATCTCTAGACACGTGTTTCTGGTTCTTTAACTGTCATCAGTAGAGATTACAGTCTTTGAAATTTTGGGTTTGCTGAGTGGGCTTCCAACATCTTTCTCAGGTCAGGTACCTCTCACAGGCATGCGGGTGCTTCATCCACGAGCTCATCAGCTCAATGACTCATGGGAGTACTATTGAACAGGAACAGGGGTGGGAGCACACCGCTACACCTCCCAGCAAGGTTCGCCCCTGGCATTGTGGTAAATGCAGTTTCAGTTACTTGCTTGTTCCAAGAGTGTTCGAGTATTTCGCCACAGTTGGCGCAGATAGTGCTGATCTCTAGACACGTGTTTCTGGTTCTTTAACCGTCATCAGTAGAGATTACAGTCTTTCAAATGTGAGGTTCGCTGAGTAGGCTGCCAACATCTTTCTCAGATCAGGTACCTCTCACAGGCAAGCGGGTGCTTCATCCACGAGCTCGTCAGCTCAATGACTCACGAGAGTACTATTAAACAGGAACAGGGGTGGGAGCACACCGCTTCACCTACCAGCAAGGTTCGCCCCTGGCATTGTGGTAAATGCAGTTTCGGTTACCTGCTTGCTTCAAGAGTGTTCAAGTGTTTCGCCACAGTTGGCGCAGATAGTGCTCATCTCTAGACACGTGTTTCTGGTTCTTTAACCGTCATCAGTAGAGATTACAGTCTAACAAATTTGGGGTTTGCTGAGTTGACTGCCAACATCTTTCTTAGGTCTGGTACCTTTCACAGGCATGTGGGTGCTTCATTCACAAGCTCGTCAGCTCAATAACTCACAGGAGTACTATTAAACAGGAACAGGGGTGGGAGGACAACACTTCACCTCCACCAAGGTTCGCCCCTGGCATTGTGGTAAATGCAGTTTCAGTTACTTGCTTGCTTCAAGAGTGTTCGAGTGTTTCGTCACAGTTGGCGCAGAAAGTGCTAATCCCTAGACACGTGGTTCTGGTTCTTTAACCGTCATCAGTAGAGATTACAGTCTTTCAAATGTGGGGTTTGCTGAGTATGCTGTCAACATCTTTTTCAGGTCAGGTACCTCTCACAGGCAAGCGTGTGCTTCATCCACGAGCTCGTCAGCTCAATGACTCACGAGAGTACTATTAAACAGGAACAGGGGTGGGAGCACACCGCTTCACCTCCCAGCAAGGCTCACCCCTGGCATTGTGGTAAATGCAGTTTCAGTTACTTGCTTTCTTCAAGAGTGTTCGAGTGTTTCGCCACAGTTGGCGCAGATAGTGCTGATCTCTAGACACGTGTTTCTGGTTCTTTAACTGTCATCAGTAGAGATTACAGTCTTTGAAATTTTGGGTTTGCTGAGTGGGCTTCACACATCTTTCTCAGGTCTGGTACCTCTCACAGGCATGCGGGTGCCTCATCCACAAGCTCGTCAGCACAATGACTCATGGGAGTACTATTAAACAGTAACAGGGGTGGGAGCACACCGCTTAACCTCCCAGCAAGGTTCGCCCCTGGCATTGTGGTAAATGCAGTTTCAGTTACTTGCTTGCTTCAAGAGTGTTCGAGAGTTTCGCCACAGTTGGCGCAGATAGTGTTGATCTCTAGACATGTGGTTCTGGTTCTTGAACTATCATAGGTAGAGATTACATTCTTTCAAATGTGGGGTTTGCTGAGTAGGCTGCCAACATCTTTCCCAGGTCAGGTACCTCTCACAGGCATGCGGATGCTTCATCCACTAGCTCGTCAGCTCAATGACTCATGGGAGTACTATTAAAGAGTAACAGGGGTGGGAGCACACCGCTTAACCTCCCAGCAAGGTCCACCCCTGGCATTGTGGTAAATGCAGTTTCAGTTACTTGCTTGCTTCAAGAGTGTTCGAGTGTTTCGCCACAGTTGGCGCAGATAGTGCTGATCTCTAGACACGTGTTTCTGGTTCTTTAACCATCATCAGTAGAGATTACAGTCTTTGAAATTTGGGGTTTGCTGAGTAGGCTGCCAACATCTTTTTCAGGTCAGGTACCTCTCACAGGCATGCGGGTGCTTCATCCACCAGCTCGTCAGCTCAATGACTCACGGGAGAACTATTAAACCAGAACAGGGGTGGGAGCACACCGCTTCACCTCCCAGCAAGGTTCGCCCCTGGCATTGTGGTAAATGCAGTTTCGGTTACTTGCTTGCTTCAAGAGTGTTTGAGTGTTTCGCCACAGTTGGCGCAGATAGTGCTGATCTCTATACACGTGTTTCTGGTTCTTTAATCGTCATCAGTAGAGATTACAGTCTTTCAAATGTGGAGATTTTTGCTAAGTAGGATGCCAACATCTTTCTCAGGTCCGGTACCTCTCACAGGCATGCGGGTGCCTCATCCACAAGCTCGTCATCTCAATGACTCATGGGAGTACTATTAAACAGGAACAGGGGTGGGAGCACACCGCTTCACCTCCCAGCAAGGTTCACCCCTGGCATTGTGGTAAATGCAGTTTTAGTTACTTGCTTGCTTCAAGAGTGTTCGAGTGTTTCATCACAGTTGGCGCAGATAGTGCTGATCTCTAGACACATGGTTCTGGTTCTCTAACTGTCATCAGTAGAGATTACAGTCTTTCAAATGTGGGGTTTGCTGAGTAGGCTGCCAACATCTTTCTCAGGTCAGGTACCTCTCACAGGCATGCGGGTGCATTATCCAAGAGCTCATCAGCTCAATGACTCATGGGAGTACTATTAAACAGGAACAGGGGTGGGAGCACACCGCTTAACCTCCCAGCAAGGTTCGCTCCTGGCATTGTGGTAAATGCAGTTTCAGTTACTTGCTTGCTTCAAGAGTGTCGAGTGTTTCACCACAGTTGGCGCAGATAGTGCTGATCCCTAGACATGTGGTTCTGGTTCTTTAACCGTCATCAGTGGAGATTACAGTCTTTCAAATGTGGGGTTTGCTAGTAGGCTGCCAACATCTTTCTCAGGTCAGGTACCTCTCACAGGCATGGGGGTGCTCAATCCACAAGCTCGTCAGCTCAATGACTCATGGGAGTACTATTAAATAGGAACAGGAGGGAGAGCACACCGCTTCACCTCCCAGCAAGGTTCGCCCCTGACATTGTGGTAATTGCAGTTTCAGTTACTTGCTTGCTTCAAGATTGTTCGAGTGTTTCGCCACAGTTGGCGCAGATAGTGCTGATCTCTAGACACGTGTTTCTGGTTGTTAAACCGTCATCAGTAGAGATTACAATCTTTCAAATGTGGGGCTTGCTGAGTAGGCTGCCAACATCTTTCTCAGGTCAGGTACCTCTCACAGGCATGCGGGTGCTTCATCCACGAGCTTGTCAGCTCAATGACTCATGTGAGTACTATTAAACAGGAACAGGGGTTGGAGCACACCGCTTCACCTCCCAGCAAGGTTCGCCCCTGGCATTGTGGTAAATGCAGTTTCAGTTACTTGCTTGCTTCAAGAGTGTTCGAGTGTTTCGCCACATTTGGCGCAGATAGTGCTGATCTCTAGACACGTGGTTCTGGTTCTCTAACTTTCATAGGTAGAGATTACAGTCTTTCAAATGTGGGGTTTGCTGAGTAGGCTGCCAACATCCTTCTCAGGTCAGGTACCTCTCACAGGCATGCGGGTGCTTCATCCACGAGCTCGTCAGATCATTGACTCACAGGAGTACTATTAAACAGGACCAGGGGTGGGAGCATACCGCTTCACCTCCCAGCAAGATTCGCCCCTGACATTGTGGTAATTGCAGTTTCAGTTACTTGCTTGCTTCAAGAGCGTTCGAGTGTTTCGCCACAGTTGGCGCAGATAGTGCTGATCTCTAGACACGTGTTTCTGGTTCTTTAACCATCATCAGTAGAGATTACAGTCTTTCAAATGTGGGGTTTGCTGAGTAGGCTGCCAACATCTTTCTCAGGTCCGGAACCTCTCACAGGCATGCGGGTGCTTCATCCACGAGTCGTCAGCTCAATGACTCATGGGAGTACTATTAAACAAGAACAAGGGTGGGAGCACACCGCTTCACTTCCCAGCAAGGTTCGCCCCTGGCATTGTGGTAAATGCAGTTTCAGTTACTTGCTTTCTTCAAGAGTGTTCGAGTGTTTCGCCACAGTTGGCGCAGATAGTGCTGATCTCTAGACACGTGTTTCTGGTTCTTTAACCGTCATCAGTAGAGATTACAGTCTTTCAAATGTGGGGTTTACTGAGTAGGCTGCCAACATCTTTCTCAGGTCCGGAACCTCTCACAGGCATGCGGGTGCTTCATCCATGAGCTCATCAGCTCAATGACTCATGGGAGTACTATTAAACAGGAACAGGGGTGGGAGCACACCGCTTCACCTCCCAGCAAGGTTCACCCCTGGCATTGTGGTAAATGCAGTTTCAGTTACTTGCTTGCTTCAAGAGTGTTCGAGTGTTTCGTCACAGTTGGCGCAGATAGTGCTTATCTCTAGACAAGTGGTTCTGGTTCTCTAACTGTCATAGGTTGAGATTACAGTCTTTCAAATGTGGGGTTTGCTAAGTAGGCTGCCAACATCTTTCTTAGGTCAGGTACCTCTCACAGGCATGCGGGTGCTTCATCCACGAGCTCGTCAGATCATTGACTCACAGGAGTACTATTAAACAGGACCAGGGGTGGGAGCACACCGCTTCACCTCCCAGCAAGATTCGCCCCTGACATTGTGGTAATTGCAGTTTCAGTTACTTGCTTGCTTCAAGAGTGTTCGAGAGTTTCGCCACAGTTGGCGCAGATAGTGTTGATCTCTAGACATGTGGTTCTGGTTCTTGAACTATCATAGGTAGAGATTACATTCTTTCAAATGTGGGGTTTGCTGACTAGGCTGCCAAAATCTTTCTCAGGTCAGGTACCTCTCACAGGCATGCGGGTGCATTATCCAAGAGCTCATCAGCTCAATGACTCATGGGAGTACTATTAAACAGGAACAGGGGTGGGAGCACACCGCTTAACCTCCCAGCAAGGTTCGCTCCTGGCATTGTGGTAAATGCAGTTTCAGTTACTTGCTTGCTTCAAGAGTGTCGAGTGTTTCACCACAGTTGGCGCAGATAGTGCTGATCTCTAGACATGTGGTTCTGGTTCTTTAACCGTCATCAGTAGAGATTACAGTCTTTCAAATGTGGGGTTTGCTAGTAGGCTGCCAACATCTTTCTCAGGTCAGGTACCTCTCACAGGCATGGGGGTGCTCAATCCACAAGCTCGTCAGCTCAATGACTCATGGGAGTACTATTAAATAGGAACAGGAGTGAGAGCACACCGCTTCACCTCCCAGCAAGGTTCGCCCCTGACATTGTGGTAATTGCAGTTTCAGTTACTTGCTTGCTTCAAGATTGTTCGAGTATTTCGCCACAGTTGGCGCAGATAGTGCTGATCTCTAGACACGTGTTTCTGGTTGTTAAACCGTCATCAGTAGAGATTACAGTCTTTCAAATGTGGGGCTTGCTGAGTAGGCTGCCAACATCTTTCTCAGGTCAGGTACCTCTCACAGGCATGCGGGTGCTTCATCCACGAGCTTGTCAGCTCAATGACTCATGGGAGTACTATTAAACAGGAACAGGGGTTGGAGCACACCGCTTCATCTCCCAGCAAGGTTCGCCCCTGGCATTGTGGTAAATGCAGTTTCAGTTACTAGCTTGCTTCGAGAGTGTTGAGTGTTTCGCCACCGTTAGCGCAGATAGTGCTGATCTGTAGACACATGGTTCTGGTTCTTTAACCATTATCAGTAGAGATTACAGTCTTTCAAATGTGGGGTTTGCTGAGTAGGCTGCCAACATCTTTCTCAGGTCAGGTACCTCTCACAGGCATGTGGGTGCTTCATCCATGAGCTCATCAGCTCAATGACTCATGGGAGTACTATTAAACAGGAACAAGGGTGGGAGCACACCGCTTCACCTCCCAGCAAGGTTCGCCCCTGGCATTGTGGTAAATGCAGTTTCAGTTACTTGCTTGCTTCAAGAGTGTCGGGTGTTTCGCCACCGTTGGCGCAGATAGTGCTGATCTGTAGACACGTCTTTCTGGTTCTTTATCCGTCATCAGTAGAGATTACAGTCTTTCAAATGTGGGGTTTGCTGAGTAGGCTGCCAACATCTTTCTCAGGTCAGGTACCTCTCACAGGCATGCGGGTGCTTCATCCATGAGCTCATCAGCTCAATGACTCATGGGAGTACTATTAAACAGGAACAAGGGTGGGAGCACACCGCTTCACCTCCCAGCAATGTTCGCCCCTGGCATTGTGGTAAATGCAGTTTCAGTTAGTTGCTTGCTTCAAGAGTGTTCGAGTGTTTCGCTACAGTTGGCGCAGATAGTGATGATCTGTAGACACGTGTTTCTGGTTCTTTAACCGTCATCAGTAGAGATTACAGTGTTTCAAATGTGGGGTTTGCTGAGTAGGCTGCCAACATATTTCTCAGGTCAGGTACCTCTCACAGGCATGCGGGTGCTTTATCCACGAACTCGTCAGCTCAATGACTCATGGGAGTACTATTAAACAGGAACAGGGGTGGGAGCACACCGCTTCACCTCCCAGCAAGGTTCACCCCTGGCATTGTGGTAAATGCAGTTTCAGTTACTTGCTTGCTTCAAGAGTGTTCGAGTGTTTCGTCACAGTTGGCGCAGATAGTGCTTATCTCTAGACACGTGGTTCTGGTTCTCTAACTGTCATAGGTAGAGATTACAGTCTTTCAAATGTGGGGTTTGCTGAGTAGGCTGCCAACATCTTTCTTAGGTCAGGTACCTCTCACAGGCATGCAGGTGCTTCATCCACGAGCTCGTCAGATCATTGACTCACAGGAGTACTATTAAACAGGACCAGGGGTGGGAGCACACCGCTTCACCTCCCAGCAAGATTTGCCGCTGACATTGTGGTAATTGCAGTTTCAGTTACTTGCTTGCTTCAAGAGCGTTCGAGTATTTCGCCACAGTTGGCGCAGATAGTGCCGATCTCTAGACACGTGTTTCTGGTTCTTTAACTGTCATCAGTAGAGATTACAGTCTTTCAAATGTGGGGTTTGCTGAGTAGGCTGCCAACATCTTTCTCAGGTCCGGAACCTCTCACAGGCATGCAGGTGCTTCATCCACGAGCTTGTCAGCTCAATGACTCACGGGAGTACTATTAAACAGGAACAGGGGTGGGAGCACACTGCTTCACCTCCCAGCAAGGTTCGCCCCTGGCATTGTGGTATATGCAGTTTCAGTTACTTGCTTGCTTCAAGAGTGTTTGAGTGTTTCGCCACAGTTGGCGCAGATAGTGCTGATCTCTAGACACGTGTTTCTGGTTCTTTAACCGTCATCAGTAGAGATTACAGTCTTTCAAATTTTGGGTTTGCTGAGTAGGCTGCCAACATCTTTCTCAGATCCGGAACCTCTCACAGGCATGCGGGTGCTTCATCCACGAGCTTGTCAGCTCAATGACTCATGGGAGTACTATTAAACAGAAACAGGGGTGGGAGCACACCGCTTCACTTACCAGCAAGGTTCACCCCTGGCATTGTGGTAAATGCAGTTTCAGTTACTTGCTTGCTTCAAGAGTGTTCGAGTGTTTCGCCACAGTTGGCGCAGATAGTGCTGATCTCTAGACACGTGGTTGTGGTTCTTTAACTGTCATAGGTAGAGATTACAGTCTTTCAAATGTGGGGTTTGCTGAGTAGGCTGCCAACATCTTTCTCAGGTCAGGTATCTCTCACAGGCATGCGGGTGCTCAATCAACGAGCTTGTCAGCTCAATGACTCACGGGAGTACTATTAAACAGGAACAGGGGTGGGAGCACACTGCTTCACCTCCCAGCAAGGTTCCCCCCTGACATTGTGGTAATTGCAGTTTCAGTTACTTGCTTGCTTCAAGAGTGTTCGAGTGTTTCGCCACAGTTGGTGCAGATAGTGCTGATCTCTAGACACGTGTTTCTGGTTGTTGAACCGTCATCAGTAGAGATTACAGTCTTTCAAATGTGGGGTTTGCTCAGTAGGCTGCCAACATCTTTCTCAGTTCAGGTACCTCTCACAGGCATGCGGGTGCTTCATCCACGAGCTTGTCAGCTCAATGACTCATGGGAGTACTATTAAACAGAAACAGGGGTGGGAGCACACCGCTTCACCTCCCAGCAAGGTTCGCCCCTGGCATTGTGGTAAATGTAGTTTCAGTTACTTGCTTGCTTCAAGAGTGTTCGAGTGTTTCGCCACAGTTGGCGCAGATAGTGCTGATCTCTAGACACGTGTTTCTGGTTCTTTAATCGTCATCAGTAGAGATTACAGTCTTTCAAATGTGGAGATTTTTGCTAAGTAGGATGCCAACATCTTTCTCAGGTCCGGTACCTCTCACAGGCATGCGGGTGCCTCATCCACAAGCTCGTCAGCTCAATGACTCATGGGAGTACTATTAAACAGGAACAGGGGTGGGAGCACACCGCTTCACCTCCCAGCAAGGTTCACCCCTGGCATTGTGGTAAATGCAGTTTCAGTTACTTGCTTGCTTCAAGAGTGTTCGAGTGTTTCATCACAGTTGGCGCAGATAGTGCTGATCTCTAGACACGTGGTTCTGGTTCTCTAACTGTCATCAGTAGAGATTACAGTCTTTCAAATGTGGGGTTTGCTGAGTAGGCTGCCAACATCTTTCTCAGGTCAGGTACCTCTCACAGGCATGCGGGTGCATTATCCAAGAGCTCATCAGCTCAATGACTCATGGGAGTACTATTAAACAGGAACAGGGGTGGGAGCACACCGCTTAACCTCCCAGCAAGGTTCGCTCCTGGCATTGTGGTAAATGCAGTTTCAGTTACTTGCTTGCTTCAAGAGTGTCGAGTGTTTCACCACAGTTGGCGCAGATAGTGCTGATCTCTAGACATGTGGTTCTGGTTCTTTAACCGTCATCAGTGGAGATTACAGTCTTTAAAATGTGGGGTTTGCTAGTAGGCTGCCAACATCTTTCTCAGGTCAGGTACCTCTCACAGGCAAGGGGGTGCTCAATCCACAAGCTCGTCAGCTCAATGACTCATGGGAGTACTATTAAATAGGAACAGGAGTGAGAGCACACCGCTTCACCTCCCAGCAAGGTTCGCCCCTGACATTGTGGTAATTGCAGTTTCAGTTACTTGCTTGCTTCAAGATTGTTCGAGTGTTTCGCCACAGTTGGCGAAGATAGTGCTGATCTCTAGACACGTGTTTCTGGTTGTTAAACCGTCATCAGTAGAGATTACAGTCTTTCAAATGTGGGGCTTGCAGAGTAGGCTGCCAACATCTTTCTCAGGTCAGGTACCTCTCACAGGCATGCGGGTGCTTCATCCACAAGCTTGTCAGCTCAATGGCTCATGGGAGTACTATTAAACAGGAACAGGAGTTGGAGCACACCGCTTCACCTCCCAGCAAGGTTCGCACCTGGCATTGTGGTGAATGCAGTTTTAGTTATTTGCTTGCTTCAAGAGTGTTCGAGTGTTTCACCACATTTGGCGCAGATAGTGCTGATCTCTAGACACGTGGTTCTGGTTCTCTAACTGTCATAGGTAGAGATTACAGTCTTTCAAATGTGGGGTTTGCTGAGTAGGCTGCCAACATCCTTCTCAGGTCAGGTACCTCTCACAGGCATGCGGGTGCTTCATCCACGAGCTCGTCAGATCATTGACTCACAGGAGTACTATTAAACAGGACCAGGGGTGGGAGCACACCGCTTCACCTCCCAGCAAGATTCGCCCCTGACATTGTGGTAATTGCAGTTTCAGTTACTTGCTTGCTTCAAGAGCGTTCGAGTGTTTCGCCACATTTGGCGCAGATAGTGCTGATCTCTAGACAGGTGGTTCTGGTTCTCTAACTGTCATAGGTAGAGATTACAGTCTTTCAAATGTGGGGTTTGCTGAGTAGGCTGCCAACATCCTTCTCAGGTCAGGAACCTCTCACAGGCATGCGGGTGCTTCATCCATGAGCTCATCAGCTCAATGACTCATGGGAGTAATATGAAACAGGAACAGGGTTGGGAGCACACCGCTTCACCTCCCAGCAAGGTTCGCCCCTGGCATTGTGGTAAACGCAGTTTCAGTTACTTGCTTGCTTCAAGAGTGTTCGAGTGTTTCGCCACAGTTGGTGCAGATAGTGCTGATCTCTAGACACGTGTTTCTGGTTCTTTAACCGTCATCAGTAGAGATTACAGTCTTTCAAATGTGGGGTTTGCTGAGATGGCTGCCAACATCTTTCTCAGGTCCGGAACCTCTCACAGGCATGCGGGTGCTTCATCCACGAGTCGTCAGCTCAATGACTCTTGGGAGTACTATTAAACAGGAACAGGGGTGGGAGCACACCGCTTCACCTCCCAGCAAGGTTCGCCCCTGGCATTGTGGTAAATGCAGTTTCAGTTACTTGCTTGCTTCAAGAGTGTCGAGTGTTTCGCCACCGTTAGCGCAGATAGTGCTGATCTGTAGACACATGGTTCTGGTTCTTTAACCATTATCAGTAGAGATTACAGTCTTTCAAATGTGGGGTTTGCTGAGTAGGCTGCCAACATCTTTCTCAGGTCAGGTACCTCTCACAGGCATGTGGGTGCTTCATCCATGAGCTCATCAGCTCAATGACTCATGGGAGTACTATTAAACAGGAACAAGGGTGGGAGCACACCGCTTCACCTCCCAGCAAGGTTCGCCCCTAGCATTGTGGTAAATGCAGTTTCAGTTACTTGCTTGCTTCAAGAGTGTCGGGTGTTTCGCCACCGTTGGCGCAGATAGTGCTGATCTGTGGACACGTGGTTCTGGTTCTTTATCCGTCATCAGTAGAGATTACATTCTTTCAAATGTGGGGTTTGCTGAGTAGGCTGCCAACATCTTTCTCAGGTCCGGAACCTCTCACAGGCATGCAGGTGCTTCATCCATGAGCTCATCAGCTCAATGATTCATGGGAGTAATATTAAACAGGAACAGGGTTGGGTGCACACCGCTTCACCTCACAGCAAGGTTCGCCCCTGGTATTGTGGTAAATGCAGTTTCAGTTACTTGCTTGCTTCAAGAGTGTTTGAGTGTTTCGCCACAGTTGGCGCAGATAGTGCTGATCTCTAGACACGTGTTTCTGGTTCTTTAACCGTCATCAGTAGAGATTACAGTCTTTCAAATGTGGGGTTTGCTGAGTAGGCTGCCAACATCTTTCTCAGATCCGGAACCTCTCACAGGCATGCAGGGCTTCATCCACGAGCTTGTCAGCTCAATGACTCATGGGAGTACTATTAAACAGAAACAGGGGTGGGAGCACACCGCTTCACTTCCCAGCAAGGTTCGCCCCTGGCATTGTGGTAAATGCAGTTTCAGTTACTTGCTTGCTTCAAGAGTGTTCGAGTGTTTCGCCACAGTTGGCGCAGATAGTGCTGATCTCTAGACACGTGGTTGTGGTTCTTTAACTGTCATAGGTAGAGATTACAGTCTTTCAAATGTGGGGTTTGCTGAGTAGGCTGCCAACATCTTTCTCAGGTCAGGTATCTCTCACAGGCATGCAGGTGCTCAATCCTTGAGCTTGTCAGCTCAATGACTCACGGGAGTACTATTAAACAGGAACAGGGGTGGGAGCACACTGCTTCACCTCCCAGCAAGGTTCGCCCCTGGCATTGTGGTAAATGCAGTTTCAGTTACTTGCTTGCTTCAAGAGTGTTCGAGTGTTTCGCCACAGTTGGCGCAGATAGTGCTGATCTCTAGACACGTGTTTCTGGTTCTTTAATCGTCATCAGTAGAGATTACAGTCTTTCAAATGTGGAGATTTTTGCTAAGTAGGATGCCAACATCTTTCTCAGGTCCGGACCCTCTCACAGGCATGCGGGTGCCTCATCCACAAGCTCGTCAGCTCAATGACTCATGGGAGTACTATTAAACAGGAACAGGGGTGGGAGCACACCGCTTCACCTCCCAGCAAGGTTCACCCCTGGCATTGTGGTAAATGCAGTTTCAGTTACTTGCTTTCTTCAAGAGTGTTCGAGTGTTTCATCACAGTTGGCGCAGATAGTGCTGATCTCTAGACACGTGGTTCTGGTTCTCTAACTGTCATCAGTAGAGATTACAGTCTTTCAAATGTGGGGTTTGCTGAGTAGGCTGCCAACATCTTTCTCAGGTCAGGTACCTCTCACAGGCATGCGGGTGCATTATCCAAGAGCTCATCAGCTCAATGACTCATGGGAGTACTATTAAACAGGAACAGGGGTGGGAGCACACCGCTTAACCTCCCAGCAAGGTTCGCTCCTGGCATTGTGGTAAATGCAGTTTCAGTTACTTGCTTGCTTCAAGAGTGTCGAGTGTTTCACCACAGTTGGCGAAGATAGTGCTGATCTCTAGACATGTGGTTCTGGTTCTTTAACCGTCATCAGTGGAGATTACAGTCTTTCAAATGTGGGGTTTGCTAGTAGGCTGCCAACATCTTTCTCAGGTCAGGTACCTCTCACAGGCATGGGGGTGCTCAATCCACAAGCTCGTCAGCTCAATGACTCATGGGAGTACTATTAAATAGGAACAGGAGTGAGAGCACACCGCTTCACCTCCCAGCAAGGTTCGCCCCTGACATTGTGGTAATTGCAGTTTCAGTTACTTGCTTGCTTCAAGATTGTTCGAGTGTTTCGCCACAGTTGGCGCAGATAGTGCTGATCTCTAGACACGTGTTTCTGGTTGTTAAACCGTCATCAGTAGAGATTACAGTCTTTCAAATGTGGGGTTTGCTGACTAGGCTGCCAAAATCTTTCTCAGGTCAGGTACCTCTCACAGGCATGTGGGTGCCTCATCCACAAGCTCGTCAGCTCAATGACTCATGGGAGTACTATTAAACAGTAACAGGGGTGGGAGCACACCGCTTAACCTCCCAGCAAGGTTCGCCCCTGGCATTGTGGTAAATGCAGTTTCAGTTACTTGCTTGCTTCAAGAGTGTTCGAGAGTTTCGCCACAGTTGGCGCAGATAGTGTTGATCTCTAGACATGTGGTTCTGGTTCTTGAACTATCATAGGTAGAGATTACATTCTTTCAAATGTGGGGTTTGCTGACTAGGCTGCCAAAATCTTTCTCAGGTCAGGTACCTCTCACAGGCATGCGGGTGCCTCATCCACAAGCTCGTCAGCTCAATGACTCATGGGAGTACTATTAAACAGGAACAGGGGTGGGAGCACACCGCTTCACCTCCCAGCAAGGCTCACCCCTGGCAATGTGGTAAATGCAGTTTCAGTTACTTGCTTGCTTCAAGAGTGTTCGAGTGTTTCGCCACAGTTGGCGCAGATAGTGCTGATCTCTAGACACGTGTTTCTGGTTCTTTAACTGTCATCAGTAGAGATTACAGTCTTTGAAATTTTGGGTTTGCTGAGTGGGCTTCCAACATCTTTCTCAGGTCAGGTACCTCTCACAGGCATGCGGGTGCTTCATCCACGAGCTCATCAGCTCAATGACTCATGGGAGTACTATTGAACAGGAACAGGGGTGGGAGCACACCGCTACACCTCCCAGCAAGGTTCGCCCCTGGCATTGTGGTAAATGCAGTTTCAGTTACTTGCTTGTTCCAAGAGTGTTCGAGTATTTCGCCACAGTTGGCGCAGATAGTGCTGATCTCTAGACACGTGTTTCTGGTTCTTTAACCGTCATCAGTAGAGATTACAGTCTTTCAAATGTGAGGTTCGCTGAGTAGGCTGCCAACATCTTTCTCAGATCAGGTACCTCTCACAGGCAAGCGGGTGCTTCATCCACGAGCTCGTCAGCTCAATGACTCACGAGAGTACTATTAAACAGGAACAGGGGTGGGAGCACACCGCTTCACCTACCAGCAAGGTTCGCCCCTGGCATTGTGGTAAATGCAGTTTCGGTTACCTGCTTGCTTCAAGAGTGTTCAAGTGTTTCGCCACAGTTGGCGCAGATAGTGCTCATCTCTAGACACGTGTTTCTGGTTCTTTAACCGTCATCAGTAGAGATTACAGTCTAACAAATTTGGGGTTTGCTGAGTTGACTGCCAACATCTTTCTTAGGTCTGGTACCTTTCACAGGCATGTGGGTGCTTCATTCACAAGCTCGTCAGCTCAATAACTCACAGGAGTACTATTAAACAGGAACAGGGGTGGGAGGACAACACTTCACCTCCACCAAGGTTCGCCCCTGGCATTGTGGTAAATGCAGTTTCAGTTACTTGCTTGCTTCAAGAGTGTTCGAGTGTTTCGTCACAGTTGGCGCAGAAAGTGCTAATCCCTAGACACGTGGTTCTGGTTCTTTAACCGTCATCAGTAGAGATTACAGTCTTTCAAATGTGGGGTTTGCTGAGTATGCTGTCAACATCTTTTTCAGGTCAGGTACCTCTCACAGGCAAGCGTGTGCTTCATCCACGAGCTCGTCAGCTCAATGACTCACGAGAGTACTATTAAACAGGAACAGGGGTGGGAGCACACCGCTTCACCTCCCAGCAAGGCTCACCCCTGGCATTGTGGTAAATGCAGTTTCAGTTACTTGCTTTCTTCAAGAGTGTTCGAGTGTTTCGCCACAGTTGGCGCAGATAGTGCTGATCTCTAGACACGTGTTTCTGGTTCTTTAACTGTCATCAGTAGAGATTACAGTCTTTGAAATTTTGGGTTTGCTGAGTGGGCTTCACACATCTTTCTCAGGTCTGGTACCTCTCACAGGCATGCGGGTGCCTCATCCACAAGCTCGTCAGCACAATGACTCATGGGAGTACTATTAAACAGTAACAGGGGTGGGAGCACACCGCTTAACCTCCCAGCAAGGTTCGCCCCTGGCATTGTGGTAAATGCAGTTTCAGTTACTTGCTTGCTTCAAGAGTGTTCGAGAGTTTCGCCACAGTTGGCGCAGATAGTGTTGATCTCTAGACATGTGGTTCTGGTTCTTGAACTATCATAGGTAGAGATTACATTCTTTCAAATGTGGGGTTTGCTGAGTAGGCTGCCAACATCTTTCCCAGGTCAGGTACCTCTCACAGGCATGCGGATGCTTCATCCACTAGCTCGTCAGCTCAATGACTCATGGGAGTACTATTAAAGAGTAACAGGGGTGGGAGCACACCGCTTAACCTCCCAGCAAGGTCCACCCCTGGCATTGTGGTAAATGCAGTTTCAGTTACTTGCTTGCTTCAAGAGTGTTCGAGTGTTTCGCCACAGTTGGCGCAGATAGTGCTGATCTCTAGACACGTGTTTCTGGTTCTTTAACCATCATCAGTAGAGATTACAGTCTTTGAAATTTGGGGTTTGCTGAGTAGGCTGCCAACATCTTTTTCAGGTCAGGTACCTCTCACAGGCATGCGGGTGCTTCATCCACCAGCTCGTCAGCTCAATGACTCACGGGAGAACTATTAAACCAGAACAGGGGTGGGAGCACACCGCTTCACCTCCCAGCAAGGTTCGCCCCTGGCATTGTGGTAAATGCAGTTTCGGTTACTTGCTTGCTTCAAGAGTGTTTGAGTGTTTCGCCACAGTTGGCGCAGATAGTGCTGATCTCTATACACGTGTTTCTGGTTCTTTAATCGTCATCAGTAGAGATTACAGTCTTTCAAATGTGGAGATTTTTGCTAAGTAGGATGCCAACATCTTTCTCAGGTCCGGTACCTCTCACAGGCATGCGGGTGCCTCATCCACAAGCTCGTCATCTCAATGACTCATGGGAGTACTATTAAACAGGAACAGGGGTGGGAGCACACCGCTTCACCTCCCAGCAAGGTTCACCCCTGGCATTGTGGTAAATGCAGTTTTAGTTACTTGCTTGCTTCAAGAGTGTTCGAGTGTTTCATCACAGTTGGCGCAGATAGTGCTGATCTCTAGACACATGGTTCTGGTTCTCTAACTGTCATCAGTAGAGATTACAGTCTTTCAAATGTGGGGTTTGCTGAGTAGGCTGCCAACATCTTTCTCAGGTCAGGTACCTCTCACAGGCATGCGGGTGCATTATCCAAGAGCTCATCAGCTCAATGACTCATGGGAGTACTATTAAACAGGAACAGGGGTGGGAGCACACCGCTTAACCTCCCAGCAAGGTTCGCTCCTGGCATTGTGGTAAATGCAGTTTCAGTTACTTGCTTGCTTCAAGAGTGTCGAGTGTTTCACCACAGTTGGCGCAGATAGTGCTGATCCCTAGACATGTGGTTCTGGTTCTTTAACCGTCATCAGTGGAGATTACAGTCTTTCAAATGTGGGGTTTGCTAGTAGGCTGCCAACATCTTTCTCAGGTCAGGTACCTCTCACAGGCATGGGGGTGCTCAATCCACAAGCTCGTCAGCTCAATGACTCATGGGAGTACTATTAAATAGGAACAGGAGGGAGAGCACACCGCTTCACCTCCCAGCAAGGTTCGCCCCTGACATTGTGGTAATTGCAGTTTCAGTTACTTGCTTGCTTCAAGATTGTTCGAGTGTTTCGCCACAGTTGGCGCAGATAGTGCTGATCTCTAGACACGTGTTTCTGGTTGTTAAACCGTCATCAGTAGAGATTACAATCTTTCAAATGTGGGGCTTGCTGAGTAGGCTGCCAACATCTTTCTCAGGTCAGGTACCTCTCACAGGCATGCGGGTGCTTCATCCACGAGCTTGTCAGCTCAATGACTCATGTGAGTACTATTAAACAGGAACAGGGGTTGGAGCACACCGCTTCACCTCCCAGCAAGGTTCGCCCCTGGCATTGTGGTAAATGCAGTTTCAGTTACTTGCTTGCTTCAAGAGTGTTCGAGTGTTTCGCCACATTTGGCGCAGATAGTGCTGATCTCTAGACACGTGGTTCTGGTTCTCTAACTTTCATAGGTAGAGATTACAGTCTTTCAAATGTGGGGTTTGCTGAGTAGGCTGCCAACATCCTTCTCAGGTCAGGTACCTCTCACAGGCATGCGGGTGCTTCATCCACGAGCTCGTCAGATCATTGACTCACAGGAGTACTATTAAACAGGACCAGGGGTGGGAGCATACCGCTTCACCTCCCAGCAAGATTCGCCCCTGACATTGTGGTAATTGCAGTTTCAGTTACTTGCTTGCTTCAAGAGCGTTCGAGTGTTTCGCCACAGTTGGCGCAGATAGTGCTGATCTCTAGACACGTGTTTCTGGTTCTTTAACCATCATCAGTAGAGATTACAGTCTTTCAAATGTGGGGTTTGCTGAGTAGGCTGCCAACATCTTTCTCAGGTCCGGAACCTCTCACAGGCATGCGGGTGCTTCATCCACGAGTCGTCAGCTCAATGACTCATGGGAGTACTATTAAACAAGAACAAGGGTGGGAGCACACCGCTTCACTTCCCAGCAAGGTTCGCCCCTGGCATTGTGGTAAATGCAGTTTCAGTTACTTGCTTTCTTCAAGAGTGTTCGAGTGTTTCGCCACAGTTGGCGCAGATAGTGCTGATCTCTAGACACGTGTTTCTGGTTCTTTAACCGTCATCAGTAGAGATTACAGTCTTTCAAATGTGGGGTTTACTGAGTAGGCTGCCAACATCTTTCTCAGGTCCGGAACCTCTCACAGGCATGCGGGTGCTTCATCCATGAGCTCATCAGCTCAATGACTCATGGGAGTACTATTAAACAGGAACAGGGGTGGGAGCACACCGCTTCACCTCCCAGCAAGGTTCACCCCTGGCATTGTGGTAAATGCAGTTTCAGTTACTTGCTTGCTTCAAGAGTGTTCGAGTGTTTCGTCACAGTTGGCGCAGATAGTGCTTATCTCTAGACAAGTGGTTCTGGTTCTCTAACTGTCATAGGTTGAGATTACAGTCTTTCAAATGTGGGGTTTGCTAAGTAGGCTGCCAACATCTTTCTTAGGTCAGGTACCTCTCACAGGCATGCGGGTGCTTCATCCACGAGCTCGTCAGATCATTGACTCACAGGAGTACTATTAAACAGGACCAGGGGTGGGAGCACACCGCTTCACCTCCCAGCAAGATTCGCCCCTGACATTGTGGTAATTGCAGTTTCAGTTACTTGCTTGCTTCAAGAGTGTTCGAGAGTTTCGCCACAGTTGGCGCAGATAGTGTTGATCTCTAGACATGTGGTTCTGGTTCTTGAACTATCATAGGTAGAGATTACATTCTTTCAAATGTGGGGTTTGCTGACTAGGCTGCCAAAATCTTTCTCAGGTCAGGTACCTCTCACAGGCATGCGGGTGCATTATCCAAGAGCTCATCAGCTCAATGACTCATGGGAGTACTATTAAACAGGAACAGGGGTGGGAGCACACCGCTTAACCTCCCAGCAAGGTTCGCTCCTGGCATTGTGGTAAATGCAGTTTCAGTTACTTGCTTGCTTCAAGAGTGTCGAGTGTTTCACCACAGTTGGCGCAGATAGTGCTGATCTCTAGACATGTGGTTCTGGTTCTTTAACCGTCATCAGTAGAGATTACAGTCTTTCAAATGTGGGGTTTGCTAGTAGGCTGCCAACATCTTTCTCAGGTCAGGTACCTCTCACAGGCATGGGGGTGCTCAATCCACAAGCTCGTCAGCTCAATGACTCATGGGAGTACTATTAAATAGGAACAGGAGTGAGAGCACACCGCTTCACCTCCCAGCAAGGTTCGCCCCTGACATTGTGGTAATTGCAGTTTCAGTTACTTGCTTGCTTCAAGATTGTTCGAGTATTTCGCCACAGTTGGCGCAGATAGTGCTGATCTCTAGACACGTGTTTCTGGTTGTTAAACCGTCATCAGTAGAGATTACAGTCTTTCAAATGTGGGGCTTGCTGAGTAGGCTGCCAACATCTTTCTCAGGTCAGGTACCTCTCACAGGCATGCGGGTGCTTCATCCACGAGCTTGTCAGCTCAATGACTCATGGGAGTACTATTAAACAGGAACAGGGGTTGGAGCACACCGCTTCATCTCCCAGCAAGGTTCGCCCCTGGCATTGTGGTAAATGCAGTTTCAGTTACTAGCTTGCTTCGAGAGTGTTGAGTGTTTCGCCACCGTTAGCGCAGATAGTGCTGATCTGTAGACACATGGTTCTGGTTCTTTAACCATTATCAGTAGAGATTACAGTCTTTCAAATGTGGGGTTTGCTGAGTAGGCTGCCAACATCTTTCTCAGGTCAGGTACCTCTCACAGGCATGTGGGTGCTTCATCCATGAGCTCATCAGCTCAATGACTCATGGGAGTACTATTAAACAGGAACAAGGGTGGGAGCACACCGCTTCACCTCCCAGCAAGGTTCGCCCCTGGCATTGTGGTAAATGCAGTTTCAGTTACTTGCTTGCTTCAAGAGTGTCGGGTGTTTCGCCACCGTTGGCGCAGATAGTGCTGATCTGTAGACACGTCTTTCTGGTTCTTTATCCGTCATCAGTAGAGATTACAGTCTTTCAAATGTGGGGTTTGCTGAGTAGGCTGCCAACATCTTTCTCAGGTCAGGTACCTCTCACAGGCATGCGGGTGCTTCATCCATGAGCTCATCAGCTCAATGACTCATGGGAGTACTATTAAACAGGAACAAGGGTGGGAGCACACCGCTTCACCTCCCAGCAATGTTCGCCCCTGGCATTGTGGTAAATGCAGTTTCAGTTAGTTGCTTGCTTCAAGAGTGTTCGAGTGTTTCGCTACAGTTGGCGCAGATAGTGATGATCTGTAGACACGTGTTTCTGGTTCTTTAACCGTCATCAGTAGAGATTACAGTGTTTCAAATGTGGGGTTTGCTGAGTAGGCTGCCAACATATTTCTCAGGTCAGGTACCTCTCACAGGCATGCGGGTGCTTTATCCACGAGCTCGTCAGCTCAATGACTCATGGGAGTACTATTAAACAGGAACAGGGGTGGGAGCACACCGCTTCACCTCCCAGCAAGGTTCACCCCTGGCATTGTGGTAAATGCAGTTTCAGTTACTTGCTTGCTTCAAGAGTGTTCGAGTGTTTCGTCACAGTTGGCGCAGATAGTGCTTATCTCTAGACACGTGGTTCTGGTTCTCTAACTGTCATAGGTAGAGATTACAGTCTTTCAAATGTGGGGTTTGCTGAGTAGGCTGCCAACATCTTTCTTAGGTCAGGTACCTCTCACAGGCATGCAGGTGCTTCATCCACGAGCTCGTCAGATCATTGACTCACAGGAGTACTATTAAACAGGACCAGGGGTGGGAGCACACCGCTTCACCTCCCAGCAAGATTTGCCGCTGACATTGTGGTAATTGCAGTTTCAGTTACTTGCTTGCTTCAAGAGCGTTCGAGTATTTCGCCACAGTTGGCGCAGATAGTGCCGATCTCTAGACACGTGTTTCTGGTTCTTTAACTGTCATCAGTAGAGATTACAGTCTTTCAAATGTGGGGTTTGCTGAGTAGGCTGCCAACATCTTTCTCAGGTCCGGAACCTCTCACAGGCATGCAGGTGCTTCATCCACGAGCTTGTCAGCTCAATGACTCACGGGAGTACTATTAAACAGGAACAGGGGTGGGAGCACACTGCTTCACCTCCCAGCAAGGTTCGCCCCTGGCATTGTGGTATATGCAGTTTCAGTTACTTGCTTGCTTCAAGAGTGTTTGAGTGTTTCGCCACAGTTGGCGCAGATAGTGCTGATCTCTAGACACGTGTTTCTGGTTCTTTAACCGTCATCAGTAGAGATTACAGTCTTTCAAATTTTGGGTTTGCTGAGTAGGCTGCCAACATCTTTCTCAGATCCGGAACCTCTCACAGGCATGCGGGTGCTTCATCCACGAGCTTGTCAGCTCAATGACTCATGGGAGTACTATTAAACAGAAACAGGGGTGGGAGCACACCGCTTCACTTACCAGCAAGGTTCACCCCTGGCATTGTGGTAAATGCAGTTTCAGTTACTTGCTTGCTTCAAGAGTGTTCGAGTGTTTCGCCACAGTTGGCGCAGATAGTGCTGATCTCTAGACACGTGGTTGTGGTTCTTTAACTGTCATAGGTAGAGATTACAGTCTTTCAAATGTGGGGTTTGCTGAGTAGGCTGCCAACATCTTTCTCAGGTCAGGTATCTCTCACAGGCATGCGGGTGCTCAATCAACGAGCTTGTCAGCTCAATGACTCACGGGAGTACTATTAAACAGGAACAGGGGTGGGAGCACACTGCTTCACCTCCCAGCAAGGTTCCCCCCTGACATTGTGGTAATTGCAGTTTCAGTTACTTGCTTGCTTCAAGAGTGTTCGAGTGTTTCGCCACAGTTGGTGCAGATAGTGCTGATCTCTAGACACGTGTTTCTGGTTGTTGAACCGTCATCAGTAGAGATTACAGTCTTTCAAATGTGGGGTTTGCTCAGTAGGCTGCCAACATCTTTCTCAGTTCAGGTACCTCTCACAGGCATGCGGGTGCTTCATCCACGAGCTTGTCAGCTCAATGACTCATGGGAGTACTATTAAACAGAAACAGGGGTGGGAGCACACCGCTTCACCTCCCAGCAAGGTTCGCCCCTGGCATTGTGGTAAATGTAGTTTCAGTTACTTGCTTGCTTCAAGAGTGTTCGAGTGTTTCGCCACAGTTGGCGCAGATAGTGCTGATCTCTAGACACGTGTTTCTGGTTCTTTAATCGTCATCAGTAGAGATTACAGTCTTTCAAATGTGGAGATTTTTGCTAAGTAGGATGCCAACATCTTTCTCAGGTCCGGTACCTCTCACAGGCATGCGGGTGCCTCATCCACAAGCTCGTCAGCTCAATGACTCATGGGAGTACTATTAAACAGGAACAGGGGTGGGAGCACACCGCTTCACCTCCCAGCAAGGTTCACCCCTGGCATTGTGGTAAATGCAGTTTCAGTTACTTGCTTGCTTCAAGAGTGTTCGAGTGTTTCATCACAGTTGGCGCAGATAGTGCTGATCTCTAGACACGTGGTTCTGGTTCTCTAACTGTCATCAGTAGAGATTACAGTCTTTCAAATGTGGGGTTTGCTGAGTAGGCTGCCAACATCTTTCTCAGGTCAGGTACCTCTCACAGGCATGCGGGTGCATTATCCAAGAGCTCATCAGCTCAATGACTCATGGGAGTACTATTAAACAGGAACAGGGGTGGGAGCACACCGCTTAACCTCCCAGCAAGGTTCGCTCCTGGCATTGTGGTAAATGCAGTTTCAGTTACTTGCTTGCTTCAAGAGTGTCGAGTGTTTCACCACAGTTGGCGCAGATAGTGCTGATCTCTAGACATGTGGTTCTGGTTCTTTAACCGTCATCAGTGGAGATTACAGTCTTTAAAATGTGGGGTTTGCTAGTAGGCTGCCAACATCTTTCTCAGGTCAGGTACCTCTCACAGGCAAGGGGGTGCTCAATCCACAAGCTCGTCAGCTCAATGACTCATGGGAGTACTATTAAATAGGAACAGGAGTGAGAGCACACCGCTTCACCTCCCAGCAAGGTTCGCCCCTGACATTGTGGTAATTGCAGTTTCAGTTACTTGCTTGCTTCAAGATTGTTCGAGTGTTTCGCCACAGTTGGCGAAGATAGTGCTGATCTCTAGACACGTGTTTCTGGTTGTTAAACCGTCATCAGTAGAGATTACAGTCTTTCAAATGTGGGGCTTGCAGAGTAGGCTGCCAACATCTTTCTCAGGTCAGGTACCTCTCACAGGCATGCGGGTGCTTCATCCACAAGCTTGTCAGCTCAATGGCTCATGGGAGTACTATTAAACAGGAACAGGAGTTGGAGCACACCGCTTCACCTCCCAGCAAGGTTCGCACCTGGCATTGTGGTGAATGCAGTTTTAGTTATTTGCTTGCTTCAAGAGTGTTCGAGTGTTTCACCACATTTGGCGCAGATAGTGCTGATCTCTAGACACGTGGTTCTGGTTCTCTAACTGTCATAGGTAGAGATTACAGTCTTTCAAATGTGGGGTTTGCTGAGTAGGCTGCCAACATCCTTCTCAGGTCAGGTACCTCTCACAGGCATGCGGGTGCTTCATCCACGAGCTCGTCAGATCATTGACTCACAGGAGTACTATTAAACAGGACCAGGGGTGGGAGCACACCGCTTCACCTCCCAGCAAGATTCGCCCCTGACATTGTGGTAATTGCAGTTTCAGTTACTTGCTTGCTTCAAGAGCGTTCGAGTGTTTCGCCACATTTGGCGCAGATAGTGCTGATCTCTAGACAGGTGGTTCTGGTTCTCTAACTGTCATAGGTAGAGATTACAGTCTTTCAAATGTGGGGTTTGCTGAGTAGGCTGCCAACATCCTTCTCAGGTCAGGAACCTCTCACAGGCATGCGGGTGCTTCATCCATGAGCTCATCAGCTCAATGACTCATGGGAGTAATATGAAACAGGAACAGGGTTGGGAGCACACCGCTTCACCTCCCAGCAAGGTTCGCCCCTGGCATTGTGGTAAACGCAGTTTCAGTTACTTGCTTGCTTCAAGAGTGTTCGAGTGTTTCGCCACAGTTGGTGCAGATAGTGCTGATCTCTAGACACGTGTTTCTGGTTCTTTAACCGTCATCAGTAGAGATTACAGTCTTTCAAATGTGGGGTTTGCTGAGATGGCTGCCAACATCTTTCTCAGGTCCGGAACCTCTCACAGGCATGCGGGTGCTTCATCCACGAGTCGTCAGCTCAATGACTCTTGGGAGTACTATTAAACAGGAACAGGGGTGGGAGCACACCGCTTCACCTCCCAGCAAGGTTCGCCCCTGGCATTGTGGTAAATGCAGTTTCAGTTACTTGCTTGCTTCAAGAGTGTCGAGTGTTTCGCCACCGTTAGCGCAGATAGTGCTGATCTGTAGACACATGGTTCTGGTTCTTTAACCATTATCAGTAGAGATTACAGTCTTTCAAATGTGGGGTTTGCTGAGTAGGCTGCCAACATCTTTCTCAGGTCAGGTACCTCTCACAGGCATGTGGGTGCTTCATCCATGAGCTCATCAGCTCAATGACTCATGGGAGTACTATTAAACAGGAACAAGGGTGGGAGCACACCGCTTCACCTCCCAGCAAGGTTCGCCCCTAGCATTGTGGTAAATGCAGTTTCAGTTACTTGCTTGCTTCAAGAGTGTCGGGTGTTTCGCCACCGTTGGCGCAGATAGTGCTGATCTGTGGACACGTGGTTCTGGTTCTTTATCCGTCATCAGTAGAGATTACATTCTTTCAAATGTGGGGTTTGCTGAGTAGGCTGCCAACATCTTTCTCAGGTCAGGTACCTCTCACAGGCATGCGGGTGCTTCATCCATGAGCTCATCAGCTCAATGACTCATGGGAGTACTATTAAACAGGAACAAGGGTGGGAGCACACCGCTTCACCTCCCAGCAATGTTCGCCCCTGGCATTGTGGTAAATGCAGTTTCAGTTACTTGCTTGCTTCAAGAGTGTTCGAGGGTTTCGCTACAGTTGGCGCAGATAGTGATGATCTGTAGACACGTGTTTCTGGTTCTTTAACCGTCATCAGTAGAGATTACAGTGTTTCAAATGTGGAGATTTTTGCTAAGTAGGATGCCAACATCTTTCTCAGGTCCGGTACCTCTCACAGGCATGCGGGTGCCTCATCCACAAGCTCGTCAGCTCAATGACTCATGGGAGTACTATTAAACAGGAACAGGGGTGGGAGCACACCGCTTCACCTCCCAGCAAGGTTCACCCCTGGCATTGTGGTAAATGCAGTTTCAGTTACTTGCTTGCTTCAAGAGTGTTCGAGTGTTTCATCACAGTTGGCGCAGATAGTGCTGATCTCTAGACACGTGGTTCTGGTTCTCTAACTGTCATCAGTAGAGATTACAGTCTTTCAAATGTGGGGTTTGCTGAGTAGGCTGCCAACATCTTTCTCAGGTCAGGTACCTCTCACAGGCATGCGGGTGCATTATCCAAGAGCTCATCAGCTCAATGACTCATGGGAGTACTATTAAACAGGAACAGGGGTGGGAGCACACCGCTTAACCTCCCAGCAAGGTTCGCTCCTGGCATTGTGGTAAATGCAGTTTCAGTTACTTGCTTGCTTCAAGAGTGTCGAGTGTTTCACCACAGTTGGCGCAGATAGTGCTGATCTCTAGACATGTGGTTCTGGTTCTTTAACCGTCATCAGTGGAGATTACAGTCTTTCAAATGTGGGGTTTGCTAGTAGGCTGCCAACATCTTTCTCAGGTCAGGTACCTCTAACAGGCAAGGGGGTGCTCAATCCACAAGCTCGTCAGCTCAATGACTCATGGGAGTACTATTAAATAGGAACAGGAGTGAGAGCACACCGCTTCACCTCCCAGCAAGGTTCGCCCCTGACATTGTGGTAATTGCAGTTTCAGTTACTTGCTTGCTTCAAGATTGTTCGAGTGTTTCGCCACAGTTGGCGAAGATAGTGCTGATCTCTAGACACGTGTTTCTGGTTGTTAAACCGTCATCAGTAGAGATTACAGTCTTTCAAATGTGGGGCTTGCAGAGTAGGCTGCCAACATCTTTCTCAGGTCAGGTACCTCTCACAGGCATGCGGGTGCTTCATCCACAAGCTTGTCAGCTCAATGGCTCATGGGAGTACTATTAAACAGGAACAGGAGTTGGAGCACACCGCTTCACCTCCCAGCAAGGTTCGCACCTGGCATTGTGGTGAATGCAGTTTTAGTTATTTGCTTGCTTCAAGAGTGTTCGAGTGTTTCACCACATTTGGCGCAGATAGTGCTGATCTCTAGACACGTGGTTCTGGTTCTCTAACTGTCATAGGTAGAGATTACAGTCTTTCAAATGTGGGGTTTGCTGAGTAGGCTGCCAACATCCTTCTCAGGTCAGGTACCTCTCACAGGCATGCGGGTGCTTCATCCACGAGCTCGTCAGATCATTGACTCACAGGAGTACTATTAAACAGGACCAGGGGTGGGAGCACACCGCTTCACCTCCCAGCAAGATTCGCCCCTGACATTGTGGTAATTGCAGTTTCAGTTACTTGCTTGCTTCAAGAGCGTTCGAGTGTTTCGCCACATTTGGCGCAGATAGTGCTGATCTCTAGACAGGTGGTTCTGGTTCTCTAACTGTCATAGGTAGAGATTACAGTCTTTCAAATGTGGGGTTTGCTGAGTAGGCTGCCAACATCCTTCTCAGGTCAGGAACCTCTCACAGGCATGCGGGTGCTTCATCCATGAGCTCATCAGCTCAATGACTCATGGGAGTAATATGAAACAGGAACAGGGTTGGGAGCACACCGCTTCACCTCCCAGCAAGGTTCGCCCCTGGCATTGTGGTAAACGCAGTTTCAGTTACTTGCTTGCTTCAAGAGTGTTCGAGTGTTTCGCCACAGTTGGTGCAGATAGTGCTGATCTCTAGACACGTGTTTCTGGTTCTTTAACCGTCATCAGTAGAGATTACAGTCTTTCAAATGTGGGGTTTGCTGAGATGGCTGCCAACATCTTTCTCAGGTCCGGAACCTCTCACAGGCATGCGGGTGCTTCATCCACGAGTCGTCAGCTCAATGACTCTTGGGAGTACTATTAAACAGGAACAGGGGTGGGAGCACACCGCTTCACCTCCCAGCAAGGTTCGCCCCTGGCATTGTGGTAAATGCAGTTTCAGTTACTTGCTTGCTTCAAGAGTGTCGAGTGTTTCGCCACCGTTAGCGCAGATAGTGCTGATCTGTAGACACATGGTTCTGGTTCTTTAACCATTATCAGTAGAGATTACAGTCTTTCAAATGTGGGGTTTGCTGAGTAGGCTGCCAACATCTTTCTCAGGTCAGGTACCTCTCACAGGCATGTGGGTGCTTCATCCATGAGCTCATCAGCTCAATGACTCATGGGAGTACTATTAAACAGGAACAAGGGTGGGAGCACACCGCTTCACCTCCCAGCAAGGTTCGCCCCTAGCATTGTGGTAAATGCAGTTTCAGTTACTTGCTTGCTTCAAGAGTGTCGGGTGTTTCGCCACCGTTGGCGCAGATAGTGCTGATCTGTGGACACGTGGTTCTGGTTCTTTATCCGTCATCAGTAGAGATTACATTCTTTCAAATGTGGGGTTTGCTGAGTAGGCTGCCAACATCTTTCTCAGGTCAGGTACCTCTCACAGGCATGCGGGTGCTTCATCCATGAGCTCATCAGCTCAATGACTCATGGGAGTACTATTAAACAGGAACAAGGGTGGGAGCACACCGCTTCACCTCCCAGCAATGTTCGCCCCTGGCATTGTGGTAAATGCAGTTTCAGTTACTTGCTTGCTTCAAGAGTGTTCGAGGGTTTCGCTACAGTTGGCGCAGATAGTGATGATCTGTAGACACGTGTTTCTGGTTCTTTAACCGTCATCAGTAGAGATTACAGTGTTTCAAATGTGGAGATTTTTGCTAAGTAGGATGCCAACATCTTTCTCAGGTCCGGTACCTCTCACAGGCATGCGGGTGCCTCATCCACAAGCTCGTCAGCTCAATGACTCATGGGAGTACTATTAAACAGGAACAGGGGTGGGAGCACACCGCTTCACCTCCCAGCAAGGTTCACCCCTGGCATTGTGGTAAATGCAGTTTCAGTTACTTGCTTGCTTCAAGAGTGTTCGAGTGTTTCATCACAGTTGGCGCAGATAGTGCTGATCTCTAGACACGTGGTTCTGGTTCTCTAACTGTCATCAGTAGAGATTACAGTCTTTCAAATGTGGGGTTTGCTGAGTAGGCTGCCAACATCTTTCTCAGGTCAGGTACCTCTCACAGGCATGCGGGTGCATTATCCAAGAGCTCATCAGCTCAATGACTCATGGGAGTACTATTAAACAGGAACAGGGGTGGGAGCACACCGCTTAACCTCCCAGCAAGGTTCGCTCCTGGCATTGTGGTAAATGCAGTTTCAGTTACTTGCTTGCTTCAAGAGTGTCGAGTGTTTCACCACAGTTGGCGCAGATAGTGCTGATCTCTAGACATGTGGTTCTGGTTCTTTAACCGTCATCAGTGGAGATTACAGTCTTTCAAATGTGGGGTTTGCTAGTAGGCTGCCAACATCTTTCTCAGGTCAGGTACCTCTAACAGGCAAGGGGGTGCTCAATCCACAAGCTCGTCAGCTCAATGACTCATGGGAGTACTATTAAATAGGAACAGGAGTGAGAGCACACCGCTTCACCTCCCAGCAAGGTTCGCCCCTGACATTGTGATAATTGCAGTTTCAGTTACTTGCTTGCTTCAAGATTGTTCGAGTGTTTCGCCACAGTTGGCGCAGATAGTGCTGATCTCTAGACACGTGTTTCTGGTTGTTAAACCGTCATCAGTAGAGATTACAGTCTTTCAAATGTGGGGCTTGCTGAGTAGGCTGCCAACATCTTTCTCAGGTCAGGTCCCTCTCACAGGCATGCGGGTGCTTCATCCACGAGCTTGTCAGCTCAATGGCTCATGGGAGTACTATTAAACAGGAACAGGGGTTGGAGCACACCGCTTCACCTCCCAGCAAGGTTCGCACCTGGCATTGTGGTGAATGCAGTTTTAGTTATTTGCTTGCTTCAAGAGTGTTCGAGTGTTTCACCACATTTGGCGCAGATAGTGCTGATCTCTAGACACGTGGTTCTGGTTCTCTAACTGTCATAGGTAGAGATTACAGTCTTTCAAATGTGGGGTTTGCTGAGTAGGCTGCCAACATCCTTCTCAGGTCAGGTACCTCTCACAGGCATGCGGGTGCTTCATCCACGAGCTCGTCAGATCATTGACTCACAGGAGTACTATTAAACAGGACCAGGGGTGGGAGCACACCGCTTCACCTCCCAGCAAGATTCGCCCCTGACATTGTGGAAATTGCAGTTTCAGTTACTTGCTTGCTTCAAGAGCGTTCGAGTGTTTCGCCACATTTGGCGCAGATAGTGCTGATCTCTAGACAGGTGGTTCTGGTTCTCTAACTGTCATAGGTAGAGATTACAGTCTTTCAAATGTGGGGTTTGCTGAGTAGGCTGCCAACATCCTTCTCAGGTCAGGAACCTCTCACAGGCATGCGGGTGCTTCATCCATGAGCTCATCAGCTCAATGACTCATGGGAGTAATATGAAACAGGAACAGGGTTGGGAGCACACCGCTTCACCTCCCAGCAAGGTTCGCCCCTGGCATTGTGGTAAACGCAGTTTCAGTTACTTGCTTGCTTCAAGAGTGTTCGAGTGTTTCGCCACAGTTGGTGCAGATAGTGCTGATCTCTAGACACGTGTTTCTGGTTCTTTAACCGTCATCAGTAGAGATTACAGTCTTTCAAATGTGGGGTTTGCTGAGTAGGCTGCCAACATCTTTCTCAGGTCCGGAACCTCTCACAGGCATGCGGGTGCTTCATCCACGAGTCGTCAGCTCAATGACTCTTGGGAGTACTATTAAACAGGAACAGGGGTGGGAGCACACCGCTTCACCTCCCAGCAAGGTTCGCCCCTGGCATTGTGGTAAATGCAGTTTCAGTTACTTGCTTGCTTCAAGAGTGTCGAGTGTTTCGCCACCGTTAGCGCAGATAGTGCTGATCTGTAGACACATGGTTCTGGTTCTTTAACCATTATCAGTAGAGATTACAGTCTTTCAAATGTGGGGTTTGCTGAGTAGGCTGCCAACATCTTTCTCAGGTCAGGTACCTCTCACAGGCATGTGGGTGCTTCATCCATGAGCTCATCAGCTCAATGACTCATGGGAGTACTATTAAACAGGAACAAGGGTGGGAGCACACCGCTTCACCTCCCAGCATGTTTCGCCCCTAGCATTGTGGTAAATGCAGTTTCAGTTACTTGCTTGCTTCAAGAGTGTCGGGTGTTTCGCCACCGTTGGCGCAGATAGTGCTGATCTGTAGACACGTGGTTCTGGTTCTTTATCCGTCATCAGTAGAGATTACATTCTTTCAAATGTGGGGTTTGCTGAGTAGGCTGCCAACATTTTTCTCAGGTCAGGTACCTCTCACAGGCATGCGGGTGCTTCATCCATGAGCTCATCAGCTCAATGACTCATGGGAGTACTATTAAACAGGAACAAGGGTGGGAGCACACCGCTTCACCTCCCAGCAATGTTCGCCCCTGGCATTGTGGTAAATGCAGTTTCAGTTACTTGCTTGCTTCAAGAGTGTTCGAGGGTTTCGCTACAGTTGGCGCAGATAGTGATGATCTGTAGACACGTGTTTCTGGTTCTTTAACCATCATCAGTAGAGATTACAGTGTTTCAAATGTGGGGTTTGCTGAGTAGGCTGCCAACATATTTCTCAGGTCAGGTACCTCTCACAGGCATGCGGGTGCTTTATCCACGAACTCGTCAGCTCAATGACTCATGGGAGTACTATTAAACAGGAACAGGGGTGGGAGCACACCGCTTCACCTCCCAGCAAGGTTCACCCCTGGCATTGTGGTAAATGCAGTTTCAGTTACTTGCTTGCTTCAAGAGTGTTCGAGTGTTTCGTCACAGTTGGCGCAGATAGTGCTTATCTCTAGACACGTGGTTCTGGTTCTCTAACTGTCATAGGTAGAGATTACAGTCTTTCAAATGTGGGGTTTGCTGAGTAGGCTGCCAACATCTTTCTTAGGTCAGGTACCTCTCACAGGCATGCGGGTGCTTCATCCACGAGCTCGTCAGATCATTGACTCACAGGAGTACTATTAAACAGGACCAGGGGTGGGAGCACACCGCTTCACCTCCCAGCAAGATTCGCCCCTGACATTGTGGTAATTGCAGTTTCAGTTACTTGCTTCCTTCAAGAGCGTTCGAGTATTTCGCCACAGTTGGCGCAGATAGTGCTGATCTCTAGACACGTGTTTCTGGTTCTTTAACTGTCATCAGTAGAGATTACAGTCTTTCAAATGTGGGGTTTGCTGAGTAGGCTGCCAACATCTTTCTCAGGTCCGGAACCTCTCACAGGCATGCAGGTGCTTCATACATGAGCTCATCAGCTCAATGACTCATGGGAGTAATATTAAACAGGAACAGGGTTGGGTGCACACCGCTTCACCTCACAGCAAGGTTCGCCCCTGGCATTGTGGTAAATGCAGTTTCAGTTACTTGCTTGCTTCAAGAGTGTTTGAGTGTTTCGCCACAGTTGGCGCAGATAGTGCTGATCTCTAGACACGTGTTTCTGGTTCTTTAACAGTCATCAGTAGAGATTACAGTCTTTCAAATTTGGGGTTTGCTGAGTAGGCTGCCAACATCTTTCTCAGATCCGGAACCTCTCACAGGCATGCGGGTGCTTCATCCACGAGCTTGTCAGCTCAATGACTCATGGGAGTACTATTAAACAGAAACAGGGGTGGGAGCACACCGCTTCACTTCCCAGCAAGGTTCGCCCCTGGCATTGTGGTAAATGCAGTTTCAGTTACTTGCTTGCTTCAAGAGTGTTCGTGTGTTTCGCCACAGTTGACGCAGATAGTGCTGATCTCTAGACACGTGGTTGTGGTTCTTTAACTGTCATAGGTAGAGATTACAGTCTTTCAAATGTGGGGTTTGCTGAGTAGGCTGCCAACATCTTTCTCAGGTCATGTATCTCTCACAGGCATGCGGGTGCTCAATCCACGAGCTTGTCAGCTCAATGACTCACGGGAGTACTATTAAACAGGAACAGGGGTGGGAGCACACTGCTTCACCTCCCAGCAAGGTTCCCCCCTGACATTGTGGTAATTGCAGTTTCAGTTACTTGCTTGCTTCAAGAGTGTTCGAGTGTTTCGCCACAGTTGGTGCAGATAGTGCTGATCTCTAGACACGTGTTTCTGGTTGTTGAACCGTCATCAGTAGAGATTACAATCTTTCAAATGTGGGGTTTGCTCAGTAGGCTGCCAACATCTTTCTCAGGTCAGGTACCTCTCACAGGCATGCGGGTGCTTCATCCACGAGCTTGTCAGCTCAATGACTCATGGGAGTACTATTAAACAGAAACAGGGGTGGGAGCACACCGCTTCACCTCCCAGCAAGGTTCGCCCCTGGCATTGTGGTAAATGTAGTTTCAGTTACTTGCTTGCTTCAAGAGTGTTCGAGTGTTTCGCCACAGTTGGCGCAGATAGTGCTGATCTCTAGACACGTGGTTGTGGTTCTTTAACTGTCATAGGTAGAGATTACAGTCTTTCAAATGTGGGTTTTGCTGAGTAGGCTGCCAACATCTTTCTCAGGTCAGGTACCTCTCACAGGCATGCATGTGCTTTATCCACGAGCTCATCAGCTCAAAGATCTCACTGGAGTACTTTTAAACAGGAACAGGGGTGGGAGCACACTGCTTCACCTCCCAGCAAGGTTCGCCCCTGGCATTCTGGTGAATGCAGTTTCGGTTACTTGCTTGCTTGAAGATTGTTCGAGTGTTTCGCCACAGTTGGCGCAGATAGTGCTTAGCTCTAGACACTTGGTTCTGGTTCTTTAACCGTCATCAGTAGAGATTACAGTCTTTCAAATGTGGAGTTTGCTAAGTAGGCTGCCAACATCTTTCTCCGGTCAGGTACATCTCACAGGCATGCGGGTGCTTCATCCACGAGCTCGTCAGCTCAATGACTCACGGGAGTACTATTAAACAGGAACAGGGGTGGGAGCACACCGCTTCACCTCCCAGCAAGGTTCGCCCCTGGCATTGTTGTAAATGCAGTTTCGGTTACTTGCTTGCTTCAAATGTGTTCGATTGTTTCACCACAGTTGGCGCAGATAGTGCTGATCTCTAGACACGTGTTTCTGGTTCTTTAACCATCATCAGTAGAGATTAGTCTTTGAAATCTGGGGTTTGCTGAGTAGGTTGCCAACATCTTTCTCAGGTCAGGAACCTCTCACAGGCATGCAGGTGCTTCATCCACCAGCTCGTCAGCTCAATGACTCATGGGAGAACTATTAAACAGGAACAGGGGTGGGAGCACACCGCTTCACCTCCCAGCAAGGTTCGACCCTGGCATTGTGGTAAATGCAGTTTCGGTTACTTGCTTGCTTCAAGAGTGTTCAAGTGTTTCCCCACAGTTGACGCAGATTGTGCTGATCTCTAGACACGTGTTTCTGGTTCTTTACCGTCATCAGTAGAGATTACAGTCTTTCAAATTTGGGGTTTGCTGAGTAGGCTGCCAATATCTTTCTCAGGTCTGGTACCTCTCACAGGCATGCGGATGCTTCATCCACGAGCTCGTCAGCACAATGACTCACTGGAGAGCTATTAAACAGGAACAGGGGTGGGAGGACGCCACTTCACCTCCCAGCAAGGTGTGCCCCTGGCATTGTGGTAAATGCAGTTTCAGTTACTTGCTTGCTTCAAGAGTGTTCGAGTGTTTCACCACAGTTGGCGCAGATTGTGCAGATCTCTAGACACGTGTTTCTGGTTCTTTAACCGTCATCAGTAGAGATTACAGTTTCTGAAATTTGGGGTTTGCTGAGTAGGCTGCCAACATCTTTCTCAGGTCAGGTACCTCTCACACGCATGCGGGTGCTTCATCCATGAGTTCGTGAGCTCAATGACTCACGGAAGTACTATTAAACAGGAACAGGGGTGGGAGGCAATGATATCCTATGGAAGGAAATTCAAGTTACTGATAAGTACGCCTAGAATTACTTTTCAGGGTCAGTGCTGGGCTAAGCGATGCAGCACTGGGTTCTCTCCTGATAACAGGTGAGTAAATCTGAATTTGTTGCTCGGCTGATTTTAGAGGAATATTTGTAAGTTCCAAAACTCCACACTTAGAAACTTTTCTGCTGAAAACCACACAATGGATTCCTATGGAAGGAAATTCAAGTTACTGGTAAGTACGCTTAGAATTATTTTCAGGGTCAGTGCTGGGCTAAAAGATGCAGCCCTAGTTTCTCTCCTGATAACATGTGAGTAACTCAGAATTCGTAGTTCGGCTGATTTTAGAGGAATATTTGTAAGTTCCAAAAATCGACACTTTGAAACTTTTTCAGCAAAAAGCAGGCAATGATATCCTATGGAAGGAAATTGAAGTTACTTGTAAGTACGGATAGAATTACTTTTCAGGATCAGTACTAGGCTCAAACATGCAGCACTGAGGTCTCTCCTGATAACAGGTAAGTAAATCGGAATTCGTAGTTCGGCTGATTTTACTTCGGTCCAGCATATATAGAGCCACTTTCCTACACCATCCCCTCCCTTCCCCACTGTGCAAACACGCCCTGTGGTGCATTTTAAGTTGGGGAAATAATTCCCCTTCAATCTTGAGGGTCAGTAGATTCCAACTAGCCCACTAGGTACATCCAGTAAGCGCCACAGAGCTGCGTAGTAGACAGAGGTAAAAAGGCGCACGGCCTGCACCACCTCTCTGCAACGCAGCGCAGTGGCACTTCCTGGAAGCACCTGGTAGGCCACTTGGCCCCCAGGGTCCCTCAGGATTGAAGAGGAATTTTTTCCCCAACTTAAAACGCTCCACAGGGCGTGTTTGCACACGTCACCTCAAACACCGTCCCCTCCCTTCACCAGTGTGTAAACGCGCCCCATGGCGCATTTTAAGTTGGGAGATTGAGTCCCCTTGAATCCTGAGGGTCCCTAGGGTCAAACTAGCCCACTAGGTACCTCCAGTAAGCGCCACAGATCTGCGTTGCAGAGAGGTGCAAAAAGGGGCATGGCCTCTGAACACCTCTCTGCTACGCAGCTCCCTGTCGGATACTGCAGGTACCTCGTGGGCTAGTTGGCCCCCAGTGACCCTCAAGATTGAAGGTGAATTAATTCCTCAACTTAAAACGCGCCACAGGGTGCGTTTGCACAATGGTGAAGGAAGGGAGCGGGGCCTGAGGTGACATGTCTGCAAACACGCCCTGTGGGGCGTTTTAAGTTGGGGAATTAATTCCTCTTCCATCCTGAGGTCCCCTGGGGGCCAACTAGCCCACCAGGTACCTCCAGTATGCGCCAAGGAGCGGCATTGCAGAGAGGTGTTCAGAGGCCACGCCCCTTTTTACAACAGTCTGCAACGCAGCTCCGTGGCGCTTACTGGAGGTACCTGGTGGGCTAGTCGGCCCCCAGGGGACCTCAGGATTGAAGAGGAATTAATTCCCCAACTTAAAACGCACCACAGGGCCTGTTTGCACACATATCACCTCAGGCCCCGCCCCCTACCTTCACCACTGTGCAAACGCGCCCCGTGGCGCGTTTTAAGTTGGGGGATTAAGTCCCTTTGAATCCTGAGGGTCCCTGGGTTCCAACTAGCCCACCAGGTACCTCCACTAAGCGCCACAGAGCTGCGTTGCAGATAGGTGTAAAAAGGGGCGTGGCCTCAAAACACCTCTCTGCAAGGCAGCCCCCTGGCGCATACTGGAGGTTCCTGATGGGCTAGTTGGCCCCCAGGGACCCCCAGCATTGAAGGGGAGTTTGTTCCCCCTCTGCAAACGTGGGGGAACGATGAAAGGAGGGGGCGTGGCCTGCGGCATGATGCCGGTTTTTTTTTGGGTTTAAAGAAAGGGGCTGTGTAGCCCCCCTTCTTTTTCTATTTTTTTGGCCCTGGGGACCCCATCCCCCAGGGCCTGCCCGCAATTTTTATTTGCCCGGGGCCGGCCATTGACTTATCTTTTTTTTTTTTTACATTTTCTTAATGGGGGAGTGGGGCCGCATGGCCCCCCTCCCTGGCCACTTATGGTCCCGGGGACCCCATCCCCCGGGGCCTGGCCACCTCGTTGGGGACCGTGGGGAGCTAACATGCTGCTCCCCATGTGGAAAAGCAATCTGCTTTGCTTCATTGAAGCGAGAGCAGGTTTCTCTGCTCTCGCTTCAATGAAGCATAGCAGTTTGCAAACAGCAGTGTCCCGGGGGTGGGCACCCCCTGGGACACTGAAGGAGCCGGCCCTGGGGGGTGGCGGTCCCCAGGGCCATCATTGGCTCCAGGGGGGGCCGCGTGGCCCCCTCCCACTTAATTTAAAGCCCTGGGGGGTGGTGGTCCCCGGGGCGTGTGGGGGGGGCTTGAGGCCCCCCACACAGGTATTTTATTTATTAATGAAACCCCGGGGGTGGCGGTCCCCGGGGCTGTGGGGGGCTGTGAGCCCCGCGCAAATATGTAAATAAAGCCCTGGGGGTGTCGGTCCCCGGGGCTTGGGGGGCCTTTGAGCCCCCCCACCCATTTTTTGCAAAGCCCCGGGGGGTGGCGGTCCCCGGGACTGGGGGGGCTGTGAGTCCCCCCACATATTTCACTAAAGCCCTGGGGGGTGGCATCCTCGGGGCTGGGGGGCCCAGAGGGGCCCCCCATTACTATAAAATATTGCCCTTGGGACTTGGCCCCCCCGGGGGCTAATTGTAGACGATGCGCGGGAGCCCGCGCTTCGTTTTTTTCTCCCGGCAGCGGGATGCGCGGATCCTGAGCGCATTCCGCGATTTAAAAAAAAAATTGGGGGGTCCTTGTGGGACCCCCTGAGCAGGCCTAGGGGGTCAGGGTGTTTCTACCCAGCCCCCTTTTTGCGTTTTTTGCGGGGGGTTTTGTGCTTTCTTGTGCCTCGGTTCTACCGAGGCACAAGATGGCTGCCAACACTTCCTGATTCAGAGTGTTGGCAGCCAATTAGCATAAAGCTCGTGCTCGGGAGGATCCGCGGCCCTAGATATATCTATCTTTTTACTTTTGAATATCTCAGGAACTACTGAATGGATTTACACCATTTAACCAAAAAGCACAAGTGTGAACCAAGGGCTACCTCTTTGCCAAATTTGGTGTAATTCCGTTCAGCAGTTCGGGCTGTAGCTGTGTCAACAGGTCCTATGGGAAATTGCATGGGGAAATTGCGTTTTGGGACCCCCCTTTTTTCTCGGCCCCCGCTTGACGAATCACCACGAAACTTTCAGGATAGGAGTGGACCGGAGCTGGCGAAAAGTTTGGAAAACTTTGGGAAGATTCGTCAACCGGCGCCAATGTTATTCCCAATAGAATGTTGCGGATTTCCTATGGAAAATAGGTCCTAACTATAACTATCTACTGGTGACCGCCAGTAGATAATATATAGCTATATATATATATATATATATATATATATATATATATAGCTATATATAGCGGCACCAAAATCTTTTAAGTACTTAGGGCCTCTGAATGTCTTATTCTTGCCCTGTGTACAGCTGCTGGGCAGGGCAATAACTTCTATTACTGCTTAAACGCAGCAGTGTCACCATGCAGCATGGTCATGTACGCTGATGTGCTTTTTCAAACGAGCTGAGTCCCACATGAGTTGATTTGCAGCTCCTGCAATGTCCTACCTTCATGCTTCCTTCCACAGGTACCAGGCTGTCACCACCACCAGTGTATGAAAAATGAGACTGGTATCTCGCTTGAATTTCCTTCACTGATGTTGTGCATGAGTTTTTCAAGAAATATATTTTATGTGGGATTAGGGTTGCCACCTTTCCCCAGAGAAAGATACCAGCCATCTGATCACGTTTCAGGATTCTGCAAAGTGCCTTTGATTCTTTAGTAGAACTTTGTGTGAAGCCCTCTATATTCAATTTCAACATGGCCTTTCTGTCTTTCTTTACTTTAATTATCAGCCAGGGGTCATTGAGACAGCTGTTGAACACATTTAAAGTGTTTTCCTCCAGTGCGGTTGGTGGCTTTTGAAAGTGGTGTGAAGTATAAGTTGGGGGTGAGTGCTTTGCCACGAGCAAGCCCAACCGTCATAAGGTGAGTTTGTGGTGGTTCTTCCCACAGGAACATTTTGAAAATAGAGTGGCGAAATAGTGCATTTTGTAGATAATTTGAGGAAGCAAGAATGTTTATAAAGCAATAGTGTAAGTGCAAACTTGAAATATTTAAACAAAATAAACACATAAAAAATTCTCCATATCCTATTGAATAAAAATAGTTTTGAGTGACAAGCAAGGGTTACAATTATCTTACCTACACACAGGGTTGTCTCTGCACTGCATTTTGGTTGGTGAAGCTGAAACTCTTCATGCCATAATGATTACCTTAGTACAAGCACTAGTAATATTGATTATATACTTCTTTGACGTTAGGATTTGAAAATATTTGATTGATATGGAGGTCTTGGTTTGTTGTGAAAGTGACCACTTTCCTCTTGTTCTCAAAATAAAGGGGGCACAAATTAAGTTAATTAGAGCCCTGGCCCACTATCTACAAGTCATACATCTAGTGGAAGAGAAAGTTTTTTTAATGTCAAAGAAATCCTTAAGACGCTGAACGAGCAGAAAGTAGGGAAAGCCCCAGGGCCCAACAAAATTCCTTCGGACGGGAGGAGGAGCCTAGCGCGCATCCATGATGGTCGCGTGAGCACAGGGCTCCCCGGACCCTCGCTGCTCCTCGGAATTTATCCTGACAATATCCTGATTTGGTTTATGGAATCTGGGAGATGACGACCGGCTGAGCACGTATCTCTTTTCAGAAATTTAATCGGACCCGGGAATCCTGAGTTATCGTTGTTTGAACTTTTGGGACCCACCCGACGGAGGTGCCCGGGGCGAAGGTGAGCCGTGGGGCCGTGTCGCAGTTGAACAACAGCGGCTGCGGCGCGGTGCCAGGGGCCGCTCGGCCACTTTCGGTTGCACTTTCAGACCTCGGGGGGCTGGCCGGTGGAGCGATTGAGGTGGCGGGGTGTTTCCCTGACCTCTGCACAAAGCTTTGTCACCACCTGCCACTAGAGTGCCTATCGCCTTGGGTCCCCCCGCACCGCCATATTGTGGCCTCGGGTGAGGCGCTGGTTTCCAGGGCCGGTATCCCAGCTACTTTTGATCGGCGGTCCCCCTCGGAGTCCGTGGCCGCATGGGGGGCAAGGGGGGCCCCGAGGGGCGTAAGACTAAATCCTCCCTCCGTGGAGGATCGGTCCAGACCAACAACATGGACCGCTACACTCAGGGCAGAGGCTCTCCTGTAACGGCCGGTCCCCCCTCAGACGTCGCCGGTGGTGGCACATCCGTCTCTTCGGAACTTTCCCTACAGGACATCATGGGCGCCATTGATGGCATCAGGGAGACCATCGCCACGCAATACGAGGCCCTGGCCCGCAAGATCGATACGGTGGCGATTGATGTCACCTTAATACGGGCGGACCTCTCCAAAACAAACGAGAGGGTTCAAACTCTCGATGCGCGGACCTCCACCCTGGGTGCGGATGTGTCGGACCTGCAGGCAGCGCTTGGCGACATCAAGGTGGTCAATGAGCAGATGGCCCGGCGGCTGGAGGACTTCGAGGGACGGGCCCGACGCAACAACATCCGTGTCATCGGCGTACCGGAGTCCTCCGACGACCGCCCGGTTGACCTCCTGGTCGAGGAACTCATCCTCCAACAGCTGACCCCTGCGGGCTTGAGTAAATTTTTTGCCGTTGAACGGGCTCATCGAGTTCCGGGCGGGCGGCCACGGCCGGGGGCCCCCCCGAGGCCTATCGTGGCCAAACTGTTTTACTACAGAGACCGGGATGCGATTCTGCAGGCCTCGCGGGTCCATGGCCCGGTTCGACATGAGAACTCATCCATAAACTTTTATCCGGACTTTACTCAACTTGTCCAGAAACAGCGGATGGGATTCCAGGGGGTGAAACGTCGTCTTCGTGAGCTGGGCCTAAAGTACTCTATGCTCTACCCTGCCAAACTCCGAGTGGAACATGAGGATCGGACTGCCTTCTTTGACTCTCCTGTGGCCGTGAGTGACTGGTTGGACTCGCTGCCGGACGGAGGTGGCCGTCCCGGGCCCTCTGCGGGTGCCAACGGTGACGGGTCCCCTTTGGAGTGACTCTTGGTCCTTGATTTTGCCAATTTGCACTGCTCAGCTGGGTTGTACTTCTTTGGTTCAGTGTGTTTTGCTAGTACCTGTATGGGGGGCGGGCGGGGACGGGTCCCTTTCCTCCTCCGGGGTCTTTTTGTAGACTGGGGTTAGTTGGGCGACAGGCACACTGCAATTTGGGGGGGTTTTTTGGCCCGCAGGGGTGCAGGGTGGGGGGAGTTGGGTGTTGGGGGGGGTGGGGGGGAAGGAGGGGTTGTGTTGTAGTGTGGGTTTTGTTTGCAGGGCGAGGTATTGATTTTCTGCCACCTTTGGGACTTGTGCTACTTGCGGGGGGACCTCTGATCTATTGGAGGGGATGGGGGGGGACGGGTTGAAGCTGATGTCATGGAACGTCAATGGGTTGGGGGACCGTATCAAACGGGGTGTAGTTCTGCAGTATTTGCGTCGTCTGACTCCTGATGTGGTGTTTATCCAGGAGACGCATTTGGTTGGTAATGTCTGCCATGCAATGAACAGGGGGGGATACCGCCTCGTGGCTCACTCTGGTTTCACAACTGGCTCCAGGGGGGTGGGCATTCTCCTGCGATCCTCACTTCCGTTGGAGATCACGAGGGTGGTCTCAGATGACAGAGGGCGTTATGTTTGTCTGACTGGGAGGTGGGAGGGGCATCCCCTTGCCCTGGTCTCAATTTACGTCCCACCGGGCCTCCAGAACTCCACCTTCGCGGACTTGGGTCGAATGCTGCTTGAACTTCCGGATGGCCTTTTGCTTATGGGCGGGGATTTTAATTCGGTGGTTTCGGGTGACCTGGATCGTCACCCACCCAGGGCCCTCCCCGCTGCCCAGGCTTGGCTAGGTGGTCTGTTGGAGACCTTCGGCCTGGTGGATAGTTGGCGATTAATGCATCCGACCCAATGTCAATACACCTTTCACTCTGGGGCACATGGGAGTCTTTCTAGGTTAGACTATTTCCTTATGCCCGCGGCGCAGACGGATCGAATTCGAGAGGTCAGGCACCTGGCGAGGGGTATCTCCGATCATTCCCCGCTGTGGCTTCTCTTTGACACCGAGTCGCGGTCTGCAGGGCGGATCGCTCCCATTAACCCGTGGTACCTGCGAGACCCTACGACCCGCGAGAGTCTGGTTAAGGCTATGGACCAATACTTTCTTGAAAACGAGGGGTCTGTGTTGTCTGCAATGTCCCTGTGGGAAGCCTTTAAAACCGTAATCCGCGGACACGCCCTCTCCCAGATAGTGGTGGCTAAGAAGCTCAGGGGTGAGGCGGTGGTGAAGCTGGAGACTGACATCTCGGGGCTGGAGTCGGCCTTGGAGGCGGGTGTCACTCCGGACGGGCTCCATGCCCTCAGCCTGAAACAGTTTGAATACAGATCTCTTGTCACCGACGCTGCCAAAACTATGTATAGGGAGCAGCAGGGTCGGTTGTATGATGCCGGGGACAAGGCGGGAAAGCTGATTGCGTGGCTGGACAAGAAGGAGAGAGTGAATCGTGTGGTCCCGGAGTTGCGTGTCTCGGATGGAGTGTGTGTGACTGAGCCTGGTGAGATTGTGGAATGTTTTGCCGACCACCTCCGGACTGTGTACTCCCCGGTGACTGATAGGGATGAGGAAGATTCTCGCCTTCTCCTGAGGGACATTGCTTTGCCTGGCCTTTCTGCCGAGGACCGTGAGCAGCTGGACGCTCCCTTGTCGGTAGATGAAATCGCGACTGCGATTCGGTCCCTTCGCTCGGGCAAGGCCATGGGTCCCAACGGGCTGCCTGTTGAATTATATAAGTTGCGCCCGGATAAACTAGCGCCCTTCCTCCGTCGTATGTTTCAGGAGTCCCTTGAGGCCGGTTCCCTTCCGGTCGACCAGCGACTGGCCACGATAGTCGTGATCCCCAAGGAAGGTAAGCCACGGGACCGCTGTGCCTCTTACAGGCCTATCTCACTGCTAAATGCAGAGCCTAAAATCCTGGCTAAAGTCCTTGCCAATCGTTTGTTGAGCGTCATCTGCGATCTGATTCATCCTGATCAATGCGGCTTCATCCCACATCGCAACACCGCCCTCAACTTGCGGCGTCTCCATGGCGCCCTCGCCAGGGCAGAGTACCTCTCCGAACCGGCTGTGCTGGTTTCTTTAGATGCCACGATGGCCTTTGACACCATCGAGTGGCCATTCCTCTGGGCTGTCTTGACCAAATTCGGCTTTGGGGAGGGATTTCTTGGCTGGGTGAAGCTTCTCTACACGGGACCCATGGCTCAGGTGGTGGTTAATGGGCGGGTCTCTCGGCCCTTCGCTCTCGGTAGGGGTACGAGGCAGGGGTGCCCGTTGTCCCCTCTGCTCTTTGCTCTCGCCCTGGAGCCACTCGCCGCTTGGCTCCGCTGGGAGCCCTCGATCAGGGGGATCCGGTGGGCCCCGGGCTTTGAGGATCGGGTCTCGTTATATGCTGACGATATCCTCCTGTATCTTACCTCGCCGCGGCAGTCGCTTAACGTTCTCTTCGATGTTCTGACTTCCTACGGGAGAAATTCGGGTCTCACGATTAACTGGTCTAAATCCTGTGTCTATCCTATCTCCGGTGGCCCCCCTCTCCTGCCGCCTCGGCTTCCGATCCAAATATCTCTGTCCGGCTTTAAATACCTGGGGATACACATCTCGTTGGACCCGGTAGCTCGCTATGAGCACAATCTCCTGCTTCCACTTCGGCGTTTGAGGGAAGACACGGCTCGGTGGTGTAGGCTGCCCCTGTCCACACTGGGTCGGGCCGCATTGTTTAAAATGATGTCCCTTCCCAGGTTCCTCTATGCACTTCAGAACTCCTTCGACATCATTCCAGTGGCCTACTTTCGGGAAGTAGAGAGCCTGCAGAGGAGACTGGTGTGGGACGGACGGGCGCGTATCGCCCTGGCCAAACTCACTCTCCCCTGGTACGACGGGGGCATCGCGCTTCCCGACATTCGCAGGTATTATTGGGCCTCACAGCTATCAGCCATTAACCATGCCACGTACGCGCCTGGCTTGAACCCGGCGTATGAGATGGATAAATACCTGCTTCCCGGCGGTAACTATAACAGGGCGCTTTACTCCCGCTCGGCTGGACGGACCCTGACGGGCCCCACTAAGATCGCGGTACGGATTTGGAAGGCGGCCAATGTAGCCATGGGCTGGAGTGAGCGACTAACATGCGCTACTCCTTTATTTGCCTCCGACCGACTGGGAAGCCTCTGGACAACGAAGGGGTTTGACCGTTGGGACACGATTGGCATCAGTAGAGTGGCAGACTTATGGATGAAGGGCGCGGTTAAGACCTTCGCGGCGCTCCAGAGCGAATACGAACTCACGGAAAAGGAGTTCTTCCGATACGCCCAGGTTCGGCATGCCCTGCTCTCTGTCTTTGGGGAGGGGACCAAGATCCCGGCCTCTTCGCCCCTCGAGGACCGCATACTTGATGGTCATGTTCCCGACAGTACTATCTCCTTAATCTATAAAAAACTCATTAATAATCGGGCTGACCTATTGGTGCGCCTTCGGGAGACGTGGACGGGGGACGGGGTGGAATTAGACGACGAGGACTGGCAGTCCGCACTATCGTCCCCCAAGGAAGTTGCCATTCCAGCCCGTCTCCGCCTGGTCCAGTTAAAGATTCTCCACCGGGTGTACGTGACGGGCCCCCGTCTGGTCTCGATGGGATTCTCGGAAGATGGGCTCTGCAGGCGGGGGTGTGGGCTCAGTGCCACCTTTCTCCATATCCTTTGGGAGTGCCGGGAGGTGGCGGAATACTGGCGTCGGGTTCATGGGGTCATGGGACAAGTCACCGGGGTGGCGCTGCTGCCGGAGGTGCGTCGCTGTGTCTTGAATGTGTGGGAGCCCAATGATTATAACGCGGCGCAGACTCGGTGGGCGGCCCTGGGCTACATGATTGCTAAGAGGGATATAGCGCAGCTTTGGGGCTCCCAGCGGCCACCCACCGTGTCAGTATGGAAGGAAAACATGGACTGGTGTATGTTCAGGGAGAAGACTGTATATGTGGCCCGCGGTAAACCCGGGGCATGGGGTAGAATTTGGGGGCAATGGAACGTGTATCGTGGGGGTATCTGTACGCCCCCCCTAGTGGACATCGACATTGCCTCGTCCCCCTGACCCTTGATGGTTCCTTGCAACTGATTGTAATAATCGAATATAGATGTTCCTTTCCCGTTACCCCCCCCCCGCTCTTTCAGTACTCCCTCCTGTTGATAGCTAATTGAAGGTTTGGAGTAAAAGTCCCCCGGATGTAGCCTGACCCACGCTTTTTGCCCGTATGCCTCGCCTTTTGTTTTTTGTTGTTATTTATGTTAAATGTATGTCTCCTGCTTCTCTCGAGCTATCCTGAGCCATTTACGGGGCTGGGCCCCAGGTGTCGCCTACTGCTTTAACTAATGTACGATCCTTTCTGAATCTAGCGGCCGGCCCTGGTGGTTGTAGGCCCATGCGTGTAACTGATTTATTGTTTCAATAAAAAAAATTTGAAAAAAAAAAAAAAAAAAAATAATAATAATTCCTTCGGACATTTTTTATTGCGAACCTCAGATTTGGGGTTCTTACATTAACATTCAGTTGAATGCAATTGCAGCAGGTGCCCCTAGACCCAACTCATGGAGAGTGGCGGAAATTATCCCCATTTTTAAAAAGGGCTCAAGGCAAAACCCAGCCGATTATCGCCCCATATGCCTTATTAACAACACACACAAAATTTACAGTAAACAACTTTTGGCAAAACTTTAGGAATGGATTAATAGGGTTCTGTCACACCTCCAGGCAGACTTTATAGCTAACACAAGTACTGTGGCTCAGATCTTCTGTTTTCTGACCATATAATTGAAAACTATTGATATGGATCGGGGGCACAATATGTTGCATTTATTGATCTTTGTGCAGCTTTTGACCTTGTCCCCAGGGCAAAACTGAGAGCTTCTATGGAAAATTGGGGTTCCTATAGGGCTACTGCTGTTGATTAAGAATCTGTGAATAGACAATTTTGCCAGAGTTAGATGGGACCCAGGAGGGGGGGAAGACCACAGCAAATATTCCAATTAGGCATGGGATCCACCAGGGTTGCGTTCTTGCTCCCACTCTATTTTTATTGTTTATCAATGAATGTATCCCTTACTTAGTGGATTCTGTATATGACTCCCCCAAAATTGCCGGGTCTAAAGTGCTGTGTCTGCACTTTGCAGATGATACACTCCTTTTATCAAAAACAGTCCTGGGCCTAAATACTTTCTTGCAGAGGTTTAGCCAATTTTGCCAAGATCATGGCTAAAAAATAAATTACTCTAAAACCAAAAACATGGTATTTAGCCACAAGAAAGACTCTAGAAGGAATGTGGTCTTAAAGCAACTCAAAGGAGCTCTTCAACATCATCCAGCAGTTCACCAAACCCCCCAGCGAAGCAACGGACATCACACCTTCCCAGGACCTCTGCAACAAACTCGGCTCCTACTTCCACCTAAAGATCAAGGCACTCTTCGACAACTTCAGCGAACAGACTCCAGAAACCACCCTCCCCTCCAGCAATGACAGCCAGCCAGCCCACCATCACCACCTGGACACCGGTCACCACTGAAGACACCACCACGACCATGACAAGCACCCACTCAGGAGGCCCCATGGACTCCTGCCCGCCTCACATCTTCCACAGAGCTGCCACCCCCATCGCGCTCGAACTACGCTGCACCATCAATGCCATCTTCTAATCCAGCATTTTCCCCGACCAATGGAAGCGGGCTGAGGTCAAGTCCCATCTCTCTCCTTCCCTTCGCAGCCAAAGCCACTGAGAAATTTGTCAATGCACAACTGACCACCTTCATCGAAGAGAACGCCAGACTCTACTCCTTTCAGTCTGGATTCCGCAGCAACCACAGCACCGAGACCGCCCTCCTCGCCACCACCGATGACTCCCCCATGCTACTCGACCAGGGACACACCGCAGCCCTCATCCTGATAGACCTCGCCACTGCCTTTGACACAATCTCCCACTGCACTCTTGTAGCCAGAATCCATGATGCTGGCATACAAGGACTCTCCCTCAACTGGATCTGACCCTTTCTCACCAGCAGAACCCAACGGATCAGACTCCCACTCTTCCTCTCTGATCCCACAGAGTTCAACTGCGAAGTACCCCAAGGATCATAGCTCATCCCCACGCTCTTCAACATCTACATGGCCCGACTCGCCACCATCGTCAGACAGCATGGACTCAGCATAATATCCTACGCCAACGACACCCAACTCATCCTCTCATGAAGAACCCGAAGACACCAGACTCAGCTTCCAAGAAGGAATGAGAGACGTTGCAGCCTGGATGAGCGACAGCTGCCTAAAACTGAATTCGGAGAAGACAGAGGTCCTCGTCCTTGGACCCTCCCCCACTGCATGGGACAGCTCCTGGTGGCCCTCCGCTCTCGGAAACCCACCCACCCACCCCGACAGACCATGCCTGGAACTTCGGCATCATTCTAAACTCATCCCTCACCATGACTTGCCAGATCAATGGCATCGCCTCCACCTGTTTCAACTCCCTCCGCATCCTCTGCAAGACCTTCAAATCGATCCCACCCGAAGTCAGGAAAACCGTCACTCATGCACTCATTACCTGCAGACTGGACTACAGAAACACCCTCTATGCAGGAATGAACAAATCCCTGCTACAGAAACTCCAGACCATCCAAAACACCGCAGCCAGACTTGTCCTCGGCACCCCACGACATGAGCACATGACTCTACACTGCCGGGACCTCCACTGGCTCCCCGTCGAGAAGAGAGTAACCTTCAAGCTACACACCCACACCTACAAATCCCTCCACAACATCGGACCCAAATACCTCAACGAAAGAATATCTTTCCACTCACCAAAAGAAACCTCCACTCCGCCGACCATGCCCTAGCAACGATCCCGTGCATCCGGAGAACCAGAGCTGGGGGTAGAGCCTTCTCCTACGTCGCAGCCAAAGCCTGGAACGAACTCCCAGTCAACATCAGACGCTCCCCACCCTGCACACCTTCAGGAAGAACCTCAAGCCCTAGCTTTTCGGCTGACCCAGAGCTGCACCCCCGCGCCTTGGGACCCTCACGGGTGAGTATCACACTTTATAAACCCTTGATTGATTGATTGATTGATTGAAAGGGAGTCATCCTAGAAAGAGTCTCAGAATCGAATTACTTAGGAGAGGGACTAAACCATTGCAACAGATAGTCAGCCCAGGTAAAATAACGAGGACACTGATCCTGAAACACAGCACTGGGTCTATTTTTCGATTTACAAATAGAGCTTCCTCAAAACCCATTTCACTGGCATTGGAAATATACAGGGCCAAAGCTTGTGGAGCTGCCCTATATGGAACTAAACTGTGGGGTTATTGTAACCTTGACCCTCAATAGAGGTGAAAACTCTTTCCTTAGATCCTTGGTGAGACTTCCTGAAAGTGCCCCACTACTTCAGTAAAGGTTTAATCTCAATATTAGACAAATTGCAGATATATCCCACTTAAAGCTTATCTTATATTGGTTCAGGCTCTGGACACAGAGCTACTTGCCCCTTATAGAGAGTGCCTTAGGGAACTAGTCGTCCATCATTTGGCATATAGGATCCCATGGGTATCCCATCTCAAAACCTGGCTGGTCAGGCTCGGACTGTCTTACTTTTGGCTACATCCTACTGCAGTGCCAAGCAGCGTGCATGAATCTGTTAAATACTGCTTCTGGAATGTCATTCTCTGCTCCACATTTCTGCTACTTCTTTGGGTAGCCTCACAGATTTATATATGTCTTTTAAATGTAGGCCCCAATTCGAAGAATTCATGAATTGTGTTAATGTCCCATCATCAAGGTCTCTTTTTATTCAAGCGAGAGATACAAACATTAGCATCCTATACTTCCTCATGGAACACCAATGCTAACTTTACTAATCTGTGTCTCATGGGGTGCCAGTCTGTGGAGAACATAGAACATGTATTGTTTTTCTGTGGTGAGTATGCAAAACATTGTGCTCGCTGGATTATTCCTCTTTGTTGCCTTCTCGGGCTTGGTGATAGGCACAAAGCTCTGAGAGTATGTAAGACAGATACCAGGAGCTGCATTGTTTATTCGATTAGAAAGTATCTAAGCTCTATATGGTATATCAGAGAAAGAATTAGTGGGGAAAATGAATACCCAATGACTGTGTCCCTATTGCCTCAACTCCTTTTTCTGCTTATGTATTTTAAATTTAGGTAGGATTGTTGGTGTTCTTAAAGCTACCTTGTAATGCTCCCTGTAAGATAGCCACTAGAAGCTGCATTGTTGTACTCAATTGCAAATTGCCTAAGCTCAACATGGCATACAAGGGCAAGAATAGTGGGGAGAAATGTATATTGTTGGGCTGTTGCACTGTTGTTTTAATTCATATACTGCACTTCGCACTTAAAATTTATCTAGGACATTGTGTGTTCTTGTAATTACTTAATATTGTTCCTTGTGTAGATTTCCCGGCCGGCATAGCAGACGCAATTCAAGCCCATTTTTTAGGATTCCTTCGAGGTTTTTGTCATACTGGGAATTGTCCAAGTAAGAGGGCATTTGGTTGGGCTTAATTTGGCATGGATGCACGATGTCTTATTCTATCTCCAGCTATATGTACTCTGTAATAGATTATTATGGGTGCAGTATGTTTTACTCTATTTTTGTTTAAGTACACTATAATAGATTCTTTTTTAACCCACCATGTTTTATGTATCATGTATGTTTTTATATGTACTTTTATGGGTTTTTTAACAACCGAAATAAAGTTGATGACTATCATATTGCAAACATGGGCATTGCAAAATTAAAAAGTAAATCATTTTTATCAAAAATGGTAACATATGCAAGCAAATATATATTTAACGGTGGGAGCCTCTGTTCTCTTTATAAGAACCTGTCTGACATTTCCTTCATGCTAATACAGTGTAGTTATCACATCAATAAGTACATTTAATATGTTAATTTGTCAGTATAAGTGCATTACTGTCTGTGCAAATGTAGTGGCCATTTCAATAGAAATCATTTAGTAATATATTTGTGGGAATATGTGCCCCAAAATGCACCACCACCAGCGTTCTAGTGCTAAACCCTTGCCCCTTTCCTGCTGAGTGTGTGTAGGCTGTAGGTCATTTACAACACTTCTTTTTTGTGTACCCTTGGATTTTTCAAAAGCCCTGTCATTTCAGTCACACTAGACGCAACATTAATGGCAACACCCCACTCTGAAAGCCTTCAATCATGGCAGACCAGATCGAAAGGCCTTGAGCTGATGCTTGCCCAATTACTTCCATTCTCACCCTCATCCTCATGCCCAGAATCAAGGTTGCACATGTACTGTTCAGTTAAATGGGAGGTTTACATTTTCACTGCTCAGTTCTTCACATACTCCATGTTGTTGCAGCCAGCTACGGTGTACAGCACAAGCATAGTCAACATCTGGCAGCCAGAGGGGTCAGGTTTTACCATTCCTTCAGAAACTTTGAAACAATTTTAGAGCACCTTCTAAAAATAGGATGGTAATTGTAGCACATGCAGTGATTGAGTCACATGTCACTGCAATTTCTAAAGCAAAGGCTTTAGATATTGCAGCGATACATGACACGCAATGCAAACTCTGCAGCTCGCAATGCAAACTCTGCAGCTCATCCCTATGCCACAACAAGTATCTTTCTATTTTTACTTGGGGCTATAATTGGTTTGCAGGTAAGCAGCCCCTTAAACATCTTATATATTATCTGTATAACTTAAAAGTTGTACAAATCATAGGCCATATTTACAAGAGTTAACGCCACCAGGACATCACTTTTTGCGACGTTCTGGTGGTGCAAAGTCCTTTGCCTTATTTACAAAGTGGTTTTAAGCCACTGAACATGGCTCCTTGTAAATAATGCCCCTATTTATGCAGCACTTCGCGTGAAAGGGGCAGGCCATGGGTGTTGCAGTGAGCTTTCCGCCGCAACACTGATTGCTTTATGATGCTGCCCCATATTTACAAGATTTCTCCTTGTGAATTGCATTCTGCAGCGCATATGAATAGAGCAAATCGCCTGTTAAGATTGTTTAAGTGCAGGAAGGTAAAGTGTCCCTTCCTGTGCATAAACAATCCCCCCTGCAGCGCAGGCACCCTAGTAAAATGGTACTAGGGTGCCTGCACTGGCACTAGGCAGCTTCTTTTGCGCTAGTGTTAGGGGAAATGCACGGGGAGAGGATGTGGCCAAACGGCTAGAGCGGTCGACCTCAAAGCTGGGGAAACCGGTTTCGAGTCTTTGCAGGGATGCTCAATATCCCGTGATTCTGGGTAAATCACTTAATCTCCTGGTGCCTAACAAAATGAATGTGTCTGTCTGTAACTCACCTGGTGCTCATGTAAAGAACTTTGATATCTTTCGGTCAAGTGTGCGCTATATAAAACTCCAAAATATAAATGCAGGGGTGCGCTGTACTTTTGAAAATATGACGCAGCCCTGTGTTTTGAAACTGACAGAGCGCGGTGTTACCAATTTTGGCGTAACACCGCACTCTGCCGGTTTCTTGTACATAGGTCCCCATGCTGTAGATCAAGCTGCACAGATCTGCTAACTCCCTGGTCATGAGAGCAGACTAGCATCAAAGGCAAGCCTGGGATTTCTTTTCCCCAAATGTACAATACAGCACGGCAGAACGCAGCCGGAGGCCTTATGTCCTGCCATCTGTTAGCAGGCCCTGTGTTTGTGTTCTGACAAATGGTTTGTATTCATTGCTTGCAATTGGAAGGAGTGGAAGGGCCGGCTTTCTGCAGTGTTATTCAGGCTGAATCTATTTGTCAGGACATAAACACAGTCATGTAAACTGCTTTGGTGAAAGAAAGCCCAGGCCCCCTCCGTTGCCTCTGATGCCACATCACACACACAATCTACCATGGTTAAGCACATACATTGCCACAGTATCAACGGCAACATTGCAAAATGCCACAATATCAACAATAGTGTAATAGACACCTCTGATCTCAGAACAGAACAGAACAAAGCTGTATTTCAATTGTAAAGCAACAATCATAAAAAGCACAGATAAAAAACATGAATGAAGCAATTTAAAATACATCTCACATTCTTATAAGGAGTAATACAAATTAATAATGCATTTAGAAAGGGCGATCATCATAATTCTAAATAACAATACTCTTTTTCTGGTTGAGGATTTTTCAAAAAAACATGGATAACCTCCAGGCAACATGTTCATTTTCTAGAAGCTGGAGCTTCATAAAAGCAGAACGACATTGTCTCAGCCCCCATTTCCGTACAATTGGTAAGATCCAGGCCTTTCTTACCTCCTGATAAAATTTACAGACTAAAACAATGTGTATAGGTGATTGGGGCGACGAGTTGTCACATGGACAAGGTTGTAACTCACTTGCCCAATCGTTCAAAGTAGGGAAAGAGACAAGCCTATGCATTGTCCCCAGTCTGAATCTTATTAATAAAAACATATCGTAGACACCCGGTACAAAAACTAGATATGGCTGCAAGCTAAAAGTTGTAAGAACCATCTGGTGCTGCATCAAGCTGGGCTTAATTATTTCCCTTTATAGTCTTTGGCACTCCAGGTATAAGAGGGCCTCTATTCTAAGATTTTTCCTGGGAACTATAGTGATAGTGCTGGGATTGGTGAAGTATTCCGGTTTGCCCATATCTTTTGTAAAAACTTGAATAAACTTAACCCAAGGTATCCTTTGTGCACCATCCAATCTAAGACTATCCTGTAATAACTCTCTGTTGAGAGTGGTCTCATCACGCGACCAGATCCTGTGCCACAGGAGGATAGGCTCTACTTTGATAAGGTTGGATATGTGTGAGAGACCCAGTTCAGCATGAGAAACATAAGTGGAGGTATTAGAAGAAACTGATAAAACATATTTTAGAAAAGTATTTTCAACTTATTGAATTGAATTTGTGTTCGTAAAACCCCAAATCCCTGCCCCATAAGTAACAGTTGTTACGCATTTTGCTTTATATATTTTTTAAAGTTCTAAAGGTGGTTTGCGTCCCAGTTTTTTTGCAAAGCTGGCTAATGCAGACGTAGTTCTAATTAGTGCCAGGTTTTTAGCTGCAACTGCCTGGGCCCAGGTATCATTATGACTAAATAAGATGCCTAAGTAAGAAAAGCTCTTAGTGGCAGTGATCCGGTTACCCTCCACAAAAATATCCCTACACTTTTGAATCCCATGGCCGTACCTCATTATGAAGGTTTTTGAAATATTGATTCTAAGATCCAAATCCTTCATAAAGTTATAGGAATTATTTATGGTCTTTTGTAAGCCGATCTGGGTACGAGACATGATCACAGCATCATCCGCATATAACAATGCTGGAATAGGGCAATTACCTATTTGCGGGAAGTCATCGACATCTTTGAGGAGTGCCTGTCCTAGCCCATTAATATAGAGGTTAAAGAGGAAGGGGGCTAGTACGCATCCTTGCCTGACCCCCCTTCCAATCAGAAAGGAGGCAGTACGCTCTCCTCCCAATCCAAATCGCACACGTGATTTTGCTCCAATATAAAGGAGACGGATAAAATGCATGATATTTCTATCGACCCCCAGCGATAAAAAGATCTCCCAGAGCTTTGAATGCCTTACGCAGTCAAAAGCTGCTGAGAGATCTACAAAGACTAAGTGCAGGTTTCTGTTTTTAGCCCTAGTGTTATTTCCCATAAAAATAAACTCTGCTCCACAGTCCCTAAACCTCCTCGGAAACCATATTGGATAACTGATAAAATTTGATTTTCCTCAGCCCAAAGCTCTAGGCGTTCTAAAATAATACGTCCCACAACCTTGGCCATGGAGTCCAATAAAGAAATGGGCCTGTAGAAAGTTGAGTCCTGGCGGTCCCCCTTTTTAAATATGGAGACAATAGTGGATTCCACCCAAGTTGATGGAAAAGCAACCTTGCAACTAGCATTAATTATTTTGTGTAATTATTGGAACCCACAAGGTGACATTGGACTTGTACAAGTCCACGGGAATCCCATCTGGTCCAGAGGCCTTCCCGCCTGCACTTGCGGAGAGAGCCCTGCTCACTTCATCAATTCTAAAATCTAGGTTTAATAGCGGATTAATAGGTCCTGGGTTTTCTCTGCCTTGGCCGTTACTGATGCTTGTCCCATTATATATTTTAGAAAAATGTTCGTCCCATTGACCCTCTGAGATAGCTACTTCGATCGTTGGGCCCCCTGCCGGAGTCAAAAACTGTGTTTTAACCGCTTTCCAAAAGGCAGCACTATCTTTTGAGTGTGCAGCCTCTGCCTCTCATGCCTCTTTTCTAAGGGCATTCTTCCTTTCTTGGAGAGCTAATCTATAGTTCTTTCTGGCCTGTCTAATATTGGCAATGTTCCTTGGAGTATTGTGCAGCTCCTGTTTCCGGTGAGAATGTGCACGAGAACAGCTTAAGTCAAACCACCACTGGAGGGCAGACTTTTTGTCCCCTCGTTTGAACATTACATCCCGAACCATAGCTGCTACATTTTGATATGAGGACAGTATACTCTCCGGGGATGCTAATTCGTTCAGGCAGATGTCAATATCCGATCTACACCTCGTGATTAGTGTTTTATTTACTACCTCAGGATCCATCATGTTCCAGCGGAGTGCGTATCCATTTACTTTGGCAAATTTTAAGTTTGCCAGAGCCTCCTCTGTCACCTGTTTCTTTCTCCCCTGACCACTCTCTGCAAGGGTCATCGTAATACATAGAGGAAAGTGATCACTCACTGAATTTGTGTCAACTTTAAAAGTGAGTAATCTAGAGGCAAACATATTCGATAACAAGATATAATCTATTGTGGAGCAGTAGCCTCCACTATTAAAAGTCTGCAGCATCAGAACAGGTCTTGGACATAGATCATTAGCAAAGCCTAGATCTAGGTTAAACACCAGTTCATTAAAAAGTTCCCCTGCACTCTGGTGACAGAAGTGAGTATTATGTATGCCTTCTATCACATTAAAACCACATATCCTATCATCCTCGAAGGGACACAGGGCACAATTAAAGTCCCCACAGACAATAAGCATATGTTCAGAGCCCTTTACATTACACATAGTTCTTAACTCTTTAAAAAGTGTGTTAACCACCTTAGGGGCACTGTCGGGTGGAATATTGTGGAAATATGGATTTTTCTGATCAGTTATGTCCCCTATCTTGGACCCCAACGGTTTCATGTATGAATCACAAGTACATGTATGTTCCCTCCAGTTCCAGTTATGAAGACGCAAACACATGTGCGTCCACCGTCAACATGTCCTCTGTCAGATCCGCCATGAATAGGCCGGATATTCCATTCCTAAGTATGAAAGGCCACCGGCTTTATATGGTTCACTTATGCCATTTTACAGTCCAGGCAAGTAGGCCCTGATTCTGTCATCAAACTCTTCTTGCCTTCTGCCTCTGAAAGCTCCAGTCTGAGCCTGCATCTGTGACCATGAACTTTGTCTCATTCTCTGCGCGGTTCACGAAGCCTGACATCAGCCTATTCTCTGCCAAAAAAAACTGTATTTCACCTTCGAAATTATCTGCTCCGTTCCCTGCCCAATGCATTCCTGTCTAGCAGTTTAAGTAAACATTCTTCCAGCTACCGAGCAAAGGCTCGGCTTCTCTGTCTTTATGCAAGTAATTCATAGCCCTATTGCTATGGAAGATTTCCGCCCTCGCATCTAGTGTAGACACTTAGACGCTTGTACACGCACTAACAGTCAGTATAGTCAGTATAGAATAAGATTCTACTCTAAGAGACCTCTCTTTTGGATAACATAGTTCTTTAAACATAGGATGTTAGATATGATTTGGGATTAGGTTGACTTGACCCTCCAGACTTCTGTCGCCACATGTAGAGCTAAATGTCAAGTCCCCTTCACCCCCTAGTTGCACATCAATTACACATCATGCTGCTGCGCGCGCATTTCTGCTAAGTATTTCTGCTGACATTGCGAAATTCTTTCATAGAACCACCCTATTATGACATCACATCTAATGACGTCCTTTCATCACTCCCAGTTACGCCTATTTTTGCTACGCACGAATATATTATCCATACTATCAATTGTTACGCCTCTTGTATTTGCTTCACTGTAATGCCTATTGTATAAAAGTGATTGATTGTCAATAACGTATGTACTTCACTTCCTGAACCCTCGTGGTGATGGAACTTGGAGCAACCGATTATAATCGACCATTGGAATAAAGCCCATTCCGAACCTCTAATACCACGGATTCTGCCTCTTATTTACTGAGCTATTTTATTAAGTTTCTGTATCAAATTAAGTCCCGGTAATTAAATTATTTACCACATGAATGGCGCCCGAACAGGGACACTTTCTCATCTCACGCGCCGGCGGTGAGTTGCAGGCCCGGTCTCCTGCCACAGCTGGACGGACAACAACGCGTACCAGCAGGATTTCCTGTATCTCCCTCCGGTCAAGCGGGGGCGACTGAGGCTGCGATCAACACCCAGACGAGGCGGTGAGAAGTGCGAAGTATCCCGACCAGAGCCTAGCTGAGAGAGCAAGATCCGAGGTATACAGAGGCCCACCAGTTTCCGAAGTCCCGAGTCGAGTCCAGTTTCCGAGGTGTTCGAGTCGAGTTCAGTCCGGTTCAAGTTCAGTTCAGTTTCCGAGGCCTTCCGTTTCCGAGCTACCCGGTGAGTACCATTACTGGGGAGGCGTTCTGACGTGCACATAGGTTGTGCCGGTCAAGACGGATTTGGGTACACAAATCCGGTCTGCACTGTTTCAGCAGTGTATCTGTACTGTTTAGCAGTATATCTAGTATATCAAGTATATAAATTCAGAATAATTCAGTTAATGTTGAGTATTATGTTTAGTGATTAAGTTTTCCTTAGATCGTCATCATCATTGTTGCTCAGTTAAATGTTAAAAGTTAAATGTTAAATGTTTTACGTACGTTCTGCATATTGTGGTGTGAATGATTGTTCATTATCGTGTTTACTGCATTAAGTTTGTTCAAAATCAAGTATCAGATCAGTTCTCAATATGCCGCTCTTTTCGAAATTAAGACAGATCACAACAAGAAAAGGGGTACTCGAAGAAGCCGTTCCTATTCCTCCCAGGGACACTCCAGGGTACTTCATGTATCATAAACATGGCTTAGACGCTATATTATTTCTTGATTTATGGGTAGACTACACCAAGGAATTACCAGAAAGTCAGAGGTGGCCCGCAGCTGGGACCTGGGATGCAGAGTGCATCATGAAAGTAGAGGAAGAGTTATGGAAAAGGAAAGTCAGACAGTCACAGAAAGACGCCATTGAGTTATGGCGTAAAGAATCTCATAGACGTACAGAAAAAGCACTCCGACAGGAAGAGAAAAATAGAGAGAATTCAAATAAAGTCCGAGAAAATCTATTAATTGAAGAAGGTACCCGAGTGAAATCAGAACAAGTAGACAGACAAAGAAATGCCCTTATGAATGGTATGTATCCCCTTCTGGCCGAAGGATTACCTAAGGCTACTCCGGAGATACCAAAAGACTTGCCACCCCCATTGTTTCCAATAAAAGCACATCCTAAGGGACATCCTAGAACCGCAGAAGACGTTTTTCTTTCCTCATATTTAGACGACGCAGCTCCCGAGTATGCTAATTCCGCCCCACATAGACCGCCTGCCAGGGAGGTTCAACGCCAAGATCCAGTATCTGTACCTCTACAGCAACAAATCCTGACACAAGTTCCGGCAAGCACATCTGTTTCTACATCTGTTCCTACAGCTACGTCTATAGCCGTGTCCACACCTATAGTTGCTGTATCACGTTCAACGAATCCTTTCACGCCCGATACCCCAGACGGGGCTACGGGAGGTGCTACCAACATTTTTTCTACGCCACCCAGAATAAATAAACTTACCTTTCCAGAGTCAGCACATTCACGTACCCCCAAACTCATAAATGCCCGTACGCTTAAGGAACTTCTCATAGATTGTAGATATGACCCTGTGCCCGGCAAAGAGGACGAAATGACCTTGGCATCATTACGTATCAGACGAGCGGCAGTGTATTTAGGGAAGTTACCAGGAATGACTGCGCATCTAGATAATATATACCATTTTGTTCAAACAGGGCGAGATTCAGAATGTATTAACAGAGCTATGGAATACCAGAAAGTGGAGATACAGGGGGAACTGTTACGTTTCCTTATAAATTGTGTGATCAGAAATCAAGACCGACCGGGGGTAGACCCGGAAGCAATGCAAATTCTTACTAGATGGAGCCAGAATATATCAGAAGGGAGACATGATAAGCAAAATTGTATAATAGCCATGTGCCGAAAGATCCGTAAAGAAATAGAACGCCTACACGAAGAAAGATTAGCAGTAGACCAGTTCGAACAAGGCGAGGAGGAAGGATCAGGACTGCCCACAGGACAGTCAGACACCATAGCTTATGTAGGTAGAGGAAGATCTTGTAATAGTAATAGATGTCTTATTGACCCGATACGTCCGATATGTCCAGATAAAAACAGGAATTTCCAAACACCTATAATTAATATAAGGTCTAACGAGCATTCGTTCCAAGCCGCTGACAAATTACTCCGAGAACGGAGGGGTTATCATTTTCTCGATTCTATGGATGAACAAGAATTAGCCAGGTCAGCTGTCCATTGGGTTGACAGTCCCGGAAAGTATAGTGATGATACAGTAGCACGCACATTTTTGAATCTCACCCCAGATGAACAGCGTTTAGCTGGGATTTATATGATTCAACAACTCCTTATACTATATCAGAGTCAGCATTCGGATCCTGGTCCCTTGCCTGATATATTGACTGAATTACTCATGAATAGATGGAGAGGTTCAGGTACTAAATTAATTAAAGAAATACTAGAATCAAGAAAACAGTACATTCTTTTTGTATGCTCAGAACATGTCTCACTGCCCATTAAGGAAAGAACCACGTATTACATGGACAGACAGAATCCCTTACGAGAAGTACACCCAATAAAAGGCGAGGACAATGAGTTTAAACGCGTGTTTGTATATACGCCCATATCGAAAATAGAATTGTTAGAAATGAAGAAAGTGGTACCCAGTCATGACAAAGACCCAGCGGGTTTCCACCGAGAAATTAAAGACATGTTACTCATGGGAGAGTATACCTATCCCGACATTATGACAATATTAAAGGTATTAATGCCTGCTGGCATTTATGAAAAACTCAGGGAAAAAGAGTGGGAGGTAGGAGACCAAAGGATAGAATGGTCAGCATTAGAAGCAGAAGAAAAGGCCCGAACTGCAGGAGCAGGGCTTGGGGATAAAACTAAAGCACTACCAGGTTTACTAGTACAGGTACTGCCACGTTTATTAACTACGAAAAAGGAAGATTGGGGTACAATTTCAGCCTGTAAACAGAAGCAAGATGAAGACACTAGTGATTTCTATGCCCGATTTGAAAAATGTTTTGGTATAAATAGTGGCATAAAAGCAAGTAGCGAATCATACCCACATCTGTTTGTGACAAAATTAGTAGAAAATGCCTTGCCTCAAGTAAAAAACAGAGTATTAAAATTCGAGAGTACCTGGCAAGGTAACACTCCATCACAAATGTTACAAATGTTACAGTACCATCACAATAGAATTAGAGAGGAACAAGAACATGAACAAAGACGCATGAAAGACACGAAAATGAAAATGCTAGTCTCCCAGACAGTTCCAGCTGAAGGACATAAAAAGGGTACGACACATTCCGGTGATTCAACAGGACCTGTAAAAGGGACATGCAACTATTGTAAAAAGCCAGGTCATTACGTACACGATTGTCCAGTTTTGAAACATAATATCGCCATAGGTAATACAAAAGAAAGACCACGGCCACCTAGACAGGATCAGAATGAACAAGGAGCCCCGCAGCATGCACAGTCCATGCCAGCTCCACCACAGTCTATACAGTTTGTGCCTGCTGCACCAGCGCTGCCTGTTGCTGCCACACAAACGACGACAAGACAACTGTACCAGACCGCACAGTACGACTATCCTGATTATCAACGATACGCATGAACAAGCCTAGAGAGGGAAGTTGACTTACCCCTTATCGAGGTCCCTGTAGATCAAGAAGGACCTTATGTACATAGTGAATTATTAGGCCAAGACAGAAAATTTTTACTCGATACAGGGGCAAGTCGAACAACTATAAAACGTAGTGAAGTTCCAGGGGCACCCCTCTCAGGCTCACAGAATATTTCCCTTGGTTTTTCAGGAAAACCTATTGTTAATGAAGTGTCACAGCCTCTTCCACTTACGATAGGACCTTTGACCCGAACTACAGATTTATTGCTTACTAAATCATGTCCAGAAAACTTGTTAGGAATAAAAACACTGAAAGCTCTAGGAGCTATAATATGTTGTTCTCCGGAAGGAGTAAGATTGTTTTTACGTGATTTTAAAGGTCACTATGTGTCTAGAGACATGGATCCCCGACTGCAGACTTTACCTACACATCTATGGGCACAAGGCCCTACTGATGTTGGTTGCATGAATATTACACCATATCGAGTTACACTAAAGGCAGGAGTGGTACTACCACGAATGCGACAATACAAGTTACCACCAGATGCTGTAGTGGCTTTACTGCAAATCATTGACGAGCTCATTGCCCAAGGAGTGGTTGTGGAAACAGACTCCAATGTATGTAATTCACCGATAATTCCGATTCTTAAACGAACAGATCCGAAGGCCCCGCCAGTATATCGATTGGTTATTGATCTGCGCGAATTAAACAAGTGCATTGTGCCACAATTCCCTGTGGTCCCAGATATCTCGTCATTACTGACAGCTATTGATTCCGAAGCAACATTCTTTACTGTAATTGATCTCAAAAATGCCTTTTTCAGCGTCCCAATAGATCCGGAAAGCCAATATTTGTTCGGATTTAGTTTAAATGGACGTAGCTTTAAATTCTCCCGCGCACCTCAAGGATTTACAGAAAGCCCCAGCATCTATAGCCAAGCACTGAAACGAGAACTCGACAGTATCCATAAAGCATCACTGACAGTTTTACAATTTCTAGCCGAAAAGGGGCACAAGGTGTCCCCTTCTAAGCTGCAATTCTGTGTCCAGCGAGTCGTTTATCTTGGACACTCGCTGTCCAAGGAGGGAAGGCAGCTTACACCCGACCGCATTCAGTTAATAGCTAACATGCCAATACCCAAGACACAAAAGGAGGTACGGGCTTTCATAGGCCTCACTTCATATTGTAGGCAGTGGATCCCTCAGTATGCATTTCTAGCAAAACCACTCATTCAGTTGACAACACAGGAGGCAGCCACATCGACTGTTCTCCCTTGGACTCAGGAACATACACAAGCTTTTGAAAGCTTAAAGAAAGCTTTATGTCAAGCACCTGTCTTAGCAACGCCATGTTACAGTAAACAGTTTACACTTTTTGTTACAGAACGCGAAGGTACTGCCTTGTCAGTACTCACACAGGAACAAGCCGGATCACATAAACCATGTGCTTATTTTTCTAGTACATTAGATCCCGTAGCTCAGGCTTTGCCTGCGTGCCTGAAATCAGTGGCAGCAACAGCTTTAGCAATCAGACAAAGCGATGCCATAGTGTTAGGACATCCATTGACAGTTCAAGTACCACATGCAGTAGAGGTTCTTGTAAATAGAACGCAAACACAACACTTGACTATAGCGCGACTTACAGGGTACGAATTAACATTGTTTCAGCCACATATAGAAATCAGACGCTGTAACACATTGAATCCTGCCACACTTTTACCTGTAAACGGAACAGACCCACTAGCCCATGACTGTATTGAAGTTATTACAATAACGACGAAACCCAGACAAGACTTAACCGATGTCCCATTGTCAGACCCAGACCTGACGTTGTATGTAGATGGTTCATGTATGAGAACAAGTACAGGAGACTTAGTGGCCGCTTACGCAGTCACAACAGATACTGAAATCATTGAAACAAATTGTATAAATACCTTGTCAGCCCAAGCCGCAGAGCTCATCGCTCTGACCCAAGCCTGTATTCAAGCCACAAATAAAAAAGTCAACATATACACTGATTCACGTTATGCATACGGAGTTGTACATGACTTCGGCGTGCTGTGGCGAGAGAGAGGTTATTTAACTTCTCACGGTGCCCACATTCAGCACGGACCCCTCATTCATGCCTTATTAGATGCGATACATCTACCCACTGCAATATCAATCATGAAATGTAAAGCTCATACGAAAGTTACTGATATCATTTCTCAAGGCAATGATCTAGCCGACAGAACAGCTAAACAGACTGCTCAAACCCAAACATCCGACATGACAAAGACAATAGTCCAGACGCCAACACATTGTATGACGGTTAAAGATCCTACTCTTGATGTAATTGATATACAGACACATGCTACACCAGACGAAATAAAGAAATGGACTGAATCAGGAGGGATTCAAACGGATCAAGGATGGATGATGAAGGAAAAGTCTGTGTGGTTCCTTCCTGATTCAATGGTCCAAGTTATAATTAACACTGTACATAGTCCAGCACATCTAGGAGAAAAAGCTATGCTAGATAGCATTCAACACATTTGGTTCAATAAACATTTACGAGCAGCAGCTAAACAAAAGGTTCGTACCTGTATGATCTGTTGTCAGTTCAACCCAGGAAAAAGCATTCCCGTAGAACAGGGTGGATTTCAGCCTCCTGATCACCCTTTTGAAGCCCTCCAGATGGATTATATCCAGATGGAACGATGTCGAGGATTCAAATACGTTCTCGTAGTTGTTTGTGCTCTTTCCCGTTGGACGGAGGCATACCCGGTTTGAGATTACACTGCCCCGACTACTGCCAAACAGTTGGTTCGAGAATTCTTCCCACGGTACGGTTTACCACGTGTTGTCTATTCAGATAACGGCCAGCCGTTCTCATCCGAATTAATGAAACACGTTTCACTTTTGTTAGGCTATCAGTGGAAATTCCACTGTGTCCGACACCCCGAGGCAGCAGGTCTCGTAGAAAGACATAATCAGACCCTGAAAATTAGATTGTCCAAAATATGCAGAGAGAAGGGTGTCGACTGGGTAGTAGCATTACCAGTTGCACTCTTTTACACGAGAATGGTAGCACACTCTCGAACAGGGCTATCCCCGTATGAGGTGATCTTCGGCAGACCACCAAATATGTGGGGGACGCCTATACCACGCAAAATAACTGATATTGACTGTAATATGCTGACAGATTACTTGGCTTCCTTGATGTCTGCACTACAATCTTGTCGTTCACAGGTAGCTGCAGCTTTTCCTGACAACACTGAGGTGAAACCCCATGACGTAGTTCCGGGAGACCTGGTCCTGGTGAGGAACTTTGATCGAAAGACTCAGCTGGAACCTAGGTGGAAGTCGCCTCAGCTTGTATTGCTCACCACAAGGACAGCCGTGAAGATCGAAGGCAGAAAAGGCTGGATTCATTCAAGTCATATCAAGAAATTTCATGGACTACAATCAGATGTGAATACCACACCTCGTGTGTCTTCACCCATTGACTCAAAACTTCCTTTTGTTGAAAAGAATAAATCCGAACTTTATAAACTGAAACTCAGGTCCAATCAGTCAAGCAATTTGATTGTTTAAGTCCTCTCCAAGGTGAAGCGGTTGAATTGTCTCTGACATGTATCCCTTGGACCTGAATAGAGAAAACACCCGAAAAATGTTGAAACGACAGGCGTACTGTAAATCACTGCGTAGTCATTGCACAATGACGTTATTAATTTTGTTTTTCTTAAGTCTTTTAATAATTACTGCAAGTATATTGTTGCACATATATTATCCTATTTCTAGACATATTTATAATATTACTGCTGAACATTCTTTTAGTGAATTACCTCCGTTTGAGTTGTCTTATAGATTTGCGCTGCGCAATAACACGTTTATTAGTATGTTACATCATTCCCATCAAGTTAGCAATGCTACAAATTGTTGGATATGTGGTCGACTCCCTCCCTATCAGAATTATAAAGGAATTCTACCTCTCTTTCCATACCCGTTCACACACAACGGCTCCTGTGGAGCATGGTTTAGTTTAATTAATTCTCTAGATTCGAATTCTGCAGTTTATCAAGATAACTGGGTATGGGGAAATTTGAACTTAGTTTTGCTTAAGGTCTGCTACCCTAACAAGGAGGGACTTCCCCAGAGAACAGGAACTGATCTAGAAAATGAAGTGTATGGATTAGGTAATTTTACGCTTAATCTTATGATCCTAAATGTCGAATCAGAAGCTACTCCAATTTTGCCCGCTATGTCAATATTTCCAGTAAAGGGTGAACTATGTGTAAGAAAGAATGGTTCCATACATATGGGCCATAGTAGATGCACCACTGTAGTAGAATTTAGTGATCAAGGCAAGTCTACATTTAGAGCTTCTCGCCATTCCTATTTCATATGTGGTCAGACGGCATATGTACGTTTGCCTCTAGATTGGGATGGTACTTGCTATATTGGATTCCTTTTGCCACCTGTTTTTCTAGCTCCTCCTGATTATCACAGAAACACTCATTTAGTAAATAATAGAGTAAGGAGAGATCTCCCAATAGTCGATTACACTGAAACAGCATGGGAAAAATACACAGATTTCAATAAAGGTCTCTTTCTCTATATAGGTACCGTTACTAATAGTAAGCTGATACGTAGATTAACTAGAACCCTTGAAGCAGTAGTGAACGAAACTATTTCCGCCTTAGGCAATTTAACAGAAGAGCAGTCTGCTATGCGGATTGTTGTGCTTCAAAATCGTCTTGTCCTTGACGTCATCCTAGCCGATAGGGGCGGAGCCTGTAGGGTCATCGGATCAAGCTGTTGCATTTTCATACCAGAAAATTCGCCATCTGTATATAAAGCCATAACTCGCCTTCATAAGATTGTAAGCCAGATACATCAGAACCCAGGCACCTGGACTTGGTCCGGTTGGTTTTGGAGTGTATTGTCTACCTTTGGATGGAAGGTCCTATCTTTCCTAGGTATTGGCCTTCTCATACTATTCAGTTGCTGTCTATGTCTACAATGTGGACCAGCGATCTGTGGTCTGTGTGCCACATCGTGTATTCCACCACCAAGATTTCATTCGTCACGGAAGAAGAAAGAAGAACAAATGATGTTATATGAACAGATCAATGGATTGATGAAGATTGATATCTCTTAACGGGCAAGTAGGGGACAAGGAGGGAATGTGGAAATATGGATTTTTCTGATCAGTTATGTCCCCTATCTTGGACCCCAACGGTTTCATGTATGAATCACAAGTACATGTATGTTCCCTCCAGTTCCAGTTATGAAGACGCAAACACATGTGCGTCCACCGTCAACATGTCCTCTGTCAGATCCGCCATGAATAGGCCGGATATTCCATTCCTAAGTATGAAAGGCCACCGGCTTTATATGGTTCACTTATGCCATTTTACAGTCCAGGCAAGTAGGCCCTGATTCTGTCATCAAACTCTTCTTGCCTTCTGCCTCTGAAAGCTCCAGTCTGAGCCTGCATCTGTGACCATGAACTTTGTCTCATTCTCTGCGCGGCTCACGAAGCCTGACATCAGCCTATTCTCTGCCAAAAAAAACTGTATTTCACCTTCGAAATTATCTGCTCCGTTCCCTGCCCAATGCATTCCTGTCTAGCAGTTTAAGTAAACATTCTTCCAGCTACCGAGCAAAGGCTCGGCTTCTCTGTCTTTATGCAAGTAATTCATAGCCCTATTGCTATGGAAGATTTCCGCCCTCGCATCTAGTGTAGACACTTAGACGCTTGTACACGCACTAACAGTCAGTATAGTCAGTATAGAATAAGATTCTACTCTAAGAGACCTCTCTTTTGGATAACATAGTTCTTTAAACATAGGATGTTAGATATGATTTGGGATTAGGTTGACTTGACCCTCCAGACTTCTGTCGCCACATGTAGAGCTAAATGTCAAGTCCCCTTCACCCCCTAGTTGCACGTCAATTACACATCATGCTGCTGCGCGCGCATTTCTGCTAAGTATTTCTGCTGACATTGCGAAATTCTTTCATAGAACCACCCTATTATGACATCACATCTAATGACGTCCTTTCATCACTCCCAGTTACGCCTATTTTTGCTACGCACGAATATATTATCCATACTATCAATTGTTACGCCTCTTGTATTTGCTTCACTGTAATGCCTATTGTATAAAAGTGATTGATTGTCAATAACGTATGTACTTCACTTCCTGAACCCTCGTGGTGATGGAACTTGGAGCAACCGATTATAATCGACCATTGGAATAAAGCCCATTCCGAACCTCTAATACCACGGATTCTGCCTCTTATTTACTGAGCTATTTTATTAAGTTTCTGTATCAAATTAAGTCCCGGTAATTAAATTATTTACCACAATATTATTATAAAAGTTGGCCAATGTTATTGAATAGGAGGCAGTTGAATAGAGTGTTAAGAGTTGATAGTAGGGGGACACAAGCTATTTTTAGCTCATTAGTTACATATATACAAATCCCACCTTTGGCTCTGCCATGAGAACCCCCTATCGCTTGGGTGTTAAATGTTCTATAACCATTCAGATGAATGGGATCCTTCAACCATGTTTCTTGTAAACAGATAATTTCCTGTTTTAATACATATTGAGACCATAGGGGATTGCTAATCTTGGAGCGTAGACCAGCTATATTCCAAGATACAAGACTACACCCAGACTTCAAGTTATTAGTGGAGGAGCTAGGTACCCCCAAATCAGACGAATTTCCAGCAACATTATTACCCAAATGGACTACTGTAGGCCGTGAATAAAGTGGAGATTGCGGTGATATTTGATCCCAAGGCGGTGAGCCATTTGGAAAACCCTCATCCCCGGTAGTGTGCATAGTTAAAGAACCCAGGGGGAGGGTCAGTGCCGCAAGAGCAAACACATTATCGTGGGGTTCAGCCACTTTACATTGCCCAGGGGATGTAGAATTTTGCACCTCTGCTAAAGTATAAGGCCTATTTTCATAGGTTCTCACCCTGTCTCCCGGCTGCCTTACTTGCCTACCAGTAAAACTATGGTACTTCCTCGCATGTGGTTGTCAATCAATGTCGTCCAACGTGCGAAAAATGTCAAAATGATTACTGGTTGGGACAGTGTATCTGAGATGGTTACCATAGGTGGGCACCTTGTACCTAAAGACATGCCATGAGTTAGTCGATAGGGCATGAGAAAAGGGAGGGTAAAAGTACCCCAGGGTTAATATGGCTGGCTCATCTGATCTAACTGGCCCGTTACCAGCCCTTTCCAGGATTAAATGAACAAAATCCGGGGACCTAAATGATACGACAATACAATCACCTTTAAGTAGCTTCCTAGATTGACCCACCCAACCAATTCTGCGTGCTATCTTATTTTCTGAGTATAAAAGATTTATATTAATCCCAGTCCTGGCACTAAGGAAATGGAGAGATTTATTCCGTAGGGTAGACCAATGCTCACTATTACTAGCTGGCAGTGTAGGAATGTTTGCCAGTACCACAGTGTAGGGCGTTGCTTCTGGAGGTCGATGTAAATGTATAACTGAGTTCATTGTGGCCTCACAAGCGGGGGACTTTCTTCTTATCGGGTTTGAGGACGGGCCACTCCCAGGCTGTATGGGGTTTTCCCTGCTTGTGTTGTTACTTGGATTGTTACTGGATGGTCCCTGTAAGGGTAGAACATGACCTTGTGAAGCGCCACCACTAGAGGTAGAGATCAAGGGCACTACACTTCCACTCTCCTTATTACTAGGGCCTATTTTAGGCGTAACGGAGGCACCTGGGATGGGGTTTGATGGACCCTTATCAAGTAGACCCTTGTCGGGGCCACTACACCCTGGCTGATTACTAACTGCAATGACCTCTCCCCTCCTCCCCTGCATTTGCCAGTAATGATTGCAAGGGAGTTAATAGAATTATTTTCAGATTGGCTATCCTGGCTTCGATATGGGTACATTTTTGGATTATGGGATTGAGAAGAAGAGATAACATTAATTCCATTTTACGAGAAGAATCCTCATTTGATGAATTATTTGAGGGTTCCACAATGGCCCCCTTATTCATGGCCGATGTTTTGCCTTGAGTAAGCTCAATGAGAGACTGGGAGGGTTTCCGACCTGTATGTTTCCGTATGGGTTGATTTGTTTTTTGGCTACCCTGCCCTTTCCTTTTCTTAGATGGAGGCACTAGGATATGACCCTGTGCAGTCTTAGCCTTTTGACCCCTCGTTGTAACTGTCGGCCCAGGGATACTCTCACTAATTGCCGGTGGTATCAGAGCTGCTGACCCCGAACCCGTAGCAACCAGTCCATTTGGGGGGAAGAAATTTCCACGATCTCCTCAATCTCCACCTCACTCGGTGGAGGCAGAGTGAAGGGTAGGACATTGGGGGTCCAAGGATAGCCTCCTTTTAGTGAGTTCAATTTTGTGTGTTAATACAGATTCAGCCCTTTTCAGGAAGGCGTCCAAAGTCCCCACGACACCCTGACACCCTGCCCAGTTGTAAAGACAGGGCAACTTTTCAACAGTACTTTATCGTTCTGTAGTCCCAGCCGTGGATTCTCCAGCTAACCCGGTTAATAATGTAGCCCTGCCCGGCCTCCTTCGGGCTCTGACGGATGCAGACGGGCCCGCCCTTGGCCCGGGCTTTGCCCCGGTGCGGCCCGGCACGCCCGCGTGCGTCCCGCGCTGCGGGAGCTCCGGCCGGCTGTAAAACGCCACCTGGCGTGTCCAGGATCCGTCGGCGGCACTGGGACACCTGGGGAATGTGGTTTCCTTTCCCCGTTTGCTGCAGGCGTTCTCCTCGCTCGATTTCAGGCACAACAAAAGAGCTCCCAAATAAACACTGCGAAGTTAGTGTACGACGTTGTTTTGTTTCTCTGGTTCTGACTTGTGAGTGAGACAGCAGTATGCAGGGCCAGCTGTTAAGTAGAGGGCCTGTGGGCCCTGGAGTTTGATGTTGGCTGCTGCTGAAGCCCACCGAGTGAGCAATGTTCCACAGGAGTAAGAAAGGAGTCTGGCCTGCTTCGCGGCCACAGAACCGGTGCATCGGCAAGAAGAAGCCCTTGACACCTTGGAGCGCAGTGCCTGTGCAGCCCCTTCCAAACCACTACCGTTAGGCAGTCAAGCTGCAGGGACAGGAGAGTGTAACAGAGACCCTTGCAGGCCTTGTTGTGGTGCTTTCCCCCCGTTCCCCACCAACACTTCATGGGTCCCCCACTCCACTCAGCTGAAGGCTATTATCTGTGAGATATGGGACTGAGAGCCTCAGGGGCCCCTCACCGCATTTTGCAGGGGTCCCATCAAGTTGCGACAATGGAAGACAAGGGGTCACGCTTCTTCTTAAGATGCCTGGCTAATAGTTCATGACTGAGTTAAATGCATAGGGAGGGTTCAGATAGGCTTAGCTTAATGTTATGGTAAATTGTAGTGGTGCATCGAAGGATGTCTTTTTCTTCAGCTGTTTTACATGTTATCCTGAGCTGTTTATACTCAATCTGCTAGGACTATTCCCAGCTTTCAGTTCACGCAGCCGGACAGGCTGACTGTGCCTTCATTTTGTAACTAGTGTGAGTGGTGTGATGCAGTAAAGTAATAGGTGTTCTTTTTAGGTCGAGCTTCCATTGACCTGTTATATCTCTTCTGTGGGGTTTGGCAAACCCACGGATTGCCATTGGTTACTCACTTTGGCATTCAGAAATGCTGGCTTCTCATTGATGCATTTGTGTAAATGTCCCTCATTTGGTGCTTAGGTCTGTTCCTGGCGATTTCACTCAGAGAATGATTTCTTTAGCCATCACACTGTACAGAGTGTGATGGCCCCTCCTTCTTGTTTTTGTTCCTCGGCTAGTTTCATTTTGGCAGTGGCTCCAGACCTCTTCTTGTTGCACATCTGCGTGTTTAACAATCCGACCAATACCGCCATCTCAGACATGCTCGTATGAACACAGCCCCACTTGACAAAGTTCATAGCTCCAACCAACATTGTCAGAGATGAGGGAGAAGCACAGACCGATTAGGTTTGTAAAGCCCTGAGGGAGATGTCTGTGCTGCGTGAGCCGCGCCGGTCTGAAGGCAGGGGGTGGGCAACGCCTGCTCAGTGCAGACACTGGAAATTCTTTTATCAATAAAAGCCAAATTCATTAACCCCAGCTCTAACAGCAATCCTTAGATCTGATCTCTTTTCACTCTCGGCACAAACGCTTTGCCCTTAAGGTCCGGCTTCGGCAGCTGAGATCTATGCATCTGGCCTTGAGGAACGGTAAGCCCTAGGTCTCGGCCACAGGAACGGCCACAGCGATCACTCTACTCTTTTTATACACCGCACAAATTCGACACGATTTACATGTTCACCCTGCTAGTTGTATTACACAAGGTCGGATGTGTTTCTTTTTGGGGGGTTGGAGAGGGAGCAGAGGGAAATTAGGTGATCTGCCCATAATCACAGGGTGTTACGCAGGCGCTGGGACTGTGACCTGCTTCTCTGCAGCTCTGGCCTAAAGCCACATTATTTCCTATTTGAATGGGTGTGGTATTTGAACGTGAGATGACCTGCAGATGTCCACATGTGACCCCCTACCCCACCCCCCACCCCCACCCGAGTTTGGCAAAAGTCACACTGCCGTTAACCTGAGCCTGCCTGATAATAAAAACAAGCATTTGCAATGCAATAGGTCTCGCATTTACGCGAGTTTTAGCTATTAACATTGCAAATAACAATGCCTTTTATTTTTGTTTTCGTTTTTAAAACATAAATAAAAGGCATTGTCTTTTACAGTGCCAATAGCTTAAACGTGCGTGAATGTGAGTCCTATTGCATTGTAAATGCTTTTTTTTGTAGACACAGGGCATTAAATGATTTGCCCAGAATCACAGAATGTTTGAGGCTCCCGCCAGACTTGAACTTGATTACCCTACTTTAAAGTCAGCCTTAGACCGCCCCAGCAATCTGCTGCACCCATAAAAGATCCAAGAATCAGCTTTCCTTATGATGGCTGCTTAGCTGGTTTTCCAATGGCATGAACATCATTTTTAACTTGTATCTATACATACTTAAGACAGACAGCCAATGCTAGTGGAAAACTTTAAAGAGTTCTAATGCTGCGTTGTTGATCCATCATTAATAGTTAAAGTAAACCAAGTACGGATGGGAACGCTAGTTTTAACCCGTTAAGCCATGGAAGAAGTGGGAAGAACCTTGCTAAGTGGCACTAATAACTATGGACATAACTTTCAACATTGTTGGTGTGCGGAGGGCAACCAGACATTTTAGAACGAAAGGCCCAGGCAAGGCACTATGCCATCAGCGGCTGGCTTTAACGGGCGAAAGGGGGTTGCCCTACTACCATCGAGAGGAAAGAGGGAATGTACACCATGGAGCAGCTTTAAATAAAGTGCTCACTGCTTCGTGCTAATTGCAACACAGATTCTGTTGTTTTGTAAGGAAAGATTTGAGGAGCGAGAAAAGTCCTCGTGCGCATGTGCTGGTCGGGGCGAGGGCTATCGCTCGCCCATGAGGCACACACAAGGAGAGTGATGTCAGCATGATGGGAGTGTCTGGAGGGAGCAGCAATGGTTAACTTTTAAATGGGGCGCTTATACTGTGGCCCAGGCGTTTTCAGCAGAGCGCCATTGAAATAAATGGTAATGGGCAGGACTGGCCTACATCCACGAAGTGAAGTGGGTGGCAACAACTAAAGGACTCCCTTCATGTTTGTACTGCTGTTTAAGCCTCCTGATTGGATGTTGGAAGCTGGGGGAGTGGGCTGTGGAAGAGTTCGTCTACGCAGCTCCGATTTCATTTTGGGGATAATCAGAATGCAGCAGGTGTGCTGTATTCTACGTGTTCTTGTTGGTTGTTTATTATCCAGGAGGGACACTGGCTCAAAGTATGTACTGCATAGCATTACAGATTGTTGGCAGGCTGGGGTGTAAACACTTGTTTTAAGTAGGTAGTAGTAGGCCTTACATGATGTGAAGAGAAAGTTTTTGGCAGCGACCTCATGCTCAATTACTGTTTAAAAAGCTGATTTAGTGAGCTTTCGAACGACTAAGAGATATCATAGTTGTACTAGGTTGTGCATGTGTTTCCTCACAATATACTGTCTACATTTCAAAATTGGCACTTTTATAGTCAGAATAGATCTGATTGTAGCAGTCGTTGGACTCCTCTTTCCATGGATGTAGCTCTGCTACAGATGCCAATGCAATTCTAGTCTAGAGCAATGTATCAGAACCCTACCACTGTACTGAGGCATAACTATAGTGCTTAAAAACCACTGAGTCAATGCACGAACAGACGTCAAACCAGCTTAGTGCAGACATGTCGTGAACGTGCATGTTCATTCTGTTACCCGCCGCACCTGAACCACAGGACTCATTTGCTCACAGCTCATCACAGCTAATAAAGATGATTTGCACACCACAAAAACTTAACTGTTGAACATATTTAATGCAGAAGGATATGGGGTCTTTTGAAATGTGTTTAACTCTTTCAAGTCTACAGATTCACATTTGCTTTATAAACCACCTTGCTCTCAATTTTGCCTTAAATGCTCCATTTTCCCTTTCTTTTTTTCTCAAAATTATTGCAACTAGCACTTGGCCACGACTTTCACGCCCTACCACTTTCAAATGTCACCAGCCGCCACTGCCTATGCAAGTCAATGAGGAGACCTGAGACCTTTCTGTAGCCAACAAGGAGTCGAGCACTTTCCGTCCAGCGAATGCGCAGGAATTTTACATACGGAAAACCATGTGTTACCAATGGCAGGTTCAGGTATCAGATAAAATAGTTTTAGTGTGGGATACCGTCTAAAAGTGAATTATGACTGCATTTCCCCTGTTAATTACTTTGCCGCCTTCCTGCCCTCTTAGCGACGCAACACGTCTCCATCGATTTGAGTGAGTCTTAAAATAAAAAACACCATCGCATTGCTTAAACGAGGTCATGAAACCAATGCCATGGCGACACTTCAAAACAGAAGGCTTGCTCTGCACTTGCAGCTAAAAACACTTAAAGCCGTACTTTTACAAAATGCCCGTCATGGTCGACAGCAAAGGAAGAGAAAATCTGATAGATTTTAGTTTTCCTTTAGATTTATATAGCATGAACTCGACCCAAAGGTATTGGAGCACTTTACATGGGCACCAGTTACGTTATTCAAGGACACCTTCAGTTTTTTAGACACGGTAAGATTAGGCGATTTGCCTAGAATCACACAATGCTGAACCCACGCTGAGGCTCAAACCTGGTTCCCCAGAGCCAAAGTCGGCAGCTCTGGCCGTGAGGCCGCATCCTCTCCCTGAAGCAGCACGAGGCTACCGCCGTTAAACGTCTCGGACCCAGAGGCAGGCACGGGGTCACCGTAAATGAGTAAAGTGAGAGAAATATAGATTATTCTAAGCAAAAAGAGTATAGAAAAAAAGGGGGAGGGCTAGTTTCGGAAATCAGCGTTCAGTCAGCCCCCATTTTGCTTTGAATGAATTCAATAATCAAAAGCAGTTACCTTATGCATACAGTACTGCAGGACACTGAAAGGTGTTCCTCTGTGCCTCAATTAAAGGTGGGAAAATTTTCTTCGGCAGAGGAGTCCGTTGTTTACGAGTTTAATGTACCTCCAGCCAACAAATCGATGTGAAGGGCATGTTCAAAACAAGTGCCCTAATAAAATGAAAACATATAACCTTCCATTTCGTTAAAAGCATGGGACACATCCTCACGAAATGGGAGGAAATTAGCTGACATAACCACATTTTACCTAACCTGCTGCTGTAACCTTTTTGCTGACAACTGCCCCTCTTCCACGGTGGACTTAATGAACACAATTTACCGCGCTTGACCGCTGTAACATAACAAGCACGAAGCGCTGTCCCGAAAATGAAAGAGGACCGCGCTACAGTCGGAGCATGGGGATCTCTTGTCTTTATGGGGCCATGTGTTTCTAATTAGAAACACATGGCCCCATAAAGATAAGAAAGTGCTTTGCGATAGGAGCAAAGCAGATGACCCAGTCTGGCTCAGAGGCGTAAGGGCATCACCCAAAAACCCTCATTTCCAATGGTACGCCACCGTTTAGCATAAACGGTGATGCCAGCCAATGGAAATGAGGGAAGGGGCTTCAAGGCCTCTACTGAAACTCCTCGTTAACAATAAATCTCGCCGAGGCGAGTAGCGCTTTGCGCTGCAATGCTACACGAGACGTAATGAGGTAGGACAGGGGTTTAGCCTGCTGAGCGCTACGGGGATCCTAATGCTCCTTTTGAGCACAGACTACTAGCACCCGAGGCCAAGCAGCCTTTGTGTGCTGCTTCAGAACACAGTCTCACAGTCACAAGCTAGAAGTAAAGGTGGATTATTGAAAACAACGACCTGAAGTTTGCCAAAGCACCGCTTTTATCATAAATGCACTATAAAAAGGATGACAAAAAATACAAAGCAGTGCTTTAGGCAAACTTCAGAACACTGTTTTCAATGTTCCACCTTTATACCAGTGGCGTAGCAAGGGTATTGTGGGCCCCAGTGCAAGCAAAGAAAACAAGCCATCCATCCAGCAATCTAAAAGAAAATCCAGGCAGAATGTTGGTGCAGCTGGCCCCTAACAGCTTTTGGCCCGGGTGCACAGCACCTGCTGTACAACTGGTGGCTATGCCCCTGCAGTCTCCCACCTCCTATGCTTATTTCTCCTTTCTCACTCTCCCCCCTTCAGACTTTATTTCAACCCCCTTCATTCACCCCGCCTATGTTCTGCCCCTTCTCTTTTCCTGAACCCCCAATACTGTCTCTTTCTCTTTGTAGCACTCTTTCTCATCCTCTCGTTAGAGGGAGCTCATGCAATAAGCCACTTTTTTTTTAAGTGCTGGCACATTTTGCTTTGTAGTACTTGCTAAAAGCGGAATGGGGATGTGGTGGCTTCTTTTGCAGTAAAAGGTAATGTAAGTTTTCTGTTACAGAGATAAAAAGCTGTACATGGGCTCGACCTACAGAAGGCTTTGAACTGAGCGAGCTACGCTCCATCAGCTGCGTATGCATATACTAGTATGATGCTTCATACACATTAATCAGCTGAGAGGCTGCAGCTCCTCAAAAACATTCCAAGTTGTAGACTTTACATTCAGGCCCCTTATATCTTGTGACTCCGGTGCCACTACACTGGCTGCACAATTGAAACAGGCCACTCAGATTTATACCACTTTTTAAGCATGAATGCAGAGTCCCTGGACACCATGTCCATTCAAGGCAGTGTCAACTGCAGCCTGCCTTAGGCCTGAGCATGGAGCATGGAGAGGCGACTGTTCTGAGAAGTACCTGCATTACTCACCAATTCAATCCTCCTGGCAGCAGTCACTGATGAGAGAGCAGGCGAGAGAGGGCAGCCACTTTGTGGGATGGCCTCAGTCTACAATAGTGTGTGATTTTGGTGGTTCCGTGGACTCGATGAAGTATCAGGCAGGCTGTAGGAGGGAGAGCCAAAGACTCAGCAGGGTGCTCCCTGGTCGTGCAGCAAAGAAGATGATAAAGCAGAATTGCTACCCCGGCCTGGTTCCTTCCTCCACATGGACTCAGGATCTGTTCATCTGCTCAGCACAACAGAAAACACAGTCTCACTGTGTGACAATCAAACCACCAGGACAGAAGAAGTGGAATGGTGGGCATACCCCATAATTAAACGCCTCAACATACTACTCCACCACACAAAATGCCATTCCACAGAATTACACTCTACACACATAATTCCAGTACACTCAGTCCCACATAATTACTTTCTACTTGTTTCCATTACATACTATGCCACATAATTCCACTACAAAACTTCATTCCACAATTTCAGCTCATTTTACGTAACATGTGCGTAGGCAGCGCTGCACGCACCCCTCTTATGATTGCCTTCACTGTGATTAATTGACTTTACATTCAGGGCAGGGGGATGACTGAGCTGAGCCCTAAGATCAACTAGCTAAACACACTACACTGGCCACAGGCAGCCACAGCACATAATAGTTGTTAAACACTACTCCACTCTGCAGTTATTTTTACATCCGATCTAAATCTCGACATTTTTGTTTTGTTTTTTTTTTACACTGCTTCCTTTCAGCCGAGACAAACAGTGTAAAACACAGAAATAACACTTGGGGTACTGCTGTGGCTAATGGTATGCGATGAAAAAATACTGTAGGTGTGCGCTGAAGCTCTGGAAGAAAGCAGGACAGAAACATATCCTATCCTTAGCATTTGATTTTTTTAACGATGGCGAGTCTCTGAGGCCCGCTCTGAGATGAAACAGTTGCTTTGATTATCATGACGTGTGAGATGGCAGTGAGCACAGGGCTGGACCGGCGGTGCTGCCAGTTTGGAACATATGAAGCAGTAAGTTAAGTAAGGTATTCATTTATTTTTTTTAAATTAGCAGGCATCGAAAAAGCTTCACGGGTGTCACACAATTCAAGTGAATTAACATAATTTCAGCTGACTGGCCCCACAAACTAATATGTCGCCGCTTGCCTTGCCACAATGCCATAGCTGATTGTTTTTATACGTGGTGCGCAACGCTGCACCTCGCTAGTCTTTCCCAGTGTGACCATGAAATTGCCCTAGGCTTTTAAAAAGGCCTGAGCGCTGAACCCTGCACGTCATGACAGACTGCGACATCGACAGAAACTTATTATGAAACCGCAATTAATTTAGTCAGTCTCTTTCCCATTAGGAAAGGTACATACAGGTTATTATTGTGTTTCACATCGTCGTGACCAAGGCGAGTCTGAAAAACACACGCCTGTGCTTTAGGAACATGCAAAAAAAAATCATCTTTGAAAGATGCACAAACTACCTCAGTCAAGAGTATGTCTTAAATGAATTACCTCTTATATTTTTTTACACACGGTGGGCGTCTCGCCGCCTCAGAGGGCTAGTAAGGATGGAACTTGGCTGGAACCACACCTCGACTCGTCAACACTCCCTCTTGTGCAATGCTGTTAGGCATAGCACGCATCATGGAGGGAGAGAAGAAAGTACGAAAACGAATGGCCAATCACGGCATAGCTTCATAATAAAGCCATGCAGTGATTGGCCAGGTGTTCCAAGGCCCTCAACTTGGCCAGGACCACTGGGAACCAGAGGCCTAACCGCCTGTCCTGGCTAATCCAGACGCTGCTCACTCGCTGAGAGCAGTGCCAAGATTGGATCAGGCAAGTGACACCAACACTCATTATGAGTCCAGAGGGCTACAGCTTGGATCCCCCCACTCACTATGCAGAGGTGGTAAAGGCCTCTATTGTGCATGTCGGACTAGCCACAGAAGGCCAACCTGACATGGGCACTTTGAAGCATGAGTGTATCAATGACCACTCATCATGATGCAGGAACTATCATCATCTAACTTTATCATCGATCACAAAGATTTTAAAAAGTGCATCACAATCAAATACATAGATGCATACATTTACAGCCCCCAGGATGATTATAAAATGATAAAAATACATTTTATATAAAAAAGCACTAAAATACCAAGTCAGAATAAAATCATATAGAAATGTGTTTCGTTAATAAAAAACATATTATTAAATACTACATATTAAGTGTATTACACAGGGCACTTAGATTGTCTAATCCATAAAGCCAACACAAATTTTGCTAGGCTAAAAACTACTACTCTACTAGTATCTGTGCTCAAAATTCGAACCACCTCTAGATAATGTCCAGGTCCAATGAGCCTGCACAACAGAATGATCCACTTAGCCCTCAAGTTCTCATAGTACGGACAAAAAATAGCAAGTGTACTAGGGATTCAGGGCATTCTTTACAAGCTGGACATATAATATCGAAGGGTGCATAACTACTCCACTTACAACAAAACAGTTTGGTGTGGAGAGTCTTATAACTGAATTGAAGGAACAATTTCTGTGCAAGTGGAGGAACTATTTCTTTGATGGTGTCCTCAAAGAGGGGGAAGAGTTTGAAGTCTACAAACTCTCGTGTAGGAACCCATGGGGTTTGACATATCATTCACCACAATAAACTCCCAATACATGGCCTTAACCATACTCTTTGAGATCAAGCATAACTTCTCCGGACTTCTCCAATATTCCTCCATCCCCGTTTTTCACAGTAATTCCCTAAGGGAACAGAACCAGGGAATTTTATTTACCCTGGGCTGTATCATAAGATGTCTAATGGCCACCTGATAGGGAGCAAAGTCCTCAATCGTCCATAGACAGTGCCCTTCTAGTCTATCTTTTGAACAATATTTCTTTGGACCAAGTGTAGAAAAGTGGGAGTCAGTGAGGTGCTAGCTGGTAAATTAAGAAGTGATCTTATGAAACGATGGTCGGACACAGAGAGGCAATCCGTATTCTCACTCCCCCACAATTCGGGACCATACATAGCCGATCTTAGAGCTTTTGAGTTGTATATCTCTAGAGCTGGAGCCACTTTCCTAGACACCGTACTTCTGTGGATCTTGGTTATGTGGGCAGTCTGCTGAATTGAGGACAGGTGCGCTTTCTCTATATGGAAGGTCCATCACAGATTTGGGGTTAAACAAATCCCCAAATAATCAAATGCAGAGACTAGTTCAATAGTGTGCGCCCCTATATACATACGTATCTTGGATGTCTTCGAGTTACCTTTTGAGAACGCCATATACTTTGCTCTTGAATCATTTAGAGAGCAGAGAACAGGTAAGAGAGAGAGGAGAGGAGGAGCTAGGATGAGAAGAATGAAGGAGGAGAGAGAGATGAGGGAGCGATGCAGGAGTCTTGAGGCGCCAGGTCCAAAAAGGGCCTAAGACTGGTCATAATACGAGCCACAGGTAAGTATGTGGGAGTTGGGCTTAGGCACCTGCTCAATGGGATTGTGCACTGGCCACTAATAAGTAGGTCCTGGGAGGGAAAGCAGCTGGGGCCAGTGGGTTGGGCTTGTAAGAAGTGAAAAGAAGAGGTGGGAAGGTGATATGGAAGCAGCAGGTAAAGAGGGGGGTACAAATGCCCTGAAGGGGGTTACAGGGAGCATGACAAAAATGCACAAGAGAGGAAAATGAGCACAAGAGCAAAGGCACGAAGGGGGAAAAAAAGAGAAAATGCACAAAAGAGAAATGGTATAAGAGCAAAGAGTACACAGAAGAGAAAACGGCACAAAGGAGAGAAAGGGACAGAAGTGGAAATTGGACTAGCACGAGAGAGTAGAGAACAAGGACAAAGAGTGTTATGACAGAGAGAGAGAGCTTCTGAGAGAGAGAGGAGTGGAGCAGCTAGGTTGAGAAGGACAAAGGAGGCGAGAGAGAGGAGGGAGTAAGGTGGGAGACTCGAGGCAAGAACCTGTCACAGGTGAGTGGTGGCTGGGCATAGCATAGAGCAGTGCTGTGCAGTACAAGCATGGTTAGTGTATGTACTGAGTTTATGTATGCATGTAAGGAATGCTTTCCATGAGACTTTAGTGCTGTACAGTGCGTGCACAATTAAAGCATGTGCTGGGTGTATGTGTGCTTGCGAGAAGTACTATACAGGAAGGGTGAAGTGTTGTGCAGCGTCCAGAACATGAGTGGGAGTGCTCTGAGTGTGTGCATGTTTGCACACAATTCTGAAAAAAACAGTACTGAGCAATGTGCACAGAGTGATTGTGTGTGCTGGATGTATTTGCACCTGGGTTGGCACAATACACGGAGATTACATTACTGAACAGTATGTGTGCTATGAATGTACACTAAGGGCAAGTGTGCATGCACTGGTATGGGAATCCCAGGCATTCTTGGTGAAGACATGAGGTGTGGAGGAATCCCCCAGACAGATTTGTGTATTGCTGTATTCTTGTGAGCTGGGTAGAACACACTGGAGGAGAGGAGAGAGAGAGACTCTCTCCCTGTACAAAAATAGAGTGCTCTTTTATTCAGTGATAGATCACAAGGAAGGGGCCTGGACACATCTCAGGAAGGAAAGGAAGCTGATAAAGGGATCTTAATGAGAAGGGGTGGGAGCCCAGGATTACCCTTTTGATTCACATATCACAGCGGCTGACATCGAGGTGTGACCCCTAGTTACCCTCATCTGTGTTATGGGACTATCAGCTTCAGATTCTCTCTGACTGTTTCAGGCTGCCTTTCAAGAGGAAGAAGAGAGAGAAAAGTGTACACTTCAAAAGAAGCAGAACCCCAACATAAAACTTTAAAAGACCCAGACTCTAAATAACATTTGGTGTCTGGAAATGGACTCTGAGAAGGGGAGGTTGAGACCCCGAAATTGTCATTTGCCAAGAGTATAGACGAGCTGTTTGAGAAAGGGGAGCCCTGCAAGAACAGGATTGGGGGCCAAGGCCTGCTAATCTCCCTTCCGCCCGGGTAAGGGGACATCACCCAGGTAAACTAAGACCACCGGCCCTGCCTAGAGCAGCAGCAGCTCGCTGCTGGCCAAGACTAGAGTGCCCTGTGAGGAAGAGGAGAGCGCTGGTGGTATCCCTACCAACTGGACTTCCTGTGCAAGGTGTGAGTAGAATGCTGTGCACTGATCGAGTCATTGGCCATGTGCAGGAATGATTCAGTGACCCCCGAAGGCCAGGAGAGGGCTGAGTCAAGCATTGAGAGTTGTCGGCGGAGCGCCAAGCCCATACCAAGCCCATACCACCTCTTTGCGGTGATCCTGTATGCCAGAGGGAGTCACTGTGGAAGTGCCAACAAAGCTTGAAGACTGGTGTGAGCCTTAGAAGCCACCCCCTATGCCAGGGGGCACCTTTGTGGTATCAGTGATTGCACAGGAGAAGTCTACGCCTCGACAGCAAGTAGCGCAGCAACCCTATATGCCAGGAGGGGCTGCCGGTACTGAGCTTTGACAAGTTCGGGCCACCACCCAGGAAAATTGGAGCATCTGCTCCCTCAATGACACCATGGACTCCAGAGGATGGCAAGAGGACTTTGCTACATCGGTGGGATCTGGTCGAGAGCACAAAGATCAACCTCCTCACCTTCATGTGGGTAAAACTGAACTTTCTGTGCCAACAGAAGCTGGGAGCATCTCCGTTCACTGTTGAGGCTGGCAGCACTGCTCAAGAGAGAGCCTGCACTTGCTGGGTGCTGGCGCGTGTAGCTCGAGCAGCCTCACTCTGAACAGAACCAGAGCTTCCAAATGCCCACAGTCGGGGCACTCGCTGAAAACACTGAATGTTTCTGTGCTGCTGGAGGGGGTAAGACTAGAAACGGGCCTGTCAAACCCCGGGGGGCTTACGGTTGAAGGTGCTGTGGCACCATGGACTCTTTTGACTATTTTCTAAGAGTCTAAGGGGACTCTTCGGTAAAACCTATTAGTGAGAATTCCTTCGATGTAGTCACCAGTGAATGGGGAATAACCCCAACAACATTGCAAGGAAGAGGGTGGGACAGGGATTTGCCAGATAAACACTAAAGCCTCAACCTCAAGGGGATTATGTTGTCCCTTATGAATGTAGTTATTTCTTTTAATGTGTAGAGTTAGAAATAAAATACTTCTTTTCATATAAAAACTAGTATTTGACAGAATATTGATTTATTGACATTATTGAGTGCACTTTGAGTTATGAGTCAGGTTCACTAACCTGTATCTACACTTCCCCCCGGAGAAGTCTTTGACTCTTCATGCCCATCTAGCACTGAGAAGTGTAGAAGGGGTACTTGGTCCATTTGCAAAGGATCCATACTAGCTTGGGTCAGAGACATTAGGATTAAAAGGCCTCAACCACCATAGTAAGGCCCAGTAGCCCATGTGTGCCCTCTGGCCTACTCAAAGGGGTTCTGACACAAGCCCAGTACCAATACCAATTAACCAACATACTGAAGCTAAGGTGCAGCCAATAAACATTCAGGCACACATACATTATCTTGCACTACATAGATAAAGTCAGTCAGTACCAAGTAGGCATTTAAAGTGTGTCAAGGGAATGACCAGATGGAAAAAGGATAGACAGATGTCTGTATGCAAGCTTAGGTCTATGTAATCCCATTGCCTTCTGCTGAGAAAATCAGATGTTGAGATAGAAGAAGGATTTATTTTAATGCTTATCAATCATTCCCCCATCCTTAGAGGAATCCCTCCCACTGGTTGAGTGGCTGATGGCATATGCGAATCTCCATGCCCATTCAATATTTCCCACTTTGAAATGATAACTTGTTATAAAATTGTATGTGTGTGTGGGTATTTATACAGTGAAACAGGTGGGAAACAATGGAGAGCCGAATGTAATGGCATGAGCATTGCTGAAAGGATGGACATAAGGCAGAGAGAAGATGGGTAACTATCAGTGAGGTGATAGTGCTCTATGAAGAGATGAGTCTTGACATTCTTTCTGAATTTCAAGGAGGAGTAACTAATGGAAGTTCTGAGAACAGATAAGTGGTTAAGATGCTAATGGGTATGCTTAAGAGGGCTTGACGTCTGTTGTTTTCTGGTTGTTTTTTCCTGCATTTCCTTATTTCAAATTTGGCAATGTCTTTGCTCCTGGTGTGGCATTTTTTCTCAAGATGGCTAGCTTCTCCAATAGATGCTCCAGGTATTTTGTTTCTGGTGGGCTTGAAGATGCTGCACTGAGTCTTGAGGATGATTCAGCTTTCTTGGGCAAGTGTCACTCACTGGCCAGTTCCTTACAGTGGTTGCTGTGGTAACATGAACACTCAAGCATAAAGAGTGCTCAGAGACTTTGACATGTGTTTCACACTCCCTTGTTCATTAAAAATACAAAGTCTTAGGAACGTGATGTAGACCAGGGAAGAGAACAAGTGAAGTTCCTTCAGTATTGAGGTGGTGTGTTTGAATTTAATCCGGCCCCAGTTTGTAGAACGCCTTTTAGGCATGCCATTATGGGGTGGGGGAGAGTTTTGCTATCATCTACGAGGATGAGCTGGTAATGCACTGTCCAATTTCATCATTGATCTCTTTGCTATGACCTTACATATGTAGTACTTGCAGTTCAGTTACTTCATTTTTATACTAACGTATGACACGCAACATTTGCCAGACCTTCTATATCCACCAATCACTGAGGGCTCTTTTCTCAAAATTTCCAAACTGTACTGGTTAGTTAAAACCTATTTCAATCAAGATTTTCATATTTCTGGGATTCACAAATGTGTCTATGAATACTGCAGAAAGCATTCTCTGCGTTTCCACCAATATAATTGTTATAATGTGTACAAGAATGAATGAGAAAAAGTGATGTGATTTGTTTTGGTTTCACGTTTTTGTTGCTACATGAACAATGTTTTTCCCTCATTGAGAAATGTTTTTCATTACGTTCTCTACCATTGTCATTCCCACCCTGGAAACAGAATCAATACTGCACTTGAAAGGATTAAGTCTCCATGCATTTTGAGTTTGGGAACGGATTGCTCATATGTTTGAAAGAGTACAAAATATTTCCAGGGTATTACCACGCTGAAATGACTGCTCATCACCTATTAGAGGATATTACATTAGTTTACAAGACAAGATTCACCTTTTTTGGAATAGAAAAAGTGCATTTGATTTCATAGATCAATTAGGGAGGTGGCACACAATGACTATTTTTAAGTGGAAAAGATACTTAAGTGCATTAGGATACAAGACTTTTAGTATAAGTTCAGTTACTTAAACCCATTTTGGTCACTGCGTCACTTATATTTGTGCAAACATTTGGGTAATAATATGCTGGTGGGAGCACATTTGGGGCTGTTGTGACATATTGTGACATGTGACACCTTTCCTTATAATGTTGCTGTTATCTTCTAAAGAGTATTCCCAGTGATGCTGTGGGCTGGATGACGACTGGAAGTGATTGGTCTATGTGGAGCTTACCAGTAATTATGTTTTTGGACCCAGCAGGAAACTTGCACTCATGTGTATCATTTAAAAATATCATGCATATTAAGCTTTCTACCAAATAAATGTTGAAGCCAACAGAGTTTTCCAGAACTCAGATACCTACCAAAACATTATCAATCAAATTCAGTTTATAATAGTGCCTCTAGTTTAATCAACTATGAATTCGCTGTAAATTCCCAGATGCTCTGTTTGTTAAACATTTTATAAAATAATTCTTGGAGAAGGAAGATAATTATACCATGATCTAACAATGTAAATGAAAATGTATTGATTGCTTCGAACTCATACTGATATTGCAGAATTGTATTTAAAAAAATGTAAGGAGATAGATCTCACTAAAGTTGCATGTTAGAATATCAACAAAAAGATATATTCTCTGACCTAAATATAGTTACCTATAAATCCCTTCCAAATGATGATCTGTTGCAGGTAAATGTTCTATTATTAGGTCTGGAGTTAACCCTCTCCAGCCATGTTTCTGTTGTTGTGTTATTCACATTTTTTTCCTTGCCACTACAGCATACAGCATGGGACAGGCACAGCACAGTTCTGCTGCTAGCTGACTTCACTATGATTGACTTTCACAAGGTGCACAAGAAGAGACGACTAACAACACCAGTCCTATTAGTTTTGCCTGTGCTTGTTAACTCGGTGCATCCTACTTCCAGATCCTGACGTTTCTGAGATAGATCTTCAAATGGCTCCCAAGCAGCACTAGAAAAACTGTCTCTCATACCTTAGTCAGCCACAAGTTAGATTGTAGGTACATCTTCTACGTCAGGGGCACCATGCTACTCACCAGAAGACCACAAAATATCCAGAACTAGGCAGCCAGACTGATCTTCAATCTCCCACACAAAACCCACATGACACCACACCTCAGGGCTACCGAAACGCGTGCTAAATTCAAACTCATCACACACACACCAAAGGCACTACACAACTCAGGCCCCACCTCCCTGAACAGTCCCAACTCTCACTCCACATCAGAGCCTCCTCCTCTCTTCTTGAACCCTGCAAGAACCTAAACACCTGGCTTTCAGTAGCGGCCCTTGCAGGTAAGCACGGTAGGGCGAGGGTGGGGGGGGGAGTGACACGCGAAAGGATAGGGAATGTAAAATGAAAATATAAAACAACTACCTTGCGCTTGCCGCATCGCCGACTCAGCGATGTGGCGAGCGCAAGGTAAGTGGTTTTATTTATTTATTTTACATTCCCTATCCCATCGTTTGGCACTTTCACACCCCCATCCCCATGCTGTCCCGCCCCGCCCCATTGCCTTACTGCACTTACCAGCATGGGCCACTACTGCTGGCTTTTCAATTAGTTAAACCTCTATAGGCAGGGCTAGGCACACAATTCCGCTTAGTGCTAGGATACCCTCACGGGTGTTAGTCATCTTACAAATACACATAGCATAACAATGGTGCTATATAATTTGTAACAAATTTTGCTTAGGCCATATTCTGATATCATACCCTCACTACCTTGTGCACACAGACCATGCTATTGCCTTCATGTAATTTCTGGGATCATGTCCCTAAAACAAATATTCCTGGCTAGGGCCTACTTTTAAGGATGGGTTGTTATTACACTGTGTTAAAGCCTGTAGACAGGTACTTTGTTTCACAGATTACTATAGAAGGGAAAGGTTTTGGTGTTGGTGATCTACTCAAACATAGTGGGTGGATAGATGGTATGTCATTCTTATGACGCTCTTTTAGGCTAGTATTTTGCTTTATAAACCAAAATAATGTGTCACTGTTCCTAATAGAAGAAAGGGGTTGTTGGTCTGAAAAATGGAACAGGAAGTCAAGGTGACTTTTACTTGGTGCCCTTACACATCCCAAGAGATGTCATGCTTCATCATAGGGCGGTGCTCCTCGTCGGGCCGGCACTGCAATGCTCTACGGGTCCCCCAAAGGGTCGCTTTAACGGAGATCTTTTGATTGTACGCCGTATGATGAGTGTGAGGTAGTGCTTGTGAAGTAGTGAGTGAGTTGAAAAATGGCTAGAGGATATCTCTGCTGTATAAATAAAATGAATAGATTTCTCTGTCATGAAAAAAATAAAAACGGTTGTGGCTGTCGAAGGGTTATGATGGCACTAAGTAGCTATGACATACATGTGTGTAAATAAAGTTTTATACTGGTTAGATCTACATGTTTTTCGCCCTTGATGGTCTCCTTAAAATGAAGCAGTGCCACCAGTTGGACCCTTGTAGTGATCCAATCTAGAACGACAAGAGGGAAAGGGAAAAAGGGAGTACAGACAAAACAGTACATAAAAACAGTGTTAATCATGTGTCTGGTGTATTAATCCTCATACAACCAGAATGTCCCTTTTATGTGGACCGCATTTATATTTCTGGCTTCTGAGAGGTAGCCAGACACAGTCTCTGTGTTAGCTGATCAAAATAGCCATGTAGTGGCTGTGCATAATGTTAAAAGCAATGTTAGTAGAGGTAGTAAAAACAGGCATATGGGTATAAACTACCCCAAAACGTTATCAAAATTAAGCACGAGGTAAGTATATCGTAGTGATTAGTATCCATCTCGGCTCTGTAGAAAATCATGCAAAGTCTTTTGCTAGAAACCAGCGTAACGTATAACATATGTCAAGAATGCTCAGAATTTCGCAATAATGGTTAACTCTGGACAAAGGTAGGTGATCAATCGAGCAATATCATAGTGCTTCCCATTAATGGCAAGACCTTTACATAGTGAAGATTCGATCCCTAGGGGAGGGAAGAGGGACCTCTTACCTCAAATAAATAGGAGGTAGTCCCCTTGAGTCAAATGAGAGGGAGCATTTCATCACAATCTGTATCAAGGAACCTAGAGGTTCCAGTTGTGCACAGGTAGGAGCATAAAGGTATTGTGTTTTCAGACCAGGGTAGTATTTGCGGTTTTAGTGAAAGGCACATGTAGCCGCACCTGCCTATCCTCTCGAACGTCCGTTGATATTTGGGGGCAAGGTGTCTTCAAGTTTTATAGTTTGCGGTCAGTACGATCACTGCCGGTGTGGCACCGGAAGAGTGTAAGTGAATTTCTAGTGTGTCAGAGACCACCATCTTAGAGTGGTAAAAATGTATTGTGTGGCTTTTCCCCACCCACCCCTTTTTGCTATGGGAGCCTGTGTACGCGTCGGAACACGGGCTCCCACAGAGTCCGTCAGCATGCGGCTGCATCGTACTCGTTCAGTCGGACTCGCACAGCGCGATTCACTTGGAAAGCCCTTCGGATCAGAGTAGTATGGAGGGATTTCCTAATGAGATCGTAATCTGGCCCTAAATGGGGTAGTTCCTCTTGACGGGACTGATTCAAACCTATATTGTGTGGAATCAATAGTCTGACCCTCAGGATCTGAAGGGATCCGAGTGGTCAGATCATAGAACCCTCACACACCCAATAGGGTGTCATGCTTCATCATAGGGTGCTCCTCGTCAAGCCGACACTGCAATGTCTGACGTGCCTGGGGGCTCTTTATCAGTGATCTTTTGATTTGTAAACGCCGTTAGATAGATGCATGCCAGAGGACTCAAAAAGTAGGGTAGTGAAGAAACGTGTAGGATAAAAGAGTCTAAGGGAACCAAAGAAGTTTTAATGGGGTGGTTGTCCCTTGATACAATAAAAACAACAAGGGTGCTATCTTTTGGTAACTATGGACCATAATAGGTAGTATGTGAGTAATATAGTGGGGTCGACATGTATAATACCCTGTTTGCCTGTAGGGTCCATAGACCTACACTCCTCTGCCAGCCCAGAAACTTCCCTGCAAGGATAACTTTTTCTCGCAGTTTATTCGTGGACCTCTGTCTGACCCAAGGGGTACTTCTATCCTGAATTCCGGGTGGAATCAACCACACTTCATCAACGCAGGTGCAGTATTGTCTACTCTAGTGGCCACAGATGACCTGAGCAAGGGCCCAAACACTACTATGAATAGGGTAGGAGCGATTTCTAGGTCAATTGACCCTCCAGGCAAACAGAGCATGAAACATGTCGAACCCACTATATTACTATATCACAACACAAGAAGAATCCCACATCAATTTAGAAAACCTGAGTAAAGCTGAATAAATTATTTGATACCAAAATGACAAAAAAAGTAAGTATAGTGGCTAAAAGCATAAAGCCCCACTTGTGGTTATCTGGTCGTGCGAGACCAGGTGAAAGTCAAAAGCTCAGCCTGACTGCAATGAAGAAGAGGCCGGGTACAGGGACTAGGTTAATCCCACTGTAATAGTTACCTTTTAAAATCCAGCAAGAAGAGTTCCTTTTGTGGTGTATGAGGCTGCAAGAAGCAGGGAGAGGGTCGCGCGAAGAGCAAGTCAGGCATTGCAGAAGGTCAGTGCTGTAGCGTGAAGATCCTGTCGGGTGTTCCAAATGGTTGTTGCTGGAATTGCACATTGCCGGTCACTGCAGGATGTTGATGCTGTAGCATGAGGTGCAGATCTTGCATTGTTGATTGTTACTTGCAGTTGCTGTAGCATGTATTCGGGTTCACCGAAGCTCTACATTGGTGGTCTGTACGGGTGGCAAGATCTGAGTGTGAACCGGCCTGATCGCAGTCACGCGGAGCTGTAAACTTCAGGATTTCTTTTTTTCACCTAGAAGGAGCTTCATTGATGCCACACAAAGGGTGTAGGAAATGGAAGATACCTGTTAGGGATTAGGAACTCACTCAAGCAAAGGGCAAGACCGGCTCAGGCTGGTCTAGTAGCAAGTCCAGGCAGGTCCAATGCCGTAGATCCAGCTGGGCAGTTGCAGGGAGTCCTCTGGAGCTTGTTGTGTCCCTGTAACTCAGAATAGGAGTTCAGTCAGCTGAACCTTGGAGTAATTCCAGCCTGGAATGACTGGTGCAGGTCCAGCCTTCCTTCCCAGACAGCAGGGCAGGTCTCGAGCAGCAGGATAGACTTCTGGCAGCAGGGCAGTCCTTCTCCTGTAGTATCCGTAGGTCCAGAAGTGTATTGAAGAGTGGGTCTTAGGGCCCCCTTCTTATACCTAATGCCTACTTTAAAGTGGAGGAAACATTTGGTGTTTCTCTCTACAAAAGTGGCTGGAATTTCCTACCTCACCGTCCTGGTCCCAGTCTGTCTAACGGCATAATAAGCTAATATGAAGTCCTTTGTGTGTGAGCTCAGGCAGAGTCTTTGAAGAGTAAGTCTGGCAGGCTCTCCCCCTCATCAAGTGTGGATGCCCTATCCGTCCAACACCCAGACCCTCTATTGTGTGGCCGTCTGGGAGGCCTACACCTGGTAATGTTACCCATGAAACAAGATGCAAGCACCAAATGGTTAGGACAAAAAAATGCCAACTTTCTAAAAGTGGCATTTTCTGAATTGTGACTTGAAATCGGACTATAACATTAAAGAGTATTTTAAGTTACAATTCCTCAGACATCAAACATGATATTTTTACCTGCTCCCAAACAACAATTGTTACTAAAAACTTAAAAATAAATATCTAACTTTTTGAATACACTACACCCTGCCCTGTTTAGGGCCAACCCTAAAGGTGACATATGTTTTAAGAAAGGGAAATTTAGGCCTGGCAGAATGTTTATTTCGCCTGGTCAAAATGGCAGTTTAAAACTGCACACACAGGTCGCAGTGGCAGGTCTGAGACATGTTTAAAAGTGGCAACTTAAGTGAGTGGCATAATAGGTGCTGCAGGACCACAAGTAGCATTTAATTTGCAGGCCCTGGGTACATGTGGTACTACATTACTAGGGACTTATAAGTAAATTAAATGTGCCAATTGGATGCAACCAACTTTGCAATATTAAAGAGTGTTGCTATTGATAAAATCGATGCCAATGCTTATGATGATACACTCGCATACACAAGCAAAATTGTATCAGTATTTTCAAATTCTCCTGTCATGAACTCTCCATCACACCCGACTAAGAATTACATGATCAGGCATGCTCTGCATCCTAGACCTGAAGTTAATGATTGACAGGTCACAGGTGGGGGGGGACATAGCTGGCAGACAAACATGCAAACAGGAAACTCAATTCAAATCAGCTTTATTCGATTCTATGTCATAAAATAATAAAAGCACAATGTTAAAAACAGTTTAAAAAGATACCATTTTCCAGATTCAAATACGATCAACAGAGTAATGAAAAATACAATCCATATAAAAAACAGAAATACATCATAAAATCCATATATATACACAGAGAGATACAAGGACACCAGATATTCACAGTAGCTTCACATAGTGTTCCGGAACCTTATAACGGCCTTTAAGAAAGAAGAGGTGGCCGCAAAGATGTATTCATTTACTAGCATTTGTAGTCTTAGAAAACATATTCTACATTGTTTTAGGCTCCATCTTCTGAGAATGGGCAATAAAAAAAATGTCCTCGGTGCGACATAATATTTACAGAATAAAGTGCAGTGCATTGTGGTCAATCTAGAGATATCATCGAATGGGCATATAGGATGATATTTTGTCCAGTCGTTGATATCAGGAAATGTGACCACCCTGTAAAAATACTCACTACGAAAACGGGCCAGAAGCATACGGGAGAAACTACTCTGTACCAATGTTAAGTAGGGTTGTAGACCTATGCAAGTGGACATCAAATGATTTGCCATGACCGATTTCTTTTCTCTCTCGATGAGCCATCGTTTATTCTCTAGGTGATTGAAACAGTGTATCTTGAGGGATTTTCTGGAAACAGATTCCAAGCTGCTTGGATTATGAAAATATTCTGGGTGGCCTATATCATATGTCATACCTTTTATATAACTAATCCAAGGCAGATTTGCCACCCCATCCAACTTGAGGCAGTCCATAATTACATTCCTATTGAAGCCTGTCTCTGTCGACACCCATACCTTGTGCCATAGAAGGAAGGGGATAATCTTTATAGTATCAGAGATGTGTGCTAGACCAAGTTCCCTGTGGCAACAATAAATGGCAGTCGAACTGGGAACCGCCAATAGATAGAGCAAAAAAGTGTTTTCACAGCGTTGTATTTGGTCCAAGCATTCAATACCCCATATGCCAGCCCCGTATGTCCCTGTTGAGGTACATTTAGATCTATAAATGGCCAGCAGCTCCGGGATGGGTCTTCCACCTAGTTTTTTTGAAAAGTTAGTAACAGCTCCAATGGCTCTTGAGAGGTTCAGCTTTCTGCTGTTCATGGCTGCTTTCCAGGAACCCTTCCTATCAAAGGTTATACCTAGATAAGAGAATTTATCCGTGCTTGCAATTTTCTTGTTGTCAATAAAGATGTCACATGTCTTTCTCAATTTTGTCCCACAGCTCATAGTAAATGTCTTAGCGATATTTACCTTTAAGCCCCGCTCCATCATGTAAGCAACAAAATTTGAGACAGACCTTTGCAAGCCCAGCTGTGCCCGCGACATTATAACAGCATCATCCGCGTATAATAGAATAGGAACAGGGGTACCCCTAATGGTTGGATAATCATGATGGAACTCGCTCAAGTACTACCCCAAGCTGTTTATGTAGAGGGAGAAAAGCAGGGGGGCAAGAATGCACCCCTGCCTCCCCCTCTTTTTATGGGGAACTTGGCTGAGCATTCTCCCTGTTTCCCATACCGTATCCTCGCACCTGCCCCCCTGTATAATTCCTTTATAAACAGCAGCAAGGGTGGATCCAACTCTAGATCTTTAAGAGTGTCCCACAGCAAGACGTGGTTGACACAATCAAAGGCGGAACTTAAGTCCACAAAAGTGAGGAAACATTTGCCCTTCTTAGCTTTTGTGTATTTATCGATAATCAGAGACAAATTAAGCCCCTGTTCAATGGTACCTAAACCTGCTCGAAAACCATATTGTAAGACTGATAAAACTCCTGTCTCTTCGGCCCAAGTCTCAAGATTGTTTAAAATGACCCTTCCAGCTATTTTCATAAAGGCATCCAATAAGGATATTGGGCGATAACACTTAGGTTCATTTCTGTTCCCTTTCTTGAATATAGGTATCACGATAGCATCAGCCCAGGTAGGGATTAACCCGTGACGGATGCAACTAAATAGTACATTAGTTAAAAGAGGGGTCCATAACCCTATGTTAGATTTATAGGCATCCACCGGGATGCCATCCGGCCCTGGCGCTTTCCTTGAGGCACTATCATTGATTGCCTTAGTGACTTCCTCGAGGGTAATATTAATCTTTAGGTGGAACGGTCCACGATCAATATTGTCATCTACTCTCAGTGCAACTGTCTCTGTCACGTTATCATCTATAGTCCCATCCCTATAGAGCCCTGAGAAAAAGCCTACCCACATATCACCACTAATAGCCATGTCTATAATATCTGTCTCTCTGTTATTAAAAAAAGGGGCATTATCCACTCTCCAGAAGCCAGTGTTATCTTTGTTCATGCAAGCCTCATGTAGGGCATTCCACGCTTCCCTTTTTAATGTTGCCCTGCTTTTTTTTTGCGCCTACTGATACAAAGATCTTGCCTGCCTTATTTTATCCCTGCACCTCGGTTCGTTGTGCAGAGCCTTTTTTAAATGAGTATGGGCATTCGTGCATTCTTTATCGAACCGGCCCTGTGAGGGTTGCTGGCCATGTCGTTTTTGTCTTGTTAATAACTTCCTGGCCTCGACTGAGATCTTGAGGAAGGCGTTAAATATTTCTTTGTCCTCCCTATCCTGTGAGAGGCATATCGCTATTTCCTCTGCGCTATTATTAATCAGGCCTAGGAGGAATGCCCCGGGATCCACTTTTGCCCAATTTAGCGTATACCCATTTGTGCCGACAAGATAGATATCGGTATTGTATTGCAAATTCCTGTCGAGTTTTTTCTCCAGCGCTCTTAGAGAGCGATCTAGGCAAATAGGGTAATGATCACTCATTAAGATGTCAAGGGTCTTACAAGAGAGTACATTACGGGAGTATCTGTTGGAAATTAGGACAAAATCAATGGTCGAGTTACATCCCCTTCCATTAAAGGTTGATTGGAACGGAGTGGGAGGCGAACACAGTTCATTCACATAGCCAAGATCAAATTGAAAAACTATGTCATTCAACAGATCTCCCAAAAGTGTATGTGAGAAGTGTGAGGGTGTATCTTCGTTATCATTGCCCAACCCACAGATACCTTGTTCACTGAATTGACACAAAGAGCAGTTGAAATCACCCACCCAGATAATAAACATGTCTCCCATCAATTTTCCTTCAAGATTTTTTAAGGAAGTACCTAGATTAGATAAGAGATTCATTTTCTGGGCTATGGTAATGTTATTATATAGATTTATCAAAACTGGATCCCTTTGCCCATCTAAGTTCATAGTCAGGATCTGATAGTAGTCACTAACCTCTCTAATTTTCACGTGAGTTACCCCTGCCGAATAGGAAACATAGGTACATAGACCTCCTTTGTTACGGCCATATTTACTAGTGCATGCTGTGGTGTTAAATGTTTGAAAGCTGATTATGTGCATCTCTATTGCCCATGTTTCCTGGAGTCAAACTATGTCATAGTCATTGATGTAAGTTAGCCTCTAAGGGTCTTTTACTTTGGCAACTAAACCAGCGATATTCCAGGTTAATGTTTTGCAGGATTTACTAGATTTTGGGATGATCACTTCTCCTTCGTTTATCCTTTGGGTATCTATTATAGTATGTTCGGTTTAACCATTTCTACTTGGACAATTAGCGGGGACTATGCTTCTATCCTCCCCCACCCTGCTGCTGTCTTTGTGAAAGGATTGCTCTAATGCCTTCATATGTTGGATATTAGGTTCTAGTCCCCTTTACTGCGTTTCTCCCTCTTGTCAAAGTTGTGCCCATTTTCCTTCGATTCTCCTCCCTCCCTACGATTGCAATGGGTCAATCTAATTCTTCCATTCCCGTTAGTGGTTCAAAACGATTATAAAGTAGGATGTTCTCGCCTCCTAGGTATCCCTTATGGGGATCCCTTATAGGTTGTCTGACATCAGGGCCTAAAACAGGGTATTTCCCGTTGGGCCTATATGGACCCGGGTGTGGCGGATAGAAAACTCCTAGTGGCAGTACATTGATTGCGTCATTAATAAAGAAAGCGTTTCCTAGCCTGTTTAGGATTGCATGCACTAATCTAGGATCACTAAACGTCAGGACCACACAACCACCCTGTAGCTCTTTTCTTTCTTTGCCCACCCACACAACCCGTCTTGCCATTTTGAAGTGCTTGAATAACATATCCGTAAGGCCACTATGCCTTCCCAACCAGTGGAGAGACTTATTGCGGAGTTCTAGCCACGTTTCTAATTCAGGTGACCTCAGTGCTGGGGCATTAGCCAAGATTACCACATATGGTGTGGCTTCCGGTGGCAAATCAAGGCGAGTATGTATTTGGGGCTCCTGTGTTAGCCTCAAATCCATACCGTTAGGCCCTGGTCTATTATTATATCTGTTCTTCTCCCCCGCCAACTTATTTGTCTCGGTGATAGCGTGTTGATCACTCGTATCTACATTATATCCATGAATTGGGGGTCCAGAGGTGATGCCCATGGTCACTGGGTTAGGGGTAACTGTATGGGTTGTGCTTGTTGGCCCACTTATAGAAGTCTTTTCCTGGACATGTGTTGAACTGCCCTGATTGTTTGAGCAAGTTTTTCCCATTAGGTTCCCGTCCAGGTTTACCACTCTCTCAACCAGTTTCCCCAGTGCGTTCTCTATGTACCTATGCAATTTGTCTATACTTTTTGATATTTTTTCTCTTGCCACAGATTTGCTCACTAACTGGGCATGCGTGGTAGGTTTTCTTGAGCCCGCTATGTTATTACGAGTAAGTTGAGGTTGAGATGGAAGTTTACCCTGGATTTCCCTTTTCTTGCCTTGAGAGCTCTTTTTACACCTCCCCGAGCCTTGCCCTTTGGGTTTTTGTATAAGTATACCCTCTGGGCTTCCAGGATTTTTACTACGCTTCAGGGGTGGTTGGATATCCTCTACCAGGTCACTCAGATCACTCTGAACTATGTGAGCCGAGATATCCTGTATAAAGCCATTTTGCTGACCTAGAACAGAGTTATTCTCACTTGGGGGTAAAGGGTTGTTGGAGCTAAGACCTCACTCCTCCCTTACTGGACCCCGCCTTCCCTTCGATAAGGATTCCTCCACCGTGCTAATTTGCTCCTCAATGGCCCCCATAGCCCATGTGAGATAAGACAATAGTGATGTTTGGCCCACTACCTTTGCCTCTGTATTTGCTGTAATTACTGTATTATTCATCTTCCTTTTTGGCATGATTAGATATTTAACAATGGCAACACAGTAATAAAAATAAAACAAACACTTTAACAAACTTACTTCTATGATTAAAAGTCCTTAGTCCAAAGTCCAAAAGTCCAACAAAGCGCTCGTTTTTGGGGGGTTGGGGAGGTGGCCCAGCCCGGACCCTGACGGGCACAGACGCGCCCGCCCTTTGCCCGGGCACGCCCGCACGCGTCACGTGCTGCGGAGGACCGGCGCGGCTTTAAAGCTCCGCGTTGCCTTCTCCGCGTCACCCAGCGCCCGCTGACCATGGGCCGCTGGGAGATGTGGTTTGATCGTTGGCCGTTCCCCTCACGGCTTAATGACAGGATGCAGGTGCTAAGCGTCGGCCGTTCCCCTCACAGCTTAGTGGCAGTGTGGCAGTGTTGTTAGAATTGTCCGTTCCCCTCACGGCACCAGGATTCAAAGACAAGCGCGTCCCGCGCTGCGGAGGACCGGCGCAGCTTTAAAGCTCCGCTGTCGCCATCTCCGCGTCACCCAGCGCCCGCTGACCAGGGGCCACTGGGAGATGTGGTTTGATCGTTGGCCGTTCCCCTCACGGCTTAATGACAGGATGCAGGTGCTAAGCGTCAACCGTTCCCCTCACGGCTTAGTGGCAGTGTGGCAGTGTTGTTAGAATTGTTCGTTCCCCTCACGGCACCAGGATTCAAAGACAAGCGGGTCCCGCGCTGCGGAGGACCGGTGCGGCTTTAAAGTTCCGCCATCGCCGTCTCCGCGTCACCCAGCGCCCGCTGACAAGGGGCCACTGGGAGATGTGGTTTGATCGTTGGCCGTTCCCCTCACGGCTTAGTGGCAGTGTGGCAGTGTTGTTAGAATTGTCCGTTCCCCTCACGGCACCAAGATTCAAAGACAAGCGCGAAACTCAGATCCATCCCCCAGATAAGCACAGTGATACCGCAATGGTCCAGGGAAATTGGTCCCAATAAAGCACACATGGCCAGAGGGCTGTACACATTCCCAAAACACCATAAAGTCAGATGCCACATGAAGTTAGGAACACATAGCCAATCAGGACACAGCACACACTGTACATGCAGTGATCACACGCCCCTCCGGCCGGACATTTGGAGACGTTACCCATTGGCCCCCAATCTGTCCACATAAGGTCGAGGCCCACCTGCATTTGCTATCAGGGGTGTTATTTATGACTCCACAGACAAGGCCTACATTCTTTTACTGCACAAAGGTCACCAGAAATATTTTTATGATACCCAAATGTATAAAGTTCGCTCAGGTTGATTGTATTTTGAGACAGTCCTCAGACCCATTTCCGTAATTGTGCTCCTCCTAGCTGAAGTGTTTTAATTAAACCAACTGTTCCTGTTTTGCCAAATGCCTCATCTTTTGTTTTTTTAAGGTAAATTCATATTCAAGCAACAAGGGATAGAGCACAAGCACTTTAGCACCAGTTAGCAGTGGTAATGTGTCCCTAGTCCTAAAAGCCAACACAAATAGATTTAGAAAACAGGAGGGGTGAAGACAAAAGGTTTTGGGGTGACCCTGCAGAGAGTCTCAGGTCCAACTCTAAGGCAGAGACCTCTGCAGCCTATCCTTCTGACAGCTCAGTGTGACAATCCTTGACAGACGTGTCTCGTAACAGCCAAGACTGATACTCAGGGTCCCCTCCCTCTGGAGAAGGTATTTGATAATACCACTACAGACTTACCCACCTCCTACACCGCCTACTTCCACAGCACATCTGCCTCAAAATCAGTACACACCTAAAACATACCAGCCCGGAGTATGTTAAGGCAAAATGCCCTGCCTGGTGCACTTTAGGAGTAAAGTGGAAAATCGGACTGTTTGCAGCAGGGTACACAGGAACTGTTGCAAAAACTGATTCAGGTTGCCACTAGAAACTATTACCCCTTTTTGTTTGAGGAGGAGCCAGAATTTACCCCTACTCAGTTGCTAGTGCCAACTCATAATGTGGTACCCCAAGACACCTTCTCAAAACCCTGTTTAGACCTGCAGACTATCAGAAGAGGACTGGACCTGCTGCATGTGACCTGTGAGGAGATCTGAAGGATTGGACTAGCCCTCTCTTATACCCAGAACAAAGAAATGGACTCCAAGGGTCAGTTCCCTGACTTTCGGTGTCGCCACAGGGACACAACAAGCTGCGAGAGGTTGTTAGCATGAAGTGAACAGTTGACCAGTACCGCCTGGACTTGGCTTTGCTAGTAGCCTTTTCTGGAGTGAGTCCTGGTCCCTAAATGTTGACCCTGAGGTCCTGGCAGCCTCAGAAGTGACACAAAGGAGCTGCTCCAAAGACCCTGAAAAGATGGGACTTGACAAAGTTTGGACAATAATACTATCCTAAGCGGTCAGAGGAGCTTTGCAGGAAAGTCGTCCGGTCTTGATGTGCCTTCCTCAGATACACCTGCTTGGTGTACCCAACCCTGCTGCATAGTGGTCCACCTGAAATTGCACCTTAGTTCACCAATTTCTACCAACATATCCAGTATTATTGACTCTGACAACTATACCTTCTACAGTACTATACTATTAAAATGGGAACCATTAAGCTTACCATTCACTTTTTCACAATCCTCCATTTCCCCTTCATTCGTACCCCTACCCCATCACTTCTTTACTTATCCCATAACTTCAACAGACAAAATTGCACCAATATTCCATTTCTCAAGTCCTCCTGCACCCCATACAACCAATTTGACAGTGAAAATCACTATCTCCTTCTTGCACTAACACTGAACCATTAAGCACAACCTTTTAGACAAGTTTCAAAGCAGCACTAGGACCTAACCACCCCCACTTCAAATTCACCCTACTGCTTACCAGAACTCTGATTTTCATCTTTTGCTCTCATTTACTGCCCATTCTCCTACCTTCCTTTCCTCTCTAAAGCCCTTGTGAGACTGGCCTTTAGTCGGGTTGCCCAGTACCTGATTTACAACACCTTTATGATGCCCAAAATAAGTCTAGAAGAAAATTAACTCTATTGATGTTTTCAACTTCATGATCCCTACCTACCATTCTTACACCCCATGTGACCTTATCCTCCTAGGCCAATCAAGAAGATTATTCTATCTTCCATATTTTCTTCTCCACATGTGATATAGTGAACACCATGCTCTTGTGTGTCTTCCAACTGACATGGCTGCATTCAGACTCTGTTTGCACAAGTGCATCTTCACCAACACTCCGTGCTTGCTAGCTCTTTTTTAACAATACACCTCAGCTACGTGGTCTTGTTTCCCAGTTTTTCAAAGCTTCCATTTGCCAACAGCACACACATAACTCTAGACCTAGAGTGACAATGAAAACTGACTCCCATACATGTTACTTGCTGTTCTTGCAATGATTAAGCCATGTACTTCCTGTATTCCATGGATCCCATCAACATCTCCTACCTAATCAACTCTCCCACCCAACACCATCCCCTTCGTTTGCAATAAGGAACCTTAGGTTTCAATTCCAAAGGAGATTTGTCCAGTTCACTTGCTTCATCCAACCTGCTACCATGACCTAATTCCCCCTTTTCAACATACAAGAGATCTAACATATCATGGCCAAACCTCTTAACATTGTTACTATTCCCACTCCAAACAGCACAACAGTAGGGAAAGTGTTGGAGTTTGAAAGGGTTACATTTACTATTCATACTCCAGTCAGCACAGCAGTATGGAAAGCATTGAACTTTGGATGGTTTAGATTTACTATTCCAAACTTTAGTCAGTGCAACAGTATGAACAGTGTTGGACTTCAGAGGGATTATATTTACTATGCATACTCCAGTCTAAGCAACAGTAGGGAAAGTACTTCACCACAAATCCATTACATATATGAATAACCATATTGATGTAGAAAACATATTAAAATATTTATATAAACATTATTGATTAGCAGTAAAAAGAGACAAATAAATATATAAATAAAAAGAAAGAATGAAACAAAAATCAAATTACGTATAATAAATCCAACTTCCCTAAGTACCAAAATAATTAGTAATAGATTTAATTTCAATTGAAACATAAAAAACAATTCAAGTAATAAATATCATATAATAAAATTAATCAAAAATGCTAAAACAATTATAAATTGTAAAGAAATATACATAATTAATTACCAATTCATTTTCTGATTTAAAGACTTTATTTTGATCATAGACCATGAAAGTCACAAGTCAGAAGTGCAGTAGATAAGCCTAATTAAGAGTACTGTTGATAACGAGACACAATTCTTAAAATACAATGTGTGCTCACTTAAGTGACAACATGACAAATGACATAAAACCATAAAACTATGGTGGGAAGAGGTTGCTTCCCCCGAGCCACTTTTCCACTTAGAAGTGAATGAAGTGAAAGGAAGGGTGCCCAATCTAAACCTTATGTAAAGGGCTTTAGTGGAGGGAGGGTCAATCTGGTCCATATAGGCCTCAAAAGCCGGAAAGACCTTGAACCCAATGAAACGATCACTGTAGAACCCAGAGTTTAGCTGATTTATCAGCTTCCACTTCCCATGTTCCAAGAAAGAGACTTTAACGTTTTGGCAGAGGAAGATGTAATAGCTGAAGTAGCCACCCAGAGCTATTGCATCCCAAGGAAATGGAGGGACTGTTTAATGTAACACAGCCATGGTAACAAGGCCCCACTTTTTTGCCTACCCAAGATGTCACTCAAACCCGCCCTGTAATTTGACAGCTCAGGAACAGGCCAGACACATAACCATTACAGTGGGGGTTTAAGCCGCACCAATTAATAAATTACATGTAAATATCAATTATATTTAAAAAATATATATTTTCTCCCGAACCAACTCATCAGAAATTAATAAAACACAACCTTTAAAAATACATGTTATACACATATAAATACTAAAATTCATAGACAAAGACATTAAACAGTAGAACAATTGGACAATTATTAATAGATTAATTATTTTACATAGTTAGTAATCAAATAATATAAAAAGAATTATGTGTAACTTCCCACCCTATGCCCCCACTAACCCGGCCCACACCCAAAATATACCTAAATTGAGTCAGTATCAAACAATTGACATAATTAATAATAATTGAAATAATTAACAATTCATAAATAATTGTAAATTAATTATTACTTAACTAACTTCCAACCCTAAACCCATACAAACCCAGCAGGCAGCACCTACAATATAACTAAAATAAATCAGTAACAAACTGTTTGCATAAATAATATTCAATTAAATTATTAATTAATAATTCATTTTGAAATAATTATTACTGAATTAGCTACCCACCCTGTAACCCTACAAAGCGCAGCCTGCACCTAAAAAATAACTAAAATGAATCAGTATTAAACAATTTACATAAATAATCACCAATCATGTAATTAATTTTCCAATTAATTATGAATTGTTAATTAATTGGTACTTAATTAACTTCCCACCCTATCTCCCTGCAAACAAACCAAACAATCTGCTACAACACTATAAATTCGTATTAACAAGTAAATAGAAAAGGTTTAAATGACTTAATGTTACAAACTATATTTTCAAAAGTTAATAGCAATTATAAAAACAATATTAATAACTAAAACACATAAAAATAATTTTAAAACTATATTTTTTCACAACAAAATTACTGAAAACGATATTAAAAACAACTATATTCATAAAAACGATATTACTTATGCTAGCCTGGAATTTTGTCTTCTCATTTTCGTCGATGGTTCTTTTTAAGCAGCATGAGAGGTCAGGAACTCCCCAACACAAATCACTTCAAGACAGGAATGTTTCAGGAACTCAGGTCCACACCAGATTTATGTTAGTCTGTTTTGAAAGAGATTCAAATATATCAATCTTAGCATGACAGTATGAAAATACAAAGAGAATAGGATGAAGCTAAAGCTCCGGAACCGATTAACCCTTTATATCAAGAAGAAAAAAACATGTAGGTTATTAGAATACAAAAATGTAAATTAGTTTGCATCCAGCTTTCAAAGATGAAATAGTTCTAAATCCCTAACAATCCTTCACTACATACGAGGGAAATCTAGACTAAGTGAGATTTCAAGAGAAGCATTAAAGGTGTCAGTAGTCAGAGCCCTCTTAAGAGAAACTCTAACTGTGGTCACGTAGCCTACTACCACAAACACCAGGAGAGGTCTACACCTCAAAGAGACTGCAAGAAGAGTGTAACTTCATTAGTATAAAACAGCCATCCACTACTGCCACCTCCCAAACTGTGGGGTAACTTTCCATTACTCAACGACCTTTATCGACTCCTTTCTCCATCTCCTGCTTCACACGCTAAAACTTCCCTCACGTCCTTGGTGCCATCTCTGTCCCCCACGAGAATTCATCTCTTCTTCATTATTGCATTCCTTCCCAGGCCTCACTATTAACTGAACAATGGACCCACAATGGGCATAGCAATGTTTTGTCCAGGTGCAGTGGGAACACAAATAGAGTTAGAGAAACAATTTGGGCCTACTGCTTTGGCTAAATTAGCATCACACCAGGGGCGGCGCTAGGCTCATGGTGGCCCTGTGCAGGGAGCGTAGGTAGGGGGCCCCGGCAGGGATTTGGTGGCCTCCGGCTTAGCCGGAGGCCGCCAAATCCCTGCCAGAAGCTGCCACGAATATGTATTGTATCCAATTCCTCGTGGCGGCCCCTGGGGTTTGGCGGCCCTGTGCAGGTGCACAGCTTGCACATGCCTAAGGCCGCCCCTGATCACACAGATATCAATACAGCTTCTCTACGACCCTTAAGACATGTTAATTTATTCTTCTCAATATCATGAATACCGAATTTCTACTACATTATTATGACAATAATAACGTTAGACTATTTCACAAACACATTTAAAGAAGGGATAATACTTGGGAGTCGACATGAAATTCAAAGTTATCAGTTACACTTCTAACACATGTGAAATACTGTAGGACAGCCTAAATTAGTCACACAGAGTATACGAGAGAGCAGACTATTCCTGATTATAATGCAGTCCTAGGGAAACTATTCAAAGACTTAAGAAAAAACATAAAGGGTACAATTACACTTCTCCACTGACCCCAAAAAATGATATTCTTGACAACGATATGTTTGCATTACGATATTTGTGAATCACAATATTTCTTTTTGCCAATGTGTCTGTTTCCCGACATTTTGAACTCAATATTTTGTCTAAATACCATAGAAATGGGGAAATGAGAGCTTTAATGTGGATTTTCAGCTGAGCTTTCACAGCAAAGACTGTGATGCTCGGTGCCCTTCTTCTTCTGTGCTTTCAGTACTCCAGTCCGACTCTATATGTCCCTAATGACAGAGCTTCCTCTTTGGTGTGGCTTTGCTGAGGGTTTTTGCAGCCAAACTGAAGAGGGTTGCTTAAAATTCTGAGGTATAGATATATGTTTCTTCAGGGCTAGCTCCTCTGAATCAATAACCTTTAAGCAGTGTGAGCTGTTTCATTTGGGCTCTCTCTCTTCACAACCCCCTCAGCACCCAGACTGCATACGGCAGGTTATCATAAGACAGTCCCGCATCTTCCAGCAGACAAGTTCTCTCAAGCAGATGAGACAATGTTGCTGTAACTGCAAAGGCAGGAAACAGGTGCTACCAGTGCTGGAAAACAGTGCTGGAAGCAGACGTTCAAGATAAATGTAGAACAACTCCCTCCACTACTCTGGTAGTCAGGGAGTTGTCTTTGCAAGCAAGTAGACATGTCTGTGTTTCCTGCCCCTCCCATTGTTTATCTTTGATGTGGCTCAAAGTGGATTGTTAAGGGATTCGCAAATGTATTGTTAGCATTGATCCTTCAACCAATTTTAATATAGCTCCCATGCATTCCACTCCTCTATGATTTCTTCAACACTCCATGCTTTGAGCATCAAAACTGTCCCAGAGTTCCATGCAGCTACAAAAGATAGCTAGTTTTTTTCTGAGCCATTTAGAGCTCTCCTCTGCCTTTTGATTGTGCCCCTGTCCCTCTAATTCCACCTCTTTAAGTAGAAACACCCATCAAGCCAAGGCAGAGCATTCCACAGCATCATCTGTAAGCCTCAATGATCTACAATCTGAAAGGAGAATGTTATTAAAGTTTCTATTCATGAGTGAAAGTTTCCCTGGCTTGATACGAAATCTGAGGGGGTCTCCAGGGCCTCAGGGATCAGAATTTTAACCCTCCAAAGCTAGGACTAACTTAAATGCACCAACATTGAATCACAAAGCGACTTGGACATCAGCCCTAACACTAGCCCACTGAGCAACACTGAGGACGCAGTGTTTTCTGTCTACTTTTAGTCCTGTTGGATGAGTTCAGAGACACAGTGGCAATCCAAACAAATCTTTTGTTCATGAACAACACACTCAAAGATAGCAACAGGATAATCTAATTTAAAATGTACATTTTAAAATCTTCAGTCTAGTGCATAAAACATGAATGGTAACCACACAGAATGAAAAAATAAAAGCAGTTAGACATTAAATGGAAAGCGAAAAAGTTGAACATTTCTAGGATTTTCAGTTAGTTTCTGACATCCTAAAACTATTTCTTAGTGTTCTGTTAAGTCTTGGGTACAGCACTAGATAGTAAACTTTTTTTTCGAGTTTTAGAGCTTCCTAGGACGAATCTCAACTGATATGTTTAAATATATGACTTCAGTTACTCTTCGTCAGATTTCTGTCAAGGAATAAAAAATGTTTGCTCTCGTGAAGGACATCACCTTCTGTACAGCTTCTGAAACTAACTTTCTGAATGAGAGTGGTCAGCTCAGCCATTTGGTATGGACTCTGGTGATACTTCTGGAGTGAAGACCTCTCCTGTTCAGAGGTCAAATGCTAGGAAGTATATACTGCTTTACCACTGATTTTATCTCATGTTTTCAAACTAAGAAAGCGTTTGGAAAAAGTAAAACTAAACTAATGCAAACCAAACTAACAGAGCACAAAGTATGTGAGCTCTATCCACATATTGACATTAAGCCTCCATCTTTGTAAACAATAAACCTATACTGTAAGGGGCCATATTGCAATGGCTGCCCTGATTAACATAAACAAAAAAACATGTCAAACTACAGAGTGGTTGGCCATGATGATATCAATATGTTTGCATATACTCTAGAAACGTCATACTTTCAAATAGAGATAAAGAAAAGCTGACAGCAGGCACGGAATGAAAGCACACTAACTGTCACAATGTTCATGACAGGCTGATCCCAGACAACTTCTGCCTTCCATTCTGTGCATTGTGCAAGAGCTCCTTTAAAGTGAATGATGGAAAAAAGTGCAATATGACGTTTGACGTTGTTAGGGTCAAGCCTAGTACATCAAAACTACTAGGTCAGATCAGGTTGTTGGTACTTTTATTACAGGGTAATAGCTGTTTTCAGTTCATAGGTTTTAGAGAAAAATAACTGGTCATTAATATGTCATTGTTAATCCACTAGTATTTCTTGGAAGTGGACATCCAATTTCTTCTTTCCATTTCTTCCTTCTAGATTTAATGCCTTGTAACCCGACTTTTGGTATTATGGCCCTTGGAAGAAACAAAAACAAGGGGTAAAGGTAGGTTATTTTCTCCATCACTCTCAGCCTATGCCTCAGATTATTTGGCCACCTGTGTTATCACGCACCTATTTCTTTAGATATATAAGCCCAATACTTGAAATATTGTGGTCTTGGGGAATTCCCAGCTATTACCGGGAAAATTTGTAGTATTAGGGATTCTGATTTTGAGTGGTTGTTTCTTCAATAGTATTTATTTCTTGTTAGGAAAGGACATTTTACTACTTTCTTTGGTTTAAGATTCCCTTCATGGGGTTTGAACCATTGGTCCATTAAGGTGAAGAATTGTACCCCTTTAAAATACCACTCTATATCCTTTATACCAATCCAGGGTCATTCTTGACAGCTTTAATCAGAGCTCAATCGTAAAACTTATTTCAACCATCCCTTATTTATTATTCACAAAACTACTGATCTTCTTTCCGTACAGTTTAAACAAATACACTTTAATTCATCTTGTGAGTCCACTATAACATCTTGGTCTACTAATAAAATAGTAAATAAAATCCTAGACATAAGTTCTTATTTTATGGAATGGGGGATTAAGGTTATGTTATGCTATTAAAATTTATAAAGCGCACGATTACCATTCCGGTGTCCTGGCGCTATGCATTGACTACCTAAGCAGATAACATAACTAAAACTGTGAAAAGAACCATGTCTTGAGGCCCTTCCTGAACACACAAATGTCAGGAAAGTTTCTTAGCGAGAAAGGAAGTTCATTCCAGATTCTGGATGCATTGGTTACAAAGCTTCTGCCTCCCCAATTAACTTTTTTAAAGCAAGGGGTATTCACCAGTTTAGCGCCCATTGATCTAAGGGTTCTGGATGGGATGTAGCAGGAAAACTTGTTTCTTAAAAACTGTGGACCGGTCCCGTTCAAAGCTCTAAACACAATACACAGTGCCTTGAATCTAGATCTCAGATGAGTGGGGAGCCAATGTAACTTTTTAAGTTCTCCTTTAACTGAGACTGACCTAGGGGTCTTGGTTAACAGTCTGGCAGCTGCATTCCGAATAGTTTGGAGCCTATTTTGATGTTGAGCTTGTATATTGACATAAAGACTATTACAATAGTCAAGACGTGACAATATCAATGCAGTCACCACCGTTCTCAGGTTCCCCTCAGAGAGAAAGAACCTGATTTTCCTAATCATTCTCAGTATCAGAGAACATCCAGATATCACCTTGCTGACCTGGTCTCCCATATTGAGTTTTTCGTCTACCACAACGCCCAGGTTTTTGACTTTCCTGCAGGGTGTGGGACAGAGGCCAAGATCCGCAGGCCACCAATCTGGTGTCCACATCAAGGGGTTGTTGCCAAATCTCAGAACCTCAGTTTTAGCTGAATTCAGCTTGAGGCAATTGGCCGACATCCACCTAAAAATGGCGCCCATACAGTCTGAGAAACGTGCTCCAGTTTCTTTTTCAGCTCCCTCCTTCACTGACAGTACAATTTGAGTGTCCTCCGCGTAGGAGGTAAGCTGAAATCCAAAAGCTCTAATAATACCAGCCAGGGGTGCCACGTAGATATTAAAGAGAGTGGGACTAAGAGATGATCCCTGCGGCACCCCACAAGGCAGAGAAAAGGGTTTGGAGGTATTACCGTTGAGTTCGACGGTTTGTAACCTGTCCTTAAGAAAGGAGTTGAGCAGATTCCATGCTTGACCTCTGATTCCGATCTCTGATAGCCGATTAAGTAATACCATGTGATGCACGGTATCAAAGGCCGCAGATAAATCTAAGAGAATCAGCATCGCGTTGCCTCCCTTGTCCATCACCTCTCTGATCTCCTCTGTTGACTTAAGGAGCGCCAGCTCAGTGCTATGGAAAGCTCTGAAACCAAATTGTGAGGGGTCCAACAAGTTGTTGTGCTGGAGGAAGTCACTAAGTTGCCTATTTATGGCCTCTTCCAATATTTTGGCTGGTAATGGGAGTCTAGAGATGGGACGATAGCTTGATGGGTCCTTAGGATCAAGAGACTGTTTTTTCAGTAGCGGAAGCACTGAAGCTTTTTTCCAGGTATTTGGAAAAAAACCTGATTGAATTATGCCAATAAATAGGGGTGTCAAAACCCTGCAAGTGGTATCTGCTAGTTGTTTAATGATCCATGTGGGGCAGGGATCACTCGGGGCACCAGATTTTATACTCTTCATAAGTTTCACGGTGTCCTCAAATTGCAAAGGAGAGAAGCAGTCCAAGGTGCTGGCAGGGAGATGAGAAACTTCCGTTTTGACATCATTTATATCAATCGATTCTGACAAAGAGATAAAGATTGACTCAACTTTAGATTGAAAGAACGCCCAATGATGTTGCAAAAGTCCGGAGCAACAGTGTCATTCGGCATCCTAGGATTTGACAGTTTAATAACCGTTTTAAACAGCTCTTTAGAGTCAGATTTAGCGTTCATGATTTGGGTACAGAAATATTCTTTCTTAGCTGACATCAGAGCTTGTTTATAATTAGAAATGGTTAATTTGTAATCTGATTTATCCGGCATGGCATAGTTCTTCCGCCATATCCTTTCAGCCTGTTTGCATAACAGTTTTTTCTCCCTGAGCTCTCCTGTGTACCACGGGGCAGTGGGAGAGGCCCTTTTCGGTATCCATTTTTTAGGAGGTGCCAATTTAAGACATGCATCCGTTATCCAGCTGTTATAAGTGCACGTGGCCTCTTCAATGTCCAGTGGAGCTGTATACATAGTGTCAGTGAGAGAGGATTCCAGTTTTATGATATCTAATTTGCCCCATGCTCTCGTAATAATTTCCTTTTTTGGTTTGGGGCCAGTAGGATTTCTCGTAGTACATTTTATTTCGAAATTCACTATAAAATGATCTGACCAAGTGATCGGAAGAGTGGAGATATTAGCTAGGTCACTGTTATTTGAGAAAATCCCATCTAAGGTGTGTCCTTTGTTATGAGTCGGGAAAGAGACCAGTTGTTCGAGACCTCCTATGGCCATGATATTATTAAGCCTGACAGTATCTGGATCGTCAGACTTTTCTAGATGAAAATTAAAATCGCCTAGCATTACAAATGATTTTTGGCTCAAACCTTCTTCTAATATCCCGTTTAGGGAATCCATAAATCCCTTCCTCTCTCCTGGTGGACGATAGATTAGGATCCCAGAAAAAGGTTTGTATAGTGCTGAAAAGATTTTAAAAGAGAGTGCTTCGCAACCCTGGACACAAACAGGTGAGAAATGTGGGGTGAGCGATTCATGGTATATTACCGCGAGCCCTCCACCCCTTTTTTGGGTGCGATCCAGAGAATGACAGTAAAAACCCAATGGAATGGCTTTTACCAAATACGGACCCGAAGTGCTATCTAGCCAAATTTCTGTGACAAAAGCCAGCTTGATATTATTGTCCTCCAGAAACAGGGCACATTCCGAAGAGTGTTTCACCAATGACCTAGCGTTCAATAAAGCACATTTCAGTTTGGCGTCTCTTCCCCCATCCAAAACCTGATTGGATAAACTAGGTTTGACAGGTAGGTTAAGTAACTTAGGGAGGGGGGTGAGACACTCCCTACACACTGAGCTCCCTCTAGCTACAACTGCAGCAAGGTGAAGAATTATACCCCTTTAAAATACCCCTCTATTCCAGAGGCCCCAGCCCAAAAGTGGAGAAAGAAAGGTATAAGGTTGAAAGTAAAACGTCCATTCCATTACTCAGAGGTGCGGCTGGCCCATTAAACAAATCACCTTGCAATACAGGTCTGCTAATTGCTAATACACTAAAAGGAGTGCGTACTGGTGAATTGTTACCCAAAAACAAAATGCAACTTGAAGATTGGACATGGCTTCCAGCAACCCCTGCAAATGTGTCTCTAGGAGATGAGAATTGACCTTTGCCTGCTGCATATGGTAAAGATTTACAATGGAGAATTTGTTCTTGGAACATGCATGGGCTGGTCCATTTTCTTGGCCGATCCAGATACTCTCTTATTTTTACATACTTATGAAATTTTAATGTTCCAAGAAACATGGAGAGAACAAGCAACTCCATTGCTTGGGTTCAATTGATTTAATCTCTCTGCTCTACGCTCTAATAAACTAGGCAGTGCAATGTGCGTACTCTAATGTTATATTGCAACTGAACTAAATTTAACAGTAAAAGTAGTTGACTTGCGGTTGAAATGGTTACAATGAGTTCTATTACAGTACAACTGCCATAAGCTGTATATCTCATGGGATATCATAAGCTCATCAACATTTCGCCATCTTGGTGCTGATTTGTTCATTTCTGGTGACTTTAACTTACATCTGGTTGCTTTTAACTCCTTAAATGGAACATGCACCAGCTTGGACTAAGCCTGTTAAAAGAAAACAGTCTAAGCATAGCTCAATTATCAATTACACCTTTATTTCAGAAAACCTGAGCCCAACAATTGTTGAATAGAAGGTGATTCCTCGACTCGAAACTGACAATAACACTCAGATAGTTATATTACAACTGCCAATAAGCTGTAACCCTAGATCTAATGAGCTTCCTAATATTGCCCACTCGTCATCCAACTTGAAAAGACTGGTATGGCATTCGGATTAACAAGAAGAAATAATAAAGGGCCCGATTACGATGGTGGAAGGCCCTCCACCGACAGCCTGTCGGTGGCGGGTCCTCACCATCGTACTGCGGTTTTCCGCCCGCCAGATTACTATGGCGGGCGGAAACGTGGCGGGTGGAAAGACCGACCGCCATGGGGTTCTGACAGGCAGTCGTTTTCCAACCGCCTGTCGAAGCAGCCGCATTGTCCTGTCGGGCACCGCCGTCCGGATTATTACATCCATTTTCCAGCCAGCCGTTTCGTGAAGGTCAACCCACCACAAAACGGCAGATAAAACGGATTTGGGGGCCCGTTGCAGGCTTCCCTTATTCCCTGGGCCAGGGGAAAGATCTCTGGGGGGCACCTACATTTCCCTGCACCATGTGGCAGGCACCGCATGGTGCTAGCCACGTAGTGCAGGGAAATGTTATGGGTGCATTTTTAACATTGCAGCGGGTGCTGCAGCTAGCAGCACCTGCCACAATGTTAAATATGGCAGATGCGACCGCCATGGTGGCGGTCGCATAGTAATTGCATATGTGGGACCGCTGCCTTATAGGTGGGTGGTCCCCATCCCCGGGATGATGGCGGCGGACAGACAGAAGTCCGCCCGCCTTCATAATCACCCACAAAGTTTGCCGAAGCAATAATAAAGGATAGTGACTAGTGCCAGGTGGGGGTAGGTTCAATGCTATATAATTATCGATGAGTAGAAACAAGGAAACCCTATTGGTCAGATGGGACCAAGGGTAGATAATTTTTACAAAGAAAACAAGGTCCCATTCAATACGGACAGGTATAGTGTCACAATTTTTCAATCAAAAATTGGAATATACACGTTATTCAATCGATAAATAAATGTGATTTAATACAAATACGACGAAAAGAAACACAAGTAGTATGTCGTGGAATAAGTGAGCAACCCGTGAAATGGTTAAAAGGAAATCATCCGATTTCCTTACCTCAGGCAAGTGACTTTAAAATGTGACTTTTAGTGTTTGAAAAATAGAGAATATAGAAAGTCACAATTAGTTAGCATCTCATACTCGAATATAAAATACAACGTATAGTAAGGAGTTTAGAGACGTGAGTCGACGACGTTTCGATCCCCATAGAGGTGGTGGGATCTCTTCAGGACCAACCGATGGATAAGATGCCTGGGAAAGTATGCCTGGGTAGGTGTAGGGGAGAGGGAGAAGTGAGAGGGGAAGGATGCGTATAGAGGGTGGAGAGAGAGGGATGGGGAAGAAAGGGGAGACATTTATTAAAATGCATGGAAAATAAATGCATGACAGGATGCAGTTTGCAGATGCAGGATATGGATTAGGGTAGCGCTGAAGAAGGGGGAAGGTTTACACGCTAGGAGTGGGGAGACCATAAGTGGTAAGGGGAAAAGGCGTGATGGAGAATATAGAAATGTGCAGTACAGTCATAGGGTATAGAGTATAGAATAAGGACAGGGGGGTGGGGTGAAGGAGGAGTGAGCAGTGAAAAGAGGAAAGGAGATACGGAGCTGTGATAGTTAAAGGTAGGTAAGAAGGTAGAGCGAGGCAGAGTGAGACAGAGGTGACGAGCCAGGGGTGTCAAGTGTAAGGTGAGAATAGTAAGATGGTGCACTCAGGGGAGCGGAGATAAGGTACTCAAGGACGGTAAGAGAAGGGGAGCAATCATGGGAACTTACTATTCGTGTACAGCGAGGTGAAAGGAGGGGGCGATATAGCGATCCTCGACCCTCAATCCGTTATGGGAAAGCCAATTAAGGAAGCATGTTCCATCGCGACACAATCGAAGAATGGACTCCGGTCGGTCCGGAGGGTGGCGCGTAATAAGGTGCAAATGCAGTCTCCCAGCTTGATTTGGCGGGGGAGAGATGCGTCCTCAGCACGTCAATTTCGGCTTCTGAAGGGCGGGAAGGAAAGGTTAGGCCGGCGAGGGGTACGATGCAGAGAGGAAGGAGTGCCGAAGAATTGAAGGAGAATCAGCCATACCTGAGAAGGTGTATCCGGGTGGGGAAAGGGGTCTGACAGGATCTACGGAGAGACGGCGATGCTCGCGTAGTGTCTCCTGAATCAGAAACGAATGGAGTAGCCGGAAGGGGCGGGCACTATATGTACGATCCACCAGAGAGAATGAGTGGAAAGGGAAGAGGGGTGAGAGGCAGGGGGAGAAGAGTCGCGGCCATATTGGGAGGGAAAGCTGGAGCGAGATTACCTTAGAGTGCAAGAGAGTTACGAGGACGGATTGTGGGGTTAAAAAGTGGAAACGGTAACCCACGGAGATGTGAAGGGGAGGGGAGAAAGGATACGAAAGGGATTTCCACCAGGGAAAGGAGTGAAGAAAAATAGAAAGACATGCATGACAGGCAAATTATGTAGAAATAGTACTGAGAGGGTGAAGAGCACTCGGAAAACGATGGAGAGCGGGGGGGGAAGAAAAAGGGAGGAATAGAAGGGGAGACAGCCGGGAGGTATCAAGAATCAAAGGAATAGGAGGGATAAAAGTATTTAAACAGTGCGAGTGGCAATTGGTCAGATGGGAGAAGAGGGAGTGGAGGAGAGGGAAGGGAGGGCATGGAGAGTATACAATTGTGAGCAATGAGGCTGAGAGAGCTAATCTAAGCAAGAGTGGTCATAATACAAGGTAGGGGAGCAGGGAGGGAAAGGATGAAGAGCACTCGGAGGACGATGGAGAGTAGGGAGAGGAGGGAAGGAAAGGGGAGACATCAAGAGTGAGAGGAATAGGAGGAATGAAAAAAATATAAATAAAAATAAATGTAAATAAAATAAAGATAAAACAGCGCGAGTGGCAAATAGCCAGAGGGGAGTAGACGGAGTGGAGAGGAGGGGACATGGAGAAGGAGAAGCATGGAAAGTATACGATTGTGAACAATGAGGTTGGGGGAGCCAACCTGGGTAACGGTAAACATTCTGCAAGGAGCGACAATATGAGACAGCAATAGCTTAAAGTAGGTTAGACCAGTCCTCCAGGCGGTTCAGCCCGGTAAACATTCTGCAAGGAGCGACAATATGAGACAGCAATAGCTTAAAGTAGGTTAAACCAGTCCTCCAGGCGGTTCAGCCCGGTATGCAAGCTGTCAGTACGGATTATCCATTTCAGTTCTCCTTTGTTAAGGATGGCAGCAATGTTGGGGTTTCTTTGTGGTTGTTGGATCACGTTAATGACTTGCCATCTGATATCATCCTCAGTGTGGTTCAAACTGATGAAGTGTTCCACAAGTGGCGCATTCGGTGTTCTACAGCGTACACTTTTGGGTCGTTTGTCCAACATAAATCAAGTTACAGGGGCAAGTAATTGCATATATAACATTGATGGTGTTACAATTGGAAAAATGGGTGAGAATAATATCTGTGTTAGCATGCACAAACTTTTTCGTGTCTGTTGTTAAGTTACACACACTGTAATTCCCGCACTTGAAGTGGCCTATTAATGGTGGCAAGCCCCAGGCGCCTCTAATGGATTGATCCTTAGTAGTATTAGGGAGGGCTGCCCTTACGAGATGGTCTTTTATGTTTTTGCTCTTTTTGAAAGCAAAAAGAGGCCGTTCAAAGTTTAGGCTGCCAGCGCTAAGTGTTGGCCAATGTTTAAGGATGCATTTCCTCACTATGTTTGAGATGGGTGAGAATGAAGTGACACATACTATTTTGTCGTCACTTTTCTTCTCTTTGGGGCTGAGTAGGGTGTCCCTAGGGCAGTACCATGCTCTTTTAAGGGCTATCCTCACCAGTTTGCGTGGGTACCCTCTGTTGATCAATTTTTTGGAAAGATTTGCAGCTTCCGCAAAGTAATCCTTCTTAAGATAGCAGTTGCGGCGTATCCGGAGGAATTGTGAGTACGGAAGGGAGTCACGAAGGGCTCTGGGGTGATGACTATTGTATGATAATAGGGTGTTCTTTTCTGTGGGTTTACGATAGAGTGTGGTGTAGAGACTGCCATTGTGAGCTATGATGGATAAGTCAAGGAAAGCAATTTCTTTTTTACTGCTATTAGCAGTGAATTTAAGGCCATTACTGTGTGAGTTCAACCAATCTTTGAATTCTGCAAGGTTTTCCTCACCACTGTTCCAGATGAGAAAGATATCATCTATGTACCGCTTCCATTCCAGAATGTGATTTCTGAAGGGGTTCATGGGGGATAGCATTCGGTGTGTCTCCAGCCGATCCATATAGAGTATGGCAAAATTAGGAGCAAAAACTGCACCCATACTGGTGCCCTTGACTTGTTGATAGAAGCTACCATCAAAAAGGAAGAAATTCCTTGTCAGGCAAATTTTGAGAAGGTGGAGAATAAAGGATGTGGGAACAGCGTGGGGTTGGGGTCTGGAGTTAAGGGCCATGCCAATTACATCAATACCTTCATCTTGAGGGATATTTGTGTATAGTGATTCCACATCGAGTGCATAGTAGGCTGTCACAAGGATTAAAGGGGAGTTCTTCTACAAGGTTAACCATGGCCATGGTATCCTTAATGTAGCATAGGGTTTTGGGTACATAATCCCTAATAAAGTAGTCAATATATCTCCCAAGGGGTTCAAGTATAGAGCTACAACCCGAGACGATCGGACGTCCAAGGGGTGTAGTAGCGTTTTTGTGTACCTTAGGTAGGGTGTAGATAACTGGTGTGCGTGGTGACTTAGTATTAAGGTACAGGAATTCCTTTTTGCTAAGGTACCCTTGTGAGAGGCCATCCTCTGTGGCATCAAGGATCAGTTTTTGTATCTCCTTAGTGGGGTCACAGGGAAGTCTTGAATAGTGTTCAGGTCTGGATAGCTGTCTTAGGATTTCTTGTTTGTAAGTGTCTGTGTTTTGGAGAACGATCCCGGCACCCTTGTCAGCTGGTTTGATAATCAAATTGTCCATATGTTTGAGTTATTGCAGAGAAGTTTTCTCAGGGAATGTAAGATTGTACGGAATGTATCTACATATGTGCTCAAGATCTGAAATTTCTTTAAGTATCAGTTTTTCAAAAGTGACTATCTCAGCCGGAATGCTGTGGTGTGGAGGGGAAAAGGTAGATGGGGGGCAAAATGCTGTGAATGCTGGAGGGGGGTGTATGGTGTGTCCTGGAAAAATGCCTGTAGGCGTATCTTTCTAAAGAAACGTAACAACTCGATCTGAAGTTGAAGATAATCAGGTCTAGTGGTGGGGACGAACGAAAGTCCTTTACTAAGTACTGCGATTTCATTCTCTGATAGTTGATGGTTAGAGAGGTTGAAAATCGGGATAGTTTCAGGGTCAGGCATAGTGTTGGTAATTGAAGTGGTGTTTGGGTCAGGTTGGGGTATCTGATGTCTTACCATTGGTAGTATCTCTGGCGTGTTTGTCTGTCCCCTGGTGTGCTGTACCAACGTGGTGGCCGAGACGTGCTGCGGGTTGGTTGGCGGCCCTGTTCCTGTCCTAAAAAATTGTTGTTTCCTTTAGTTCTAGATGTGCTAGCGCCCTCAGTGGAATCTGAATTGTCAGAGGATTCAGCCGAGGTATCGGAGAAGCCGACTACGTTCTGTTGTTTGTTGAATCTACCCCAGGGTCGTTGTGTTCTGGGTCCCAGGTACGCTCTGTTGGTGTAGAAATCTTCAACTAAATAGGGATATGTCCTCTCTACTTTGTAGTTTTTAACGTCACGTTTGGCTTTAGTGATTTTTTTGTTCTGTTCAATTCTATGGAATTCAGACAAGGTTTTCTCGACTTTATCTAGAAGTACTTTTGCGTCTGTAATGCCACTATGTTCTTTAATCTGTTTTTCAATGTCTTTGATTTCTAACTCGAGTTTCTTGGCTTCTTCGTTGGCTATATCTATGCCCAACACCATCCAGTGTCTTGAGCAAGTTGTTCCAATATGGCTAAAGCCTGTCAAGTATTTTTTAATATCAGTGAAAACACCTGGTACGTTGCGGGCTTGTAAACCTGCAGGTATTGTGACTGACTTAAGGTATTCAGTTAGCATCCGAACCATGAGTTGTAACCTTATGAATTTTTTAGTCAATTTTTCTAGCTTGTCAAATACGGTGCTCTCAACTGGAGATGGGGTGAGGGAGGGCGAGGAAAGGAAAAGAGGAAGGGGTTGGGGAAGGGAGAGCCCACTAAAACTAGTTTAGTATGGAGGAATGAGGGGCGAATTCCTTGCAATCCAGCGATTGCGCTTAAGTATGAGTAGAAACAAGGAAACCCTATGGGTCCGATGGGACCAAGGGTAGATAATTTTTACAAAGAAAACAAGGTCCCATTCAATACGGATAGGTATAGTGTCACAATTTTTCAATCAAAAATTGGAATATACACGTTATTCAATCGATAAATAAATGTGATTTAATACAAATCAGACGAAAAGAAACACAAGTAGTATGTCGTGGAATAATTGAGCAACCCGTGAAATGGTTAAAAGGAAATCAGCCGATTTCCTTACCACAGGCAAGTGACTTTAAAATGTGACTTTTAGTGTTTGAAAAATAGAGAATATAGAAAGTCACAATTAGTTAGCATCTCACACTCGAATATAAAATACAACGTATAGTAAGGAGTTTAGAGACATGAGTCGACGACGTTTCGATCCCCATAGAGGTGGTGGGATCTCTTCAGGACTAACCGATGGATAAGATGCCTGGGAAAGTATGCCTGGGTAGGTGTAGGGAAGAGGGAGAAGTAAGAGGGGAAGGATGCGTATAGAGGGGGGAGAGAGAGGGATGGGGAAGAAAGGGAAGACATTTATTAAAATGCATGGAAAATAAATGCATGATAGGATGCAGTGTGCAGATGCAGGATATGGATTAGGGTAGCACTGAAGAAGGGGGAAGGTTTACACGCTAGGAGTGGGGAGACCATAAGTGGTAAGGGGAAAAGGCGTGATGGAGAATATAGAAATGTGCAGTACAGTCATAGGGTATAGAGTATAGAATAAGGACAGGGGGGTGGGGTGAAGGAGGAGTGAGCAGTGAAAAGAGGAAAGGAGATATGGAGCTGTGATAGTTAAAGGTAGGTAAGAAGGTAGAGCGAGGCAGGGTGAGACAGAGGGGACGAGCCTGGGGTATCAAGTGTAAGGTGAGAATAGTAAGATGGTGCACTCAGGGGAGCGGAGATAAGGTACTCAAGGACGGTATGAGAAGGGGAGCAATCATGGTAACTTACTATTCGTGGAGAGCGAGGTGAAAGGAGGGGGCGATATAGCGATCCTCGATTCCCTCAATCTGTTATGGGAAAGCCAATTAAGGAAGCATGTTCCATCGCGACACAATCAAAGAATGGATTCCGGTCGGTCCGGAGGGTGGCGCGTAATAAGGTGCAAATGCAGTCTCCCAGCTTGATTTGGAGGGGGAGAGATGCGTCCTCAGCACGTCAATTTCGGCTTCTGAAGGGCGGAAAGGAAAGGTTAGGCCGGCGAGGGGTACGACGCAGAGAAGAAGGAGTGCCGAAGAATTGAAGGAGAATAAGCCCTACCTGAGATGGTGTATCCGGGTGGTGAAAGGGTCCGACGGGATCTATGGAGAGACGGCGATGCTCGCGTAGTGTCTCCTGAATCGGAAACGAGTGGAGTAGCCGGAAGGGGCTGGCACTATATGTACGATCCACCGAGAGAATGAGTGGAAAGGGAAGAGGGGTGAGAGGCAGGGGGAGAAGAGTCGCGGCCATATTGGGAGGGAGAGCTGGAGCGAGATTACTTTAGAGTGCCAGAGAGTTACGAGGACGGATTGTGGGGTTAAAAAGTGGTAACGGTAACCCACGGATATGTGAAGGGGAGGGGAGAAAGGATACGAAAGGGATTTCCACAAGGGAAAGGAGTGAAGAAAAATAGAAAGACATGCATGATAAAGTGGGGGCAAATTATGTAGAAATAGTACTGAGAGGGTGAAGAGCACGCGGAAAACGATGGAGAGTGGGGGGGAAAGAAAAAGGGAGGAATGGAAGGGGAGACAGCCGGGAGGTATCAAGAATGGAAGGAATAGGAGGGATAAAAGTATTTAAACAGCGCGAGTGGCAATTGGTCAGAAGGGAGTAGAGGGAGTGGAGGAGAGGGAAGGGAGGGCAATGAGGCTGAGAGAGCTAATCTAAGCAAGAGTGGTCATTCTACAAGGTAGGGGAGCAGGGAGGGAAAGGATGAAGAGCACTCGGAGGACGATGGAGAGTAGGGGGTGGAGGGAAGGAAAGGGGAGACATCAAGAGTGAGAGGAATAGGAGGAATGAAAAAAATATCAATAAAAATAAATGTAAATAAAATAAAGATAAAACAGCGCGAGTGGCAAATAGCCAGAGGGGAGTAGAGGGAGTGGAGAGGAGAGGACAGGGAGAAGGAGAGGCATGGAAAGTATACGATTGTGAACAATGAAGTTGGGGGAGCCAACCTGGGTAACGGTAAACATTCTGCAAGGAGCGACAATATGAGACAGCAATAGCTTAAGGTAGGTTAGACCAGTCCTCCAGGCGGTTCAGTCCGGTAAACATTCTGCAAGGAGCGACAATGTGAGACAGTAATTGCTTAAAGTAGGTTAGACCAGTCCTCCAGGCGGTTCAGCCCGGTATGCAAGCTGTCAGTACGGATTATCCATTTCAGTTCTTCTTTGTTAAGGATGGCAGCAATGTTTGTGTTTCTTTGTGGTTGTTGGATCACGTTAATGACTTGCCATCTGCGTTGTACCCCTCGCCGGCCTAACCTTTTCTTCCCGCCCTTCAGAAGCCGAAATTGACGTGCTGAGGACGCATCTCTCCCCCTCCAAATCAAGCTGGGAGACTGCATTTGCACCTTATTACGCGCCACCCACCGGACCGACCGGAGTCCATTCTTCGATTGTGTCGCGATGGAACATGCTTCCTTAATTGGCTTTCCCATAACGTATTGAGGGTCGAGGATCGCTATATCGCCCCCTCCTTTCACCTCGCTGTCCACGAATAGTAAGTTCCCATGATTGCTCCCCTTCTCATACCGTCCTTGAGTACCTTATCTCCGCTCCCCTGAGTGCACCATCTTACTATTCTCACCTTACACTTGACACCCCTGGCTCGTCCCCTCTGTCTCACCCTGCCTCGCTCTACCTTCTTACCTACCTTTAACTATCACAGCTCCGTATCTCCTTTCCTCTTTTCACTGCTCACTCCTCCTTCACCCCACCCCCTGTCCTTTTTCTATACACTATACCCTATGACTGTACTGCACATTTCTATATTCTCCATCACGCTTTTTCCCCTTACCACTTATGGTCTCCCCACTCCTAGCATGTAAACCTTCCCCGTTCTTCAGCGCTACCCTAATCCATATCCTGCATCTGCAAACTGCATCCTGTCATGCATTTATTTTCCATGCATTTTAATAAATGTCTCCCCTTTCTTCCCCATCCCTCTCTCTCCCCCCTCTATACGCATCCTTCCCCTCTCACTTCTCCCTCTCCCCTACACCTACCCAGGCATACTTTCCCAGGCATCTTATCCATCGGTTAGTCCTGAAGAGATCCCACCACCTCTATGGGGATCGAAACGTCGTCGACTCACGTCTCTAAACTCCTTACTATACGTTGTATTTTATATTCGAGTATGAGATGCTAACTATTTGTGACTTTCTATATTCTCTATTTTTCAAACACCAAAAGTCACATTTTAAAGTTACTTGCCTGTGGTAAGGAAATCGGCTGATTTCCTTTAACCATTTCACGGGTTGCTCACTTATTCCACGACATACTACTTGTGTTTCTTTTCGTCGTATTTGTAATAAATCACATTTATTTATCGATTGAATAACGTGTATATTCCAATTTTTGATTGAAAAATCGTGACACTATACCTCTCCGTATTGAATGGGACCTTGTTTTCTTTGTAAAAAAAATATAATTATCGATGTTGAAGTATCGAATTGCATGAATATCAAGTCAGGAATATTGATGGATTTTGTTATTTAAAATATTGTTTTTTATGTAATATAGAAATATTGATTTTGTAAATATCGATTGGAAATATATTGTTGTAAATAATATCGACTGTATATTTTTGTTTATGTTTTTTTTTTAAATTAATTTGGTAGTAGTTATTTTATTTTTTTCACTATTTTCTCATGTGAAAATGTTTGTTTTTATTGTATTTTAATTTATTTTAAGGAGCTGGGGAATGTTGGGTTTATAGGGGATAAGGGTGGAGAGTAATTTAAAAATATTTGTTTAAAATTGGAACTATTTTTCACATTTTTGTAAAATTTTGGGAGCGAGATATTGGGTTCATAGGGGATAAGGGTGGGGAGTACTTTAAAAATGTTGGTTAAAAAAAGTTTTAATAAAAAAATTATTGGAAGATGTAAATAATTTAGATTTTTTTTAAAATTGTTCTTATTGTTCAGAAATTGTAATTTTTTTGGGGGTGCCAATATTTTGATGTAAATTGTGTAAAAGATTTTTGAATTTTTTTATGTTAAAAAAGAATTAAATAAATATATGATCGTTTTATATATTTTTTACTTGTTTTACATCATTTGTTATTGTTTTTGTTTTTTATTTTTTTTGTTTCAATAAAAAAAATTGCATTTGGATAACTTTGAATTTTCAAATGTTTACATTTTAATTGTGATTTAGAATTTAATATTTGTATTTTTTTGTGAGAGAGGGTGTATCCCATTTTTATTAATATATGTTTTAATATTTGTATTTTTTAATTATTTTTTAAAAATAATTATTTAAAAAAAATTGAGACCAATTGAAAACAAATTGTTTCTATTTGCTTACTGTTTGCTGCCATGGAGGAGAGCTGCCTTGCATCGGGACACCGGGAGTACATCTACCAGCACACTTAGCGGCTCGCACAACGGCATTGTGCGCCAGGAAGCGCCTAAAAACACCTGGGGGATCCCGCAGCGCGGGAAGCCCGTTTCTATTTGCTTACTGCTTGTTGCCACGGAGGAGGGCTGCCCTGCATCGGGACACCGGGACCACGTCTACCAGCACACCCAGCGGCTCGCACAACGGCATTGTGCGCCAGGAAGTGCCTTAAAAACACCCGAGGGCTCCCGCAGCGTGAAACGCGCACAGACACGCCGGGGCCACACCCGGGCAAAGCCCGGGCCTAGGGCGGGCCCATCCATGCCCGGAGGAGGCCCCCTCTTGGCGGCGTTATCTGGGCAGTTGGACCTTAAAGGACCCCAGAGGGCATCGCACCCATTGAATAACCCTTGCCGCCATTTACCAGTCTCCAGGGAGCCAGTGGGCAAGGTAAGCCTTATTTGCATCACGTCGAAGATGCTGTATAAGCCCTGCAGGTTCTCACCATCTCCGTTCCTTGATAACCCCCCGTAACTTTCTAGCAAGAGGGGCCGGACTATAGATAGAGACGTAACATCTCTGCCATTTGTCAACTCCTTTTTTGTACAGCTCTGAGTGGGTTAAATGGGTAGACGCAAGATAGCCATTTATTTTATTTATTTAAAATATTTATAGAGCGCGGCTGTCACCTGGCAGGTATCCTGGCGCTGGTAGCTACTCCGGGGGTTTATTGCCGGGGGGGGAAAAATGACTGTGGCTGGCCGGTCTAAAGGGGTGAAGGAAAGAGCCATGTTTTGATTCGTTTCCTGAAGGGGAGGAGATGGGGGATTTGGCGGATATCGACAGGCAGACTGTTCCACAGCTTGGCTGCAGTTACTCTGAACGATCTTCCCCCCGTCCTGGCCTTCTTACATCTGGGCACTCTCACAAGGCAGGCAGTTGTGGACCTGAGTGTTCTGATGGGGGTGTACCAAGAGAACAGACGTTGAAGAGGTCTGGGTCCTGCACCATGTAGTGCCTTAAAGACCAGGCAGAGGGCCTTGAAGGCAACGCGTTGCTTCAAAGGCAGCCAGTGCAGCTCGGCCAGTGCAGCGGTGGCCGAGGATCTCCTGGTCCATCCAAGTGCCAATTTGGCTGCTGCCGACTGAACTCGTTGGAGTCTGTCCAGTAGTGTCGCAGGAGATTCAAGCAGCAGGGCATTACAGTAGTCGAGGCGACTAAGAATAGTACACCTGACTACTAGTGCTCTGGCGGAGGCAGGTAGCAAAGGCAAGACCTTGCGCAGCGAGCGCATAAGGCCAGAGCAGGTAGCGACCGTTCTTGAGACCTGCGTTTCCATGCTCAGTTGGTGATTAAGCATGACGCCCAGGTTGCGAACAGTGGTGACAGGTGACGGGTTGTTGGAGTTTTCCGGGGGCCAGAATTCAGCGGGCAGAGGGCGGGGTATACGACTCGCAGGGCAGAACAGCACCTCGGTTTTCGAGGCGTTGAACTGAAGGGAGTTCTGATGCAACCAGCTCGCAGTGTCTCTTAGACATTCATGGAAGGCTTGCAAGGATATGGAATCTTCGCCTTCCCAAGAGAAGAGGAGCTGGGTATCGTCCGCATAGTTTACTGTGGTCATGTTATGTGATTTAATTAACGTGACCAGTGGTTTCAAGTAAACAATAAAAAGAATCGGACTGATAGAGGAACCCTGGGGACCACCGTGAGGGACAGGGGAAAAAACCGATTGGAAGGGAGGGAGGGATACAGCCTGTTTTCTTTCGCTAAGATAGGAGTGAAACCAGATCAGGGCCGTGCCGTCGATCCCTGCCTCTCTCAAGCGCTCGAGCAGAATCCCATGATTGACAGTATCGAATGCGGCAGACAGGTCTAATAAAATCAGGGCCACGGCTTGGCCCCTGTCTGCGCGCATTCGAAGCTCCTCCATGGCAGTGAGCACAGCAGTTTCAGTGCCATGGGCTGGGCGAAAACCAAATTGGAATTCGTCCAGAATGTGGTGCTGCTCGAGGTGGGCTGAGAGGCATTTACTGACCCAACGTTTGAGCACCTTCACCGGGAAAGGTAGGAGTGATATGGGGCGGAAGTTGGATAAACATTCTGGGTTTAGCGTGGGTTTCTTTAGTAGCGGGGTGATAAGCGCTTGCTTCCAGGGGCGGGGGACGAAACCGCAGCCGAGGGATTGATTACAAATCATCCGGAGAGTGTCAAATAGTTCGTGCCCACATGCTTTCCAGATTTTCGGAGGCAGAGGATCAAGGGGGGATCCCGAGGTGATGCCCTGTGCAACTTTTTCAAACTCGGTTTGAGAAATAAGGGGGAAAGCCAGTAGCCTATTCATAGGAGGGCAGGCAGACCTCAGAGAGTCAGAATTGGTGGGGCTGACTTCGGGAAGGGTGGGATAAGTGTGTGACGGGGGCGTTGCCAGATTGATGATGATGTTCTCAATTTTGTCAGTAAAAAACTGAGCAAGGCTGTCACAAAGGGATTGAGATGGGGGAATGGGGTTCTTAACGCAGTCGGGATGTAAGATGTTGTCCAGGATCTGAAATATACTTTTTGGACTGTTGGCCGCGTTGGCTATGGTAGAGCAGTAGTAATTCGCTTTACTCTCTGCGATGGCGAATTTGTAGTCACGGAGTGACTTTTTCCAGAGGATTTTATTGTTGTTGCAGTATCCGTGTCTCCACTTTCTCTCAGCCTGTTTGCAGGTAGATTTGAGGGTTTTCAGAGAGTCATTGTACCAGGGAGCGGGTGCTCTACCTTTAGGTTTACAGAGTTTAATAGGGGCAACAGAGTCCGCGATGGAAGTGATTCTCGAGCTAAGGGATCTGTAATTGCCTTCCACCGAGCTGGTGGAGGAAAAACTTTCCTTCACCTCGAAGACTTTGGTGGAAATGCTGAGTTTTTCTAAAGCTTTCCAGTTCCGATAAGAGAATTGTGGTGGTGAGTGATTTATGGGCTTACTTGTTGTGGCGTTATTGATGTACAGTTTGATGAGCGAGTGGTCTGTCCAGCTCATGGGTAGAATGTCGCCTACTTGAGTTAGACCCGGGGTCGAGAAGATAAGGTCAAGCCGGTTACCTGCGGAGTGAGTGGGGTCCTTTATCAGTTGGTAAAGCCCCACACTATCACAGGACAGCAGAAGGTTGTCTAGACCTGTGTCTAGGCTGCCGTTTGGCCAAAGATTGAAATCTCCTAGGAGTATAAGTTTATTATGAGAGGTTGCCATGTTGGTGATAGTCGTGAGGAGTGCTTGCTGTTGCGAGAGAGAAAAGGCCCCAGGTGGACGGTAGCAGATAATCACCGTAAAGGTGACTCCTTGGTGGCAGTTTATAGTCAAACCAAAGAGCTCGGTTCCGGGTACGGGATCTATGTCTAAGGTGTTCATTTGCCACGAGGCTCGGAAGATGACGCCCACTCCGCCACCGCGGCCTTTGGGTCTGGGGAGATGAAGAATATTAAAATTTAGCGGGCAAGCAGCTGCTAAATCGATCTCACAGTTTGCATGTGTCCAAGTCTCGGTTAGGAAGAGTATATCCAGATGGTGTGAATCTATAAGGAGATTGATTTCAGTGGCATGCTTCGGTAAGGATCTGACGTTCAAAAGGCCTCCTACAATTAGGTCCTTGTGGGTGAAGTCAGTTACAGGAGAAGCAGTTTCTTCAAAGGCAAGCTTACCTTCGTGCGCATACCCTCGGAGATTAAGCAGTGCATCCCGAGTATAGCAGGGGAAGAGTGGGCTCTGTAGGGCAGGGTTTGTGGCGCTAGGCGCGTCCTCGTCGCGGACGAGCGCAGACGAGCTTGCCTTAAGCGCGCCTTCGGCGCGCAGTCGGTGAGCCCGCTGCGCTCGTCCGCTGCGCTTCCGGTATTGACACATGATTAAATAGTGGTCGCAAGTGACGTAGGAGGGGGCGTGGCCAGCAGGAGGTGGGCGTGGCTATCGTTCTCCCTCGGCGGTCAATGGCGCCAAGAACGAGTGGTTTTCCTTTCCCTAACAGCTAATATTCAGCTGCTGTGGAGATGAGGGCAGTGTGCAAATCAGGTATTTTTAAAAACAATACACAATTACAAGTTTAAAAATCACAGTAAAACGCCTCCCGGCTTTTCGCCTCAGGAGTTAGCCGTGTAATGGAGCCGCGCGAGTCAGCGCGCCCTATTTATCACAACGGAGGGGGCGTGGCCAGCAGGAGGTGGGCGTGGCTATCGTTCTCCCTCGGCGGTCAATGGCGCCAAGAACGAGTGGTTTTCCTTTCCCTAACAGCTAATATTCAGCTGCTGTGGAGATGAGGGCAGTGTGCAAATCAGGTATTTTTAAAACAATACACAATTACAAGTTTAAAAATCACAGTAAAACGCCTCCCGGCTTTTCGCCTCAGGAGTTAGCCGTGTAATGGAGCCGCGCGAGTCAGCGCGCCCTATTTATCACAACGGAGGGGGCGTGGCCAGCAGGAGGTGGGCGTGGCTATCGTTCTCCCTCGGCGGTCAATGGCGCCAAGAACGAGTGGTTTTCCTTTCCCTAACAGCTAATATTCAGCTGCTGTGGAGATGAGGGCAGTGTGCAAATCAGGTATTTTTAAAAACAATACACAATTACAAGTTTAAAAATCACAGTAAAACGCCTCCCGGCTTTTCGCTTCAGGAGTTAGCCGTGTAATGGAGCCGCGCGAGTCAGCGCGCCCTATTTATCACAACGGAGGGGGCGTGGCCAGCAGGAGGTGGGCGTGGCTATCGTTCTCCCTCGGCGGTCAATGGCGCCAAGAACGAGTGGTTTTCCTTTCCCTAACAGCTAATATTCAGCTGCTGTGGAGATGAGGGCAGTGTGCAAATCAGGTATTTTTAAAAACAATACACAATTACAAGTTTAAAAATCACAGTAAAACGCCTCCCGGCTTTTCGCCTCAGGAGTTAGCCATGTAATGGAGCTGCGCGAGTCAGCGCGCCCTATTTATCACAACGGAGGGGGCGTGGCCAGCAGGAGGTGGGCGTGGCTATCGTTCTCCCTCGGCGGTCAATGGCGCCAAGAACGAGTGGTTTTCCTTTCCCTAACAGCTAATATTCAGCTGCTGTGGAGATGAGGGCAGTGTGCAAATCAGGTATTTTTAAAACAATACACAATTACAAGTTTAAAAATCACAGTAAAACGCCTCCCGGCTTTTCGCCTCAGGAGTTAGCCGTGTAATGGAGCCGCGCGAGTCAGCGCGCCCTATTTATCACAACGGAGGGGGCGTGGCCAGCAGGAGGTGGGCGTGGCTATCGTTCTCCCTCGGCGGTCAATGGCGCCAAGAACGAGTGGTTTTCCTTTCCCTAACAGCTAATATTCAGCTGCTGTGGAGATGAGGGCAGTGTGCAAATCAGGTATTTTTAAAAACAATACACAATTACAAGTTTAAAAATCACAGTAAAACGCCTCCCGGCTTTTCGCCTCAGGAGTTAGCCGTGTAATGGCCCAAGATAGCCATGGCCACGGCCCACGCTACGCCAACCACCATCACCATGGACTGTTTCCTAAAAAGAGCCGCGGGTGTTCTTGAAAAAGAAATTGAACTTGTGTCTCATAGGCTTTCCCGGTCCCCAGTGAGTCTCCTCCCATTAGGTGCCTCCAATATGAGGACTATAAGGTTCCATGGAAGGACTTGAATCGGTTAACTCCTAGCCACACCTCACCACCACGGAGACACAAAACGATAGCATCGTCCACGATGAGTCAATGTTGGCACCTGCACTTGTTCAAACCAAAGTCCCTCAAGTAGCCGCCCAGGGGGTGCTGTCTAGTGAAATAGGGGCTAAGCGTAAATATAGCACCACCGGGGCTAAGGCAAAATGCTCTAAAGTCGATACACCCTCGGAAATTGCACAGTGCCCAGCTCTCGTGACAAAAGACTAACTAGCGGCTATGTTGGAAGCTGGTTTTAGCTCCCTCCTTGATGGCATGGATCTTAAGCTGGAACCAATCGTACAAAGCGAGACATTTTAAAACTGGCTCAATCATTTACATCACTGAACTCCACCTCCTGTCTTGGGGGTACGGTGGTTGCATCGGTCGGGCTGGTTCCCGCGTCGGCCCCAACTAACACGCTCAACACCCAACCCCCCCACCTCGTGAGTACCACCTCTCTTCTCGGCCCCCCTGCAAGTACCGGTCATCTGGTACCTTCCACTAGCGGGCCACAGGATAGGTCCTGCCATCAACTATCCTCTAGAGCAGAGGCTAATTCTCAAAGAGAACCAGCCTCACAAGGGAGGGGTGCAGAAGAGGATGCTCCTACTTCCTTCGCTACTAACCAGGACAGAGTACCCCAAGGTCCATCTTCACTCCATTTACCCCCCAAAGCAATGCCGTATGTAGTGGTGCTGGGCAATGTGCCAGTCCTAAAGCCGGCCACCACCAAGGACTTTTTCCAGATAAAGAACAAGGTCCTTCACTGGCTCAACATTAACACCTCCTTGGGCTTCAGAGTGGAAAGGGACATCCTCATGGTCAGGAGGGTGGCCTGGATAGGGGGCCTGGAAAAGAGCTGTGATGGGGACTGTGTAATCATCAACTTCAACAACCCACACCTGGCAGAAAGGATCCTACATTCTGCTAATTATGGCGAGAGAACAGGCTCCCGCTCCTCTATAAAAGCACTTCCACTGGGCTATTTTTATCCCCTGTTAACAATGAAGTCGCTTTTGAGGAGACCTGCAACTTCGACCCTACTGGAGCGCCCTCCACAACCACCTATGGTCCCTTTATATAACTCATTTGAGCCCCTGGGCCAATTGGATCAATGTGATTGACTGGGTGGCCAGGGTTCAAGATCTTCTGATGTGCTCCCTCAAATGGCTCCAAAGAACCAGTTGGATAAAGTGAACCACCACTGCCATACAACAGACAATAACTCTTTTAATATCATCTCCTGGAATATAGCTGGCTTGGCTACCAAGTTTTTGGACTCGGGGTGGTTAACTTTCATTAAAAAATATGATATCATCTGCCTCCAAGAGACATGGTCTGTCGACAACACCTATTTCTTGGAAGGTTACAAGCTTTTTAATATTCCTGCAATCCCGTCAAGGGCGCGACGCGCCAAAGGGGGTCTTGCAGTTTTGGTTTCTCTTGGTTTACGAGGTGACTTTGTGGTATTAAACACGGATAACCCGTGTCTCCAGGCGTTATCTTTTTCATCCAGGTCCTTTAGCCTAATACTTTTGAACTTTTATAACGCTACCTCCCTTCTCCCGGGAGTGTGTAATGTTACCCGTTTAAGAGATTTCGTAACGAACAGTATAGTTTTGTCACATAAACTGGGTAACATAGTCCTGGTAGGGAACTTTAATACTCCTTTATGTGGAGCTTTAAGGAAAAGGGGTCCAGGAGTCAGCGAGGAGCCCTCTTGTCCTCTAGCAGATGGTTTGCATTTTGACCATTGTAGGCAAGGGAAGAAACTAAACGCCTTGGTCTGCGATATGGACCTGCAATTAACCATTGGGAAACTGTCTCCTTCTAGGCGATACCTCATTCCAACCTTTAAGGGCTTGGGACAGGAACCCTCCTATATTGATTTTATCTTAACCTCCACACCCCTTTACCATCTGATCTCGGAGTTCACAATAATAGCCAGTAGTTATAGCGACAGTAACCCCCTATACATTAAAGGCATCTGGCCCTCCTTCGACCTAAAAAGACAGGCCGTCAGAGGTGGAGCCTAACAGGCAACTGACGGTGGGAGACACCTTAAATGGGGTCATATCATTCCAGAAACATTGTGCAGGTCCCTAACGGAGACACGCCAGAAGGAATTCCTGATCTGTCAGAACGCCTGGGCTGAGTCCGATGAGGCTATCATCAGTGCTTTTAATCTAATCTCCAGCTCTGTCGCCTACTTATTGTCTGCTCCTTCACAGAGAACCCGGGGGGGGCCTAAATGGTTTAACACTGACTGTTCTCTTGCAGCCAGGAGGCTGAAATCAGCCCTCCACGCCTCTCTGACGAACGCCGCGCCTGTTAAAATTCGTAGGAAACAGTACAAATCGGCACTTAGCAGGGCGGCCTTGAAGGAAGAAGCTTGGAGCAACCTTATGGAAGCTACAACCTACAAGTCTAGCACCAAGTTCTGGAGCATTATAAATAGCCCCATTCTGGGTGAGGAGGCCGCCACTGTCTTAGAAGCACATATTTCCGAAGATGAGTGGGTCAGTCACTTTGAAGCCATGTTCAAAGGAGACCCGGCCTGTCGCCCGTACCCAAATTTGGGGGTCCTCAAGAAAAACTAGTTGTCCAGGAAGAAGAAGTTAGTCGTGGTATCATAGGCCTGACTCATAACAAGACCCAAGTCCCGACTGTATCCCACCCGACCTTTACTTGTCAGACGGGGCACTCTGGGCTCCAGTACTCAGCTCTGTAATTAATGCAGTTGCTAGGGTCGGTACTCTGCCCTCTTGGGCCACCTCTATCATCGTGCCAGTCTTTGTAAAGGGGGACAGGGATAGCACAGTATGTTACAGACCAATTTCATTAATAGAGTCGGTGGTAAAAGTGGTCGGCAGGATCTTGCTGGACAGGTTAGCGACCTGGGCCACCGACAAAAACATTCTGTTGGATGCCCAATACGGGTTCCGTCCCGGATGTTCTACGATTGAACAATCTTTGAACCTTTTTCTACTCACCAGCAAATACGCAGTAGCTCGCAGTGGCACTATCTTCTTGGCCTTTATGGATCTGTCATTCGCATTTGATTGCGTAAATAGGGCCAAGTTATGGCAGATCCTACTAACCTTAGGGGTAGATAGCGAGCTGGTATCCTTTCTCTATGATCTTCCTCGGGATACCAAAGCGGTAGTGCTATACCAATCCAATCCAAACAAGCTTTATTCTACACATCGTCATAAAAGCACATAAATATTATAATATTTACAATAAAAGTGTCATTCAATTGTATATAAAAGCCTATTTGGACAATGGTTACAGTTTATATGTCCCCAATAGATCATAATTTCCTGAAACAATACTCTAAGTTCGCAGTTTGTCAGACCTGACACAATCATTTCATAGCTTAAAATAATTTATAAACAAAATTCATAAAATTCATAATAAACACTATTAAAAAGGGAATATACTGTTGGGGAACATTTAAATATGTTAATTAGAAAAGTTATCTAAAACCCAATGAATGTAAGAAGCACTGTTTGACAGGACATATTTTTAAACTCATGGGTAATAAAAATATAATAACACAGTTTATCAAGGCACATTTTTAAATAGCGATGGACTTTGCCCTAATTATCCACATCCATCCTAGGTATTTGGCAGCTGCTACTAATATGGGGGATGAGGTATTCGTACGCAATATTCTTTCAGCTGCCAGACTGCATCTTGTCCCCAAAATCTTACATACAGGCCTCAGCCATACTCTACGAGGATTTTCGTAGGCTGGGCAGGCAAATAACATATGGCAACAGATTCATTGGGGGCCGAGCAAAAAGGACACTTACTCTCACTTGTTTCGGTCCACCTCGAGGTAAAAGACCTTAGGGGCAGCGAACCCGCTCTCAACTGAAAATAAAGCTTCCTATGTAAAGGTTTAGTGACAGTATCCCAGTATGGTTCATAGGTCGAGATGGGTTTAAGTTCCAAGAATTTTCCTGTTAAGGAGGATGCTTCACTGGCACTAAAGACACTTAAAATAACCATCTCCCAATATTTCTCTTTTAAAACCTTCTTAGTTGGAAAGCAGGCTATAGTGGGTTCATCCCAGAGTGTTGACATTCCAATTTTAACTAGGATATCTTTCACGCCACACAACCAACTAATTTTATGAAAGGTATCAGCTTTTATAATATCCATGAAACCTTCAGCATATTGTTTCAATTCCGGTGTTGTCCACAATCTACGCCAGTATAACACAGTGCGTAGCTTTGCAAATTCCTGGACAGAGCGGTGTACTTTGTGGGAGATTAGAACTACCTCTCAGGAACTTATTTTCAGATAAACTTAATTTTGACAAGTTCTCTAACCCCCAAATTTCTACGCTATACAGTGCAGAGCTTACCACTTTAGCGTCGTAAACTTGGAGCACTGGTCTAATAGGTTTCGTCAAAGACCTATTGTGCTTTAGGCGTATGGCCCCTGACAGCTGCCAATGTTTCAGGGTGGCCATGTCAATCTGGTGGTTCCATTTTAAATCATTCTGAATATTCACCCCTAAGTATGTAAAGTCCCTGACTTGTTCCAGGGGACGATTGTTCATTAAAATGCCACCTTTAAAAACTTTATGTTGATTAAATGTCATGAGTTTTGTTTTTGACACGTTGACTTCGAACCCCCGAGCGGAGCAGAACTCCTCAAATACTGTCAGAGCTCTTTGGAGCCCACTCGGTGTCTACAAGATTATCAAAGTGTCATCGGCAAACATCAAGATTGGAATTTTAATCCCTGCCAAAACCGGTAGTGCTATACTCTCAGAGCTTGAAGGTATCTCATTCTTTCTCTGTAAAGAGCGGGGTCCGTCAAGGCTGCATAGTGGCCCCTTTTCTTTTAAATCTCTATATTAACAATCTTGAGAAAACACTTTTGGAGACCAAGGCTGATTACCCTCGGACTGGACGGCATGGCCTCCCTGTTCTGCTTTATGCAGATGACGCCGTTTTAACGGATAGGACAGCGAGGGGCTTACTAACTATTCTAGCTTCATTTGACCAGTTCATGGGAGACGTGGATTTAAAAATTAATAACCCCAAGTCATACATTATACAATAAGGGTCTCGCCCCTCAAGATCATATCTTCTTAAGGTAGGATCTACCCCTATTCCCTAAACATCAATCTTTTCCTACCTGGGGGTACTCTTGGACGACAAACTGAATTGGGTTCCACAACTTACCCATAAGAGAAATAATCCCAACATGGAAGTTTCCGCTAGCTTTAACTTTGCAGAAAGACTGGGTAAAAGACCAGTGGGAGACCTCCTGGAGCTTTTTAGGACAAGGTGCCTGTCAAAAGTACTCAATGGCAGTGAAATTTGGGGATATGTCGATGCAAAGAACGTCCAAATCTCCGAAAACAAATTCATGAGAAGACTGCTGTCCATACCCCAGGGTATTCCCTCCTTTATCGCCCATGAAGAGTTGGGAATGCCACAGATCAGATAGCCTTTAGTCTGTTGTCACTCTGGATAAAAATATGGGTCAAGGAGGGTGACTCGTTAAATAAGGCAATCCTTTTGGATTGTTTATCTTTGGATCAGGCGCAAAGGATACCATGGTTGAAATATATCAAAAATAAGCTAGTATGCTTGGGCAGAGGAGACCTTTTTACTAACCCCGAGGGAATTAGCAAAAATTAGATATCCACCTTGAAGAAGGCATTTAGTTCGCGCCGGCTAGCCTTAAGGGCGGAGAGGGAGCTCATGAAGCCAAGTGTCCGTCGCTTCGTTATACTAAGTGAACTCGCACAAGAGATTCCTTTTAACCAGGTTTAGGCTTGACATGTTCCACTTACTTCTTTCATACCCTGGGGTTGTAAGCAGAGGGCAAGTTTTTCCTTCCTGCGTCTGCGATAGTTCATCTCCTCAGGCAATGTTTCATTTTACCATGTTCTGCCCCTTTTATTACACCTGGAGAAAATCTTATTTAACCCCTATCTTGAAACAGGCCAACTTTAAACAAGTTCGGCCCTGTGGTATTGGCATTGTATTTGTAATTGTTTCTTTAACTCTGTTATGTGGAGTGTGGGGTGGAATACTCGCTGTCACCATCACGAGTTGCAAACCAGGGCGTCAGTTACTACTGGTGTCCTGGAGGGGAGATTGTACCGCGTGGCGCTCACCTGTTTCCTCCCTAATAAACCATTTATCCTTCTAGACTACGTTCCCTCATTCTTACAATTGGCGACGAGCGGAGAAAGCATCGGAATCCACGGAGCAGAAAAGAAGAAGAAACATTTTTAATTATTCTATTTCCTTAACGGCAGAGGACTTCGTCGTGCCTGTGGCTGCGGACGAAACCGATCGACTTTGCGAGGTTCCCGACCTTTGGTAACGTAAAAATCACATTAGTGTATACCGGAGCAGGAATTTCAAAAAACAAAGAATAAAAAGTCACCTTTTTAATTGCTGATAGTCGCGTGAGCCAACTGACAGCAGCAGCATCTTTCAAGCTGCAGAAGTGTGGCAGCGCGAGCGGGGATATCGCATGCGCATTCTTCGATCATCAAGAGGCACGTCATCGCGCAAGGTTACGAACGTGACCTTTGCGTGGCGGCCATTTTTAGTATACACAACATCAAAGGGGGATTAAGAGGATATCGGAACGGTCATTTTTGTGCTGATGTCGGATCATTTTTGACGGAAGCAATTATAATCAGCACAGAATAAGGAACACTGCAGGAAACAGGTGAGAGAGTCGGGGGTTTAATTAAAACAATATTTTTGTGGAATTTGAGTCATTTTGAGCTCAGAACCAGCGTACTATCAGACTGTTGGGGATTTTCTAATTTTTTTTTATATAAGAGACCATGCCATAACGAGAGTAAGACATTATGTGATCAACATTAAGGGGCCGATTCCGATCCTGGAAAAATTTCCCCCGTACAAATCGTATCTGGATTTTTTACCGTACGAATCATACAAGTAGCGTACAAACTGCCAAGTACGATTCGCATGGGAAAAAGTCCATAGGAATCGCATTGGGAAAATTTCCCCACACGTCCTCGGGTCGGAAAATGTGTCTGACACATCCCCGGACGATTTACCGTACGAATCGGAAAAATGAAGTCCGACCGCGCAAGTACGATCAGTCCCGTCCTTTCGATTTTACAACCGTATGGAAAAAACACCGTACGGACCAAACTCCTATAGCAACCATGGAGACATGTGCCCGCATACGTGCCGAACACCCCACCCCAGACCCCGTATGCACGCGCAGAACACCCCCCAGCCCTCGTATGTACGCGCCGAACACCCCCCCCAGCCCCCGCATGTACGCGCCAAACGCCCCCCGGCCGTGGATGTACGCGCCGTACCCCCACCAGTGTATGTACGGAGCGTGCCCCCACCCGTGTATGTATGGAGCGTACCAACACCCCACCAGTGTATGTACGGAGCGTACCCCAACCCGTGTATGAATGGAGCGTACCAACACCCCACCAGTGTATGTACGGAGCGAACTCACCCGTGTATGATTGGAGCGTACCCACACCCCACCAGTGTATGTACGGAGCGTACCCCCACCCGTGTATGATTGGAGCGTACCCACACCCCACCAGTGTATGTACGGAGCGTACCCCCACCCGTGTATGTACGCAGCGTACCCCCAACCGTGTATGCATGGAGCGTACCAACTCCCCACCCGTGCATGTATGGAGTGTACCCCCACCCGTGTATGTACGGAGCGTACACCCAGCCCCCCCTGTATGTATGGTGCGAAACACCACCACCGATGGACGGTGCGGACCAACACCCTGCCCGTGTCTGTACGCACCCTACCCCAGGCCCCTACACCAGCACCCTCACCCAACATCGCGCATGTACGAGTCATACTAAGCCATAGCAAAGGACAGCACTGTACAACAACATGGCCCATGTACGCACCGTACAGACACAAAAAACACTCGTACTGAACCAGGACAAACCAAAACAACACAAGGAGAGTCAATTCGATGCACAACAAGCCCAAATACATCCTATACACTGACCTGCAACTGCCAAACAGCTAAACAGAGGCCCAAAACACAGCCACTCCTTATAACACACCCACCCAAAGTTCAAACACAGCCACACCCACAAATGGACCAATAAAAAGGCCCAACACACACAAACCATGATCCTTTGCAACAGATCCACTACTGCCAGACCACAGAGACAACGTACTGCACCATACTACATACATCAATACACCTTACACTTGCACTCCTTCACACAACCACCATCACAAACACCCCCTCATCACATTCACACACACACACACACCTTTACAACCACACTTACACCCCCACAACCATCCACACCCACACCCCCACAACCATCCACACCCACACCCCACACCATGCCCACTAACAAGAATCCAAAGTTCACAAAGGAGGAGCTGGAGGTCCTTGTCGACGAAATCGTCAGAGTCGAGCCACAGCTCTTTGGAACATTGGTCAGACGGACCAGCATATCCGAAAAATCAGCCACGTGGGAGAGGATTGTCAATTCTGTGAATGCTGTTAGGTCCACCAGAAGGACCAGGCATGAGTGCCAAGCCAGGTGGTACGATCTGCGGAGGACGGTCCGCCGCAAAATGATGGACGATCACAACCAGGGGAACATCACTGGAGGAGGGCCGCCCCGCAGACCGGTACACTACCATCCCTGGGAGGAGAAGGTGATGGCCACGCTGCCGCCGGTGGGAGTAGACGGAGTAGAAGGAGTCCGAAAGCCTGGTGAGTACACAAACAACTCACCTCACATGGGGGAACGCCATACACAACCAAAATACCAATCATGCACGCAACCCCCCCAAAGCCAGCACCGGACACAACCACACTCCAAAACATACACATGCCACTAGCGCCTCCATGCCCCATGCCCCAAGCAAGGCCATGCCAAGTCACAGGCCACACAAAACACCAACACAAGACAGGATGTCCCCGATGCCGGGAGGGTGGGCCTCAAAACTAACACAGAGCAACTCTGAAGCACATAACAATGCCCTCAGCCCATATGGCCTAGGGCACAGCCATACAAACAGTGTGTCCCCACACAGTACTGTGTTGCCTGCAAATGGTGGCCGTGTTGCAGGATGACATGGGTATGATGGCACAATTTGCACATAAGAGCAGCTAATGAAGACGCATCACTCTGAAAGAGTGTCAGCACACACCGCCACAGCAGCAGCGCAGACTCAGACACTCCGCCCAATGGGTGCCCGGAGATAAGAAACAAACCCACATGAAAAAGCCAATGGCCTTTGAAAGACCTGAAAACTGTGTGTGCCCAGGAAGCTGGGCTGAGGTGACAGAGGGTGACACACAGAGGGAGGAAGAGGGGGAGAGAGAGGGAGGGAGACAGAGGTGGACACAGGGAGACAGACAGAGGGAGGGAGGAGAGTGACAGAGGGAGGGAGAAGGGGAGACAGAGGGAGACGGACAGAGGGAGGAGGCTGACAGAGGGAGGGAGAAAGGGAGACAGAGGTAGACGGACAGAGGGAGGAGGCTGACAGAGGGAGGGAGAAAGGGAGACAGAGGGAGACGGACAGAGGGAGGAGGCTGACAGAGGGAGGGAGAAAGGGAGACAGAGGGAGACGGACAGAGGGAGGAGGTTGACAGAGGGAGACGGACAGAGGGAGGAGGCTGACAGAGGGAGGGAGAAAGGGAGACAGAGGGAGACGGACAGAGGGAAGAGGCTGACAGAGGGAGGGAGAAAGGGAGACAGAGGGAGACGGACAGAGGGAGGAGGTTGACAGAGGGAGACGGACAGAGGGAGGAGGCTGACAGAGGGAGGGAGAAAGGGAGACAGAGGGAGACGGACAGAGGGAGGAGGCTGACAGAGGGAGGGAGAAAGGGAGACAGAGGGAGACGGACAGAAGGAGGAGGCTGACAGAGGGAGGGAGAAAGGGAGACAGAGGGAGACGGACAGAGGGAGGAGGCTGACAGAGGGAGGGAGAAAGGGAGACAGAGGGAGACGGACAGAGGGAGGAGGTTGACAGAGGGAGACGGACAGAGGGAGGAGGCTGACAGAGGGAGGGAGAAAGGGAGACAGAGGGAGACGGACAGAGGGAGGAGGCTGACAGAGGGAGGGAGAAAGGGAGACAGAGGGAGACCAAATCACCCTTGGGTGGTGTGGCCATGTCCGCACATCAGCAGGTGGACCGTGTGCATGTAGACAATGTTTGGCAGTGCGTGAACCCCCCCTTCAACCTTTGATAAACACTGGGCCATGTGTCAATCTGTGCACGAGTACATCCGTGCTGCAGGCACAAACCTAACCTTACACCCAGTATACCCACCCATTGTGTTTGTCAGAACCCTGTCACAAATGCTTAAGTTACCTACCTGCATTCTCAAATAGCATGAAAAAAACACCATTTGGCCACGTACAGTGCAACACATAAGGCGGCTCTGCATGGCTTGCTACGCCCGCTCACTACACTGCTGACTGCGTTACAAAAAGATGCATCAACTAAGATTGTGTCACACATAGGTAAAGTGTCGAAAGCTGTGGCCAAGGGACATACCCATGCACAAGTGCACTGTGAGAGGAATGCAAGCCAAATCCAACATGGATATCGCATGTAACACAATTAACATTGTCTCTCTCACACACAGGTCAACGTCGTCGATCTCCCCCCAACACTGGGGGGGAAGACTCACAGGACCAGGCTCTGCGTGAAGAGGACCCCACCGGCAGCGACGACTCTCACCACTCCGTGGATGACCCAGACCAACCTGGCCCCTCTGGTGTCCAACCACCTGCAGCACCTGCGTCAGGTACAACTGTGCCAACCACCACCCCCATTCCTGCCACATCCCAGGAGACACCCAGGAGCCCTGCCCGCACACAACAACACAGCCAGTCTGTCCAGGAGGGACAAGGTTCTCCGGGCACCCAGGAGGAGGCAGGCGACACCACAAATGCCATCCCTCAGGGGTCCCGGAGACCCGATGTGCCCACAACGGCAGGCCAGGCGCAAGTGGGCAGGGGTGGTGGGAGTGGAGGACGGCGGAGGCGCGAACCTGACCAGTTGGCTCAGGAACCGGTAACGTCACACGTCAGCAACATCCTGGACACATACCGGCGTGACGCCAGGGGCATGGTCCAGATTGCGTCCACCCTCACAGACATCAAGGGGACCCTCGAGGAGATGAAGACCCTGCAGGCCGAGCAACATGCCTGTCAACAGCGACACCAAGGACGGATGGAGGCAAGACAGGCTGATCTTGTGGCGGTGCAAACGGACATGACATGTGTACTCCGTCGGATTGCCGAAAACATGGGCAACCCTCCCTGTGCCACCAGGCAAAGAACATCACCACCCACAGGGAGGGATCAGGAGGAGGAGGATTCATCCGACGGAGCATCACAAGCATCGTCACGGCCTGCTTCTGAGGGTCCCCGCAGGAAGGTGGGTCGTCCACGCAAAAGACCGTGAGAGTCAGCGGAACATCACCATCTCCCAGGTCACCTGGCCTGGCACCTGGCCCTCTGGCCCAACAGCAGCACATCAGCAAATGACATTCTCTGCCACATGGCCTTGCTGGTCACTGTCTGACCAATGTTGACAAAGACTGTGGCATAGACTCTGATGACTTCCAATGGCAAGGCTACCAACTCCCCCTGTGAACTTTGGATTCTACACTCCCGCCAAGCACCTCTTGTCATCCCCCCAAACACGTACCCCACCACAAATAAAAATCATCACAATCACGAGATGATGCCGTCATTTTGCATTATTCCACTACATGTGTGTGTTGTAAAGTCAAACCATGCCTGATTTCAGAAGTAACTCCAACCATCCATACCCTGGGGTCTGAGTCTGGCACAGGACACACATGGGTCACAATGTATCATCCAATACAGAAATGGAGCACCATACTCACCCGTGATGGGCCCAACCAGCTGAGGGGGTGCCCGCACAACTGTGCCTACAGACCTATTAAGAAGAGCAACAGTCATGCGCAGAGGTCAGGGATCATGTGGAGTGTCCTGGGGTGCTACTGCCAGGTATGTGTAGACACGTGGCAGAACCATGTCCTGAATGCTTGAGTCAGGTGGATGTGGAGAATGGTGGGTCGGACAAGGTTGGTTGCATGGAGATGGCACAATGGGGTCTTGGATCACAGTACCACAAGGTTGTGTTGTGGTTGTGGGCTGCATCCTGAGTGTGTGCGTGGATTGAGAAGGTCATCCTGCAGCTGGCAGTGATCCATTCCCCCATCTCTGTTGGACGTTGATGTGGCCTGGTCGCCGGATGTAGAAGCAGAGCTGTGCAGATGCACCCTGGATGGGGACAAGTATCATGGGAGTTGTAACGCACATGTCCGTAGAGTGCAGGGTAGGATTAGACACGGATGTCGTAGTTGACCTGGGGGATGGTCTCTCTTGCCTTGAGGTGGATGGAACTGGGGATCTTGTGCATAATGCAGAGTGTGCTGCAGCATGAGGCACAGATGCTGCTGATCAGCATAGCACATGTCAGCAAGCAATCCATGATGAACACCAGCTCGTTTGCGTGGACACTGGGTGCCCTTGCTGCAGGGCCTGCAGCAGCATGCGCCATGTCAAGAAAACAATGCCACAAGTAGCACACAAAGACAAGGATGTCAGGAAGGAACTATGCAAAAGGTGTATGTCAAGGAAGGAATGTCTGGTTCAACATGGCACACACACACACAATGGATGCACATGCAGCACAGTGGCCGTCGTGGAGACTGACATGCCACAATACCTACACAGCCATGGACATCATGCACAATACAGATTCTAATCCCTGACAAACAGCTTGCATCTTGCTACTCTACACATAGACTCATATGCACCATCTCTGAGAACTATGCCAGACTTGCCGCATGCACAGTGGCAACAGACCACCATTGACAGAGATGAGGCACCTTGGAGGCAGAGGGACACCTTTTTTAGTCAAGTGTGTCGGAATGCTAATGCAACTCTGTCAACACATACACAGGTCATGTGGATGAACAAGTGGGACCAACACTGGCACCCCCCTTTGCACCACAGATGCTGGAAATCCATAGAACTGGCACACAAGTGACGGGTCACAGCTAAACACCCCCTGATGCTCACGGAGAGGCTGCTATACACCATTGAGCCTCTAATGGGGAATTCACACACCATGTCAACCCGGTGCAACCCGTACGTTTCCGAGGGCAGTGTTACACACATTGATGGCTTCATCACAATCCACAATCCCATTACAGATGACTGTCACCAAGTCTGACCATCAATTCAGGTGAATTCAGCTCCATGGCATGTTCCCCATGGTGATTCTACATGTATGTAAAGTATCCAAACATGCACAGGAGCAGTGCACACACATTCAAAACAAATACCACTCCCAAAAAGGCGTGCTGCATCCCTTACCCTAGGGAGATTTTCAAACTTGTCCGTGCATGTAACGCTGATTCAGCACATGTTGCTGTGTTCATGAGGAATAGCAGGAGCACAACAATGCCACCAGCAGACAACATGCGCAAGTACCTGTGGATGAGAGACACACCAGAAGTCAGCCAAAAGAAGCACATCCGCATGCAAGTACATGTACCCGACACGTATAAGGTTGTCAACATGCTAGGTGACAATGATGACGCTTGAAAAACATTCTTCTATTGCACCATCACTCGAGTGACACATCCAAACACACCTCTGACACACTTGGCAGACATGCAGATGGACACACACATTTCAACACATGCCACACACGGCCCAATGCGTGCACACTCAGACACTGGAACTCACCACTAAGCAAAGAAGTTGCGTATGAGCCGACTCCGGATGTCCTCTACCGCCTCCTTCTCCTCCACATCACTTGCCTCGTGACCAAGCCCTTCATCCTTCACGGGTGGATGGTCCTGCTCATCTGGATCCAGGATGAGTGGCACAGCTTTCTCCACTGCCATGTTGTGCAGCATGCAGCACACGAGGACGATCTTGCAGACCTTCACCGGTGCATATGGGAGTGCGTCACCGGTCTTGTGGAAGCAACGGAATCGGCTCTTCAGGAGGCCAAACGTCCTCTCTATCACTCGCCTGGTCCGCCCATGGGCGTTGTTCTAGCGGTGCTCGGCAGCCGTGCTGGGGTTGCGGAGAGGCGTGATCAGCCATGGCATGTTGGGATAGCCAGTGTCCCCTACATGGAAACATCATGGACAAAAGTGGGTCAGGAGAAGCAGTAAGACAGGAAGATGACGTTAAATACAGGACTGCCAGAGTATACCCACCAACAATACATGCTCATTCGTTGCGCAGCTGCAGCATCATTTCAGGCACCCTGCTACGCCTCATGATGTAGGCATCGTGTGCTGATCCTGGAAAACGAGCACAGACATGTGAAATCACCATGTTGGCAAGACACACCACAAGGGCATTAATGAAGTGGTAATGCTTGCGGTTCCTATACGCTACCTCCTGTGCCTGTGGGGGAACCAAAGCCACATGTGTTCCATCTATGGACCCAATGATATGGGGCATCCCTCCCAGGGCATAGAACTCACGCTTTACACCTGTCAACTGCTCAGGAGTTGGGAATTTAATGAACTCATCCAGGTGACCCAACATGGCCTCTAAAAAAACATGCAGAACACGGCTGAACATGGTTTGGGACATGCCACCAACATGAGCAATGGTATGTTGAAAGGTACCCGTGGCAAAGAAATGTAGGGCTGCCATCACCTTTATCTTGGGTGTCAGTGCAGTAGGATACCTGTGTAGCGGTTGGAGGTGTGGTGCCAGCCGTGTCGTCAAGTCCTCAATCAAACGTTGGGGGAAGCGGTAGCGGCGTATACAGTCATGTTCCCTCAGGTCAGCCAAGTCCGGAATTGGTCGATGGAGAGGCGGAGCCCTGCAGTGAATTTGAAGGGACAACGAAGAGTGAGTACAGTACACCACCAATGTCAATGTACTGAGCACATGTTCAACAGGCAATACACATATGCTACATACAGAGTCAGGTCTGTGCAATATGCCCTGGACACGTATGCCAGGCAGGTGACACTCCTACCAAGAGCCAGCCACAAACGTGGATTCTCAAGCTCAACATGACATGGCCTGAAACTATCGGTGGGCCAGTGTGAGTGAACAGGCAGACGCATCACAGGAGTGCCAGACATCCGCATATGTGCGGAATAAGTATGTTAATCATACAGACAGGTTGCGGAACACTAGAGGCACAGGTCACATGTCATATAAAAAGGACAGACCACACACCTTGCCATGAAGGAGTACATGTCAAGACTGATCACACATACATTGAGAGTATGCAGATATGTCCTTGTTTTGAAACTCCGTGTCGGTGCATACATACACACCTTACGTCGGATTACACATGTGGGCTGGTGTGCGTAACAGTGTGCCATGCCCATTCACACATAGACACATGTTGGTTGCAGCAACTGCAGATGCATTTGACCAAACACCTACAGCAAACCTATGGGAACACATGACACACACATGACATAGTTACAGCATGCAACGCGGGCATTCACATCTCAGGTGTAACATTCCGTGTACCTGGCATCAGGGGACAGTTGCGGGTGTCAGTGACTGTGCCATGCCAGTGACGCATGGTTCAACAAGTCTGTACTACATGCACACATGTCAAAAGAGTGAAGGGGATGTGTGGCACATAGTGCACCATCACACATGACATGTGTACACAGCTCATCATACAGTTATTTGCTTCACACCTCAGAAGTAATGTGCCACATCACAGCCTGACACACCTGTGCCCGACACATGTAGAACTGCACAGACAATGCCTTGATGTCCAGCCTTGGCCAAGCATGACAGCTCTATTCCTGTCTGTGTGCCGCCTGTCACCACTGTCAGGTGTGAAACGCACCTTACATACGCACTGAGGGCGTGTGTACGGTCCCTATCACAATGGGAGTGCTGGCGTATGCGTACGCCATAGTGATATGGACCCTACACACCCGTGTACAGTCCGTTTCACTGCATTTGGGGTGCCCTAGGGCCGTGGAACGCACCGTACCTGTGTGTAAATATTGAAATAACATAGGGGACACATGAGGGACAAGTATAAGGGCCAAAATGCATGCTGGTTGTCATGGAGACCGAGTTTAAAGTTTGCATTTTTGCATCAGGTGGCCAGCAGAATCGGTTGGAAACAATATACTTTGTTGCAAAGTGGTTGTTGACTTTGCATCATGCTCAATTTTTAAACCATGCAAAGCCACTCACTGGGGTAGGTTTAAAGGGATTGGAGGAAACGTAGGATGCTAATGTGACTGACCAATCACTCTGTACTCCTGTAAATGAAACAGGCCAGCAAGGCAGATATAAGGCAGCCAGGTCCCATGAGAGAGCACTTGCCTGCACATCCTTTCATTCCACAACACTGCTGCTGCTCGTGATTCCTCTGGCACCATGTCCAGGTCTGTGGAGAGGGCCCAGTCATTCACCATGGAGGAGAATTTGGCGTTGGTGGATGTGATCCTCCCACAGTGCCCCATGCTGTATGGTCGACCAGGGGAGCAGGTGGGTTCTGACTCCACTAGCTTAGACTGTGCCCCTTTTTTGTGACTGTGACTTCTGGCATTGTGTCCATGTGTGACAGACATGCAATGTTGTTTAGAGTGGGTCCCAGGGTGGGGAATGCCTCATGTCTCCCATGCAGAGCATGCTGTAGTTCCTGTGTGCACTCCTCACTTGCATAGTGCTTACTGTGACAATCAAGGCATGGTGCATGCCACATTCAGCCTGGCTACTCCTCCTGGGAATGTTGTTTCTACAGTCCTGATGTGATTCTGTGGTCCCCCCAGTGTGACAGGTGACAGTACCCATAGATGTGTGTTTGTTTAGTGTACCTGTGCTGAGAGTGTCCAAATGATGTGTTCGTCCCCTGGACATTGGTGTGTGTGTGTGAGTCCCCTGTCATGTAGGTGATTGCATATGTGGAGTGTTGCACGCCAGCTGCATGAGGGATGGATATACCCTGCCCATCTGATGTGAGCAGGGAGCAGTGCTGTGTGACTGCCGTGCAGAGCCAGCCCCAAACCTGTGACACCCCCCAGTCTAGTGGCACATGGGCAGAGTGAGGTTTGTACCCACAGTTGGCAATGGCAGGTGATTGTCCTGTGCCTGTGTGTGTCTGTGTACTCTGCTGAGGTTGCGTCAGTGGGCTGGGGCATGTGACTGCTTTGAGGTGCTGTACATAATCCTGGTGTAGCTTGTGATGCACAGTGTGATCCAGGATCATTTGTTTAGGTGTCTGGGAAATGTTGTGGTGTGCTGCTCATGGGGTGGACACTGGTATCTGTGTGCCATCACAAGGGCTCTGCAAATAATCTTTGGTCATGTGTGTTCTTACTGTATGGTGAAATTGTCCCAAGGTGTGTTCCTTCCTCTGTGGCCCCTGACATCTTCCCTGCAGGGTGTTTCCAATATGTTGTGTTGAGGTGTGTCTACATTTCCTTGGTGTGTGACGGATCCGTTCAACTTTGGCCATGCATGCTGGGCAATGTCTCCCTGCATCATTAGTGGCATCCTTGGTGGTCACTCTACTTGTGTATGGAGTTTATTGACATTACTTCATGTGGACATGTTCTCTTTTACACACTATGCATGTGTGTACTCCCAGCCTCGCACACATGTGTTACGTGTTCTGCAGGGTCTTTGGGCACCGGACTGACATTTGTGGCCATTGTATCTGTGGGTACTCCACCCTTTTCTTTCCATGGGCACTGCTGGGAGGACTCTGCACCCACCCCTCCTGTGTCTGGGCACTGCTGGGAGGACTTTGCACCCACCCCTCCTGTGTCTGGGCACTGCTGGGAGGACTCTGCACCCACCCCTCCTGTGTCTGGGCACTGCTGGGAGGACTCTGCACCCACCCCACCTGTGTCTGGGCACTGCTGGGAGAACTCTGCACCCACCCCTCCTATGTCTGGCCATGTACGCTCGGGACATACACGGGTGGGGGTACGCTCCGTACATACACGGATGGGGTGTGGGTGTTAGACCCGGCCTTGTGGCATGGCCATCCCTGACCCCTAGCCACACCCCCTGACCCGTACACCTCATTCAGTCCCTCAGTACACGGCCTAGTCGGTCCTGCCCACCAGGACCCACACACACCCGACCATGACTTCCCTGTCCATGCCCTCCATCTTCCCAGCACCACAGGGCCCGCGTGCCCACTTCATGCACCTACGATGGCCGCCCGGCTCCAGCGCAACCCAGGCCTAGAGGCGCCATCGGGGCTGGGGAACATCACGCTCCCATGGAGTGAGAGAGGGAGGAGCAGTTTCCATCGCACCTCTGGCCTCCCCTCGGGAGATGGGTTTCGATCGGCCCTCCGGCCTCCCTGAGGGCTGGCTCCACGCCTGCTGGGTGTCTGGGACTCCTCCCGACCCAGCCCTGAAAAGGATCAAAGGACAACATGGCAGGAAACTCCAATGAGCGGCCCCCAGGCGCTAAGACCCCTGCCTACACGGACCCCGGACATCAAAGAGGAGTTGACCTATAACAAGGGGTGCTCTGGGACTATCTGGCAGATTCGACTCTGGAACGACGAGAGCCCTGCTGACGTGGTCGCGGCTCCCTTGCAATCTTGGAACCTCTGAGCCCTGCTGAGTGACTCGCGGCTCCACTGAAGATTGTAAGACCTCCGAACTTGTGCTTGAGCCCTGCTGAGTGACTCGCGGCTCCCCTGAAGATCGTAAGACCTCCGAACTTGTGCTTGAGCCCTGCTGAGTGACTCGCGGCTCCCCTGAAGATCGTAACACCGCCGAACTGGTGCTTGAGCCCTGCTGAGTGACTTGCGGCTCCCCTGAAGATCGTAAGACCTCCGACCTTGTGCTTGAGCCCTGCTGAGTGACTCGCGGCTCCTAAAGACTCCCTCGGTCCGGCTGGACCGCAGCGTATCCCCCGGCTCGAGGATTGTGAGCTGTGCGTTGGGTACGCCCCTACATTTGATCCGGATCCCCAAAGACTGTCCCGCTACCCCCTTTTCCCTACCGAGGCTCTCTGAGCCCGTGCTCTATTTGTACATATCCACCTTGGTGATCATAAAGATCCGACGTAGCTGAGTAGATAAAAGATCTGTTCCCAAGAACCTTCCGTGTGGTGTCTCTTTGTCGTGTGGTGCCGTGTGTGCGATCCTAGATACGAGACTCTTCCCCTGAGGAGTCTCCCGCCAGTGCCCGTCTACGTTACCCCGAGGGTCGGTCTCAGGGTGTTCAGGTAACCTCCCTGTCTCCCCTGGGGCCGCCTTCTAACATTGGTGGCAGCGGTGGGATTCGGGCCCATCATCTAGAGATTGTACCGTAAGCGGCTGACACACTACCGGCAAAAACGGCAGAAGAAAACGCCATGAGTCTCACAGAAACCAACGCGAGTGCTCTGTTCCAGGCGGAACAACTGGAAGAGTACACGCACAAAGAACTGAAGCAATTCTGCAAAGAACTAAAAATCGCTACCACTGGTCTCAACACCAAAGAAGATATGCAGAAGGCACTGAAAGCTTGGGTGGAATCCGGAGCCCCCCGCCCAGAAGGAGCGCTGGAGCTCCACGACGAAGCTGGACTCTCCCCAAGAGAAAGCAGCAGCAACCAGGTACGAAGCTTCGTACCAGACGGGGGTCTATCCCTGGAAGAACTCACAGAAAGAGAGAGAAGTCATAATCACGAACTCGAACTGGCCAAACTGAAAATTGAGGGTGAGTTGAAATTAGCTGAGAAGAAGCTAGCAGTGGAACAGATGGGAGTACAAGGCGAACTGGAAGAGAAGAAACTCCAACGAGAGCACGAAGGACGAAGACTTCAACTGGAGCACGAACGCAGCTTGAAAGAAATCGAGCTCAAGGCAAGGAGCGAAGAAGCTCGACCCCCGGAGAACCGGCGGGCGCCACCACCGGCGGAACAGAAGGTCCACATCCCCAAAGATGTGGTCAAGGAATATTACAAAAACGATGACATCCAACAATGGTTCAAGGCCTATGAGGTCGCCATGACCTCCCAACGAGTCCCGCAGAAAGATTGGGGGGCCGGGTTGTGGGGCCGATTTTTGAGCGAGGGGAGAGACACCCTGCTCGACCTACCATCCTCCATGCAGACCTCCTACAGCCACATGAAGGAGGCCCTCCTCACAAGGTACGGCCTCACCCCGGAGATGTACCGCCAGCGGTTCCGGGACTGCAAGAAGATCCCCGGCACCACGTGGGTGGAGTATTGTGAACTTTTTCAGCCGTGCATTCAACGGGTGGATCAAGGGCAGCAAAGTAACCACCCTGGACGAACTAACCGACCTCATGTTATGGGAACACCTGGCGGCGAACTGCTTTGTGGAGCTACGCCAGCATCTGCTCGACAGCAAGCTCACGGATCCGAGGAAGCTGGCTGTCGAGGCGGATCGCTGGACCAACACCCGGGTCTCCCGGGGCCCTGTAGGCGACTACCCCCGAGCCAGTCAGGGACCACCCCGCCAGAGAGGGGGGGGACCAGGGAGGGCAGAGGGAATCCCAGTCCAGTCCTCCGAAAAGCCCATCTCCGCACTTCCTGGCACCCCCTCCAGCTGTACCCGGTCTACCCGTGAGACGGGGGCACCGGGTGACCATCACTTGTTTCCGTTGCCAGAAGCCCGGGCATTACGCCAATGACCCCGAATGCCCCATGGCCCTGCGCATCCCTACTACAGCCCCCCCAGCCAGACAGATAGCCAATGTAGCCCTAGGGGAGGAGATTGAGGAGACCGTAGAATGGGAACCCGCCACCATGGCCTTGGTATCATTAGGAGACAGAGAAATGGTCCCTGCGAGCCTCCTGCCCTCCAACACGAAGAAATACAGCAGCTAGTGACGATCAATGGCCAACAGGTAGAGGCCCTTCGTGACACCGGGGCGAGCATCACCGGTGTCCTCAGCCACTTAGTCCACGAAGACCAGATCCTCCCCAATCTATTTTGCCCTGTAATTGCAGCTGACAACACTGAGAGTCTCTGTAAGGTAGCCCTGGTGCCTTTTGAATGGGGCGGAGTGGTCGGTAAATTGAAAGTAGCAGTAAGAACCTCCCAGCCGGTCGACTGTCTCCTGGGGAACGACCTGGAAAGTTCCCCCTGGAAGCAAGTCGAGCGCAAGGCCCACCTAGGGATGATGGGTCTCCCCGAGTGGGTGTGCGCCACCACCCGATCTATGGCGGCCCGACTGCCCCTCCTTGGGGAAGTCGAGGACGCACCTGCCAACGGGGACAGGATTGTCCCAGCCGAGGTCCCCCACATCTCCCCACGTGGAGAATCTGTTGCCAGCGACGAACCCCTACCATCCGACCCCGCACAGAACGCAGAGTTAGGCGATCTGCCCGAGTCGGCCCAGTGGTGCCACGAGGGGGGCCCCTCCCGAGAGGAGTTCTGCCAGGAGCAAGCTACCTGTCCCTCCCTGGTCGGACCCCGGCAGCAAGCAGAGGGCCAAGCCACGGGCGACCAATCGGGAACTCACCGGCTATATTGGGAAAATGACCTTTTGTACAGCGAGCAGAAGTCGGTGGAGCTAGGATCAGCCCGGGTGCTGGTGGTACCCCTACGCTTCCGAGACTTCCTCCTGGGCTTGGCCCACGATGTCCCCCTCGCAGGCCACTTGGGCCAAGACAAAACCTACAGTCGCCTAGTGACTCACTTTTACTGGCCTAAAATGAAAGCAGATGTAGAAACCCACTGCAAGTCCTGTCCCACGTGCCAGGCTAGTGGGAAAAGTGGAGGAAAGCGCCAGGCTCCCCTCCAACCCTTCCCTGTTGTCAATACCCCGTTCGAACAGGTCGGGATTGACATCGTGGGGCCCCTGGACCCCCCAACCTCACAAGGTCACCGCTTCATCCTCGTCCTAGTGGACCATGCCACCCGATACCCGGAGGCCATTCCCCTATGCACCATCACCACCCCCGTGGTCGGCCGGGTGTTGATGGGGATCTTTTCCCATGTGGGTTTTCCCCTCGAGGTCGTAAGCGATCGCGAGACAAACTTTATCTCCAAATACATGACGTCCCTGTGGCAACAATGTGGAGTGTCCTATAAGTTCACCACACCATACCACCCTCAAGGAAATGGCCTAGTAGAGCGGTTTAACCGGACTCTGAAGGGGATGATCGCGGGCCTGGAAGAGCCCCTCCGGCGCAAGTGGGACGTCCTGCTCCCATGCCTTTTGTTCGCCTACCGGGAAGTTCCCCAGAAATCCTTGGGGTTCAGCCCCTTTGAGTTACTCTACGGGCACCCCGTCCGGGGGCCCATCAGCCTGGTCAAGGAAGGGAGGGAGGCGGCGCCCCGAGGCCCCCCCCCCCCCGAGATGTGTTCCGATACGTTCTGACCCTCCGAAACCAGACTAGCAAGTTTCGAGAACTGGCCGAGGCCAACCTGGAGGCGAGCCAGGAGGAAATGAAGCGCTGGTACGACCAGAATGCCACTCTGGTCGAGTTCCAGCCGGGCCAGCAGGTATGGGTCATGGCCCCCGTAAAACCTTGCGCCCTCCAGGATAAATTGACCGGGCCCTTCAAAGTCGTTGAGCGGAAGAGCCAGGTCACGTACTTGGTGGACGTCCAGTCACCTCGGGACCCCCTTCGGGTCCTTCACGTGAACAGCCTCAAGCCCCACTTCGTGCGGACGGAGCTGAGTCTGCTGCTGGCCACCGATGACGGGGCCGAGGAGGAGTCAGATCCCCTCCCTGACCTCCTGTGTACCAAGTAGAAGGATGGCTCCGTGGAAGGAGTGAACCTCTCTCCATCCCTCACTTCCCAGCAACGTGAGGACTGCCGCCAGCTCTTAGGGCAGTTCCCCGACTTATTCTCTCTCGTCCCCAAAGTCACCGATTGGTGTGTCCATGACGTGGACACCGGAGACAGCCCGCCGGTGAAGCAACGGGCCTACCGAGTCCCTGATCGAGTCCGGTCCTGCATTCAGGCCGAGGTCTCGAAGATGTTGACCTTGGGGGTGATCGAACCCTCAGAGAGCCCCTGGGCCAGCCTCGTGGTACTGGTCCCGAAAGCAGCGGCCCCCGGTGTCGCCCCAGAACTCCGATTCTGTGTGGACTACCGGGGGCTCAATGAAGTCACCCGAGCCGACGCTCACCCCATTCCCCGAGCAGACGAGCTCATTGACCGTCTCGGGTCGGCTCATTTCCTCAGCACATTCGATCTAACCTGCGGGTACTGGCAAATTGCGCTCACAGAAGGAGCCAAGGAGCGGTCCGCCTTCTCCACCCCGGATGGGCACTATCGCTTTCCCGTGATGCCCTTCGGTATGAAAAATGCCCCGGCCACCTACCAGCGACTGGTAAATAGAGTCCTGGCCGGGCTAGAAAAGTTCAGCGCCGCATATCTAGACGATATCGCGGTTTTCAGTTCCGAATGGAGTGAGCACCTCCAGCACCTCCGGATGATGCTAACGGCCCTGCACCAGGCAGGCCTCACAGTAAAAGCCAGCAAGTGTCAGATTGGGCAAGGTTCGGTGGTCTACCTAGGGCACCGAGTCGGAAGCAGGCAGGTCGCCCCTCTGCAGCCTAAGATTGACGCCATCCTAGCCTGGGAACCACCCACTACCCAAACGGAGGTCCGAGCCTTTCTGGGCCTCACCGGCTACTACCGGAGATTCATCCGGGGGTACGGCAGCCTTGTCGGTCCCCTCACGGAACCCACGTCCAAGAAACAGCCCAAGAAAGTGCAGTGGACCTCTGCCTGCCAGGAGGCGTTCGATGCCCTGAAAGCGGCCATGTGTACGGCCCCCGTGCTCCAGGCCCCCGACTACTCCAAGGAGTTTGTGGTACAAACTGATGCCTCCGAGCAGGGCATTGGGGCAGTCCTGTCATAGGTGAATGACCAAGGACTAGACCAGCCCGTAGCCTTCCTCAGCCAAAGGCTGTTACCCAGAGAACAGAAGTGGAGCACCATTGAGAGCGAGGCGTTCGCCGTAGTCTGGGCCCTCAAGAAATTACGACCCTATCTGTTCGGCACCCATTTCAAAGTCCAAACCGACCATCGCCCCCTGCGATGGCTCATGCAGATGCGAGGGGAAAACCCCAAACTATTGCGGTGGTCAATATCCCTCCAGGGGATGGATTTCACCATAGAGCACCGCCCTGGTACTGACCACGCCTTCGCTGACGGGCTCTCCCGGTTCTTCCGCCTCAGCGAAGAGAACCCCCAAGAGGATGGGTAGTTCTCTCCGGCTTTCAGCTGGGGGGGGACGCGTGTTAGACCCGGCCTTGTGGCATGGCCATCCCTGACCACTAGCCACACCCCCTGACCCGTACACCTCATTCAGTCCCTAAGTACACGGCCTAGCCGGTCTTGCCCGCCAGGACCCACACACACCCGACCCGGACTTCCCTGTCCGTGCCCTCCATCTTCCCAGCACCACAGGGCCCGCGTGCCCACTTCATGCACCTACGATGGCCGCCCGGCTCCAGCGCAACCCATCGATCGGGTTTCGATCGGCCCTCCGGCCTCCCTGAGGGCTGGCTCCACGCCTGCTGGGTGTCTGGGACTCCTCCCGACCCGGCCCTGAAAAGGATCAAAGGACAACATGGCAGGAAACTCCAACGAGCGGCCCCCAGGCGCTAAGACCCCTGCCTACACGGACCCCGGACATCAAAGAGGAGTTGACCTATAACAAGGGGTGCTCTGGGACTATCTGGCAGATTCGACTCTGGAACGACGAGAGCCCTGCTGACGTGGTCGCGGCTCCCTTGAAACCTCGGAACCTCTGAGCCCTGCTGAGTGACTCGCGGCTCCCCTGAAGATCGTAAGACCTCCGAACTTGTGCTTGAGCCCTGCTGAGTGACTCGCGGCTCCCCGAAGATCGTAAGACCTCCGAACTGGTGCTTGAGCCCTGCTGAGTGACTTGCGGCTCCCCTGAAGATCGTAAGACCTCCGACCTTGTGCTTGAGCCCTGCTGAGTGACTCGCGGCTCCTAAAGACTCCCTCGGTCCGGCTGGACCGCAGCGTATCCCCCGGCTCAAGGATTGTGAGCTGTGCGTTGGGTACGCCCCTGCATTTGATCCGGATCCCCAAAGACTGTCCAATACCCCCTTTTCCCTACCGAGACTCTCTGAGCCCGTGCTCTATTTGTACATATCCACCTTGGGGATCATAAAGATCCGACGTAGCTGAGTAGATAAAAGATCTGTTCCCAAGAACCTACCGTGTGGTGTCTCTTTGTCGTGTGGTGCCGTGTGTGCGATCCTAGATACGAGACTCTTCCCCTGAGGAGTCTACCGCCAGTGCCCGGCTACGTTACCCCGAGGGTCGGTCTCAGGGTGTTCAGGTAACCTCCCTGTCTCCCCTGGGGCCGCCTTCTAACAATGGGTATGCTCCATTCATACACGGGTGGGGGTACGCTCCGTACATACACTGGTGGGGTGTGGTTATGCTCCATTCATACACGGGTGGGGGTACGCTCCATTCATACACGGGTGGGGGTATGCTCCGTACATACACTGGTGGGGTGTGGGTACGCTCCATTCATACACGGGTGGGAGTACGCTCCATACATACACAGGTGGGAGTATGCTCCGTACATTCCCGTACCCACGATCTGCAGGCCTGGGTACGGCCCGTACCCATGCCTTTGGAACGTGGGTACGGTGCGTACCACCATTGTTGGGGTGATGTAGGGGTACGCGTGGTACGACCCGTACCCACGCTCTTCAGGCCTGGGTACGGTGCGTACCCCTACGGCACCCCATTGGGGGTCCGCACCGTACCCAGGCCTGAAGAGCGTGGGTACGGGCCGTACCACCATTGTTGGAGTGACGTAGGGGTACGCGTGGTACGACCCGTACCCACGCTCTTTAGGCCTGGGTACGGTGCGGACCCCCAATGGGGTGCCGTAGGGGTACGCACCGTACCCAGGCCTTCAGAGCGTGGGTACGGGTTGTACCACGCGTACCCCTACATCACCCCAACAATGCTGGTACAGCCCGTACCCAGGCCTTTAGAACGTGGGTATGGGCCGTACCGCCATTGTTGGGGTGCCGTAGGGGTGGGCGTGGTACGACCCGTACCCACGCTCTTAAGGCCTGGGTTCGGTACGTACCAGAATTGTTGTGTTGCCGGTTCGCGTCAACATCCACTTCCGTTGTGGCGGACGCTTGCGTTGCTGGACACACCCCCACCCCCTCGAGGTGACCAGGTCCTGCAGGTCAGGTATGTCCAGGGCATGTCTGATTTGGGACTTGGGTGGGGGTTATGTGTCCTGCCCCTGCCCCCCCCCCTTTGCCCCTGGGTGTTGTTCTGACCTTCTGCGGCATCTGCGTCGGTTCCTGTAGAGCAGGTGGACTGCTATGAGGGCTGGGATGACACGTAGGTTCGGGTCCATGGCTGTCCATTGCGTACAGGTGCTCCTTGTGCGCATCGTCCTGATTTCCCGGCAGTTTTTGGCAGCCGGAGAATATAATCCGTGCGGGGTGACGTCGGTGTGGATCGTACTTCCTGGTTCGTGAAACGCAGCCTGAATGCGTCCCGACGTCACGTCAGCGCTTTCCCGGATCACATTTGTATGTATATTTTCGTCTGTCGGGTTTTTTGTACGATTCGCACGGAAATAGTGTTTCCATGCGAATCGTACTTGCATTTTTGTAATGTTTTTTGGCCGGGTACGAGTTGGACGGAGAAAATGCTCCGTCCGACGGTTCGTACCCGGTTTCTCCAGGATCGGAATTGGCCCCTAAATTGTTTTTGGATCAAGGAGACCAAGAAATAGAGGAAAATATGGCACAACAGAATTTCACAATTAGTGATCCACATGCATTTTGGGTGAGTGGTCCTCAGCCTAGCATCAAGTGGGTGGAGTGGAAGGAGTATTTTGTTAAGTACATTGAAGCTATCAATGAAGCAGGGAAAATGAAGCCTGAGCAAAAAAAAGGATTTTGCTTCACTCATTGGGCCCAGTAGGTTTAAAAACATATTCTTGCATGTCAAAAAGTGCAGGAGGAGAAGAGAATGTGTTCGAAGCTGCGTTGAAAGACTTGGACAAATATTTTGCACCTAAGGTGTGTATCGGTGTAGTGAGACACAGATTCTTTCAAAGGAGACAGAATAAGAAGAACTTGTAGATGACTGGCTGGATGACCTTAAAATTGACTGTAAATTCGAAAACTTACATGACGATCTTATCCGTGACCAATTGGTTATGCACAGTAACAATCCATCCATCCAAGATAGATTGTGGGGGAATGGAGACGCACCCTTAGATGATATTTTGGCAATTGTAAGAAAAGCTGAGATGTCTGGGAGGTGTGCCACGGTGGTCAAAGAGTCAGAGAAAGATAGTGGAGGATCCAAGGACAAAACTTGAATGGACAGTGGCGAAACCAATCACATAAGAACGCAGGAGTAGAGAGAAAATGGGAAGAGAGAAGATGCTATTGTTGCGATAGCAGAGAACATCTAGCATTTAGTAAATTTTGTCCTGCTTTAAAAAAAAATGTGGCATATGTGGGCTGTTTGGACATTTCAGTAAGATGTGTCGTAGAAAAAGTAATGTAAAATTTGTAAGTAGCAATGAGGAAGAAACTGAAGGGAATGCTGGAGTTGAAGACAGTTGTGTCAAGAGTTTACAAGCGAATTATCTTTTGAATGTAGTGGATAATTGTGTGAAAGGGAAACCAATATGTGAAGTATCTTTGGGAGGTGTTAAAGTCGATGTGTATGGCGATTCGGGGTCGCCTTACACTATTGTTAATGAAAGTGTATGGAAGAATGAGTTTGAAGGTAAAATTGGAAAACATTTATTCCCTGCAGATGTGAATCCAGTGAGTTTCACAGGAGAAAAAATCGACATGCTTGGTTTCAGGTGGCTCACATTTTTCTTCAAGGGGAGGTCGGCAAGAGGCAAATTATATGTAGCGAAAAATGGTCCGCCAGTACTTGGTTGGTTTCACCAAAAGAATCTACACATCATCCTAGACTCAAACAGTGTGGAAAAAGTACTTATAATGGATGAGACTAGTAAAATGGGGGATGTTCTAGTAAAGAAAATTCCAGAAGTCTTTGGAAAAAGTTTAGGAGCACTTAAAGGTTTTGAACATAAGATCAAATTAAAAGAACAGGCGGAACCTAAGGTTCACAAAGTAAGGCCAATACCTATATTAATAAGAGAAGAAGTCAATAAAGAGCTTGAGGGGTTATTGGCTAAAGGGGTAATTGAAGAAGTGGAGAGTACGGAATGGATTTCTCAGGTCGTAATCGCACGCAAAAGCAATGGTAAAATCTGCCTATGCATCGATTTACGCCATTTGAACAACAATATTGTTATTGAAAGATTTCCCCTTCCAAAAATTAACGAAAAGGTTTCGTCTTTGAGGGGGAAGAGCTGGTTTTCTACCATAGATCTATCAACATCATACCACCAGATTATGCTATCATCTGAATCTAGGAAACTCACGGCATTCATTACACCGTTTGGATGTTACCAATTTAAACGCATGCCGTTTGGTTTAGCCTCAGCCGCGGGTGTTTTTCAGCGGCTGATGTATAAATTGTTTGGAGAGGTGGAAGGGGTAAGTTTCTTTCAGGATGACATTCTGGTTGCTGCAAAGTGTGAGGAGGAACACAGCTCTATCCTCTATAAGGTTTTAGGTATATTACAAAAAGCAGGACTAAGTGTAGAACTCAGCAAGTGTAAGTTTGCTCAAAGGAGTGTATCGTATCTTGGACACGTAAAAAGTGCAGAGGGTGTGAAACCAAAACCATCACTAGTGAATGCTATCATTGATTCACCTGCCCCTAGTAATAAAGACAAAGTCAGATCATTTCTGGGCATGGCAGAATATTGTGCAAAATTTATACCGAACTTTGCGAGCAAAATATTCAACATACGCTCCCTTCTCAAAAAGAATGTAAAATTTGTATGGTCAGTTGAGTGTGGGAAAGAGTTTGAAAGAATTAAAAATGATCTAGGAAGTGTTAATGCCTTAGGGAGTTTTGATCCAAATTTAGAGTGTTTGCTGACCACAGATGCAAGTGACAAGGGATTGGGTGCAATTCTTTCACAGAAAATGGACAATGGGACTGAGAAAATCATTTTATTTGCATCAAGGGCAGTTTCTCCTTCTGAGAGTAAATATCCAATTATTGAGAGGGAAGCCTTGGCCTGTGCTTGGGCTTTAGAACATTTCAGAGCATTTGTCTGGGGGAAGGCAGTCACTATCCGTACAGATCATCAGCCTTTGGTAAGGATTTTAACTAGTGAGGGTAGTGTTGGAGCTTCTGCTATGTTAGCAAGAATTTCCATGAGAATGAAAGAATACATTTATCGGATTGTGTATGTGCCTGGCAAAGATAATGTTGTAGCTGACTGCCTGTCCAGACTGCCCTCACCACTTGAAGAATGCCTAGATGATCCATGGGGTGAATTCAGCATTGCTTTTATTCATGATTCTGGTGCACCGATTATTAACAAAGATGAGTGGATGAATTAACAATCTAATGACGTGTTGTTACAGGCTGTCTCCAATCATATGCGCAAATGATGGCCAAAGAAACACCTCATAAGTGGAGATTTGAAAACCTTTTGGGATGTACGGAATGAATTGTCTTTGGACAGAGATTTACTACTTAGGGGTGAGAGGATAATTCCACCTAAGGCTGTACAGAAGAAAGTATTACAATTGTGTCATGAAGGACATTTTGGCATAGTTAGAAGCAAGTTGTTGGTCAAAGGAAATTTTTGGTGGCCAGGTGTTGACAAGGACGTAGAGAAATGTGTAAGGGAATGTCCAGTCTGTTCTTCTGCAGATAAATCTCTAATGACCTTGAGACCTCCAATGAGTGAAGGCCTCATTCCTGATCTTCCTTGGGAAGTGATAGCAATTGACATCTTTGGACCAGTTGGAGAATCAAAAGAATATATTTTAGTTGTAATTGACTTGTTCACCAAATGGCCTATAGTTAAGATTGTAGAGAAAGTGGACACTAATACTGTTTTGAGGTTTTTAGACAAATTATTTTTATTAGAAGGGCTGCCTGTTTGTTTGTTAAGTGACAATGGAGTACAATTCACATAAAAATTGGCGAAGGATTATTTTCAAAAATGTGGGATCAAACACAAGACTACCTCTCTTTATAACCCGAGTGGGAACAGTACTGTTGAAAGATTCAACAGAGTATTAAAAGGTGTGATTCAGGCTGCAGTGAGTAAAGGGCTAGAGTGGAAAATAGAATTACAGAGAGCTATTTGGGCGTATAGGACAACAATGCATTCTGCAACAAGTTTATCCCCTTTTGTTATGATGAGAGGTAGGACACCGAGATGCAAGTTTAATCCGAGTTGGATCATGGATGGAAAGGTTGAACAATGGTCACCCAGGGTGGTTAGGGAAAATCTGGTTCTTACACACATGAAAAGTAAAGAAGATTATGATGCACGACATGGCACCAAGGATGTTCCTGTTATGGTAGGTGATTGGGTTTGCATAAAAAAAACAATCAAAATCACGAAGGGGGAGAGCATGTATGAGGAACCTCAGCAAGTCGCAGAGGTTCTTCGCAATGCTATAAGACTCAAGGATGGTAGAGTGTGGAACTTGAAAAGGGTTGCTCTAGATCCTAATCAGAAGCATGAGGTGGATACGAGCAATTTTGAGCATTCTAATGTTTTTGAGTGGGTGGAGGATTATTTTGATCTAAGTGCCTTACAATCTGAGTTGGGGCGGACACGTGTGCGACAAGCAAAGGTTTTGTGTGTAATGAACCATCTATGACAAGTCAAACTTCTAAAACTGTTTGTGAAGAAGTCTTTCCTCCTCAAGATTTCTCTTCTTGCTTGAGAGGAGAGAAGGGGTTGGCAAGTACTTCTAATTGTAATAATGAACTTATTCAAGAGGGTGACAAGGTCGTTATGGCTAAGAGGAAAAGAGTTCTTCCAGGGTGGCTGAGTGAATATGTTAGATGATACATTTTTCAATTGTTATTAGTTGTCATTTGGACTAGACATTGTTGTTTACTTTATTTTTCTCTTTTGCCTTTCTCCTTGAAGAGAGGGGGATGTGTGGTATTGCATTGTATTTGTAATTGTTTCTTTAACTCTGTTATGTGGAGCGTGGGGTGGAATACTCGTTGTCACCATCACGAGTTCCAATCCAGGGCGTCAGTTACTACTGGTGTCCTGGAGGGGAGGTTGTACCGCCTGGCGCTTACCTGTTTCCTTCCTAATAAACCATTTATCCTTCTACACTACGTTCCCTCATTCTTACAGGCCCGCATTTATATTTTTACAGATGCTGACGGGCAACACCGTCTTTCATGTTTTAAGTTTTTTTAAATCTGCCATTAAACTTAGAGTGAGCTGCGGTTGGTCAGGTCATTCTCCATAATGACTTTGGTGCCACATGCCCCTGTACAGACAACATCGTATGGACTGAGTCGGTGACTTTTAGGTATTGTTGCACCTCTATTACTGTTTTTACTTTATTATTATTGGTGTAAATATGTATTTTAGATGCAACTTGTATATAATCGATGAGCTATGGAATAGCCTAGGCCTGTTTTTGAGAATGTACATTTTGTACCTAACCATTTTTATTCTGGTTTTTCTTTTTTATATGCTGCTTTTTATGGTTTGCTAAATGTGAAACCAAATAAAATAAGTTTGACTTTGTGTTACATTTTGAATTTTTATAAAAAATTAAATTTCTTTTGAATTTTTGTTATTTCCATAGTTTTGAAATATTTGATATTTTTACATGTATGTAATTTTTAAAATATGGAGCATTTTCCTTTAGTGTTTTTGTTTTGGAGTTAGGAATAGTAATTGTTTTTTGGATTTATTATCAAGCACTTTCTTTGAGTTTAGTTGGTTTTGGAGTTGGAATAGTTATTTTTGGGGTTTATTATCCAGCACTTTCCCTAAGTTTAGTTGGTTTAGGAGTTGGAATAGTAATTTTTTGGGGTTTATTATCCAACACTTTCCCTGAGTTTAGTTGGTTTTGGAGTTGGAATAGTAATTTATTATAGTTTATTATCCAGCACTTTTCCTGAGTTTAGTTGGTTTTGGAGTTGGAATCGTAATTTTTTTTTTTGGGGGGGGGTGGTTATTATCAAGCACTTTCCCTGAGTTTAGTTGGTTTTGGAGTTTTTTTGTTTTCTTCAGAGTTTTATATAGCGCGAACTTGACCCGAATCCAATCAGGTATCAGAGCGCTTTACATAGCATCAGTTATGTTACATGAGGACACACATTCATTTTTGTTAGGCACGGGGAGGTTAAGTGATTTGCCCAGAATCACAGGATGTTCAGCATCATTACCGAGACTCGAACCCAGTTCCGCAGGTCCGAGGTCGAGCGCCCTAGCAGTTAGGCCAACTCCTCTCCTGGAATAGTAATTTATTATGGTTTATTATCCATCACTTTCCCTGAGTTTAGTTGGTTTAGGAGTTGGAATAGAAATTTTTTGGGTTTATTATCCAGCACTTTCACTGAGTTTAGTTGGTTTTAAAGTTGGAATAGTAATTTTATTGGGTTTATTATCCAGCACTTTCCCTTGGTTTAGTTGGTTTTGGAGTTGGAATAGTAATTTATTATGGTTTATTATCCAGCACGTTCCCTGAGATTAGTTGGTTTTGGAGTTGGAATAGTTATTTTTATGAGTTTATTATCCAGCACTTTCCCTGACTTTAGTTGGTTTAGGAGTTGGAATAGTAATTTTTGGGGGTTTATTATCCAGCACTTTCCCTGAGTTTAGTTGATTTTGGAGTTGGAATAGTAATTTTTGGGGATTTGATAGCCAGCACTTTCCCAGAGTTTAGTTGGTTTTGGATTTGGAATAGTAATTTATTATAGTTTATTATCCAGCACTTTTCCTGAGTTTAGTTGGTTTTGGAGTTGGAATAGTATTTTTTTTTTAGTTTATTATCCAGCACTTTCCCTGTGTCTAGTTGGTTTTGGACTTAGGAATGGTAATTTGTTGGGGTTTATTATCCAGCACTTTCCCTGAGTTTAGTTGGTTTTGGAATAGTATTTTGGGGGGGATATTATCAAGCACTTTCCCTGAGTTTAGTTGGCTTTGGAGTTGGAATAGTAATTTATTATGGTTTATTATCCAGCACTTTCCCTGTGTTTAGTTGGTTTTGGAGTTGGAATAGTTATTTTTTGGGTTTAGTATCCAGCACTTCCCCTGAGTTTAGTTGGTTTAGGAGTTGGAATAGTAATTTTTGGGGGTTTACTATCCAGCACTTTCCCTGAGTTTAGTTGGTTTTGGAATTGGAATGGTAATTTTGGGGGGTTTAATATCCAGAACTTTCCCTGAGTTTAGTTGGTTACGGAGTTGGAATAGTAATTTCATGGGTTTATTATCCAGCACTTTCCCTGGGTTTAGTTGGTTTTGGAGTTGGAATAGTAATCTATTATGGTTTATTATCCAGCATGTTCCCTGAGTTTAGTTGGTTTTGGAGTTGGAATAGTACTTTTGGGGGGTTTGTTATCCAGCACTTTCCTTGAGTTTAGTTGGTTTTGGAGTTGGAATAGTAATTTTGGGGGGTTTAATATCCAGCACTTTCCTTTAGTTTAGTTGGTTTTGGAGTTGGAATAGTAATTTATTATAGTTTATTATCCTGCACTTTACCTGTGTTTAGGTGGTTTTGGACTTAGGAATAGTAATCTTTTTGGGTTTATTATCCAGCACTTTCCCTGAATTTAGTTGGTTTTGCAATAGTATTTTTGGGGGTTTATTATCCAGCACTTTCCCTGAGTTTAGTTGGTTTTGGAGTTGGAATAGTAATTTATCATGGTTTATTATCCAGCATTTTCCCTGAGTTTAGTTGGTTTTGGAGTTGGAATAGTAATATATTATCCAATCCAATCCAATCAACTTTATTTCGGTCACAAAGACCATAAAAGCACATATTAAAAAACACTATAAAATATATGCAATTTCTTCATATGTAGTGCACAACCGAGAGAATGTTTCCGCATTGCAATCTAACCAGGTTGCTTTCAAAGGACCCCAGTACCTGTGGTAAAGTGCAACATTAGGTTATTCAATGGCCAAGTCCTTATACGATTTTACAATGCTTTACAGTCATCTTAGGAAGGGGAACGCCCTTGCCACAGCCTACAGGGGTGTTTTGGGGATGGGGGCCAGGACTCTAAGCCCCAGAAGCACTACGGCCGTCCCTTGCTGCCAACGTCATGCCCGCATCAGCGTGAGTGCCAGGAGGCGCGTTTTAAAACTCCTCAGGACTCCTGCTGTGCGGAACGCGCTTGCCACAGCCTACAGTTTTTTTTGTGGACGGGGGCCAGGACTCTAAGCCCCAGCAGCACCACGGCCGTCCCTTGCCGCCAACGTCACGCACGCATCCGCGTGAGCTCCAGGAGGTGGGTTTTAAAACTCCTCAGGGCTCCCCCAATGTGAACCGCCCTTGCCGCAGCCTACAGTGGTGTTTTGAGGATGGGGGCCAGGACTCTAAGCCCCAGCAGCACCGCGGACATCCCTTGCCACCAATGTCACGCCCGCATCAGCGCAAGTGCCAGGAGGCGGGTTTTAAAACTCCTCAGGGCTCCCTTGCCACAGCCTACAGGGGTGTTTTTGTGGACAGGGGCCAGGACTCTAAGTCCCAGCAGCTCCGCCGCCGTCCCTGCTGCCAACGTCACACCATGATCAGCGCGAGCGCCAGGAGGCGCATTTTAAAATATCCTCAGGGCTACCGCAGCGCGGGACGCGTGCCGGCATGCCTGGGCCACACACGGGTGAAGCCCGGGCCATGGGTGGGCACGTCCTGCGCCCGTCAGCGTGTCAGGATCCCTAACGTGAGTTCCAAGACGAAGCGCAAGGGATTAAGTTCAAGAGGCGCTTCGGTGTGGAATAAGCTTCAATGGTCGAGTTCGTGGCATGCCCGCAATTCCAAGATGGCCGATAAGGCGCTGGGGTCTGCGGTCTAGTTGTTAGGTAATTCAGAGAGACTGTGTGACGCGCGCACGCCTGAAGTATTGAGCACTTCACTAAGACATTCCCTCAGAGAAGTCAGGTTCCGCGAGTGTTCCCAGTTTTGAAGTGAATTCTTTTAGAGTAGAAGTTTTCTTAAGAGCAACCCTTGGTGAATCATTCTTAGACAAGAATCCGATACTTACCGAAGAAGAAAGGAAGACGCTTGGAATCCGAGAAGGACTACTTACGGGAGTCTAGTACGGAGTCACCTCGTCTCTTCAGAAACCGAGTGAAGACTTCAGCCGCGCCCTGAAAAAGAACAAGTAGAAAGCTAAGTGAATTATAGGAAGAATTTACAGGCACATTAATGTCAAATAATGTTTAGTGATGAAGAACCGCTAATAATAATTAAAGACTTACTGTCGTGAGCAGCGATAAGCGTTCAGAGTCCTGTAAGAGAAAAAGAGAACATTTATGAATATTGTGAAAAAGGTCTAGAGAGATGAAAAGACAACAAACAGACAAAGAAAAGTAAACTAGAGAAGAAACGAGATAGTCTCACCTGAGTTAACCCAACACAGTGATAACCTGAGGAGAGAAAACACAGGAAGAGATTATCAAAAAGACGACAGCTTAGAATATAAAAGAAAAAGCAGAATAAAGAAAAAACTACGAGAGGAAAGATAAAGCTACCACTAAATTAAAACTACTGGTAGGTTTTTAAAAAGAGAAAGAGTAGAAGCATAACACATAAAATATTGAAAAGGTTGACTAATAGATACATGTTTTACAGATAAGTAGCAACAGCAATAACAAGAAAAGAAGAAGTCAGAGTCTGACAGGAAGAGCAGCACAGAGTTCAGGATTCTGGGTAGGTAGCGAACACACAGAGAAAAGAAAGGAAAAAGATATGATAGAGTAGAGAGGGAGAAATAATAAATTGTTGTGTGTTTAGTTACCTTTAGGAGTCTTCAGTAGCAGACCGAAAGCAGAAGAAGAATTCCAGATAGGAAACCAGAAGGTCCAGAACCAGTCTCTTCTTATTGTTTATTATTTTATCCACTTTCCCCCTTCCCCCTCACTAATCAGTTGGCGCCAAAGCATATCTTGGGGCCGAGTGGTTGGTAGGTGGAGTCGGGAACCTAGCGACTTCTGTGCCTGTGCAAGACAACAGTAATCAGCGGGAAGCTGAAGGTGAGCTCTGACAGAGTGAAGTGCCCACGTCCTAATTCTTGCACCCGAACAGAAAAGAAATGGTTGAAGGAATAAATTTACAGACCTTAGGGTCGGTCCTAGAGGCGATACAAAAGGAACTGGTAGGAGTTAAAGAAGAGAATCAAAGCCTAAGGCAGGAGGTTATGAATTCTAGGAAAGAGACGGCAGAGTTAGCACAGAGAATAAGGCAACCGTATTCAGCCGGAAGGGAGGGTCCCACCACATCTATGGGAGACACAAATAAGCTGGCAACACAAGTAATACATTCCTTATCGCCAGTGATACCGTTGGCAGCGCCTGAGAGATTTAGTGGGGACCCACAAAAGGCGCAGGTGTTTATTACACAGTGCTCACTTAATTTCCTGTGTCGCCCTTCTATTTTTCGTGATGCGCAATCTAAGGTAGCCTTCATTTTGTCATATCTAAGTGGAGACGCCGCGGCATGGTCGATGCCGATAGTTTCGCGAGATGATCCATTATTGCAGAATTTTGATGAGTTCAAGAAAGAATTTCTGAGAATTTTTGACCGAAGACGGATTTCTCAAGCTGTAGATAACGAACTATTGGAGCTGAAGCAGGGAAATAGAGACTTAGTGGCTTATCTTGCTCAGTTCAACAAACTAGTAATGGAAACAGATTGGCCGGAGAACAATAGGACAGCAATATTCTATCGAGGCCTGCGAGATGAACTAAAGGATGGGTTGGCTCAAATACCGAACCGTCCAACTGAAATTTACGCCTTAATAGACCTGGTACTAGAACTGGATTTCCGGCAGGGAGAGCGAAGGGGAGAGAGAAGACGAGAATATAGAAGTACTGTTCCGCGTTTCGACAGAGCGAAAGCTGAAGCAGGAAGGGGCACAGAAGGAATCTCAGGATCTGAACCTATGCAAATAGGAACCATACGGGGGCCGCTTACTAAAGAAGAAAAGGAGAAAAGGCGAGTCAGCAATTTATGTATGTACTGTGGATCTAGTGGGCATTTTGTGCGGAATTGTCCAAAAAAGCCAAAGAGTTCATTTAAGCCGAAGGAAAACTCGCAGCACCACCTGTAGAAGGAGTTGTGCAGGTGGATGCGAATCTAAAATCAACTCCCCAGGAACATCGGTTGGCGAATACTTTACAGTCGTCTTCCCCCCATTTGATTCTATCTGTGACAATCCGGTTCAGACAAGAAACTATGAAAGGAGTAACGGTGATGGTGGACTCAGGAGCCACAGGTAATTTCTGCGATCTGAAATTCGGGGCAAAAATTGGGCTGCAAGCAATCGCCAAGGATAGAAGTGAACCAGTTAGAGCGATTGATGGTACCAATCTATCCTCAGGGCCTATCACAAGTCACATAGAATTAGTGGAGCTGATTCAAGAGAATGGGCATAGAGAAGCTTTACACTTTAATTTAATTGATGCCCCTCAATTTCAACTTATATTGGGGCTTCCATGGCTCACGGAGCACAATCCTTCAATTAATTGGAATGACAGAACAATTGAAATGAACTCAGCATATTGCAGAGAGAACTGTTTTGGAGCTTTCAAGGAAACAAATAAACTGAACCCGGCTCACGCCTTATGCTCAGCAGAAGTTTCTGTGTGCGTAATAAAGACGCAATCAATACCACCAGAATATCAAGATTTCGAGGACGTTTTCAACGAACAGCAAGCGGAGCAACTGCCGCCTCATCGTGTTTATGACTGCAAGATAGACCTAGAGCCAGGGGCGAACTTGCCTTGCAGTCGAGTGTACGCCTTAACCGAACGAGAGAATCATCACCTGAGAGAATACATCGACAAGTACCTGGCCAATGGATTTATACGTCCATCCCAATCTCCAGTGTCCTCGCCACTATTTTTTGTGCCTAAGAAGGAGCAGGGAGAGTTGAGAACGTGTATTGACTATAGAGCCATCAACCGAATAACAAAGAAGAACAGGTATCCTCTTTCTCTGATCTCCGTCTTATTGGACCAGATCAAAGGAGCACAGATATTCACGAAGTTGGATTTAAGAGGAGCGTATCACCTTATTCGAGTTAGAGAGGGAGACGAGTGGAAGACGGCCTTCAGGACTCGCTTGGGGCTATTTGAATACCAGGTTATGCCCTATGGGTTGTGTAATGCACCTGCAGCGTTTCAACACTTTATAAATGATGTACTCAGTGAATTTATTGATCAATGTGTAATTGGGTATATTGACGACATACTGATTTATTCAAAGGATACGCAGGAGCATCAAACACAAGTTCGAGGAGTTTTACAAAAACTGCGAGAGAATAAATTATTTGTCAAGTTGGAGAAATGTGCCTTTGGAGTTCCACAGCTAGAATTTTTGGGCTTCGTGATTTCGCCAACAGGAATTCATATGGACAAACGGAAAATTCAAGCAGTACAAGAATGGAAGTCACCCACTAGTGTCAAGGAAGTCCAAGCGTTTATTGGGTTTGCAAATTTTTATCGGAGATTTATTGGAGAATTCTATCGACGAATACTACCTTTGACTTGACTACTGAAGAAAGGGGCACAATTCGAATGGTCGGGAGAAGCAGAGCAAGCCTTTAAGGATTTGAAGATTGAGTTCACCACGGCACCCATTCTCCTTCATGCCGATCCGATGGAGCCCTTTTATGTTGAGACTGATGCCTCGGACCTAGCGATTGGAGGGGTTCTCTCTCAAAGGAATAAGGAAACTGGCCAATTACACCCGGTGGCTTATCGTTCTAGGAAGTTGACACCAGCTGAAATTAATTATACAATTACAGAAAAAGAGTTGTTGGCAATAAAAGACGCCTTCAAGGAGTGGAGACATTATCTAATGGGAGCCCACCATGTGGTAACAGTTTACACAGATCATCGTAACTTAAAATTCCTGAAGTCAGCCAGAACCTTGACACCTCGCCAACTTCGTTGGTCACTGTATTTTGCTGATTATGATTTCGTGATAACTTATCGGCCGGGTGCACAGAATGGAAAGGCGGATGCCTTGTCCAGGTTGGAATCCGGAGAAGAAAGAAGACCACAAAATGCTCAAGTGATAATTCCGGAAGCTAAGATTGTCGGCGCCGCAGACATACTGAACTTTAAAGAAAAAGTAAAGCAAGCTCTAACCCCAGAAGAAATGCAGAAGTGGGCGCAACTCGAGCCTGGGAGAGAAGTTCGAGATGAATTACCATTTAAAGAAGGTGCTTTGTATTTGCCGACTACTGCGTTGCAGGAACAAGCCCTACAGGAATGTCATGATCACTTGTTGGCTGGGCACAAGGGAGAGTTCAAGACAGCAGATTTAATCAAAAGAAAATATTGGTGGCCACTGATGAGTAAGGACATTGAACAATATGTAAAGACTTGTGAGATATGCGCTCAGGGAAAATCAGAACGGCACGCTCCCCAGGGGCTATTGCAACCTCTGCCCATTCCTCCTCATCCTTGGCATACAATTACCCTAGACTTAATTACAGACTTACCATCCTGTCATGGGACAAATACAATACTAGTAATAGTAGATGCATACATGAAGATGACACATTTCTTGGCCTTAAAAGGAATCCCTACAGCGAAACAGTTAGCAAGTCATTTTAGTACACAGACTGTCAGGTTACACGGAATACCCAAGGTCATAATATCTGACCGGGGAACCCAATTTGTCTCACATTTCTGGAAGGCCTTTATGAAAGGTTTAGGAGTAGAAACCCGTTTCTCCACCAGTTTCCATCCGGAGACGGATGGACAAACAGAAAGAGTGAACCAGGAATTGGAGCAATATTTACGGTTGTTCTCGCTGAAACAGGATGGAGAATGGCCGGACTACTTGTGGACAGCAGAATTCGCTCATAATAACGCGAATAATGTGTCCACTGGGTATTCTCCGTTCTACTTAAACTATGGTAGACATCCAAATTCAGTAGTACAAGATGTGGAGCTCTCAGTCCCAGCAGTCAAGGATTTGGTGACTCATTTAAATTCAGTACATGAATTAGCATCAAGAATCTCGAACAGGCTAAGGAGAAATATAAGAAGTACGCAGATAAGAAAAGAAAGATACCTCCTCCACTAGAAATTGGAGATAAAGTCTGGTTGAATACAAAAAATTTACGACTAAAAGGGAACCGAAAATTCCAGCCACGATTTATTGGTCCTTACCCTGTTGCAGAGCAGATTAATCCAGTGACTTATAAATTGACTCTGCCCTCCAAATTCAAGATACACCCTGTGTTTCATGTTTCCCTTTTGAAGAAGGCAGTTCCTAATTTGAGAAAGGAATTAGTTCCAAAACCAATTCAGCTAGATACAGGAGTGCAGTTCGAGGTAAAAGAAATTCTGGACTCAAAATTAGTTAGAGGAAAACTGTATTATTTGGTAGATTGGAAAGGCTACGGTCCTGAGGAGCGGTCTTGGGAATTAGATTCAGATGTTCATGCTCCTAGACTAATAAGACTTTTCTATCAGCGCAATCCAACCAAGCCCAGAGTGGGAGGACCATCCTTGGTGGGGGGTACTGTCAGGATCCCTAACGTGAGTTCCAAGACGAAGCGCAAGGGATTAAGTTCAAGAGGCGCTTCGGTGTGGAATAAGCTTCAATGGTCGAGTTGGTGGCATGCCCGCAATTCCAAGATGGCCGCTAAGGCGCTGGGGTCTGCGGTCTAGTTGTTAGGAAATTCAGAGAGACTGTGTGACGCGCGCACGCCTGAAGTATTGCGCACTTCACTAAGACATTCCCTCAGAGAAGTCAGGTTCCGCGAGTGTTCCCAGTTTTGAAGTGAATTCTTTTAGAGTAGAAGTTTTCTTGAGAGCAACCCTTGGTGAATCATTCTTAGACAAGAATCTGATACTTACCGAAGAAGAAAGGAAGACGCTTGGAATCCGAGAAGGACTACTTACGGGAGTCGAGTACGGAGTCACCTCGTCTCTTCAGAAAACGAGTGAAGACTTCAGCAGCGCCCTGAAAAAGAACAAGTAGAAAGCTAAGTGAATTATAGGAAGAATTTACAGGCACATTAATGTCAAATAATGTTTAGTGATGAAGAACCGCTAATAATAATTAAAGACTTACTGTCGTGAGCAGCGATAAGCGTTCAGAGTCCTGTAAGAGAAAAAGAGAACATTTATGAATATTGTGAAAAAGGTCTAGAGAGATAAAAAGACAACAAACAGACAAAGAAAAGTAAACTAGAGAACAAACGAGATAGTCTCACCTGAGTTAACCGAACACAGTGATAACCTGAGGAGAGAAAACACAGGAAGAGATTATCAAAAAGACGACAGCTTAGAATATAAAAGAAAAAGCAGAATAAAGAAAAAACTACGAGAGGAAAGAGAAAGCTACCACTAAATTAAAACTACTGGTAGGTTTTTAAAAAGAGAAAGAGTAGAAGCATAACACATAAAAGATTGAAAAGGTTGACTAATAGATACATGGTTTACAGATAAGTAGCAACAGCAATAACAAGAAAAGAAGAAGTCAGAGTCTGACAGGAAGAGCAGCACAGAGTTCAGGATTCTGGGTAGGTAGCGAGTAGAGAGGGAGAAATAATAAATTGTTGTGTGTTTAGTTACCTTTAGGAGTCTACAGTAGCAGACCGAAAGCAGAAGAAGAATTCCAGATAGGAAACCAGAAGATCCAGAACCAGTCTCTTCTTATTGTTTATTATTTTATCCACTTTCCCCCTTCCCCCTCACTAATCAGTTGGCGCCAAAGCATATCTTGGAGCCGAGTGGTTGGTAGGTGGAGTCGGGAAGCTAGCGACTTCTGTTCCTGTGCAAGACAACAGTAATCAGCGAGAAGCTGAAGGTGAGCTCTGACACAGCGACAGGAAGAGGCAGGGCAGGGCCACAACTCTTTGGCCCACCTTGTAACATCTGATTAAGTGGGTAAGACCTTCCGATTCGGTTTTGTATATTGTATTGGCCAAGTGCTCCACCTACCACCAGGTTATTTCTTGTATCCCTAGACCTGGTGTTGAGCTTCCTGAACATTACAGGGGGAAGGAAATAACTAGCCGGAGCGGGACTGCCAGCTTATTTGCCAATACGATTGTTTTTTTGTTTTTTTTACTGTGACACCACATCCCTAAGATACCACTCTAGCCTGGCCTCCCCAAAATTGGTATCCTCGCAGAAGTTGTAAAGACTTGGACACTTAAATGTCTGATGGCCTCCTGAGGCGGAAAGCCGGGAGAACTCTGGCCGATTATTTTTAAAATTGTGATTTTACTCTGTGTTTTAAACAAAGTACTTTGCACTTACTTGCACTCCACGGACCTAGTTGCAGCTGGGATAGCACTAGCGCAGCTGATTCGAGCGTTGTTGGAGGTGGAGAATCGCGCTGCGGCCATCGCGCGCTTGACCCCCCAGACACGCCCATTCTCGAGGCCACGCCTCCCGCCCCTATTTCAATGCGCCTTCCCCGGACGCGCAGCGGGCGAGCGCAGCGGGCGCGCCGGCATCGCGCCGAAGTCGCGCCTAAGTCCAGCCCGTCTGCGCCCGTCCGCGATCGTACACGGTCCAGGGCCTTACCCCATGCCCCTCGGGACAATCACACACGGTGGAGTAAGCAGGAATTACTTGCCTTACGCCGAAATGTGAATGTTTCTTGCAAGCATAAACTTCGAGTAGAAGACAACATAGGCTGCGAACACTGCCACTTCTCCTATGACCTTGGTAGGATTACGAACAGTAAGGACTACATCATGCACTGCGGACTGCTCAATGTACGCTCATTAAGGAAACACAAGTTAGATCTATATGACCTACTTACTGAGAAAAACTGGGACCTTGTATTCCTAACAGAAACGTGGTTAGACAATGAGTCTACATCCGATGCCCTGGAGGCACTTCCAGTAGGATATACAATACACAGACAGGACAGACCCATAGGCAGAGGAGGGGGCATTGCAATTGTAACTCGAGAAAGCTTGCAATGCCAATTGGACAGTTCTCCCACCTTGGATTGTGAGGCAGGGAGTTTCACTATTAAAGTGACTAATAGCCATACGATAAAGGGCATGCTAATCTACAGACCCCCAGGCCCTATAGCCAAGTTTGAGGAAAGTCTGGTTGAAGGCATTATGGAGACTGCTTTACGTAATGACAAATTTGTGGTACTCGGAGACCTTAACTTACACCTCAATAACCCCTTAGATCGCGCCAGTAAGAATTTCAGTCAGGCTTTAGGTGCCCTCCAACTGAATCAAATTGTTAGCGGTCCGACACATCAGTTAGGTCACCTGCTGGATCCCATATTTGTAAACTGGGGGGAAATAGAAGCTATAACCCCTATTCCCATCCCCTGGTCGGATCACTATCTAGTCCCTTTCTCCATTCGTATTCCTGGAAGCACACCCCCGCAGCCAACATTATTGTATCATCTTAGGCGGAATTGGGCTACTTTCTCCCAGCCTAAATTCTGCGAGGCACTGACCAAGGGGGGGAGCCCGGGGGGGGAGGACGCCGACACAGCTAACACTAATCTTTGCAATCGCATCTCTGAGGCACTGGACGTTACAGCTCCTCTTCAAAAAACCAAATCCGGGGGCCGTGTTCAACAAACTGCCCCATGGTTCAACGTGGAACTAAGAACCATGAAAACCACACTGAAAAGAGCCGAAAGAGATTGGCGTAGGACCTTCTCCAAAGAATCTAGAGCCACCTACTTGACTAACAGACGACTTTACCATGGTCAAATCAGAAAATCTAAAGCAGCATACTATGCGTCCAGAATCAGTGAAGCTGGTAACTCAACGAAAGAGCTGTTTTCACTCTATAAAACTCTTTCGAGCGGAAAATCAATCAATACCCCAGTTGATTGTTCCCCCGAATCATGCAATAAAATTGCAGATTTCTTTTCAGAAAAAATAGCCAAAATCTATTCAGCGTTCCCAACGCAGCCTATAACTGGGACAGAATTTGTCGAAAGCCCCAGGGAATGGGGTGATAGACGCAGACTGACCAACTTTTTCGTCCCGCCCCCAGAAGACTTCCTAAAAATTTGTAGATCAGTGAGGTCGGGTTCTCCACGGGATCCTACCACACCTAAACGTCTAGTGGATTGTCTGGTGGTATTAGAACCTTACATCAGACATCTACTAGACGTGTCTTTTAGTACCATGACAGTACCTAAAGACTGGGAAAGGGCGGTGGTCCTACCTTTAAGGAAGAAACCTACCATTAGTTTTGAGAAACTTGAGAACCTGCGGCCAATTTCTCTCCTACCATACTTAGCCAAAGTAGCCGAAAAAACGGTCAATCTACAACTGATGGACTTTGTTGATAAAGCCACCTTATTACACGATACTCAATTCGGTTTTCGTCCCCGTCACTCTACAGAATCTGCATTACTGACGGCGGTGGAATCCCTACGTCAGGGGGCGGATGAGGGTCACACCATGGCCCTCATCCTATTGGACCTGAGTGCAGCATTTGACACTGTTGCTCATGCCAACTTGCTACAGTGTCTGAATAACGGAGGAATATCTGAGGCTGCACTTCAATGGATCCAATCGTTCCTAACTGGGAGAAGCTTCCAAGTCCGCCTGGGTGATCACTACTCTAGAGACATAGGTTTGGGACAGGGCGTTCCCCAGGGATCGTCCCTGAGCCCAACTTTATTTAATCTTTATGTCTCTCCAGTGGCTTCAATTGCCGCGAGTCATGGATTGGAAATCGTGTCATATGCCGATGACACGCAGTTGGTTATCTCCCTCTCTCGAGCGCCCGGACTTGTTATGGACAGCTTCAGAGCTTGCATGCAAGATCTTGCAACCTGGATGTCCACTAATTGCCTGAAATTAAATGGCAACAAGACCGAGGTACTCGTGGTGGGGGGGAGTCCTTCCGTCTGGTCGTCGGCATGGTGGCCCCCATGCCTAGGGCAAGCACCTATGCCCCGTCAGGAAGTAAAAAACCTGGGCGTATGGCTCGATGCTGACCTGTCTTTTGGACCCCAAATAAACCGAGTGGCGGGTGTCTGCTTTAGCGTTTTAAAAATCTTACGCAAGGTCCTTGCTCTCCTTCCTATGTCCGCCCGGAGAACGTTGGTACATGCCCTCGTGACATCGCTCCTAGACTATGGCAACCTTTTGTACTTAGGAGCCACCTGTAAGGCAATAAACCGCCTCCAGGTATTGCAGAACGCGGCAGCCCGACTCATCCTTAAAATTCCTAATAGATCGGATTCGAAAGCTGCCCTTCACACTCTCCACTGGCTGCCAGTGAGAAGCAGAGTGGAATTTAAAGCCCTCTGTACCTGCCATCGCATCCTTGCTCGGAAAGCTCCCAGACCACTCCAGAACCTTGCTATCAGGTATGAACCTTCTCGCGCTCTGCGCTCTTCTCACGGAGGTCTACTTGTGGTCCCTAGGGTCAGAAAGGCTCGTATGGGTGGACGCTCTTTTCGCCATTTGGCAGCGAAGCGCTGGAACGCCCTGCCTCTTAATCTCCGCCTAGACCCCTGGGAATCCAGCTTCCGGAAGAATTTAAAAACTCTCCTCTTTTCAAGATAGTCGTGCCTACTCCTCACTACTGCTCTGAGTCTCTCAGCTGTAGCGCGGGGACACGCTTTCGAGCGTTACCAAGCGCTTTATAAACCTCCCTAATAATAATAATAATAATAATGGCCGTTTAAAACTAAGCTTTTGGTTTGGGTGGTGGTAGTATTATTTTCTTTGTTATAGTATTACTTAAAGCTGAAAGCACTCGCTGTTGAACTGTGAAAGGGTGCTGCTAATTTGTTGGTTAGGTGCTCGAGTTGTACTGGATTGTAAAATGGGGAAACGTTAATTTTATTTTATGAGTTTTATATAGTGCTGGCTAGACCCGAAGGTATCGGAGCGCTTTACAAGAGTATCTACAGAAGTACAATAAATTACACAAAGTTACACAGTAAAAACAGGGGTTAAGGACATGAGAATACTCGAGGATGGCAAACGAAGATGCTAGGTGAGGCAACAAAAAGCAGTGGGATAACAGTAGAAGCGGCAGAAAATAGGAGACAAGAAGGGGCAGGGGAAGGACGAGGAGGAGACAAAAAGAAAGGGAAAGGAAGGCAGATAAGGACAGAAAAGTGAGAGTGAAACAAAACGAGAGAGGGAACCAGATATAGTAAAAGACAGTGGCGGTGCGTCCATTAGGGCGTTGGGGCGTAGCCCCCCCGCCCGCAGCGTCGCCCGCAGCATCGGAATCTTCTTTGAACTTAAGTAAACTGAATCAGTTTACTTAAGTTCAAAGAGGAGAACTGGCAATCATGTCAGTCAGCATGACGTCGCCCGCCCACCCGGGGGTGGGCGGTCCGACGTCACGTTGACTGACATGATTGTCAGACAGACCAGGCAGGGGCAACAGGCAGCAGCACAAGTGCGCATGATTGGGGAAGGTGAGCAAATTTTCGCTCTGTGCCCAGTCATGCGCACTTGTGTCTGCTCTGGCTGGCGCATGCCCATTAGGAGACCGAGGGTTGAGCAAAGGCTCAAACCTCGGTCTCCTAATGGGCAGGCGGGCGAGCCGTAACCGTGCCCTAAGCCAATCCTGGCGCTGCTGGCAGGGGCTGTACCGCTGTATGTGCCAACGGACGGACCCGAGGAGGCGCGGACGTGCTCAGGAGTCAGACCTCAGGTAGGATAAGGATTTTTTTACATTTATTTACACCCCCCCACGTGCGATACCCCCCCCGCGCGACACATACACCACCCCCCCTCCCCCCCGCCGCAAGCCGCAACTGGGTGCACGTAGTGATTGATGGTCGAGAAAACTCAACTCTACTTCTCTGCCTCAATTTAAATGGCTGTGGTACGCAGTTTGAAATGAATGTTAGCGAGTTTTCCTGTATTAAAATAGCGGCACTTTTCTGCTCGTTCACACCTTTGTTTTGCTGAAGATAACAAGACCGAGAGTGGGCGTTAGTGGTCCTGTCCTTCCAAAGTTCAGCCCCTCTCTTGGGAGCGCAGCGCGCTAAAGATAGAAGCCCAGCATGCATGGCTCCATCCAGGAACAATGGGCACCGACACGCACTCCGGCACGCGCGCCTCCCGGCTGGCGCCTGCACGCAGGATGCCCTCGGACGTGGAGAGCGGCTCAGCGGTCAGCATACATCACAGGCACCGTAGGTATCGGTGGAGAGCAGACTGCTGCAGTCTGACACGTTCACTACTGAGGAACACACGACGTAAATTGTGTAGGTAGGGAGGAAATGGGCCTTTTTGGTATGTTTAGCTCCTGAGCCTCTCGGATGTGGCTGAGAGGACTCTGGCAGTTGGCACCGCTCGGTCTGAGCATTATCATTGCTTGCGGTGGGTTACTTGGTGTTTTAATCTCAAGGTTTCAGAGCTGGCCGAAATACAGAGAGCGTGTGTTTATTTATATTGCCCTCCCCCCCTGTCCAGCCACTGATTCCCACTGGTGAGTAAATGTTGGTGGTAACTATATGAAAATCTATACTGATAGCACATATGCGAGAGTATGTTCAGTTAATGGCACACTGCTGTATATAACTGCCAGGTATAAGCAGTTTGTAATAGGCAGCGCAGCCCGATACACAACTCTACACACCATGGAGTGCAGACGGCGCTAGACCTACAATTCTGTGCCTATACTACTTAATAGCCCTTGCTGTATAACGTTCTTCTGGGTACACACAGGTCAGCCCTTTACACGCTGCCGGGGCACAGCGCTGGATACACACACCTGTGGTAACAATTACTAATTAATCAGGATATTAAACATCTCTCCTGCTCAGCGCCTCATACTTTGTTATAAATGACAGGGCTATATCAATAATCAGGAGTGCACGCACCTGGAGAGGCAGATGGACTGCGGTATTGTGTTTAAACAAAGCCTTCTGAGATTTGCTCTGCTTTATTTAATCTTGTTGGTGCTACTGGCGGTGGGCACTTTAAAAGCATAAATAGTTAAGCACTGCACATGGCTGGAAGTCATGAAGCGCTGCAGCTGACTGCTGCCTTAGCTATGATCCAAGCAGGATATCTATATTCGCTTTTATGATGTTGCCCATGTAAATTAATTTTTGTCTGTTTCCTGTTTCACATAAGTTTATTTTTTTAAATAATTATTTTCCATAAAACCAACATTGGAATGACTGAATTTTTGCAGGACCGAATCAGAATGCTATAAGGGTGTTATCATTTCCACTGTTGTTTTAATGCTTTGTCTATATGGCACATTATGGTCACCGTGAGCAATGTAATTGAAGGAATTCTCTGTATATTGTTAAAATTATTTTTTTTTTTTTAAATAGTATCACAAATACCTAGACTGTAATAAATTAAACCTATTGAGTGCAGTGCAGCGAAGGGTGAGTGATGTCTGTGTGAGTGCAGGTTGAGCTGTGTGCCTGTGAGAGTCCAGGGTGAGTGATGTGGATGGGTGAATGCAGGCTTAGTGATGTCGGGGAAGGGTGAGTAATGGGTCAATGAGTGTAGGGTGAGTAGTGTGCCTATGTGAATACAGGGAGAGTGATGTATCTGTGCAAGTGCAAAGAGACTTGTCTGGCTACTCCCAGAGATGTGTTCGCCAAGCCACCTCCTTCTCAAATTTGCTTTAGAATGCAACATTTGCCCCCCACTTTTTTCAATATTTTCTCGGGCGAGACCCCCTGAACCTCACCGTAGGTGGTTCGGGCTCGCTCGCTTGCCACAGTATTTACGCCCCACCACGTTCAAATGTCACCAGCCGCCTCTGGTAAAAGATCAACAATGAGGAGTAGTTCAGAGGCACCGGAGAGACGATAGAAAGGTTGCCCGGCTGGGGACCGGCTGGGACAGAGGAAGAGGTCAGAGATTGCTAACATGGCGGATCAAGTACAAGGGAGTAAAAGAAGCAAGTCACAAAAAGGCGGGGAGCACAAGGGTCCAAATCACAAAGTCAAGGGAACAAATTCCCCAAAACACCAAGAGCAAATTTAGCAGAGGGCAACCAGAGGGGGAAACGAGCCAGAGAGTCAGGAAGGAGGAGGGCAGTCGGCCCCAAAGTCAAAGCCGCACCGTCCATGAGCAAAGGCTCGGGGCAGCGGGGACAGCGGGGGCAGCAGTGCCCAATCCGGTGTCCATGGGTCAGGGAAGAATGACCACAGGTGCCAAAGCAGCAGTCTGCAGAACGGGAAGCAGCACAGTCCAAAACAAAGTCCAGAGAAAACCGGAGGGGGCGCCTCTCCAGCACGGTCGAGGAACGATGGGCTCAGACAGCCACAGAGAGCGGCTCCGGGACCTCTTACGTCCGCCATGCCCCCAAATCGGTCCAGATGTCCTGCGAGGAGGCAAAGCAGGCGGGCTGGCTGTAGGGAAGGGCAGCATCAGTTGGACCCAGAGGCTGGAGGGGGGCCTCCGCCCGGCTCTTCAGCAGCCTTCCGGAGAGATCAAAGAGGCATCGGCAGCATAGCAAAAGGTTCTGTCGAACGTCGTTAACTAGTTAATTAAGAGGAAAAGGCGGGGAAGACGAAGGAAAGCAATGGAGTTAAGAGGGGAGCTATGCCCGATGCCTGGCTGGGTAGGTGTCGGCCGGGGTGAGATACCTGGGCCACACTCCCTTATAGCTGAACTGAGCAGCTCCACTGGACATCGGCCATGCTGGCTCTGGAACTCTGCGAGAGAAAGCCTCAAGCGCAAATTCTGTCGAGAATCTCAAGCTCACAAGCGCAGGAATGGAGCATCGAGGACCGCAGTTGAGGACGGAAACCCAGGTGAGTAGGTTGATCCCCGGAGGATGTGGGAATACAGGGATTTTAGCCAAAAAGGCTATGTCTGGCCGGGAGCCCCCAGCCGGAGCTCCTCACCGGGCGGCCATCTTGTGGAGCTGGCGGTCCACACAATGGACCGTTCATATCTTCCCAAATCAAAAACCACCAGTGCACCAACATTCCCTCCAACCTTGATTGATAATATGCTGCAGAGAGCTATAGGGGTCGTCAATACAGAAATCGAGCTGAGAGAAAGGAGATTGTCACTTACACCTGACCTATGTATCTCACCACCCGATCCACCTGCCTTGCTAATTTCTTCCCAAACTCCTCCAGCAGACTCACCGCCACCACCACCCCGAGACGTCCCAACTAGGAAAGCTGCCCGAAGAGCTAGGAACACTACTAGTATTCCAAAGAATGGGAAACAAAAGCAAATGTCTGAGGCAGGACCAAATAGTGTGAGGATGTTGCAGTCACCATTGAGGAGGGTGAAGGGCAGGAACAAAACCAACACAGTCTTCCATCCCCCAGAGCTGGCTTGAATTCCCCTCCTTGGGCATCAGGCCTGATGGCTGAATTGAAGAATCAGTTAAGAGTGATTGTAAGAGAGGAATTGGCTCCTTTACTCAACCATTTAGACAAACTGATAGCAGTTGGGGAGAATATATCACTTCATTCCAATCTAAATCCCTCCCGTTCAACAGGAAACGAGATAGACATGGGCTGCCAGGCAGACACTCTTGTCCTAACATCTCTAGATGGGTTGGTTGGGCAAGCTCACGCCGGTCTCACCACAACTCAAGAGACAAGGGACTTGAGCGTCAATAACTACCAGGCAAACACGAGTCCCAATTTTGTTACTGGGACACAGACAATATCTCCCCTATAAGGGATAGGGACAAAATCAACGTCCCTTTTTATGTTTTAAGTGGGAACCTGAGCAGGCAGGCACCTACAGATGGGACCAATGTCACGCCCGAAACAGCTAATCTGCCGACTATAAATCTACCTCCTGCCTGTTCCCCGTATGTAGTCATGATGGCAGGAATCCCTGTAATTACATCTAGCAAGAGGGAAACACAACTTGACCTTAGAAATAAATGCCTCTTCTGGCTGGCAAAGCACAGACAGTACGATTATGGTAGGGCGGGGGAAATGCTGATGGTTCGTAGAGTAGGTTGGGTGGGAAACCGACAACAACAAGTTCAAGGGGACTGCGTAGTCATCAATTTTAAAAATCCCAATACTGTGACCAACCTACTTAACCAGACTACATATCCCCAGGACACACCGACAGGAATCAGACTCTACCCTCTGGAGTTCTTCTATAGCCAGCACCAAATGCCATCAAGTGGTTACATCCCTTCCACTATTCCGAGATGGCAAACAAGACCATTAAGGGAGGGTGGATGGAATGTTCCCCCCAGGCCCTTACTATTCAACATCCCAGTTAATAATAGGTATGGAATCCTGGAGGAGGTAGATTGACAAGAGGAAGGTCTAACGAGGGATAGGATTTCTGGTTCGCAGGAGCACGATTCTAGACTGGAGAAGAGCAGTGGGTCGAAGCCAGCTACAATAGCTAACTCTACAGATATAACTCAGATGGCCGATTCAGAAGGTAGTAGGTTACAAATCAAGGGGCCTTCTGTATCTCACTATTTGCCCTGGTGGATACACTATCTAGAGATGGGCATTCTACAGGGACACTAGATAGACACCACTCGATTTTAGCAAGGGATATTGATACTCGTAGTACTAGTGTTCCCAAGGCACTTACGGGTAACAAAGGGCAAGGCAATAGCTTGACGATATTATCCTGGAATTTGGCAGGACTTAAAAATAAATTACCTTGCCCAGACTGGGGGCTGTTTATGGACAAGCAGGATATTTGTATGTTCCAGGAAACCTGGGCCATGGAAGACTTCCAGAGGTTGGGCTTTGCAACTTTCAATATCTTAGCCACTTCAAGAGGTAGAGACAGACCCTCAGGGGGCCTGTCTATCTGGGTGAGATCACATTTGGACTGTAGAGCTGATCAACTCCCAACCCCCTCGAGTGACATACAGTGTCTTGCTTACCTTCTCTTCAAAGATAAAAATTGCCCTTATTAATGTCTACTCCCGACCTGTTCCCACCTGTCAAGAATCTGCCACCATAGACCAACTGGGTCTTTTTTTGCCTACTATTGAACCCGCCACATGGTTGATAGTTGGGGAGGATTTGAATTGCTGATTCGAACCCCTTACTGATTCAAGTAATATCTCCCCTAGTGAAGAAGATCTACAATGGCTAATCCCAGACCCACAAATCCAACCCTTTAAAGCTTGGTCCCCGCTGGCATTACAGAAATAATATATTATGGTTTAAAATCCAGCACTTTCTTTGAGTTTAGTTGGTTTTGGAGTTGGAATAGTAATTTATTATGTTTTATTACATTGAAGTGATTAATTTTGCTCCTTCTGCCATTTTTTTGTCTATCTGTGAATATATGTATATATATTTATTAATTATAAGGTCTTGAATAGAATACATGTTTGCATAATTATTATAATTGAAACTAAACTTACATTTGCATTGCTTTAATTTTCTTGTTGGATATTTTATCGATGATCGTGGTTGATTTACTGGTTTCTTTTTTTCTGTTGGTTTAAAAGCAAAATGTTATTTTCTATTAAAGTGTTATATTTACTTTGATTAGTTCATTTATTTAGTTTCTTTTTTATTTGGTTGAGAAAAAAAATACTTACTATTTTTAGTTGATGACGTTTATTTAATGGATGTTGTTGTATGCTGAAGTTTGTAGAAGCTGTGAAGAGAAAAAGTATTTGTTAATTATATTTTGCTTTTTTTAAATTTAATTTATTGTTTTTTATTAGTTTGCTCTATTTGTTGGTTAATTTATATACTTACTTAGTTTTATATTTTTGTTTTGTTTAATTTTGATTTTGGCCTTGTTTTTTAAGTTATTCCTTGTTTTGTTTAGGTGAAATTTTAGTGAAGTGTAATCTGTGAAACATAAAAGAAAACATTATAGTTTTAGTTAATTTGATTATTTCGATAATTTAGACTCTATTTTTATTTTGTTATAAAAAAATATACTTACTATTTTTAGTTGATGAAGTTTCTTCACTTGAGGTTGTGGTTACGTTGACTTCTAGTAGAAGCTGTTAAATGAAAAGTATTTGTTAGCTATGTTTTGCTTTTTTATTAAATTTATTAGCCTTAAATCCTTTACTTTATATGTTGGTTAAGTCATATACTTACTTTGTTATATATTTTTTGTAATGTTGATTTTATTGTTGTAGAGGAGGTAAATCTTAGCATTAAATTTTCTAGTTGGATTTTTAGTGAAGTTTAATCTGTGATATATAAAGAAAACATGTTATAGTTTTAGCAAAAAGATGTTTAAGCTAATTTTATTTAGTTAGTTACAACGTTTTGTTCTTACCTTTGATGAGAGATTTTCAGAATACTTGTTTGTATAATTTTTATTTTTATTTTTTATTTATAATTTTCACAATGCATCACAATACATATCGACAATAATGCAATATAAGGGCGATGCGGACAATGACAGGCTAGCAAGAAGGGATAACATCCTCAAACATCATAACAGCGAAAGGGAAAAGAGGCCGTATTAAGTACGCATAGCAAGGTAGATTCCACTGGTTGCCACATATATACAATGACAATACAACGTATTCAAAGACAGCATTAGCAGTTATATAACTTCTGTATCAGGGGCATCATGCACAGCAATGGAGCGCAAATAAATTAATAGGGGTTCCCAAATATCAGTTGGTCGAGAGGTCACCGGCAGCTCTTCTGCATACAACACCAGATTCTCCCTGCAATATGCCAAATCTTTAAACCATTGTGCCTCCGAGGGCTTACGTTTGCTATCCCATACCATCGCCACTCATCATTTCGCAATGAGCAATGCCATTCTAGCTAGTCTACCTATAGCACCTTTTAAAAAGGGGAGCAGGCCCAACAAGCATACCTGGGGTGAACAGACCAGGGCAACACCAATGATTCTAGATAATGTGGTGATAACCGCAGTCCAGTACGTCTGTACCGTGTCACATGACCAGGCTAGATGCCAAAAATCTGCCCCAGAAGTACCGCAGCAGGTGCACCTATCTGATTTTCACAGTCCATATCGAAAAAGCCGCTGTGGTGTGTGATAAAGTTGGTGAAAAAACTTGAAATGTATGATGCGAAGGTTCCCGCTAGATGTGAGGGCCCCAGTTAGAGTACAGCAATGTTCCCAATCTTCGCTAGAGAGTGGCGGGTCTAAGTTCTCATTCCATTTATTTAGACTCTTGTCCTCAGGAAATGTTCTATCCGCCCTGGCGGCCCGATAGAGTTTAGTGACAAGTTTGTGCCTGGTGGGGCTAATTAGCAAGGTCTGTAAAGCCATTAATGCTGGAGGTTCCATGGGGAATGTAGGAAAATGGACCCGTGCTGCCCCGCTCAATCTATGAAACGTAAAAGTAAACAACAGGGTTTTATTTTGCATATACTCCGTATCTGCGGAGGTCAAAAACGAGCAATCAGGAAATAGATCCTGGATCTTTTCAATACCCGCCTGAGCCAAAATGCACATAAGTCCTTCCTCATGCGTTACCATGATGTTCGCATGATAAGCAACAGGGAGAAATGGCGAATATAATGGTAATTTGCGGGCCAGACGACCCAGTGCTTGCCATGCCGCGATTGTCGAATTGACAGTATTTATTACGTTGAGGGGGTGAGGCGAGGACTATGAGTAAGGAGAGAGTTCAACGGAATGGGATGTGCATCCCAGTGCTCCACTGCTACATGAGGGATGAAGTCGTGATGCGTGAACCAAAAATGTGCGTAGTGCGCCTGCGCACATAAGTAGTATAAATAGAAATCAGGTGCATTAAAGCCCCCATGTTTATAATCAAGAAGTAGCGTCTGCCAGCTCAATTGCGCTTGCTTCCCACCCCAGACCAAGCGAAGCAACAGCGACCGCAATGTTTTAAAAAAGTGTTGAGCAAGAGGAATAGGTAAGTTATTAAATAAATATAAAAATGTGGACAGTACCACCATTTTTATAAGCGCAAGTCGGTCCACGAGAGAGATTGGAAGACGAATCCATTTGTCTGTCTGGCATTCCAACCACATAATAGCCGTTCCAGAATTCTCCCGGAAGACTATATCTGGATCGTGGTGCACCCAGATTCCCAGATACTTGACCGACTCCAACGCCCACAAAAGAGGGAAGTCCAATTCATGCGGCGCCATACAGGGGGTCAAAGGCAGTACCACCGATTTGTTCCAGTTTATAGACAGCCCCGAGAAACGCGCCAATCGAATATATTCACGTAGCACCGTTGCTAGAGGATTGCGCGGTTCACGGATGAAAAGCAGCATGTCAGCTACATAAAGCGAAATCATAAGAGGCCGATGATGCAAATTTATAGCCGCTTGTTTGTGGCATTGTCGAATAAGACAGGCCAGAGGCTCTTTACTTGTTTGTATAGTTCTTTTTCGTTCTCTTTCTATCTCGTAAAGGTTCGTTCTTCCTCCGGGTATTGAAATGTAATGAAGGTACATCCAACCTGATTGATTGTAAACCATCAATGGAATTTTAATTCATTCCCTTCAAATGATGTCAAATTGATTTTTAATCCGAAACTTGAACTTGAAATTAGCCTTTTTAAACTCACCCGTAATTTACGACTAAGATTTTTTTTTGAAAACGTGGTTACTCAGACATTAACCCCACTGAACCAGACGAATTGAGAGGATTACGATGCAAGAGTACATACATGGTACCTATAAGCCATAAAAGCTTGGATACTTTTGAAACTTTGGTCAAATCCGATATACACAACTTTAACTACAAACAAACTTCAAGACATCGCAATTTTTCTAACAAAGATTTCGCCATATTGAAAAATCTGGCAAACAACCCTGACATCACTTGTCAGATCGCTGACAAGTGTGGATCATTAGTCATTATGGACACCAGTTTTTATCGTGAACAAGTGATACAACACCTTTCGGATCATAACACATATGATATCATCAATTTCAATCCAACAGAGCAATTCGCAGAGATTTTACAGAAGCTGGTCAAGAACATGGTTGACATAGGCACTATCAATGAAAAAAACGCAAAATTCCTCACACAGATCGACCCGAGTACACCTAGCTTGTACATGCTACCTAAAATGCATAAAGATGCTTTACACCCTCCTTTTAGACCTATAGTGTCAACTAAGGGCAGCATACATGAACCCGCTGGTAAATTGATTGACAGATATCTGCAACCCCTAGTGACCAAAATGCATACTTACGTAAAGGATACCACTGACTTTCTTTCCAAAGTCAACAAATTGATGTTTTCTACTAATGATGAGATCTGGTTATGCATCATAGACGTGAAATCTTTGTACACGTCGATCCCGCATGACCTCGGGATGGAGGCCATAGAAAATGCACTACTACAGTCCGGTATTGATCGAGATTTTCAAACTTTCCTCATGGAGCTGATACACTTTACTCTGTATCAGAGTTATTTTAAATGGAAAGACCAATACTATCTTCAAATGTCCGGAACATCGATGGGCAATTGTGCCGCCCCTTCGTATGCGAATATCTTTATGAAGTATTTTGAAGAGAACAACATCTTGAATAATACACATTGGATGAGACATGCCAACACCTTTCTTAGACATTTTTGTCATCTGGAATGGACCCCTTCGGGATCTTGAAGAAGCACTGAATGCATTGAAAAATATAAATGAGAGGATTCAATTTCAGTTATGAATTTGATGCACACTCCATTACGTTTCTGGATGTTCAGATCATCAGATCAGGCAATTGTTTGGAAACTAACTTGTTCAGAAAACCAACCGATCGTAACAACTTACTGCATTATCAAAGCTACCATCAGATTTCTTTGAAGAATCACCTGCCATATTCTCAATTATTGAGAGTCAATAAAATTGTCTCCAATCCTGCCAAATTCGATCAACAGGCGGCAGACATGTTACACAGATTTCAACAAAGATGTTATCCTTTGAACATTTTGAATTCCGCCTTAGAACGTTGCAACAAGATGAGTAGGTTGGATTTATTGGCCCCCAAACCTAAACGCACATTCGAGAGAGCTGTGGTTGTTTCTAAATTCTCAACAGTAAGTGGTCTTTATAAGAAATCCATCAAGAAACATTGGCCCATCATAGTGTTGGAACCTGAGTTCAAAAACATTTTTCAAGAACTTCCCATCTTTGCCTATACCCGTGAAAGAAACATTAAAGAAACGATAACCAACGTTAGTACATCCAGTGAAATACTGATTTTGAAAGGCAATACACCCTGTTACAACTGCAACAATTGTAACAACATCATGAAAGGGCCTACAATCACGCATCCCAGTAAGGGCACCAAGATCAAATTGAACGTCAACGCCAACTGTGACACGAAAAATGTCATTTGCGTCCTCAAATGTCCATGTGGATTGGTCTACATTGGAAAAACTGAGAGACAAATCCAAACTCGGATCAATGAACATAAGAGCTACATCAGGACTGGTAACATGAAATCCACCATAGCAGCCCTTTTTAAAGAATATCGTCACAACATTTGTCAACTGCAGTTTGCGGTTTTAGAAATGGTGGAGAAACGAGAAGGCCGCAACAACAACAACTTTCTCTTGCAACGAGAAAACTATTGGATTAAACATTTGAATTTGATGAAATGATCGGATGGAGTTTTCCAGTTATCTTTAGACACTATGGGCCATATGTAGGTAAATTACATTTACCGATTCTTAAATACCGAATTTTACCGATTCGGTATTTATGAATCGGTAAATGTAATGTAGGTAAAAAAATACCGATTCGGTAAGTGTCGGTATTTTAGAATCGGTATTTACCGATTCGGTAATGGTAACCTGTATCTCATTGATTCCTATGGGCCAGGAGGCCCATAGGAATCAATGGGAAGCCAGTTACCATTACCGAATCGGTAAATACCGATTCGGTAATGGGGGGAGCTCAATCAAGGGTGGCAGGGTGTCACATTGACACCCTGTTGCACCCCTGATTCCTGCATGTGTGCACATGTGGCACACATACATGCCCTGAGGGCATGTGTGTCTGCCACATTGCACACATCTAAGGGCCAAAAAATGCATTAACTGAGTCATTCGTCATTTACCACCAACTTTCAGTTGGTGGTAAATAACGAATCCCCACACCCACCACACACTCCCCCTACATCTCATTTCTGTCTTCGGTATTTACCGAATCGGTAAAATTACCGATTCGGTAATTTTACCGATTCGGTAAATTACCGAATACAGAAATGATCCCCCTACATATCAAAAGCCTAAATACCGGTCGGTAACAGTATATTTATATATATATATATATATATATATATATATCGTCCGTTACCGAGCGGTATTGGGCTACCTACATATGGCCCTATGCCTCTATTTTTGTCTGGTGTTATCTCTCTACATTTCGTTACAACATCAGTATTCTTATTGATATTTTTTTTTATATTTCACCTTTACATGTTCACTAACGTATATGTTTTCTCCTTTCTTTATTTTTCTTTATGTTTTATCTTTCCATATCCTTTATACCTTTTCATGTATACACCTTCACCTTTTTCATTTTATCATCAACCTTTTTTCACTTAAAACATTGTTCACCTCGTCTATATTCTCATTTATACTTCTGTTAAGTGTTTTCATCTTTCTATTTTCTTTCTCACACATTCTGTCCATGATATGTTCAATCTAGTCTTGCACTGGAACCGTTCTTTGCCACAAAACACCCGTGATGGTTTGCACATTTCAAGATGGCGCTTATGGTTTTATTTAGTCCTATCTTTATTGTCACTTACTTCACACTGATACAACTAATCCTCCCGCGTACACTCGGCGTTCACAGCCGACCAGCAGAGTTCCGTGTGAATCTGCCGAATTGCACTCCGAATGTAAGTCTATTTATTTTAGAACACTTGGGCTTCGCTCGCTCAATAGTATTCATAGGTTTCTAATGTAACACTGTTTATGGGTTGGACGCGCATTTTGTTGTTTGGATACACCGGTTTTAATACTTGGGTTAATTCAACGCCTGAACACAGTTTTTCTATTAACCACACATTCCGTCTATCGCATAAAAATCCATACGGTGTTTCACTCACTCCGTATATTCGTTTGCATGATTACTTGCATCCTTATCAGCACTTCTTTGGTTCTCGTTTGTGTTTCATGTGATATAATCCGACCTTCTACGCCAATCAGCACGTCTTTTTCTTTGTGCACACTACACACATTATTAGTGTTTTCCTTCGCTTACCTTGTAGATTCGAGTTTTATTCCGCCACCCCGCTATAACTCATCTTTTGTTTCGGTGATTTGTTGCGCAAATCACGGTACACAGTGATTCTTCCTCACTTTGTATTCTTAATTCATATGTTGTGTTTTCGGTATCAGTAAGGTATCAAACGCTGTTTGTTTTTCAGATAATTTCCCCTGAAGAAGGGCCAAGAGCCCGAAATGCATAGAGAATGCTGAACTTTTGAAAATTTTGGTGGTGCATTTTTTCGGATTAAAATTCAATTTGACATCATTTGAAGGGAATGAATTAAAATGCCATTGATGGTTTACAATCAATCAGGTTGGATGTACCTTCATTACATTTCAAAACATCTCACCTTGGTGAGACCCTAATGTTCTGAATTATATTACCTCATGCTTGGTGGGAAAAGTTCCAGCACGAAAATGAAGAAAAACAAATCCATCAATAATCCCCCTTATAATTGGTATACATTTCAGTTACTTAAATTAGAACGATCCCTCAATAAAGCTGTATGGGAAGTTTTTCCCATAGATTCCGGCAATCTTATTATGCTTTTAAGGATAAAATGACGGCTCTAAGAAGATCATATAGACGATAAGTTTGGTTGGCTAAATCGCGTTCTCAATCAGGGCTATGGCATAGATTACTACATGCCTCTAGACAAAATAATGTAAAAACGTTTTGGGAGCTAATCAACAAACTCGAAAGGGGAGGCAACAGGGCCCACAGTATCAATATTATGGAAGACGAATGGGTAATGTTTATTACCAACCTGTATTTCTTGTGTGATCTAGATGTGAATAAGCAGGACTTGTGCTATAACTGTGATAAAATGAGTAAGCCAAATATAGAGATAGTGAGCAGCTCAAACCTGGGTAATGACTTGGATCATCCAGACAATACCCTGAAATCTAGTGAGTTATATATAGTACAAGTGAGCAACCCTAATTTGAAAAATGATTTGGATTTTATAAGTACTAATGAAATAGCCATTCTCCTACGTCGTCTTCGATCAAATGGGACTCCTGGCCCAAATGGGCTTCCCAATGCCTTATTCGGTGCCCATATTGATATGTGGGCAGAAGTGTTGACCCCAGTGTTCAATGAGGTATTGAATATTGCCACTGTATCTTGGTAAGGTAGCATTGTGCAGGCCATCTATTAAAGTGGCCGAGTTGACAACCCTGCAAATTATCGGTTAATTGCCCTAACTGATTTAGACGCTAAGGTTTTTGCCTAGCGCTTATTGATTAATTTGGAAACCTGGGCTGCACAACAAGGTAGAATCCCAATTAATCAAACAGGTTTTCGGAAGGGCCAATCTACCATTACCAACCTGCTGCCCCTTACTTTATTAGCGGAAAGGGCAGTTTTAAAACAACTAAATCTACATCTCTCTTTTATAGACTTAAAAGCAGATTTTGATTCAGTTTCTCAGGATTTACTATGGAATACACTGGTAGGTTGGGCCATTCCAAACAAATTGCTTGATGCTATGATACTCCTCTGCACCAACACTTGGTTCCAGGTCAAGCTAGTTGACGGTGGTAGTTTATGACAAAAAATTAAAACCTATAATGGTCTTAAGCAAGGTTCCGTCCTTGCACCTTGCCTTTTTAATCTATTTTTGTCAGATCTGTTCCAGCACTTAGAGCCTGTTAAAGTCCAGCCTCCAAGAATTGGTGAGCTGCATCTTAGTTATTTACAATACGCAGACAATACTTTTTTGCTGAGCCAAACCCTGATTGGGCTACAAAGATTGATTAATGCATTTGATGACTATATCTTAATGAATGGACTGCAATTGAATGTGAAAAAAACTAAAATCATGAAAATCGGCCCGCCAAAATCTAAGACTGATTCATGAAGAGCCAATTGAAGTGGTAAAGACATACAAATATCTGGGTATTTTATTTGAGAATAGAGTCTCATTTAAAAGTCATTTTAAAGATCTAAGGGCAAACACTGCAACCTTAATTTATACCTTTAAATGTTTACATAAATCATTAAGATGCCAATCATATGATCACAGCAAACAAATGATGGACAGAATGCTGACAATGCAAAGATTCTCCCCCAGTCAAAATAATGGGTTAAATCCATTGTTCTTTTTACCACTACGCCACCCCAGTTTGGACCCAGCCATATGCAAATCAGTCTTGACCCTGTGCCTCATGGGAACAGTCCAGACCAAACTGCCAGGCCAGGTCCTCCCTGGACCGGAAACTATCATCCTGGGACCAGTTTCAGGGTATGTCACCCTTCTTCAGCCAGGCTAGCTTGAATCCAGTGGCACAGTGAGCAAGGGACCCATGTCTGGGCATACCAATCCCACGTAGGACGAAAAGTGTTACAGCAAACAAATAATGGACGGAATGCTGACAATGCAAACATTCTCCCCCAGTCAAAAGATCTGGGTTAAATTAATCATTCTTTTGCCCATTACGCTGTCCCAGTTTGGACCCAGCCATATGCAAATCCATCTTTACCCTGTGCCTCATGGGAACAGTCCAGACCGAACTGCCAGACCAGGTCCTCCCTGGACCGGAAACAAGCATACTGGGACCAGTTTCAGGGTACGTCACCCTTCACCCAGGCTAGCTTGAGTCCAGTGGCACAGAGAGCAAGGGACCCACGTCTGGGCACACCCATCCTACTTAGGGCGAAAAGTGTTACGGCAAACAAATGATGGATGGAATGCTGACAATGCAAACATTCTCCCCCAGTCAAAAGATCTGGGTTAAATCCATTGTTCTTTTGCCCACTATGCCACCCCAGTTTGGACCCAGCCAAATGCAAATCAGTCTTGATCCTGTGCCTCATGGGAACAGTCCAGACCGAACTGCCAGGCCAGATCCTTCCTGGACCGAAAACATGCATCCTGGAATCGGTTTCAGGGTATGTTACCCTTCTTTAGGCAGGTTAGCTTGAATCCAGTGGCACGGTGAGCAAGGGACCCACATCTGGGCATACCCATTTCACTTAGGGCAAAAAGTGTTACAGCAAACTTATGATGGACGGAATTCTGACAATGCACACATTCTCCCCCAGTCAAAAGATCTGGGTTAAATCCATCGTTCTTTTTCCCACTACGCCACCCCAGTTTGGACCCAGCCATATGCAAATCAGTCTTGACCCTGTGCCTCATGGGAACAGTCCAGACCAAACTGCCAGGCCAGGTCCTCCCTGGACCGGAAACAATCATCCTGGGACCAGTTTCAGGGTATGTCACCCTTCTTCAGCCAGGCTAGCTTGAATCTAGTGGCACAGTGAGCAGGGGACCCATGTCTGGGCATACCCATCCCACGTAGGGCGAAAAGTGTTACAGCAAACAAATAATGAACGGAATGCTGACAGTGCAAACATTCTCCCCCAGTCAAAAGATGTGGGTTAAATTAATCATTCTTTTGCCCAGTACGCCGTCCCAGTTTGGACCCAGCCATATGCAAATCAATCTTTACCCTGTGCCTCATGGGAACAGTCCAGACCAAACTGCCAGGCCAGGTCCTCCCTTGACCGGAAACAATCATCCTGGGACCAGTTTCAGGGTATGTCACCCTTCTTCAGCCAGGCTAGCTTGAATCCAGTGACACAGTGAGCAAGGGACCCATGTCTGGGCATACCCATCCCACGTAGGGCGAAAAGTGTTACAGCAAACAAATAATGGACGGAATGCTGACAATGCAAGCATTCTCCCCCAGTCAAAAGATCTGGGTTAAATCCATTGTTCTTTTGCCCAAAACACCACCACAGTTCGGACCCAGCCATATGCAAATCAGTCTTGACCCTGTGCCGCATGGGAACAATCCAGACGAACTGCCAGGCCAGGTTCTCCCTGGACCGGAAACAAGCATCCTGGGACCGGTTTCAGGGTTTGTCACCCTTCTTCAGCCAGGCTAGTTTGAATCCAGTGGCACAGTGAGCAACGGATCCATGTCTGGGCATACCCATCCCAGCTAAGGCGAAGAGTGTTACAGCAAACAAATGATGGACGGAATGCTGACAATGCAAACATTCTCCCCCAGTCAAAACATCTGGGTTAAATCCATTGTTCTTTTGCCCACTACGCCACCCCAGTTTGGACCCAGCCATATGCAAATCAGTCTTGGTCCTGTGCCTCATATGATCATCTTCTCAAAGTTATGAGAGCAAAGTTACAGCCAAGTATTGCAGGGGAATAGATGAAAAACTACTGGGCCTATTAGAAATTAAGGCCTATAAATCAATCTTTGGGATCCCTAGGTCAATTGGACATGCAGAAATTAGACTGGAGTTTGGCCTCCGAGGACAGTCCATGGTGTCGGAAGGGTAATTTCTGAAATGCATGTATTCTATCTTTTCATCTGACTCTGTTTCTTTAGCGAACATCAGGTTGGCATGAAATAATTAATTCTGCCTATACAGATCCCGGGCGATCTTACATCTCAACATGCCTCCAGAGTTTTGATTTGCAGATAGGGCTGTCTGAACTGATGATTCCCAGTGTTACCCAAATCTTTAAAAAAAAAAAAAAAAAATCAATCAATGCAGATAAAATAGCCTGAGCGGCCAAAACTGATGCATGGTTTGTGATTAATTCACATCAGTCACTGTGAGTCCAGCCTTATCTGAATGCCCATTTTTCGACCCAAATGAAAGAAACATTTCTAAAAATAAGTTTGGACACAAGCTCAACCAAGGAGGGTAGCCCGACCTGGATCCAGCAATGGCCAGGTACCAAATGTAGACTGTGTGGGTGGCCACATGAACCCTAATTGCACATTCTATAAATTGCTTAAAATACGCCACACACTTTTAAAACCTTTATTTCTTAAGGCTGGGGTAAGATCAGCTCGTCAGGCCCTTATCTTATGTCTATCCGTGAGTCGAGTCCATTGCTAAGTCAATTGAGAAAAATGTTAGCTAATGCTGACAAACTATTGGTATCTACTACCTAAGGGTTGTCTTAATGAATTATAATTCATAGTGGTTGTTTTAAGGTTGCTGACATCTTGGATGGTTTAGTGTCTATGGGGCATATGTATCAAATTCTCTATTGCGATTCTCAAATAGCGATTTTTTGAGAATCGCTATTTGGGATTCGCAAACGAGATGTAAGTAAAAATTCGCAAATTGTTAGCGATTCTTTGGCATTCCTTAATTGTGATTAGCAAATTGCGAATCGCTTTTAAGGAATACCTTCCCATTCATTCCTATGGGCCAGGAGGCCTATAAGAATGAATGGGAAGACATTCTCAATTAGCGATTCGCAATTAGAGAATCGCAAATTGAGAATAATTTCAAGGGTGTCATATGGACACCCTGATGCACCCCTGAAATGAGCATGTGTTCGCATGTGGCGCACATACATGCCCTAAGGGCATGTATGTGCGCCACATGGCATTTTGAAAAATGCCAAAAAGTGCATCTTTCAATGAAATCGCAAATTACCACCAATTTGAAGTTGGTGGTAATTTGTGATTTCTTAAGGAGAAATCGCACAACTTGAGTGCTTGTTACATCGCATTTAAGGAATCGCAATTTGCAATTCCTTAAATGCAATCGCAAAATAGAGAATCGCAAATTTGCGATTCTCTAATTTGTGATGCCCCTTTGGGATGATACATCCCAAAAGGCCTTTTCCCGTTCGCAAACGGGCCGATTCTGAGAATCGGCCCGTTTGTGAACTGGAAAAGGGCTTGATACATATGCCCCTATGATACTATGGTAATTAGGCCCTATAGAAAATATAAAAACACTGATGCACTTTCACTGCTCGTTTGCACAATGGAACTTATTGCTTAAAATCTAGCCCTGAGGCAACTTCAGATAACAGGCTTTTAAAACATACAGAGACATTTTATTGCTCGTTTGCACTTTGGTACGTAATTATACAGTTTGTGCACAAAGGCACTTTATAGTATATTTGCACAATGTAATATGTTAACTGTTTTTATTGAATATACCTGGGAATTCAAGACTTCTTCAAGACTTCTCAGTAAACGCCCCGATCATCTGTAGCGCCCTTCCCAGAGACCTGCGCTGCAACCCCTCTCACTACAGCTTTAAAAAAGACCTTAAATCCCACCTTCTCCCTAAATTCTGAGGCCCGTAACCTCGCCTCCGTCCCTTTATGCATTGCCCCTACACCTCCTCGACATTCTTTTCTGTCCGACTCTTCTCCCTCCTTTCTCTCTCTTCTCCCCCTCTCTCTCTCCTCGATTTACTCTCCACTTGAATCCTACCCCCCCAGTTTTGACCTTACCTCTAGCTCTTCTTTAATCTCCCTCCAATCCGTTATTACCGTTCTCCTCATTTTTGTTTCCTCCCACTCTATATCACTCAATTTATCTCCTCCTCACTTAACAGCCCCGAACTCTTCCTCTCCCCCTCTTCCAAATATGAGCCGAACTTCGTGTTTCTGTTAATGTATAAATGAAAGCCCTGTCCCAAGTAAATGTATAATTGACAGCCCTGTCCCTTGTAAATTACCCTTCTTTTGCTCCCTTGCCAGCTTTTACTTTTTCTGTGTTAACTGTCTTTTTCTGTGTTAACTGTTTGTCCTGACATTTCTTTTTTCTCCTCATGGTAATAACTGTTAGCCTATTTGTGTATTTAAGAATTGTTTCTAATTTGCCCTGTCTGAATATTATTACCCCTTTGAATCACCTGTACTGACTGGAATGAATAATACTCATGTAAAGCGCTCTGATACCCCCGGGTCTTGCCAGCGCTATATAAAACTTTTCAAATAAATAAATAATGTAGCCATAATACGTTATCAGTTCTATGATTACACTGCGTTTGTTTTAAAAGATGTTTAATTTTGGTATCAATGTTTTTGTACGGCATGTAACCATAGAAACATTATTTTTGTACAGGTGCATATTGTTTAAAGAAACTGGGAATTGTGTTTCTTATTATATTGTTTTGCTTTGATGTTTTAATTGCAATGATTTTTGTTAATCAATCAATAAAGAATCAATCAACAACAACATGGAACCATTGTCCGGCCGCATCTTTCAGTTAAAAACAAAAACACTTCTGGGGTTGTCCTGAAGCTCCCCTTGCTCTTGCCGGAAATTTAGTCTGTTTGTTTCTTCATCAACCCCTAGACTTTCTCAGATTACCTTTTTACCTTTTTAGGTCTCGCCTGAGCCAGCGCTTTAGCGCTGCTCTGGCGAGAGTTTTAGTAAGCGGGTTTTGGAAATGCTAACTAGTGGCTTTTTTCAGGCCTCCAGCTTGCGTTCGCTATGTCGTGCACGCGCACAACTGGCAGGCTTTTCTCCCCCTCTCTCACCCGCTCCTTCGCATGGCAGGCTTTCCTCCCTCTGTCTCACCCGCTCCTCCCCATTACTAGCTAATCAAACCGCAACAGCGAGACATGCCACTGCGCAAGCGGGGCGCTTCCAAGCCATATGTTTATTTTACTGCAGGCTTTCCTCCTCCTCTCTCACCCTCTCCTCCCCATTACTAGCTAATCAAACCGCAACAGCGAGACATGCCACTGCGCAAGCGGGGCGCTTCCAAGCCATATATTTATTTTACTGGTTTGTTTCTTTTTGCAGACCCTCTCTCCTTCTACGTATCAAGTCTCTGTGTCCTTTCAAACAACCCCCATTATCTCTCGGCTCCTCGTTACCACCGATCCCGTCCAAACGCAACTGCGAGACATGCCACTGCGCAAGCGGGGCGCTTCCAAGCCCTATGTTTATTTTACTGGTTTCTGTTTCTTTTTGCAGACCCTCTCTCCTTCTACGTATCAGGTCTCTGTGTCCTTTCAAACAACCCCCATTATCTCTTGGCCTCTCGCTACCACCGATCCCGTCCAAACTGTCATCTTCTGTTACTAAACACAACGTTGTCCCCTCCCCTGAGTGCAGACAAAAACACTTAAAGGGGAAGGCCGACTCCAGACCTGGTATCAGAATGCTCATCACTCCTCCTTTCCCGCATTGCCGAGCTGCTTTCTGCCCTTCAGGGTCCGTGTGTCTCTGCAGGGCCCCGAATTACTGTGACGTTATCTACACTCGCTCAATCACTCTCATGGCACCGCGCTCACTTACTGATAAGATGGCCATGCTACAGCATTTAGAGAAACAGCCTTCTCCAAACAGAGCCTGCAAGTTCCGTTTCTCTCACAGATAATATCGACTGATCTCGTTATTGATTGAATGCTTTCAGAGGTTTTGTTTCCTGAAGGGCTTGATAAAGGGATAAGAAAGGTGACAAAAGATTGGTACTGGGTCCGGTAGATCTAATGGCCGCCTCGTGCATCAGCGCAGTCTAAGATGAGGCCGAAGTGTTTGGCAAAAACATTAGATTCACCAACGACTTAATTCCTCCCCTATCTCGAATCTGTCTTTAAACTTACCGGGCAATTTAGTCTTCGTGTCACTGATGTTTATCACCCAAATGTGCCCCTATGAGGAACTGCACTCGGAGACATTAATCTGCTTCTGCTTTCGAACAAAAAAAAGCATTGGCATAGCCAATAGGTCTCGCCTTTGGGAACTTATAAGTGTTTAGACATTCAACAGTTGATGTTGTTGCCCCAAGGAGATTGTACTGCATAACTAAATACTTATAAGGTTCCATAGGCGAGATATATTGGCTATGCCAATGCTTGTTAACTTCAGCATACGTGTAGTACTGCCAGCATTAGCAGACTGGTATGCAGCCGGAGTTTCACCTACTAGGAGCCAAATAGTGAGCCTAACCTTCAGAGGGGCAATTACTAGCCCTGGTGGCTTTTTCAAAGTTTATGAGAAAGGCCTCCAGGTCTTCTCTTAAATTTCAGAAGAGTAATGATGGGACCGGGGTACCCTTTACTTGGTTTTGTGTAAAAGCAGTGGATAATTGTACTTGATTGTCTGATAAATGCTGTAATTGGACTCCCTAGATTTTAATAGTTTGCTGCCTGGTTGATCGTTCTTGATCTGAGATTGTAGCTATCTTTTCAAAACTCATTCTTTGTTTTTACTGTCTCTCCATTAACGGCATCCAATTTTACAGTCTTCAAGACTTCTTGATCCTTCTTCTGACACCAAATCTGTTAGGGTCCCGTCTAGTTTAGCATAACTAACATATTAGATACGATTGCTGGTACTTTTACAATGGAGAAAGCAACTGTTTTCATTCTATAGGTTTAAGGAAAATAACTTTGTACCTGATCTAGAGGTTGGCAGATGGGATAATCCATTACAGATGTGGCTGACATTTTGTCTGCCATTTTACAAGTGCCATAGGATATAATGCTCTTGAAATACGGCGGATGGGATATTTGTTAAGTTTGTGACGGAGTATACCATCCCCCAAACTCTAATAATTGTATATATGTTATTCCACTGGCATTTCTTTGCTATTTCCTGGAAGTGATCCCCAAACTTCCCTTTTAATCTTCTTCCTTCAATGATTATGGCCTTGTGTTGTGGCTGACTTTTGGCACTCCCGCCCTCAGATGAAACAAAAACCAGAGCTCAGGTAGGCTTATTAGGTTTTCTCACAGTTATGTGGTTTTCTTTCTCGGCCACTCTCATTATGAATCAGGTTGATTGGCCACGTGTTCTCAAGCACCTATTTCTTTAGATCTACAAACGTGATAAGCAATTTACACATTTTGGACATCGCATATTTTCTTGCTACATCACCATTTATGTCCATTAGCCCTTCATGCTTGGGTTAGCTCTTGGTGCTCTTTAGCTATTGTGGATTGTTAGCCCATTGACACTCATTAGCCCCTTGGTGCTCATCTGGTTAAGTTAATCTTCTTTTACTTGTTTTTTTTTTTACTGTCCTCAGTTTCTCCGAAGTCTTCATTTAATCTTGTATCCCACCTCCTCTTCTCCCAGTTAACTGATGGACCCAATTTGCACATGCTTCACTACCTCTGTGAGCCACACTCCTCCAGGAGTGTTGCAGTAGCCCAACGCTGATCTGGTCGGGACTGGGAGGCACTCAGCTTCAGGGGTATGGCTCTCTGTAGTCACTTTTACGAGGAACCAGTTCCCATCTCTCCTGCGACTTCAGCCACCGCCTTCAGTGTGGGCTGAGGTCCTGGTACAGTGGAAGCTAATACCTCTTCACCTCTTCGGTCGCCCGCATTTGTCCTTCTTTTTTTGACTCTCTCCTCTAGCTGTCAGCAGAATCCTTGGAGAACAGGGAAGGAAGTCTCTCTGTATTATCCTTGTTGTTCCTCTTTTGGTTTGTCGGTCTTCTCTTCCTCAACTTACTCCTTACTTTCTCTTTTCAAAGGTCGTGCAGCGTCCCATGTTCTTAGCTGCAGGAAGATGACGACATCAGGTAAATTCCCCTTTTACTCTCTTTTACAAATGTGTAAATGGTTCCGGAAGAAATGTCTGTCACTAAAATATAATCTAGGTGTGCAGAGGTAGAATACCTCTCATATCATCCAACAGCTATTAGCTTCAGAATTACTAGAGTCTAAATTCACTGAGGATTTTTAAGCCGCCTTTATCAAAATGATGAGAATCACAATTTTCAATGAAATGTTAAACATCAAATGTCACATTATATTTCGTATAGCAGTGGATATATTTTTCTGCAGTGCTAGCGCAATGGCTACTGGGAAATTATAAAGTCTAAAACTGCATGATATGAATAAAGAGGGGCTAGGACAAACCAATTATTTATATCAGTACTGCTTCTCAACTCTACTGTTGGAAGCTGAGCAGGGAATCTGCATGTGGACAGCTTCTTATGTGATCGTCTTTTATAGAAAATACCTGGAGGAGCAAGATGGTGGCAGCTTAGTGTACGCCCCTTCGGTTCCTGCTCTTCGGTGAAAATGAGGAGGAAAGGAAATAAAAACTTAGTTGTCATTTAGTGCGAGCTGTTTGACTTAATTTATTTTTTAATAGAAATGTGCCAACGGTACCTGCGTAGCAGACTGGTTGTGGTACGTCTGTGGGTGAGTGAGACTGTTCGGCGGCTCACAGGTGTAGTCGGTGGCTTGCTTGGTTGTCCTTCTTGCGGATCGCAGGGAGTTTGAGGATTCCGCCGAAGGGAAGCAAGCCAGCGAAGGAGCGGGCCGAGTCTGCGGCGCTAGCTTCAGTGTGGGCTGTCATGCACAGCAGGAAACCAGTGCCCAGATGGAAGACGGAGGAAGCTTCCACACCGGCTGCTGGAAGATCTGATGTCAGTGTGGATGAACCAAAGTGGGAGCCCCAGGGAGTGAGGACAGTACAGACTGCTACCGATGGGCCGAAGGAGAGACAGCCCTCAATCCCGGAAATCTTCGCAGGGAAGGTGCTGGGACAGTCGGCAAGAAACTCTGGTAGGTCTCTTACCTCTACATTTGGTCCTGTGGTGCACGTGAAACAACCTGATGGATACCCCCGGAACTGTTAGCTCTGATACAGCTTCATCCCACAAAAAGAGAGTAATATCGGGAAGATGGGATTGTTGCAGGAAGGATGTGGAGAAACTAGATTGAAGGGGGAGGACATTCGTTTAGTACAGTTGGCAGATGTGGCAGCTCAGGCTGTAAGTCTTCCAAAGGACTTAGGAGCCCGCACCAAACGAAATCAAGGGGCTCTAATACAACAGGGAGGATCTCCTGAAGAAATGGAAATGCTTTTTTCACTTATTAACAAGTCAGATCTTTCCTGTCTAAGTGAGGAGCTGCCAGAAGATGATTCTGCCCAAGATACCTCAGGGGAGGCTTTAATAGTAGTATGACTAAACCTTCTACACAAAAGCCATTGTTCATGCTAAATAGGTGAAAATGAGGAACTGAAAATGAGCGATAAAGGACTGGGATTAGATTCAAATATCACTGTGCAGCTAAATTGGGATTATTCTGCCACATGTCGGATATATAATGAAAATGATGTAGAGAAAATGGATAACCCGCAAGGTGGGGTGCCAGTAGACGCAAATCCAGCAGGCACTCCCACCTTGGACTTAGTTTACTCTACACTGAAACAGATGCAAGCTGAAGCAAGATCTGAGCACAAAAGAGCTCACCTGGCCACAAAAAAATACAGAGAGCAGTTCGTAAAGTGAATAAAATTTGTTCTCAAATGGCGCGACGGATTTCAGCTGTGGAGGAATGGGCAGAGGAAGCAACCGTCAGCATCGCAACAGTGGAGAAAGAGCAGAATAATCAGGAATCTCAGCTGGTAGATATAATGTGGAAGCTGGAGGATTTTGAAAATCACCAACGAAGAAATAATTTACTGTTCCTCGGCTTGGCAGAGAATGTGGAGGGAAATGATATAAGGTCTTTTATGCTGAGCCCAGTGGGAATGGGAGGCAGAGGTACAAAGGGTCCACAGCTTTCCTCTAATGTCTAAGAGTACTCAATCCCGACATGTGGAGAAGCCTACAGCAATTCTGATTTATTTAGCAATTTTTTTTTTATACGACAGGCTATTTTGAATAAAGCAAGGCCAGAGGCAAAGCAGTCTCATGATGGGCATACATTGTTTGTCCGACCTGACTTCTGCCATGTGACAGTTTGCACCCTTTCAGCGACTAGGTTGTGAAGTGTTCTTGATGAATCCGGCCCGCCTAAAGGTTATATTCAAGGAAGGGCATGGACAATTTTGTCAAAAATGAAAGCTCAAGAATTTTGAAAAGAGATTTCAGATGAGGCTTAACCGGACTGATGCTCATGGACGCTTCACGTATTTAAAACCCCTCTTCTTTTTTCTCTCTGTCCTTGAGGTGAAGGTACCGGTATATGTATTTTGAAAGGTGTTATTTTGAGAGGGTTTCTTTTTCTGGTTTCTCTGTAGAAATTAATAGAGGGATTGGTTGGCTGGGTTGGAGCCGCGGAGGTGGGGTGATGGTATGATATTAGGTGGCTGTTAGACTTGGCCCTTTTTGCAGGGTCATCCCAGAACTTTTTACCTTCCTCTGGTATTTTTTCTGACCTGCCATTGGTGGTTTTAGCACTTTATCACTGCTGTTCAGTGTTAAAGTGCATGTGCTCTCTATGGTAAACTTGGTAAGATTGGTCGACACCTGTTTGGCGTATTTAATTTACCTATCAGTCCCTTGTAAAGTGGTATCTCATATACCCAGGGCCAGCAAATTAAATGCTATTGGTGGGCTTGGAGCGCTGCTTGCGCCACCCACCAAAGTAGCCTTTCAAACCTGTCTCAGGCCTCTGCCATTGCAGAGCCTGCGTGCTCAGTTTTACTGCCACTGTGACGTGGTAAATAAAATGGATGCCACGTCCGTGACTCCCCTTTTACTACATATCAGTCACCCCTAAGGTAGGCTCTGGTTAGCCCTATGGGCAGGGTGCGGTGTAGGTAAAAGGTAGGACATGTGCCTCAACTGTGTGGCATGACCTGGTAGTGACAAACAGCCTATTTGGTTTCTCATTAGGGATTCCCTGACATGTGTTTCGGTGGTAATTCCTGATATGAGGGGTGGCGGGATCAAGTTTGGAATAGTGGTGATAAATGCTGGTAATGATGTGCGCAGATTTTTTATCACTAATTTAAAAATGCCACTTTTGGCAGTGGGCATTTCTGAGTGCTATGTGTTTTGGTGCCTACCTGTTGTGCATTGCATGTCTGGCTCTGGATGAGAGGGGCTGGGGAGGTGCAGTGGCTGCTGAGGGCGTGAATAGGCTTGATCTGCATTTGGAGTACTGGGAGGAGTAGCACCTGACCCTGAATAGGACTGTGCCTGCCCCCCACAATTCTAGCTCCACCTCCCTGTCGTGTGTCTGGGGCCTGAGCCTACACTAACAACGGGGAGTGTTGTGCACTTGACAAGTGCCCCCCAGAACTGGTTTGGACTGAGTCCAGGGCCCTTTACCAGGGCAGAACAAAGACGTTGGCAGTATAAGTATTGGGGCTGTGACCCAATGTCTGGTAAACTGGTGCTTACAAGGGACTTGTGGCCGGCGGGCTGTTGGACTGCCAAGAGGAACCGCCATGGGACCCAGTTGCTGTCTGAGGGATTGGTGGGGCTACCCTCTGCTGGAAGGCCCTGCGTGCTGGCCTGCCTGTGCCCAGCTATGCCCTTGTGGAGGTCTGGCAAAGAAGCGCTGCCTGCTCCCTGTTGGTGACTCCGGGTGGGAGACAGGCTGAACGCTTTTATTTTTCTCTTGATCTGCCCTCTAAAACCAGCGCATGGTGAGGGCTCCGGTTCCCGTGACCTGAAGCGCCTGGGAAGGGCATTGTGCCCGTAGTGGTGTGGAGAGCGCTCTAGGATTTCTGTGCCCTGGGGGTTTGGAACTCTGATGTGGGCTTGTGTGGAATAATTGCTTGGCAGGAGCAGAGAGAGAAATCGAGTTATGACCAAGAAGCATACGGAGACCTCCTCCCGTAGTTACCAGAGGGCCAGAAGTCAGGCAGAGGCCCAGCCTGACTGCAGGAGGGGCCCGTCGCAGTAGAAGCTGATGCCACGGGCAGGACGTGCCTGTAACCGGAAGTCAGGTGGCAGTTGTCTGGTTGTGGGCGATGTGTTCAGTGCGCTTTCCATGCGGTTGAAGAGCCGCCGGCGTCTCCACTTGGGGAGTCTGGCCAACGGTGAAGGATCCCGGGCATGCCGCAATGTTGGGGCAGGAGCTTTTTGGTTGCTCCGCACTGGGGGAAGCGAAGCTCCCCCTCGCCCGTAAGGGAAGAAAAAGCAGGTGAGGAGCCGAGTCGGCGTAGCCAGGGCATCAGCTGCCCCGGCTGGTAGTTGGCAGCTGCCGGAGTGACTCTTGGCCCCAAAACCCTACTTTTGGGGCAGAGGCCTTGTTGATGGTCTTGACAATAAGGAGTAACCTCAGCAGAGGCCCCCCCACTCCCTACTAAGGAAGGGGAGTAGCTTAAAAGTCCCAAAATGGGAACGAACTACTCCAGACTACCATGCAGTCCACGTGGTAAGCGCATAGGCGCTGGGACTGCCGATTGGGGGGCCGGTGGGCTCCCAGAGATATTGTTGCACCTGAGCAATTACATTTACACCTGAGAAGGGCTAATGGGATGTTCACCGTGGTAGGTGTTACTGTGGTGCACTGTTGCTAATTAGGATATATGCCTAAAATGCTATACTGTTTGACCTCACGACTTCCGTCTAACGCCTCTTTCTCCCCGCTGCCCTCTGCATGCCCCTCTCTGGATGCTAGCGCCGGGACACCTCCGTTGGAGGTAGCTGTCGCGCTTTACAAATGATTAAATAAATAAATAAAATACTAAGTATAGTCCTACCTGTGGTTACTGGGTGTGGGATAATTGTGATGTTTGTGACTACGATATGTGCGCTGCTACTGATGGTTCATGCATAATGTGTTTGTGCTAAGTGTACCCTTACCAGTGGTTACTCGTTTTCACTAACTGTGAATAATGATGGTAATGACAGTGGTCCGATTGGCCCTGTAGTATTTATAATCCCTGTAAAGTCCTACCGAGTGCCAGGTGACACAGTGTATATATGTGATATGTTCTAATATGTTTTATGGATAATACAAAGGCTATTTTTGTATAACCTTGTGTGGAGTTTCTTTTGTGGTGTGCCGAGTGTGTCGCTGCTGTGTGAGTGTATTGCGCAAATGCTTTACACATTGCCTCTAGGATAAGCCTGACTGCTTTGCCAAGTTACCAAGGGGGTGAGCAAGGGTTATCTTTGGTGTGTAACTCCCTTGCCCTGACTAGAGTGGGGGTTTCTGCCTGGCTTAGGCGTATGCCCTAGCCAACCAGAAATCCCATTTCTAACAGTGGCATCACCAGAGTAATTGTGTACCCATTTCCTTGTGGTGAGAGGGTGGATGGGGAGGGTTGGGGGGAGGGACGGGGTTTGGTTGGGAGGTGTTCTGGGAGGGTGGCAAATGGGGGGTGGGCATCCAAGCAGCTGGAAGGATTTTTCTATCCAGTAAGGTAGAGTGCAGGCCATGTTTTACACAGATAATAGATGAGTAATTTGAGAATAGCCTCAGTTAATATTTGTGGTTTAAATAACCCTCGAAAAAAGCAAGAGGTGAACGTAGATTTACAATATTTAAAAGCAGATACTGTGTGCATGCAGGAAACCCACTTTGAAGGGGTCAGAAGACACATGTTAGAGATTTCCGGTTATCAGGAGATATGTAGTACTTTACAAGAGACTCGCCCATGTGGTGTGGCTATCCTTGCATGAAAGGGAAGGTTTCGATTCTCTAAAGCTAAGGCAGACAGGTATGGTACATGGGCCATCCCAGAATGCTGTTTAACAAGTGTCTCCTTTACATTGTGAATTAACCTAGCTGCACCCCCATGTATGTGGGGTGTGTCCCCCGGGCACTGGCTTGCATTTTCCCAAAGGGTTTCAAAAGTTATTAAAAAAATAAACCAAAGTACTTCAAGTTTTTTTCATCAGAGTTCAATTGCATTGTTATATCACAACACTATTTTTTCATAATCAAACGTTTGAACTACATTTCCCAGAATGCATTGTAAGCGGTTTACATTATTCATATATCCCAATGCATTTCAGCCGGCATGGCCTTCATCCGGGGATAATCTATAAATTCAAATAAACCTATGTTCATCAATAGGAAGAACTACTGGGTTGATATATAATCACAGATAAGGTGTGCGCAAATAAAATGAAATGTGCAAAATGTAAAAGTGTTTCAGAAGGTTAAAACCTGTGGTGAAAAACCGATATTGAACGTACCGGGTGTTATGTGGATTCAACGGTAAAGAAGTCATGGATCGCATGCTGTGAATAGTGATCATATCACGGCGTCAACCATAAGCGGTTAGTTGTCACTCCCAGCTCACAAAGTGATACGCGTGCGCCGCTATGCGCACCCCGAGAATTTAAGTTGCCATTCACATTAAGCGTGTTCTTAAGGTAACTTACTTGTAAACCTGAATGCTTGCAGGTTTCATCCAAAGTCGTGGCGTGTGTGACACGTTTGGTGGTTGATGATCCCGTGGTTACTGCGTGAGTCAATTACGTTTTATGCGGAAGTGAACTTCTACCTACCTGCTGTCATTTGTTGGCTCCTGTCGTTACGGGCTGGGCTTGGCTCCGCCGTTTGTCTTTCCTGGGCTTCCCTTCAGCCGGGCTTCACTCAGTGGACTACATCACCCAGCAGCCCCGCCTTCCCGGGGGACGCCGTAGACGCCGCTTTCGCGCGCCAGGAGGCGCTTAAGGCTGCGAGTGGTGCCGAGGCCCCTGGGAAAAACTTCTACCTACCTGCTGTCATTTGTTGGCTCCTGTCGTTACGGGCTGGACTTGGCTCCGCCGTTTGTCTTTCCTGGGCCTCCCCTCCTGCCGGGCTTCACTCAGCGGACTACATCACCCAGCAGCCCCACCTTCCCGGGGGACGCCGTAGACGCCGCTTTTGCGCGCCAGGAGGCGCTTAAGGCTGTGAGTGGTGCCGAGGCCCCTGGGAAAAACTTCTACCTACCTGCTGTCATTTGTTGGCTCCTGTCATTACGGGCTGGGCTTGGCTCCGCCGTTTGTCTTTCCAGGATTCCCCTCCAGCCGGGCTTCACTCAGCAGACTACATCACCCAGCAGCCCCGCCTTCCCGGGGGATGCCGTAGACGCCGCTTTCGCGCGCCAGGAGGCGCTTAAGGCTGCGAGTGGAACCTCGTCCCGCGGGACGTGCGCGGGATGCGCCGGGAAAAGCCCGGGACAAGGGCGGGACCGTCTGTGGCCGTCCGGGGCCGGAGGAGGCCGGGCTGGGCCAGATCCTTGACATTTGGCATCTGGCCCTGGGACGTATGCTGTGAACTGTGCCATAAGATAAGTTATACGTGACTTTCGAACCTAAACTAAGTGTGACTATAGTGTGGGGGGTGTTTTTTCGACTGTGTATTAGCGTTCTACCAGCGTATGGTGGGGTGCACAAATGTCTAAATCTATGGCTATTCCAAAAGGGGGGCCTGGGACTTTGGATGCTTATCTTAAACGGGCTGAATCTGCTGTTGCAAAGGAGATAGAACTTGTGGAGAGAAGGCTATCTCTTGATCCATCTGGTAACAACAGTAATAATATGAACTATATACCAACAATTGTTTCGACGGGGAGTATTCAGGTCCCCGTCGACTCTGTACAAAGCCCTGATACACTTCCAAACGGTGCTCACACACGGGTGTTAAATACAACAAACACTTTTTGTCCTATTGTACCTAGCCCGCCACCTTCCCCTCCTAACACACTTACTAGGCAGGCATGGGCAGAACTCACTAGCAGAGCCAAAGTTCAGCAGAAGAAGCGGAAGGCAGATAGTGCCAGTAAGGGTAGCAAACCACACGCTAAACAAGTTAAGAAAAATAATTCCACTCTTGGCTTGGGTTGTCTAGTAGAAAGCCAAAAGACACAGGATAATCAATCTAAGTCACATGTAGAGGGTAACTTAACGCCATCTGTATTAGACAAACCCATAGAGGGTGACCAAATGATGAGATTCTTGGGAATCTGGAGGAGCGCCTCAAGGCTCTTATTAATCCAGTCATGGAAAAGCTAGAGCTAATTGACCATAGATTAATGGCCCTGGAAAAACAGGTATCAATCCAACAGGGCTCCCTGATAGAGACTAAATCAATAGTAACACGTCCTGTTAGTGCTCCTACACAATTACCAATAGTCACCAGTTTGAATGTTGGAGCGCTTGAATCTAGTGACCCTGTAGTAGCCCAATCGACTATTATCCCGAATATTCGCGAGGTATCAATTCTGATTGCGGTGGCCCCAGGGGTAGTATAAACCGTACAGATTTTATTCTCCAGAAGCATAAAACACTCCATCTTCCCCCTGAGGCGTGCCCATATTCTATCATCTTGGCTAATGTCCCTAAAACTTCGGATGGTAAAGAGAAACATTGGTCTACAATTAAGAACAAAGTACTCCACTACCTGAATACCAGAACGGTGTTGGGCGAAAACCTTTATAACAACTTTAAGATGGTCAGAAGGGTGGACTGGGTGGGTGAGACAAGGAAGGGTTTGGAGGGAGACTGTGTAGTTGTCAACTTTGCCTCCCCCCAATTAGTAGATCATATCCTAAGACAGGCAGGATCGTTGAGGATACACGAAGATCGTATTAATATCCTGCCCTTGGGGTATTTCTACCCTCCCTGCCCGACTACAAGAAGGAGAGATCAGGTTCCTCGACCAGATCCTCACGCTAGATTTATACCAGTTAGCAATAGATTTGAGGTGTTGAGTTCACTAGATAGCAATGATTGACTTGAACATGGACAGTATTTAGATCCACAAGGAACCCAACCGGTCAACCTCCCTGGAGTGACTGTTTCATTAGAAGGTGGCCCTTATGGTGAAATCCGGCTAGCGCCGATTGTTACAGCCCAGACAAGAGGTTCAGCTAACATTAATAATCTTGTACAAGAGGTCTCTCAACAGGGTGATCAAGTTAATGGAGACTTGCAGGAAGTCTCATTATATGGCTCCCAAGGTAGGGATGATGATAACGTTTCCACATCCTTAGTCTCCTGGAATGTGGCAGGGCTTAGGAATAAAGTAGTGTCATCTGACTGGTCTAAGTTCCTCGACAACAGGGATATTATTCTGTTACAGGAAACTTGGTCGATTGTTTTAGATCATAGACCTGGTTATCTTAGCTTTTATGTTCCAGCTGTCCCTAGCCTCCATGGAAGAGCTAAGGGGGGACTCCTGACATGGATAAAACAAGATAGTAGGTATAATTTAACTCAATTGGATTCTAAAAGCAATGATATCCTACTCATCCACGTTCAGTGTCCGGGATTAAAGGATCTTTTTGTTTTTAATATTTATGCCAGAGGACTGCCGGGGGGTAAATCCTCAAATACGGTGGAGGAGTTAGATCTGCTCCTTGATACATATTGTAAAGATGGTAATGTTATAGTAGTGGGTGATTTTAATTGTTGTTTCGAACCTTTAGAATCAAACCACATTGACCTTACGTTAGAAGAAGATTGTTCCTGGAACATTCCCCATTTGACACTTCCACCAATAAAAAAAAGGACTTTGGCTGCACTTCAGCTAAAGGTACTTTGTATTGGACAAGGGCTACGTGCAATTAATGGTAGATCAGTCTCTGACAAACATGGGACTTTTACGTTTAATAATGGACTTCGAAAAAGCCGCATTGATTATATACTTACTAATAAAGAACATTGGTCTAGTATTAAGGATATCATAGTGGTGGAAAGGGTGGAAAGCGATCATGATCCCCTACTTCTATCATTCAAACTGTTCAAGTTTAAGTGTCAGGATGTTCCTTTTAGGATGACGGAAATTGTCCAATCTAATGATTCCAGGCGTGTCAAATGGGTTAATTGTCTACGGAATGAGAGTCTGATTTTACTTATCAGGAATTTAACTATTAAGGCGACCAATGCCCTACAAAAATGTTCTGCTCAGAAGGAGGACATGGGTAAAGCAAATATAATCCACACTAATTTTTTTTAACCAACTTAGGTTTTTTTTTTACTAAACAGACCCATGTTAAATCCAATAAGCCACCTAGAAAAGAGGATCAATGGTATGGGAAAACATGCAGGACTGCATACTGGGCCTTGTCTGATGCAGTAAAAACAAAAGACATAGCTCGGTTTAGGAGTGCGCGTGCATCTTACAAAAAAGCTCAGTACGATGCTAAACGTGCTTGGGACCAGGATTATTGGAGAGATCTCCACTCTGCTAGCAAAGAACGATCAATGTGCACCTTTTGGGACATGGTCAGGTGGGGTAGGGGGATAAAAAGAGAAGAACCAACCAATTATGTGCCACCTAACCTGTGGGTCTCGCATTATGCATCCCAGTTTGCATCTACTGATGCCCATGAGGGGAGTAGCGTGGATATAACCCCCTTGAAATTCGAGTTAAATGAGGTACGAAAGGTACTGAATTCCATCCCTGGTGGTAGAGCACCAGGTTTAGATTCGGTTCCAGCAGACCTCTTTATGCATGACAAGGAACTTTGGGCACCCTACATTTTATGCCTTGCTAACTGCATTTCCAACGGTCTACCCATACCAAATACCTGGAAGGGCGCCCAGATCATTCCGGTCTATAAAAAGGGAGAGCGCTCTGACCCAGGAAATTATAGGCCTATAAGCCTGATCGATTGTATTCAGAAGGTGGTAGCTAGGCTTGTTTTACTAAGAATTCAGGGATGGATTGAGGAGGGGGAAGTTTTGTCTCCACTCCAGGCAGGCTTTCGTAGCCACACAAGTACTATAGATCAGGTATTTAGGTTCTTGTTAATATACTGGCGGGTGGTTCAGTTTGGTGAGGGTATGTTATTTGCAGCCTTTGTTGACCTTAAATCCGCTTTTGATTTGGTTCCTCGTGCAAAAATGTGGGCAGTTTTTAAAGATCAAGGTATGCCATTAGATATTTTAACTATTTTAATGAAATTACATGAGGACAATTTTGCGCAAGTTAGATGGAATCAATCAGGCAGCGTCACAGATAAGTTTCCAATTGACAGGGGAGTACGCCAAGGGTGCGTTCTAGCTCCGACTCTTTTTTCTTTATACATCAACAGAGTGATCAACTACTTTAAGCAAACTCCTACTGATGCCCCAAAGTTGGATGATAAGTTGATTTCTCTGCTGATGTTTGCAGATGATACCTTATTAATCTCCAAGACACAACAGGGCCTACAAAAAGCCATTGATGTGTTTGAGGTCTTTTGCAAAGATTATGGGCTTATTGTTAATGTAAACAAAACGAAGTTTATGGTTTTACACAAGTCCAAATATGTTAGAGGGAACGTTCTAATGAATGGATCTAAATTAGAGCAGACTAAAGTCTTCTCATATTTGGGTATAACCCTCGCGTCGAAGCTGGAATGGAAACCGCATTTAGCCCAGTCGATAATAAAGCATGCTCAGCTAACTGGTGCATTAATAAAAGAACTCCATTTGTCTCATACTAGACCTATGATACCACCACTTAAAATATATGATGCTAAGATAGGCTCGGCAATTCTTTATGGGGCTGAACTGTGGGGTTATAGTAACCTTACTCAGATGACTAGGGCCCAAAACAAGTTCTTGCGTACAATTACTAGCCTTCCAGCATCCACTCCCCTGATTCCTCTTTATTATGATCTAGGGGTTATGCGCCTAGAGGATATCGCACGATACAGACCTGTGGCCTACTGGAGGCGGCTCTGGGTTACCCCAGAGCTCTCTCAGTACGCCCAGGCTTTTTTGGATGTTAGGGGAGCTGATAAGGCGCAAAAGATTTTATGGATGCGGGAGGTCAAGCTACTCTATTCTGCTATGGGCCTAGCAAGTCTATGGGAAGGTCCTACGGTACATACTTTTCCACCTAGAAAAATCCTAAAAGATTTATATTGGCGGGTGGTGACAGAAAGAAGATTTGGTTCAAGCATTGGCCCATCATCAACTTCGGACTATATGGCACTCAAGGACAGGCCCCTGTTTGAAAATTACTGGGATTATATTACTGTTGTGGAGGATAGAAAGAGATACCATCAATTCAGGGTGGGCACCCTTCCTATCAACACTTTTGTTGCTAAATGGCGAGGAGGCCTTAACCCTGGCTGTCCCTTTTGTCCAACACAGCGGGAAAATATTGCACACATTTTGTTTATTTGCCCAGAGTATAAAACTCCAAGGCGGGTCTGGCTTAAACCTATTTGCCTTCTATTGGGTCTTCAGACAGGTGTTGAGGCTTTGCGGTGTCTCAAAACTAATACTTCTCAATCTGTGATTATTGCTGTTGCAAAATTTCTCCATTGGATTTGGGTAATTCGTGCTCATAAATTACGCTTTACTTGATTTTTTAGCTACTTTTTAACATTTTATGACTTTTAGGAATGAGTCGTTTGTCTGTACCTGTTGGTGCTATATATGCCATCTTTTGTAACCTATGATGAAATTATGGTCTTTTTCCCTCCTTTTTGTATTTTCTTTTTCATTATAGTTTAATATATTAATGTTGTCTTTTATGATGAAAATCGAAATAAAGACTTGAAATTGAATTGAACCGGTGTTTAAAACAATTTGCAAAGGTGCAGGGATCATTCAAAGCAGAAATAAGAATGAGTTAGGCGGCCATATTGGACTAGTGTTACTATGGTTAGTGAAGTGTGACTGGTATGAGGATAAAATCAATATGGTGAAGATCATAGTGATGTGTGAATAATACGAACAGATAATTCTAGATGGCATTGAAAGCATTTGACAATTATGGATAACATAGGAAGTGACATAAAACTATAGATAACATTGAAATTCCATGCGTTCATTCATTCCATTGGGTTTTAACGAGTTCAGATTCTAAATCCAATAGTTCTCTCGTTGTAGTAGATGGTTGTGATTTTCTCTTCCTTCACATCTTTCATTTATTTCCAGGACTCAAAACCTTAATTGACTAACATTGTGGCCAACTTCAATGAAGTATCCAGCTACTGTGTATTTGACGTGTTTGGTTCTAATGTTACTCTTATGTTCGTTTATTCGTATTTTTCTTTTTCTTTCTGTTTGTCCCACATAGGTTTTTCCACAAGGGCACTTGAGAAGATAAACCACGTTAAACGTATTGCATGTTGCATTCACTTTTAATTTGATTTTGTGTCCCTTCATAGGATGTGTGATGTATGATCCCGTTATAACATTATGACAATTATTGCAATTCCAAAAAGGGATGGTTCCTTTATAGGTGGTTTGCGGGAGTTGATTAATGGGAATTTTGATCATTTCACCCACGTTTTTTCCCCTGGTGTGAGCAAAAATTGGTTCCTGATCAAAGAGGTGATTAAAATCCGGTTCTAATGTAAGTATTGGCCAATGTTTTCTGATAATTTTTTGTATGGGCCGCTTATCGTCGAGAATTTGGACACTACTGTCATCCGATTTTTTGTCGGTTTATCTTTGGAACGTAATAATTCCTCTCTTGATTTAAGTTGGCATCGGGCTTTAGCTTGCGTTAATACTTGTTCTGGATATCCTTGTTCTTTGAATCTGTGTAGCATATTATCTATGCATTCCACGCTTTTCTCTGGGTTGGACACTATTCTTTTCACCCTCAAGAGCTGAGTATATGACAAATGGTGTTTTAGTGACTGTTGGTGGAAACTTTCATACGAGAGGGTGTTGTTTCTGTCAGTTTCTTTTCTATATAGGTCTGTTTCAAAACCTGTGGTGGTTTTGGTGATTTTAACATCCAGAAAGGTTATGTTTTTTTCTTGAATATCATGTGTGAATTGAATTCTGTTGTCTACCTGATTGAGTTTAACGATTAGATCATTGAGTTTCGCCTTTCTGCCGTTCCATAGTATGAAAATGTCGTCAATAAATTTTACGAAGATTTGTATATGTGTTTTCCATGTTTGTACTGGCAAAATGTTTTCCTCTTCAAAACGGCTCATAAAGATATTAGCGTACGATGGTGCGGCGCAATTGCCCATCGAAGTTCCAGTCTTTTGTAGAAACCAGTCTTCTTTCCATTTGAAGTAACTGCGGAGTAGAGTAAACTGTAAAAGCTCCATCAGGAATACCTTTAATCCTTCCTCATATTCAGTGTGTAACAGTGTGTGTTCCACTGCCTCTACTCCCAGTTGATATGGAATTGAAGTGTTCAATGATTTTACATCTATAGTACATACTCGTATTGTTTCATCCTCAGTGATGGTGATTTGATTGATTTTATTTAAAAAAATCTGTCGTATCCTTTATGAACGTGCTCATTTTTACAACGCTAGGTTGTAGGTAACGGTCTAGAAACTTGCCTACCGGCTCGTGCAGGCTTCCTCTTGTAGACACTATTGGGCAAAATGGTGGTTTTAATGGGTCTTTGTGTATTTTGGGTACCATATATATATAGTCGGGCTTTTCGGACTCCTTTGTATCAAGAATCTTTTTACTTTCTCATTGATTATTCCTTGGTCATAGGCTTTGTGAACGATTGATTTTAGCACCTCCAGATACTGTTGTGTGAGATTCATTTCAAGTTTTATGTAGGTGTCTTGATCCAATAAATGGGTTTCCACATCAGTGTTGTAGTGACTGGAGTTTAAAACTACTAACACTCCCCCTTTGTCAGCTTTTTGACAAATGATAGTAGATTTCTGTGCTATTGACTTTAAAATTCCAAATTCTTTCTCTGTGAGATTATTCCGTTTAGGTTTTCTCTGAAAGTTTAGTTTTGCGATGTCTTGTTTTACAAGTAATTTAACCCCTTCCATGCGGGGCGGATTCCCCCGCTGTGCTGAGCGCTGCTTGCGCGGGCGTGGTCATGACGGAACGGTTCCGTCATGAGCACAGCTCAACCGACGCTCATGACGGAACCGTTCCGTCATGAGCGCCGAAGGGGTTAAACATGTCCAGGCTTTTGTGGCTTATGAGGGCCATGAAGGTACTTTTCATTTTCAACCCCTTCAGTGGTCTTCTTCAGTGACCGAGCTGTCTGTGACCACATTTTCAAAAAAGTGACGCAATCTCAATTTCCTCATTAGTTTAAAAAAGCTGATGTCTAATTCTAAACCATTGGTGTGAGTGGTAGGTACGAATGACATTCCCTTTTGTAATGTTTTCAATTCTAGATCAGAGAACTGGTAATCTGAGATGTTTATAACTAGATTGTCTATTGTCCTCCTTTCTTTCCCTTGTCTTTCTTCGCCGTGATCGTACATGTTTGCGGTTGTGAACGGCAACTTAAATTGTCGGGGTGCGCATAGCGGCGCACGCGTATCACTTTGTGTGTTGGGAGTGACAACTAACCACTTATGGTTGTCACCATGTTATGATCACTAGTCACAGCATGCGATCCATGATTTCTTTACCACTGAATCCACATAACACCTGGTACATTCAATATCGGTTATTCACCACAGGTTTTAACCTTCCGAAACACTTTTAAATTTTGCACATTTCATTTTATCTGGGCACACCTTATCTGTGATTATATATCAACCTAGTAGTTCTTCCTATTGATTAACATATGTTTATTTGAATTTATAGATCGTCCCCGGATGAAGGCCATGCCAGACGAAATGCATTGGGACATATGAATAATGTAAACCGCTTACAATGCATTCTGGGAAATGCAGTTCAAACGTTTGATTATGAAAAAATAGTGTTGTGATATAACAATGCAATTGAACTCTGATAAAAAAAACTTGAAGTACTTCGGTTTATTTTTTGAATAACTTTTGAAACCCTTTGGGAAAACACAAGCCAGTGCCCGGTGGACACAACCCACACACATGGGGGTGCAGCTAGGTTAATTCATACACACTCTGTTTCTGGGGACTTCAATATAAACATTGAGGGGGCTGGCATAAAAGCAGGTGTTAAAGTCTACCAGTGGCTTAAACCCAAGGTATTTTGGTCTTTGACACAGCTTGCAACGATTCATGGGATGCACGATGTGTGGGCTGAGATCGAGCTAAAGGATCCTGGTTATACTTTTTACTCGGCACCTCATCAAGTACATGTTCATCTAGATTATTTCTTTATATCTAAGGGGTTGTTAAAAGCCTCTCAAATACATAAGTACCCATGGGTAATGTCTGATCATAACCCCTTAATTTTAGAACTAGATATACAATCCCTTCCAAATCTTATCAGGGGTTGGTCTTTTGAGAGGGCCCTGTTGATGAGGATTACATTAATCATTTGAATAAGTTGATCCCATTCTTTATGGCCGAAAATATAGGGAGTGCCCCCACGGGTATATTAGGGATGCTTTTAAAGTGGGGGTGCAATGGGAAACTTCTAGGTGTAGCTGGGTGTGACAGAAAAAGGAGAAGCTACAACTGCAGGAACTCTATCAAGCCTTATCGTTGGCAGAGATAGGGTTGGTAGAGGCTGTATCAAGGGGATTAGGGAGCAAAGAGGCCCAGCTGAACGTTGCACTTACCAAAGCTGCTAAAGTAGACATATCGATAAAGAAAGCAGCGGATAAGTATACAGCTTGGAAAAACAAAATATATGAATATAACCAAAGAGTGGGGCACACATTAGCACTTCGTGCAAGACAGCAGATGATCTACAGCAAGATTAAGGGAATTTCTGATCCAGACAGGACACGGGCAGCATTTCAGAACTTTTACCAGCAGCTATATGCTGAGGAGGCAGTAGAAGCTGGGGAAATATGGGCATACCTGGATCAAGATACCCAGAAAGTCCTAAGTGCAGAGGATCGTGAGTTTTTGGATCCACCCATTCCCATAGAGCATGGGTACTCACAAACTTTCTCTCGAGGGCCAAATTTACAGTGTGGTTTCTGGCCGAGGGCCGCACTGGTGGGGGCTGGGTCATTGGGGGCGGGGTCAGTAGGGGCGGGGTCAGTGGGGCGGGGCTATAGGGGGGGAAAATATCACTGCCGTTTCAAAACATTACTAGACAATGCTGTATTTCCAAAGCAGATGTAACTACATGGAGCACATGTTTATAATGTTTTTTTATTAGCAGACAATAGCAATCTTAAGTGAGATTACATGGCAATTTGCAGTAACCGGATATTCAGCACATGCCCAGTGCAGCACAGGCTTCAGGGTCCCAAAAATAGATATGTTAAAGACAAACACTACAAACTTATTTTACATTTCATGTCACCGATTAGTTTTCTTCCACCCATCCACCCTTTCAGTCATCCATCCATCCTCCCTTTCTCTCTCTATCAACCCTTTCACTTAGCCATCCTTCCTTCCACTCACCCATCTACTCATCCACTCATGAATCCATCCATTGACCCTATCACTCATCCATCCTTTCTCTCATCCATTTATCTTTTCACTCCTTCACTCATCTATTCATCCTTTTGTCCACCTACCCTTTCACTCACTCATCCATCCTTACATCCACCCTTTCACTCATCCGTCCATCCATTCACCCTTGCACTTATCAATTCATCAATCCATCCATCATTTCACTCATCCACCCACTCACTCATCCACCTTTTCACTCATCCATCCTTTCACTCATCCATCCACCCTTTTACCCATCCAGCTACCCTTCCACCCATTCATCCAGCTATTTACCTTTCCTCTCTTCACCCTCGATGCAGGAGCCATTCCAGGACTGGGACAGAAGCCACCCAGGGCGGAGACAGGATCCACAACAGGGGGGACAGGAGCCATCACAGGCGGGGGTGGGGTTACAGGAGCCACCACATGGGGGGGCAGGAGCCATCACTGGGGGGCGGAAGAGCAGGAGCCATCACAGGAGGGGGAACAGGATCCACCAGGGTGGGCATGCAGTATTCTAGTATCTTGGTCTCTTCCAGGGTGGGGTAGGGCTCCTCACCCACTCCTGGACAAAACAACAAGAAGACAGGCTCTCTTTCAAAAATGTTAGTTTTGCCATCCCCCACTGTGATGTACAGTACTTAAAGGAGATACTTCAAGAGAACTGATTTAACTGATTGTCCGCCATACTTTGTTAATCTCTGTGGGTGTGATTGTGCCATTTCTTTTTTAAAATTACATTATAGACTGCATGTTTGAAGAACCGAGGTTTGCTTACAATTTAGTGACAGTAATTAAGCTCTGTGAAGATAAACACGTGCTGCCTCGGGGTAATCCGGGCCTGCTCTAGGATGTTTGGGGCCCTGGGCAGAAAAGGAATGTGTGAGGCCCCTCTAAATTGCAGACACATTACGCATTCAGGGCTGAATAGATGTCCTTGCTCCTGAAGCGTCCGTCCCTCCTGCTCAGTCACCTTCAAGCACCTCTTAACAGCTCATCAAGGGCGGAAGGTGCGAGGGCTGCCATCCCGCAGTGCCTCTCCAATGCTGCTGGGGATCTTAGCTTTGGCACTGCATGGAGTCTGTTACACCTGACCTCAACAGCATTGGAGTCAAGCAGGGAGGTGGGTGGAAGCTGTGCCGGCACGATCGGTGCCCGGTTAAAATTGCGGACAAATGGCGTCTAGTAAAGAATCCTTCAAGGACAACGGACCGCGGGCCACCAACGAAGGCCGGGCGGGCCGCCAGCGGCCCGCGGGCCATACTATGAGTACCCGTGCCATAGAGGAATTCACATCTGCCATATCTAACTTAGGGGCTCATTACGATGGCGGTCGGATTTGATCCGCCCACCACCGTAGCGGTGATTGGGTCTGACCGCCATGCATGCGGCAGTCCCGCCTATACAATTATGATGGGACCGCCTCTGTTGTGGTCGGATTCCGCACCTTTAACATTGCGGCGGAGAGTGCTGACAGCAGCACTGCCGTGATGTTAAAAAGAGCATGTTGTGCATTTCACTGCCCTACATGGCAGGCACTACTCCGTGCCTGCCATAGATCCTTTAATTTGGCGAATTAAAGGTAACTCCTTAATTTCACCAATGCGTACGAAGGGGTGGGAAACTAAGGTTTTAGCATATGCGGATGACCTGGCAATAGTTACCCTGTATCCCGTTAGGTCAGTCAAGGAAATTGAACTAGAGGCCGATCAATTTGGCTGAATTTCTGTGTATAGACTTAATCGGGAGAAAACTCAGATAGTTATTAACGGCAATGTGCAATGTTATGACAGGCGGGTAGAGCTGAATGCAGTATATTTGGGGGTTAAGGTTATGGCAGATACAGATAAAATTGTGGAGATTAATTTAGACCCTCTGATTAGTTAAACTAAGTGGAATTGCGGAGATGAAATAATCTTAGACTTACTTTGATTGGGAAGAGCAATTTAGTTAAAATGATGCTTCTACCCAAAATGTACTTTTTCAGAACCATACCCCTTGAGGTTAATAATTCTTGGTTTAAAGCTTTGGATTGGATGCTTGGAGATTTTTATGGGCCTATGCCAGACCTCAGAGAGCATTGAAGTTTTTGACCCTCCCAAGAGAATGGGGGAGCGTTAGGCAGTCCTGAATTTCCAATTGTATTATTGGGCCCCAGCGTTGCAACAGATGGCTGTTTTGTTTTATGGCAAAAGCAAGGAGCATGTCTCAAGTAATGATTCTCCCACATGTTATGAACTTTGGATAGAGGATGAAGTCAGAGGGTGCCTGCAGCATCAAGTAGATTTTGGATATTTCAAAAGAATGAGGTTCAAGACGCTTCTTTGTGCATATCGAATTTGGTCCACTGTTCGAAAAAAAGTAGGGATTGGCCGCTTAAGCTTTTATACACCCCTCCAAGAAAATTCCCTTTTGCCGGATATATTTCATGGTGCCCATGTTAGATGCTGGAAAGAGCACGGACTGTCCATTGTTGGAGATTTTTTCGGTATGATAATGGTATAACCACCTTTTAAAACTGTTAAAAATTATTTCAATTCAGGGAAATATTAGTTTTTTAAATATCTGCAAATCAAGGACTTTATAGGGAAAAAAGGAGATGGGCAGGGAAGGTTGTCTAGGGTAGATTTGTTAGATGTATTAACTGAGAAAAAGCCATCAATCAGGGTTTTATATAGGGTGTTGGATAATAGGATGGGGGATGATATGGGCAAGCATGTCAATCGTTGGAAGGTAGCATTGCAAATGGTCAATGGGGATAGTGTTACATCATTAGATCTGGCCCACTCAACTTTAATATCAGCCAATCTGCAAGCCCAACAATATAAAACATGGTTCAACCTTTATATTACTCCGGTAAAAATGATTGCCCTCGCTGTCAGTTTTATGGAGCGGACCTAGTCTGCCCGAACTAATACTATTAGGGAAACAAAAGGAAAAGATCCCCCCTCCCCCTTGTTCAATCTTTTACGCTTCTTGCCATGGCGGTATTAAGGTTGTGCTTAGCAAAAATTGGCTTGATCCTCCTCCTCCTCCATCCTGCAACCAATGGTTGGCGCGACTGCTATCTATCTATCATATTGTAATGGCAGTGCATGCTCGGAAAGGTAGACGGGCTAAAAAAAGCGGTCTGGAAGCTTGGGCCCGAATGAGGGAATGGATGGTCGCATACTCGGAGGGTGGATGGTTAAGGACTATGGTTGAAGGTAATGGGGGGGCAGAGCAACCTGTGATATGATATGATAGCAGGTAGTGAGGCACATTGCACCTTTTGGGGAGGGGTATACCCATATAATGTGAGGGGGTGGATAACGGAGCTCATTGAGCTTTATATTTTTCTATGATGAAACATTTAATAATGGCTATAGAATGTTAAGAGTTCCTTTTTCTCTTTAATGTATTGCTTTCTATTTTCTTGCCTGATTTGAATATTTTCTGGCTTGGTTGGGGTGGTTTGGGTGGGGGTTTGCGGTTTGGGTTAAAAAATTATGAATTTTCAATAAAGAATTTTTAAGCAAAAAGAAATATATATAGCAAATACCTATCCTTTTGCTAGACTGACAAACTTAGCTTTAGAAAGTTGGTAATTAACCTGAGATCGATGAACCTGACTAACAAATATAAAAAAAGATTTTTAATTCAATATTTCTAAACTCATCTCAACCACTGCTGGCTACTGTGGGTGGTTCCCCAGAGAAATGCATAATAAGTGCAAATGGCACAACAACAAAAAAGATAAAACCTACGGACACAACACAATTCCACACCTATTTAGAAAAATTCAACTAAAAAACTAATCAGTGAAACAACAAAAACATGATTGAGGTTAAGGTGGGTAAGACTTGCAGGTCTCTCTGGTAAAAAGGTTAATCGACTTTGTTAGGTCTCGCCTGGCGTTAGCAGTGCGCATGCACTGCTCTCGTCATGCCAGGACCTCTTGTAATCAATTCGAAGTTCAGTGTAGGCTCCGCCCCCTGTTTCTATTGGCTTGCGCCATCCTCCATGCTAAACGGTGGCTCACGATTGAAAAGGAGGCTTCTTAGTCCCTCCTTGTTGCCGCTCTGTCCAGCTTTTGGCCCCACCCCCTGGACTGGATCCTTTACTCGCGGCGTGAGACGGTCTTCTTCATTAGAACGCACTTTATTTTTCACAATGGCGACAGCTTGTTCCTACTGCAGGCACGACGTGTTTTCCTCACCATGCCTGCTTTCACTTTCCATCCACTTCACTTTATCTCCTGTGCCTTCCCCCAACAACACTTCATGCCATCGTAAAATAGCCGCAGGCTTGTCCAGCTCTCATCGCCGCACCCTGCGTTGTATTCTTTAAATATAGTGTCCGGTCTTGCTTTTGTTCTGTGCTTTGTGGCTCGCTTTGAAACATACTTTATCTTTCAGCAGTGCGCTCATGAAACAGGCACCACGCTTTATTTGAATTATTACAACGTGGCATGCCAAGGAGTATCTTTAAACAAAGTGGCCGTGCTTTTCTTTTGTTGTGCACGGCGCAATTAAGTTCATACTTTCACTTTCAGTGTGAAGCTCATAAACGTGCGCCATGCTTTAGTTGGTTTCGCCTGGTTTAGAACACTCCTTTTGGATCACTGCTTTTGCCCTCAGCAGTTAAAGGAATCATGATGCTAATTTGAAGTACTGCTTACAAAAATTGCTTGAAGAATGTGCGCTAGACAAATGTAAAGTGCACCATTTTGAGGGTGGAGGTTGGGGAGGCATTGCTTGTGTTTTTTCAAGATCTCATACATTTTCAGCCTAGAAGCCTGTTTGCAAGGGGCGACGGATCCCGGGCTGACACACAGCCGCATTATATCCCCCCTCATTCTGAGCTGTATTTAGAAAGCCCGAGGTGCAAAAGACAGGTGCCTTGAATTCAATGGCCATTAAAATATTCCTCTGTCCTGACCCCGGACCGACGGGGCAGCTGTGGGGGTATTACTGGAATGAAGAGCCGGTTGCAGACTTTCGCAAATGCTCCTCTGTGGCTTTTACCCGTGGCCCGGCTGGAGTGCTGACCGGAGGTTGAGAAGTGTCATGCAGCGAAAGGGGAAGTGCACCAAAACGGATGTATGTGGTCTGAGGTGAAACACAGGCAGCCCGAGGCACCCAAGCACCGGATAAAAATTATACAGAAGCCTATGTGCGTCTATGGTATGCGCGTGCCCGTATATCATGAGAGGGGGAGGGCTTTGCGTGTCTGTATAGGAGGGCGGCGCAGGCCTGTATGCTATGGGACAGTATGTGTGCCTGTATGCTATGGCACTGTGCGCCTGCCCCTATGGTATGGGGACTGTATGTGTGTTTATCATATGGGGACTGCACGTGCTCGTATGGGATACTAAGTGTCTCTGTGGGACTGTGCTCATGCCCGCATTGTAAGGGAACTGTATGTGTATGTTATGGGCAATGTGCACCCTATGGGACTGTGTGGGTGTCCGTATGGTGTGGGGGCTGTACATTTGTTTAGTATGGGGATTTTATGTAGATATGTGTAGTATGGAGACCCTGTGTGACTGTATGATAAGTTAATTTTACGTAGGTATTTCTGAAGTATAGGGGTTACATATGTGTCTGTATGGTATGGGGAACTGTAGGATGGTAGGTCTGTCTCCGAGGTTTGAAGATGAGTATGTCTTGTTGCTTTTCGAATGTATGTAGGTATGTGTGCCTAGATGGTAGCGAAGGAACGGATGCTGTTACTATAATAAGGTGAATAGGGGTTCGGACACACTGGCGGCAGTGGGATGGGGGAGGGTGTTTGATTGTGATGGCTTATTGTAAATTATACAACTTGCATTGGTAATTGAAGGCATTTAAGAATCTAACACTCTGTATTATTATAGCACTCATGAGCCCATTGGGAAGATTATCACGGAGAGGATAATACTGTATTAACGTTGTAAAACGATAGTGGCTTAGTAAGGAAGACCATGATGGTGCTGGGATTGATAATATGATGAGAGTTATGGAAGTTGATCATTGCTGTAAATTTGCCATGTGTTGATTTGTAACTTAATAAAAAAAATAGATAAAAAAAAAAAAAATGTGTGCCTAGACGGTAGGGGGTTGTCTGTATTGTATTTAATAGTACCTATGTTACTATGGCATGGAAATTGTGTGTAGGTATGTGCAAACGTAGATATGTAGTATGGTATGGGAATCTAACTTCGTATGGTATGGAGCTTGTAGGTATGGCGTGTATGTAGGTATACCTGTGGTATACTGGAATGATATGCATGTCTCTGTTGAATGAGCATTGTATGTTGGTATGTGTTGCTTTGAAATGGTAAGTTGTCTGGATAATGTGACAGAGGCATGTAGTTATCATATGGGAATAATATGCATGTGTATGTATGTGTGGAGCTTGTTAAAGAGATCTATATATGTTGTGTCCTGTAAGTAGGTATCAATTAGTCGTGACTTCCTGGATCTACGTATGACATTTGAATTGTGTATTCGGTATTTATATGCGAGGTATGATTTGTATGGATAGCTTGTACTTATGTATGAGATGTGAGTTGTATGTTGTCGTACTTTGGTATTTGGGACCACGTAGAAGACAGGGCCCTACCCCTGTTTATTCATGTCTTAGCAAACCGCGATTGGTCAATGCGGTATTTACAAGCGCTTTGCATAACGTCCCATTGCTAAATGCACTATGTATACGTTATTATACATTGACTCCGTGGGTTCCATCTTGGAGCGGTGGCCATCTTGTCATTGCCCTCACATAGACAAACACATTATAAGCCTTTAGAATACATGTACTTTCTGCTTGACTTCTCCATGACCTGGGCAGCTGGTCTCCGCTGCCCCAGGTCAGTCCGGTCTCACGAGCTCCCCTTCCTCCGGCCACCTGTGATTAGCATCAGGGCTTGACACACCATAAAGTCCTTTCATCGCACACAAGCCTCCGGCTAATCACTTTCGCACCTGCTTGTTCCTGCTTTATGGCCTGTTTCTCAAAACAGGAGATGCTCATGTTTATTGGGGTCAGATGTGGGATCTGAGCCTTGCTCGGTAAATAATTGCGGGCTGGCTGAACTGAAATGTGAGATTGCAATCATGACTCTGCTTGTTCTTTGAAGTAAAATATGTGAATGACCAACTGCAAGAGAAGGGCGGTGTTGCCCAGAGCATAATATGCATTATAAAAGAGAACACTGGTTTTCGTTCTGGAGACTGCCTCATTCAGTTGCTAAGGCTTCTGTGCGACGTAGTCTCACTCATTTAATGTTTAATAAAGATGTCTTTTTCATATTTCAGCTTCTTCTGTCAGTTTCTTTGTTGCATTACCATGAGAGCGTCTTTTATAATACTACAGCAACAGGATAACCCGAAGTCATAGGGTGCTATCCCTGGCACCGCTGGGGTCCTAAAATCCCCGGTACTTCAATTGGCGCCCGACAGCGTGGCATCAATACAAGTGACTATCTGGAGGAGCGATCTTGTCAGAGGACAGAAATCTACTGGGAAGAACAGGACAGAAATCCACTAAGCAGGTACCGAGGTTCTGGGGGATTCTTTGTCTCTGCAGCCCAGTATATCTCTGATCTTTCTGACTTTGACTCTCCAAAAGATGTCACTCCCGATTAGAACCCTTTTGGCGTGAGTATTATAAAAGACGTATGGGCATGTAGAACTTGACAGTTAGAATTTGGATAACCTTTTGATTATTAAGAATAAGAATTAAGTATAAGTGGGTCGCTCCCAGTCCTTTGGTTCTTTGGGTCTTTAATTTGGTTATCGCAATTACCAAAGCCGAGGGGTTGGTTTCTTGGTTTCTGATTTGGTCATTGCAATTACCAAAACCGAGGGTCTCGCATATTTGCGAGTTTATTGGTAGAGATAAGCCCTTGAAGTTTGGAGCTAGATTAGTGAGCTATAAGATGCCTGATCTTAGCAAATTTGGAAATGTAGCTTTTGGTTTGTATAAGTTTGGATATGCGAATTGCAATTTGTGTAGGCAGGTAATGAGGAGATATTTCTCCATTTGGTTTTGATTATAATACTTGCGTTTTCCGCAATATTTTTGGCATGCCTGTTTGTAAGCTCACATGGAAAAATGTGTTGCTTTTTTGGAAGGTACCATAGTTAAAATCGGTTAGATTTAAAAACATATTTCTTCCTTGGTGATTTTGTATCCCCAGGGAATTAAAATATGACATAATATAAAACAAGGATCCTTCGTTCTGCGCAGTTTCACGAATGAAGATATGCACAACGATTTTGTGTGGTGTTCTGCTAGGCAGAGCTAGTGAATTGAGCGCATTCACTACTTCTTGGACATGCATCTGTCTGTGGGGCTGTTTATGCAGCCTTTTGGAACACTATTGAAAAGCGTTGCTTGTAAATATGACCTACAACCAGTATTTGCAAATGGTTTGTTTCAAGTATAGTCTGTGAGCTGTTCTTTCTTTCTGTCATGCGTATTGATTTGTAAGTCAACTGTGTGTTTAAATGTCTGTGGTTTTTTTATCATTAGTGCAACTTCTGTAAGTAAATTGCGACGGCGCTATTTATGAAAAATCGCTAAAGCGCGCTGTATTGTCTGTTTGACCCCTTTCTGTTTGTGTCTGAAATGAGCTCAATATGTGTTTGTGGGTCTTCTGATGTTTCCAGTCTGTTAAGTAAATTGTTGGTTAATTAATATCAAGTACAAACTTAGAAAAGGAATCCAGAAATTAACCATTTGATGTGCTAAAATAGCTATATGGTGCTCTTTAATTTATAGGATGAGCAATTGTGCACATATACAAAACTGCCGTTAAATGCTTAAAGGATAAAATTAGAAACACATTTGATAGATATAAATCAGGCCCCAAAAACGACATTATCTATTTTTGCAAAAGTAAATAAATTTACAGCATTTTCCTTAGATGCATTATATTAGATGTTCACAGGCAAACTTTTCAGCTGCAGTATATTTGATAGAAATGTTCATTCAGCCAGCACCTTCCCAGTTGAACACGGGTGAAATTTGGCAGAACCGTCTTTTTAAATGAAAGTGGCGCAAAGATGTGACGCGTTTCAAATTGGGCTTATGCGCTTAGGCTTGTGAGTTAAATGTGTCCAAAATGATAGGCAAGGGATGCAGCTTGTTTTTTATACATGGAATTATCACAAAAACGAATAATTGGGATTTTTTAAAAAAAAGAAAATTATTAATCATGGGAAAAATTATTTTAAAAAATAAGTGCTTTTCAAAATCGTTTTTTGATATTTATAAAGCTTAATACTCATACTATGACCTCCTAGCATTAAAATTTGATTTAAGTTGTGTTGCATCACTAAAATGACAAGCATTCGTGCGTACAATTTTCCCTTGGCGCAGGCGCAAACAAGCTCATTTTTATACAGTATAAGTTATTATTTCCAATGCCTGACTCATGGGTTATGTAATAGGCATTCTGGTAATGCATATTACGCAAGAAAATTGTAGGATATTCATTTTTTAATGCTTAAAATATCAAAGTCGAATTTGGGTAAAAAAGACTGTTTCAATTGCATTTTCTTTCATTCAGAGTGCTGTTTAAAGTGTCTCAGGCTTCAGTAAATGCATACGTTTAGGTTTTGATATATATTTACAGGTTGTGCCTTCTTATGATTCAATGAGTCAATGTGCCAGTACAAAGGCTTGTTTTAATATCAGGGTTGAAGGTTCTAACTTTAGCTGTGTCTGTCACAATACTACTGAACACGCTATGACAAACAAGACCTTGTTAAAAACTTGGGGAAATTAAATAAAATATGGTGTCGCAACCCGCAACTATTTGATGTTAATACAAAACGGCCTTAATGGAGTTAGCACCCACATAGAGAAAGAGAAATGGAGAAAGATGAGATTGCAGGTTCTAGCAGTAGGGGTGAAAATATTGTGATTACCTGGCGGGAGGCACTGAGTTTCATATGCTAATATAAAAGGGACTAACAGAGCTCGAATAAAGGCAAATGACTAAATGATGAAGAAAATATCAAAACTCATTGTGAATACAATTCACTTAAGGTTGATGAAATGTATACCATTGCATAGGATTACAAGCATTTATTCTAAAAACTGGTGTGTGTGTTATTAAGTCTTGTGAATTTTTCACAGTACATGTAGTTTAACAATCTGGGAATAGGGATAATTTTTTTAGCGCCTAAAAAGAAGAAATTATTTTTCAACATAGAGCGAATTATTGCAAGTCAGGAGGGATTAGGAAGGCCTTCTGGCTTTGACGAATTCAGAGTGTCAGAAGCTGGGGGTTGGGAGCTGCAGAGGCTGGCGCAGTCAGGCTGCTGAGATGCTATCTTTAGTGTAAACAATGAGTAGGCTGCCACGTTGACTTTTATGACCTTTTAAATTAGGGCCTTGCCTCTGTGGAATGCAGAATGACCTTGCTACACGGGCCTCTAAAGGTGGGGTTTCTGGTTTCTCCATAGCATCACTAAAACTAAAGAACTTAATTCCACCGGAAAAAGGGGTTTTCTTTGAAAGTCCAAACATCATGTTAAATGCTTTGCTGATACATTGGTGCTCTAAAAAAAAAGAAAATAGAATGATGCCTGCTATAGTTGCTCTTATTTAACAGAAAACGAAGTGTTGCATTAAGTCTTAGACAAAAAAACAAGATGCAGCCTTTTTCTAAAATTTCTTTAAGGCTACATGCCGACGTGAGAATGCATTGCCAATTAAGACTTCTTTTTCACAGTGGAAATTGTAGGTGCCAAATTACTATGGAGTGTCAGTGTAACGATTTTTTATTTCTAGAAATGTAAAACTTGAGTGGCTGGATGTTGAAGGGACTGACAAGAGGGTAACAGTTAAGTAATGCAATTTATTTTTGTGTATTTGGTTCTATCATGAATTGTTCTTGCTGGTCCTGTATGTTAGAAGAGAAACAGTAGAGTTATGTTTGACAGCAGATTTCCATTGCCTGGTGATCTACTGTCAAAAAGGAGGGTAAGTATTTTAAACCTGACAAATTAAACAGGCCCAAATATTGGGTTTTGGGCTGCAGTTTTACAGTGCATAAAGTACATGACATGGTGTTGTGTGTCACCGCTTTTTACATATGCTATTGTTTTGTCTATGCATTTTGTGCTTGATATACAGCAAGTATATCTGATGGCTTTGATGTTTTGTGCGTTTTTATTATTTTTTGCATGTTTTCGTTGTATGGGGATGGTCATGACGATGCCCATCGCTACGCAACAGTTGGTTGAACTTGTTCTGGTTACTAAATTCCACAGCTAATGATATTTTCATGCTGTGAACATGAGAGGCAGCACTTTACCAGTGCATGTCTAAATTGGCTATAATGATATTACAGAAAACTAAAAGAGATCTACAGGATCAAAGTGTGTCACCTGTCACCTGTGACCTGTCACGTTACTGCCCTTCCCTTAAAGGAACAGGCAGCCCTACATTTATGTATCCTTGATTGGACCTAAGGATGAAATTATAGATCTGTGACTCAAGGTGGCCTAATTTCTATATTACATGAGGTAATGGTGTCCTTTCTCCTAAGTAGCATATGGCCTTTGCTTCTTAAAAGGAAACTAGGTTTTCATTTTTCCCTGCAGAAGGAACTGGAACATTAGCTAAGATTACCGTATATGGTGTAGTCGCCAGCGGTAGAGTTAAAACGTATGTGACTTTGGCCTTTTGTGTATCACCCGTACTCTTGGTGATGTCACATGCCTGACTACCACCCAAGTAAATTCTTGTCCTTCCTATAGATTTTTATTTTTTATTGCTTTTGGTTCTTCCCTGCCCAATGTCGCATTATGCTTAGTGATTGGGGATTTTAGTTGTGTCCTAGTTCCAATTCCCTTTTTCCGTATTCCTTTCACCAGTCAGCCCATTTATTATTGTAGGTGTATTGTTCAGGTACATACTTCCAGACTGCAGTGATGCACCAGGAACCCCCATATTATGTACAATTCCCTTTTGCAGGACCAGACTGGTTTCCAAGAATTTTCCTTAGGCCTGCTGCAATGTTTTTCAGCCTGACTGTCAGGGTAGCGATAGCCTGGCTAACTGACTCAATATTATAGTAAGACAAGTTTTCCATACCAATAGGGGATATCTTGCGTTTACCCTTTTGAACATGACGAATTTTCAATGTCTATTTTTAATGTGGTTTTTACCCTTTTTGTTCCTGCTGCTTTAATTTTTGGTGGGATCAGATGTGTTCTAATCATGCAAATATCAGGACCCTCTAGTTCTTGTCTTTTGTTTTCATATCTGACTATTAGCCTGTGTATTGCCTAGTGCACCTGATATGAAAGGTTTCTACATGCCTATGATAATCTGTACCATGTGATTTCTCTATTGAAATGTCCTAGATAAGGAATTTAGAAACACTTATATGTAATCATTCAGAAAAAAAATGTGTGTTTGCCCTATTAGACAATGCCACCATATGTGAAGACATCCATTTTAGATAGAATTCTCGTGTAGTTATCTACCTTTAGATGATGAAGGCCCTCACACGGAAACCCAATTGAAAAGCTTAGAGGCACTGTTTTGCCTACTGCCCTTTTTTATTTGTATTGCTTCCTAAGAAAGACAGTGTATTCTGGACCAAAATTGTCCCATGGCGTGTGGCCACTCCTTTGAAGGACCGCAGGCCACCTGTTTACAGTCCCCTTGTTATACAACGAACTGGTTAAAGCATCACGCTTGCTTCGTCATAAGGCGTTCAACATCAGAAAAGATGGAGGAGCTGGTTTTGCCACAGAACCGGAATTTCAGTACACAAGAGCGCCTGTCATGTGCTGGTAACCTCTGACAGTGTGCAGTCCCTTGAGCCCCTTGGCCTGAGTTTTTGGCCACACATACCCCCTCTGTTCCTTTGCTTCAATGGAAGTGCAGTGCACCGGCGGATCCAAGATTGACAGAAGGCACTACATTCCAGTGCCCATGAAAGAGCAGCCTGAGCGTCCTCTGACACCGAATGATGAGTGTTGGATCCTGAGAATGGTCCCGGGTCTGCACAAGATGATCTGTGCCCATGACCAATGAAGAGCATATTATTTGTAGTGTCTGCAGCAGAGGAAAGACACAGGTGCACTGCCTTGAAACATTGAGACCGTGAGCTGTGAGTGTTTGCCAGGAGGGCACTCCAACTGAGCAGTACTTTCTTTTTTTTCATGAAAGGCTTGAATGAAGAGGCCCATGCAAAAGAAAACAACAGAAGAAGATTTGATGGACAATAGAAGCCTGCCAGAGAGGCTTTTTGAACGGACTCTGGGCATAGGTGGTTTCACGAGAGGTTTCCGTGTGATTGTATAGACTAGGTGTTAGAAGACTGTTTGTTTTGCTGGCATTGTCTAGTATAAGCAGAATAAAATCCATTTTCTGTGGAAAGGTGCCCCCTTTTCACCTCAGAGCATTGATGAGGGTCACCACTGTTTCCCCTGAACATAAAAATTATGGTTTCATTTGTAATAGTGGTTACTACTTTCTCCCGTTGTCTCTTGTTTCCTAGTGTTTTTTTAAACATGACGTTGTCATTTATGGGTGGGATTGTTTTTCTCTACCCAATTGACTTCTGCACCCGCTTCTCAACCTATGTCTTTTCCCACTACTGTTTCTTTGCACTCTTTTTCACCCTTTTCCTGAACATGAGCAGGTTAAAAGATCAGAATTCGTAAGCAATTCTTCTATACAGCTTCTGCATCGACACTAGTTAGTAGTAAACATCACTAATTGTTGGGGGTGTGATCTTATGCCACCTAGATAGAGGTATTCCTTATTTTGTCCTGCCATATGTGGCCTTTGTGCTACTACATGTGTCCCGTGAGAGTCGCTAAGTAATAGGATGATGCTACAGCAACATCTCCATGACTTCATGTCTGTAGACCTGGACTAAGATCAGTATGAGTATAGTGATTGCCTATGTAAGGGCAAAAGGAGGGTCTGTCGTACTTTGGTATTTGGGACCACGTAGAAGACAGGGCCCTACCCCTGTTTATTCATGTCTTAGCAAACCGCGATTGGTCAATGCGGTATTTACAAGCGCTTTGCATAACGTCCCATTGCTAAATGCACTATGTATACGTTATTATACATTGACTCCGTGGGTTCCATCTTGGAGCGGTGGCCATCTTGTCATTGCCCTCACATAGACAAACACATTATAAGCCTTTAGAATACATGTACTTTCTGCTTGACTTCTCCATGACCTGGGCAGCTGGTCTCCGCTGCCCCAGGTCAGTCCGGTCTCACGAGCTCCCCTTCCTCCGGCCACCTGTGATTAGCATCAGGGCTTGACACACCATAAAGTCCTTTCATCGCACACAAGCCTCCGGCTAATCACTTTCGCACCTGCTTGTTCCTGCTTTATGGCCTGTTTCTCAAAACAGGAGATGCTCATGTTTATTGGGGTCAGATGTGGGATCTGAGCCTTGCTCTGTAAATAATTGCGGGCTGGCTGAACTGAAATGTGAGATTGCAATCATGACTCTGCTTGTTCTTTGAAGTAAAATATGTGAATGACCAACTGCAAGAGAAGGGCGGTGTTGCCCAGAGCATAATATGCATTATAAAAGAGAACACTGGTTTTCGTTCTGGAGACTGCCTCATTCAGTTGCTAAGGCTTCTGTGCGACGTAGTCTCACTCATTTAATGTTTAATAAAGATGTCTTTTTCATATTTCAGCTTCTTCTGTCAGTTTCTTTGTTGCATTACCATGAGAGCGTCTTTTATAATACTACAGCAACAGGATAACCCGAAGTCATAGGGTGCTATCCCTGGCACCGCTGGGGTCCTAAAATCCCCGGTACTTCAATGTACATCATAATGTGTGTGTACAGTATGTATTTATGTTTGAAATTTGAATGGCATGTAGACGAACAAGCAAGCGCAGATTTTTTAAACCTTCTTTTTAGATGGGAGACTCCGTGTATTTTAACCAGAGCGCCCCTCCCCCCCACACACACAAACGTTTTTACAGGGACACCCTATCACCAACAGCATGCAGCACTGACACTGAACCAACAGCATGCAGCGCTTCCACTGAACCAACAGCACGCAGCGCTGCCACAAAACCAACAACACAACACAGCACTGCCACAGAAGCAACATGCATGTAGCGCTGCCACAGAACTAACAGCACACAGTGCTGCCACTGAAACAACATGCACACAGCACTGCCACGGAAGAAATAACACTGCTATGGAGTCAGCAATACACAGCACTTGCACTGAGCCAACAGGACGCGTCGCTGCCACAGAGTCAGCAGCACACAGACACAGCACTGCCATTCAGTCAGTAATACACTTTTTTTGGAAGAACCAATAAAGATCTCTGTGAAAAAGAACTATTATTTCAAACACTGCACAGCGCTACAAGTAAATCTAAAACCGGGAACTTCACTACACACCACATACACTCCATAACACATGGATAAAAGACATTGTCATTTACAACGCCATTTACAACGCCAATAGCTCCAACTTAAGCAAATGCAAGACCGATTGGATTTCCAATGCCCAGCAAGCCTTCCTTGGCGGCGCGCGGACCTTGCAGACATCGTACCTATGCTTTTTTTTTTTTAAGTGTCCGCAAACACCGCCGGTTGCAGCAGCGTGGAGCTATGGGGGCCGGGCGATTCTTTTAAAGACCATTCACTTGTTAATGCGGCTTTGTTGTATTTCACCTCTTCTTAGCACCCCTGCATCTCCCCTCTGATTGAGTGGAGATGCAGGAGCGCTAAGAAGAGGTTGAAATACAACAAAGCCTCATTAACAAGTGAATGGTCTTTTAAGGACCTGTGAAGTACTCGGGTGCAGCTGTGTGTGTGCCCAGGAAGCAGACTCAGCCCGGGGGGACACATGCGGGGTGAGGTGACAGAGGGTGACGAGGACAGCAGGGTGTGAGAGCAGCGGGTGAGGTGACGGAGGGCAGCAGGGAGTGAGAGCAGCAGGTGAGGTGACAGAGGTAGACAGACAGAGGGAGACAGATGGGGACAGAGAGAGGGAGATGGAGGGAGGGAGACAGAGGGAGGGAGAAAGAGACAGACAGAGGGAGGGAGACAGAGAGAGGGGGACAGAGAGAGAGGGAGACAGAGAAAGGGAGACAGAGAGAGGGAGGGAGACAGAGAGAGAGGTAGACCGAAGGAGGGAGACCGAGGGAGGGAGACAGACAGAGGGAGGGAGACAGACAGAGGGAGACAGACAGAGGGAGACAGACAGAGGGAGGGAGACAGATAGAGGGAGACAGACAGAGGGAGGGAGAGAGATAGAGGGAGACGGAGGGAGGCAGACCGAGGGAGACAGAGACAGACGGAGTGAGACAGAGGGAGGGAGACAGACAGAGACAGGCAGAGGGAGGGAGATAGAGGGAGGGATAGGGGGGAGACAGAGAGAGGGAGGGAGACAGAGAGAGAGAGGGAGGGAGACAGAGAGAGAGAGAGACAAGCAGAGTGAGTGAGACAGAGGGAGACAGAGAGAGAGGGAGGGAGAGAGGGAGAGAGAGAGTGATAGAGAGAGGGAGGGAGACGGGGAGAGAGAGGGAGGGAGAGATAGAGAGAGGGAGGGAGGGAGAGAGAGATAGAGATAGAGAGAGGGAGGAGGGTGACTGACAGAGGGAGGGAGACAGACAGAGGGAGCCAAAGGGAGACAGAGGGAGGGAGACAGAGGGAGAGAGAGGGAGGGAGACAGAGAGAGGGAGACAGACAGAGGGAGGGAGACAGACAGCGGGAGACAGAGGGAGGAGGGTGGAAGACAGAGGGAGGGAGACAGAGACAGACAGAGGGAGGGAGACAGAGACAGACAGAGGGAGACAGAGGGAGGGAGAGAGAGGGAGGGATACAGAGAGAGGGAGACAGAGAGAGAGAGAGAGAGAGAGGGAGACAGAGAGAGGGAGGGAGACAGAGAGAAAGAGAGACAAGCAGACTGAGTGAGACAGAGGGAGAGAGAGAGAGGGAGGGAGAGAGGGAGAGAGAGAGAGTGATAGAGAGAGGGAGGGAGAGATAGAGAGAGGGAGAGATAGAGAGAGGGAGGGAGGGAGACAGAGCGAGAGAGAGGGAGGGAGACAGAGAGAGGGAGACAGACAGAGGGAGACAAAGGGAGACAGAGGGAAGGAGACAGAGGGAGAGAGAGGGAGGGAGACAGAGAGAGGGAGACAGACAGAGGGAGGAAGACAGACAGCGGGTGACAGAGGGAGGAGGGTGGGAGACAGAGAGAGGGAGACAGAGACAGACAGAGGGAGGGAGACAGAGGGAGAGAGAGGGAGACAGACAGAGGGAGGGGGGCAGACAGCGGGAGACAGAGGGAGGAGGGTGGGAGACAGAGGGAGGGAGACAGAGACAGACAGAGGGAGGGAGACAGAGACAGACAGAGGGAGACAGAGGGAGAGAGAGGGAGGGATACAGAGAGAGGGAGACAGAGAGAGAGAGGGAGACAGAGAGAGGGAGGGAGGCCGAGAGAAAGAGAGAGAGGGAGACAAGCAGACTGAGTGAGACAGAGGGAGACAGAGAGAGGGAGGGAGAGAGGGAGAGAGAGAGTGATAGAGAGAGGGAGGGAGGGATAGAGAGAGGGAGGGAGAGATAGAGAGAGGGAGGGAGGGAGACAGAGCGAGAGAGCATAGGTTTTTTTTTGCTCTAGCCCCGCCCCACTTCCCCCGCCCCCACCAGTGCGACCCTCGGCCATAAACCACACTGTAAATTTGGCCCCCGAGAGAAAGTTTGTGAGTACCCATGCTTTACATGCATAGCCCCTACCTTTCAGTATAGCAGAAACCACAATCGATAGAGTCACAAAGTGCCTGGAGGTCAGCTCGCGGTGAGCGAAACTGGAAAACGTTAAGTCCCCAGTCCCAGGTTTACTCATTTCCTCATTTATTAACTCTTTCAGTCACAGTGAATCGTTCACCCATTCTCTGAAATGGTCACCGTCAGCCACTCTATTCACGGAATCCCTTTCAGCCGCGCACCATTTATTCAGCCATTCAACTTTTTCGGTAACACACACACACACAGTCACCCTAGACTATTAACACATACCTTCACTCACCCACATTTACTCACTGGGTGTCAGTCACATGTTGTCTCAGCCAGTTATACCCCCACCGGTCTTCTTTATTTGATACTGTGTTATATATATATATTCGTGATGTGAATGGATTTTAAAGTTTATAGCTTGTTCATATGTTTTGATTGCATCTTATTGTAAGGCTTACTCTGTGTTGTGTGTGCTATAGTCACTGGGTCTGAAGCTGACCTTAGGCACACGGAAACAAACTAATGCACATACATGTGCGTGCACACAGGCAACATACATAGGGGCAGATTTATAAGCCCCGTGCGCCACTTTTGCGCCGCCGTTGCGTCACTTTTGTGACGCAGCTGCGGCGCAAAGCAAGCGCCAGGCTGCGGGGTATTTACAACGTGACGCATCTGGGAGATGCGTCACGTTGTAAAGCCCTGCGCCAGAAGTAGGCGTTCCTGCGCAGGGGGGGGTGTTCCGTCGCAGGAACGCCTCCTAAAAGTGGCTGAGTGAAATCTACAAGATTTCACTCAGTCACTTTTGAGCCCATGCTGCGTCAAAACCCTGCGCCTGCTTGAAGCAGGCGTAAGGATTGACGCAGCATTGTAATGATAGGGCACCCCAGAGCCTTGCTGGAGCTGCGTCGCGCTTGCGACACAACTCCAGCAATGCGCCGCCTTTACGGCACAGATGCGTCACGCATCTGCCCATTTTTGCCCCATGGTGCGCCGCATTTACAATGCGGCGCATCCATGGTGGCGGAGCCGTGACGCACAATAACTGGTGCATCCCTGCTGATATGCAGGGATGCGCCAGTTATTGTAAATCTGCCCCATAATATTTATGCACGCATGCATACATGAAATATATACACATATTTATATATATTATATAGGCTCTAACACACATCATACATAGGTACATCCAGAAGCACACACACCTATAGACATGTCTCAGATATGCACACTCACAAGATAAACAAATACACGACTGACATCCCCCCAACCCCGAAGTTATTCCACTAGGCACAGATAGATACAGACGTTCTGTTAAAATATTAGATTTCGTTTTTGATCTAGAGAGAGGTCCACCTGCTTTCCTAAAGCCCGGGTCTCTCTTCGGAGACACAGACCAGCGCTGGGCGTTAGAAGTTTGTAGGTGTTAATTAATGTAGGGCTGCTACCACCTAACAACATGAGGGTGCTGTGCAGCATGAAGGGCACACGTGAGGCAGGCTAAGGTGCATCATCTCGGGGAGGTGCTGGGCTACCCTCCGCACTTGGTTACGGAGACTGAAGTCACCCACAGACCACATGGGTGCAAGCTCTCCGCAACATGAGTCCACATGCATGACTCACGCTCCCAAGCCACCCCACCCACAGTGCCTGTCCCATGCGTCTCATCCCACCTCATCCTTTAAGTGTACCCCTAAACCCACATCTTTCCATACGAGTGCCCCAGCTTCTCACACTCACAACCCCAGTGCGTTTTATATAGACGCGGTCAAGCTCGGATCAATCTCTCAGGCGCGTAGGAGTAATTTACAGAGAACTTTTGCATTGCAGCAGGAGCATCTGAAGCACAGGGGGATGTTTCTAGAACAGCGTGGTGCAAGAGTTCGGTTGTTATCCAGTTTATTTATTAACACTACAAATCATGACCCTTTTCAAAGCACTATGAGGAAGACAAAGGACATTAAGTGTTATGCTATTTAACTGTATATTCCATACTTCAGCCATTGCTATAGCTCCAGAGTGCCCTCAAATTCTGACATCAGTTAATCCTCCCCTAATATCCATCCGCTACTCAAATTATATTTCACATACTATTTCCCAACCTCGATCCTCCCGTTGTTTGTATCTCCCCCCACCCAAAACAAACAAAAAAACTATAGCAACCATTAGAACAAGCAGAAAAAAGTTGCCAGCATTCCCCAAAAAATAAATATAAATAAACACTAAACATTTTTTATATTAATTCTTTTTCTAATAAGGTTGTTCAGTTATGCTTATAACACTTTGTTGTCATAACTTTGCAATATGCTGCACACAAGTCACACTAGTTGACAACATAGCACATTAGCAAGGCCAATAGTTCTAGCTAAAAACGTATAATGTCCCAAAGGCGAGACCTCTTGGCTTTGCCAATGCTTGTTACTTTTTTGGTTCCCAGTTTCCTTCAGCGTGGCAAAGCTGTGAGGTTTATGGCACAGAGAAAACTAGTGGTAGAACAAGTAAACAGCGGAGTCACAAAGAAGGAGTCTTCTACCCTCAGGAACAGACACGTATAGAAGAAGAGAGCCAGTCACAGACCACTAGCGTTACAGCCCTCCAGGCTCTAGGGTCGTCTTCTTACAGTGCCAAATAGGCAGCAGCAGCAAGATAGAACTGACTCTTCACAACATCTCTTGTAGGGTGCTCATTGTAACGGTGTGTCACTATGTGAACCCTTGCTGTTTTTTAATCCTGTCTGATTGCTGTATTCTTTTCTTGCCTTCTGAGAATGTTATGGATGTGTAGATGGTGTGTCCTTCTGACGTCAGAGATATCCATGCACAGTTCATCTGCTTGAACAATGGGGCCAGACAAATGCCAAATCTCAAAGAAATCCTTATTTCTGACATTTACTTGATAAACCATCTCCGTGCAATTAAATTACATATTGATTGCTTTCTTATGTTATGAACTCATAACTCTGCTATAGCTTGTGTACCCAGTATCACCCTGTGTTCCTGCTGTACCAACGATAACACTCAGAGGACAGTGCATTCCTAAAGGCGAAGCCATCTTGTGCTGTGTTTCTCTTTCACTTTAGCCCTATTTCCCCCCTGGTAGGTGACAACCTTTAGTGGATTCAACCTAGTATTCCAGACTTCCAGCTTCCCATAGTCTAGATTGGAGGACTAGCTGCGGAATCTTCACCTCTTACAAACGTCGTGACAGATTGTGCAACCCAACACAAATCATGTCGATACCCAATGTTAAACCTCTCCAGGCAATGGAGCCACCCATTTTGGAAATTCATCTTGAGGTTACACTAGCGGGAAAGTCCATTTTGTTACATAAAATCTCAGAGTTAGCATCACCGAGAGAAAATCGATCTCCATCCACATGTACCATGGTATTCTTGTTTTTACTACATATCGTGGGTTGTCACAGCATAAATTCCTTTATTCGGAAGGGCAAATATGCTTTTGGCTCTTTATCTGCTGCCTATCACTGTCTTTTCCAAATTGCAGCATTGATTGCATCATACAGACAGCTTTTGAAAGAACTGTAAATTAATAGCTTGACCAAAATCCTTCTCTAATGATGCAAAACACATAAGGTTGTAAACACTGCTTTCTTGTCAGGGATGTAGCTGCTCTCAAAAGAAAATTCACTATACATAGTTGTATCTTAACCACATGGTAGAATTCCATGCCGAAAATGGGCAAAATCATTGCAATGTAGGGATTCAAATGGCAAAGAAATTGCTTGGAATAACAATGACCTCAATTCAAGTGCTGTGGTAAGTCTGAAATAATGTGCAAATTGTGTTTGTGCCTTAATGAACACTTATGGGGAGATTTATAACGTTGTCACACAGCACAGCAACCAAATGTGCTGCCCTGCGTTGTGTGAGAGGAAGAGAGCGGGGCAGTGGCTTATCTAATAGGATCTAACGCTCCTGCTCTCTTCCCTAACACTGGTGCACAATCAGACTGTCTAGCGCCATACACTTTTATACTATAGTGCAAAGGTGACTGCATGGTGTCTAGCATATTTTGTACTGGAAGTCTATCCTTCCAGTACAACATTCTATGCCTAGACAAGCCTTAAAACATTCCTACTTTAGATGTGTGCTGTATATTGCAGAACACATGCAAAGGCTTAAAAGTTTGGTGAAAATAAACGTATTATTTTATTTCCAGTCTCAAAGAGGCGTTATTTTTTGGTGCAAAGCCTTGTCTATAAATGTTAGCAGATAGGTCTTAGCATCAAAACCCATGGGTGGTTGTATCAGAATGCCCATGTACCAACCATGGTGCACCCCCTTGATGGAAAACAGTGCAGAGCAGTGCTGGCGCTACTATGCATTACTTTAGGGCTACTTTCCAGCACAAATAGTTTAGCACCAGAAAATCATTTCCAAATACACATTATGAACTGATTTGTGCCATGTTTGTGACACAAAGCCGGCGCAAAATGTTTGTAAATGTGCCCGAGTTCACAACACAATTTTTGTGCATTTTGCTACTATGCCCAAATTTTTACACAAGCAGTTTCCTCCAAACCGTAACTGGATGAAATTGTATGGGCTAAACAAGTATGCAAGTATAGTAATAGACAAAAATTAAGATTTGAAAAAAGTGAAACTGGGACCTATTGCAGAGGTCTTTGCTGGTCCGTTCTTTATAGCTTTGGAGCAGAACAGCTGTGGAAGGAATCCAATAAATTCATAATGTTCTCTCTTACACGTTTTGGACTTTTCTTAGTTCTAAGGATGAATCCTCAAACTAAGTTTATGATTAAACTCAGAGGCTATAATAGTACAATATTTTGTGTTGAGCCAACACCGTGGTGCCAATGTTCCGATTCTGATGTGTTCAGGGGACAGTGTTTTGACTTAAACTTTCAAGAGTCTAGGAGGCCCTCAGCTGATCCTCCCAAGAGACCTCTGGTATTGTCTAGAGAAGTGTATGTCCTCTAATCCTGAGGAACTTAGTAAAACAAGTTTAATGCTCTGATCCTAGGGCTCCCAGGCATAGACGTCATTTAGGGGTCATCGGGGATTGCAGCCGCCACCCCTGGCTTGCCTCTTGCGACCCCTAGCACTGTTTTTGTGACCCTTGGCCTCACAGGGCGCAAAAGTAGTACCAAGCATGGAAGATAAAAAAGTGTTCTAATGAACACTGTTTATTTTCTGCAGATCCCGCTGTGAGATTACACTTTAAGTGGAATGGACACTCTTTATAATATAAAATAAAGGTAAGCAAATTAAAAAATACACATTTTTAAAAATGTGTTGCCACAGTCCATTATTGTGAATATGTGAAAAAATATGTTTGAGGAGAACCGTCACTTCTGTGCTCCACAAGTGAGATAGTTCTTTCCAAGCGATGATGTCAAAACATATTAACAATAAAAGGAGTAAATCAAGCCAACGCCATACTCCATATGCAATTGGTATTAGTACTAATAGGCTTGACCGCTATTTTTTTTTAAATCACTTTTTTTGAGCATCTGCCTCTGATTTAGCTCTATATTTTCTCTTTGAGTTACACACCAGGCTTCAGTGATGTCAAGTATTATGATTTCACCAGGATAAATGTCTTGTGGCATAATTTCTTGGCATTCAGGGTCAAATGTCATATGATGTCACTTCCTGTGATGTCACTGAGAGAGAAAAGAGTGCCTTAAGCCACTTTCGCTACCACTGGCATTTTGGCATCTCGACGTCCGCGCTCCCAGGCTTGAGTGTGCCTGTATCAATATGGTGAAGGAGATCTGCCCAGTTGTCCAAGGGACAGAATCAGAGAAGGGCCTCTTTAGCTCTAGCAATTATCTTAGGCCAGCAGGAACCGAGGGAAGCAAGAACAGATCTTCTGGAATTTGCCAGAAAGATGCTTTATCTATAATCTGTTAGTTTTCCCCACTGCTGAAGGAGCAATTTCCGGAAGAAATCCCATGGGCCTTAAACTGTTAAGGAATTAAATATCAGGGGCAGACAGTGGCAGAAGAGCGCTCCCACGCATCCAATTCACCTAATTATTGCAAGGAGCAGAAGAGAGGAAAAAAACATTGTTTTCATTTAATGTAACAGTAAAACCTGCTTTTAGAATGCATCACAGATTTAAAACATGAATAATATGTCTTATGATACGTTCTAATAGCGCATGGTTTAGGACAGCAGTTCTGACATCGTGTTTCTTATTTGTATTAATAAAGAAATTAATGAACAACGCAGACAAACGTCTTCCACCTTGTTTGTACGCTGTGGGTACACAGCGCGTGACAAGTTGCAGCCTGATCAGGGCATGCCTATTTACCTTGCGAGCAAACATGTCATGTAGCTTTCCCAAGCCCTGCGTGTTCTTTCCCATATTTGATTTTAAAAGCGTCCCTGGTCAGATCCTTCAGTGTTCTGGCCCGAATATTTGACTATTTTAAAAATATGAAATTATTTTATTTAGAAAAATAACAGCAGACGGGAATTTGCAAATGCAGAGGCCAAGTTTTGCTGTCTGTCCTCTTGAAGGTCACATATGCCACATTCATCGTGGGAAGCGATTAATATTTCTGTAACTGGACAATTTCTTGTCCTATTCTACAGGCCACGGTCATGAAGAAGTATTGCCAATTATTATGTATTGAAATAAACTCATGCGAGACTTTCTTTTTTTAACGAGGGGAAGAGCTTTGGTCCTCATAATATTGAGGGCAATAAAAAAAGATAGTATCTAGAGGGGTGTGTGTCACTGCTGAGACAAGAACGGTTCGCACAGTAAAGCAAGACATTATTCATGGCATAATACCCCTATCTCAGAGAGTGAGCTGCAATATAACCACCCCAGCGCTTCATTACGGTACTGGTGCACGGCTTCTGTTTGCGCCAGTGCATACCCTTGGTGGGTGCAACCAATTCCGACCGGCCCATGCACCACATTAAAACAAACGTGCTTTCCTTGAGGCATTTATCCTGAACCCGCAAGCTACCAACTCCCCTGAAACAGCACACGCCAGCCCTCGCTTTAACGACTGCTCCATGTTTCTGTGCTCCTAGCCTGCAACCTTCGAGAAGAATCCAGAAGTGCCCCCGGATGGTGGATGTAGTGAAACACTGCAGCCAACTTGTAAAGGCCTTCGAGGCCCACCCCTCACAGGCTGGCATTCAGAATGTCTCTGCACAGACTTCAGTCAGCTATAGACTGTCAGGGTCCCCTGAGTTTGCCTCTGGAGAGAGTGCGAAAGCCTCCAAAAGGTTACCCTCCATGACACTTCTAAAAGGGTACCGTGGGGGATGCGCTACCTCTTGAACCACATATTGAGTTGGTCCGAGTTAACATGTAGTAATGCATCCTTGCCGAAGGCCATGTGTAGTTGTGACACAGTAAAGGAACCAAAGGTGTTTTTTCCCCTCAGTCTTCATGAGTTATTATCTTGAAATGTTGTGAAGCGTCCTCCGTTGCAGTTACCTCCATGTTCTTCTGTCCTTCCTTTCTACCTTTACCCCTCCAGTCTGACTAGAAGGTCTTTTGTCGGCCCCATAGTAATGTCTTGTGTTTCAGGTGGGGGGGAGGGGGGTTAATGTGCTCTTTTGACATGTCTTGCTTCCGCTCTTTAGCTTTCTGGTGATATCAATGTATATTCCTTGCCTAGAGAATATCCCAAACGTGTCTTTCATATGACAGTGTGCACTTGCTCCACTTCTGGCAAACTACTGATTAATCTATCAGCCTTTTCTCCAAAGTGGGATTCCTAACAGTGGCGTACCACAAAATGCCCCCCCCCCTCAGCCCCGGCAGAATGTGGTGAGTGTCCTATATGTTACAGATATTCATTGGCCTTTGTGTGAATAGGAGACCCCCTGGAGTGCTGGGGAGCTTCTCTGCGCTGCCGGGGCTGTAGGGGCCTGTGTTACGCCCCCCTGGTCCCCAAGCTTGGAGTATCAGTCAGCACTGAGGACCCTAACCCTGTAGTTCACCCAATCGCCCCCTGATTTCCAAGCTTGGAGTATCAGTCAGCACTGCGTACCCTAACCCTGTAGGTCACCCAATCGCCCCCTGATTCCCAAGCTTGGAGTATCAGTCAGCACTGAGGACCCTAATCCTGTAGTTCATCCAATCGCCCCCCTGATTCTCAAGCTTGGAGTATCAGTCAGCACTGCGTACCCTAACCCTGTAGTTCACCCAATCGCCCCCTTGATTCCCAAGCTTGGAGTATCATTCAGCACTGAGGACCCTAACCCTGTAGTTCACCCAATCGCCCCCCTGATTCCCAAGCTTGGAGTATCAGTCAGCACTGCGTACCCTAACCCTGTAGTTCACCCAATCGCCCCCTTGATTCCCAAGCTTGGAGTATCATTCAGCACTGAGGACCCTAACCCTGTAGTTCACCCAATCGCCCCCCTGATTCCCAAGCTTGGAGTATCAGTCAGCACTGAGGACCCTAACCCTGTAGTTCATCCAATCGCCCCCCTGATTCTCAAGCTTGGAGTATCAGTCAGCACTGCGTACCCTAACCCTGTAGTTCACCCAATCGCCCCCTTGATTCCCAAGCTTGGAGTATCAGTCAGCACTGCGGACCGTAACCCTGTAGTTCACCCAATCTCCCCCTGATTCCCAAGCTTGGAGTAGCAGTCAGCACTGAGGACCCTAACCCTGTAGTTCACCCAAGCGCCCCCCTGATTCCCAAGCTTGGAGTATCAGTCAGCACTGCAGACCCTAACTCTGTAGTTCACCCGATCGCCCCCTTGATTCCCAAGCTTGGAGTATCAGTCAGCACTGCGGACCGTAACCCTGTAGTTCACCCAATCTCCCCCTGATTCCCAAGCTTGGAGTAGCAGTCAGCACTGAGGACCCTAACCCTGTAGTTCACCCAAGCGCCCCCCTGATTCCCAAGCTTGGAGTATCAGTCAGCACTGCAGACCCTAACTCTGTAGTTCACCCAATCGCCCCTGATTCCCAAGTTTGGAGTATCAGGTAGTTCACCCAATCACCCCCCTGATTCCCAAGCTTGGAGTATCAGGTAGTTCACCCAATTGCCCCCCTGATTCCCAAGCTTGGAGTATCAGTCAGCCCTGCGGACCCTAATCCTGTAGTTCACCCGATTGCCCCCTGATTCCCAAGCTTGGAGTATCAGTCAGCACTGCGTACCCTAACCCTGTAGTTCACCCGATCGCCCCCCTGATTCCCAAGCTTGGAGTATCAGTCAGCACTGCGTACCCTAACCCTGTAGTTCACCCGATCGCCCCCCTGATTCCCAAGCTTGGAGTATCAGTCAGCACTGCGGACCCTAACCCTGTAGTTCCTGATCAATGCTGCAATTCATTTCGCTTTCATTTGGTCCTTGTTTAATCCTTTTTCACTTCGTGCTACATATTCGTGCTGAGGTACCCCACTATAATTAATTTGTTTTGAACCACTCCAAGCACGGTGATTTTTAGTACACCATTGTTTTACACATTATGTACAGTACGAAGAGATTGTTTTTATATTGTTTACATTCTTTATTATTTTGCCTTATTTCAACAGGTCACAGACCTAAGGACGTGGTATGTAGATTTCACCTCACCACGTAATGTAGACAGTGCTTTTTGATCCTGATGAATTGCCCAGATCCTCCAGACATACACAGCATGAAACATGTTGATCTCCTAGAGTAGAGCTACACGTCTAGACACTTTACTTCTAGTACCTAGCCACTCTACACCATTTTAATAGGGTAGTTTACCTTCTGAATAAAGCATTAATTAGGACTAACTGACCCTTTTTACTTCACTCCCTGCTACTTCTACTTACACTAGGCCCCTCACCCCCATACACCTATCGGTAGGAACAAAAGATCCCCAATAAAGAGCCCCGGTTTCGGGAGCCCATCAAGGATTGCAGCGCCGACTTGACGAGGGGCATTGCTCAAATGATGAAGCGTGACACCTAGCTTGCTGGGTGTGTGAGAGCTCTAGTTCCACCAAGGGAATTTCCCTGGTCTTCCCTTGGTTACCTCTTGGTAACCAGCGGTTGGTTGAGTCCCAACTTCCACCGCCTTCCTTATCTCTTCCCTCCTGTACACGAGGAACTTTGTACCCTTTTCGGTGAATGACTCATCCCCAATCATGTTCCTTTCAGACTATACTAATTTAATTCTGAAACAAAGAAATTCCCTTGGCTAGGTAAAAAAGAACCTGAGTGAGATGCAACTGTAATGCAAGAGTCTATTCCCGGCATGCTCGATTATTGTACACAACTCCAACGGGAGACAGCATTTACAACGCAGTCATCACATCGCTGTTCCTTTACAACACGGTCACTACAACGACCGTGTTGTTAGAACACAATGACTTTACAACGCAAGTCATTAGATCGACTTGCTGTAGGGGCGCTCTAACATACGGAATAGTATAATTTCCTATTCCAACACTTTCCCTACTGTTCTGTAGGCTGCAGTTGGAATAGTAAATTATACTATTCCTAAGTCCAGCACGCCACCTACAGCAAGTCGATCTAATGACTTGCGTTGTACAGGAAAGCGATGTGATAGCATGCGTAGTAACATGCTATATTCAACACCAGCACCTACATTTTCAATACTACCAAAGCTGCATGAGACTTAGAGGAATGGAAAAAACATAGTCAAACAGTTGTAATTTTAATAGGCCATATTGCTGGGGACACCTTGGAGGTGGTACCGCGAGACAAGAAAAAGAAGTAGAGCAAGAAAGTCCTCCCACCCTGGTGGAGATTCTTCAATAGGAGGAGTCTAGGGGATGATGTCGAAGACAGTAACTTGACCTTTGAACGTCTGCAAGACCAGTGAAACACTTGAGATAACAAGCTATTGAGAAGATGTGACAGCCTCCTGCTAGGATGAAATCCATGGTCACATATTGATACACCAATAACTGACCGGCAACAATTTGCTTTTAAAATACAGATACTGTTATAGTCCAATTTAATCACACTTAAATTCTCTTTCGGCAAGGGACTGATTAAACACTACTCATTAATCATGGGGAATGTGAGGGGGCAAAATCTTTCTTACATTGGGGTAATAGGTAGTTAGAAATCCTCAGTATGGAACAGTGGGATTTAGGGGAATTGGGCAAGTTAAGGTTTGTTAACCGGTTCTTCTTTGGTTACTTTGTTTAGTGGTAGATGCACACAATACATGTTGGGGTCAGATTGCTTGGGACATAATGTAGGTAGTGGAGCATCTACTTCTCCCCCTCATTTAGATACAACATCATATAAAGACAGAATACTAGACAAATTGCTAATAGGGCAAATATAAAAATAAATGACCACTTAAAGATCTTGACAAGGACATTCAGTGGCCTGGGAGCTACGATCAGGAGATATGTGGTGTCCCAATGCTTCAAAATGAAAAACATGGACCTGTTCCTCTTTTTTGAGACACAGTACATGTATTCGTATAGAGGGGAATATATGTCACTCTAGGTCATGTTGGAATTAGTGAGTATTTCCATGAGGTGGCCATACTAGGCAAAAATAACCTCCTTTTACAGTCCTCAAGACCTGAGTGGATCAAAGAGAAAATTATACTGGGGGCTTTGGGACCAGGGACAGGAGAACACAACATATTTAACATATACACTCCAACGCACTTAAACAAAAGCACAATAGATGAGTCAAAGGTTTTTAAAACTTTATTTGACCAACCTTGGTGAGTTCTGTTGCATAGCGGGGGCTGGGGGGTGGGGGGGTGGACGAGCCCTACAGAAAAAAAGACATCTGTGTGCAGTACAATCAGCTTCTGTTGTTGCATTACAGACTCTACTTCCAGTGTAGAGATAACTAAAACAAGAAAAACAAACCATCCGCCCTTGAAATGTATTTGCGTCTGTGTCATTACTCTTCAACCCTTCCCTTGTCCCAGTCCTTACATCTCGAGGTGTGTCAGATCTCCCACATACACTACACAATCTTTTAAAGGCAACTTTGATCCCACTTTAGAAGGTTCTTGGGCTTTCCACTTAGCATGTTTAACCTCCAAGGCCCCTCCAGTCTGTCTGCTAAAGAAATCATGTCCTGGTTTCCAGAAAAGAAAGTATGGGCTCTAACAGAACCATGGCCTCGTCTGATTCTCTATGCATGTCTCCTTTTCCAATATGCGCCTGGTTCCTGGCATGCCTTTTCAGAGAACCATTAAAAGTGATCATTGTGGGGGGCGTGGCCAAGATGGCGACCTGAACAGATGTGGAGCTCGGAGGCTCCCCGCCGCACCCCCTCGCCCTGGGTTATTCTGTCCCTGCAGCCCCCCCTAACTTGGCTGTAACCCTCATACCACGGTCCAGGCGCGCGCCTGCCGGCTGTCTCTGGTTACTGGGGGCTGGAATCCGCCTTGGGCAGCAGACCAGAAGAGCCGTGGTCCCTCGCCCTGGGTTATTGTATCCCTGCTGTTCCCCTGAATTGGCAGTAACCCTCATGCCAGGGTCCAGGAACATGGCGACTCTCCGCAGGGTGGACTGAGGTGCCTCAACGAAGGCGGAGTTTGTGGCTCGGGGCCAATGCTGGGAGGAGGCGAGCGCGGCCCCCCTGCTTGCCTTGTGACTGCTGGTAGCGGTGCTGGGTGGCCAGCGCGAGGATTGAGGCCGTACGCCCGCCGGCTGTCTCTGGTTGCCGGGGGCTGGAATCCGCATTGGGCAGCAGAACTTCCCTCAATACAGAGCGAGGGAGCCCCCCTCTATGGTGCGGCTGCCCCGGGCTGTGGAATGCCTGGGGTGACCCTTGTTTACTGACTTGCGGGGGCGGCGGCGCCTGTGGCTTTCCTGGCGGAAGTTTCAACCCCCTGCCTACATCTGAGGGGTGTGTTTGGGAGTTCGGAGGGGGCCTACACCCATCAACTTCACCCGGGGTTTTCTTGCGGAGCGGTTCGGTGCTCCGATGTGATCGCAGTGGGGGTGCTGGCTCTCGGTGTGCCTTCTGGGGCCTAGTGAAGCGGCCCGGAGTCTTGGATCCACAAGCAACCTCCCCTCATTGAAGCACGAGGACTGGAGTTGGCCGGCCTAGCGTTGGGAGAGGGCGGCCGGCCACAGCTCGGACCCCGGGGTGCGACTTCCGGACCTGGGAGCGAGGGGGAGAGCGCGGAGTGGAGGAGCGGTGGCGTTGGCGCCCACTGGGATGGGGATCACGTTCTCCCATTCCCTATTGCAGCTTGGGGGTCGCTTTGGTGAGGACTGCACCGCATCTTCCAGAGTCCGAGGGTGGACCCCACGTTAGGCTTTATTACTACGCCTCCCGAGCAGCCACTTTGTCGTCCCATCAGACGTGTCATCATGGCCAGCGTGAAGAAAAAGGGAGATCGCTCCATGAGAGATATGCTCGCGAAGGGGTCAGCAGCTGGGGATAGGGGGAGCTCCACCCCCCCTCCCCGATGCAGTCCACCCGGCGGGAGGAAGGCGAGGTCCCTATCACCAGGGCATTTCTTGAGTCTCTTTTTAACACCCTACGGGAGGACTTTCAGACACTTAAGCAGGTGGTGATGGGGGAGTTGCGTGAAATCCGTCATGATGTAGATGAGCTGGGAGAGCGTGTAGCAGCTATAGAGAATGAAAAGCACTCTACATCGGCCCACACTGAGGACCTTGAAAATAGATCCCACCGCAACAACATCTGCATGAGGGGGTTTCCTTTACAAGCGGAAGGGGCAAACGTGACTGAATACCTCCAGGGCCTCTTTCGGGACATTCTGGGGGCAGGCCAGGACTTTGAGGTTCGCATCGATCACGCCCACAGGGTGGGCCTGGGACGGAAGGCACCAGCTCCTCCAGCAGACATCTTGGCTTTCTTGCCGGACTTTCCCTTGAAGGAGCGCATTTTAAAGGAGGCTCGCCTAAAACAACCACTTACGTATCAGGGGCACGCCATAGCACTATACCAAGACTTGGCCTCCATCACTCTTCAGAAGCGGAGGGCCTTCAGGGACGCGACCACCGTCCTGAAAGCCAATGGAGTGTCCTACTCGTGGGACCATCCCTTCCGCTTAATCTTCCGGTGGAATGGTAAGCTGCACCAACTCCGCTCGTTTCAGGAGGTATCCGATTTACTTGGCCTTGCTCCACGTAGCCCCAATTCTTCGCCTAAACAGTCACAGCGCTCTTCCAGTGAAGGCTGGCAGCGAAAGGGACGTCGTCGATCACCAGTGACGGCAGTGAAGCCGGACCCCGCCACGATGACCCTCGAACGGGCCTCGGCCCTGGCGGCAGTCACAAGGGACACTTCTAGGCCGGACTCTCCGTAACCTTATCATGGGGGGCCTTCCTTAGCATCACACTTTGACACCCGTGAGGGGGGGTGGCGGGCGGGGAGCCCGGGTCGCCCAGACGCCATGATCACCCAGCTCTTCATTTTCCACTGGTCTTTGGCTTGTGCTGCGGACACTGGACAATTTTTGATGTTTGGAACTGTTTCAGGGGGGATTGAGGGAGGGGGGTAGGGAAGAGACAGGAGTTTTGGAGGGGTGGGGTGCTGGTGGTCGTGGGGGGGTCTGAGGGAGGGGGAGGGGGTAGGGAAGGGAGGGGAGTTTGGGGGGCGAGGGGGTGTACCGGTGTGCGGCCAGGCACAGGCACTGGAAGCAGAGGGCACCCTGGAATGTGCACCCCCTTATCGCGGTGTCACTGAGTCGATGCTTCATAAGCACCACTTGTTGTTAGTCAGCTGATATACAATCCTTGTGGCTCGATGTCTCCCTTGGCAACTCAGGTTCTTACTCTTAATCTGAAGGGGTGAAACAACCCCATCAAGAGACGGGCAGTTCTGAGCTACCTAGAGAACTCTGGGGCTTCGATTTGTCTGTTGTAGGAAACACACCTACTTCCCAAAGACTGGCATCGAATGCGTTCCCGAGCATTTCCCCACCAGTTCTACTCATCTATGCCGGACAAGAAAGGGGGGGTGGCCATATTGTTGGCGCAATATTTTCAGGGCGGGGTTGGGGACAAATTAGCGGAGGTGAAGGGGAGGCTATTGGCTTACAGGTTCTGGGTGGGGGGTTCCCCCATTATTGTCAGCTCCCTCTATGCTCCCAACGCTGGACAAGAGTCGTTTCTCATTGATTCCCTGTCTGACATCCTTCGGCACCACGACCGACAAATTTTAATCGGGGGAGACCTCAATCTCGTCATGGACCCTGGGAGGGATCGATCGGGTGCCCGCCAGGGATGTGCAGGAGCTATCTCGACCACAGGGCGGAATTGGCTGCGGAGTAGGGGTATGATAGATCTTTGGTGTGCGGCCCATCCCCATAACACTCCTTTTATTCCCACGTACACCACACGTATTCCCGGCTGGATCACTTTCTAGGGTCTTCCGACCTCAACGCACTGGTCCAGACCATTGACATAGTCCCTGCGGCTCTTTCTGACCATGCCGCCGTGACCGTCACGCTTGACCTTCGCCCTTTACATCGCCCAGCGGGGAGGTGTCGTCTTCGAGAATCCCTACTACAGCGCCCCGACGTTGTTCAGCAGGTACATCAACGCATCACGGACTATTTGAAGACTAATGACCTCCCTGACGTCTCTTTGACAGCATTATGGGGGACCCTTAAAGCGGTGGTGATAGGGGAATTAATAGCAGGGAGAAGAGAGAAGAGCTGACGGCCAAGGTAGCGGAACTCGAACGAGTTCATAGTCGTGCTGGGGCCTCGAGAATGTGGCGGCATCTGAAATCGGCCAGGGCTCAGCTGGCCAGCCTGGACCTAGCCTGGACCTAGATAGGGCGGAGTACGCCGCCCTAAGACTTAAACACTCCTACTATATCGGGGTGATAAGACGGGGAAGCTCCTGGCGAGTAAACTTCGAGCCAGGGCTCAACGCTCCAAAATAGTGGCCCTCAGCACTTCTTCCGGTGAGCGGGTGGAGGACGATGAGCGGATTGCGGAAGCCCTTCGGGAGTTTTACGCCACTTTGTATAGTAGGGATCCTACGGTCGACAGTTCGGGAGAGGCCTATCTTAGCCAGGCAGCGGTCACAGCCCTAAATGCGTCTGGTGCAGCGGCACTGGACGCTCCCATTCGTGTGGAGGAGGTGGTGGGTGCGATATCCCGCCTCAAGCCTCTAAAGTCTCCGGAACCAGATGGGTGCTCGGCGGGTTTTTATAATGCCTTCTGTCAGCCCCTGGCACCGATTCTAACTCGCTTGTTCAACTCCTTCGAGGGACCGGGCTCCATCCCTGCAGATATGCTGGAAGCCGAGGTGATGGTCATCCCCAAGCCTGGGAAGGATCCCACTCAGTGCGCAGCTTATCGTCCAATCTCTCTTCTCAATCTTGACCTAAAGCTCTTCACGGGTGTCTTGGCTGCCAGACTAGGCCCACGCTTATCGGGTATTATCGAGCCTGATCAATCGGGGTTTATACCCAACAGGCAAAGTAGCGACAACACCAAACGCTTGATGCATTTAATAGACAAGGCCCACTTTATGGACCTGGACGCTGTCCTGCTTTCAGTCGACGCCGAGAAAGCGTTTGACAGGGTTGAGTGGGGCTTTCTGGATAAGACGTTGGCCCATTTTGGCATTGGCACACGTTTTAAGGCCTGGGTCGCGAGCTGCTACGATCAACCCACGGCGACTATTCGGGTCAATGGGGTCCGCTCCCGGCCGTTTGACATCCGGAGGGGCACAAGACAGGGGTGTCCTCTTTCACCCCTGCTCTTTGCGTTATATATTGAACCCCTGGCGCAAAGGATTAGGGACCACCCCGACATCTCTGGGATCCCCTTTGGGGGGAAATGGCACGCGGTTAATTTATACGCAGACGATATGTTGGCGACTCTTGATACTCCCAGCCGCTCTGTCCCAGTGTTCCTACAGGCGCTGACGGACTTTGGTGAAGTTTCGGGCTTTCAGATTAATGTTGGGAAGTCCATGTTGCTGCTGCTAGGCCTTAATGTGACTGCTACTGAGAACATAGTGGTAGGACGTGGGGAATTGCGATCTCAATCTGAAATCCCCTACTTGGGGATAACCTTGACCCCATCCACCAACCAAACTATTACCCGGAATTACTCCGCCCTCCACTCTCAGATTACTTGCGATCTTCGCAAATGGCAGTCTCACCCCCTATGGCAGCTCGGCTGGGTTGCAGCGGTTAAAATGTCTATCTTGCCTAAAATACTTTACATATTTCAGACGATACCAGTGGGGCCCCTATGCGGCACATCCAAGCTTTGCACCTTGAGCTACTCTGTTTCATCTGGGCGGGGAAGCACCCGCGGGTCCGTAGAGACATTGCCTACCGTTCTCCGGCTGAAGGAGTGTTGGGGATCCCTCACTTACTGACGTATTTTAGGGCGGCGCAACTACGCTATCTTGTGGAATGGAGTAGACCTGAGTCAGAGAAGAGATGGCTGTTTCAGGACAGAGCTATGGCAGGTCTCTCCTTGTGGAAGATACCCTTTCTGAACCCTGCAGACAGACCAAGGTACCTCAATCGATCTCCCATTATGCGCTCCGTGGTGCGGACGTGTTATGTGGTGGTGACCCAGCGGCGGCTTATGACCTTCACCTCGCCGTTGACGCCACTGTTCGATAACACGGCCGTCCCCCCGGTACTTGACCCGAGGGCATTCCCGGAATGGCGGGAGTCGGCCTGTAGGTCTGCAGGGCACCTCTTTGACGTTGATGGATTCCTTCCCTACGCAGAGTTGACTCACTGGCACGGCATTCAGCGCCCCAAAAGATTCCAATATTTCCAACTGCGCCATTGGCTACTTCATCCGGACACGCGCCCGTTGGTGAATAGACACCTTACGACCCATGAGAAATGGCTGTTATCGAAGCACTCCGACCGCCATTTGATTTCTGAACTATATCTTATGTTGCGACTGCCGGCCTCTACGGAGCGTTCGGCTGGGCAGCGACGGTGAGAGGTGGAGTTAGGTAGAAGCCTTTCATTGAGGGAGTGGCAACAGATCTACTACAGAGCGAATCATACCGCTAGGAACACGGCCAGCCGAGAAGCAGCGGTTAAGGTTGCCCTGTACTGGCACCTGACTCTGGCCCGACTTCATAAGATCAACCCAGATCGAAGCCCTACCTGTTGGAGGGGCTGTGATGAGGAGGGCACATTGTGACATATCCTTTGGGACTCTAGGGAGGTGACCGGGTTCTGGAAAACAGTCCTTGACGATATAGACACTTACTTTGACACTGAAAATCCCCACCTACCTGCTCATACTCTGCTAGGGTTACCTAATCAACTCACCTTCCCGTTGAAGTCCATTCGGGGAAAACAAATGGGGCTAGCAATGGGCACAGCGGTACATCACATCCTATCACTTTGGGGCACACACACTCATCCGACGCACACCGGGTGGCTACACAAACTGTGGTACATTATTGGGATGGAACACATACACGCTACCCTGACTCACTCATCGGACTCCTTCTGCACTATCTGGTGCCCCATCCTGGCTCTGCTGCCGCACAAATTTAATGAAGTCACATGCCCCAAATACCTCCGCTTACTCCGACTCACTGACGACTCACATTCTCCGGCTACAGACTAGGGGGTACTTTGTCTTTTCATTCATAGGGAATGGTAGCACACCGGTACCGGGGAGGGAGGGGGTTGTTGGGGGGAGTTGGGTTAGGGAGGGGGGGGAGGGGGAAATCGCGGGTGAATTTCGTTGCGGTGTTGGAATAGCCTCGGCCCCCTCAATGTATGTTGTGGTAGCCGGGACCTGTAGGCATATGGTTTGTTGGGTCACGAATGGGCAAGGTTGAGCTTGTTTCAATGTCAATTTGCCTACTTAAACTCATTAAATAAAGTTATTCAAAAAAAAATAAAGTGATCATTGTAGTTCCATTCTGGACTCAAATGGGCTGGCTTCAACTGTTGACTCTAATTACTTTTGGTCCCGAATTGATTCTTTCAATTGGGTCTAGTATATAGAAGATACCTCAGTTATTCCTGCTTGATTCTTCCAATTGAGTCCAGTATATTGAAGAACTCTGTTATTCCTGCTATGTATTGATCCAGCGCAAATCTGGAAATGGGGAATAACATTTACCGATACCCTCCCTGCGTCGCAGACCCGACGTCACACTAACTCATTTACACACGCAGTCATTGGTGGGGCCCATAACCCCAACATTCACACGTCTCTCTCACTAAGTCTGCACACAGGAGGGGTGAGTAATTCAAGCGCTGGACATGTGGGGGGAAATACCTTAAACCCTATAAGGAGAGAAACATTATTTTACAATATATACATTGACATCCTTCGCCTACAGATGCCTAATCTCAAACATCAAGGCACTCCTCCCACTTGGTCGAATAGACCAATTTAGTTGGATTGGTTGATGATGATTTAGAACCAGCTAAAACACATTTTAAGATTCAGAATCCTTATCTTACTTAATGAAAAACCACAAATTCATTAATTCTTATTAATCAATGATGGTTTATCTAAATTTATCATAAGAATTTATATTTGCATTTGTCTTGTCAAAATTTCAGAATTTCTTGATCAATTCAGGTAAATCCGAAAAGCAGGCCAAAGCTCAAAGTTCTCTGCTCAGCACGCTACAGTACCAAATTTATCAAAGGACCAGAAGCCGTGCAAGCATCTATCATAGCCAGTAGAATTTTGGAAAAGTTCGCAGTCATCAAACAATCGAGCAGCATCTAGATCATCAGGTAGGAGTCACAACGAACGTAGCATCCGCTGCTGCTGCTGTAGGTAGGGTTGGAACCACGAACGCAACGAACACCGCCAACTACAACGACCATGCCATCTTTTCCCTATTCCACTAAGCTTTTATAAGAAAACAAAACATAGAAGATACAAATTTAAACTTTAGAGCGGTCGTGATTGGCTGGTTGAGATCGTACGACCCCTGTCCCAGGATTTTCAGTACAGTTTGAGGGGTGAGGTCACCGGTTAAAGAAGTATCGGCTTGTTCCGGTTTACTGTAAGGATGATTGTTCCCCTTTCTTGGCGAAAGTCCAATGTGCCATCCTTGACCAGGGACAGTCTGTGCAGAGGTCACTGCGAGGATTAGGAAATTTCTTGTGCATGCACAGCTCACTCCGCGCCACATGAGAAAATGGCCACTTCGTTGTGTGGTGACAGCAGCCATCTTTGATTTAGGCCCAAACGCCAACTTAAGCGCAACAAACACAAAAGAATAATTAATTCATGGAATTGGTGATCCTAGGTGCCGATTCCGATCCTGTAAAACCCGGGTACGAACCGTCGTACGGAGCGTTTTCTCCGTCCGACTCGTACCCGGGAAAACCACCTTACAAACCCGCAAGTACGATTCGTACAGAAATACCATTTCCGTACGAATCGTACAAAACACCGACCGGCTAAAATATACCCACAATTCCGATCCGGACACCGCGTACGTGACGTCCGGACGGAGCCAGGTAGCGTTTTACGAACCAGCAAATACAATTCGTGCCTACGTCACTCTGCACGTAGCCTTTTTTACGGGAGCCAAAAACTGCCGTGAAATTGAGGAGGACACGAGGAAGGAGCACCTGTACGCGACGGACAGCCATGGACCCCATCCTACGTGTCATCCCGGCCCTCATAGCCTACGACCTGGTGCACAGGACCCAACGCAGACGCCGCAGAAGGTCAGAACAACACCCAGGGGCAAAGGTGGGGGGCAGGGGCAGGAAACATAACCCCCACCCAAGGATAAATGTATACATGCCCTGTACATACCGTACCTCCAGGGACTGGTCACTCGGGGGGAAGGCCTGTCCACCAAGGCCTGCCTCCCGCCACAACGGAAGTGGACGTGGATGCGTCCCGTCACCACAACAATTGTGGTACACACCGTACCCACGCCTTAAGAGCGTGGGTACGGGTCGTACCCCTACGTCACCAAAACAATGGTGGTACGGCCCGTACCCAGGCCTGAAGAGCGTGGGTACAGGCCGTACCACCATTGTTGGGGTGAGGTAGGGGTAGGCGTGGTACGGCCCGTTCCCACGCTCTTCAGGCCTGGGTACGGGCCGTACCCCAAATGTTGGGGTGCCGTAGGGGTACAGCCCGTACCCAGGCCTGAAGAGCGTGGGTACGGGCCGTACCACCATTGTTGGGGTGAAGTTGGGGTAGGCGTGGTACGCCCCGTCCCCATGCTCTTAAGGCCTGGGTACGGGCCATACCCCTACGTCCCCCCAACAATGGTGGTACGGCCCGTACCCAGGCCTGAAGAGCGTGGGTACGGGCCGTACCACCATTGTTGGGGTGACGTAGGGGTAGGCGTGGTACAGCCCGCACCCACACTCTTCAGGCCTGGGTACGGGCCGTACCCCAAATGTTGGGGTGACATAGGGGTACGGCCCGTACCCAGGCCTGAAGAGTGTGGGTACGGGCCGTACCACCATTGTTGGGGTGACGTAGGGTTAGGCATGGTACGCCCCGTCCCCACGCTCTTAAGGCATGGGTACCGGCCTTACCCCTACGTCACCCCAACAATGGTGGTACGGCCCGGACCCAGGCCTGAAGAGCGTGGGTACGGGCAGTACCACCATTGTTGGGGTGACGTAGGGGTAGGCGTGGTACTGCCCGTACCCACGCTCTTCAGGCCTGGGTACGGGCCGCACCACCATTGTTGGGGTGACATAGGGGTACGGCCCCCCACTGCATGACACACCACATGTGGGTGTGATGACAAATTACACATGCATACCCACCCCTGGCGGTGGCAGCACAATACACACACTGAGATCATGCAACAAGACCCTACTAAACTAAGAGAGCCTAAGGGAACACACACTGTCACACACATTCCAGGACTGATAGGAATGTACAGGTGCTGGGGCAGCCAACAAGTTGTTGCCTCCCATGGAAGGAAAATGGTGGAGTACCCACAGATACAATGCCCACAATTGTCAGTCAGGTGCCCAAATACCCTGTAGAACAAGTAACACATGTGTGCTAGGCTGGGAGTACACACATGCATAGTGCGGAAAAGGGACCATGTCCACATGAAGCCATGGCAACATACTCCATACACAAGTACAGTGACTACCAAGGATGGCACAGACGATGCAGGCGGAGACATTGCTCAGCAGACATGGCCAAAGTTGAAGGGATCCCTCACACACCAAGGAAATGTAGACACAGGTCAGCACAACAATTGGGAAACACCCTGCAGGGAAGATGTCAGGTGCCACAGAGGAATGAACACTCCTTGGGACAATGTCACCATAGAGTAAGAGCTTACATGACCAAAGATGATTTGCAGAGACCTTGTGATGGCACGCAGATACCAGGGTCCACCCCATGACCAGCACACTACAACATTTTCCAGACACCTAACACATTATCACCACCCCAACTCATGGAGCAGCAGCACCAAGAGCAACACCAGAAAAACATTAGTGTGCAATGAAAAACAAAATGCTTTATTCAGCATAAAAATCATATTTGAATTGAAATGTACACTATATACAAGGCCCAGAGGCCAGTCCATATGCGAACTCGTGGGGGGGGACACATTGGGACGCGTCTCCCCTAGCTTGCCTGCACAGTTCAGAGTTCCTTTTCATCCACGGGGGGGGGCATCATGTGGGGGGGAAGGACCAGGCACTGCAGGGACAGGAGGGGCAAGGGTAGGTGTTGTGGGTGCAGGGACGGACGACTCCACCACAGGGGGAGGGGCAGCGCCAAAGGTGGTGGTTAGGATGGCGCTGCACACGGTCGCAAGGTCTTCCAGCGTCTCCCTGCACCCAAAGGAACCACAGGCCCCAAGGAGGGGGGGGGGGTCGGAGGGATGGGTTGCAGCGCTACTGTGGGAGGGTGTGGACAGGGGGGGGGACTCAACTTCCCTGCCCGGGGACTTCCTCGACCGATTGTGGGGTGGTGTCACACTGGGGCTGAGGGGCTGACTGGCCATGAAGGACTCTTTGTCTGACTGTTGGGCAGGGGAGCTAAGGGGAGTGGTTTTGGAGGAAGTGGGTTGTGAGGACTGCGGACTCCCACTGTGGCTGCGTGTCTGCCGTTTCCCCCCGACCCAGTGGGTGTGCCTACTTCACCCTGTGTGTGCGTGATAATAGGTGTGCGCTTGGCCTTCCCTGTTGGTGTGCTGCCTGTGTCTGGTGGGGTGCATGCATGGGGATGTCTGGGTGTGCTTGGGACAGGCATGGGAGTGGGAAGTGTGGATTGTGCAGGGGTAGGGGGGCGGAGCGCTGCAGGAGACCCACTGCTGCCATCAGTGACGAGTCCATGGACCTCAGCAACATCCGTTGGTCAGACATCGCTGCTGACATGCCCTCTATGTACGACACCATCTGTGTCAGCAGTCTGGTGTGGCCATGGAGGACATTAAGCTGCGATGTCTGACCAACCTGCAACTGCCGCAGGATGTCCACAGACTTGGCATTGACGGCAGCAGGGGAGACAGGGGCAGGGGGTGCGGTGCCTGGCACGAAGGAGACATGGGGTCGCCTAGCACGGACAGAAGGGACCCGAGCAAGTGGGAGGGCGGTGATGGGAATGGAGGGGGCGTCGAGAGATGTACTGCTGCTTTCAGCTGTGGGAGCAGCCTCCGCCCCCTCTGGGAGCTCAGCCTCGGACCCGTCAGCGTCATAGTCGGTGTTGGGACTGGACAGGTCCTCCGCCTGACTCCCCTCGCCCTCCGTGCCACTTTCTGCGCCAGACTCCCCAGCACTGGTGGCACCGGTGCTGGATCCCTCCTCCACGTCCGTGCCGGTGTCTCCCTCGGTGTCCCCCGATGATGCTGTGGGCAAGGTGAAGAGACAGGAAATAATCAGACACCTGTATACATATGACACATGAGTCCAAGCTACATAGGTCACAGTGCATAGCATGAAAAGCATCATGAGTAACATCTACAAAACTAAGCACATATGTAGGCCCTGCACTACACAGTTGGTTGACCCACCATGCCACTTTACAATGGAGAGCATGACACAACAGCAAAGAACTTGATATCGAATTATACAGAGAAGCTAGTGTCTGTGGACAGTCGAGCACAGCATCTGGACCACACACCAATGCCAACAAGCATTGGCATAGCCAATAGGTCTCGCCTTTGGGACCTTATAAGTGTTTAGTTATCCAGCACAATATCCTTGGTGCAACAACATCAACTGTTGCATGGCTAAACACTTATAAGGTCCCAGAGGCGAGACCTATTGGCTATGCCAATGCTTGTGTTTTAATGCTTCAGATACAAACTCCTATGATGTCGTGGCCTGACGTCATTCTTTCCTGGATACTATGGACTAAACATTTAAGACTTTCAATTAATATCACGCACAGCCGTGCCATGTGCCACGCATTTCAGTACTTGTGCCCACAGCTCCAAAATGAAATTCATTTGTCATGCAATTATAAGGCCTATGTGCCATAACAGCTTTATTACCAGCACAAGCAGAGCCTGAAGGCGATTAGGGGAGAGGTTTTCATGCACACACCTGTGATGTGGTGAAATTACATGGATGTGCTTCTTCCTGCAAACCGTTGACTGGCAATGCGGCATAAGTGCTGTTAACTGCCTATCCTGCTGCATAATTGATGAATGTCCACGTGTAGTTTAACCCATAGAACCCCATTACGGCATCAACACACCAAGAAACACGTGAAAGTCTCATTGAGGGTACGTGCTGCCAACACTGCTGGTTGGACACTGCATGGAGACCAGTTGGACTGCCACCAAGATTCCAAGCCACCCTAGACTACCTCCCCTAGTAACCAAAACCCTTCCTCACAGTGCACAAAAACAAGACGCACCCGGGTGTTCTGTGCCACAATAAACCGTGGCATTTATCAAACAAGTAGAAGTGACTTCAGCAACAAAAGTTGACGAAATTCCGCACGAAAATTAAAAGCCAAGTTTGGCCAAAATATTCTTGTTCAAAAGCAGTAACGTTCTTGGTCAGTGCAGTGGTTTATTCTTTGTTTCATTTTTTTAGACGAGTAAAGAATACTAAATGTTTCTATGTCTGAAGCATTCTTTTTGCAGATTCATAATATTATTGGGCCAAATGAGTTATGTTTGAGACTAAATGAACTCAAATAAATACTTGAAATCTGTAATTTTGTCTAATGGGAGTTTACTGTTGTCATGTGATGTTGGCAGCCACTGATGAGGGAGAAGGGATGCAAGAAAGGGGGACAGCAAGTGGGGAGGAGAGTGGTGACACAGGAGAGAGGAAAAAGGATAGGCATTGTGGGGCAAACGAGATGGGGAGAGAAGAGAGGGAGGAACAGATGAGAGAGGCCCGAGAAAGATTCCAGCGAGGGCAAAGGGAGGGGACAGAAAATGAGAAGAATGCAATTCAAGAAGCTAGAAAAACAAGAGCTGCAAGACAAGCGTGGCCCGCGTCTGCAAAAGTTAAAGTCCATCTACAGCGTTTACCTTACGGGATCGAGCAGCGGCGGGCGTGATAATTGCAAACAGATGGCGCCGCTGCTCGCTCCCGCAAGGTAAACGCCACACATGTACGAGGGCTCACTGGAAACAGTGCAGTACATGCACAAGTTTCCAAAAAAGTACGGAGTGATTCCAAAAGGTCACTCCAAAGTAACTCTTGCGTGCAGCGTAGGCAAGACCTAAAAATGATCCAGGGTCAGGGGAAAACAATCAATTGAATAACAAGCAGAGAATTGAGATATACAAGATTGCCAAGCAATGGCCTGACCCAAAATCGAGGCTATGTATCGTAATGTACACAACAGGCCTTCGACAATATCAGAAAACATAACCGGCCTCTGAACTAGACACCAGCAGAACAGCATGCAACCTCACCTCCCCATGCAATAACTCCCCCTGATGTTCTTTTCTGAAGCATCTGCTTACTCTCAGCCTGTAATCTGAGGTAGAAATACAAACATATAGAATAGTTCCTAAAATTGCCAGTATATTCACTTATTATACCCTAAGTTTTAAATAAAAAATAAAAAAAAACTCGGGGGACAAGTAACTGTTATTTTCTGCAATGTAGATTTGGTCCGTCCCAAGTCATACAAGTGTCAGTAAACGTATAATAAGAATAATAATAAAGAAAAGATAAGAAAAAAAGGGGGAGATACTTTTCAACAAGGTATTTTAACAGAGTGTTCACTATATTTTCCCTTCAGTCCTCTCGATAGTCAGTAAGGGGTTAAGTAAAATCAGAACAACTCCAATAGATGTGCATTAGGAAAAGGAGAAAGCCGGTCATAAAACGCAGACTTCACCTAAGAACTGTGAAGCTACCCTAAACAAATGACAACCAATCTATATCCCGAGTCAGTCAGATTTTAAAGCACAGAACCACCATATAAAACAATCTTTAAAATAAAAACTAGCATATGGTCAGCCAGTCATACACAAAAACATAAAAGTGGAAACGTGCCAACTAAAATATTCAACTAGGAAGATACTGTAGGAACGACAACAAATGGCCTGTAAATAATCCCGAGATGGCAACAAGAGAAAACTCCAAGGCTACTGTAGTCGATTTTCCAGTGTTGAATTCTATGTAGTCCTGCAAGTTGCTCATGCATTCCCTTGGAGTCAGGCAGGGAAAGCAGAGCCACACCAAAGTATCAAATTCATTGAGGAGTCCATCCTTTTCTGTAATAAGAGCTACTTATGTTCAGTGAAAATCCACCCATGCTACTAATATTAGAGATGTAATAGTAATCACATTAGACCAGGTTACATTAGTGGCCACAACATGCAAGATTGCAAGCAGTGATCACCCCGGTGCATCAGGCCTGGTTGGCAGCAGGAATGAAACAAATGCTTTGTCAATGTGGAATGCCTCTACGTGGGCAACACAGAACAGCCATAGGTGCAATGTCCCTAGCACCGAGCAAGTTAATAATATTAATAATAATAATAATAATAATAATAAGTGCTCGCCAACACAGTTTGATTTTTACCACTCAAATGTCAGCTCTAAATATATAATGGGAATTCAACCATTTCCCCCCAAATATCAACTTACTGAAAATACACACATTTTCATCTCTAATACACGTTTTTCAGTAGTAGTATGCATATATTAATTCAACAAAGCAAAAGCTTCTAATTTAGTTCACAAGGCAGCACACAGGAGAGCTACTTACAGGTAGCTGGTGGGCTACCACTAGCCACTTGCTGGAGAAGCCTGCATTAGCCATTCATGAGAAATAATGGCAAAAGGAGGGGCCTGTTGTAAAAAGGCCAATCAAAACAATTCAGGGGGAAAACGTGGCATTTAAAAAACATAGTAGATTAACACACACATAAAAAAATTATATATATATATATATACATACACACACACACACACACATACACACACATATATATACACACACATACATATATTAGCTTTGAAGGGACTTAACACTAATTTAAATGCGAGCTTTTGAGCATGGGATAAATGTTTTCATTTGACCTAATTAGAGTAATCCTCTTATCAGCCCGATTGCGATGAGAAACTGTTTGAGGGCCGTCCTTCATCGAGCAGCACCACAGTCAGTGTGGTGGAAAGAATGAAGCTAAAAATGAAGGGGATCATATATAAAAGAGGCAAGAAATATATATCTCTACAAAACGGATAACCAGATGTTAGGAGCAGTGGTGATGCACTGGAATGCCTGGGTGCACGATTGGGTTGAACAATGGTTATACAGAGGACTTTTCTGATATAATTACAAACTAGTGGTCCCGGTGTATCCATTAAAATACAATTACATTTGAGAGACACCGAGATAAAAGGGGAGTGTTTCAAAGGGTCCTCAATATATTTACAGACTCCTTATCAGAAGGGAACGCTAGGGAAACAGGTTCTGGAGATAGTTCTTCCCAATATTTCGAGACATATGGTTAAAGCTCGTTGGCTGGCCCCTTTAACTGCAGCTCATTGGCTCTTGTAACCCAGATATGTAAATACCTAGCACGAGTTATTCCTTTAAACAACTGAATGCACGCCAGTTAATTTTATTTATTTATTAGGACAGCGTTACATTGGCCTGCAAATACACCCAGCGGACCTTGAAATCACTGCATGCGATAAGTTGTTTTTTTTCCAGGTGTGTTTAGAGTGCACGTTATGCCGATAATAATCGAGACAGTCGGGTTTAAACGTGTACTGTCATATCACTATGCATAACGGCTCACTGTTTACTATGTGTACTAGCAGGTAACACACTAAAACAAGCATCGGCCGCGCGGCCCTAAAAGTAACGGCCGCGCGGCCGCGAAAGCGAAAGTAATAGCGATCGCGATTAAAGCGAAGGTGATCGCGATCGCTAGGACGGGACGCGCTGTGTGGCAAGCACGCGAGTGGTGCGCACGCAGAAGTGATTGGCGGCTGCGCGCGTGCACTCAAGCTTTAGGCCACAGGCAGCACTTTAAAAATCCCAAATACAAAATGTCGCTGCGAGCCAGCGCAAGGACTGGGGCTCAGCGAGACCTAAAAATGGATGAGCCGGAACCATGTCTTTTAACTTTTGACACATGCTGCAAAGCACACACATTAAACCCTGCACAACATGACTGGGTCAATTCTTGTTGAGCACTATGGTAGTGTTGCCGTAGGCGTATGCCATAGTGCTACGGGCCGTACATACGCGGGTATGGCCCGTATCTCTATGGTGTACACCTACGCCAACACTACCCTAGTGCTACGGTCCGTACCCGCGTGTGTAGGGCCCGTAGCACTATGGTAGTGTTGCCGTAGGCGTACGCCATAATGCTACGGGCCGTACATACGCGGGTACGGCCCGTATCTCTATGGCGTACGCCTATGCCAACACTACCCTAGTGCTACGGGCCGTACCCGCGTGTGTAGGGCCCATAGCACTATGGTAGTGTTGCCGTAGGCGTACGTCATAGTGCTACGGGCCGTACATACGCGGGTACGTCCCGTATCTCTATGGTGTACGCCTACCCCAACACTACCATAGTGCTACGGGCCCTACACACGCGGGTACGGACCATAGCACTAGGGTAGTGTTGGCGTAGGCGTACGCCATAGAGATACGGGCCGTAGCCGCGTATGTACGGCCCGTAGCACTATGGCGTACGCCTACGGCAACACTACCATAGTGCTATGGGCCGTACCCGTGTGTGTAGGGCCCGTAGCACTATGGTAGTGTTGCCGTAGGCGTACGCCATAGTGCTACGGGCGGTACATACGCGGGTACGGACCGTATCTCTATGGCGTACGACTACGCCAACACTGCCATGGGGATAGGACCAGTGTGTACACGTACGTGTGTACAATCCGTGCACACACGCGTACTCCTACCCAAGCCCCATATAGTGATACGACCGTACACACGCCCTCAGAGCGTGTGTACGGTGCGTTTCACAGCTTAGACTGGTGATAGGAGGCACACAGGAAAGGAATGGAGGTGTATGACTCACACAAGGATGGACATCAAGTCATTTTCAGTGCAGTGCATCATGTGTAGGGCCTAGGTGTATCAGGCAGTGAGCTGGCACATGTCTCCTCATGTTTTAACCCAATAGTTGTGTGCTGACCTGTGTACACATGTCACGTGTGATGGGGCACCATGTGGCGCACTTCCCCTTCACACCTTTTACATGTGTGCATGTAGTTCTAACTTGTCAAGCACTGCATCACTGGCATGGCACAGTCCCCAACACCCGCAACAGTCCCCTGATGCCAGGTACACGGATGATGACACCTGACATCTCACCACCAGCGTGCCACGATGTGACTATGTCATGTGTGTGTCATGTGCTCCCATGATCTTGCTGTTAGTGTTCCGTCAACGGCATCTGCTGTAGCTGCATCCAACATGTGTCTGTGTGTAGATGCCCATGTCACACTATTACACACACCAGGACACATGTGGAATAACATGTGACGTGTGTCTGTATGCATCTAACAGGGACTTGCGAGCTTAGGACATATCTGCGTAGTCTCAATGTCTGTGTGATCATATTTGACATGTACCCCTTCATGGCAAGGTGTGTGGTCTGTCCTTTTTCCATGAAATGTGACCTGTGCGTCTAGCTTGCCGGCAGCTGTCTGTATGCGATGACATCCTTCAAATGCACATATGTGGAAGTATGTCACTCCTGTAATGTGTCTGGCTGTTCACTCACACTGGCCCACAGCTACTTTCATGGCATGTCATGTAGACCTTGACTATCCATGTTTGTAGCTGGCTCTTGGTAGCAGTATCACCTGGCTGCCATACGTGTGCAGGATGTAGTGCACAGACCAGACTCTGTATGTGGCATATGTGTATTAGCTGTTGACCATGTGCTCAGTTCATTGACATTGGTGTAGTAATGTACTCAATCTTCGTTATTCCTTCCAATTTTCTGCAGGGCACCGCCTCTCCCTCGACCAATGCCAGACTTGGCTGCCATGAGGGAACGTGACTGCATACGCCGCTACAGATTCCCCCAACGGTTAATTGTGCACCTGACAAACAGGCTGGCACCACACCTCCAACCGCGACACAGTTATCCGACTGCGCTGACCCCCAAGATGAAGGTGATGGAAGCCCTACATTTCTTTGCCACCGGTACGTTTCAATTGACCATAGCTGATGTGGGTGGCATGTCTCAGACCATGTTCAGCCATGTCCTGCATGATGTTTTGGAAGCCATGTTGGAGCACCTGGATGAATTCATCCATTTTCCAACTCGTGAGCAGTTGGATGCCCCATGTAATTGGGTCCATTGATGGGACACATGTGACTTTGGTACCACCACAGGCACAGGAGGTAGCCTTCCGTAATCGTAAACATTACCACTCCATTAATGCCCTTGTGATGTGTCTTGCTAACATGGTGATTTCCCATGTCTGTGCACGTTTTCCAGGGTCAGCACACGATGCCTACATCATGAGGCGTAGCAGGGTGCCAGAAATGATGCTGCAGCTGCACAACTAACGAGCATGTCTTGTTGGTGAGTAGACTCTGTTTGTCCAGTATTCAGCGGTATCATAGTATGTGACGGCATCTCCTGACCCACTTCTTTACATGATATTTCCATGTAGGGGACTCTAGCTATCCCAACATGCCATGGCTGGTGACGCCTCTCCGCAACCCGAGAACAGCTGCAGATCACCGTTACAACCACGCCCATGGGCAGACCAGGCGAGTGATTGAGAGGAAGTTTGGCCTCCTGAAGAGCCGATTCCAGTGCCTCCACAAGACCGGCGGGTCTCTCCCATATGCACCGGTGAATGTCTGCAAAATCTTCCTCGTGTGCTGCATGCTGCACAACATGGCAGTGGAGAAAGCTGTGCCACTCATCCTGGATCCAGATGAGCAGGAACATCCACCCGTGGAGGATGACGGCCTTGGTCACGAGGCAAGTGAGGAGGAGGAGGAGGAGGAGGAGGACATCCGGAGTCAGCTCATACGCAACTTCTTCTCATAATGGTGAGTCCCTGTGTCTGAGTGTGCACGCTTGGAGCCTTGTGTGGCATGTGTTGCAATGTGTGTGTCCAGCTGACTGTATGTTAAGTGACTTTGAGGTGTGTGCTGATGTGTCACTCGAGTGCTGATGTCATTCCACACATTTTAGCTGACACACTCAATTGACAACTAGCATGGTGTCAACCTTATTCATGTAGAGTACATGACCATGCATGCGGATGACTATGTTTATCCTGACTTCTTGTGTGTCTCTCATCCCCAGGTAGTTGCGCATGCTGTCTGCTCGTGGCATCGTTGTGCTCCTGCTATTCCTCATGAGTAATGCAACGTGTGCTGAATCAGCGTTACATGCACGGACATGGTGAAAATTCTCCTTTGGGTATGGATTCCAGCAAGGCTTTTTGGGTGTGGTAGTTGTTTGTAATGTGTGGGCACTGCTCCTGCGCAGGTTTTGTAACTATGCACACATGTCGACTCACCATGGGGCACAGGACATGTGGCATGACTCACATGAATTGATAGTCACACTTCGTGACAGTCATCTGTTATGGGATTGTGGTTTGTGATGAAGGCATCAATGTGTTTACAACTTCCCTCGGAAACATACGGGAGGCTACGGGTGGACATATTGCGGGACATCCCCATATGATGCTCAATGGAGGAATTGCAGCCTCTCCATGTGCAGCGCAGGGGATGTTTGGCTCAACCCCTTCACTTGTGTGCCAGTACAATGGATTTACAGCATCTGTGGTGCAAAGGGGGTGTCCGGTGTAGGTCCCACATGTTAATCCAATAGACCTGTGAGTCTGTTAATGTTGATGCTTTTGCATAGGTGTGAGCCTGAGTAATAAAGGTGTTCCTCAGCCTCCAAGGTGCCTCATCTCTGTCAATGCAGGTCTCTTGCCATTGTGCATGCGGCATCTCTGGCATGGTTGTCAAGGATTGTGCATATGAGTCTATGTGTAGATTAGCAACCTGCATGCTGTTCTTCATGTATTTGATTATCTATTGCGCATGATGGCCATGGCTGTGTATGTGTTTTGGCATGTTAGTCCCCCCCACGGGCCGTCGATGCCTTCTGGGGTGTGTTTCCAGTGCGCAGCTCAGCCTTCAGTTTCATGATCCGGTGTCAGTCATCTTTGGTGAATGTGCATCCTTTGTCTCTGGGTGTGCCATTGCAAACCGGTAACTCCTTCCTTGACATACACCTGTTGCAGTAGTCCTTTCTGACATCCTAGTCTTTGTGTGGATATTGTGGCATAGTTCCCAGGACATGCCGCCTGCTGTTGCAGCCACTGCAGCAAGGGCACACGTAGTTTCCAGATTTGGCAACACACACACATCAAAGGTGCTCCTCGCTTCCTCCCTCAACACATTCATTTGGTTGTCTTCAGCTTGTCTGTGCCACAGTTGCGGCCACGCGGTACCAAAGGCTGGACCGTCTGCACATGCAACGTGCACATTGCACAACCCTCAGGTCCTTGCATGACCCACATCACACTACAGTCTGATGTTACAGCCACCCTCCAAGCAAGGTCCATCCACACATCTCCCGCCTGCTCTCAGGCATGCACTGAGTGCACACACAACACCTTTGCATGATGAGTGTGCAACTCCGACTGCCTACACAGCGCTGCCTCACCTTCCAGGACCTGTCACACCCACCAGATCATGTCCCTCCTACTCCCCACCGGCTCTGTACCCCTGCAAGGCCATGGGAGTGGGACTCAAGGCTTCGGCATGTAGTATGCTTTTGTCGTGAGGCACATGGCACAGGTATCATCTCTCAGCGTGTCAATCTACAATGTGTCCAGGACCCCCCTATCCACCATCACATGCGCACACGACCACATCATCAACTCGTATGCCATTGACAGCCAGGCGCTCCTCACCCTCACCAAGGACGCAGACATTTCCAGTTCCAATATTCAAGATTGCATGGGATCCATAGATGAATGGCAGAACAGTAGCCACCTGAGGCTGGACTTGTACAGGACTGAAGTCAACATCTGAGGATTGTCCCCTTACAGCTGGGTCAACTGCTTGTGTCCCACCCACAGTAGCCCCGTACAGGCACCCACCAGTGTCCACGCACACAAGATGTTGTGCATCATGGTTTGCTTGCTCAAATTTGAAATGGTAATCACCAGCATCTGTACCTCACACTGCAACACCCTCAGCATTATGCACATGATCCCCAGATAGATCCACTCCAAGGTAAGACGGACCATCCCCCAGGTCCACGACAACATCCGTGTCAAATACTGCCCTGCCCTCTACGGAGCAGCCACATCCAAAATCCAGGGACACTTGTCCACATCCAGGCTGCATCTGCACACCTCAGCGTCAACATCCCGCGCCCCAGCCACATCACCGTCCAGCAGAGTTAGCTGCAATGGCTCACTGTGTGCTGCAGGATGACCTTCAGACTCCTCACCCACACTCAGGAGGCAGGCCACAACCCTGACCCAAAACCAACCTTGTACCACTGTCATCCGAGACCCCGTAGTGCTATCTCCTTGCATCCAACCTTGACCTGGCCACCATTCTTCTGATCCACTGTACTCCTGCATGCAGGACATAGTTCTCCCACCTGTGAACAAATACCTGGGACTCCCTCCCCGGGAAACTCCAAATGAGGCATGACCTCTATGCCTTAATGTTACTCTTCCAAATAGGTGTGTCCTCACAGTTTCCCTAGCACCCCCTCAGCAGCTTGAGGCCATCACAGGTGAGTATTGTGCTCCATGTCTGCATTGACTGATAACTTGTGACCCATGTGTGTCCTGTACCAGACTCAGATTCCAGGGTATGGATGGGTGGAGTTGGTTCAACACTCAGGCATAATTAGACATTTACACACACATATGTTGTGGACTAATGCCAAATGACAGCAACATCTCATGAGAATAAAAAAAGAATTTATTTTTGGTGGGGTGAGTCTTTTGGTAGATGTGCGAAGGTGCTCTACCGGGTGCATAGAATCCAAAGTTCACAGGGGGAGATGGCATCCTTGTCAGTTGGAGTCATCAGAGTCCAGACCACAGTGTTGGTCATCATTGGCCAGACTGTGACCAGCAAGTCCATGTGGCAGAGAATGTCATTGGGTGAGGTGCTGCTGTTGCGCCAGAGGTCCAGGTGCCAGGCCAGGTGACCTGGGAGATGTTGATGGTCCGCTGACTCTCACAGTCTTTTCCGTGGACGACCCACCTTCCTCGCGGGACCCTCAGATGCAGGCCTTGACGATGCTTGTGATGCTCCGTCGGACGAATCCTCCTCCTCCTCCCTCCCTGTGGCTGGTGGTGGTCTTCGCTTGGTGGCACAGGGAGGGTTGCCCATGTTGTCGGCGATCCAACGGAGTGAACGGCTCATGTCCGTTTGCACCGCCAGGAGCTCAGCCAGTCTTGCCTCCATCCGTCCTTGGTGTTGTTGCTGACTGGCATGTTGCTCGGCCTGCAGGTTCTTCATCTCGTCGAGGGTCCCCTTGATGTCTGTGAGGCTCGACACAACCTGGCTGATGCCCCTGGTGTCACGCCGGTATGTGTCCAGGATGTGGCGCATGTGTGCCATACCGGTTCCCTCAGCTGGCTGGTCAGGTTCTCGCCTCCGCCTGCCTCCACTCCCACCACCCCTGCCCACACGAGCCTGGCCTGCCGTTGTGGGCACATCAGGTCCACGGGACCCCTGAGGGATGGCATTAGCGTGGTTGTCTGCCTCCTCCTGGGTGCCCGGAGAACCTTGTCCCTCCTGGTCAGACTGGCTGTGTTGTTCAGTGCGAGCAGGGCTCCTGGGTGTCTCCTGGGATGTGGCAGGAATGGGGGTGGTGGTTGGCACAGATGTACCTGACACAGGTGCTGCAGGGGCTTGGGCACCAGAGGGGCCAGGTTGGTCGGGGTCATCCACGGAGTGGTGGGAGTCGTCGCTGCCGGTGGGATCATCTTCACGCTGAGCCTGGGACTGTGATTGTTCCCCCCTATTGTTGGGGAAGGTCGATGACGTTGCCCTGTGTGTGAGAGAGAGACAATGTTAATGCTGTTTCATGCCACATCCATGTTTCATACATATTCAAGTAGTCACTGTTCCTCCCGGTGGATGGATGAGCCTAGCATTCCTCTCAATGTACACTTGGGGATGGGTATGTTGCGGCGTACAGATTGGTATGTGCTCTTGAGTGTTTGCCAGTAGATTTTTGGCTGGGATGCTTATTTGGCTATGGATTGGTCTTGTTGTGTCACATGTCCATTGTGTGAGTGGGTAAATCCGTTGCCTGCCCCGGGGGTGTGTGCTTGTGTGAGGGCGGGGTGTGACCGGGCCTGCTGTTGGGTGTAGTGTGATTTCTCATTGGGTCTCCCAGGTGATGTGTCTGTCCCCTCATGGTGCATGCTGGCATGACAGTGTGTGTGAGTTCCTGTGCTGGGTATGTGAGCTAGTGGAGTTGTTGTTTGAGTGTACAGTGGTCACAGGAGGGCCTTGTGCTGCCTACAGCAGGGCCAAGTGTCAGCTACCTTGTCAGTACTTTGCCAGTCCCTGTGCATTGGGCATGGTGCATGGGTATGTACCTAGGCCATATGGGCTGTGGGCATTAGTGTCTGGTTCTGAGTTGCACAATGTGTTGTGTGAGCCCCACCCTCCCAGCATCCCGGACATCCAGTCTTGGGTTTGTGGTTGGTGTGGCCTGGGACATGGCATTGCCTTAATTTGTGAATGGGGCATGGAGACGTTAGTGGCATGAGGGGGGCTGTACGACTCGTATTCGGGCACAAGTTTACCCGTGTACATGTGTGCTACAGCGTTCGCTCCGTAGGGGGCCTTTTACATGCGGTTGTGTATTCGGACGGGCGGTACGGATCGTACTTGCGCGCTCGGACTTGTGTTTTACGATTTGCACGTAAAAATGTCCGGCTCCCTATAGGACACTTTTCCCTACGCCATTCGTATGTATTTTTCACGTACGAATCGTACTTTGCCGTTTGTACGGTACTTGTACGATTCGTATGTAAAAAAATACGAATACGAGTTGGATGGTAAATTTTTTTAACGGATCGGAATCGGCGCCCTAATGTTAACCCCTTGCTAATCCCTCTATGTGCTTGTATTTATCTAGCATATAGCGACATTTAAAGCAATTATATTCACCTTTTCGATCCTCCTCGAGGGGGCAACATATATAGCATGTAGTATTCTATTACCACATATACTATTGTTAATATGCGTACAGAATTTAGTTATAAGAATTATATAGCCATGCAATTAGCAAATCCCATGTGTAATTTTTTATATTAATAATGTTGATTAGTGTACATGCAACACTTGTTTAATAATATTACAATTAGTAGATTATTTAAATAATTTCTTCATGCAAAAAATAGAGGAGGTATACAAAATGTTGCACTACCTGCTCCATCAATCCCCCCTTTGGTGATTTTATCACCACAATACCTAAAATTTTGTATATCTATTATGCGAAGAAAAATGAATTCATAATTTTTTTAAGTTCACATTTCTGTCTCCCCAATTTCTTCTTCTCTCGCTTTTCTATATATACTATCCTTCATTTCTTCTAATTGTACTTATTCAAATTCTCTTTCTTGTCTTTTATTCTCTTTCTTTTTCAAAGTTTCTCTTTTTAAGTTTTTCTTTATTTTCTTTCTTTTGCAACATAAACATCCTAGTCTCAAAACTAATACTAGAAAAATTACACATGTTAATGGAAATAAGATTTTACCTATAAATGTACTACCTAACTTTAATGAGAACTCTTTAATGGAAGATAATTTCTTTCCAATCTTTTCCCAGACACCTTCAACCTCCAGTGGTGCAATTTCCTCATGCAAATCAGTAATATTTTTAATGTAAGACTTTAAATCTTGACTTTTGTCTGGAATGTAAGTACAACAATGTTGAACTTTCAGCATTCCACAGAATCCACCCTCTTTTGCCAAAATTATACCATGGGCAAGTCGATTTTGCATTATCATGGCACGCATGGCAGCCATTTCTGTATTCCCCAATAAAAATCGTCCAGCGATGCTTGTTGACAAGCGATCCACTACTGTTGATAATTTTCAAATTTTATGTGCATTCAGAGATATTCCCACTGCTAGTATCAATGCTCCAAAAATGTCTCCTACAATTTCCGCCCAATATTCTCTTTTTCTACATGTTATTTGTCTACCTAGCTCATGTACACCATCTCTTCCTCTTCCCACATGGAATATCTTTGGGAAGACCAGGCCCACATAACATGTGCCAAACCAATGATCGGGTAATTGATAATATGCTTTGTTCCCGCAGATAAAATATAATCCAGGAAAAACTGGATCATTTCCTCCTTTAAATCCCCATCCACCCATGATTCGATATGTATCATGGCAATCACTGTTACCTACAAAATAATTATCATATGCAGTTTGATCCTTCTAATACACAATTTTCCTTTCTGAGGCAAATCTAAAGCCATTGTTGGACTAGTTTATCCTTTTAAATGCTTTTCCTTTTCAACATCCCAGACTGTTTTTTCCTCTCTTCCCTCAGCTACTTTCTTTTGCATTTTTAATCTCCTTTATTCAACCATATCCAAGAACACGTTCTCCTCCTTCTTTAAACTACAAGTTAGATTATTTCTAAATATGGATGCTAATGTTAATTCTTTAGTTTCTAAGAAAAATTCACCTAATACTTTTGCAGGTTTTACTTTATTCATTTTGTTAATTACAGGTACTTGTGAAAATATATTATCTACATCTGAAAAGTAATATTCTAATTTCCCTATTTTGTAAAACAAACTTGCTATTACACTACATGTTATTCGATACGTTACTGGGAGGTGATGATAGGTCACTCCCTCGGATACTGATGCAGGTAACTGCATGCAGACGTAGCAATCTCTTACATCCATTGTCTTTACATATTCATATAGTAGTTTTGAAAATACATTGTTAGAAAAATCATTTATAGACCTATCTTTATGTAAATAATTTCTATCTATTTTAGTTTGATAAACTTTCTGAAACTTTTCTACATTAGTTTTATTCTCACTATGTCCTTCTATTGTATCTAGTGTAACTTTAAATGAAATCATCAAAGCTAAAACACTCCATAGAAGCATTAGTAATCCTGTACAACAACAACACGTTTTTAACCACCTTCTAAGAAAACTACATTTAGTTTTTCTATTCTCCATGTTTGCCATTTCAAAAAATGAACAGTGTCTTTTGACTTAGCCTCTTCTACTTCACAACTAGTTTTGTCTTACCCAAGGCTCTAAGCGCCTACTTGGCTCTATCAGTTATGTCTCTTCCTGTAATTTATTGCCTTTCCATTGGTATCGCTTTTTGGTCTTTTCAGTTTGGCATTGGATCGTCTTTCACTTTCCTTTCACAATCTTGATACAGAATTTCCTGAACATCCGTCTCTTCTCCAATGTCGGACAAGATAACTCTCAGGATTTCTGATTCTTCGTCTTCCTCAACCACTGCTGGTACAGTCACCTCTGGATTTCCTTGGCTATCCGCCTCTTCTTTTATTTCAGGCAGCGCCACATATGACCATTCCAGCGACTTATACTTCTGGTTAGGTTTTCTTGTTCTCTTATTTTCTTCTGTTGTTGTTTTTCCCTTGTCTTTCAACTTTTCTTAACTAGATACTTCATTTACTTGTTCAGCTCTAGATGAATTCACTCGTGTCAATCGGTATCTCAATCTTTTTATTTTGTTTGGCCAAATTTAATTGTTTTGCTGGTCTTTTCCATTTCTTTCCTTTATCATTCTTCTCAGCTCTCCATGCTCTTTTCCTCAGAACTCGACCCTCAGGTACCTCTTCATCACTGTCTTCTGTTTCTGTTTCAACTTGACTTTTACCTTCAACCATTTTCTTTTCTACCACCTTTTCGATTCTCCCTACTTCTGTCCCTCCTCGTGTTTCTTGCACACAATCTTCCTGCTGACTGACTGTCCCTTCTCCTAACTGGATGTTTGAATTCCCTACAACTCCTTGGGGTCTTCCGCAAAAATCTTTCCCTCACTCTGTATATCTGGCACCTGACCATCTGTTTCTGTTACTTCAGGTGGAATTTCTCTCAACTTTCCATCAGGAATTTCTTTATCAAGAATCTCTTTTATTGTCTCTTCACTGTTTTTCTCTTGCCCAGTACGTATTTGTGCTTGTTCTGTTTCTGAGTCTGAGCTGGTGTCTGATATCTGCAACTTTCTTCTCAAGGGAATATTTTCTGGGGCAACTGTCAAATTTGGTTCTGACTCCCCCCTTTCAAAGTTTGGTCCTGTTCTATTGTCTTCAGTATCAGATTCAGAGCTGGATTCTGATTCTTCAAAATATTCTCCTTCTTTGTTATCTACTTGATTTGGAATTCGCAGGGTATGACTAGCATGGATCCAGTTCTTTATTCCAGCACACTTTACAGCTGTTGTTGTAGTTAAAATCACTTGTCGTGGTTTCCCCAACGTGGGACCAAACAGTTCCTTCTTCTGTGCACTTTAATTCTCACCCAGTCACCTGGGCTCAGATCATGAGCTGGCTTCTTTTCAAGGGTGGTGGCATCCGATCCAACCTGATTAAACACAGAATGTACGGCGTCAGCCAGCCCCTTACAGTAATCCAACACCAAGTCATCAGAGATAGGCAATAACTTGTTGACTGGAATGAACACATGCCTCATTGCTCTCCCCATTACAATTTTGTGGGGACTCAAACCTGTGTTTCTATCTGAAGTTGATCTAATAGTCATGAGTACCAGAGGCAAGACATCAGGCCATTTCAGTCCTGTTGCTAAACACATCTTTCCTAATCTGTTTTTGATAGTACCGTTTACCTGTTCTACCACACCAGAAGCCTCTGGCCGATAGGAACAATGCAGTTTTTGTTGTACATTCAATGCCTCACAAATTAGCTTCATGATTTCATTATGAAAATGCTTTCCTCTGTCTGACTCAATTGTGACTGGAAATCCGAATCTTGGGATGAACTCCCTCAAAAGCAGTTTTGCTACTGTTATTTCATCACTTCTTCTTGTGGGATATGCCTCTACCCATCTAGAAAATAGGCAGACCATCACAAAAACATTCCTCAACCTGTTACAGAGCGGCATCTCAATGAAATCAATTTGCATTCTGGTGAAAGGTCCTTCTTCTCGACCTATCGTTCCTAGACTTACCACTGTTTTTCTTCCAGGATTGAACTGCTGACATATTAGGCATCGTTGACAAAGACTCTCAGCTACAAGTCTGAATTTTGCATTATACCATGTCTGCCTAAATAATCTAAGCATGGCATCTCTCCCTACATGTGCTTGTCCATGAGACATCCGGGTCATGGCTGACATCATGCTATCAGGCATAACTGGTCTTCCATCCCGATATACCCATACATGATCTGTTTCCTTTGGTGCACATCCTGCCTTGACCCACTGTCTCATTTCCTCATCTCCTGCTTCTTCTTGTAACTACCTCACCTCTTCCCAGGTATTCACAATGTTAATAAACAACAAAGGCTATGAATTCATTTCCTTCTCTTTTGCCCTGTTAACCGAATTCTGGTTCTGCGCACAATATTGAGCCATATCATTTGCATACTTGTTCCCCACTGCCACATAATCTCCAGTATTGGAGTGTGCAGCACACTTCACAACAGCCAATTGCTTAGGCAGCTGTATCGCCTCGAGCAATTTTCCAACCACTTCAGCATTCTTTATAGGGGTTCCACACGAAGTAAAAAATCCTCTCTGTGACCAAATTTGGCCAAAGTCATGCACGACACCAAAGCCATACTGACTATCGGTTATCACAGTCACTCTTACATTCTTTCCCAATTTACATGCTCTTGTCAATGCAAAGAGTTCAGCTACTTGGGCTAATTTTACTCCTTTTAGGTAAGATACTTCCATTACTGCTGCAACTGTACATACTGCATACGCTGCACTCCGATTTCCTTCGTCTGTTCTCAAGCATGACCCATCCAAAAACATCACATAATCACTTTCTGACAAAGGTTAATCTTTTATATCAGGACGTTGTTTGGTACAGAAATCAAGCACATCCAAACAGTCATGATCAACGTCGTCTCTGACTTCCACATTCTCAGCATCCGGCAATAACGTTGAATGATTCACATTCAGACATCTTGCAATGCTCACATTCGTTGCACCTAATATGACTTTTTCATATTTAGTCAGCCGACTGTGTGTCATGAACTGAGTACGGCTCCTTGTTAGAAGGATTGCCACATCATGAGGTACAAACACTCACACAGGATATCCCATCACAATTCCTTCACTCTGTTCCAGACTCTTACAAGTGGCAGCCACTGCTTTCAAACAACCAGGCAACGCTACAGCCACTGGGTCAAGCATAGCTGAGAAATATGCAATTGGTCTTCTCAGTTTCCCATGTTTCTGTATTAACACAGAAAGTGCACATCCATTCCTCTCACTGCAGTACAATTCAAACTCCTTCTCATAATCAGTCATACCCAATGCTGCTGCCTCACACAAACTATCTCTCAATTGTTTAAAGGCTGCTATCTCTTCTTTATTCAATTCAATGGGATCTTTTACATCACTTATTTTCAGGCATACCAAAGGTTTTGCAATTAGGGAAAAGTTACTTATCCACTGTCGACAATATCCTACCATTCCAAGGAACATTCTCACTTCTTTTTGCGTCATTGGTGCTCTCATTCTTTTTATTATTTTGATTTTTTCTATTGTTATTTTTCTCAGTCCTTTTTCAATTTTATGGCCTAAATATTGTACTTCTTTCTGGCAGAATTGCAATTTCGATGGGGATACTTTAAGTCCTCCATCTGCTAGATGATTTAGCAATGCTATGGTATACTCTACACAAGCTTCTCGTGTTTTTGACGCCACAAGCAGGTCGTCAATATACTGGACTAGTACTGAGCTTTCGGACATCTCTAGATCTTCTAAGGACCTTTTCAATATCTGGTTAAATGTTAAGGGGCTCTCTGTATACCCCTGTGGGATTCGGCAACATGCCAAAATACGGTCGCCAAAACGGAATGCAAAAATCTGCTGATGCAATGGGATGGAAAAGAAAGCATGACACAGGTCAATCACTGTGTACCATTCTGCATCATGTGGAATCTGATACAAAATTACTGATGGATTTGGTACAATAGGACAACATGACACAACTATTTTGTTTATTTTTCTCAAATCTTGCACTATTCTGAGCGTTCCATTAGGCTTTTTCAGTCCCATAATTGGTGAATTACATGGACTACTCATTATTTCTCTCAAAATACCTTGTTTGATCATTTTCTCTATTATAGGAGAATTCCCTTCAATTATTTCGGGTGTCAATTTATACTGAGGAATATTTGGATAACTTATTTCCTCTTTCACTGTCACTTTTACAGGGTCTACATTTTTCATTAATCCTTCATCTTCTCCTGTGAAATCCCAGACTTCTGCCTTTACTGTCTTTTTCAATTCTTTCGGTAGCTCTTCAGGGTTAAATACAGCAAATGCCTCAGTAATTTCGGTGTCCATATTAGCCATAGTCGTTTTATACAATACATCTTCGTCAGGGGTCTCGAATGCTATACCATCGGGAGGGCAAAATATGGTGCAATTCATTTTGCACAACAAATCTCTTCCTAACAAATTTACAGGGCTTGAATCACACACGACAACGCGGTGCATTTCAGAAAATGTCCCTATGTTAACCTTTACTGGTTCCGTAAGATACGTTTTGATCTGTCTGTTGGATACTCCAACTACTTGGATTGTTTCGTCCGAGAGAGGAAGGTTTTTAACATCAGCTGACCTGACTGTGGAACGAGTAGCACCAGTATCTACTAGGAAAGTAATATTTTCATCATTTACCTTTCCATCCACAAAAGGACTTGTCTGGTCCACTTCTAGAGTTGCGCCAAGTACGCACTCTTCTTCCTCCCCTCGGCACCGTCTATAACTTTCTTCTGATTCACTCTCATCGCGTTGTAGCCAATACTGCGAAACAGCACTAGCGCGCAGCAGCTTATTTACCTGTTCTTCGTTTTAGAATCCTGTCTCATTACTGTATTTCTGAGGATTTACGCTCTGTGGAAAAGGCGTTTAGGCGCCTGATTCTGTTGGGCAACAGCCTGCTGCTGTCGCTGTGGTGGACAACTCACCTCTTTCTGCACCTGCGAATTCAATGAGGCATTATCACCATTAGTACTTGGGGGAAATTTACACTCGGATTTCCAATGCCATATTCTTCCGCAATTATGACATGGTCACTTCTTTTTGGCTTCTTCTATATTAAATTGTCCTTTTCCTTTTCCATTATTAAATTTTGGTTTCATACCTGCACCATTTGCCTGTTCAATCAATTGAGCTGCCTGTCTTTCTGCCACTTGTGCCCACATAGCCTTTTCTTTTAACTTACGCTGTTTGGCTTCAATTTTGTCACTAAAATATTTTGCATGTCTCAGTACTTCATCTATTTTCTTATTTTGCCAGTCCACTGTATGCTGTTTAATCATTTCACTTATTTCTGGACGCAGCCCATACACAAATCGGTATACAAAGTGACTTAAATCCTTTTCACTCAAATTCTCATCACCACTAAACTGCTTAAAGGCGAGGATCAACCTCTCATAATAAGCTAATAACTAGCTTCCTGATGAGTCCTGTCAATTTTTACCCCATCAGTCTCCTTGAGAGGTACTTTATTTTTCAAAAAAGGTAATTACTTGTTCATATTTTTTCATCATTTCAGGGTCAGGGGCACCCGTTTTTGGGTCCCTAGGGTATTCTTGTGTAGGTCAATTTATCATGATTTTTCACTCTGTCCATAAATCTGCTAGCACTATTATGTCAAAAAGACTGTTTAAATCAATCCATAAAACTTTTGATAGCTTTACGAACCTATCCACTTTCCTATACCACTCGACTGGCTTTTCACGTAATCGAGGAAAATCATTGGTAAATTACAAAATATCTTGTCTAGTCCAAGGAACATGTACATATCCTCCTCCCGGAATTTCTCTCATGGGACATTCTGTTACTACCTTTTCCTTTTCTCTTACAGGGAAAGCTGCAAACGTTTTGTCCGAGGCATCATCTCGTTTTTGAAACCACCTACTCCTACATTTATCTACATCTCCCCATTTTCTTAACAGAATGATTATGTCTTTCATCTGGGTTGTTCTTCCTGCAGTATTCAGATTTTCAATATCCTTTTCAGAAAAATCTATTCTATATGGTTTTTGTAAAGCTTTTACTTTTTCGAAGTCTATACCCATTTCATTTGCCACCTCTTCCAGTCTTTCATGTAGGTTTCTTGCTCTCCAGGTTATACTTTTACATAAAAATAGTAATTCTTCGTCTTGATAGGCTTTTTACTTTTCCGTGGGGATTGTCCCTACTATTAATTCTTCCAAAACAATCTTCAGCTTAGCCACATCTATAGATTGGGATTCCTTATCTTTTTGTTGCAAACTCCTTTACCATTCACTTAATTCTTCTGAAGTAGGCCCTACACTATCTTTCTCAGTATTTTGTTGTGCTAATCTCTCTGGTGTTCCTGGAACTGATTATGTCGTCATTATTATCCTATCCATTAAACTTTGATTTACTGTCAAATTTTTAGGCGTACTCTGTTCTGAAATTCTTGTTGTTTGTCTCCATGGGTTCTCGTCTATATTATTTTCTGGCCTCTCTGTTTGTTTATTACTGTTATAAGGAATCGTCAGACAGTGCTCACTATCCTTCTGCTTATCAAAAATAGGCATTACAGGTCCTATGGTTACAGGAACAGTTACGGCTTCCAAATTTTTTGTTAATTCCCTAATCTTTTCAGTTAGTTCTAAAGTGGTTTTCGCTAGTTCAGCTGAATTTTTACTACCCACTTTGCCATGTTGTGTCTGCTCTAATTCTTTAAAAGGATTGTTTCTTCCTGTCTCTTGTAATACTGATTCAAATTTTATATTCTGTGGAGTCTCTCTCATTGGGGCACTTGGCGTCAATATGGTGGAATCTGACTGATAAGGGGGTGGATTTGTATAAAACATGTCGTCAAGAACATCATCCTCCGATTCATGCACACCATATCCTTTTGACTCGATATTATTTCTCTTTTCCACACATTTTCTACTGCTAACTTCTTCAGTATGTCTCACAGGGAACAAACCATCAGCCATATTTGCACTTCGCCATCTCCTCATTCTATCATCATGATTCTCCTGTCCATATGATCTACCAAACATGTACCTATACCTTCCGCCACTTCTCTGTCTTTCTCTGTCATGCATTTCATCTTCCCACTCCGTCAATGCTTCAAACTGTGTTGGTCTAGGTCTGGTTCTAGATTCATCATTCTCTCTCTCAAATTTCTCAAAACCGCTAAGTTAAATGAACCATGTTCCGGAAATGCCAAAACTCCATCATCTTTTGTATACTTTGCCCAATTATCCAACCAAATACAAGTATGATATCCATATTTCGCAATCATAAATGATGCGGGCGATTTTGGTGGAGGAAGCAACTGTCCCTCTCTAGTCACAATCGGTTTGTCCTTTTTAAATAGACTCTTGATCTTTCCAAACCAGGACTTTTTCTCCTTTTCTGGTGGATCGTAATACATCATTTTGTCTTCCGTGTATCGCTAGATTTTCCCTACGTCTATTCTGTTGTTTTAACCAAACCCAGTGCGACTCACACTAACGCACCTATCCAGAGAGTTTATGTCACTTCTGTAATTTTCCAATCCCAGCGCGACTCACACTAACGCACCAATCAGGAGCGTCTACATCACCCTATACTTTTCCACTCTCAGCGCGGCTTACACTAGCGCACGAATCAGGAGCGTCTATGTTTCTTACTGACTGGCCAATCCCCGTGCGGTCTTTCTGACGTCAGCTTTTCTCGCTACTCCTGCTTCTGCTGACCCCTCCTGTACAAAATTTATCGGCAAACTTTTCTTACGTTCTTTCTAACTCTCAAATCAGTTAGTAACGACATAAAAACGCCACCATTATCTGTTTCGCTAACAAAGAATAGTTAATGATCTTTCTTACAAGAATTCTGTCTTTCCCGAGAGCAGCGCTTACCTCTGCCCTACTAAGGAATCGTTACTTCCGTTGATAAAGTAGCACATCCCTCTACCTTACCCTTCTAGCAAGCATTAGCTAACCGTTTCTCTAGAATTAAGACACCTAGTTGGAGACGCTCTGCTCCTGAGAAATAAAACCAGAGTTTCATAATTAACCAGAATGCTATTTCATTCACGCACTTTCATACGGAAAATGTAGTTCATTCACACAGAATTCTGTCTTTCCCGAGAACAGCGAACAGTCTGTTCTACTACAGAATTATGACACACGTTAATAAAGTAGCACTTCCCTCTACTTTATCCTTCTAGCAAGCTTAGGGAACACCTATTACCTTTCCAGTGATAAGCGTAATCAAAGTGTCTTTTGGACTCCTGTTACCTAAGACCAAAATTTCACAGGTGACCTTTGCTACCATACACTTCTTTTATATAGAAAATGTCTCTAATGGCAACACATGACGATGTTGCTGAATCGAACCCAGACAATGCGTTGTGCAACTCCAATCGTCACACGTTTTCCCCATGTACCTACAGGGCAACAACAATTCCGTCTTTCCAGAGAGCAGCGCTTACCTCTGCTCTACTACGGAACCGTTACAAACTTCCGACTTCCTACATCCCAGAAGCCGTCAAACAACATAGAACTCGATGCGACTCAACATAGAGTGTTAATACATAAACCAATACTCTCCCACAATCAATATTCAATAAGCAATTTACAAGCAATAATCACCAAACCAAAACAATAAAAACCATAACTCTGCTACCAGAAAAACTGATCCAGCGCAAATCTGGAAATGGGAAATAACATTTACCGATACCATCTCCGCGTCGCAGACCCGACGTCACACTAACTCATTTACACACGCAGTCATTGGTGGGGCCCTTAACACCAACATTCACACTTCTCTCTCACTATGTCTGCAACAGGAGGGGTGAGTAATTCAAGCGCTGGACATGTGGGGGAAATACCTTAAACCCTATAAGGAGAGAAACATTATTTTACAATATATACATTGACATCCTTCGCCTACAGGTCCCTAATCTCAAACATCAAGGCACTCCTCCCACTTGGTCGAATGGATCAATTTAGTTGGATTGGTTGATGGTGATTTAGAACCAGCTAAAACACATTTTAAGATTCAGAATCCTTATCTTACTTAATGAAAAACCACAAACTCATTAATTCTTTTTAATCAATAATGGTTTATCTAAATTTATCATAAGAATTTATATTTGCATTTGTCTCATCAAAATTTTAGAATTTCTTGATTAATTCAGGTAAATCGCAGAACATCATATTTACCTAATCTGTCTATCTGAAGTCCTCTAATTCATTGGCTCTGCATATCCAAATTTTGTCGTAAATTGTCCGTAAAGCAGGCCAAAGCTCAAAGTTCTCTGCTCAGTACGCTACAGTACCAAATTTATCAAAGGACCAGAAGCCGTGCAAGCATCTATCATAGCCAGTAGAATTTTGGAAAAGTTCGCAGTCCTCAAACAATCGAGCAGCATCTGGATCATCAGGTAGGCGTCACAACGAACGTAGCATCCGCTGCTGCTGCTGTAGATAGGGTTGGAACCACGAACGCAACGAACACCGCCAACTACAACGGCCATGCCATCTTTTCCCTATTCCACTAAGCTTTTATAATAAAACAAAACATAGAAGATACAAATTTAAACTTTAGAGCTGTCGTGATTGGTTGGTTGAGATCGTACGACCCCTGTCCCAGGATTTTCAGTACAGTTCGAGGGGTGAGGTCACCGGTTAAAGAAGTATCGGCTTGTTCCGGTTTACTGTAAGGATGATTGTTCCCCTTTCTTGGCGAAAGTCCAATTTGCCATCCTTGACCAAGGACAGTCTGTGCAGAGGTCACTGCGAGGATTAGGAAATTTCCTGTGCATGCGCAGCTCACTCCGCGCCACATGAGAAAATGGCCACTTCGTCGTGTGGTGACAGCAGCCATCTTTGATTTAGGCCCAAACGCCAACTTAAGCGAAACAAACACAAAAGAATAATTAATTCATGGAATTGGTGATCCTAATGTTAACCCCTTGCTAATCCCTCTATGTGCTTGTACTTATCTAGCATATAGCGACATTTAAAGCAATTTTATTCACCTTTTCGATCCTCCTCGAGGGGGCAACATCACAAAGCAACATATATATCATGTAGTATTCTATTACCACATATACTATTGTTAATATGCGTACAGAATTTAGTTATAAGAATTATATAGCCATGCAATTAGCAAATCCCATGTGTAATTTTTAATATTAATAATGTTGATTAGTATACATGCAACACTTGTTTAATAATATTACAATTAGTAGATTATTTAATTAATTTCTTCATGAAAAAAATAGAGGAGGTATACAAAATTTTGCACTACCTGCTACATCAGTATGAAGATATTTCCTCTCTCAGCATGGAGGTTGAGAGAAGAGGGTAATGGAGGTTTAGGTCTCTATGGGTCCTTGGCATTATCAATACTAGAATCCTGAAGGATTTGTACTCCCTAAATGGGTGTTACAATTCTTACATGATGATTTTGATTTAGGACTAGCAGTTGCTACTCTTGCAGTGAAAAGGTCAACAATTAAAACCATTTGCTCTCCTTGGGAAGGTTTGGAGGAAATTGAGCATGTGAGAGCTTTAAAGGATTTCCTTTTGGGAGATCTTCTTTCAAGACTTCAGTTCCTCTCTGGGATTTAGCTTTAGTCAGGCCTTACAAGCCGCTGAACCATTAAAACAGGTAGATTTTCAATGCTTTTCTCCCAAACAAGTTTTCTTAGTGGCAATATGTTCTTCTAAAAGATTTGGTAAATTAGAAGCCCTGCCTGTTATACTTTCTATTTACAAATTTTCGAAGATAGGATTGGTTTACCACTATGGACTAGTTTCTATCCTATGATAACCTCGTCATTTCATTTGGAACATAAAATTATTTTACCTTCATTTGTTTCTAATCCTTCTCCTGAAAAAGAGAACATCTTGCATTAATGGGACGTATTCAGAGTGGTTATAATCTCTATCGCTTGATAAGCAAACTATAGCTATAGTGGCAGTCAATTTGTAAACGTTAGTGAATTTCAAAAAGGTCAAGCAGCTTCCTCATATAGTCAATGAATAAAAAAAACGATTTCTATTGCCCACCAGGGGCATCTTAAGGATTTTGGTAGCCCTGGGCCATAAGTATTTTGGAGGCCCCTGTTCAGAACAGCTTTAAATTTATGATCCAATTTCAGCTCTTTCAAGCCCTCTGTGGACAGGTCACTGACAGTGCACAGGCACACTCATCCAAATTCTAAAGTGTTCTCATCTAATGGATGGAGATAGTGACGTGTTTTCAGTATTGTCACACAGCAGCAGCTCACTAACATTACTACAAATAATCTCTGTGACACCCGGCCATTTCTCATATGTGAGGTTCCGTTTTGATCTAAAAGAAACTTTTTTTTATGGATGTTGTATGAAACATAAACAACATTTCTCTGCAAAATGTCTGTAATAACCTCTCACACATCACCCAAATTGAAAATAATTAAAGGAAAACAGTATTTAAAACAATTGTTTAAGAATTATTCAAGGTCGTCAGGCAAATATTCTCTACAGAACAGAACTAGCTCTATCAAGGGGCCCCCTTAAAAGTTGGGGTCCTGGACCAGAGCCCACTTTGCCCATGCCTCCAGAGGCTTTTCTTCCAGGTTCTATTAATAGTTGCTTGACTCATGGAATGGCAGTTTCATGGGCCGAGGAAACAAAGGTTTCTGTTGAAAAAAATTCAGGACATCTACATGGGCTACACACTGGATATTCCTCCATCACTTTAGGCATGATGTGGGGAATAAAAGTCTAGAATGTGGAACCAGTATATCAGCTGTGGCTGGTTCATTCTAAAATTTTGAAATATTTAATTTGCTACTTGTTGAATTAACTTATGATCTCAAGCAATACACTGGGAGAGCTAGTTCTGGATTTTGGGATTTAAATTGTGATTTACTGCTTTGGTATATCCTGAAAATGCAAGGACTGAGACAAGGGTTGAGGAGGTAATAGTGCTCCAATTTCGAATCAGTAATTGTATTACTCTGAATACCCTTCCTTGCCCCAGTACTTACATGACTCTGTCACAGCTTTGATCCCTAAATGATTGGGGATGACAGACAGATGGAAGGGGCTTCGTAGGTTAAACATGTCAAGTGTGAAGTTCCAAAGGACCTCCTAAGGTGTAATCAAAGTTACTTTAAAAAGGTCAAGTGGTATCTGTGGGAGGAGTGACAAACCTCAGAATGTAAGTATGTAGACATGGAAGGGAATTGAGAGTAATGAAGATTACTGGTTCTTCATTCACAAGGGTCAGCAGTGTCAGCAGTGCATCAGGGATACAAAGATGCATGTGAGAGGAGGGTGGATGGGGGTGGATGGGAACACAAGACTCCCTCACCCAGTTCACTTAGCAGAGTAGTTTTGCTTTAAGTCCAATTGCTGTCTCGAACCAGCATGTCAAACGTCTCTTAAAATGTGGTGTAGACTGTTACAAACCCAAAAAAGGATAGACGAAGTCAATGTCTGGCATTTTTTTAGGTTTGTCATGTTTGTTGCAATGACAGGTTCAATACTTTATCAAACTTAGGGTGCATGCGTAATACAAGGGCCATCGATGAAGCATAAGGATCTTCAGAAAGTAGATGTCAGCATAAGGTAAGTGTAATCAGCATACAATAATAATGATCATTGAATGCAGCAGAAGTACAGAGGCACAGGACCGAAACCATGCCTCAGTTATCAAAGTGTCGACCAAAGAATGACAGAGGAACAACCCAAAGGAATTTTCTAGTTACAGGCAGCTAACGTAAACGTTGTATAGAGTCCACAATTGTGCAGCTGAGCCACCTACAGGAGTGCATTTGTTGCTGACAGGTAGTATAAAACTCTATGGAGATTTCACCTGGGAGTGTCATACAACCACCCAGAAGTGATAGAGGAGCAACCCATAGAAATGAGCTGCTTATGGGCAGTCAGAGCAGATGCTTTATAAAGTCCCCTGAGGAACAAGAGTTAACCACAAAGTAGAGACTGAGGCTCAATCTACAAGAATGTACTCATCATGGACAACCACAGTAAACTCTCTAAAGCAATGGCTCTTAACCTTTTTACTTCTGTGGTCATCCACCTTTTCATTACTGGAATCCAGGGACCCCCACCAAATCAATATTGGAATTTGAGGACCCCACTGGGTCATTTTTGAAATCCAGAGACCTTGCCTAACCAATTTAATCATTCATATTGCAAAACAATACACACATTGAGGAAGCAAGCATTCATCAATCAGATCCACAAATGCTGAAATATTTTTATTTAATTAACAATCATGAAAAAAATCAAAAGCATGTTGAGAAGGTTGGAGCTTTTATAAATTCAATTGAGGCCACCTGTTGTCCATATTATATTCTGTTTGATGAACTTGCATTGCTCCCACAAATCAATCCAGGACTATCACCCTACATTTTTAACCTTAATTTTTGAATTCTTTCACATATACAGAACGTTTACAATTTTTAAATGTTACTTCTTTATGTATGCTTTATCAATCAGTTAATATTATGTTATTGTCTAATGAGCTGCGGACCCCCTGCGTAGGGGTTGGGGACCTCCAGTGTTACCCAGACCACAGGTTAACCTCTTCAATGCCCATGACGAGCTGGTCTCGTCATGGGCCGCGGTTGCGCTGTGCCCATGACGAGACCAGCTCGTCATAAACCCCGCCCGCTAATGCAGCGGCCGGCACAGGGCGGGGAAAGGGGCGGGCACTGAAGGGGTTAAGAAATGCTGCTGTATATGGCTCTTATAAGAGCAACAGATGAGGGACCATCATGAATGCACTGGTTACAGAAAGCCAGGGTGTTTGTTCTAAAGTAGGCATCAGAAGTGTCAGAAGGTTAACTCACAAAAATGGCTTGGCAACCATGGTAAAGAATCTGTAGAGTCTACTCAGCAGCGGAATGGGGACAACACACAGGAACACTTTGATTGCAGGCAGCGATTTCATAGGCTCTGACAAAACAGGATTTGACAGAAATGTATTGGTTACAGGAAGCCCGGAAATATGCTTTAAGAAATTCATCTAGGGGTGACAGAGTTCCACCGAGGAGCAACCTACAAGAATGCGCTAGTCACAGGCAGTCAGAGTAAATGCTTTATGGAATCCGCCCAGGAGTGACGGGTATCCACCCAGGACAGACATAGGATCAGTCCACAAGAACAGATTTGATACAGGCAGTTTGGGTAAACCCTCGACAGAGTTCACATAGGAGTGACTCATGACCAACAATCAGGAAACCAACCACCTGTAAACAGGAAACCAGGGCATATGCCTGAAGGCTTCCAACAAATTGTTTTAGAGCAACAACCTAGAGGAACGTCCTGGTTACAGGAGCCGAGGTAAACACTCTATAGGGTCTACTCAGGAGCATCAGAGGAGCAAGCCTCAGGAATACATGAGCCAAGTGTAGACTGCGTAAAAAAGCTCTATGGAGATCACCCAAGAAGGACAGAGAAAAATGCCTCAGCAATGCATTTGTTATAGACAGCCAGTTTATATGTTCCCTGGAGTCTATACAGGAGCGGCAGAGGACCAATGCACAGAATAGGACCAACTACAGACAGGCCAGAGATTTATTATGTGGATGTAGGAGAGTAGGATCTGCACCTTATGTTGCCCCCACTTTTTTTCTGATGTTTACACTGGTTTCTGGCTATAGTCTGGCTGGCTGGGACCCTGCTCTCAGCATGGAGGTTGAGAGAAGAGGGTAATGGAGGTTTAGGTCTCTATGGGTCCTTGGCATTATCAATACTAGAAAGCTGAAGGATTTGTACTCCCTAAATGGGTGTTACAATTCTTACATGATGATTTTGATTTAGGACTAGCAGTTGCTACTCTTGCAGTAAAAAGGTCAACAATTAAAACCATTTGCTCTCCTTGGGAAGGTTTGGAGGAAATTGAGCATGTGAGAGCTTTAAAGGATTTCCTTTTGGGAGATCTTCTTTCAAGACTTCAGTTCCTCTCTGGGATTTAGCTTTAGTCAGGCCTTACAAGCCGCTGAACCATTAAAACAGGTAGATTTTCAATGCTTTTCTCCCAAACAAGTTTTCTTAGTGGCAATATGTTCTTCTAAAAGATTTGGTAAATTAGAAGCTCTGCCTGTTATACTTTCTATTTACAAATTTTCGAAGATAGGATTGGTTTACCACTATGGACTAGTTTCTATCCTATGATAACCTCGTCAATTCATTTGGAACATAAAATTATGTTACCTTCATTTGTTTCTAATCCTTCTCCTGAAAAAGAGAACATCTTGCATTAATGGGACGTATTCAGAGTGGTTATAATCTCTATCGCTTGATAAGCAAACTATAGCTATAGTGGCAGTCAATTTGTAAACGTTGGTGAATTTCAAAAAGGTCAAGCAGCTTCCTCATATAGTCAATGAATAAAAAAACCGATTTCTATTGCCCACCAGGGGCATCTTAAGGATTTTGGTAGCCCTGGGCCATAAGTATTTTGGAGGCCCCTGTTCAGAACAGCTTTAAATTTATGATCCAATTTCAGCTCTTTCAAGCCCTCTGTGGCCAGGTCACTGACAGTGCACAGACACACTCATCCAAATTCTAAAGTGTTCTCCTCTAATGGATGGAGATAGTGACGTGTTTTCAGTATTGTCACACAGCAGCAGCTCACTAACATTACTACAAATAATCTCTGTGACACCCGCCCATTTCTCATATGTGAGGTTCCGTTTTGATCTAAAAGAAACTTTTTTTTATGGATGTTGTATGAAACATAAACAACATTTCTCTGCAAAATGTCTGTTATAACCTCTCACACATCACCCAAATTGAAAATAATTAAAGGAAAACAGTATTTAAAACAATTGTTTAAGAATTATTCAAGGTCATCAGGCAAATATTCTCTACAGAACAGAACTAGCTCTATCAAGGGGCCCCCTTAAAAGTTGGGGTCCTGGACCAGAGCCCACTTTGCCCATGCCTCCAGAGGCTTTTCTTCCAGGTTCTATTAATAGTTGCTTGACTCATGGAATGGCAGATTCATGGGCCGAGGAAACAAAGGTTTCTGTTGAAAAAAATTCAGGACATCTACATGGGCTACACACTGGATATTCCTCCATCACTTTAGGCATGATGTGGGGAATAAAAGTCTAGAATGTGGAACCAGTATATCAGCTGTGGCTGGTTCATTCTAAAATTTTGAAATATTTAATTTGCTACTTGTTGAATTAACTTATGATCTCAAGCAATACACTGGGAGAGCTAGTTCTGGATTTTGGGATTTAAATTGTGATTTACTGCTTTGGTATATCCTGAAAATGCAAGGACTGAGACAAGGGTTGAGGAGGTAATAGTGCTCCAATTTCGAATCAGTAATTGTATTACTCTGACTACCCTTCCTTGCCCCAGTACTTACATGACTCTGTCACAGCTTTGATCCCTAAATGATTGGGGATGACAGACAGAGGGAAGGGGCTTCGTAGGTTAAACATGTCAAGTGTGAAGTTCCAAAGGACCTCCTAAAGTGTAATCAAAGTTACTTTAAAAAGGTCAAGTGGTATCTGTGGGAGGAGTGACAAACCTCAGAATGTAAGTATGTAGACATGGAAGGGAATTGAGAGTAATGAAGATTACTGGTTCTTCATTCACAAGGGTCAGCATTGTCAGCAGTGCATCAGGGATACAAAGATGCATGTGAGAGGAGGGTGGATGGGGTGGATGGGAACACAAGACTCCCTCACCCAGTTTACTTAGCAGAGTAGTTTTGCTTTAAGTCCAATTGCTGTCTCGAACCAGCATGTCAAACGTCTCTTAAAATGTGGTGTAGACTGTTACAAACCCAAAAAAGGATAGACGAAGTCAATGTCTGGCATTTTTTTAGGTTTGTCATGTTTGTTGCAATGACAGGTTCAATACTTTATCAAACTTAGGGTGCATGCGTAATACAAGGGCCATCGATGAAGCATAAGGATCTTCAGAAAGTAGATGTCAGCATAAGGTAAGTGTAATCAGCATACAATAATAATGATCATTGAATGCAGCAGAAGTACAGAGGCACAGGACCGAAACCATGCCTCAGTTATCAAAGTGTCGACCAAAGAATGACAGAGGAACAACCCAAAGGAATTTTCTAGTTACAGGCAGCTAACGTAAACGTTGTATAGAGTCCACAATTGTGCAGCTGATCCACCTACAGGAGTGCATTTGTTGCTGACAGGTAGTAAATACTCTATGGAGATTTCACCTGGGAGTGTCATACAACCACCCAGAAGTGATAGAGGAGCAACCCATAGAAATGAGCTGCTTATGGGCAGTCAGAGCAGATGCTTTATAAAGTCCCCTGAGGAACAAGAGTTATCCACAAAGTAGAGACTGAGGCTCAATCTACAAGAATGTACTCATCATGGACAACCACAGTAAACTCTCTAAAGCAATGGCTCTTAACCTTTTTACTTCTGTGGTCATCCACCTTTTCATTACTGGAATCCAGGGACCCCCACCAAATCAATATTGGAATTTGAGGACCCCACTGGGTCATTTTTGAAATCCAGAGACCTTGCCTAACCAATTTAATCATTAAAATTGCAAAACAATACACACATTAAGGAAGCAAGCATTCATCAATCAGATCCACAAATGCTGAAATATTTTTATTTAATTAACAATCATGAAAAAAATCAAAAGCATGTTGAGAAGGTTGGAGCTTTTATAAATTCAATTGAGGCCACCTGTTGTCCATATTATATTCTGTTTGATGAACTTGCATTGCTCCCACAAATCAATCCAGGACTATCACCCTACATTTTTAACCTTAATTTTCGAATTCTTTCACATATACAGAACTTTAAAAAATTTTAAATGTTACTTCTTTATGTATGCTTTATCAATCAGTTAATATTATGTTATTGTCTAATGAGCTGCGGACCCCCTGCGTAGGGGTTGGGGACCTCCAGTGTTACCCAGACCACAGGTTAAGAAATGCTGCTGTATATGGCTCTTATAAGAGCAACAGATGAGGGACCATCATGAATGCACTGGTTACAGAAAGCCAGGGTGTTTGTTCTAAAGTAGGCATCAGGAGTGTCAGAAGGTTAACTCACAAAAATGGCTTGGCAACCATGGTAAAGAATCTGTAGAGTCTACTCAACAGCGGAATGGGGACAACACACAGGAACACTTTGATTGCAGGCAGCGATTTCATAGGCTCTGACAAAACAGGATTTGACAGAAATGTATTGGTTACAGGAAGCCCGGAAATATGCTTTAAGAAATTCATCTAGGGGTGACAGAGTTCCACCGAGGAGCAACCTACAAGAATGCGCTAGTCACAGGCAGTCAGAGTAAATGCTTTATGGAATCCGCCCAGGAGTGACGGGTATCCACCCAGGACAGACATAGGATCAGTCCACAAGAACATATTTGATACAGGCAGTTTGGGTAAACCCTCGACAGAGTTCACATAGGAGTGACTCATGACCAACAATCAGGAAACCAACCACCTGTAAACAGGAAACCAGGGCATATGCCTGAAGGCTTCCAACAAATTGTTTTAGAGCAACAACCTAGAGGAACGTCCTAGTTACAGGAGCCGAGGTAAACACTCTATAGGGTCTACTCAGGAGCATCAGAGGAGCAAGCCTCAGGAATACATGAGCCAAGTGTAGACTGCGTAAAAAAGCTCTATAGAGATCACCCAAGAAGGACAGAGAAAAATGCCTCAGCAATGCATTTGTTATAGACAGCCAGTTTATATGTTCCCTGGAGTCTATACAGGAGCGGCAGAGGACCAATGCACAGAATAGGACCAACTACAGACAGGCCATAGATTTATTATGTGGATGTAGGAGAGTAGGATCTGCACCTTATGTTGCCCCCACTTTTTTTCTGATGTTTGCACTGGTTTCTGGCTATAGTCTGGCTGGGACCCTGCTAATCAGGGCCCCAGCCTCTCTGTTCTCTCTAAACAACTTGGAGTGCATATTAGGTGCACTAGTGATTGGATACTGTGGTACCTTATGAGCCCCTAGTATATGGTACCCTAGGTACCAAGGGCATAGGTACTTCACAGGCCTACCAGGGGCTGAAGCATGTATTATGCCACCCCTGGGAAGCAGACTAAATCTGACACCACAGGCCTGCTACTGCAGCCTGGGTGAGGTAGTGCTAGCACTCCTCACTGAGATATAGGTTCACTATATCTCACTCTGCACACACATTTAAACCTATCGGTCACCCCTAAGGCAGGCCCTATCAATCCTGAGGGCAGGGTGCTTGGTTTCCATGTGAGGGGTGCCTCTGCCTGAGCAGGGCCCCTCTGCAGCTCTCAGAGTCTTTTTTCTGGGGCTGTTTGTGGATGTGGTTAAACCATATACTCTTAAGTGCATTATAACCTTGCGGTTATTGCTAATTTTGGGATGGCTGCATCAAAACATGTCGTGTTTGGTGTCAAACGCTTTGAAATCATACCCCCAAACCAGTAACTGGTGTGGGAGTATGATCCCACCCTTCTAAAGGTACATAGACATGTACCTACTGTGGAAATGCGGTAGAATCCTGAAGAGCCCTGGCATCACAAAATGGATGCCACCAGTCACAGACACTGGGCTGCCCTCCTGCTGATGACTGAAACTCGTAGTGGAGGAGGCCCAACAATAGGTATCCTGTCACAGGGAGGTGTGACCACCTCCCAGACAGGGTTTAGTGTATTGGGGCTGGGTGGGTGCACTCCTAGAGTGCTTTGAAGTCCTGCACTGGGGGAGCAGTAGGCTCCTCTGTTCATATGCCAGCTCAAACCGGTTCAGGAGCTACCTGCCCCTGCTCTGGCGCGAAACTGGACAAAGGGAAGTGGGTGTAACCACCCACTCCCCTGACCCTCCCATAGGAGGGGTCATAGAGCTAGTCCCTCCCTTTCTTTCAGTATAAGTTAGGGAACCCTTGCCATTGCAAACTAGATTACCCTGGATGATGCTCTGAAGAAGAATCCTGGACCTTCGATGTTCCACTACCTCTGGAAGACGGAAGAATCTCCCTTGGAGTCAAGGAGTGACTTCCCTGCTTGGCAGGCACCAAAACCTTGCATCAACGGTCGCAAACTTTCCCGCTCCTGCCAGCGTCCGAAGTCCCTGCAGCCCAGGAAGAGGATTTCCTGACTTCTCCAAGGCCATCGTGAGTCCCCAGTGAAGCTGAGGCAAGTGGACCCCACGAGTGATGAGGAACCACAATCCCTGGGTACCATCCACTATTTTCGAGTGCAACCCCTTCACGACGTTCACGAACTTGTGCATTGGACCACGTGTGGTCCAAGCCTCCAGCAAGATTTCCACCAAAGATCAGAGGCCTACCCTGTCCCGAGTGACCGTGGGCCCCTGTTGAGTGAATCCTCCTGAGGCGTCTTTGCGATCCCTTGCCAGTTGGCTTGTGGGTCCCCTGAAGCCTTTTCTACAAATCCAAAGGGCTCCCCTGGTTGCTCCAGCCCTGCCTTGACTTACCCTCGCTGGGTGAGACCCTCAGACCTTGATGGTCTGCACCGCTGACTTTTTACACTTTCCACGAGACTTGCTGTTACCAAGGCTTGTTGGATCCAATCTGGTCACCGACACTGCAGTAAGCTGCAGACTTTGTGGGACATGCCGAATCCAGCTCCTGGTTGTCGTCGACACCTCCTGGACCTCGTGGCTGAAGAGTCAAGACACCCATGATCACCTGAAATCATCCAACGACTGTGGGCATCCAGCTTCCTTGCCCCGGGTCACTGCCAAGTGACTTTGAACACTGTCCCTTCTGCTTTCAGGTCTTCCTTCTTCTGAATCCAGCCTTGGATTCCATCGGACACTTCTCCTGTCTTCACAAGCAGCACGTTTTCTTTGGCTCCCATTGAAAACGACGCCGCGACCCGACACCAAAAGACACCTATGCACCCGTCTTCCCTGGGTGAGGTAACTCCAGCACTATGGTGCTCCTGTAAGTGACTTTCTTGTAGACTCTCCTGAAGTATCTTAAAACTTTAAAATTCCAACCGCGACTTGCTCCATTGAAGTCTATTGGGATCCGCGGCTGTGTTCTCACACTGCATGCGTCTCCCGTGGGTCCTTTACTTACCTGCCTTGGGTGGATTAGTGAGGCCCCAGCGCTTCTGAAGGCCCTGGGCCTTGTCCCCTCGCTAGTCGATATTCCTAAGTCTCTTTTTTAGTATATGGTCTGGTACGCCACTAGGGCCCCAGCCATATTTGTGCTTTATTTATTGTGAAACGTTGATTTGTGCATATGTCCCTGACTTCTAATCTCATAAAGAGATTAGTAGAGTGTGTCTAGTAATAAATACATATATATTTGATATATATAGCTGTGTGGTGTCCTTTCATTTAGTAATTCAAGAGATTATAAGGTAAAACAAGCTGCTTTACATTCCTCTAAAGACTTAGCCTGAAGGCTGCTCTCTACAGCTACCACTAGGATAGCTTTCTTTAAAAAATTGTCTTAAACCTATCTACCATAAGAGTCGAATTGTACTGGTGCAAGTTGTCCACTTTAACTAGTGAACAGCATATACCAGGCCAACTTCTCACAGTGGAGTTCCCATTTGTGCAGAGGAACATCATGCTAGGATGCATTGGTTACAAGCAGCCCCATATCCCTTTTGCTAATACTGGAAAATACTGAAAATCATGTAGCTAAACAATTACATACACACGTTATTTAATAATCTATTAGGATCAGGTGTTTTTCCATCCTGCTCACAGCAGAAAATTATAGTTATTGGCCACTGTTGATGACCTCAGATTGAAGGTGGACAGCAGGAAAATAAATATGCTGTCGCTGTTAGATCTATTGGCACGTCAATAGTACTGTACTTAGTCTTCTGAATGCATCAGGACTAGCTAGCAACCCCCTCACCAGGTTCACTTCATTCCTGTAAAATCGTCCTAAAATTATAAGTCTGCCCAATGTAAAGCAACAAGAGGCAACTGAACTATGGCATACCACAGGGATCAGATCTATCACCTCAAATTCTTACCATCTATTTATTTTCTCCAGTGAGACTACTCCACTCAAAAGGTGTGACACATAGTTACTTGCCCTGTTGGATGGTGTAGCGTCTTCCCAGTCTGGGTACCAGCCAATAACGATGCCACACACGGAGCGTAGTTATATACGTCTTTATTCGTCTTTTTGCGAACTCAACATTCTAAAGCAGACTTCACTGCAATACACTCTGTTCATTGGTTCATAGCTTTACGCAATTCATCAGGAGCCAAAAGGGTTCTATCATTGCTAATTCGCAAGACACTACATCTCCCCAGTATTAAATAAAAACTTGCCACTTTGGCTAAAAGATACACACATATATACATTTAAATTCTTGAATTAATCTTTTTCGGACTGCAATGGTTTGATCTGGTCATGTGAATTGAAACTGGCCACCATCATGATCCAAGATCTGGTGGGATGGTGAAAAGGCAGCATTACTCACTGGTGTTTCAGAATCAGTCTCTCCTTCACTATGGAGATCTGATGAACTATGAATCAAACACCAAAAGTGAGAAGAGTCAGTAGTAATAGACTTCCCAGGGCGCTGGGCAGTCACCATGGGTCCTTTGGTCGACACTACTTGAAAAAGTTCTGCATCAAAGGGAGCATCAGATTTTCTTTTCCACATCTAATGGGCAAGAACTCTGTCTCCTCTCTGGAAGACAATGTTTTTCGAATGTCGTCTTGAGTCAGCATATGTTTTCATCTTTTGTTTCTGGCCCAAGTCCCTCGTATGAGTAGCATTCTCAGCACTTTCTCTCTGATTGGTCCACTGGGGTATCTTGGTTATCATTGCTCGTCTGAACATCAATGTTGCCGGACTTTTACCGGTGGTCGAGTGAGGTGTTGAACGGTAAGCTCATAATGTAGAGTTTAATTGTAATTGGATTTGCATTTATATAGCGCTTACTTCCCCTGACGAGGTGTTGAAGCTCTTTTCTGCAAGTAGCACACTACTCCGGAACCCAAAAGGATTAGTGGCGAGTTAGGAAAAGGAAAAATTTAATTTCTTTGAGTCTGTTATTTGGGTTGAAAAGGATAGTGGAGAGATAGAAGAGGGAGAGGTTTGCATTTATGTAGCGCTTGGTACCCCTGATGAGGCATTAAATTGATTTTTGATTAGTAGCACGCTACTCGAGAACCAAACAGGATTAGTCGTGAATTAGTATAGGGAAACATGAAATTACTTTGAACGGTGGACATGTGAGCCTGTTAGTTGGATTGAAAAGGATAGTGAAGGGATAGACGAAGGAAGGGTCTAGAAAGTGCTTATTTGTAGATCATAGCAGTAGGAGCAGGTTTGGGATGAGTAGAGGGGAGAGTCAGAGGGAAGGGTTTAGGAAGGCTTGTCGGGGAGATCTGAATAGTAAAAGAGGTTTGAGATGATGCAAGGGAGAGATAGAGGAGGGAAGAGTATAGAGAGAGTTACTTTGGGGATCATAGTAAGTGTAGAGTAGGGAAGAATCTAGAAAAGGTTATTTTTGGGATCACAGTAGTCAGAGAGTGGAGGTAGAGGATATATTGAGAGAGGTATAAGGTAAGAAATAGGTTAGTGCATTGGAGAGAGTAGTAGATTTAGGTTTGGGATGAGTCAGTGAGTTTAGGTAGAGGATATATTGAGAGACGTATAGGGTGAGATATAGGGTAGTGCATTAGGGATGCTGAATTAGGAGTAAAGTAATAAATATAAAGATACATATATACATCGAAGGTATGTATGTATAAATAAGGAGACATATCTATATTTAAGTTGTATTAAATAAACTCAGACTCATGCGTTTAACACAGGTTGTAAATTGAGCTTGCAAGTGTAGCGTGCTGCACAGCTTTCTTTAGCGTACTCATAGACCTCTCGACCAGTCCATTGGCCTGCAGCAACAGAGGGGTGCTTTTTGATACTTTATACTCAGATGCTGTAAAAAGTCTTTGAACTCCTGACTATTAAAAGGCAGGCCACTGTCAGATTTTAGTATGGCTGAAACACCTCATGTAGCAAAGATGCCATCCAGTATTTCAATGACTCATTCTTGAGTGGTAGATGAGAGATCATCAATTAATGGAAATCAAGAGTATTTGTCCACAATTACCATCAGGTGATGTCCGTTGTCGAGTGGACCAAAAAAGTAAATGGCTATTTTCTCCCAGGCATGCTTCTGGAGTTCTGACATGTTTAGGGTGTGTTGAGTAACTTTTGTAGATAGGCAGTTGCTCGTCGAGATATGAAAACCAGACTCGGTCTCCGAGAGCTTGTTTCATGGCAAAGATTCCCATATGTCTCTCGTGGACCACTTCAATCATTTTCTGCTGCAGACTCTTTGGAATCAAGATTCTCGACCCTTGCAATATAACTCCTTCTTTATGCATGGACAATATCTCTTTGACATTTCTGTATTTTTGATATTCACTCTCACTGGTGAGAGGTTCAGTGTGCTTGTTCCACGACTGATGTATAATTATATCTTTCAACTTCAGCATGTCACTATCTTGGCTCATGGCAGTGATAATCTGAGCTAACAAAATGGCAGCCGGTGTGTTTGATTTTACTATGAAGTTGATATATGGAAAAGTAGTCAGCAGGGTTCTGATAATTTACTGGGTGATGCTAAATGTTATGATTGTACCCTTGTAGCCGTAATCCCCAGTGTTTAATGCAAGAAGGCACCTTGGCCTTTGGATTGCCAAATATTAGTAAAGCTTGATGATCTGTCACCAGCGTAAAAGGGTTTCCATACAGGATTACATTGGAATGTTCACATGCCACACCATGGCTAAACTGTATTTCTCAGGTTGTGAGTAAGCATGTTCTGGTTGGGACAAACTACTACTTGCATACACCACAATATGCCTTCGAGCATTCGTGTGTCCACTGAAGGATAGCACCTAACCCAACTGGGCTAGCCTCAACGACAACCTTTATATGAAGTTTTGGATTGCAATACGCCATTTCATTAATATTCTCAATGGCTTGTTTGATTTTCCTAAAACTGTTCTCATTTATGTGACCACTGAAATAAAACATTCTTTTTTGTCAACTCTCTCAATGAAGCACTTCCAGTGGCAACATGTCTTATATCTCTAGAAGAGTAGCTGGCCATGCCAAGAAATAAATGCACCATAGAAACAGCTTGTGGTGATCAGCATTTGACAGCACTTGTACTTTAGCAGGACCTGGGGTCGTACCCCCATCAGAAAAGATATGGCCAAAGATTTTTATCGATGTCTTATGGAACTCACATTTGTCTACATCCAATGTCAAACCTGCTTTGGCAAGTTAACAACATACTTGTGTAACAGGTTTATCATGTCCATTTTGGGCAACTTCGAAAACCAATATTTCATTGCTGCCATTGAACGCATTCATGACAGGCTGTGTGATATGTCAAATGGTGTCCTTAAACAGTTTTGCAGCAGATGACATACGAAATCTATTTTTTGTATCAAAACAGGCCAACATGTGTAGAAAAGGTTGTAATGTACCTACAATCTTCTTCAAGTTCCAACTGATGATAACTTTTATTTAAAGCAAGGCAAGAGCAGACCTTTGCAACATTCAGTTGCGTTATCATGTCAGCAATGTGTGGACCTGGATGTCGGTCTCATTCAATTGCCTTGTTTGTCTGACTCATGTCAATGCACAATGGGAGAAATCCATGGTGTTGGACCAGCCAAACCTCAATGATATCATGCTTAAGTAAAAATTCAAGTTCTTTTTCAACAGCATCTTGTAAATGAAAAGCAATTTGCCTATGTCTCTGAGCAACAGGATGGACATCCTCATTAATATGCAACTTTACTTTCATAGCCTTAAGCTTTCCCAAACCATGAAACAATGAAGGGAATTGACTTACTATTCCATGGTGAACATTCATGTAGTTCACGGAAATCAGTCCCATATCAGCAGCTGTGTTGAAGCTGAGTAGACAGGCACTTGACACTGTCCCTTGAAGCACATGGATGGGTGCTTGCACCTTCACTTTTTTGTGTTTTCATCGTCCTTACAAATGAACCTTGACTTTTTAAGCGTGTCAACGCAGCCCAGGTATAAACTTTGGTTTTTGATGGCATATGTGGTAGTTAGGGATGCAATTCATTATATTTCTCTTCAGGCTTAATGTTTTTCAATGCACCTCTGTCGATAATGAAAGATATCAAACAATCATTTACTTTCAGTGCAATTTTAGGTCAATGTTTGAATGACTTTGGTGCTTTGTCATGTTGACTGTTCTTTGACTAACATTTTTCTTCACATGGGGCAAAATGGAAATGCGTATGCTTTTCTGAAGCAAATATCGACATGGCACGACCATCTTCTTCACTTTCAGTTGTTACTGATATTGATGGACTGGTTGACGATGACTTTGATGACAATCAACTTCATTTAGATTTACTGTACTTGAAGCCTCCGCTGGGCCTTCTGGGTGCACGTTGAACATTACTTCTGGAATGTTCCGGTGGCCATTTTGTCTTCATGCCGTGACGCACTTGTTTTCCCCTTTAGTTTACACATTGTCATAAAATAGTTCTCCTTCCCACAGCCCTTATATATCTGCCTAATGGCGAGACATTTGTCTTCGTGTGGATACGAAAATCCACATCTAAAACATAACTTTTATGTGTAGACATCACCTTGTAATGTGCTTGCCTCTGGGTCGTCATGAACAGTCGGTGGAATGGTGACCTCTCTCTTGGATTCCATTGGAGACATGCCCTTTCTCGGAGCCGCCACCCAGCACCTTTGGTGGTGTGTCACTACAGGTATTGGATGGCTCAGTAAGCACAACCCCAGTGCTTCTTCTTGGGTCTCTTCACCTGCCATTGAGGTCGTAAGGCTCTGCTACGTACATTGATGGTATGTGATTTTCAGCTTCCAACCATAACGTTCTATTGCACTTGTCTGTCGCTTTTTACTTTTCTTGACACCTGGTTGATCTCTACCTAGCAATACTTGTAATCGCAGTGTTATGTTGCGCTTTGTCGTTGCATTGTACTTTTGACACCAGGTTGATCTCTGCATGGCAGCACTTGTAATCGCAGTGTTATCACTCCATACTATGCATAGCTCTATGTTGTATGTAGCACAGTCCTTTATGTATGGCCCGAGCAACAGACGTGTAGATTCTCTGTAAACAAATTTTTAACTGCTTCAAAGTGGCTGTAACTGTGCTTTGACTCCACATGCATTAAACGTCGATTCTGTACTTCGACGACGGCACACGTGGTACGCAGGAGCAGTTTTCTTGGACTACGGCAAACTCTCAAGGAGAGCACTGTCAACAATCAGGTTACTTAGCCCCTATCTCATCGCCATTTGTAGCATCTTCCCAGCCAGGGTACCAGCCAATAAATATGTCACACATGGTGCTTAGTAATATAGGTCTTTATTCATATCCGTGTAGCACAAACTCAACATTCTAAAGCAGCCTTCACTGCAATACATTCTATTCATTGGATCATAGCTCTACAGAGTTCATCAGGAGCCAAATGAGTTTTTGTCATAGTCAATTCTCAAGACACTACAGATGATGTCTTAACATCTAGCCTACATCCGCGTAGGAGTGGACGGGCAGTAACAATCACAAGCTTACTGCAGAAAAACAGAGGTGATTATTGTTAATGGATGATCAAACCTCTGGCTTGACTCCTATTGGCCCCTTGAGATAGATGCCCTTTCAGTTCCTGTAAACATTAAAAAGAGCCTGGGATTCAAGACTGAAAGTTAGTGCGCCCTTGCTAACCAGAAATCATCAATGATGCTCTATTGCTTCTCCTACCTTAAATTGCCTTAGTAAGAACAGGAGAAGACAAGGTTTTTCGCTGACTACTGTTTCAAGACTTGACTAAGGGCCTGATTTAGAGTTTACCAGATGGGTTACTCCATCGCAAACATGACGGATAAGCCGTCTGCCATATTACAAGTGGCGTATTCACTGCAGATAAGGTCCTTAGGTCTGCTGACTCGGCCAGTACTTCTATGCTACCTGCGTCTCAGCTAGAAAGCAGGTAATGTCCGCACGGAGGCATACTGTAATGTTTCACAATAAAAAATGTGGTTGCTTGTTCTGTAATGCAACAGAAGGCAGCACTGGGGGGTGTCATCTCTGCAGCTCTGCAGCTGCGTTATTTTCCGGGATAGCAGGATATCATAAATCACATAGCTATATTTCAATATATTAATATATCAAAACACCTCCAGTGCATGCACACGTCTCTTTCTATAAACTGCCAATGAAGTGCTATTTGGGCGGACTAACATGACTGCTGGCCAAACAAACAAAGTGCTGCTGTAAAGAGGCTCATCAACAAAGAGGTTGACCCAAAGTCTTTGTATGTAGACGGCTTTTTTCTTTTTGTGTAGTGTCATGAGCTCTGGCAGACCCTAAAGCTGTCTCTATCAAAACCCAACAAATGGCAAATGTGCAACTGTCTATGTCTGATAAATACCTCCCATTTTCATGCTCTAAAATATACCCTTTACTTTGTTAATTTCAAATTAGAGCCCTGCCTGTTGTCTAGACACCAATACAGCTAACAGGTCTTTAATCTGAACAGCATCTGAATAGCACTGGAGGCTTCTATTGGGGCTGGACTGTTCCCAGCATGGTTTTGTGAGGATGAACATCTGCCCTGCATTACCCCAATGCAGCTCTCTGCTGTGTTTTTTATTTTAGGGGCCTAACCGCATGTGACCATAACGTCTCCTTTAGGATCACTTGGCATAACTCGTATGTGAGCCACAGTGAGTGTCTCTTTGGGTTACAGTGGTGCTACCAGCATACCTTTCTTATCAAGAGGGACTACTTTCCCTTGTCAGCTGACTTAAGCCTGGCAGTACAGGCCGTGTCTGTGTTTTTAGGTCCACCTAGGCAGCGCTTGCGCTAGCTCTTCGAGACATGCTATATTCAGGTATAGACTTGAAGCTCTGCCTACTTTCCGCCCATCTTTTTAATTGCCTCCTGTGACTGTCTGTTGTAAACTGTGGCTTTTCATTGGTCAATAAGCTTAAGTAGTACTTGTCTCATCTTGTAACATCCCATTAGGACACTCCCTGTTGCATGGGTTGTTACTCAGTAGGCTTCAATTACAGCCTCCAAGCACTATTTGGTTAAATGGCTTTGTCCTGCCTGCTGTTGCAGGCAGGACACGTGCTCTCGCAAGGCTTTCTTTTTGGTTTTTCATAGCACTGCATGCCTTGTCTGAGATAATGGCGGCCATGCCTTCAGTTTGCTGTTTGCGGCTCAGAACGCAGCCGCATGTTTTTTTTCTTTCTATTTATTAACTTTTTCATTTTAAAGCGCCCCATTCCATGCTTTCATTTTAGACCCGGCTTGTCTAAAGAAATATACGCCGCCACTATTGAAGTGAAAGTGCGGAATGGCATTTGTTTGTCAATATGACAAACAATTTTTTTTTTCTAAAAGGGCCCCATACTGTGCTTATACTTTATTGGCAGCCGCGCACCTTTCTTTAGATGAGCCATATCTAAAGATGGGCACAGCATGGGGCCCTTTTACAAAAAAAATTGTGTTTGTCAACTTGACAAAGAAATGCTTTTTTTTAGTAAAAGCAGCCCATACCGCGTTTTCACTTTAATAGCAGCCGCGCACCTTTCTTTAGATGCGGTTCATGTAAAGAAAGGGGAGAGGCCGCAATTAAAGTGAAAGCGAGGCATGGGGTGCTTGTACAAACAAGCATTTGCAATGCAATAGGTCTCGCATTTGCAAGAGTTTAAGCTATTGGCATTGCAAATGACAGTCCCTTTTATTTACCTGTTTTAAAAACCAACATATAAATAAAAGGCATTGTCAGGTACAATACCAATAGCTCAAACTCTTGCAAATGCGAGACCTATTGGATTGCAAATGCTTGTTAATTGAAGTTGAAGAGCACACACATCTTTTTTCCTGCACTGGGTGAATGGCCTGCCGTCCTTGCCTCCTCTGAGGCTCTGCCTAAGTCTTATGTGGCCAGATCCCTTGCTTCATCCTTTATGTCAGGTTAGTTCAGGTGTATGGTACATTTAGGTGGTAGAGGTGTGCGGAATTCGGCTAGTTTCCTTTAGCGAATTTACACAAAAGTTTAGAAAAGTTACTGGGCTGATGGCTTCTTTGGTACTTTGTTTGACAAATAGTCAATGTAAGTCTACATGAACTCATAAAAGTCTCACTGAATTGTCTGCCAGCCTAATGGTCATTTTTACTTTTTACTCAAAGCGCCTTGCAATGTGCAGATGTATATGAAATGCCCACAAATTCAACTTTAAAACTGCCCAACTCTCCTTGAAATTAATAACATTAGTAGCTAACAAAACCTCCACACGCTTGTGCACTCAATGCAAATCTCACACCACAAACTGAATTGCTTTTGCCAACAATGACATTTGTGTATCAATGTATGAAATATGACATTTTAATTAGCCCTCCAAGGCTAGCAGGGCACGGGAAGATCCTTACAGCAGGCACATCATTCACTGTACTATTTTCTAGGATTGGAACTTGTGACCCACAGTTTATGTAAGGAACTCTCCGACAACTGCTCAAACCCAATGAGCTATGTTTCTAGGATTTCAACCTATGATTAAAACTGCTATAACCTAGAAGAATGTGGAAACAAGTTTCTTCAAAAACATTAAGAAGTGTGTGACTGGCTCTGGGGTCACTGGTAGATGTCTGGAAGGCTCTTGGGCCAGGCGTAAACATGAGTGTCACTTAGGACTCCACTGTGTGTCTGAAGTCTAGCACTGGACCTTGGTATATAGTTGAGGGACAGCATCAATGGTTTGAGGGCTGGATGAGGTGTACTTCGAGGCTGGGTGATAGGCTCTAACAGCAAGTTGAGAAGGCCACAAGACAATGGGGCAAGCAGGGTGGGAGTGAGGTTATATGAGGGCCAGCTGGATGCCTGTCAAGGCTGACTGAGGTCTTGTGAGGGCCAGCTAGGGGCTTTTCACGGTTAGCTAAAGGCGAGACCTCTTGTATTCTCCGAGAGCCAGCAGAGAGTAATTTGTCGTTTAGGTAACGGGGAGATTAAGAGTGTTTGTGAAAAGATAGAGTTCCAGACTCCGAGCGCAAGAGGGGGGTTTCTAAGCACGATCATTGGTGGACTACTGGTCATCTATTTAGTTTACTAGAATATTCTGGGCTTGGTTAAGGATCTATGGGAGCTTTCCTGAGATCCTGTGATGCAAGATGAGGAGCTCCAAGTGCTGGGTGAGGTCATGTGAAATCCAATGAGAACGCAAGAGCCAATGAGGGCAAGCTGACAGTCTGAGATGGCAAGATGAGGGTCCTTTTAATAGCTGAGTCGGTATGAATGGGTGCAGACTGAGGCAAAATAGAAGTCTAACATGAGCATTTAGGCTTTGGTGAAGTGGGAGCATCTGCTGGCATATTTTTCAAATAAAGCACTGAAAACAATTGCCCTCAGCTTGAAGATCTGATCAGTTAGGACCAGCCCCTCTGACACTGTCTTAAATGAAAGGATGAAATAGGGGGCGAGGTGTAATATAGTGCTCAATTTATTATACTCATTTGCTCTTATGTTTTCCAGTGTATGTTCTATGTTTGGTTGTATTTTCCTTTGATTAGCACCATGGAGATGGAATCTTACATGTTTGTGATAAGTCAGTTGCACCTGACTCCTGCTGGTTGATGGATGGGACTTTTCATTCTCTGGATTAAACTTACGTCTTTTTACAATGACTTCCTCAATGATTTGAATTACTTAATTTTACACAAGGTAGTTACTCTTTCCTTTCAAAGGCAGTGGAAGATGACACTTGTCATGAAGTAAGGCCAAGGATACACAGGTGGGATCAAAGTGGGAATAGAACAGGTAATGAGGGAAAGTAGTGGAGACTTTTGGTCATGTAACATAGAAACATCTAGCCAATGGATCTATCATTTCCGGTGAACTTTTCAAAGAATTCACTGCAGATAAGGTCCTTAGGTCTGCTGACTCGGTCAGTACTTCTATGCTACCTGCGTCTCAGCTAGAAAGCAGGTAATGTCCGCACGGAGGCATACTGTAATGTTTCACAATAAAAAATGTGGTTGCTTGTTCTGTAATGCAACAGAAGGCAGCACTGGGGGGTGTCATCTCTGCAGCTCTGCAGCTGCGTTATTTTCCGGGATAGCAGGATATGATAAATCAACATAGCTATATTTCAATATATTAATATATCAAAACACCTCCAGTGCATGCACACGTCTCTTTCTATAAACTGCCAATGAAGTGCTATTTGGGCGGACTAACATGACTGCTGGCCAAACAAACAAAGTGCTCTGTAAAGAGGCTCATCAACAAAGAGGTTGACCCAAAGTCTTTGTATGTAGACGGCTTTTTTCTTTTTGTGTAGTGTCATGAGCTCTGGCAGACCCTAAAGCTGTCTCTATCAAAACCCAACAAATGGCAAATGTGCAACTGTCTATGTCTGATAAATACCTCCCATTTTCATGCTCTAAAATATACCCTTTACTTTGTTAATTTCAAATTAGAGCCCTGCCTGTTGTCTAGACACCAATACAGCTAACAGGTCTTTAATCTGAACAGCATCTGAATAGCACTGGAGGCTTCTATTGGGGCTGGACTGTTCCCAGCATGGTTTTGCGAGCATGAACATCTGCCCTGCATTACCCCAATGCAGCTCTCTGCTGTGTTTTTTATTTTAGGGGCCTAACCGCATGTGACCATAACGTATCCTTTAGGATCACTTGGCATAACTCGTATGTGAGCCACAGTGAGTGTCTCTTTGGGTTACAGTGGTGCTACCAGCATACCTTTCTTATCAAGAGGGACTACTTTCCCTTGTCAGCTGACCTAAGCCTGGCAGTACAGGCCGTGTCTGTGTTTTTAGGTCCACCTGGGCAGCGCTTGCGCTAGCTCTTCGAGACATGCTATATTCAGGTATAGACTTGAAGCTCTGCCTACTTTCCGCCCATCTTTTTAATTGCCTCCTGTGACTGTCTGTTGTAAACTGTGGCTTTTCATTGGTCAATAAGCTTAAGTAGTACTTGTCTCATCTTGTAACATCCCATTAGGACACTCCCTGTTGCATGGGTTGTTACTCAGTAGTTTTCAATTACAGCCTCCAAGCACTATTTGGTTAAATGGCTTTGTCCTGCCTGCTGTTGCAGGCAGGACACGTGCTCTCGCAAGGCTTTCTTTTTGGTTTTTCATAGCACTGCATGCCTTGTCTGAGATAATGGCGGCCATGCCTTCAGTTTGCTGTTTGCGGCTCAGAACGCAGCCGCATGCTTTTTTTCTTTCTATTTATTAACTTTTTCATTTTAAAGCGCCCCATTCCATGCTTTCATTTTAGACCCGGCTTGTCTAAAGAAATATGCGCCGCCACTATTGAAGTGAAAGTGCGGAATGGCATTTGTTTGTCAATATGACAAACAATTTTTTTTTTTCTAAAAGGGCCCCATACTGTGCTTATACTTTATTGGCAGCCGCGCACCTTTCTTTAGATGAGCCATATCTAAAGATGGGCACAGCATGGGGCCCTTTTACAAAAAAAATTGTGTTTGTCAACTTGACAAAGAAATGCTTTTTTTTAGTAAAAGCAGCCCATACCGCGTTTTCACTTTAATAGCAGCCGCGCACCTTTCTTTAGATGCGGTTCATGTAAAGAAAGGGGAGAGGCCGCAATTAAAGTGAAAGCGAGGCATGGGGTGCTTGTACAAACAAGCATTTGCAATGCAATAGGTCTCGCATTTGCAAGAGTTTAAGCTATTGGCATTGCAAATGACAGTCCCTTTTATTTACCTGTTTTAAAAACCAACATATAAATAAAAGGCATTGTCAGGTACAATACCAATAGCTCAAACTCTTGCAAATGCGAGACCTATTGGATTGCAAATGCTTGTTAATTGAAGTTGAAGAGCACACACATCTTTTTTCCTGCACTGGGTGAATGGCCTGCCGTCCTTGCCTCCTCTGAGGCTCTGCCTAAGTCTTATGTGGCCAGATCCCTTGCTTCATCCTTTATGTCAGGTTAGTTCAGGTGTATGGTACATTTAGGTGGTAGAGGTGTGCGGAATTCGGCTAGTTTCCTTTAGCGAATTTACACAAAAGTTTAGAAAAGTTACTGGGCCGATGGCTTCTTTGGTACTTTGTTTGACAAATAGTCAATGTAAGTCTACATGAACTCATAAAAGTCTCACTGAATTGTCTGCCAGCCTAATGGTCATTTTTACTTTTTACTCAAAGCGCCTTGCAATGTGCAGATGTATATGAAATGCCCACAAATTCAACTTTAAAACTGCCCAACTCTCCTTGAAATTAATAACATTAGTAGCTAACAAAACCTCCACACGCTTGTGCACTCAATGCAAATCTCACACCACAAACTGAATTGCTTTTGCCAACAATGACATTTGTGTATCAATGTATGAAATATGACATTTTAATTAGCCCTCCAAGGCTAGCAGGGCACGGGAAGATCCTTACAGCAGGCACATCATTCACTGTACTATTTTCTAGGATTGGAACTTGTGACCCACAGTTTATGTAAGGAACTCTCCGACAACTGCTCAAACCCAATGAGCTATGTTTCTAGGATTTCAACCTATGATTAAAACTGCTATAACCTAGAAGAATGTGGAAACAAGTTTCTTCAAAAACATTAAGAAGTGTGTGACTGGCTCTGGGGTCACTGGTAGATGTCTGGAAGGCTCTTGGGCCAGGCGTAAACATGAGTGTCACTTAGGACTCCACTGTGTGTCTGAAGTCTAGCACTGGACCTTGGTATATAGTTGAGGGACAGCAGCAATGGTTTGAGGGCTGGATGAGGTGTACTTCGAGGCTGGGTGATAGGCTCTAACAGCAAGTTGAGAAGGCCACAAGACAATGGGGCAAGCAGGGTGGGAGTGAGGTTATATGAGGGCCAGCTGGATGCCTGTCAAGGCTGACTGAGGTCTTGTGAGGGCCAGCTAGGGGCTTTTCACGGTTAGCTAAAGGCGAGACCTCTTGTATTCTCCGAGAGCCAGCAGAGAGTAATTTGTCGTTTAGGTAACGGGGAGATTAAGAGTGTTTGTGAAAAGATAGAGTTCCAGACTCCGAGCGCAAGAGGGGGGTTTCTAAGCACGATCATTGGTGGACTACTGGTCATCTATTTAGTTTACTAGAATATTCTGGGCTTGGTTAAGGATCTATGGGAGCTTTCCTGAGATCCTGTGATGCAAGATGAGGAGCTCCAAGTGCTGGGTGAGGTCATGTGAAATCCAATGAGAACGCAAGAGCCAATGAGGGCAAGCTGACAGTCTGAGATGGCAAGATGAGGGTCCTTTTAATAGCTGAGTCGGTATGAATGGGTGCAGACTGAGGCAAAATAGAAGTCTAACATGAGCATTTAGGCTTTGGTGAAGTGGGAGCATCTGCTGGCATATTTTTCAAATAAAGCACTGAAAACAATTGCCCTCAGCTTGAAGATCTGATCAGTTAGGACCAGCCCCTCTGACACTGTCTTAAATGAAAGGATGAAATAGGGGGCGAGGTGTAATATAGTGCTCAATTTATTATACTCATTTGCTCTTATGTTTTCCAGTGTATGTTCTATGTTTGGTTGTATTTTCCTTTGATTAGCACCATGGAGATGGAATCTTACATGTTTGTGATAAGTCAGTTGCACCTGACTCCTGCTGGTTGATGGATGGGACTTTTCATTCTCTGGATTAAACTTACGTCTTTTTACAATGACTTCCTCAATGATTTGAATTACTTAATTTTACACAAGGTAGTTACTCTTTCCTTTCAAAGGCAGTGGAAGATGACACTTGTCATGAAGTAAGGCCAAGGATACACAGGTGGGATCAAAGTGGGAATAGAACAGGTAATGAGGGAAAGTAGTGGAGACTTTTGGTCATGTAACATAGAAACATCTAGCCAATGGATCTATCATTTCCGGTGAACTTTTCAAAGAATTCACTGCAGATAAGGTCCTTAGGTCTGCTGACTCGGTCAGTACTTCTATGCTACCTGCGTCTCAGCTAGAAAGCAGGTAATGTCCGCACGGAGGCATACTGTAATGTTTCACAATAAAAAATGTGGTTGCTTGTTCTGTAATGCAACAGAAGGCAGCACTGGGGGGTGTCATCTCTGCAGCTCTGCAGCTGCGTTATTTTCCGGGATAGCAGGATATGATAAATCAACATAGCTATATTTCAATATATTAATATATCAAAACACCTCCAGTGCATGCACACGTCTCTTTCTATAAACTGCCAATGAAGTGCTATTTGGGCGGACTAACATGACTGCTGGCCAAACAAACAAAGTGCTCTGTAAAGAGGCTCATCAACAAAGAGGTTGACCCAAAGTCTTTGTATGTAGACGGCTTTTTTCTTTTTGTGTAGTGTCATGAGCTCTGGCAGACCCTAAAGCTGTCTCTATCAAAACCCAACAAATGGCAAATGTGCAACTGTCTATGTCTGATAAATACCTCCCATTTTCATGCTCTAAAATATACCCTTTACTTTGTTAATTTCAAATTAGAGCCCTGCCTGTTGTCTAGACACCAATACAGCTAACAGGTCTTTAATCTGAACAGCATCTGAATAGCACTGGAGGCTTCTATTGGGGCTGGACTGTTCCCAGCATGGTTTTGCGAGCATGAACATCTGCCCTGCATTACCCCAATGCAGCTCTCTGCTGTGTTTTTTATTTTAGGGGCCTAACCGCATGTGACCATAACGTATCCTTTAGGATCACTTGGCATAACTCGTATGTGAGCCACAGTGAGTGTCTCTTTGGGTTACAGTGGTGCTACCAGCATACCTTTCTTATCAAGAGGGACTACTTTCCCTTGTCAGCTGACCTAAGCCTGGCAGTACAGGCCGTGTCTGTGTTTTTAGGTCCACCTGGGCAGCGCTTGCGCTAGCTCTTCGAGACATGCTATATTCAGGTATAGACTTGAAGCTCTGCCTACTTTCCGCCCATCTTTTTAATTGCCTCCTGTGACTGTCTGTTGTAAACTGTGGCTTTTCATTGGTCAATAAGCTTAAGTAGTACTTGTCTCATCTTGTAACATCCCATTAGGACACTCCCTGTTGCATGGGTTGTTACTCAGTAGTTTTCAATTACAGCCTCCAAGCACTATTTGGTTAAATGGCTTTGTCCTGCCTGCTGTTGCAGGCAGGACACGTGCTCTCGCAAGGCTTTCTTTTTGGTTTTTCATAGCACTGCATGCCTTGTCTGAGATAATGGCGGCCATGCCTTCAGTTTGCTGTTTGCGGCTCAGAACGCAGCCGCATGCTTTTTTTCTTTCTATTTATTAACTTTTTCATTTTAAAGCGCCCCATTCCATGCTTTCATTTTAGACCCGGCTTGTCTAAAGAAATATGCGCCGCCACTATTGAAGTGAAAGTGCGGAATGGCATTTGTTTGTCAATATGACAAACAATTTTTTTTTTTCTAAAAGGGCCCCATACTGTGCTTATACTTTATTGGCAGCCGCGCACCTTTCTTTAGATGAGCCATATCTAAAGATGGGCACAGCATGGGGCCCTTTTACAAAAAAAATTGTGTTTGTCAACTTGACAAAGAAATGCTTTTTTTTAGTAAAAGCAGCCCATACCGCGTTTTCACTTTAATAGCAGCCGCGCACCTTTCTTTAGATGCGGTTCATGTAAAGAAAGGGGAGAGGCCGCAATTAAAGTGAAAGCGAGGCATGGGGTGCTTGTACAAACAAGCATTTGCAATGCAATAGGTCTCGCATTTGCAAGAGTTTAAGCTATTGGCATTGCAAATGACAGTCCCTTTTATTTACCTGTTTTAAAAACCAACATATAAATAAAAGGCATTGTCAGGTACAATACCAATAGCTCAAACTCTTGCAAATGCGAGACCTATTGGATTGCAAATGCTTGTTAATTGAAGTTGAAGAGCACACACATCTTTTTTCCTGCACTGGGTGAATGGCCTGCCGTCCTTGCCTCCTCTGAGGCTCTGCCTAAGTCTTATGTGGCCAGATCCCTTGCTTCATCCTTTATGTCAGGTTAGTTCAGGTGTATGGTACATTTAGGTGGTAGAGGTGTGCGGAATTCGGCTAGTTTCCTTTAGCGAATTTACACAAAAGTTTAGAAAAGTTACTGGGCCGATGGCTTCTTTGGTACTTTGTTTGACAAATAGTCAATGTAAGTCTACATGAACTCATAAAAGTCTCACTGAATTGTCTGCCAGCCTAATGGTCATTTTTACTTTTTACTCAAAGCGCCTTGCAATGTGCAGATGTATATGAAATGCCCACAAATTCAACTTTAAAACTGCCCAACTCTCCTTGAAATTAATAACATTAGTAGCTAACAAAACCTCCACACGCTTGTGCACTCAATGCAAATCTCACACCACAAACTGAATTGCTTTTGCCAACAATGACATTTGTGTATCAATGTATGAAATATGACATTTTAATTAGCCCTCCAAGGCTAGCAGGGCACGGGAAGATCCTTACAGCAGGCACATCATTCACTGTACTATTTTCTAGGATTGGAACTTGTGACCCACAGTTTATGTAAGGAACTCTCCGACAACTGCTCAAACCCAATGAGCTATGTTTCTAGGATTTCAACCTATGATTAAAACTGCTATAACCTAGAAGAATGTGGAAACAAGTTTCTTCAAAAACATTAAGAAGTGTGTGACTGGCTCTGGGGTCACTGGTAGATGTCTGGAAGGCTCTTGGGCCAGGCGTAAACATGAGTGTCACTTAGGACTCCACTGTGTGTCTGAAGTCTAGCACTGGACCTTGGTATATAGTTGAGGGACAGCAGCAATGGTTTGAGGGCTGGATGAGGTGTACTTCGAGGCTGGGTGATAGGCTCTAACAGCAAGTTGAGAAGGCCACAAGACAATGGGGCAAGCAGGGTGGGAGTGAGGTTATATGAGGGCCAGCTGGATGCCTGTCAAGGCTGACTGAGGTCTTGTGAGGGCCAGCTAGGGGCTTTTCACGGTTAGCTAAAGGCGAGACCTCTTGTATTCTCCGAGAGCCAGCAGAGAGTAATTTGTCGTTTAGGTAACGGGGAGATTAAGAGTGTTTGTGAAAAGATAGAGTTCCAGACTCCGAGCGCAAGAGGGGGGTTTCTAAGCACGATCATTGGTGGACTACTGGTCATCTATTTAGTTTACTAGAATATTCTGGGCTTGGTTAAGGATCTATGGGAGCTTTCCTGAGATCCTGTGATGCAAGATGAGGAGCTCCAAGTGCTGGGTGAGGTCATGTGAAATCCAATGAGAACGCAAGAGCCAATGAGGGCAAGCTGACAGTCTGAGATGGCAAGATGAGGGTCCTTTTAATAGCTGAGTCGGTATGAATGGGTGCAGACTGAGGCAAAATAGAAGTCTAACATGAGCATTTAGGCTTTGGTGAAGTGGGAGCATCTGCTTGCATATTTTTCAAATAAAGCACTGAAAACAATTGCCCTCAGCTTGAAGATCTGATCAGTTAGGACCAGCCCCTCTGACACTGTCTTAAATGAAAGGATGAAATAGGGGGCGAGGTGTAATATAGTGCTCAATTTATTATACTCATTTGCTCTTATGTTTTCCAGTGTATGTTCTATGTTTGGTTGTATTTTCCTTTGATTAGCACCATGGAGATGGAATCTTACATGTTTGTGATAAGTCAGTTGCACCTGACTCCTGCTGGTTGATGGATGGGACTTTTCATTCTCTGGATTAAACTTACGTCTTTTTACAATGACTTCCTCAATGATTTGAATTACTTAATTTTACACAAGGTAGTTACTCTTTCCTTTCAAAGGCAGTGGAAGATGACACTTGTCATGAAGTAAGGCCAAGGATACACAGGTGGGATCAAAGTGGGAATAGAACAGGTAATGAGGGAAAGTAGTGGAGACTTTTGGTCATGTAACATAGAAACATCTAGCCAATGGATCTATCATTTCCGGTGAACTTTTCAAAGAATTCACTGCAGATAAGGTCCTTAGGTCTGCTGACTCGGTCAGTACTTCTATGCTACCTGCGTCTCAGCTAGAAAGCAGGTAATGTCCGCACGGAGGCATACTGTAATGTTTCACAATAAAAAATGTGGTTGCTTGTTCTGTAATGCAACAGAAGGCAGCACTGGGGGGTGTCATCTCTGCAGCTCTGCAGCTGCGTTATTTTCCGGGATAGCAGGATATGATAAATCAACATAGCTATATTTCAATATATTAATATATCAAAACACCTCCAGTGCATGCACACGTCTCTTTCTATAAACTGCCAATGAAGTGCTATTTGGGCGGACTAACATGACTGCTGGCCAAACAAACAAAGTGCTCTGTAAAGAGGCTCATCAACAAAGAGGTTGACCCAAAGTCTTTGTATGTAGACGGCTTTTTTCTTTTTGTGTAGTGTCATGAGCTCTGGCAGACCCTAAAGCTGTCTCTATCAAAACCCAACAAATGGCAAATGTGCAACTGTCTATGTCTGATAAATACCTCCCATTTTCATGCTCTAAAATATACCCTTTACTTTGTTAATTTCAAATTAGAGCCCTGCCTGTTGTCTAGACACCAATACAGCTAACAGGTCTTTAATCTGAACAGCATCTGAATAGCACTGGAGGCTTCTATTGGGGCTGGACTGTTCCCAGCATGGTTTTGCGAGCATGAACATCTGCCCTGCATTACCCCAATGCAGCTCTCTGCTGTGTTTTTTATTTTAGGGGCCTAACCGCATGTGACCATAACGTATCCTTTAGGATCACTTGGCATAACTCGTATGTGAGCCACAGTGAGTGTCTCTTTGGGTTACAGTGGTGCTACCAGCATACCTTTCTTATCAAGAGGAACTACTTTCCCTTGTCAGCTGACCTAAGCCTGGCAGTACAGGCCGTGTCTGTGTTTTTAGGTCCACCTGGGCAGCGCTTGCGCTAGCTCTTCGAGACATGCTATATTCAGGTATAGACTTGAAGCTCTGCCTACTTTCCGCCCATCTTTTTAATTGCCTCCTGTGACTGTCTGTTGTAAACTGTGGCTTTTCATTGGTCAATAAGCTTAAGTAGTACTTGTCTCATCTTGTAACATCCCATTAGGACACTCCCTGTTGCATGGGTTGTTACTCAGTAGGCTTCAATTACAGCCTCCAAGCACTATTTGGTTAAATGGCTTTGTCCTGCCTGCTGTTGCAGGCAGGACACGTGCTCTCGCAAGGCTTTCTTTTTGGTTTTTCATAGCACTGCATGCCTTGTCTGAGATAATGGCGGCCATGCCTTCAGTTTGCTGTTTGCGGCTCAGAACGCAGCCGCATGTTTTTTTTCTTTCTATTTATTAACTTTTTCATTTTAGTGCGCCCAATTCCATGCTTTCATTTGAGACCCGGCTTGTCTAAAGAAATATACGCCGCCACTATTGAAGTGAAAGTGCGGAATGGCATTTGTTTGTCAATATGACAAACAATTTTTTTTTTTCTAAAAGGGCCCCATACTGTGCTTACACTTTATTGGCAGCCGCGCACCTTTCTTTATATGAGCCATATCTAAAGATGGGCACAGCATGGGGCCCTTTTACAAAAAAAATTGTGTTTGTCAACTTGACAAAGAAATGCTTTTTTTCAGTAAAAGCAGCCCATACCGCGTTTTCACTTTAATAGCAGCCGCGCACCTTTCTTTAGATGCGGTTCATCTAAAGAAAGGGGAGAGGCCGCAATTAAAGTGAAAGCGAGGCATGGGGTGCTTGTACAAACAAGCATTTGCAATGCAATAGGTCTCGCATTTGCAAGAGTTTAAGCTATTGGCATTGCAAATGACAGTCCCTTTTATTTACCTGTTTTAAAAACCAACATATAAATAAAAGGCATTGTCAGGTACAATGCCAATAGCTCAAACTCTTGCAAATGCGAGACCTATTGGATTGCAAATGCTTGTTAATTGAAGTTGAAGAGCACACACATCTTTTTTCCTGCACTGGGTGAATGGCCTGCCGTCCTTGCCTCCTCTGAGGCTCTGCCTAAGTCTTATGTGGCCAGATCCCTTGCTTCATCCTTTATGTCAGGTTAGTTCAGGTGTATGGTACATTTAGGTGGTAGAGGTGTGCGGAATTCGGCTAGTTTCCTTTAGCGAATTTACACAAAAGTTTAGAAAAGTTACTGGGCCGATGGCTTCTTTGGTACTTTGTTTGACAAATAGTCAATGTAAGTCTACATGAATTCATAAAAGTCTCACTGAATTGTCTGCCAGCCTAATGGTCATTTTTACTTTTTACTCAAAGCGCCTTGCAATGTGCAGATGTATATGAAATGCCCACAAATTCAACTTTAAAACTGCCCAACTCTCCTTGAAATTAATAACATTAGTAGCTAACAAAACCTCCACACGCTTGTGCACTCAATGCAAATCTCACACCACAAACTGAATTGCTTCTGCCAACAATGACATTTGTGTATCAATGTATGAAATATGACATTTTAATTAGCCCTCCAAGGCTAGCAGGTCACGGGAAGATCCTTACAGCAGGCACATCATTCACTGTACTATTTTCTAGGATTGGAACTTGTGACCCACAGTTTATGTAAGGAACTCTCCGACAACTGCTCAAACCCAATGAGCTATGTTTCTAGGATTTCAACCTATGATTAAAACTGCTATAACCTAGAAGAATGTGGAAACAAGTTTCTTCAAAAACATTAAGAAGTGTGTGACTGGCTCTGGGGTCACTGGTAGATGTCTGGAAGGCTCTTGGGCCAGGCGTAAACATGAGTGTCACTTAGGACTCCACTGTGTGTCTGAAGTCTAGCACTGGACCTTGGAATATAGTTGAGGGACAGCAGCAATGGTTTGAGGGCTGGATGAGGTGTACTTCGAGGCTGGGTGATAGGCTCTAACAGCAAGTTGAGAAGGCCACAAGACAATGGGGCAAGCAGGGTGGGAGTGAGGTTATATGAGGGCCAGCTGGATGCCTGTCAAGGCTGACTGAGGTCTTGTGAGGGCCAGCTAGGGGCTTTTCCCGGTTAGCTAAAGGCGAGACCTCTTGTATTCTCCGAGAGCCAGCAGAGAGTAATTTGTCGTTTAGGTAACGGGGAGATTAAGAGTGTTTGTGAAAAGATAGAGTTCCAGACTCCGAGCGCAAGAGGGGGGTTTCTAAGCACGATCATTGGTGGACTACTGGTCATCTATTTAGTTTACTAGAATATTCTGGGCTTGGTTAAGGATCTATGGGAGCTTTCCTGAGGTCCTGTGATGCAAGATGAGGAGCTCCAAGTGCTGGGTGAGGTCATGTGAAATCCAATGAGAACGCAAGAGCCAATGAGGGCAAGCTGACAGTCTGAGATGGCAAGATGAGGGTCCTTTTAATAGCTGAGTCGGTATGAATGGGTGCAGACTGAGGCAAAATAGAAGTCTAACATGAGCATTTAGGCTTTGGTGAAGTGGGAGCATCTGCTGGCATATTTTTCAAATAAAGCACTGAAAACAATTGCCCTCAGCTTGAAGATCTGATCAGTTAGGACCAGCCCCTCTGACACTGTCTTAAATGAAAGGATGAAATAGGGGGCGAGGTGTAATATAGTGCTCAATTTATTATACTCATTTGCTCTTATGTTTTCCAGTGTATGTTCTATGTTTGGTTGTATTTTCCTTTAATAAGCACCATGGAGATGGAATCTTACATGTTTGTGATAAGTCAGTTGCACCTGACTCCTGCTGGTTGATGGATGGGACTTTTCATTCTCTGGATTAAACTTACTTCTTTTTACAATGACTTCCTCAATGATTTGAATTACTTAATTTTACACAAGGTAGTTACTCTTTCCTTTCAAAGGCACTGGAAGATGACACTTGGCATGAAGTAAGGCCAAGGATACACAGGTGGGATCAAAGTGGGAATAGAACAGGTAATGAGGGAAAGTAGTGGAGACTTTTGGCCATGTAACATAGAAACATCTAGCCAATGGATCTATCATTTCCGGTGAACTTTTCAAAGAATTCACTGCAGATAAGGTCCTTAGGTCTGCTGACTCGGTCAGTACTTCTATGCTACCTGCGTCTCAGCTAGAAAGCAGGTAATGTCCGCACGGAGGCATACTGTAATGTTTCACAATAAAAAATGTGGTTGCTTGTTCTGTAATGCAACAGAAGGCAGCACTGGAGGGTGTCATCTCTGCAGCTCTGCAGCTGCGTTATTTTCCGGGATAGCAGGATATGATAAATCAACATAGCTATATTTCAATATATTAATATATCAAAACACCTCCAGTGCATGCACACGTCTGTTTCTATAAACTGCCAATGAAGTGCTATTTGGGCGGACTAACATGACTGCTGGCCAAACAAACAAAGAGCTGCTGTAAAGAGGCTCATCAACAAAGAGGTTGACCCAAAGTCTTTGTATGTAGACGGCTTTTTTCTTTTTGTGTAGTGTCATGCGCTCTGGCAGACCCTAAAGCTGTCTCTATCAAAACCCAACAAATGGCAAATGTGCAACTGTCTATGTCTGATAAATACCTCCCATTTTCATGCTCTAAAATATACCCTTTACTTTGTTAATTTCAAATTAGAGCCCTGCCTGTTGTCTAGACACCAATACAGCTAACAGGTCTTTAATCTGAACAGCATCTGAATAGCACTGGAGGCTTTCTATTGGGGCTGGACTGTTCCCAGCATGGTTTTGCGAGCATGAACATCTGCCCTGCATTACCCCAATGCAGCTCTCTGCTGTGTTTTTTATTTTAGGGGCCTAACCGCATGTGACCATAACGTATCCTTTAGGATCACTTGGCATAACTCGTATGTGAGCCACAGTGAGTGTCTCTTTGGGTTACAGTGGTGCTACCAGCATTCCTTTCTTATCAAGAGGGACTACTTTCCCTTGTCAGCTGACTTAAGCCTGGCAGTACAGGCCGTGTCTGTGTTTTTAGGTCCACCTAGGCAGCGCTTGCGCTAGCTCTTCGAGACATGCTATATTCAGGTATAGACTTGAAGCTCTGCCTACTTTCCGCCCATCTTTTTAATTGCCTCCTGTGACTGTCTGTTGTAAACTGTGGCTTTTCATTGGTCAATAAGCTTAAGTAGTACTTGTCTCATCTTGTAACATCCCATTAGGACACTCCCTGTTGCATGGGTTGTTAATCAGTAGTTTTCAATTACAGCCTCCAAGCACTATTTGGTTAAATGGCTTTGTCCTGCCTGCTGTTGCAGGCAGGACACGTGCTCTCGCAAGGCTTTCTTTTTGGTTTTTCATAGCACTGCATGCCTTGTCTGAGATAATGGCGGCCATGCCTTCAGTTTGCTGTTTGCGGCTCAGAACGCAGCCGCATGCTTTTTTTCTTTCTATTTATTAACTTTTTCATTTTAAAGCGCCCCATTCCATGCTTTCATTTTAGACCCGGCTTGTCTAAAGAAATATACGCCGCCACTATTGAAGTGAAAGTGCGGAATGGCATTTGTTTGTCAATATGACAAACAATTTTTTTTTTCTAAAAGGGCCCCATACTGTGCTTACACTTTATTGGCAGCCGCGCACCTTTCTTTAGATGAGCCATATCTAAAGATGGGCACAGCATGGGGCCGTTTTACAAAAAAAATTGTGTTTGTCAACTTGACAAAGAAATGCTTTTTTTTTAGTAAAAGCAGCCCATACCGCGTTTTCACTTTAATAGCAGCCGCGCACCTTTCTTTAGATGCGGTTCATCTAAAGAAAGGGGAGAGGCCGCAATTAAAGTGAAAGCGAGGCATGGGGTGCTTGTACAAACAAGCATTTGCAATGCAATAGGTCTCGCATTTGCAAGAGTTTAAGCTATTGGCATTGCAAATGACAGTCCCTTTTATTTACCTGTTTTAAAAACCAACATATAAATAAAAGGCATTGTCAGGTACAATGCCAATAGCTCAAACTCTTGCAAATGCGAGACCTATTGGATTGCAAATGCTTGTTAATGGAAGTTGAAGAGCACACACATCTTTTTTCCTGCACTGGGTGAATGGCCTGCCGTCCTTGCCTCCTCTGAGGCTCTGCCTAAGTCTTATGTTGCCAGATCCCTTGCTTCATCGTTTATGTCAGGTTATTTCAGGTGTATGGTACATTTAGGTGGTAGAGGTGTGCGGAATTCGGCTAGTTTCCTTTAGCGAATTTACACAAAAGTTTAGAAAAGTTACTGGGCCGATGGCTTCTTTGGTACTTTGTTTGACAAATAGTCAATGTAAGTCTACATGAACTCATAAAAGTCTCACTGAATTGTCTGCCAGCTTAATGGTCATTTTTACTTTTTACTCAAAGCGCCTTGCAATGTGCAGATGTATATGAAATGCCCACAAATTCAACTTTAAAACTGCCCAACTCTCCTTGAAATTAATAAAATTAGTAGCTAACAAAACCTCCACACGCTTGTGCACTCAATGCAAATCTCACACCACAAACTGAATTGCTTTTGCCAACAATGACATTTGTGTATCAATGTATGAAATATGACATTTTAATTAGCCCTCCAAGGCTAGCAGGTCACGGGAAGATCCTTACAGCAGGCACATCATTCACTGTACTATTTTCTAGGATTGGAACTTGTGACCCACAGTTTATGTAAGGAACTCTCCGACAACTGCTCAAACCCAATGAGCTATGTTTCTAGGATTTCAACCTATGATTAAAACTGCTATAACCTAGAAGAATGTGGAAACAAGTTTCTTCAAAAACATTAAGAAGTGTGTGACTGGCTCTGGGGTCACTGGTAGATGTCTGGAAGGCTCTTGGGCCAGGTGTAAACATGAGTGTCACTTAGGACTCCACTGTGTGTCTGAAGTCTAGCACTGGACCTTGGAATATAGTTGAGGGACAGCAGCAATGGTTTGAGGGCTGGATGAGGTGTACTTCGAGGCTGGGTGATAGGCTCTAACAGCAAGTTGAGAAGGCCACAAGACAATGGGGCAAGCAGGGTGGGAGTGAGGTTATATGAGGGCCAGCTGGATGCCTGTCAAGGCTGACTGAGGTCTTGTGAGGGCCAGCTAGGGGCTTTTCACGGTTAGCTAAAGGCGAGACCTCTTGTATTCTCCGAGAGCCAGCAGAGAGTAATTTGTCGTTTAGGTAACGGGTAGATTAAGAGTGTTTGTGAAAAGGTAGAGTTCCAGACTCCGAGCGCAAGAGGGGGGTTTCTAAGCACGATCATTGGTGGACTACTGGTCATCTATTTAGTTTACTAGAATATTCTGGGCTTGGTTAAGGATCTATGGGAGCTTTCCTGAGGTCCTGTGATGCAAGATGAGGAGCTCCAAGTGCTGGGTGAGGTCATGTGAAATCCAATGAGAACGCAAGAGCCAATGAGGGCAAGCTGACAGTCTGAGATGGCAAGATGAGGGTCCTTTTAATAGCTGAGTCGGTATGAATGGGTGCAGACTGAGGCAAAATAGAAGTCTAACATGAGCATTTAGGCTTTGGTGAAGTGGGAGCATCTGCTGGCATATTTTTCAAATAAAGCACTGAAAACAATTGGCCTCAGCTTGAAGATCTGATCAGTTAGGACCAGCCCCTCTGACACTGTCTTAAATGAAAGGATGAAATAGGGGGCGAGGTGTAATATAGTGCTCAATTTATTATACTCATTTGCTCTTATGTTTTCCAGTGTATGTTCTATGTTTGGTTGTATTTTCCTTTGATTAGCACCATGGAGATGGAATCCTACATGTTTGTGATAAGTCAGTTGCACCTGACTCCTGCTGGTTGATGGATGGGACTTTTCATTCTCTGGATTAAACTTACTTCTTTTTACAATGACTTCCTCAATGATTTGAATTACTTAATTTTACACAAGGTAGTTACTCTTTCCTTTCAAAGGCACTGGAAGATGACACTTGGCATGAAGCAAGGCCAAGGATACACAGGTGGGATCAAAGTGGGAATAGAACAGGTAATGAGGGAAAGTAGTGGAGACTTTTGGCCATGTAACATAGAAACATCTAGCCAATGGATCTATCATTTCCGGTGAACTTTTCAAAGAATTCACTGCAGATAAGGTCCTTAGGTCTGCTGACTCGGTCAGTACTTCTATGCTACCTGCGTCTCAGCTAGAAAGCAGGTAATGTCCGCACGGAGGCATACTGTAATGTTTCACAATAAAAAATGTGGTTGCTTGTTCTGTAATGCAACAGAAGGCAGCACTGGGGGGTGTCATCTCTGCAGCTGCGTTATTTTCCGGGATAGCAGGATATGATAAATCAACATAGCTATATTTCAATATATTAATATATCAAAACACCTCCAGTGCATGCACACGTCTCTTTCTATAAACTGCCAATGAAGTGCTATATGGGCGGACTAACATGACTGCTGGCCAAACAAACAAAGTGCTCTGTAAAGAGGCTCATCAACAAAGAGGTTGACCCAAAGTCTTTGTATGTAGACGGCTTTTTTCGTTTTGTGTAGTGTCATGAGCTCTGGCAGACCCTAAAGCTGTCTCTATCAAAACCCAACAAATGGCAAATGTGCAACTGTCTATGTCTGATAAATACCTTCCCATTTTCATGCTCTAAAATATACCCTTTACTTTGTTAATTTCAAATTAGAGCCCTGCCTGTTGTCTAGACGCCAATACAGCTAACAGGTCTTTAATCTGAACAGCATCTGAATAGCACTGGAGGCTTCTATTGGGGCTGGACTGTTCCCAGCATGGTTTTGCGAGCATGAACATCTGCCCTGCATTACCCCAATGCAGCTCTCTGCTGTGTTTTTTATTTTAGGGGCCTAAGCGCATGTGACCATAAAGTATACTTTAGGATCACTTGGCATAACTCGTATATGAGCGACAGTGAGTGTCTCTTTGGGTTACAGTGGTGCTACCAGCATACCTTTCTTATCAAGAGGGACTACTTTCCCTTGTCAGCTGACTTAAGCCTGGCAGTACAGGCCGTGTCTGTGTTTTTAGGTCCACCTAGGCAGTGCTTGCGCTAGCTCTTTGAGACATGCTATATTCAGGTATAGACTTGAAGCTCGGCCTACTTTCCGCCCATCTTTTTAATTGCCTCCTGTGACTGTCTGTTGTAAACTGTGGCTTTTCATTGGTCAATAAGCTTAAGTAGTACTTGTCTCATCTTGTAACATCCCATTAGGACACTCCCTGTTGCATGGGTTGTTACTCAGTAGGCTTCAATTACAGCCTCCAAGCACTATTCGGTTAAATGGCTTTGTCCTGCCTGCTGTTGCAGGCAGGACACGTGCTCTCGCAAGGCTTTCTTTTTGGTTTTTCATAGTACTGCATGCCTTGTCTGAGATAATGGCGGCCATGCCTTCAGTTTACTGTTTGCGGCTCAGAACGCAGCCGCATGTTTTTTTTCTTTCTATTTATTAACTTTTTCATTTTAAAGCGCCCCATTCCATGCTTTCATTTTAGACCCGGCTTGTCTAAAGAAATATACGCCACCACTATTGAAGTGAAAGTGCGGAATGGCATTTGTTTGTCAATATGACAAACAATTTTTTTTTTTCTAAAAGGGCCCCATACTGTGCTTACACTTTATTGGCAGCCGCGCACCTTTCTTTAGATGAGCCATATCTAAAGATGGGCACAGCATGGGGCCCTTTTACAAAAAAAATTGTGTTTGTCAACTTGACAAAGAAATGCTTTTTTTTAGTAAAAGCAGCCCATACCACGTTTTCACTTTAATAGCAGCCGCGCACCTTTCTTTAGATGCGGTTCATCTAAAGAAAGGGGAGAGGCCGCAATTAAAGTGAAAGCGAGGCATGGGGTGCTTGTACAAACAAGCATTTGCAATGCCATAGGTCTCGCATTTGTAAGAGTTTAAGCTATTGGCATTGCAAATGACAGTCCCTTTTATTTACCTGTTTTAAAAACCAACATATAAATAAAAGGCATTGTCAGGTACAATGCCAATAGCTCAAACTCTTGCAAATGCGAGACCTATTGGATTGCAAATGCTTGTTAATTGAAGTTGAAGAGCACACACATCTTTTTTCTGGCACTGGGTGAATGGCCTGCCGTCCTTGCCTCCTCTGAGGCTCTGCCTAAGTCTTATGTGGCCAGATCCCTTGCTTCATCCTTTATGTCAGGTTAGTTCAGGTGTATGGTACATTTAGGTGGTAGAGGTGTGCGGAATTCGGCTAGTTTCCTTTAGTGAATTTACACAAAAGTTTAGAAAAGTTACTGGGCCGATGGCTTCTTTGGTACTTTGTTTGACAAATAATCAATGTAAGTCTACATGAACTCATAAAAGTCTCACTGAATTGTCTGCCAGCCTAATGGTCATTTTTACTTTTTACTCAAAGCGCCTTGCAATGTGCAGATGTATATGAAATGCCCACAAATTCAACTTTAAAACTGCCCAACTCTCCTTGAAATTAATAACATTAGTAGCTAACAAAACCTCCACACGCTTGTGCACTCAATGCAAATCTCACACCACAAACTGAATTGCTTTTGCCAACAATGACATTTGTGTATCAATGTATGAAATATGACATTTTAATTAGCCCTCCAAGGCTAACAGGTCACGGGAAGATCCTTACAGCAGGCACATCATTCACTGTACTATTTTCTAGGATTGGAACTTGTGACCCACAGTTTATGTAAGGAACTCTCCGACAATTGCTCAAACCCAATGAGCTATGTTTCTAGGATTTCAACCTATGATTAAAACTGCTATAACCTAGAAGAATGTGGAAACAAGTTTCTTCAAAAACATTAAGAAGTGTGTGACTGGCTCTGGGGTCACTGGTAGATGTCTGGAAGGCTCTTGGGCCAGGCGTAAACATGAGTGTCACTTAGGACTCCACTGTGTGTCTGAAGTCTAGCACTGGACCTTGGAATATAGTTGAGGGACAGCAGCAATGGTTTGAGGGCTGGATGAGGTGTACTTCGAGGCTGGGTGATAGGCTCTAACAGCAAGTTGAGAAGGCCACAAGACAATGGGGCAAGCAGGGTGGGAGTGAGGTTATATGAGGGCCAGCTGGATGCCTGTCAAGGCTGACTGAGGTCTTGTGAGGGCCAGCTAGGGGCTTTTCACGGTTAGCTAAAGGCGAGACCTCTTGTATTCTCCGAGAGCCAGCAGAGAGTAATTTGTCGTTTAGGTAACGGGGAGATTAAGAGTGTTTGTGAAAAGATAGAGTTCCAGACTCCGAGCGCAAGAGGGGGGTTTCTAAGCACGATCATTGGTGGACTACTGGTCATCTATTTAGTTTACTAGAATATTCTGGGCTTGGTTAAGGATCTATGGGAGCTTCCTGAGGTCCTGTGATGCAAGATGAGGGGCTCCAAGTACTGGGTGAGGTCATGTGAAATCCAATGAGAACGCAAGAGCCAATGAGGGCAAGCTGACAGTCTGAGATGGCAAGATGAGGGTCCTTTTAATAGCTGAGTCGGTATGAATGGGTGCAGACTGAGGCAAAATAGAAGTCTAACATGAGCATTTAGGCTTTGGTGAAGTGGGAGCATCTGCTCCAGCTCTGCAAAACTCCTGGTTATTCCACCTCATTTGGAGTTGCAGGAACCGCCAGCCTTCTGACAGTGAAGACTCAGTTAGCTTCACCGCAGTACCTATGGCATGGTGGGCCATTTCTGACATGGCCGCCAGATCATTGCTTTAAAATGGCAGCTGGTCAACACTGCTGGCTTCAGGGCTCCTGTTTCATCACTTATTAATTGCACAGGTTTTTGCAAGCAAAGCAAGTAAATACAGGTGAAGCGCAGAAGCATACCTTGCTAGACTATAACTTGTGATGTGTAGAGCTACTGTTTGTATTTCAAATATGCCCTCTGCAGATAACCCAAGCATGAATATGTGCAGAGCAAATAAGACGCACAGAACTGGCAGTGGCCTTTTTTGTGACGTAAGGTGGTGCAATGCTGAATGTAACCGTGGAACTCTTCCAACACAATGTGTTACAAATAAGGACTGTTCTACTGGGGGTTATACACTGAAATGGGAGAATAAATATGCTATTCAGTGATGCATGCCCCTATTTTCCCTTCTAACCGTCCCATGTAAATTGTATCAGAAAGTGTTTATACCACACGTAGCAGCAGAACAAGGTTCCTTCACACACGAAGAGCAGCTACAGCGCAGGTAGCGACAATACAAATGTTCCTTTAAACACAGAACAAATACAAGAGGTAACAGCAATTCAAGCTTCCTTCATACAGAAAACAAGGACTTTGCAAGCAGCAGCAATTTTGGCTTACACAGACAGAATAGGCATAGAATGGGAAGCAGAAGGCCAAATGTGAGAATAGGGGTTTACTTACTCTGACTGTTTTTTCACCTCAACAATGAATTCCGGCAGTCTGACTGTCTCTTCACCCCCAAAAATTGAATGCTGATCAGTGTTGGGCCAGTTTTCAATCCCTGACAATTATATCATGTTAGAGTGTGTGGTACTAGGAGTCTATTGTCTGATATTTTTGGGAGGATGAAGGTGGGGCAAAGCCATTTTCAGAAAGTTAGATCAAACGGGTGGGCTGTTAGAAACAGATGAATCCTCAGTCATTCCTCAGAGCCTCTCCATTGACTGTTAAGCCTAGTACTTGATTTACAGATTGATGAATGGCCCCTAGCCCTACATTATGGCAAAGGCAGCAGAGGCCCGCTCACCACATTTGAAGATCTCTGCATGCTTAGCCCAGACCTTTTTCGCAAAAATGGCTTTCACTGATGTGGCAGGAACACTTTCAGCAAAACAACAATGCTGCTATGTCATCCCCTTCCAAAGCAATGATCTTGTGGCCGTGAGACATATGGCCCACCAGGCACAAAAACCGAACTTTCATAATTTTAGCGGAACAAAAAGAGTGAGGTTGTCGTGTTTACTCTGTCTCCTCACTGATGCCTAGATTGTAGGTAAAAGTGTTTGTAATTTGCTACACTATTGAAGCTGGTTTTAAACTTGAATGCCACTACATGGTCCTGAAAAGTAAGACTGATTCGAGTTCCTATGTGAATTGCTCTGCTATATAGTGAAATGGGGTTTATGGGTCAAACCTGTTTCAAAGTGAATATTCAGGGGGCGTGGATTAACCGCCCACAAGATGGCCGCCTTTGCTGAAGCTCTGCAGTCAGATAGAGACCGGAACACTTCTGTGGCAGCAGTTCGCTTCTGTTCGCATAATGAAGCGGATTATTTAGTGTGCTAATTTCCCACCCCATCCCTGTACCTTTAAATCCCCCATCATTTCACAATCTATAAAGGTTATTTATCCGGTCCTCACCAAATCTCTCTCACCTTTGCAGATGTTTCTTGGCTCTTCTATTTGACCTAATTGATCCATAAATCTCTCTAATCTTACCATTTTGTGAAAGGACTGGGTCAACAAGGGGATAGTTCAAGTGAAACATTTGTGTCATGGAATGCACCCTCTCTCCTCCAGTGACCTTCCGTCTCAGTATGGATTGTCCGCCACTTTCCTCCTTAAATACAACTCTTTGAAATCGATCCTTACTCATCAGGTTTCCCTTCTTTCTAGTTCATCTTCTCCTCTATCAATTTCCTTAATAGAGCCGCTGCCTATCTCTTTCTCTCTTCGGGCTTCCCACATTTACAAATACCTTCACTATTCCCTCCCTAATCATCCTAAGAGTAAGGTTGAACTTTTATGGGAGTCGGATTTGCAACAAACTTTCTCCATACACACTTGGAACTGTATTTGGTCCTGATTACATCGCACTTCTTGTAACGCCAGCACCACTCAGACTTTATATTACTTTTATAATAGGTTGTATTTAACTCCAGCATCTATTTCTAAATACACGCACGCTTCATTGCTTGCTTGTTGGACCTGCTCAACTACTCCTTGCATATATCTACATTCCTTTTTTCTATATCCAAACATTACCTCTTTCTGGATACAAATTTGTAAAACTATCTCCTCTATATGTTTTATTAGTTTTACATTTGAAATCAATTCTATATTTTTAGAAAGTATTTCTCCAGTTTGGTTTGGTGCTCGTAAATTTGGATTGTTTGTGGATTTGTTATTGGCCATTGACTTTAAAGTTATTACTTCTAACTGGAACGATGCCACTAAGGTCACTTTTAATGGTTGGTGGAACCTTCTCTGTCATCATCGGAGGTTGAACAGAGCATTTGTCACCTCATCTCACCAGTTTCCCAGAAAAGAGGCCTTTTGGTCCCCACTTACCAATTATTATCCTCTTGCTCAATACAGTTCCAGGACAGTTCTTCTGTTTTTCAACAACCATGAGCACTTCAGTTTTATTTCTCTTAATTTGTACATATTAGGTTATTTCATTGTTATCATTGCTTTGTCTGTACTTTTATTGTGAAACTATTGGAATTCAATGTTGATTAATATTGTTTTAATTCTGAACTTTCTTTCTTCTGTTCTTCCCTTTCTCCCTTCTTTCTTTTTCTTTTTACTTTTAATATAGAAAACTAAAATGCTATTTTATTAAGGTATTTTTTTGAATATTGTTACTTCCTACCTGTACCTAACAATACTATTGTATCATTGCATACCCATTTGTTTTTTATTTCCTACATTATGCATTATGTTTCATTTTTATTTTTAACTTCTGTTGTAAGGTGTACCTTTGTTCTTCTCATACTTCAATAAAGCTCTCTTAAACTTTAAAAAAAAGTGAATATTCAAGTCAGTGTTCCAAGAAGGATACTGACTTTTTAATAACCTTAGCGACATAGAGCCAATATGGAGCAATATTCATATATATGAGACACAATATGATGTATGCACCTGATGGAATTAGAAAGAAATGTTTGCCTGTTACGTGCTCCAAAGTTTGTCAATTAGACGAAATGTACCAATTCAGCGAGTTATCTTAAATCCAAAGGCAGGAACACTGTAATTTAATTTCAAACTTTTATAATTGGCAAGCGTATAAAGTATTTTATGCTTCACTGCCATATTTCAATGCTGCATAAACTAGTGTTAGGAGATGGTGCATAAGTTGCAAGACTTGAGTTTTTGGTCAATGGATGGTCGGCTTCCTGTACTCTTCATGGATGTGCAGGGAGCTGCTAGGTAGGCTACTGATACTATTAGACTGTTTTCCAAGGCTTTTATTTTGTGCACTAATAATGATGATTAATATTTTCTTTTTACACAGGAATATATAGACCGAATTGACATAATTGCATTTGAAAAGAATTTCATCTGATGTATAGGTACATGTTTATTAATGTGTTTTAGCTAAGCCACATTTTCAAGTAAAACACCACTTTAGACAAGATGGATGCCATCTCATGCTTCTTCCCTGCACAGATCTATTCCCCAGAAGCTTCACAGAGCACAGTCAAGCAGACGTGTAGTAGTTTAATTTCACTATTACGATTACATTTCTTTCAATCAACTTTACTTGTAACGTTTGTCAAGGTGTCTTCAGATGCCTTCCACTGTGATCACTAGTCTATTCTTTTGCTGAATGTTTTTATAGTTCAATGTTTCATATTAGTTAGAACATCTCCTGATGACAGTAGCATAGCCGGTGTTAAATACTTGGGATGGTGTTTATGTGTTATGGTAAAAAGGTGAATTATTTGTGCATTCTGATTTGCTGAAGAAATAATATTTTTGCTCACACCATAATAATTTTTTTGTCTCTCTAATTTGCTATGCAAGAAATGTGTATAAAAACACCTTGATTTGAGGATTTTGAGAGGCCTTTTCTATGCTTCTAGGGATACTGGTACACACCAAAGAGGAGTAGAGGAAGTAAAAAAAGGAAATGGTCTCAGTGGTGGCACGTGCACAGTGTGAAAATTCGGCCCTCACTCATTCTGCCCTGACATGCTTCATCATCGGGCTTTGCTGCAGTACACCCCCGCGCAGACCAATCCCTGGGGTGGAGCAAAAGTGAGGGGAAGACAATACAAACATGTAAAATATACAAATACTTAATTCCAAATTATAATGGGATCACCAAAAGAAAAGTGCAGTGGAAGTTAAAACTAGCTCGGAGGTATCACTACTCTACTATCCCTACCGCTCGTAGAGAAATTATCAGTTTACCTTCAGGACACACGGGATGTCCTGAATCTGATAAAAGAGACTGAGTTTGATACGAATGGCAAATTTCTACTGGCCTGGACATTGAGGCCCTCTATACGAACATACTGCATAGAGAAACCCTGCAGGTCCTGGAAGACATCCTATTTATAGCGGAATGGCCATATCAGACCCCAAGAGCTTCATCCTCAATCTGGCTGAGATTGCATTAACTAGGACATTTTTCCAGTTTGAAGGAACGCTGTACCTGAAAACCCACAAGACTTCCATGGGGAGTACGTTTGCCCCCAGTCTAGCGGGACTGTATGTTGGCTCTTTCGAGAAAACAATGATCTTCAATTAAGGAAACCCATGGACAGACAACATCAGACTATGGCAACGGTTTATAGATGACATCCTGGTGATATGGAGGGGGGATGAACATTCAGTCACCTCATTCCTGGGATGGCTTAACAACAGAAATCCCCTGTTACATTTCACCTCCACAGTTACTACAACTAAGGGGCCGATTACTATGGCGGACGGACTGGAGTCCGCCCGCCATGGTGGTGTCAACCGGGACCGTCCGCAATACATGCGGTGATTACGCACACCGAATTAGGATGCGACCGCCACAATGGCGGTCGCACCTTACACTTTTAACATTGCAGTGGGTGCTGCTGACAGCAGCACGACCGCGTTGCTAAAAATACATGTTGTGCATTTCACTGCACTACGTGGCAGGCACCACACTGTACCTGCCACTTGGTGCAGTGAAATGTAGGGGGGTACCATGGGTACCCCCCAGTGAACAGACATCCCCCCTAACACATTGGGGACCCGCAATGGGCCCCCAAAACCAATCTCCACCAGCCTTTCAATTGGTGGTTTACCCACCACAGAAAGGCTGGCAGAAGACCGCATCGTAATTTGGAGGATGGTGCCTGCTAGGCACCGCCACCATTTTATGGATGCAGACCGCTCCGCCAGGCAATCGTAACGATTGCCTGTGGCGCTTCCGTGGCGGATGGTCTTTGCGTCCCTGGATCCCACCGCCATCGTAATCTGGCGGTGGTAAAATCGTGGTCCGATGTGGAACAGACCGCCCCCGCACGGCTGGCGGTGACGGTCCTTCCGCCATCGTAATCAGCCCCTAAGTTACCATTTCTGGATCTGGTCATAGAACCCAAGAATGGAAAGCTCTCAACCAGGGTCTACCACAAACCAACAGATAAGAACTCACTGTTGGCCTATGATACCTTCCACCCGAAAGCCCCAGGAAAAATCTTCCAGTAGGGCAGTTCTTCAGACTCAGACGTAACTGCACAGACAGGAGGCGGGCCTTTTAACGAAGAAACTACACAAGAGATGATACCCAGAATGGGTAATCGGAAAGGCCAGGATAAGCGCAGCCAATACTAATAGGGATAACCTCCTTGAAAAGGTGGAAAAACCTACTTCGAATAAGCCAGTATGTGTCACAACCTTCAATACTGCCTTCCACCATATCAAACAACTTACATTGAAAAAGTGGCACATACTTACTTCTAATGAACTGGATGTGGAGAAGCCCCTATTCTCCTTCAGAAGAAGTGCGAACCTGAGAGACATTCTGGCTCATACTAGACCAAGGACCCACGTGCCTGGAACCTCGACTTTATCAAGTACCTTACCTCCACTTCAGGGACATTCGAGATGTGGTTCGTGCAATGTATGTCATCTTACAAAGAACACAAAAACAATTGACGTGGGTCTAGGATACCCATGGGAGAAAGAACGCATACTAAGTGCAACTCTGAATGCGTCATTTACCTGATCACGTGCCCATGCAACAAACAATATATAAGCATGACCATCAGAAAGGTCAAGACACGTATAATGGAACATAGAAGCACTATTAGGTGCTAAAAGTCAAACACAAAATTGACAGCAGACTACTTGGAGAAACATCACACAACAGACGACATAGCAAACCAAGGCTTAATCCAAATACACTGTTGTTAAGGGAGCAGAGGTGGGTCTATAGACTCAGAAGCCACATGGTGGGACTAAATGATGTTATACCCTGGAACGCCCTAAACTGCTGATAATCTTACCATTATGATGTCACCCTTAGTGGGCATGTGGGGGATATCTTGCAGATAAAGGGAGGTGGGGTTTTTAATCATAGTCCATTGCCCACACCTTTGGGAGCTGTATTGCCGTGTTTCCTCTAGATATGCATTATGGCTAGAGGATCACCAAAAGACATGCTAACAGCAGAATTGTGTATCTCCTTTTAGTATCCTCTACACATGCACTTCCCCATACACCGGAGGATATCGTAACCCGATGCTTAAAATGCGCTAGGGATACTCCCCTTAGTGATTAGCACCCTTTGCTGAGTATACACCAGTTGTGTATCATTAGTGAACACACAATCACTATCAGAACAAGGGTCCAGGCATTACCCGCATTGTGAGTGGGTGAAGGTTATTTAACACTGATGATAAGTTTTCCAGCACTGCCCACAATGGACATGAACTGAGAGCATCGTGTTTTTGTGGGATTACAGCAGTAAGGTCGGCAAAACACACCTGAGGTAATGAGCAGGATTTAAACTCCTTTTTTGTTAATACTTTAATAGACACAACATTAAACCCTGACGTTTCACAAGCGGAATTTAAAGGTCAGCTTTTTTTGTAAAAGACATCAATAATTTGGTACCCTAGGCTACGAACGGATGCCGGTGCGCCCATGCGCGCAAAGCATGCAACTAGCCACACCCCTCACACGTGACGGGAAGAGCAGGCAAAAAGAAGCTCGACCACTATCGCCGTTCACCTACACGGCAGAATCGGGGAACTATTGAGCAGAGCACCCACCTTGACGAAGTAAGGAGCAGGGGGGAGGGGGCCATGAACATCGGAGGGACGCCTGGGTCAGGTAGGCTTTTGCACGCATCCAACCATTTTGTCATGCTAAAGGTACCGTACAGCATAGCATGTTGACATTTGCGACGGGGGTTGCGACATACAATCACAACAACCCTAGTGGCAAGGGAAGCGACCAGATTGCCTACTTTACTAAAGGTATTATGAAGAGATATGTCTTGAGAAATCGATGTTACTGTCTGGGCACTTTGCGACCAATGCAGTCACTCCAAAGGGGTCCCATTCACGATCTGATCACCACGAACCGATCGGATCCATTTCACAAATGTATTTTAATGAACTACGGTTTGACCATGGGATCTCTTGTTTTTTACCTGCCTTCCTCAGTGTGTGACTACAGGGGGGCTCTCCCTCATTCTTGCCAGCTTTGGCGCAATTATTTGTGAAATTCGGTGAGTTGAGCTTTCTATCTTAGATTGTGTATGAGTGGAGCTGATGTGAGAAGGACACAAGTCCAGCGATGTATAAATACAAAGGTATGATTGATTTGTCTGTGTGTGGGCAAGAATTGAGTGTATAGAGATATTATTGACATACATATTGTATCCGGTGGTACGAGCTAATACATGCACAGTGTGAATAAATGGTTCCACGCGCGAGTAATAAGTCTCTTGCTTGTTTTCATTCCCTACAGTACAGCGAGAGCAAGTTACATAGGGGCACCCTCGTCTTGGGAACACCTGGTTCGTAGGAATACCATATCCTGGTACAGAGGGCCTCATAACACCAGTGGGATCAAGAAAGGTCCTGACGAATGCTGATGTGACCTATAGCTGCGGGCACAAATATGGCAGAAACATGTTGACGAACTGACAGTAAGGAGGGGTGTAGGAATTCCTTACTTTTTCCTGCCACTACCATCCTTCACGTTTTTAGCCCTGGCCGGAGGATCCAGGAATAAAGTTTTGAGCAGTGATACCTCTGAGCTAGTTTTAACTTCCACTGCACCTTTCTTTCGGTGATCCCATTATAATTTGGTATTAAGTATTTGTATATTTTACATGTTTGTATTGTCTTTCCCTCCCTTTTGCCCCACCCCAGGCATTGGTCTGCATGGGGGTGTACTGCCGCAAAGCCCGATAATGAAGCATTTCACAACTTTGTGAGTGAGGGCAGTATTTTCACACTGTGCACGTGCCACCACCGAGACCATTTCCTTTTTTACATCCTCTACTCCTCTGTGATGAGTACAAGTTTGTGTTTAGGTGGGTCCGAGTAGAGTTATCAGACCCTCTCCTCTTCTCTATGTGTGATAAGTCTAGGGATACTGCCCAATTTTCTTATGATATTTGTGCTCATTGCGCTTTTCTGATTTTTACATACTCTGTATAAGTTTGCATCTAGGAGTCTTCATGGCAATTAACTCTGTGCCGCTTATTTTGTAATTTTGTAGTAAAACCCTTAAACGTTTCCCTTGATCTACTCTCAATTATTGAGTGGGCCTTATTACTTAACTGAACAGTTTCTATTCTGCTAATTAATGTCTCTGGAAGTTGGCTTGATGCACAATTTAATCTGTGGGAAACCATATGAGTCAAATTTCGGGGTATTCCAATTTCAGGGTTTCTAATTTTTGTGGTACGGTTTTGCTCCTAGATTACTGACAGAGTTTACCAATGAGCTATTTGTACCCACCCAACTCCAGTGGAACAACCTTGTAATCACTTCCTCTAAAATGAGTATCCTGGTGCATCATCTCACCTCCTTGCTAAGTCAGTTCTCTACCATACTCGGCTGGTGGACAACAGCACCCATATCAGTACCTCTTCTCAGCTCTCTGACTGATTCCAGCACATTCTTACACAAAAAATGGAATGGCATCCCTCGCTGCTGGTGCTTGTTTTCTTCAAATTCGGTACACAGTGCTCACAGACTTACAGATTTCAGTTGAGGCTTTTGCAACTGTTTTTGCAATTTTCATTGCCCTGTTCTGCCAAGAACAAAAAGAGCTTTTTCTTTCATAAACAATGCTCATTTTTGTATCATGTTGCAGCAGGTCTTTATGTCTGCTACTGTTGCATAGCAAGCTTCCGGTTCTCATCAGAACCGCCATGAAAACAGGCACTGGTGATACTATGATTGTATCAGTTTTGAGGATTGTCCCCAATAAATTGGTTAGATTGCTGCCCCATCACTGCCTTTAAAGAACTAGGCAACTTGAAATACTATGGAAGCTCCGTCTTTCTCAGCATTTTCTTTAGATAGACTTCAATCTACAAATAATTGTAACTGTTTACATTGACCAACCAATTTTTAATGAAATTGTAATGATTAATGTACAGGATTAAAAGTTTAATATTTATACATACTGTCAGCTAGTATGTCAATACCTCTCACTCAATCAATGTTTCTGTTAACCATGACTTTGAAGACAACCATCGTGGCCCTCTTAATCACCGCTACTGGTATTCCACTACCAGCTTTTTCCTTTTTCTTTCTATACTTACTTCTAATGCAACTTTTGTGACAAGTCAAAAATGTATCATATGTAGTAGAATTCATTTTGAATGAAATATTTTTCTATGCAAGCTAAAGAGATATGAACTGAGTTTGCTCCAAACAAATATTCATGGTGCAAAACTCCAAGTGGGTTTGTATACATATGACACAGAGCTTTTGGTGACCTATGACAACAATGAATCGAAATCCAGGTCATAATTTGCAGCTTGCAAGGTAGCAGTGATGGGATGGCTTAAAGCCAACTACCTACAATGTAACTCAGAGAAAATTGAGATCTTGTTGTTTGGTGCCAACTCCTTGTCCGGGTGGTCAGGGGTGTAGTATGTTATATTCATTGCATACATTTGACATGTCTTTAGTCAGCCATTAGATGAAAGCTGTAGAATGTTAGATGTAGAATGTTAGAAGTGTCAGCCGTGAGGTCATAGGATTCTGTGAAGAGATTCAGATGTAAACTGGGTGTTGCTGGATTACCAGTGTCTGGATGGATGGGATTACATTTGGAATAAACTTATCTTGGATCTACCCTTCAGTCTCCTGATCTCTCCTTCTGAGGATTACTTCACTGGCGTAGTCGGCGAGAATTTTCATTTGGAATCCCAACACAAGACACGAACATTATAAGGATTACAATCAGCTTTAAAAGGAATCTTGGTCAGTATTTAACTACTCTATATGCTCTGGTTGGCTGATTTATTTTTTACGACCAAGCTATCTATCTCCGCTTCGGTTTTAATACAAAAGAAGCATAAAGGAAGAATGAAATTTCATGACTGATGGAGTTTAATTATACGACTCGGTATGTTTAATGTTTGCGCGTGTGATTTCTATATCACTTGAGGATTATTCCATGCCCAGAATTGCCTGAAGGAGTGGTTTTATCCGTTAACATTTCCGTCCGAACGAAATTATTTAATTAATAATAAAGAAAGTAACGGACTTCACCTGTCCCGAGAACTGGAATAATCGTGTGCATCTCGTGGAATCAAAGCAGTTGCGGAATTCTCCATTGTTGATCTTCCCGGGAGAGGCTCTTCCGCTCAAGACCATTACGTGGTGATGTCACTGCATACGTGACGGCGTTCGCCCACGTTCCTTCCTGGAAGCTTTCTGGTATCTTAGCAACTAGATACAAGTCAAAAGACGGACTACGTTTTCTCGGAAGTCTTTTGAAGTGTTTTCCTACTACTAAACGCGCCTTATGGATTCCCCGATACGCACGGCTTTTACTTCTGAGTTCTTCAAGTAAGATTTTTAAAAACATTCTAACTTGCGTATCTGGACAGGAATATTCGCCGATACGCACGGCTTTTAATCAAGCAACGAGATACCTCTCAATTGTACATTCTCGTAACCAGTTTCAGCCAAGTTTAAATGATGACAAAGTCTCATTGTATTTCCTTATGAAAACGTGTGCAACAAATTGTTTTTTTTTTTGGGGGGGAATTTGATATTTTGAAGACCCGTGTAGTTTAAATTTCTACCTTTCAGTACTTGCTCACTTAACATATAGAGGCATTTAGTCAATATTTTTTTTTAGTTAACATTTTACTAGCAATTAATACCTACTCTCAACTTCTGCCAAGATGCAAAACGTCACGGCAGCGCCGTTTTTTTTATCTGATCCTGGTGAGCCTAATATAAAATGGAAAAAGTGGAAAGTAGTTTTTGAACGTTATGCTAGGGTGTGTGGTCCTTCACTCAGTGCAGAGAGGAGATCTGCGTTGCTATTGCACTGTTTGGGGTCAGAAGGGCAGGATGTATTTGATCACCTTCCTGAATTATCTCAAGAGGAGGCAAATGGTCTCAATGACTATGAAATTTGCATCAAGAAATTAGATAAACATTACTTGCCAAAAGTAAGTACTATTCTTGAGAGATATACTTTTGCAAAGAGGATGCAAGCAGAAGAAGAAACAGTGGAGGGTTATATAACCATTTTGAGGAAGCTTGCTTCTTCGTGCAAATTTGAGGGTCAAACAGATGAACGCATTCGAGACCAGTTTATGTTCGGATGTAATATAGAGAAGGTAAGAGAGGAATTGTGGTCTCGTGATGAACCAACGCTGGATGAAGTTTTAGTTGTAGCCAAGAGGATAGAACATTCTATCAAATGTGTAGCGGTCTTGAAGAAAGATTCTCCCAATGAATGCAAGGTTCAAGAGGTAAAGAGTAAGGATAAAGGGAACTTCAGAAACAAAGACATATTAAAGAAGGATTTTATCTCAACAAAAGGGAAATTAAGTGAAAGATGGGTTAATGGCAAGTGTTTCAGGTGTGGAAAGTTGGGACACTTAGCCAATAATCCGAAGTGTCCAGCTTTGGGATCACTGTGTTCAAAGTGTAAAAAGAAGGGTCATCTTACCTCTATGTGCAACACTAAATATGTATCTAAAGTAAAAGAGATAAAAGTTGATGATGATGATGAGGTACCCAACTCGGATGAGTATGAATGTGGTCAAATAGTCGTGCAGGTGGTGACTGGAGAAAAGAAAAAAAATTCCCCTTTAGATGATATTCTAGTTGAAGGAAAGAAAACTAGAGTTCTATTTGATTCAGGGGCAAAAATCACAATTGTTTCAAGTGAATTTTATACTAATAATTTGAAAAGCAAGGTAGAGCTTCTAAAACCTGACATAAGACCTCTGGCCTATGGTGGAGAGCCTATCAAATTACATGGATTCTTTGTAGGCTCAATCGAATATAAAGGGAGAATTATTTTAGGTAAAATTTATGTCTCAAGAAAAGGTGATAGTATCATCAGTTGGTTTCATCAGGGTGATCTTGGTGTTTTTCTTGATCCAAACAGTGACCCTCCCATTCAATTAAGGAGCGAAGTGAATTCTATTGAGAGGATTGGGAATGCTGGATTAATTGACAGTCTTAAAAGAGATTATCCAAATGTGTTTGGGGAAAAACTAGGTTGTCTCAAGGGATACAAACATAGGATCATACTCAAAAAAGATTCCGTACCAGTGTGTTGTAAGGTGAGGAGTGTTCCAATTTCTGAGAGAGATGACATGGAGAACGAAATTAAAAAATTAAAAAAGTGTGGCATCATAGAAGAGGTTGAAGGCACTGAATGGTTGGCCCCGGTTGTAGCTGCACGCAAACCTAATGGGGACCTGAGACTTTGCATTGACTTGAGGCAGTTAAATAAGTGTGTGGTGATCGACAAATATCCCCTACCTAATATAAATGAGTTGCTGACTTTGTTAGATGGAGCAAAAGTCTTTAGTACAATTGATTTAACTTCAGCTTATCACCAGATAGAGTTAGAAGAGCCGTGTAGGGACTACACATCTTTCATAACACCATTCGGCACTTTTAGATTCATTCGCATGCCGTTTGGGTTGGTGTCGGCCTCTTCTGTTTTCCAAACATACGTATGGAGAACATACTAAGAGGTCTACCTGGGATCCATGTGTACCAAGACGACATTTTAATTTTCGGCCAAAACACTAATCAACACGACATTAGATTGACATTAGATTGAAATCAGTACTAGGAAAACTTTCTGAGCATAATTTAACCATCAAGGCAGAAAAGTGTAGATTTGGCACCTGTTCCATTGATTATTTGGGACATAATATTACTTGTGATGGTGTAAAACCAAAAAAAAGAGTTAATTAAAACGATTCAAGAAATGAGCTCGCCTTCTAATAAAAGTGAACTCATGAAATTCTTGGGAGTGGTAGAGTATTACTCTAAATTTGTAAGGAACTTCGCTGATGGTGCAGCGAATATGAGGCATTTGCTAAAGAAAGGTGTAGAATTTCAATGGTCAGAAAGCTGTGAGCAAGAGTTTGAGATTATAAAAGAAAAGCTTAAGGATGCACCTTCTCTTGCTAGTTTTGATCCAAGGATCAAACCCATTCTTGTCACTGATGCAAGTGAAAAGGGATTGGGTGCTGTCTTGCAACAACACAGTAAGGATGGCATTCACACTATAATGTGCTTGTCGCGTAGCCTCAAAGACCCTGAGACAAGATATTCTGTGGTAGAACGAGAATCTCTTGCAGTATATTGGGCTATAAAGAAATTGAAGAAATTTCTCTGGGGTACAAGTTTTGAAGTAAGAACTGATCACAAGCCCTTAGTGGAAATATTTACTAAAAAAGGATTGGATTCTATATCTAGTAGGATTACCAGATGGATAATAGGTCTGCAAGAATATAATTTTGAGATGAAATACTTACCGGGGGCTGAGAATCATGTGGCAGATGTATTATCACGCCTTCCGCCTGAAAAATCTAGTGAGGAGGAGGTTTGGGAGGATTCGGAAGAATTGGTTTGTGTCATTGATCAGAATATGATTAGTGAAGAGAGATGGTGTAGTGAAATGGTGATGGACTCTGTTCTAATTGAGGTAATGGATTTACTTAAGAAAGGTTGGAATAGTAACAAACAAGGTTCTGCAGATACAAAGAAATTCTGGACAGTACGTAACGAGTTGTCTGTGGAAAATAATTTATTATTTCGAGGGACAAGATTGATTCCTCCCTGTAGTCTCAGGAAGGAACTCATAGATCTGGTTCATTCCTCGCATGCAGGCATTAGCAAGTCTAAGGAATGGTTGAGAATGTCCTATTGGTGGCCAGGCATGGATATTGAAGTGGAACGAGTTGTTCGTGAGTGTGTGCCTTGTACATTGAGTGATAAGTCTAAAAATGCGCGTGTCCAACCTATGGTTATAAGAAGGCGTCCTGCAAGTCCTTGGCAGGATATTGCTTTAGATATTCTCGGTCCCATTTATTCGAATGGATCTCAGGTGTTCATATTGGTGGTAATTGATATGTTTTCTCGTTGGCCTGTTGTTTTCTTTTTGACAAGCATTACCACAAATCATATCATTAAGTGTTTAAAAGACCTGTTTTCTGAAGAAGGGATCCCTGTTTCTATACTGACAGATAATGGGGCTCAGTTGGTGTCTAGTGAGATGAAAAACTTTCTTGCATCTAAAGGTATTACACATAAAACATGCTCTCTCTACCATCCCGAGGCAAATGGGATGGTGGAGAGATTTAATAGAGTTATTAAAGAAACTATTGGATTATCTAAGTCCATGTCTTTGAATTGGAAAGAGGAGGTGTTGAAGAAAGTGGAAGAGTATAGATTATCGCCTCATTCCACTACTGGGAAGACACCTTTTCTGTTGTTCCGGGGAAGAGTTCCAAATACCATTGTGGAGCCTACATGGGTCAACAAGTATGAAGTGGAAAAAGGGAAGGAAAAGAAATGTGATAATGAAATGATTCAAAAAAGAGAAGAGGAGAAAAGCAATGTGAGGAAACGTTATTTTGATGAGAAGAAAGCTGTAAAAGTGACCAAAGTTAAGGTTGGGGATTTGGTGATGATTAAACGTCCTGGTCTATTGGGTAATGCTGTTTCCAAGTTCATGGAACCTGTGAAGGTTATCAAGTTGTTTAAGAATGCTGTAAAGACTCAAGACCATAGGATTTGGAATTTAAACAGGGTCGTGGTAGTAAAGAGTGGGATGGATACATTCCATCCTGGTGCAGTCGATCCAAGTACATGTGGAAGTGGGAAGATTCGTGCTTCTAATAGGATTTGTAAGAAGCCGTCTTACTTGTTAGATTATGTTTAGAGTATAAGGCAGTATATATTTGTCTGAACTTGGAGTGCATTTCTTCAATATGTATATATTATGATTTGGTGTGTTTGAATGGTATATTTTGGTGTGACGAGGGGAGGTGTGTAGTATGTTATATTCATTGCATACATTTGACATGTCTTTAGTCAGCCATTAGATGAAAGCTGTAGAATGTTAGATGTAGAATGTTAGAAGTGTCAGCCGTGAGGTCATAGGATTCTGTGAAGAGATTCAGATGTAAGCTGGGTGTTGCTGGATTACCAGTGTCTGGATGGATGGGATTTTATTTGGAATAAACTTATCTTGGATCTACCCTTCAGTCTCCTGATCTCTCCTTCTGAGGATTACTTCAAGGGGCCTGGGCAAGTAGTTGAACTTTACTTCCCTTTCCCCAAGGAGGTGACTAAGAACCTAGGGGTGCACATTGAGACACATCTATCCCTCAAATTTCAAATCTCAGCAATGGTTAAAACCTCTTGCTGTAGACTCAGGATGTTAAGAAAATGTCTTAACCTCTTGCCCTGGGAAGCCCAGAAAACACTATTCCAGGCATTGATCCTCTCCAGACTGGACTACGCTAACATTCTTTACCTAGGTTCCTGGACTACCTAATACAGTGACTGCCAATGGTACAGAACATAGGCAATTCGCCTTTTAGTTAAACTCCTCAATCTCCCACTACCGGAACCAATTGCACTGGCTACCCGTGAAAAAAATGATAATTTTGAAAGCACTGACTGGCGCATTCAGCCTTTTACAAGACTGGTTCTAAATACCTGTCTAACAGGATTTTCGAATCCAATCCAAAAATACTTTTGCGTTCACAGTCTGCCCAGTTGCTTGCTGTTTCACACACCAAATGCAAGAAGTGGGGTGGTTCCACCTGCTCTGTGTTGGCAGCCAAGTACTGAAACAAGCTCCCTCCTTCACTCAGATATGTCCTAGAGAAAAACATATTTCAAAAGCAACTGAAAACGCATTTGTTCAAACTGTATGGTGGTTGATGTCCTCCTTTTTTGTCTGTCTGCCTTAGGGCCGGGACACTCTCGTAGTAGCTGCTATTCAACTTAACTTTAAGTCTCTAGTAAATGGTACTACATGTACCCAGGATCTGTAAATTAAATGCTACTAGTGGACTGCAGCACTCTTTGTGCCACCCACTAAAGCAGCCCCGTAAGACCTGTCTCAGGTCTGCCACCACCGCCTGTAATGCAGTTCTAAACTGCTATTTCAACTTGGAAAAATAAACCTTTTGCCAGACTTAAGTCTTCTTTTTTTAAACTCAGAGGTTGCCTCTGAGATAGCCCCTAAGTGCTCATAGGACAGTGTGCATGATGTTAAAGAGTAGGACATATGTACTAAAGTTTTACATATGCTGGTAGGGGAAAAACTCGTAAAGGCGTGTTTCACTTTTGTACGGTTTTCTCTCCCATAGACAAACACTGGGTTACCTTATTGCACTTAATGAAGGGACAGATAGAGAAATTCTTCTTCCACTCACATGAGCTGTAATGTAAAATCCTCTTTAATGGTAAAGTTGGATTTTAAGTTACTCTTCTGAAAATGCCACTTTTAGAAAGTTGGAATTTTTCTTCCTAAACCTAAATGTGCCTTTCTGCCACTGTCCAGGGTCACATGACTGTGAATGGCTCTTGTGTGGCATGTTGTGTATTCCCTATTGACTTGGGGACATAAGGGGCCTAGGTGCGGACGGAGTGGGCCTTTCTGACAGGATGGCTCGGGTGGAGCTGTGCCCTGCCATGGCTACACTTCAAAGGACTCTGCCTGCAGCCCACACAAAGAAACCTTTTTTGGAGTAGGTCAAGGATATTCCCCACACACAAAGGCTGGCACTGGGTATAAAGTGGTTCCGTCAGAACTTCTCATCAGGAGACTCCTGGAACTATGAAAGATTGATAAGAAGAACTGCTCTGCTGTCTGAAGAAGGAAGACAAAACCTGCTTCTCTTGCACCCAGGATTCCCAGCGGTGACTCCAAAGGCCAGTTGGCTGACATTCTGTTTGAGGACCAGGGATACAACAAGCTTCCAGAGGCCTTCCCTGCAACTGCCCTGCTGTCCAGCGCCAACTGGACCTGCCTGAGCCCTGCTGCTGTCCTCTCCTGATCCCCAAGGGGTGCCCCCCCAGGTCCTGGACCCTTGGCTGACATCGGAGTATACTCCTACTACAGCAAAACTACAAGTAAAGTAAAAATCCAGACATTTGGGGCGTTTCACGACTGCAAGCGGACATCTCGCACCAGCAAAGGTCACCGTGAACCCCACTAACTAGACTTTTAGATGGTGACCTGCTCTTTGTGCCAAACAGTGACTATACATGTCAACTGCCAACATGAAGCTCCATCGATGACTGCTCCTCATGCCGACATCAACCTCCTTGCAGCCCCTCCAACACCAAACTCCTGCTGAGGTTCCTTGTATGGACTTGGACTTTGAAAAGATAAAACCTCTACTGGGAGAAACCTGGCCCCTGTCTTCGACCCATGCTTCATCATGTTTGACTAAACTTGTGGCTGTGACTCATTTCAGTGCAACCAGATAACCGCGAGTCGCGCTTTCTGCTTCTAAGTGCTATTCTTACCCAAAACTTAAAGAATTCATAACTCTGGTTCTAATTGTGGGACTTTTGTTGTTTAACTGTAAATGTATTTATTCGAAGTTACTGTATTTTTCTTAGCTTTTCTTGCATTGTTTGTTCACTTTTTTACAGTTTGAGTACTGCATAAATATTTTACACATTGCCTCTAAGTTAAGCCTGATTGCTTTTTGCCAAGCTACCAGAGGGTTAAGCACATGTTTATTTAGTGGCTTTGGTGGTTCATCCTGACAAGGATTGTGTTTTAATACATGAGTGGGACTCACACCCCGTCAACTAATAACCCAATTTCTCACAGACACATTATGGAAATACTTGCAATCTTGCCACACTTTGTCAAGTGTGTGCATATTATTATGTACAACATCATCTCACTTTCACATGTGTATCTCATACAAATATTATTTAAAAAGCCTTGAAAAATAAAGCATTTCACTCGTATATCTGCTTACAGATTTGTCACTACTACATGTGGCGACAGTGGCACAGCAGGATGTTTGGGCCAAGTATAAGGTTATATTTTCATAATTTTATACCCAGGAATAAGATTTTGCAATGCCACGATGCGGTATTTTTTGCAGTTCTTATCTTTGTATGGACAGTACAAGGGTAAGTTCAGCTCCTGCTAGACACTTCTTATTGGAAATACTCATCTTAGGCCTCCTGAAAGACATCCAAGAGCATTCCTTCCTTGGCTTAAAAAATGTTTTTCATGCCAATACCAGATCAACAATGGCTCACTGGTTTAAGACCACTTTGATCCATAGGGTGCTTGGGTTTCTGTTGTGGTTAGATAAGGGTCTGCATCCTATTATGCTTCCTTTAAATCCCCTTGTAGTAGTTTTGACTTATAGAGCAGCTGCTCAGCTGCGAGGACATCTTGCAAACAAATATCAGCTATGGTTGTGCCATAATGATTTCTAGGATAGCTATACTCATAGAAAAGAACCTTAGGTGAAAACGTTTTTGCTTTCCATTTTTGGGGGGTATTTGGGGCAAAAGTAGCAAGGTAGACAGTAGGATACTTTGTGAATTAATTGTATGGCCAACCTGATGGACAACATAGATCTAGCATTTCATAATGATGAAATAGGCCAAAATATTTTGACTACTCCTCGCCTTCTTGAGAAACAATCTGCACAAAGCTCTGACAGTACAGATGACTACAACAAACTGAATGAAATGAAACAATAGCAAGTTAGGGTGTCCCTACATGGCACTATTATAACAGTATTTATGAAGCAAGACTGCACAACAGAAATTTATAGTCACTACAGAACCCTGTATTTTCACTGTAGATAACATTTTCAGAAAGGACTGGTCTCAAATCTCATGGCAGTGTCCTCGTGATCTACTGATCATGATCATAAATACTATAAAATGACTTTCAGGTAAACTTCTGATTGAGATTCAAGCAGTTCAGAATACTATCAATGCAAAAATGTCTTCCACGGCCTTCAAGAAGAAGCTGGAAGAGATTATTAAAACTATATCTGAAAATAGTGAATTTCTGACACAATCAAAATTAATAAACTGAAAAAAGACACTGAAAAAGTATCTCATAAAAACATTTACCCATATACCAGAGATGATTATTAGCTCAATCGGGATTGTCAACCCAAAGAGGACAAAAAATGGTTGCTTTCGCCAATATGAATTGAATTTAAGGTCCGACAACAAGAGTAGTGAAGATGAAAACAATTTGAGATGCAGAACTCAGGACCGAAGATTTCATCCAAGATTTAATCTGCCAGCTCCTATGTGGCCACAAGTACCGTGGCAGTATCCACCCCTATTCTTTCATGACCCTCTGCAATTATTATCTACAAATACACAGAAACCTTTTTAGTGAGAGGAGCCAGAAGAGGTAGCACAAGAAGAAAAGGACAACAAAGAGTCCACTGGGACAAGTCTAATTCTACATACAGGGCTGAAACGGGAAACAACGAGGCTTTAACATGTTGTGACTTAACCACGCACTTTTAAGCACGCATGTTTTTACAACAAATGCCTTTACCAAGCATTTAAGATAAGTTAGGAGGTGTGGTGAGTCTCCCCCATAAATGTATTGTTTTAAATAAATAAACAATGCGTGGTAATGGCATCTGTTGTAAAAACATACAAGTTGTAAACAAATGTGATTAAAAAAATTGTGTGGTTAAGACTTGCAATGTATTTACCAGCGTTGTTCTGTTGTACAACCGGCTAAAACATGTCAAGCAAATGAAGGGTTGAATTTCCCCCCTTTTATTTTTATTTATACCCAAATGGGGACAGGAATAAAGAGTTTGCAAGTCCACCATGAGGTATTTTTAGCAGTTATTATCTCTTTATGGTCAATAGAAGGGTAATTTCACCCCCCTACTAGGTAGTGTTTATTGGAAACTCATCTTAGGTCTACTGAAAGACATCCAAGAGTTCCCTGGCCTTGTCAGGGTCGTAGCCCGTGCCATTGGGCATGAGGAGGAACCTTATGGTAAAGCCTGGCACCAGATTGGCTGGTGAGGGCTACTATCCTTAAATGTTATTTCTTCATGCCAATGCAAGATTAACAATGACCTAATGGTTTTAGACCACTTGATTCGTAGGGTACTTTGGTTTCTGTTGTGATTAGAAAAGGGTCTGTACCCTATGTTGACTCCCTTTCCTCCCCTTGTATTAGTGTTACTACTCAGACTACTGGTCATTTGTTTTGCTGATTCCAGACCAGACAGCCATCTCCATGCGTTTTCATTGCCTCTGGGACCAATAGCAACATAGGAGAATACAAATGAGCAAATAATCAAGGAACCAAAGGAGATAAATGTCATACTTCTCTTCTGGCTCGTTAATATATTGTAATTTGCATTGTGCTATGTTGTATGCACATATATGTTTGAACAACTTGACTTAAGAACCAAGGATGATTTATTGTGTCTTTTCCATATATTTTAATGTGTATGCACACACTTAAGCAGATCTGTACTTTTTATGAGTCACACTGTTACTTGCATTTATATTGGAGGAGAATACACAACAGCAACAGAGACGTTCCCACTCTCATTGTCTGTTATATGCAACCCAAACGAGAATGTTCCATTTGGCTGTCTAAATAATACATTTGGTGTGTTTTTACCCTGATTTATACAAGAGGATTCCATTTTGACACAATGAGCGCCAAGTTGGACATAGAGGGTTATCCTTGTGACACAATACACTTATCAGGTGCAAGATGCACTGGGAAAATCTTGAAATCCTGGCACCCTCTCCATGTGGTCCTATTGCTAGGCAGTGAGGGATAAGTGGGTTTCACTGGAGCAGGATTACACCTAATGTGGCAAAGGCAATACATTGGCAACGTTCTTCTCATCCACAAACTACAATTGTTTTCAGGGAGGTGGGCATAGGAAACAGTATGTGTAGGCTAGCATGTCCACCGTGGCCTAAGAAAGCCAGCTGCAGGAGGGTCCCCAACTTGTGCAGCCCAGCACCGGGCTCAAATGTACCCCAACTTTCATCCATAGTAAACCCATCAGTAAACCATACACCAGAAGCGGCCGGTGTCAGAGGAGAGTGGCGGGGTGGAGCAGGTGATGGGGGTGGAAAGGAGACAACAACAAAATAAAGGGGGGGAAACAATAACCTGCCTGGAACCCGTCTTTACTCAGCTGCTGAGCAAACAATACATAATTCCAGCTAGTATGTCAGCAGCCAGGTAAAAAATAACGTGTATTTGCTATATACAGGGAATGGGGCAAATAGTACTTAATCTTTGCTATACAGCCAGGAGCCAGTTAAGTTGTGTTTTCTTTTTCTATTTTCAATGCCACTGGTCAAATTACACATAATGGCTGCTATTCTGACAGCAGCAGCATAAGGAATGAAGGCCCTGATGTACAAAGCCATTTTGCAGTCCCTAAGCCTGTGATTTGCAAAACCACAGGATCAGAGACCATAACATGTTTTTTTATTATGTATTAAATCAATCTTATGATTCTGTAAAAAGGAGTAGAAGCCTATAATGAATCACTGATTCCCCTCGGCACCCCTTCTCCTTTGTAAAGGTAAAAAAATGTGTCACACCCTCTTCCTTCAGCAGACCCTGTGTTACCTTCCTGGGAGCGCATCATACCTCTTAGCAGGTGAGAAGCAGGATGCCTCATGGGACAACTGATGTAGTTAATTAGAAGTAGCTACTAGACATTTGTAGCAAGAAAGTGGCAACTTTATAAAGTCTATTCTGTATTAAAGGGTATCTTAAATCGGACTACACCTATAATTCAGGTTATTTATTCATTTATTATTCTTTATTTCACAAGGAAAAGTTTTCTTTTCCAATACATTTCACGATGCGTAAATATTAGCTCTCCCAGTCCTCCCCGCTCCCCCCACCCCCTTTTCCGGATTGGATCCATTCACTAGATTTATTAAATATTTTTAAAAGGTGAAATGAAAGGAAAAAAAAGTAGAAACAGAAAGGGGAAATAGGTACTGCCAAGAAACAGAAAAAAAAGAAAAGACAGATCAAACAAGCATTTGCAATGCAATAGGTCTCGCATTATTAAACTTTGAGCTATTGGCATTGCTAAATAATGCAACACCAATAGCTCAAACTTTAATAATGCGAGACCTATTGCATTGCAAATGCTTGTTTTATACTGTGTGCAACAGAATTTTAAAAAATAATGACCGTCACATGCACAGTGATTTCAGTCATTTAGCTGGGACCTTGAAGCACTTTGAATGGTCACCACTATTCTACCAGTGCCCCAACCAGGATTCAGTTGGGTGACTGTCTAGACTAAACTAATACAGGATAGGGCCATTCAAGAGGATAATATTGTAAAGATGTGGCGAATAGGACATGTGGCAGCAGCAAAGATGTGCCTAAGAGCACACAGGGTGGAAACACAGAGACGGCTATGGGGCAGTGAACTGGACATTGGGGGAAGAAGAGTAGAGGTGGTGCAGCCCATAAAAGCTCGAGCCAGATGCCTTGCTCTGCCCAGGGTACTCTTGGAGATTCAAGCCCAAACGAGCAGAGCTTACATGTGCCTTCTGTCTGCCACCCACACTCTAATTGTAGGCGCCAAGAATTAAAGACAAGGCCTTTCACGTAAGCAGGCAGAGAGAAACCAAAGCCTATGTAGTGGCTGGATCCCACAAAGTAAAACCAGAACATTTCGGATCAAGCTCGTTTCTCCGCATAACCAAATTCTGAGATTCTAGTAGATAATTCTCGGAGCTTGCTAGTTCTTCACTAACACATATGGGAGAAGCTTCAGATACATGCGTTCGAGAATATGTGTTCTGTGCCAAAGCCGCTGGCACTTAAGATGAACTATGACGCTGCAGCATGTACAACAACAATCTAGGTCACATAAAGGATGCAGGACAACGGATAACCTAAGGTCATCATGGCGCTGAATAACAGATGTTTATTGTTACCAAATCAATGGTACTCATTTTATCGACCTCAGACGGATGAAAGGCTGAGTGGACCCGCCAGGATTTGAATCCCTGACCATGAGATCGAAGACAAGGGGTGCATTAGTCCACTGAGCCGCATCTCAGTTCACTATTGGCATTTCTGGGATGGCGGGTATGAATCTTTTAAAACTATTACTTTGTAATTAATAACTTCAATACAGCAAGAGATACATCTTGATGAGAAAACGTTATTTGTGTTTAATTTGTAAAAAGATTAAGCGCAGCCCAAAACACCGCTTAGTAGCCCCGGCCAGCAGATTAAATGTCCACCCCCGAAAAGTAAGGATGCGTATTCGGTGCCTCTGTACCACTGTCAGCACTCTCTGCCCCCTCATCTCACTCTTCCTGGTTCCTGCCGTCTCCCCTTTGACGTTTTTCCGCATTTATCTCCCCCTTTGTTCTCCTTTTGTACGTTTTCCTCCCCTTTAGCTCGTCATAAATATGAGATGAGGAAAAATAAGTGCGGTCAACAAAATGAGGTGCGCCCCATCAGCAACCACCGGCTCAAATTAAGTACTGACCCACATGTCAAAGCAATACACTTAAAAAAAATGAAGGGGCCATCATATTTTACAGGATGTGTGTTGTATGATTTACAGAAACAAATATTTTTCAAGGCTCGGCTCATGCACATGACGTTAGAGCCAGGCCATTGGCTCGGCTCTCTCATGTTGGTTTTTTTGGGCTCGCCCACATCGGTGTGGTAGAGCTCACAGGGCGGGTGTAAAGTACCACTGAGGCGATGGGGTAGATACTTCCTCGGTGCAGGAGGCAGCCGCAAGGATACAGCGGCGAGCAAGTCCTCTGCTCAGAGGCCGGCAGAGGACACTCAGCAGAGGAATTAAAGTAATATATTATGAGAGTTTGACAAACTAAAATACAAAAATAAGACATTTGGAAAGTAAAAATGCAAATAGCACGAACTAAAGAAAGATCTGTACTGGAGAAACTACGCACACGTGGTGCAGACAGCTTGAGACCTCGGAGAATGCACCACTGCAAGTTTGTAAGTGTGGGATCCCAAGTGCTCTCATTAAGCGCAATGAAACAACCCTGGGCACAACTAGGCGCTATAAACTCCTTACCCATGTGCACCTCATCCGCACAGAACATTACCTGGCTCCAGCACGCAAGTCACCGAGCAGCCCAACGATGAGTAGAAGCAAGTCCTGGCTTTGACGTCCCGCTCATGCGCTTCGAAGTCCGGGCTGGCACACCAGCTCCGCTCCATGGTCGGCGGGAGCAGCGGCTCGGTCTCCATTGCATTTGGGGACCGACTGAGCCAAGCAGTTCTGTGTTCTAACCCACGGAAGTCCTCCTCAACAGGATCGCAGTACTGTCAATTATTCTTTTAAAATATAGTGCTTCTATATCTTCACACTAGAAAAATAATAACAAGCGGCACTGAAAGTGATCGCGAAAGCTATCGCTATTGTAAAACACGCCGGCAAGTGGTGCGCACGCGCGCGCCACAGCCAGCCATATGGTTTCAATTATTGCGCCCGTGTCTGGGCACGATAATTGAAACCACATGGGCTTTGGTGCGCGTAACAGACACCAATAGGCCGTGGGCGGAGCAAAGAGCCCGCCTTTGGCCTATTGCGTGCTCTGTTGAAAAAACGCACGCACTCAAAGCCCAATAAAAGAAGACATCACTAAAAACACACGCACGAGCGTGTACAATTCCAGGGTCCATTTCGGAACCCCGGACAAAAGGACTCTCGCCTGCGCGAGCCCTAAAAACCATAGGTGCATGCATATACTTATGAATGCAAAATCAAATTCATAGCATTGCAATTTCGATCCTTTGTAATAACCAAGCATGTTCTCTAGTCCTCCCACTCTCCTAGTCCCGAAGTGCACCCCTTGCCCTAGTTCAACAAATCCATACTCTTCGATCTTTTTGATCCACCGGCTGATTGGTTCCCATATTTCCGCTCCCCTTTTCTGAGTGTTGGGTCCCCTGCGTTCATATACTGCCATTTCAGAACGGTATAGCGCTAGAAGTGTACCCAGACATTGTTGTCCAGATGGAGGTTCAGGATCCAGCCAGTATGTGGCCAAGCATAGTCTTAGGACAGTCATGGTAATAAACAAAAATGTCTGGATCCGCCATGAGACTTCTAGATCGCTCACCCCTCACCCGGGGAGATAGAACTAGCCAAAATCCCAACTGTGCTTCTAGCAGTTTACCAAAATCTCCTTTCAGAATATCGAGTTTATGGCAATTTGTGAACATGTGGGTGAGATTTGCCTTAAAGCAGCCACATCAGGAACAATGTGTACCTGCAGATCCGCCCCACTTTACTATCGAAGCCGGGGTGATGTGGAGATTAAACCAGGTTTTATAACCCTGTATCTGTAAATTGGCATCAATAAAAGATGTCTGAGCTAAATATAGAGTCTTCGCATTCTCCAGTCCCAACTGGCAAAAGCTCTGACCAGCAAGACGTATGCTTCGTGAGACCATCCACCTTTTCTTTGTTTAGTAATTTATATAGAATAGCTAGTGAAGGTCGAGATTTCAGCAGTGAGTCAACAAGTGCCGCCCGAGAAAAACCAGACCTTCCCCCGCCTTTTTGACCAGAAAATCTCGTACTTGTAGATACCTAAGGAATTGGGTATTCCAAATCCAAGACTTATCCCTAATTGTATCAAAGGATAAATTCCCTCCTTCTTCTACCAGGTCCCCAATCTTCCTCAACCCCATCTGGTCCCAATGTTTCATATATCCATCTTAAAAAATGTCTGGAAGTAAATCATTATCATACATATGGGTGTACCTATTCACCGACCTAATCCTAGTAGTTTTTTACAGACAGCTGGCCATAACTTAAATGCACCCATCAAGATTTTGAATCTGACCCTTTTGAAATAGCCAAAATCAATCTGGCTCAGAAGACGTCCTCTAGCTTCTGTACCCAGTACTAATTCATAAATAGAAGTTTAGGCCTCCCCCTCTAAGCCAACCTCTAAGTCAGGTTTAATGTAACAATTAATTTGATACTTTGGAGTGCTAGGTTTGGTGGACTCAAATAGAAAACCTCCATGTAAACCAATGGGAGCACCAGCCATACTACAGTGAAAACAACAATTTCGAGTTTTCACTTTCAAAACATGTAAGGAATAAAAGAAACATATGCTTCTTTTTAATATTTTAGGATCCTTCCTTGTGAGCTACTAAGGCCTTCCCTGGGGGTGACTTATACAAATTAAAAAGGAAGGTTTTGACCTGCAAAAGTGTTTCTTTTGTCATGTCAGGTTGGCAGTTTAATAAGCTGCCTGCTGACTAGGCTGCAATGGATGACCTAGAGTCATGTTTTCAATTTGTCACTTCAGTGATGTCACAATAAGTGCTGCAGGCCACTAGTGAAATTTAACATACTAGATCCGGGAACACTTTGTACCATATACTAGAGACTTACAGGTAAGGTAAATATGCTAATCAGGTATTAGCCAATTGTATACAGTTTGAGGGGTCAGAGCACATGCACTGGTCAGCATGGCCCAGTGTCCTTCAGAATCGAAAAACCAGCAGCAACAGTGCAAGCATTTGGGGGCATGATCATGCAAAAAGAAGCACTTTATTAGATGTCCCCCTCCTATATAGTAGGTGATAAGCAACCAACCTACAGCCTGATAGTTCTCATCATCTAAGTACAAAAACCTGCTGAAGCCATCTGCATTGGCATGCTTATACCATGGTCTACGTTCCACTGTAAAGTTCATACCCTGTAGGGAGATGGACCACCTCACCAGTTAGGGATTTTCCTCTCTCATCTGCATCAACCACCTGGGAGGCCTATGGTCAGTTTCAACTCTGAAAAGAGTCCAGAACAGGTAGGGTCTCAATTTCATGAGGGGCGAAAGCACAACAAAGGCTTCCCTCTCAATGGCACTGCAACACTGCTCTCTAGAGAGGAGTCACCTACTAATAAAGGTAATTGGTTGATCCTGGCCCTCATCATTTAACTGTGCCAGCACTACCCCAATCCCATGTTCAAAGCATCTGTCTGAACAACGGAATACCTGCCATAGTCAGGTACTTGGAGGGCAGGAGCTGAGCAGATTGCTTCTTTCAGGGTGTCAATGGCCTTCTGACTCTAAGGGGGTACAAATAATCTTCTTTGGCTGTTTCTTGGATGAGAGTTCTGTCAAGGGTGCTACAATAGACACATAGCCTTGTACACACCTCCTGTAGTACCCATTCAGGCCAATGAAGGCTCTGACTTTGGTTTAAATCTTAGCAGGGTCTCAAGCCAGAATTATCTGAATCTTGGCCTGGAGATGCTGTACATGGCCTTCACCTATAAGGAGGTACACAATAGCCCCATGCCAAATTTGGCACTTGCTTGCCTTGATAGTTTAGTCTTGCGTACTGCAGGGCCTGAAGCACTTCCTCCAGGTGGGTGAGGAGATCCTGCCAGGTGGAGCTTAATACAGCAATATCATCCAGATGTGCAGCACTAAATGCCTCCAATCCAGACAGAACTCTGTTCACCAACCATTGATGAGTTGCAGGGTCATTCTTTAAGCTAAAACAGAAAGTGGCTCTCTGGTGTGGAAAATGCAAGCCTCTCATTGGCTTTTTCTGTTAAGGTAATAGTGCATAGCTTGAAGTGGAAACAAATGTGCTCAGGAATTTGGCAGCCCCAAGTTTATATATAAGATCATCAGCTGTGGGGTGGAGTGAGCATTAGTCTTAGTTACTGCATTAAGTCCCCTGTAGTCCGTACAAAATCTCAACTTTGGTTTCTCAGCTTTTGGGTGGGGGTTGGGTACCAACACTACTGGGCAGACCCAAGGACTACCGGAGAGCTCAATCACCCACAACTCCAACATCTCAGCTTTGATGCTGGTTTTTACCTGGTCAGACAATCTGTACAGTTTACTTTTGGAAGGTAAAATGTCACCTGTGTCGATATCCTCAACCCTGTATCTTCATCACCAGACTTTTTCCAGTCAATCTCAGCACATGCTTTAATTTCAACTGCATCTACAAGTGCTATAAAGCAATCTTACCTTTCATCTTCAGGAGTTACTGCATCCTGATCATTGACAGGTAATCATGACAGAAAATCTGCTGTGACGTTCTCTTTACCTGGAATGTCCTTGACCTTGAAATCATACTGAATTAATTTAGTGGTGAAACGAGCTATGCGAGGGGTTGTGTATTTGACTTTTTCACTACTCAAAATGTACATAAGCGGCTTTTGATCAGTCTGCATCACAAATCTTCTACCCCACACATAACTTAGCATGCCAATAACTCCTTTTCAATTACTGAGTACTTTAATTCTTGCTCACGAAGTACTCTTGAGGCATAGCTAATGGTGACTTCACCCTCAATGGTACTCTGGGTCAGTACTGTTCCCAAACCACTGTGATGGTGCAAGGTATACTTAGATCATACGCACTCAATGCTTTAGCATTTGTCATTTCCATTTTAACCATGTCAAAATATCTTGGCAGATATCATACCGAATAAATGGAACCTTGTTTTTCAACATGCTAGTTAGGGCCTTCGTTGTAGTGGAACATCCAGGGATAAACCAGGCATAAAACCCGTAAACCCCGATAAATGAGCACCGTTCCCCATTATTCTTGGGGCTAGGACACTGTACCACAGGCCTAACAAACCAAGACCTTGGAAAAATGCCCCTACTCAAGATACTTTGCCCCAGAAATGTAATATCTCTTTTCCAAAACTCACATTTCTCTTTTTGCACCACACCCCATTTTTTTCAAATATGTGAAGTACATATCTAAGTACCTTATCATGATCTTCTACATGCTTGGCAAAAATCAAGACATCGCCCTGAAATACAAGAACTCCCTGAACATTCTCTAAAAGTTGGTGCAATATACGCTTAGAAACCGAAGAGGGAGACGCCAGGCCCAAAGGCATCCTACAGAATTGGAATGTACAAATTGGTGAGTTGAAAGCAGTGTAATGGCGAGGCATATCCTCCAATAGCACCTTATGGTACGCAGATGCCAAATCGATTTTGTAGAACCATTCAGCTCTTCCAAAAAATCACTAATCCTGGGTAGAGGTTGGGAGTCCACCCAGATCTCCTTATTGAGGCTCCTCAAATCAATGCACAAAAGATTATCAGCATTGCGTTTGCAGGCCACAACGAGAGGGGACACCCATAAACTGGACTCAATTGGCTTAATCACGCCTTGCAAATTTTCCAGCTCTTGTTTGAGATCCTCCCTAATGCTGAATAGAAATGAAATAATCTTATGTTTGACAGTAATTGCTCCTTGTTTGACTTTTATTTTGTGTTTGAAACCAACGATCTTTCCCAAGCTGATAGAAAAGACATTAACCCCTTCACTGCTAGGCCTTTCTCCCTCCCCATGCTAAGCCATCTTGGCTATTTGGGGTAGTTCGCGCTTAGGCCCCTGTAACGTTTTGACCACATAAGGTATCCACGCAAAATTTGCGTCCTTTTCTTCCATCATCACGGGGATTCTAAAGGTACCAAGGGTTTGTGGCTTCCCCTGATGGGGACCCCGAAATTAACCAAAAAACAGCTAAATTTAGGTTTTTTTGTGAAAAATGGGAAAAAAGTGCTGCATTTGAAAGCGTCTGTTTTTTTTCCCTGCAAATTGTATCAACAAAGGGTTTGTAGGGCTGAAATCAACATTTTCCCAGCTTTCAGGGACTGACAGACCTTTGTCGGAAAACCAACATTTTTTAAACAGTTTTGGCATCTTACTGGGACATAGCCTATTTTTGCTATTTTTTTGTACTTTCAACCTTTGTCCAGTTAAATGGGTAGGAAAGCAATAATGGATCCTGGAAAGCTATACATTTTAGAAAAGTAGACATAATGCTGAGTTCAGCAACAGGTCATTTGTGTAGATCCTTCAACGTTTCTTCGTAAAAACTAACTGTTGAAAAAAGGAAACATTCAAAATGAGTTGAAAAAAACAGACATTTGTGCCAACGTTTTCACCTGTAACTTCTTCTAATTATGACAGATGTTTGAAAGCAATATACCGTTACACCTGCTGGACCTTTCTTGTTGTCGGGATATATAGGACTTGTAGGTTCACCAAGAACCCGATGAACCCAGAACCAATAACTGAGCAGGTTCTTGCAATGGTTTTTATTATGTACTGTGCATATAGCAATTCATATGGGAAAATATATACCGTGAAAAATCGGGATGAAAGACACCTATGTATTTCAGAAATTGGAACAAAATATAGAGTTTAGAAACAGTAGGTATTTGCACATTTCCGAAATTGTGAGTACCCATACTAGCATGAGAATTATAGGACATTTTTCAATCTGACTTCTTTTTTACACATTGTCTTTCATTTGGAAGGCAGAAATGCATCAAAAGTCAATAGGCAATAACAGTTGCACTACAATTCTGTGTTATCCTAAGTCTCCCGATAAAAATGGTACCGCACTTGTGTGGGTAGGCCTAGTGCCCGTGACAGGAACGGGGCCAAAACGCAACGTGGACACACCACATTTTCACAGTGAATACAGACCCTTTTTTTGCAAAGTGCCTAGCTGTAGATTTTGAACCCTAGCTCTGCCGGCACCTAGGGAAACCTAGAAAACCTGTAAATGTTTCAAAACTAGACACCCAGGGGAATGCAGGATAGGCTGTCTTGTCTGGCTTCACCAGGTTCTGTTACCCAGAATCCCTTTGCAAACCTCAAACTTTCGTGAAAAAAAAGCACATTTTCCTCACATTTCTGTGGTGGAAAGTTCTGCAATCTGCGTGGATCCACGAAAGTCCACCCACCCAGCGTTCCCCAAAGTCATCCAAGAAAAATGGTACCTCACATGTGTGGGTAGGCCTAGTGCCTGGGACAGGAAATGGCCCAAAAGGCAACGTGGACACACCACATTTCCACAGTGAAAACTGACCCTTTTTTTGTAAAGTGTCTAGCTGTAGATTTTGAACCCTAGCTCTGCCGACACCTAGGGAAACCTAGCAAACCTATACATTTTTTAAAACTAGACACCGAGGGGAATCCAGAATGGGGTGTCTTGCCTGGCTCTCACCAGGTTCTGTCACCCAGAATTCCTTGCAAACCTCAAACTTTGTCAAAAAAGAAACATTTTCCGCACATTTCTGTGGTGGAAAGTTCTGGAATCTGAACGGATCCACAAATTTCCTACCACCCAGCATTCCCTCAGGTCTCCCAATAAAAGTAGTACCTCACTCGCATGAGTGGATCAAGCATCTGTGACAGGCAAGGGCCCAAAACATATTGAGGCGACATCAAAATTACCTATCACAAAACAACCTGGTTTTGCAAGGGGGTCACCTGGGTTTTTGGCTCCGGGCTCAGCGGACATCTTGGGAAACCTACCGAACCCACACATTTCTGAAAACTAGACACCCGGAGTAGTCCAGCGAGGTATGGCTTGCGTGGACCTCCCAAAGTTTTCCTACCCAGAATCCCCGGCAAACCTCAAATTTAGCTGAAAAAATCTAATTTTTCTCATATTTCTGTGTGGGAAAGTTCTGTAATCTGCATGGATCCACAAATTTCCTACCACCCAGCGTTCCCCCAGGTCTCCCAATAAAAATGGTACCTCACTCGCGTGGGTGGGTCAAGTACCCACGACAGGCAAGGGCCCAAAACCTATTGAGGCGACATCAAAATTACCTATCACAAAACAACCTGGTTTTGCAAGGGGGGTCCCCTGGGTTTTTGGCCTTGGGCTCAGTGGCCATCTTGGGAAACTACCAAACCCACACATTTCTGAAAACTAGACAACTGGGGTAGTCCAGCGAGGTATGGCTTACGTGGACCCCCCAAAGTTTTCCTTCCCAGAATCCCCTGCAAATCTCAAATGCTGGGCGCGTCTTGCTAGAGCTCCGCCGTTCGCTCCTTCCAAGGGCCAGAATCCTGCAACATCCTTGACCCCAATCACTAATCCCGGGGGCTCCTTACCGAGGTGCAAGCTGCGGCCCTGCGGGCGAAGTTTGGCGGCGGCAGAGGGCCGGGAACACCGCGACCGACCCTCGATCAGCAGTGGCAGTACACGCGGCTCAAGGCTGAGGAGGCGATTCCACAGCTGCAGCGTGCCTTCCCCGTCGGTGCAACAGTGGAGGAGTGGCGGCCTCGCTCGGTGCGGTCCTTGGGATCGTGGATGCCAGAACATTCCTGGAGTGCCACGGCGGCACACGGACAGGCCCGGAAGTCAGACAGTTGGCACGGCCAGCGGGCTGTTGCAGCGCCGCTCCTCCTTCGACATCGGCGCTGGTGAGGCCTCCGTTGTGGGCCGGACGGAGCTTCGCCTGGGGCCCCAGACTCCTCTCCCTACACACTGCCTGGCCTAGACGACGAGGGGTCCCGCCTGTCCGGCTGGGTGCTGCGGGGTTCCCCTGAGTGGGGCTGCCCGTGCAGAGCAACATCGTGGGACCTTGGTTGGGTGCGACCTGAGCCCGGACCAGGCCTTCCAGCTGCAAAGCCACTGCAACAGAGCGGTGGTCGTCAGAGACTCTACGGAGAGCTGGTGAGTGGCCCACCCTGTGCCCAGTGCCTACATTCCTGGGGGGAGAGACTGGACGAGAGGCCGGAGTCCCTGACACTGCCAGAATTGTGACCAGACTACGCTGTCTGTGCCTGACCCCCTTCCGTGTGAAGGCCACCTTGGGACGCCAGGACGCTCTGGAAGTGGGCCCTTTTGATCCGTGGGCCTAAGGTGGGGGATCCCACGGGTCCGCTGAGGGCCTTCATTGGCTGGGCCACAGAGGTCACTGACTCGGAGCCCTGTCCTTAGTTTCATCGAGGGGTGCTACCCAGTGCTGGCGGCTACACGTCCTCTCTACTGCCACCTTGCCCCAGCCGCAGGAGCGACTGACCTGGTGCCGACCTTCCTGGTTGGCACCTCCAGCCACCATGGGCAGGTATAAGCAGGGTGCGGCGGCCCCCAAGCAACACACAATGGACCGCTACACTACCAGCACCCCTCCTGGGGGAAACACAGAGGGCCTGTCCCTTGACACTGCGACGTTGCTGGCGGCGATTAATTAATCGCGAACTGCTCTTGAGGCCCAGATCGGGGTGCTGTAGGCTCAGAGGTGTAGTTTCTCCGTCAAGATCTGCGAAAGGCTGTGGACGCATCACTGAAGCGGAGACTAGGGTCTCCACTTTGGAAGACACAGTCTCCATCATTCAGCAAAAGGTAGACAAACTGACCAAGACGTCCCAGGAGCTGGCGGCGTGGGTCGAGGATGCGGAAGGACGGGCCCGCGCAACAATATACGCCTGGTAGGCTTCCCGGACGGATGCGAGGGTACATCTATGGACAACTTCCTCTCGGGTTGGCTCAGGGTGCTGCTGCCCCCAGGAAACATGTCCCCCTGCTTTATTGTCAAGAGGGCGCACCGCGCTCTGACCAAGAAACCGCCACCAGGGGATCGTCCGAGGCCTGTGATAGCTCGGCTCCTCAACCATGCTGATCAGGACGCCATCCTTCGGAATGCCCGGCTCCATAAAGACAAAATGGTCTTTGATTCACATCCCATTATGGTTTTCCCTGATTATACCAAGCTGGTGCAGCAATAACGCCAGTCCTTCGTGGCAGCCAAGAGACGCCTACGGGAAATGAACCTATCATATGCTTTACTGTTCCCAGCCCGGATGGAAGTGATATACAATGCAAAATCCTTTTTCTTTGATACCCCAGAGGAAGTCTTTGTTTGGACTGATGAGCGATGTAATCTTAAACCTCACTCGCCGCCCCCGTTGGCTCCGACTCTTCCCAGGGCTCACATCGGAGTGGTGGACAGGGCAGAGATGCGACCTTGAGATGCCACAGATCCCGCTCCAATTGGCGCGCCCTCGATCAGACGGGTGATGGGGACTGAGGTGGTCTGGGGCATGTAGACGCTCGTCTTTTCTTGATTTACCTTCCGGGTGGGACTGGGTCCTTGGCAGTATCATGAAGTGGTTTGCCTGGTGGTTTCTTTGAGGTTGGGGCCTCTAATACCTGTCCTGGTGGGAACCTGACTTGACACGCCCTGAACGTTTTGGGTGATGTTGGATGGGGGGGATCCATTGGAGGAACCGCTTGGGCCGTCATGTTGGGGGCCTGGGGAGAGAGTCCACTGTGACAGATACTTCATGTTCCTGGAAGTATGGGGGTGGGGGGTTTGGGGAAGCTCTTGTTTGTTTTTTGTTGTTACATGTTTCACACACCATACACACGTCCCAATGCTCTGTCTTGCGCGCTCCTGCCGTCATTCTATTCCCTGAAACATTGCAATGGCCCACGCAGCGGGTAATTCACCATTGGGGGAGCTGAACATTCTCGCCTGGAACGTCCAAGGCTTACTTAATAAGGTCAAACGAGGGGCAGTGCCCCATCAGGTAAAGCGCTGTGCAGCAGATGTCATACTACTCCAGGAGACGCATCTTCTGGGCACTAAAGCCCCATGCCTTGCCAGATATGGCTTCACTACAGTGTTCCATTTAGGTTTTACACGGGGGGCGCGTGGCACAGCAATACTTATTCTCTGCAGAGTACCGCTCCAGATCTCAAGACAAAGGCTGGATCCCGGTGGTCGCTTCACCGTGATATCAGGTACTGTAGCCGGTGAACAGATCACACTAGCTAGCATATACCCCCCTCCACCACTGGGTCAGACGTTTGTAGATAAGTTGACACACCTTTGGGGTGATCTCCCGGGTGGCCTGACAATACTGGGTGGCGACTGGAATGAGTCCCATTGACAGATACACCAACCATTTAATCCAAACTGAATATTCTAGCACACCCACTGGGTTGGACAGACTCGTGGCCTGCCTTTCACCCTCCCGAACCAGGGCTCTCCTATGTGTCGTCGGTCCATCCCACTTTCTCACGCCTCGACTATCTATTCCTCCCTTATAGCTACATACACAGGGTGACTCATGCTTCCATTCTGCCCCGGGGACTTTCTGATCACTCGCCGATCCAACTTAAGCTGCGCCTGCAGGCCTGCTGAGCCCCCTATAGGTGGCGCATGTCCCCATGGTTGCTCCGAGATGTGGAGTATCGAGAGATGCTACTTCGTGCAATCGCGGATTACCATAGCTTTAATGCTGGAACTTCTCCATCCCCGGTCATCCTCTGGGAGGCGTTCAAACCCACGATTAGAGGGGCACATATATATAAGCTATCGTATGGGAGAGAAGCAGTGCCGCTTGGCACAGGTACGGGACCTTGAGGACAGGCAAGCCCAGCTACAATCTCTTGCGGTGAGGGGCTCCGATCCCAATGCCCAGCAAAACCTTCTGCATGTCCAGCAGCAACTTCACCAGGCACACACCAACTGCGCCAAGGAGGCCTGGTTAGCTACTCAGTACAGGATCTATCAATGGGGCGACAAGTCCAGTCAGATGCACCATAGGTTCTGCCAGGCCAGAGCGTCCTGACGCAGGTCCCCCTCTTGAGGTCCCCAGATGGTGCCTTGTGCACCTCTCCCGAGGCAGTGGTACAGGCTTTTGCCGATTTCTACGTGGCGCTCTATGAGGAGTGCAAGGTCATTACAGCACCCCTTCGTGATGCCTTTTTCACCAATATCCCTCCCTGCTGCCTCTCGGACGAGCAACGCGATGGCCTGGACGAACCCATCTCCATGGACGAGTTGCGGTCAGCACTATCCAACACACACCCAGGATGCGCGCCGGGCCCGAACCGGTTCCTGTGCGACTTTTTGTGCACCCATATGGAGAGTCTGGGCACTTATCTGCTCCGGGTGATGCACGATGCCTCGGAACAACACACTCTGTCTCCAGATTGGAGACATGCCGAAATTGTAGTCTTCCTTAAGCCAGGCCGCCCACCCGACGAGCCAGGCTCGTATCGTCCCATTTCATTATTAAATTTCGAGCCTAAACTGCTTGGGAAGATCCTAGCCGACCGCCTCCGCACGCACATCCAGGATCTGGTGCATAGGAAAGCATAGGCAAACCCATTCCGGACACGATCTGGAGCCACATTCTGCGGAGGACATGGAAGGGTAGTGGGAATGCCCGCTTTCAGCAGGTGCATTACTTCATCCTCCATAGGGCATATTTGACCCCGGGAAAGATTAGTCGGTACTTTAAGGTGCGGGATGCCGCTTGCCCGCGATGCTTCACACTGGGAGCTGAACTAGACCATATGCTGTGGGGGTGCCCGAAACTTGGGTCGTACTGGGCTGAGGTGGGGGAGATCTTGAATGCAATAACTGACCGGGAGGTGGAGTTTGACATGGGGGCGTGTTTACTGCTTTGGTTCCCTCACACGGCAAAGACGAAAGTGACGAGCAAATTCATTGACTTGGGGCTCATGTTGGCTCAGAGAGAAATTACATGGCACTGGAAATCCCGGGAGGGCCCGTCAGTCGGGCGGTGGATATCCGAGTTGTTAAAATGGTCTAGATGCGAGAGTGAGATTAGAAGGCGGCAGGCGACTAAGGCGGATAACGAGAAGGGGTTAGAGTGGGTGAGGGCTTGGGAAATGATCGGGCAGGCTCAGCAGGATAGCCGGCTGGAGCGGGCGGAACAAGAGCGTGAGGAGAGCGGAGTTCCTTGAGGCTGGGGAGAATGGATGTAATCCCCGATGATTGGCACGAATTAGAGTTAGGGACCACTGGTGGGGCCTACATCAGCAGCAGTTGGGGGTGGGGTGGGCGGGGGGGGAGTTCATGGGGTAGGAGTGTAGTGTTATAACGAGTTGGATTTGGGGAGAGAACCTGACTGGACAGAAAGCAGAGGCTCTCATGGGGCATGGACCGGGCATCGCTATGAGGCGATAGTTGTGTTAATTTGACTAACTGTCTAAATATGCCGCCCGGCCCCCGGGATGTGGGCTAAATGGCTGTGTGCATTGTTACACCGTAGGGTGTGATCGGAGATTGTACGTGGATGCCGGTTGCCCCGATGGTTGTTTTGCTTAAAATGCTGCAATAAAAACATGTTTAAAAAAAAAAAGAAAAAATCCAGGATCTGGTGCATCCAGACCAGTCTGCTTTTATGCCGCAATGCTGTCGCGATCATCGGCCAAAAGAGGTATTACACTACAATCCCCAGAAGCCCCGAAACCCGTCATCCCGGAAACAGGAAATTGCCCCCGCCCAGCCGGAACTACAAAGAAGCGCCGCTCCCACAGGAGGGGGCTTGTCAATCCAGAAGTTCCGGATCCTTGAGCTGCTCGCTGTAAAGCCACAACCAGCGCGTCGCCAGGAGCGGCGCTTCCTCAGGCTTCGGTGTTTGTTTTCCTGGTGCCAAGCCTTCGGGATATTTGCCCCCATTCCACGAGACTCGGTCGGCGGAAGGTGTTGTCCCCGCAGGACGACCGAGTCTCACTCCTGCCACAGACCTCAGGACAAGGGTAGCGGTTGCAGACGCTTCCCTCCATCGTCGCCCCTGTACCTTGGATTCTGCGGTGACGTAACCGTATGGAATCCGGTATTCCTTTCTGCACGACGGACGCTAAGGTCAGGTAACGAACAGGCCCTGAATCCCCCAGGCCTTGCTGATTTTGGTTTTGTTTCTTGTTGTTTTTGTTTTGGTTTTCATTGAAGCTCACGGGCCAAAGTCACGTGTGATACTTCTAGCGCCTGCGCTTTTCCTCCTTGCTGATTTTTGGGTGCATTACCTACCTCGAGTTGCCTGTCCTGCCTTTGATTCACTTACTATTCCCCGGAGCACATTTCCTCCGACGTCACCCTGATTGCTGTTGGGAGAAACCGGTCCATTCATCCCCGTGCTTCCTTACCGGCTCCAGTCCAAGGGCACCCATACTTTCTCACAGGTACAGACAACATCAGGAAACCGAGGTCCCGCGAAAGGGAGGAACGGGGGTGGGTCTGCCTACCTTCTCAATTGTTCTTCTCTCTCTCTTCCCCTGTGCAGTTTCCTTCGTTGACCTGGCTGGATAATTAAGTTACCTGGAAGACCGGAGAAACGCTGTGGGGTCACATATTATTTCCCCTTCTTCCGTTCCTTCCCCAGAGGGCAGTTCCCATAGCGGAGAGTATTCCCATTTCCCTGTGAGGTGCTGCGCCCTGGGGAATCCAAGGGTTTATTCTTCAGTCATCGTTCCTGCTGGTGTTCTACCGAGGTTAGTGGCTATCACAGGTCGCAAGCTGCTAGCGTCACGACAGATTGACAAGCCCACGTACACCATCAGCCTGGACGATGGATACCAACACAGTGTTAGCCTCCTTAGTGGAGAGCCTGGCTGCCTTACAACAGGAGGTTCACACCTCCAGACAAGAATCCCAAGGGCTGAGAGCCGAGATTGGGACCTTACGCAGAGAAGTCGCAGGCATCTCCCGTAGTGGAAAAAACCCTGTACTAGGGAAAAGTCAGTACATCAAGGACTGGACTTTGCCCCCACCGACCACCTCTCTAGGGGCGGGTAGCCCGGCCCCGGGTTTCTTTTCCACACCCACTCTCAATCCTCCAACCGTAGGGACTCCCCCCACAGTGCAGGTGATACATAACCCAGGGATACCATTGGCCCCCCCGAACGGTTCTATGGGGAACCAAAGAAGTTTGAGTCCTTCTTGAACCAAAGTCGTCTCCATTTCCTCTGCAAACCCGCCATCTTTCAGGATGATGCGGCGAAGACTTCATTCATGATGTCCTATATGGGAGGGAATGCGGCCAACTGGACCATCCCCTTAATGGAAAGGAATGATCCCGTCCTACACGATTTTACGGCCTTTTGTCTCGAGATGAGGAAACTCTTCGACAGAAAGACGCACATGTTATCATTGGACAAAGAACTCCTCACCCTCCGGCAAGGAACACAGGACCTGTTAACATACATCACCGCGTTCAATCGTTTGGTGGTAGAAACCAGCTGGCCCCCCGAGAAGAGAACAACGCTGTTTTACCAAGGGCTCCGAAATGAACTCAAGGACGTACTAGCCCAAGTGGTACAGCTTCCCCAGTCATGTGAGGAATTAATCGAACTCACAGTGCAATTGGACCATCGAGTGCAAGAGCGGAAAGGGGACAGGAGCCGAGGTGACATACGCCCCTTCGCTGTGCGATCACGACCCACCCAGGGAGAAGCACAAAAACCCTCCGACAGGCCGGAACCCATGCAGATCGGAGGAATAAGAGGGCCCCTGTCAGCGGAAGAGAGAGAAAAAAGACGACAACAAAAACTCTGCTTGTACTGCGGGAAAAGCGGACATTTCATTAGAGAATGCCGAGCACGAGAGAGAGGTCCCGACAGAGGCTCCATCCAAAAGACACAGGCTACGATATTTCTGGAGTCGGAAAACTAAAGAACCCAAGGAGCGATGGGACCAACGCCTTGGGTTTTGCTTCATCTATGGTCCCTGCGCAACTGGCCAACACCATCCAACCGGCAGTAGCCCATATCACAGTAAATGTCGAGTTGTGGATCTTAGATGCCACCCCTCTCAGTACCTCAGCGATGCTGGATTCGGGGGCTACAGGAAACTACATCGACCAGCAATACGCAAAACAGGTCGGAGTGACCTGCGAACGAAAAAGGACCCCAGTAGCAGTGACAGCAGTCGACGGAAAGGCCTTGACCTCAGGACCAGTCACACTGCATACCCTGCCCATTACCCTACAGATAGGGGGGCATTTCGAAACCATACGATTCGACCTGATAGATGCTCCGCATTTTCGCCTCATCCTGGGAATGCCTTGGCTGACGCTACACGACCCAGTCATCCGATGGGCAGAACGATCCGTCTCTCTTACATCCACGTTTTGCCAAAACCATTGTACCCAAAAACAGGTGATGCCTGATCTACAGACCACCACGCAAGCAGAGTTGCTGGCGACGAGTTGCAGCCCTGGCAGGTACCAATGTCCAACCGTCTTGCCCGATGACTACCAGGAATACGGAGAGGTATTTGACAAACGAAAAGCAACACAGTTACCACCTCATCGATCCTACGATTGCCGCATCGACCTCGTTCCTGGAGCAGACATCCCCTGCAGTAGAGTGTACGCGCTTACTGAACCAGAAACGCAGTATCTCCAGGAGTACCTGAAGGAACATCTCGCATCAGGATTCATAGTCAGTCAACATCCCCGGCTTCGTCTCCCCTCTTTTTCATTTCGAAGAAGGACTGTGACGAGCTCAGGACCTGCATCGATTACCGGGCACTTAACAAGGTAACGATAAAAAATCGATACCCGCTGCCTCTGATTCCAGTCCTGTTGGACCAACTACGAGGGGCTCGGATCTTCACTAAACTGGATCTGCGGGGGGCATATCACTTGGTGCGAGTGAAGGCGGGAGACGAGTGGAAAACCGCATTTCGAACCAAATACGGCCTTTACGAGTACCAAGTGATGCCTTTCGGATTGTGTAATGCCCCTGCAGCGTTCCAGTATTTTATGGATGACGTTTTACGCGGCCTCTTGGACACTCACTGCATTGTGTATATCGACGATATCTTGGTATACTCGGACAACCTACCAGAACACATTATCCACGTCAAGAAGGTGCTAGACCGACTCCGTGCCCACTCTTTGTACGCCAAACTAGAAAAATGCTTGTTCCATGTGGAAGAGGTCACCTTCTTGGGGTATGTCGTGAATGCTCAAGGCTTTCAAATAGACGCGGGGAAGGTCGAGGCCATAACTGGATGGAATCCGCCCCGTACCGTAAAGGCAGTGCAAAGCTTTCTGGGATTCGCCAATTACTACAGGCGTTTTATCAAGGACTTCTCTAAGGTCATACATCCCATCTCAAGGCTCCGAAGGAAGAACGTCCGGTTCCAGTGGGACGCAGAAGCCAACCAAGCGTTCGAGACATTGAAACAACGATTCACTCAGGCCCCTATCCTCAGGCATCCCGATACTACCTTGCCGTTTGTGGTAGAAACGGACGCATCACAATATGCCTTGGGGGGCATACTATCCCAAAGACACCCCGAGACGGGACAGCTCCATCCTGTCGCATACTTCTCCAAAAAACTTGCTCCGAGTGAGATCAATTATACGGTGTCCGATAAAGAACTACTGGCCATCAAACGGGCCTGTGAGGAGTGGAGACATTACTTACTAGGAGCAAGACATACGGTGGAGATCTACACCGATCACCGCAACCTCCTCTTTTTAAAAACCGCTCGAGCTCTAACGCCCCGTCAGCTGCGATGGTCCCTGTTCTTTTCGGATTATGATTTCCTGATCAAATACAAACCCGGACCCCAGAATGGAAAAGCCGACGCCCTGTCCCGGCAAGAAGAGGAACCGAGTGGGACTCCGGAAGAAATCCCCGAACCTCCACCCATCATCCCGGCCGCAGCATTTCGGAATAAATGCATCGCCTTAGTGATGTCCCAGGATTTCATTGACGAAGTGAAAAATGCAGTAACCTACATCGACAGCCAGACCTGGTTACACGAAGTCCCAGAACACAGAACCTCCAACAGGGAATTGTTGTACCACCAACAAGCGTTGTACATACCTAATGCAGCTCTACAACAACAAGTGTTAAACTGGGATCACGACTCCAAGTTGGGGGGCCATTTAGGGGAAAACAAGACCATTACTAACATCGAGAGGTCCTTCTGGTGGCCTACGCTGCACAAAGACACATGAGAGTACGTGAAACAATGTGCAGTGTGTGCACAGGGAAAAACCATACATACCAAACCTGTAGGGCTCTTACGGCCCATACCAATCCCACCAGTTCCCTGGCACACGGTCTCTATGGACTTTGTGGTAGAAATGCCCCCCAGTGAAGGATACACGACCGTCCTCGTGGTGGTGGATCATCTAACAAAGATGGGACATTTCATCCCCCTTAAAAAACTGCCCTCTTCCGCAGAATTAGCTTTGCTCTTTTTCCAGCATATTGTGAGAGCCCATGGGATCCCCCGGATCCTCATAACCGACCGGGGTTCCCAGTTCACCTCCCGGTTTTGGAGGGCATTGTGCACCACGATGGACCTAGACGCCCGGTTATCCACAAGTTACCATCCCCAAACAGATGGGAAAACCGAGCGGCTCAATCAAACACTAGAGCAGTACTTGCGATGTTTCTCTCTCCAAAACAGTGAGGACTGGTATTCCTTGATCTGGACAGCCGAATTTGCGTACAACAACGCAGAACACTCCACGCTAGGGTGCTCCCCCTTCTTTTGCTTAAACGCGTTCCACCCAAACATGCTACCATTCGACTGGCCTGTGAAATCACGACACCCGTCTATACAGGAACATCACGCTCACCTAAGAGCGGTGCTCATAGACGCCAAACAGCATTTAGCCCAGGCCCAAACCACACAGAAACGGGTAGCAGACACCAAAAGAACACTCGAACCCGCATATCAGATTGGTGACAAAGTATGGCTGTCCACAAAGAACCTCCCCCTAAAAGGGGCGGGTAAACTAGCACCAAAATACGTTGGGCCCTATGGGATAGAGGCAATCATAAACCCTGTAGCGGTACGGCTCACCTTACCCCCCACATGGCGAATCCACCCTGTGTTTCATGTGTCCTTGCTGAGACCATGCCCTGGAACAATGAGGTTACCTGTCACACCGACTGCACTGGACATAGATGGACAGGAAGAATACGAAGTCCGGGCCATACTCGATTCTCGTCTCCTAAGAGGAAGAGTGCAATATCTCATCGACTGGAAGGGCTATGGGGTTGAGGAAAGATCGTGGGAACCCGCCGGTAACCTCAATTGCCCGCAGCTCTTAAGGCGGTTCCACAGAACACACCCCGGTAAACCCGGACGACCGCCGGGACGGCGGTCTGTAAGGGGGGGGTCTGTCGCGATCATCGGCCAAAAGAGGTATTACACTACAATCCCCAGAAGCCCCGAAACCCGTCATCCCGGAAACAGGAAATTGCCCCCGCCCAGCCGGAACTACAAAGAAGCGCCGCTCCCACAGGAGGGGGCTTGTCAATCCAGAAGTTCCGGATCCTTGAGCTGCTCGCTGTAAAGCCACAACCAGCGCGTCGCCAGGAGCGGCGCTTCCTCAGGCTTCGGTGTTTGTTTTCCTGGTGCCAAGCCTTCTGGATATTTGCCCCCATTCCACGAGACTCGGTCGGCGGAAGGTGTTGTCCCCGCAGGACGACCGAGTCTCACTCCTGCCACAGACCTCAGGACAAGGGTAGCGGTTGCAGACGCTTCCCTCCATCGTCGCCCCTGTACCTTGGATTCTGCGGTGACGTAACCGTATGGAATCCGGTATTCCTTTCTGCACGACGGACGCTAAGGTCAGGTAACGAACAGGCCCTGAATCCCCCAGGCCTTGCTGTTTTGGTTTTGTTTCTTGTTGTTTTTGTTTTTGTTTTCATTGAAGCTCACGGGCCAAAGTCACGTGTGATACTTCTAGCGCCTGCGCTTTTCCTCCTTGCTGATTTTTGGGTGCATTACCTACCTCGAGTTGCCTGTTCTGCCTTTGATTCACTTACTATTCCCCGGAGCACATTTCCTCCGACGTCACCCTGATTGCTGTTGGGAGAAACCGGTCCATTCATCCCCGTGCTTCCTTACCGGCTCCAGTCCAAGGGCACCCATACTTTCTCACAGGTACAGACAACATCAGGAAACCGAGGTCCCGCGAAAGGGAGGAACGGGGGTGGGTCTGCCTACCTTCTCAATTGTTCTTCTCTCTCTCTTCCCCTGTGCAGTTTCCTTCGTTGACCTGGCTGGATAATTAAGTTACCTGGAAGACCGGAGAAACGCTGTGGGGTCACATATTATTTCCCCTTCTTCCGTTCCTTCCCCAGAGGGCAGTTCCCATAGCGGAGAGTATTCCCATTTCCCTGTGAGGTGCTGCGCCCTGGGGAATCCAAGGGTTTATTCTTCAGTCATCGTTCCTGCTGGTGTTCTACCGAGGTTAGTGGCTATCACAGGTCGCAAGCTGCTAGCGTCACGACAAATGCTCCACCAGACCCAATATCAGGCGCGCCCATAACGCCGTGGCGGAGGCTCACCGCCTGGGACGCCCCGCGGCAGTCTTGCTGGTGGACATAGACACGTTGAGGTGGACATACCTGTTTAAGCTCCTGGAGGCAGTCAATTTGGGTCCTCGCTTCAGGGCGTATGTGAAACTATTATATACTGACCTCTCAGCATCGGTCCGTGTCGTAGGTCACTGCTCGGCTCCCTTCCCCATCCGCAGGGGCACTAGACAGGGGTGCCCACTCTCCCCGCTTCTATTTGCCCTGACTATTGAGCCCCTGGCTGCCTGGGTACGCCTGGACTCTGTCTTCCGAGGTCTTGATTGGTTACCGGAGTGCTCATACAGGATCGCGCTGTATGCCGATAACACTTTGTTTTTTATCTCAGATCCTTGGGCCTCTGGGTTCCGGGTGCTCCAGATCCTGCGGATCTTCAGGGGGACCTCCGGGCTCTACGCCAACCCTTCCAAGTCTATTCTGTTCCCTATATGTGGAGATCAATGGTCCCAAACCAGGGCCTCGCAACTGATCATTGCGGAGACGGGCTTCAAGTACTTCGGGGTATATCTCACACGGTGCCCTACTGAAGCGTGGTCCCATAATATCGCTCCATTTCTCCCTGCGGTTCATGATGAGACAACAGTGTGGTCCCAACTACCCCTCTTGCTCTACGGCAGGTCAGCCATTAGCAAAATGGTGTCTCTACCACACCTGCTGTATCGACTACAAAATGATCCCTATCCCATCCCCCGTCGTGGTTTCGACAAGTCAATGCACTTTTGAATAGGTTTCTCGGGGGGGTGCGGTACGGGTTGCACTTGCAACGTGTATTCAATCTACCTATTGCGGCGGGATAGCAGTGGCTGACGTTCGGGCATATTATTGGGCTTCGCATCTCCTGGTGATAAACGAATGGTGGCCCCGGCTTATGCAGTAGAAAGACTTTTCATGGCTGACACCCCGCTGCTCCACCTCCTGTATAGCTCCTCGTCCCTGGTGGAGCTTCCCCCGGCATGTAAGACAGTCTTTCGAATCTGGAGGCAACTAGTTCGCCAAATGGGTAGGTGGGGCAAACTGACCTGTGCAACGCCCCTCTGACAGGGCTCCCACCTCTTACCGGTCTCGACATTGGTGGGGTTCCGTAGATGGGACGACATAGGGATTTCCGTACTGGGGGATATAATGCAGGGGTCCACGCTCAAATACTTTCAGAAGTTGTAGGAAGATTACGACCACCACAAAACACAGTTCCACAAATACCTGCAGCTCTGGCATGCCGTGTCTCCTCTTATATGGGGACTAACTACTCTTCCCGAGTTCCACCCGTTAGATTGTCGGTTACTCATGGGAGATCTTGGTGCCCACAAAAATCGACAAATATACCAAACCCTCACCTCACCACACACTCCAAAACTAGCATACACCGGACCCGGGTGGCGTGGGAAGCAGACGTGCCAGCCCTTACAGACGATGATTGGACCGAGGCATTGGCTAGCCCCAGATACTCCACTGTGTCCACCCACTACCGTCTGATCCAGTTCAAGTATCTTCACAGAATTTACTACACACGCCTTCGCCTTTGGAGGATGGGGGCTATCCGGTCCCCTACCTGCCTCCGTTGTGACTCTGAGGAGGGGTCGTTTCTCCATACTGTGTAGAGTTGTGGGGCACTGCAACACTTCTGGTCGGGCGTTCTGTCTTCCATGGGGTAGGTTTTGGCATGGAACATTCCTGCAGACCCTAGGCTGACCCTCCTGCACTTCCCAGAAAAATGGTAACTCACTTGTGCGGGTAGGCCTAGTGCCCGCGACAGGAAATAGCCCAAAGCGCAACGTGGACACACCACAATTTCACAGTGAAAACTGACCCTTTTTTTGCAAAGACACATTTTTCGCACATTTTTGTGGTAGAAAGTTCTGGAATCTGCATGGATCAACACATTTCCTACCACCCAGCGTTCCCCCAGGTCTCCCGATAAAAATGGTACCTCATTTGCGTGGGTGGGTCAAGTATCCGTGACAGCCAATGGCCCAAAACATAGTGAGGCACCATCAAAATTACCTATCACAAAACAACCTGGTTTTGCAAAGGGGGTCACCTGGGTTTTTGGCCCTGGGCTCGGCGGCCATCTTGGGAAACCTACCAAACCCACACATTTCTGAAAACTAGACATCCAAGGGAGTCCAGCGAGGTATGGCTTGCGTGGATCCCCCAAAGTTTTCCTACCCAGAATCCCCTGCAAACCTAAAATGTAGCTGAAAAAATCAAATTTTTCTCAAATTTCTGTGGGAAAGTTCTGGAATCTGCATGGATCCACAAATGTCCTATCACTCAGTGTTCCCCCAGGTCTCCTGATAAAAATGGTACCACCCTCGCATGGGTGGGTTAAGCACCTGCGGCAGACAAGGGCCCTAAACGTATTGAGGCGACATCAAAATCACCTATCACAAAACAACCTTGTTTTGCAAGGGGAGTCCCCTGGGTTTTTGGCCCCGGGCTCGGTGTCCATCTTGGGAAACTACCAAACCCACACATTTCTGAAAGCTAGACACCCAGGGGAGTCCAGCGAGGTAGGGCTTGCATGGATCCCCTAACGTTTTCCTTGCCAGAATCCCCTGCAAAGCTCAAAATTAGCTGAAAAAAACACATTTTCCATATATGTTTGTGTGGAATCACCGTGCCGGCACAAATGTCCTACCACCCAGCGTTCCCCTTGTTCTCCCGAGTAAAATTATACCTCACTATTAGGAAGGGGTGTGTTAAGGGCGTCCCTTCCTATTAGTGAGTCGCACTGGTGTGTAGGACTGTTTTGCGACCAGTAATGCAGTTGCAAAACCTTTGCAGTTACCACCAACTTCCAGTTGGTGGTAATCCATTTGCAAACAGGAAGAAGTCCCCAATGGACCCCTACCCCTTTTTGAATGTGGGCGCCAACATTTTTAAGAGCTTGCAGTTGTCCCACGGACCACTGCCTACTCTTAAAAAATTTAAAAGTAGCTATTCATTTTTATTTTTGAAATGCATCCCATTTCCCTTTATGGAAAATGGCTGCATCAAAAAAAAGTGCTTTATTTAAAAAGCAATCACAGACATGGTGGTCTGCTGACCCCCGCATGCCACCATCCCTGTGATAGTAGCCATTCACAATTGGTCACAAATTGCAACCATCCTCATAAATATTGCTTAGGCAGGTCCATTTGCGACCCACTGCGAATCGCTAACAGTGTCAAACACCCTGTTGTACATCGCACATTGTGATTTCCTAATAGCGAATCACTAAAATTCGCTATTAGAATATCACAAACACTCAATTTCGTTCATCAGGCCTTTTTCAGTAATTAAATCAAGTCCACTGTAATCAATGTCCTGGCTTAATAAACGTGATTTACTAAGTAGTGTAGCAGCATTACTACTGCTGAAACAAACTGTCATTCATATCTAAGCACTAGATGTGCCATCCTTATAGGTGCTACACGATACACATAGACTCATACCATGAGTGCTCACCTGCTGTTTCTCCCTGCTAATGCAAAGAAAAGACTAGATTGCACACTGGACAGGGATGGAAGAGCTAGGGTGAGCATGTTCTGTTAGGGATGTAAGAGGTACGAGACGGACCATGTTATGGAAGGGGGTGATACACTGGGACAGAATTGGATAAGGCAAGAAGATGTTGAGAGGGGGAGAAATTTCCTTTAAGCTCCAGCCATACATGCACTGTGCAAAGGTGCCCCTGTGTTACAACAGAGATACTGGCAGCCTCACATTGTTGGATTACTCCCTTCTGCAGGATACACCAGGTTAGATTTCCTTAGCCCCAGAGTTTTGCCTGTAGCCACTCACTGCATCTGCAGCAAAATACAAACCAGAAAGATATCTCGCACCCACCCGTGTGTGGGTAATAAACATTTGTAGGATAGACATTTGGAGGAATGCAGACCTTTCTGAGGTGTTGCAGATTTTGTAAGGTTATTTCCTCAATCCTACACAAAAGTACAAACAATGGATAATATTGACCCCATAACTGCTGGGGCTTCTCCCTCCCAGTTTGAACACTTTTTTGTCTTTTTGGGGGAGTTGACGCATAGGGCTCCATAACTTTGTTTTCACATAAGTTATCAACACCAAATTTGCGTCCTTTTCCAACATCCTGGGGATTCTAAAACTGCCCAAGGTTTGTGGATTCTGCTAGAGGGGACCGAGAAAAAAGGCAAAATATAGCTGAATTATGAGTTTTGGGGGAAAATAGGAAAAAGTGCTCTAGATAAAGGTGTCTGTTTTTTCCTGATAATGGCATCAACAAACAGTTTGTTGTGCTACCATCTTCCTAACATTCAGGAACATGCAGAGCTGAATAAAAAAAAACATTTTTACCAGTTTGGCATTTTTCAAATAGGTAGACCATTTTTCCTATTTTTTGAGCTCTGAACCTACTTTGAGTTTATTGTGGAAACACGTATAAAATCCATGGGTGATCCAGGAAAGCTATAGATTACTGGAAAGTAAACACAATTCCAAATTCAGTAAGGGCTCATATGTGTAGATCTCTTGAGGTTTTCCCAAAGAAAATAACTGTTGAAATAAAGAAATATTGAAAACGAGTGGGAAAAACTGAACTTTGTGACAATGTTTGCATCTGTAATTTTTTTGTCACGATGGCCAATTTACAAAAGCAATATATATTATGTCTGCTAGATCCTTCTGGCTGTGAGATATAGGAGGTTTGTAGGTACTCTAAGAATTTACGGTACCCACATCCAACTACTGAGTTGCACCATACAATGGATTTTCATTATATAACAAGTATAGATCAATTCATATGGTGAAATATGTAGAGGGAAAAATGGGTATCAAGTAAACCAATTAATTTCTGATATGGGTACCAGATTTAGGAGCAGTAGTTATTTGGACATCTCTGAATTTGTGGGTACTCATACTAGCATATGATTTAGAGGGTATTTTTCAAAATGTTTTCTTTGTCACACACTAGCTTATATTTGGAAGGCAAAAATGCAGCAAAATATAATTGGTAATAACAAATGTTGTACTCTTTTATACTCCCACATATTTTCAAATAAAAATGGTACCCTCACTTGTCTGGCTGGACTGTGACAGTAAACGGGTCAAAATACAAGATGGACACATCACATTTTTCTACTGAAAACTGACCCTTTTTTGTCAATGTGGGGAGCTGTGGATTTTAGGCCTTAGTTCAGCCTGCACCTCTGGAAATCTAGCAAACATGCACATTTTTTAAAACTAGACACTTGGGGAAGTCCAAGGTGTGGTGACTCACATTGCTCTCACTGTTTGTTTTATACCCAGAATCCATTGCAAACCTCAAACTTTGACTAAAAAAACAAATTTTTCTCACATTTCTGTGATTAAAAGTTCTGGTATCTGCAGAGAGCCACACAATTCCTTCTACCCAGCATTCCTCAATGCCTTCCAGTAAAAAAAGGTATCTCACTAGCTTGGGTAGACATAATGCCTGCAGCAGAAAATGGTCCAAAACGCAACATGGATACATCACATTTTTCCACTCAAAACTGATTCTGTTTTTTTTTTTTGCAAAGTGGGTAGCTGGGTATGTTGGTCCCTAATTCATCCAACACCTGGGGAAACCTAGCAAACTTGAACATTTTTTAAAATTGGACACCTGGGGAATCCAAGGTGGGGGGACTTTCATTGCTCTTATTAGGGTTTTTTATCCTGAATCCCTTGCAAACCTCAAACTTTGACGGACAAATTGTAACTCAGTTGTGTGGGCAGGCCTAGTGCCTGCTCAAGGAAACGACCCAAAACGCAACATGGATACATTAACTTTTTCCAACGCTGGCCCTTTTCTTTGCAAAGTGGGTAGCTGTGGATTTTGGGTCCTAGCTCATTCGCACCTAGGGAAACATAGAAAACCTGCACATTTTTTAATACCAGACAACCAGTGGATTCCAGAGGTGCATGACTCACCTGGCTCTCATTAGGTAATTTTACCCAGAAGCCCTTGTAAGCATCTAACTTTGGCAAAAAAGTTCTGAAACTTCTGGGAAGCCACAAATCTCCTACCATCCTGATTTCCCACATATCCCCCGATAAGAATGGTACCCCAAGTGACCATGACACAAAAGGCTCTAAAGTGATATGTTGATATATAAGCTACAGGGGTAGTTGCAGTATTTTGGACCGTGCTTTGGCGTCACCAATGCAAACCTACAAACCACAGACTCCTTTGAAAGGTACGGATCAAACCAAGATCAATGGGAGCCCTTGCGAGGGGACTCCCATTGACTTAGGTTTGATCTGTTCCTGTGGTGAGCACTAAACCCAACCACACAAGAGGCGCAGCATTTTTATTGGCACAAGTGGGGCAAGTGGTAGGAAGTTTGTGGATTACTGTGGATTCCAGAGGTTTCCATCACAGAAATGTAAGGAAAATAGGTGATTTCAGACAACGTTTGAAGTTTGCAAGGCATTGTGGGAAAGAAAACCATGTGGGATCCATGCAAAGCACACCACTCTGGCTGTCTAGTTATTAAAAATGTCTGTGGTTGGTAGGTTTCCATGGTCGGCAAGCGAGAATGACCCGAAATCCTGCACCTGCCCCTATTGCTGATCTTTCCATGTAGCGCTTTAGGGCCTTTTGTGTCAAGGTCTCTTGGTCCAAGCACAGTAGTATTCCAGAAGTTTCCATCACAGATATATGAGAAAAATGGGTGTTTTTAGTCAAAGTGTGAGGTTTACAGAGCATTGTGGGTCAGAAATTGGGTGCATCCAGGCAAAGCACACCACTCTGCACCCATGGTACCCCCCTACATTGTCATGGACAAGGTGGCAGGCACCACGCATGACACAGCATTTCCAGCATTGTGGCAGGCGGTGCTGTGAGCCCCGCCCACCACAAGGCTGGGAATGGAGGATGCCATGGTGGCGGTGGCATTCTAATTGCTGGTGCGGGACCGCTGCACCACTGGCGCCCGGTCCCAGCACCGCTAGGGTGGCAGGCGGACTAAAGTCTGCCCGCCATCCTAATCGGCCCCATAGTGAGGGAAGACTTGTGTATGCAGAAGACAGCCTAATCATTTCCTAAAACAATCAGGCATTTAATAAACAAAATAAAAGAAGACGAAAAACATTTTAGTTCCTGTTAGACGGTGACCTCAGAGGAGCCCGGAAAGGGGTCCTGACTTCCCTGAGTCCCACCCGTGTTGTATTGTAGCCGGGCACTGGCGAGAGATTCCCCAGGGGGAGGAATCTCGCAACTAGGATCGTACTTCTGGCACCACACGACACAGGGAGACCACACTGGGTATCTTCAGAAACAAGCTTTATCAAATAGGTATCACTGCAAATATGTACAGGGTGAGCACGGGCTCAAGAGTCTCAGAAAGGTAGGGGGTAGCGGGACAGTCTCTGGTAACGGTTCAAAAGCAGAGACGTATCCGGCGCACAGCTCACACTCCTCGAGCTGGGGGATACGTGGTCGGAGTCGGGGTCCGGCGGGACCGTGAGAGGCTGGGGGAGCCGCGAGTCACTCAGCAGGGCTCAGGTACAAGTTCGGAGGTCTTACGATCTTCGGGGAGCCGCGAGTCACTCAGCAGGGCTCAGGTACAAGTTCGGAGGTCTTACGATCTTCAGGGAGCCGCGAGTCACTCAGCGGGGCTCAGGTACAAGTTCGGAGGTCTTACGATCTTCAGGGAGCCGCGAGTCACTCAGCAGGGCTCAGGTACAAGTTCGGAGGTCTTACGATCTTCAGGGAGCCGCGAGTCACTCAGCAGGGCTCAGGTAGGTTCCAGTTCCAGGAGCCGCGACCACGTCAGCAGGCTCTCGTTGTTCCAGCGTCGAATCTGCCGGACAGTCTCAGAGCACCCTTTGTTATAGGTCGACCCCGCTTTGATGTCCGGAGTCTGCGCAGGCAGGGGTCTTGTCACCTGGGGGCCGCTTGTCGGGGTTTCCTGCTATTGTCTTTTTGATCCTTTCAGGGCCGGGTCGGGAGGAGTCCCAGACACCCAGCAGGCACGGAGCCAGCCCGCAGGGAGGCCGGAGGGCCGATCGAAACCCATCGTCCCAGGGGAGTTCAGAGGTGCGATAGAAACTGCTCCTCCCTCTCTCATCCCCTGGAAGCGTGATGTCCTCCAGCCGGAGTGGCGCCTCGAGGCCCGGGTCACGCTGGGGCCGGGCGGCCATCTTGTTGCAGGGAGTGGGCACGCGGGCCCGGGGGGGCCGAAAGGAGGGAGGCCATGGACGGGGATGTCCGGGGTTGGTGCAGGTGTCCTGGTGGGAAAGGTCGGCTGGGCCGCGTGCTTGGGCTGCAGGCACCAGGTTTCGGTGGTGCGGGGGCACGGAGGGCCTTTCTACGAGGCCGGGTCCAACAGTTCCCTACATCAAGACACTACTGGCAGTTGCAAACACACAAAACATACAAACCAGACACCAATCTATATAATTCCAAAACACTGCATACATTCATCGGCTTTCTACATAGCCTTCTTCCACCCACAACTCTGTGTTCCTGCCCGGTACTAAATGCCTGGCAGCATCATTTGAGAGACTCGGCCCTGCACATGACACCCTCTGAAACTGTACTGCTTGCTACCTCTACACAGACGAATGTGAAGCAGCCATCAAAACAGCAACAAACAAAAAAAGTAAATGGATGTAAATGCGGGAACTGGATGAAAATCACGAGGAACGGTTCTCAGTACAAAACATTTTACCAAATTTTAATTTGTTGCTCCATTAAAGAAAATTAACACAGGTATGTAAATCAATATTGTTTCCAATCCGAAAAGGACAACCCAGCCCAATTAAGGCCTGGGAATGAGATTGGAGCACCCGGGAGAGGCTCGGGATGGGTCAGCACTCGATTGACTGGTCGAGGAGACTGCCATACGGCGGAGGCGGGCCGCGCTGTTCCCGGGGACGAGCGGCAGGGGATGGGAGAGCCTGCAGCCCATTGGCGAAGACGCTCCTGGATAGCACTTGCACACGAGAACTGGAAGACAAGAACCCGGTGATGGTGCGGCACCGATACTGAGGCACGGTGACAGACCTGAGGAATGACGGCGGATGAGGCCTAGATGCATACGGGTGGCTGCACGTGCCTGCGCGGCCCGATTTGCAAGGCCTACATCTGCAGTGATCAACTCGGAGCCTGGAGGCTCGTTTACAGCCCAGTGCACGACGCGCTGCGGTGGTGAGTGTTTGCCTGCGTGCTCCTGGTGGTGGTGGAGCACCTGATCTCCCCTGCGATGGGGTCCGGCCTTTGAGTTTGAGTTTGTCGGGGTGGGTGCACCCGGCCTGCGCTGGGCCCTGTGATCCGACCTCCCACTTTGCAGTGGGATCCCGGGGAGTGTCCCCCCTGACTTTCCTATAAAGCTGGCGCTTACAGAACATTGATGGAGGAGTAGCAGCCCATAGGGAAACAGAGTGAGAGTGGCCTACTGCGGGGGAGACCAGTGGACCTCCTGGTTGCCTGCCTGGTCTGTTACAGGCCTGCCTTGGCGTGTGGGGGAACAGGGGGCTGCCCTTTGCTGGGCCTGTCCCTGAGGGCCACGCAGTGGATTGGGAGCCAATCCGGGCATGCCCACTCTCCCAGCTCCCTGCACTTAGCTTGCTCTCCCAGGTCCCAGTATCGCCGGACTAGGAGAAACGTCACTAGCCACCTCAATCAGCAGAGACCGACTCCATCTGCCCTTGTCCCGGGTCCTTCTGATCATAAGGGGGTGCGTCGCAGATACTTGTGCGACTGAATAAATGACAAGATGGAACTGAGGGACCACATTGGTGGCAGGGTCCTCTGTGTTTCTGCTGTCCCCATTGGGACCTGAGAGTGGTGACTCTTGGCTCCACCGCATGGCCCCTGCTTCTATGCTTCCGCTCTGAGGCAGAACCTAAGGTGTGTCACTGACGGTCGCCCAGCACTATTGGATTTATCTTCCTGCATGGCTTTGCCGGGAGTGCGACGGTCCTTCCTGCATCGTCTGGTCCCTGGGCATAAGGGGCAGCGGCCATGGCTTCACGAAGGGAAAAAAAGATAGATCAGTTAAGGACATGCTGCTCAAGACCACTATGGAAGCTCATCAATGTCAGTACTCCACAGAGGTCCCCAAGCACATGGGATGTGGTTATGGTGCAGAGAGCTCAGTGACCCAGGAGTTTCTGGATGCACTGTTCGCTTCCCTTCGCAGAGACCTACAGATGGTTAAAAAAGACCTTGCAGCAGAGCTCAGGCAAGTGCGCCCCAACATCGATGAGGTGGGGGAGAGGGTAGCGGCTCTGGAGGAGAGCTCCCTTTCTAGAGATGTGGAGGTCGAGGCTCTTCAGCAGGAAATCATCTGGCTACAGGACCAGCAACTGGATCTGCAGGTCCACACGGAGGATCTGGAGAATAGGTCAAGAAGGAATAACATCTGCATATGTGGGGTCCCCACGGGGGCGAAGGGCACGGACCTCGAGGGCTATTTTCAAGAACTATTCAAAAGCATCCTAGGAGACGGTGCTTCGGCTGGTACTAAGGTGGACCGTTGCCACAGAGTCGCCCCCCCCCAGGGCTTCACCTCGCCCACCTGTGGATATTTTGGTCTGTGTCCACAACTTCACCTAGAAGGAGGAGATCCTTCAAGCCCCCAGATCTGAGCAGTCAAAGCAATTCCAGGGCCATTCTGTCCAGCTGTTCCAGGACCTGGCAGCCTCTACCCTGATAAAAAAGGAAGCAATTTCGGCCCGTCACCGCCCACCTTCGCACCCTGGGTATCATACTCTTGGGGCCATCCATTTTGCCTTATTTTCCAGTTAAATGGCAAGCTGCACCAACTGCGCTCCCTCGCAGAGGCTTGGAAGATCCTGGACCTCGACACGTCTGACTTGGACTCCCGACACCCTGAGCCGGGGCTCGGGGCAGGGCAGCCTCAGACCTAGGCACGGCTTCCTATCTGTGCCCCACCGTCCGGATCCTGCCACCATGGCTAAAGAAAGGTCTGAAGTGCTACGATCCCTCTGCGGTGAGAGTACGTCAGATGCTGACCCCCCATCCTAAGGTACTGTGAATCAGCAGAGGGGAAGCTACGATTGGGATGGGGCGGAGGTGCTAATACATACGATCCACTGTTGTCTCGCTTTCCTCTGGTTACACGACTTCCAAGTCATGAGGGACATCATGGACAATATGTTTATTCTTGTTTTTTGTTTTTTGTTCAGGTTTAGGGTTTTTGTTCTTGGACTACCCTTCTGACTGTTTTAATGTAGTCGAGATGACATCTCTATGACATACCACGGTCCCCTCATAGTGACCGCTCACACCTGCACTACACAGTCAACCCCTTGCGCCCCCCAGATTAACATGACTTGGCCTAATTTTCACCCTGAATTATGAAGATAAAATTACTTAGTCTTAATGAGAAAGGCCTTAATAGTCCCACAAAGAGATCAGTGATTCTTTCCTATTTAGAACATGATCAAGGAGATATCTGTTTGCTTCAGGAGAAACATTTGCTCGCACATGACACCCACAGAATCCACTCTAGGATATTCCAATACCAGTTTTGTTTGTCTGGGAGGGGGAAGAAGGGTGGAGTGGTGATCCTGTTCTCCAACCATTTTCAGGGGACGAGTCTGGGTATCTGTTAGGAGATCAAGGGCCATTTGTTGTCCGGGTTCAGCTAGGCCCTCTACACCTCACGATAGCCTCACTCTATGCCCCCAATGAGCACCAGGAATCCTTTATCACAGAAGCACGTACCATGGTCCTGCAATCGCCAGACCAGGCAGTTCTGGTGGGGAGAGACTTCAATTTAGTGATGGAGGGAGGGCGTGACCTCTCGGGACAGAGGATCGGACATTCAGGTGCCCTCTCATCCGAGGGTTCAGCTTACATAGCGGACTTCGGGCACTGCAATGTTTGGCATTTACAATACCCTGACGAGGGGGATTATACGTTTTATTTGGCTGCGCACAAAACCTATGCTCGCCTGGACCACTTCTTAGCATCTCCTGCAGCGTGGGACAGAGTTACATCTTCCTCCATCGAGCCCCACTCCTTGTCCGACCAATCACACTTACCTTTGCGACACACGTTCCCCCCTCAGCTGCCACCATGGCCGCTTCGAGAAACCCTACTACGCTCCCTGGATGTAGTGTCCTCAATCCGTTAGGTGATTACTAACTACTTGATCACCATTGACATGGGGCGGTTCCCCTCTCCTCGGTCCGGGAGACTACTTGGTTGTCCGGGACGGCCTAATAGGGAAAGCTGCGTTCGAAAACAAGACTCGGAGAAATAAAAGAGAGGAATTAGAACAATCAGTAGTAGAAGTCCATACATAAATGCACCGGGGCTCCTAGGGTCTGGCGAAAACTGGAACAGGAACAGCTTCAACTCAGACGTCTGGACCTAGACTGGGCGGAATACGCTATGCTTTGCCTCAAACATAAATTCTATATAGGCTCAACAAAAACGGGCGTATGCTAGCACACTGCTTGCGCAGCAAGCAACACGCGAAAGCAGTGAAGGCCATTCAAACACTCACTGGTGCGCTAGTATCCGATGCATGATCCATTGCGGTCGAATTTCTGGCGTTTTCTGCAAACCTATACACAGAGGACCGCGTTGGGGCCACGGACGCTCACTCCTATGTGCTGTCATCTGCGATCACTCCCCTTCCATCATCCAAGTCGGAATCCCTTGACCAATCCATTAGGATAGAGGAAGTGATATCCACAATTGCAAGGCTGAAATTAATGAAATCTCCAGGGCCAGATGGCTTCAGCGCCATCTTCTATAAGACGTTCTGTAACGAATTGGCCCCCCTGCGCCCCCTTCTTTTTAATTCTTTCTCAGACACAGGGACATTGACAGACCCCATGCTACAAGCATCAATATCCGTGATCCCGAAACCTGGGAAAGAACCACAATACTGTAGCTCATACCGCCCGACTTCCTTGCTTAACGTGGATGCGAAGCTCTTTGCCAGCATTCTGGCTCACCGCCTTAATCTCCTGATGCCTGGCCTTATATATATACATATACAGCATTTTGTAGAGCGCGAACAGCTACCTCACAAGGAGGTGTCCCGGCGCTGAAGACCGCTGGGGAACCCGTCCTGGCTTTCCCTGTGAGATGGTCCCTTTCTGGGTATCTCCAAGGTGAAACCAGGCATCCCCGGCGTCTGTGGGGGGCCGTTGTAGAGATGAGGCAAGCTTAATGCCCAGAGTTGCCGAGTGTGTTCCTGGTTAGAGTAGGTACCGAGGTGAGAATTATCGAGTCCGTTTTGACCCTGGTCCACAACCCTGCCACATCGGGAATTGAACCCTGGTCCCTGGCCGAATCTCTGCTTACGGGTCTGCCGCCTCTAACCAGTGAGCCACCCCTCTCCACTTGTCGCCAGCCTTGTCGACCCCTATCAGGCTGGCTTCATCCATTCACGTCAGTGTGGGCGCTACACCAAGCAGATATGTCACCTTATTGATAAGGTGCTCTTGCTGGCTATCGATGCTGAGAAAGCATTCGATACGGTGCACTGGTCCTACCTGTTTGCAACTCTCAGGCACTTTGGTTTGGGGGAGCTCTTCATCTATTGGGTAAACAGCATCTACAGCAAGCCCAATGTGGTGGTCCTGGTCAACGGTGTGAGCTCTTGCAGATTTCTGGCATAAAGGGGCACTAGGCAGGGCTCCCCTCTCTCCCTTCTCCTTTTTGCCTTATACTTGGAAACTTTTGCACAGAGGCTGTGGGATGATCCTGCCTTAGTAGGCTTCACTTTTGGTGCGGAACAACATTTGATCAGCCTCTATGCCGATGATATCATATTCTCCATTGCCCAACCCCTCTCCTAGCTACCAGCTATTACATCAGAAATGGAAGCATTTGCCTGGGTCTCGGGCTTCAAGGTAAACCTGTCCAAATCACAAATACTAAACCTCACAATGCACCAAGACACCAAAAGTATCATTTGCACTCAATTTGATTTTCAATGGGTGATTTCCAATCCCCCTACCTGGATGTGGTGATGGCACGGAGTCTCAACCAAGACTGCTCAAGTCAATTACACCTAGCTCAGGGCCTCAATCCACGTGGACTTGGAGTGTTGGTGGCGCCTTCCCCTCTCATGGCTGGGAAGGATAGCTGCAGTAAAAATGATTGTCCTGCCCCACGATCTTTATATCTTCCAGACCCTTCCCCTCTCTCCCCGCCAGGGGAGCCTCGGCAATTGCAAAGAGAGGTTGAGTGTTTTATCTGGGGCAAGACGAAGCCCAGACTCCGCAAACAACTATTGAAGCACACTAGGAGGAGGGATTGGTGGTTCTTAATGTGTTGCGATATTATCAAGCAGCCCAGCTTTGAAACCTGATTGAATGGAACCGACCAATGACAGAAAAGCACTGGGTTTTCATGGATCAGACAGTAGTGGGGTCACACATTTGGCGAGAGGTATGGGTTCCCCGCGCCCATAGAGCCTGGGGCCTATACTCATCTCCGGTCACCAGCCCCACGCTGAAAGTATTGGACAAGGTGGTAGTAACTGCTGGACTTTGGTTGTTTCCCTCCCCAATGACCCCATTGTTTGCTAACCCAGAGTTTCTACCCGGGTTGTCACAGGGGGTGGCCAAGTGCTGGACAGAGGGGGGTTGTAAGAGGGTGGGCTGCCTTTTAGATCATGAAGGGCTTATTCCCTTTGACCAGCTCAAAACTCAATACCCACTGATAGAACAAGACCGGTTTACACATTCCCAATTGACCCACGCCCAGGTGCGTCCTAATGCTGGCAGGCCTATGACTGCGTTTGAGAAGTGGCTGTTACTTAAAAAAGATAAGAAACAGATCACAGAAATCTATTGCTTCCTCTCGGAGGCTTCTCTTAGTCATAGGTCTCCCGGCCAGCTCCGTTGGGAGGAGGAACTTGGGCGTAAGCTCACGGACAAGGATTGGGCTGACATATTTTACAGGTCTCATCAGAATGCATATAACACAGGGCACACTGAAACTCTTGTTAAAATCACCTCATACTGGTATTACACCCCTGCACGCATACAAAAATGGAATAGGCAGAGAAACGGCCAATGTTGGCAGGGATGTGGCAGCCCCGGGACTTTGACACACCTTTTATGAAAGTTCCCCAAACTCATGAGATTTTGGGAATCAATACTAGATGACCTAGATAGAGCTTTTCATACTGAACTTCCCCAATTCCCAGCATACATACTCCTAGGACTCCCTAACGCTCTTACATATCCTCTCCGGTCAACCAGAGGCCGTCAGATTGCTCTAGCCCTTAATGTGGCTCACAGGGTGCTCCTGAAGAAATGGGGTTCTGATAAAAGCCCGGATCATAAACAATGGATTCACCAGCTTTGAACATTACTGGGGTTGGAGAGACTTTCTATGGCCTCCAACGCCGACCCCACAATGTATGCGAAAATGTGGTCCACATTAATTACCATCCTCTCCAGGGAGTTCAGGGACCTGACTTGCCAGGCGTACCTGCGCATTCTCAAATTAAATCCTCTTGAATGGGGTGAACCTGTGGTCTCATAGTTCTGAGGTTTTGGCCTCTCAGATAATTAGGTCTCAGTGTTGTGCAAGATTGCTGTAGTCCAGTCGGTAGGGGAAGGGGTGGGGGGTGGGGATGGGTTTTATTTCATGTTCATTGTTCTTTGTTTAATTCAATTATATTTTTGGCACACAAAACTTTCTGAGACATCCAGGAATAAAAGGTTTAGTTCAGGGATATGCCCAGCTGTCTCTGGTAAGCCCACAGTTTCGCTGAATTTACAAGACATAGCTTCCCTGTTACATTTGCAACGCCGGCCCACACTGTGATGCAGGCGAACGCTATGTATTAGCTCACTCCTCTTGTGATAGATCAGTCTTTGCCCTTGGATGTGCATCGAATTTTCGTGGACAGCCCATGAGGGGTTGTAGGCAGTTTGCTGTGTATGTGCCTTTCTTAACTGTCAATAAAAAAAGATTTGATATAATAATTCAAGCAATTCCACCTTCTCTTTGTATTTATTCAAGTAGCCTGCCTACGTTGCAAAGGTTTTCTGAGATAGGGTCCCCACAGGCAGTGAAAACATCCCTCATCACTGTGGCCCATAAAATCAAACATTTCAAATAATTAACTATGTCTCTCGCTACCCTATTTGAATCTACTGCACATGGCCACCCAGACAGTGAAGGAATTCCCATGTAACAACCTTAACATTAATTATAACATGTGAATGTTCAGCTTGTTTTGATATTGCAGGCATTTTGCTGGAGCATTAGTTGGCAAGTACTGTAGTGAGGATACGGGATTCACTGTGGACATTGCTAAGTTAGCATATGTTAGAACACGCTTGGCTGCCATGTTGCCGCTTTTGCACACGTTTCTACATGACTTTGTTTTCGCAAAACCAGTGCTTGTGCTCGTCTACATGAGAACCGTCTACCTTTCACGTTTCTTGCTGTACTCCGTGGGTCTCGTCTGCACAAGGTTGAAAAACAATGTCTCTTGTTAATCTACTTTGATCAGTCCCATGCATGTTAGACATAATACACACACAGCTGCACTACTGAAAATGGAGTGCTTTTAATAAAGCATTGCATGCATGTTAGGCACTTCAAGAATACCTTTCCAGAGAGAAAAGCTGTGCTTGAACTGAGATATAAACTTTTGCATCTAAACCTAGAGGTATGGGGTCCCCCCTGACAAAGCCCAGAGGTCTTCTATTTCTATGATAAACTAATTCCTAGCACGGGGAGGGTGGCAAGGCACGGTAATCCTTTTTTCCACTATCTTTATAGAATGATATCCCCATTTATTTTCTAGGGAATTGTAACAATGCTTACTATCTTGTGTTTATACATTTTGCTGCTAGTATTGGCTCATATACTGCGTTATAGAGCACGTTAGTTAAAATAAACATTTTAAACTATACTGTGTCTGTCTATGTGCAGAATCCCTGCAACATGGCGCACCTAACGTTTGGTTTGGTTCTTATCTGCGAGACACTTGAGTAGTGCTTGTGCTTGTCCACAATCCCCTCACTTCTGTTTCCGGAAACAGCTTTGACGGTGTAACCTCCTATATTGATGTTTTTATTGGTTTTTTCAAGCTTGAGATTATTAAAAGGTGTTTTCTATTCATTGTTAACCCTTTATTGTGCTGCCATGCATTAGATTGTTCTACACTTTTTGACTTCATGACTGAAGTTGATCTTCCGGCGCACAACCGCGCTGCGCTCCGTTGTCATCTGACCAGTTATGGAGTGCCAGACGCGGGTGTCGCCCTTATCTTTGTGGTTGGGGCTGACCCGGCTTACCACTTTGAGGTGTTTTATTCTTGGGTCACCTTTCCGGCAGTAGATGGAACCGACAATTTGTTCCACGTATACACATACGGCCCTTCCTAATGTGTATCGGCCTTATAGGACTCTTGAGGTTCTGTTGTCGGCATAGCAACACCAGATTTGGTTTAATGGCGTCCTCCCTCACCCAGTGACTACGATCCGTTTAGGCCCTTTCTCAATTAATGGGCCACTTGGCCCGTTTTGGCTGGGTGCACACCACATCCACGGCATCTAACAGTTCCTACAGCGGAGCTCCGCGTTTTACACACCTCCTTGATTAGGGTGCACAGGGCTGTTGTACAATATGTCTCTCGCAAAGTCCAGGTGGGAACACCTGGAGTTGCTGCGCAACCAGCTGGACCTGGCGGGGTGACTATCAGTCCTGTTATGGTTAATCCGGTGATGGGCAAGCGAGCACAGAATAAGGATGATTTACCTTATTGGTTTGCTGAAAACTTTGACCAGCTGGAGGCGGTATTTCCGAATAGCTCTCCTGTGGAAAAACACAGGATTTTGACAATTAGCTTGCAGAAAGACTTAATCCCTGAGTTAACCGATTGTAACAATTGGGGTAAGGTGTTTGCGGCAGTATATGCAAAGTGTTTCGGCACTCCCTCAATGACCGTACTCCCCTCCGTGATTAAGCGTGTTCAAGATGAGCACAGCCCTGAAGCGGCAGTTGAATTGGGGATGAGGTTGGTAGGGGTGTTCGACGTGGTTGCTGATCTCATCCTTGCTAACGTGAAGGGAGATGCAGTGAACTTTCAAGTAGCTAATGCCTTGGCTCTTGTCCCAGAGGATGAGAAGCCACGCAAATTACCAACAATTATTGCTCAGATTTATAAGACCACTGGCCGCAATAGTTTGGGTGTTAAGCCTTTTGCTAAAATACCACCTCAAACGTAAACACAACAGAAGTCTCAGTCTGATAAAGACATGCGTCCAATTTTTTCTAAGAAAAATTGGAGAACTAAAAAACAGGGCAAGCAGCAACAGAAACAGGGGTCGAGTGATGGGTCACCAGCCCCCGAGTCTTCAGAGCGCACTTATGATTTGCGCGACCGCGCGTGAATTAGATCTCCTGATAGGTTTCAGGTTCCTGATCAATGATCTTCTCGTTCTTTACAGGAAACATCAAGCTCACGAGCCGGTGGAGGGGACCGCCAGGATCGCGGCAGAGGTCGAGGTGCACCGCAAGGACGTGAGCAGCCTCGTCCCAAGGAAGGCAAGGGCAAACAAGATGATTTTCGTCGTCAACTCCCCCAGTTTCAGAAAGTTGCAGCTTTAACAGCGAGATATGCCACAGACGGTGAGATTGCGGCTCCTGAATTTAACATGGGCAGTGACTCTGCTCGACAGCGCCGCGGAAGTTACCAAAGTGCGACAGGCACTACTTCCGTTTCTGGAGGCGACAGCAACTAACACTTTCATTACAGTTGAAACTGCTCACACTCGTGTAGCTCCCCCCGACAGACTATATGACATAGTTCTTTTAATTGAAGGTGACGTACAGCGTGTCATTTAAGGGATTTTTGGGGAAAATCTGACCTCTTCCTACGACATTTTATTAGCAGAGGCAGATTGGCCCCCACCTTTTGTTCTTGCAGCTCCGAAAGGGAAAGAGGTGATACTTCCGAGCTTTTCAAAGAACGTCTCCAAGGAGCATGCAGAGGCTTTTGCAGAGGAGTGGGCTTTGATGCTTGCACCAGGTCTGTACCGTACTCATGTGGGCTGGGATAAAGATTCTCCACCCCATGGGATACCATTGCGGTCAATGCCACAGCCTCAACCCCAATAACCCCTCCGAAGGGAAGCAAAAGGTCCAGTTTCTGAGATTCTCACTCAATTAGAGTATCAAGGAGTGATTGAGACATGTGTGTCACCACTGAATAACCCTCTTTTTACAGTTACAAAACCCGATGGGTCGTACCGCATAGTTTTGGATTACCGGCATTTGAACTCTCATTGTCACACTTTTGCAGTACAAAATACCCACAGTTCTGCTCTTATAGACAGTCTTGTTCATAAAAAATATAAAACTACCCTTGACATTTCAAATGGATTTTTCAGTCACAACCTTTCTCCGGCATGCAGTCAATGGACCGCGTTTACGGCCGGCGGAAAACAAAAACAATTTAGGCGACTAACTATGGGCAACAAAACAGCCCTGGAGTTTTCGTCGCCTGTATTGTCCCTTTGCTAGACAGCATGGACCCTGATGCGTATTTGTACGTTGATGATATTTATCTAACTGATGACGAATAATGGCCGCATCTGTGCCGAGTTGACCGCATCGTTATTCTGTTTGCGGACTACGGTTACAAGTTTAACTTTGCTAAATCACACATTGCAGAGTATTCAGTGTTACTTTTGGGCTATGAGCTCAATAATGAAGGTAGAGGCTTGGCGCCTCACTTCCTGGAGAAAAGTGCACGTCTGCGACCTACAACAACCCTGAAAAAACTTCAATCATTGCTGGGATTTTTGAACTTCGATCGTACCTATATTCCTGAATAAGTCCAGTGTATCAAGCCTCTTTATGCTTTGATACAACCAACATTTTCAAAAGCCTGCTGGCTCCCGGAACATTCAGCTATTCTGCAATCTTTGCAGTCTGAGCTTCTTGAATCAAAATTCTTGTTAACTCGTGATAACCACACAAACCTAGTGATATGAATAGTGCCAGGCGCAGTGGGTTTCACTTACTTGACGTTTAATGAAGGTGACACAGTACCTTCTGCTTACAAATCACATTTATACACTTCTGCTGAGTTGCGGTTTTCCACCGTTGAAAAAGGTCTTGACAGCTGTACAGATGACGGTTCTGAAGGAACATGCACTGGCACAGGGAAAACACATTTTGGTGGTAACACCATGCCCTGCTCTTTAAGCAGTGACAAAGGGCAAGTGTACTAAACTCTAAGGCTTTGCATCCCCGTTGGATACAGTGGGCAACTTCTTTGACGTCTCCTGATGTCACGTTTATCTTTGACTCCTCTATTCAGACTCAGGAGTTCTTGCAGTATGAATTTGTTCATCCTCCTCCACTGTCTCTGCGCCCGCTTGAGGAGTACGACTGTATCATTTACATCGATGGTTCAGCGTAACCGGCCACCGGGTCTAAGCATGCTTATTCGGCAGCCTGTGCTATAGTGACATGTACCATAGTGAATGGTGAGTTCAAGTCCAGTGTTGTACATAACCAGGCGCTCGGTGACTGCACCCCCCCAATTGGCCGAGCTGCGCGCCTTGCTGCTTGCTCTTGAGTTTGCTGATCCTAATATTACTACTCTTACTGTGAGCGATTCTTTTTACTGTGTTCAGTCTTTCAATGACAACTTATTCCTTTGGTCTCAGAATGACGATCGTGATTCCAAAGGCAGCGCAATTGAGCATAAGATGCTTTGGGTTCGAGTGGCAGATCTGAAAGACCGTCTGCCTCTCACACAGGTGATTCACACTCTTGGCCAACGCTGTCGGTAACAGTTTGACTGATGAAGCAGCCAAATCTGCAGTAGCCACGTGTCTAGTAGCAGCCGTTACACGATCCATGACTCATATTGATAATGACATTTTAGCAGCTATTGCTGCTACTCAGAAGGGTGGAAATTACCCTCAAGGGTTCCCTTCCAAGTACTCTTATCGTTTAAGTCCTGACCAACTTCCTTATGTACGAATAAATAACGTTGGTGACAGGCTAATTCCCAACGCAGACCGCAGACTTTCTTTGATAACTGCCGCTACGTTACTCGTGGCGTGGTTTCTATAAACAGACTCGTAATTATGTACTATCTTGTGACATTTGTTAGCAGATTAAACAGTTAGAAGTCCACCACAAACACAGCTCTGCATTTCTAATAGACCTTTTGGCTGTGTATATCTTGATTACTGCAGTCCATTTTCTTCAGATAGTGCTTATAAGTATATCATAGTTGCAGTTGATTGGTACACACGTTTCATTTGGGTTTGGCCACAACGCAGTGCTGACGCTCAAAATGTCATTAGGGATTTGCGTGTCTTTGTGGGAATTTTTGCATGTGGCACCTTCCATTCTGACCAAGGTGCAGCGTTTGCCTCTAAGGGGTACAAGGATGCGATGAAGTCTTGGGGGTACTGGTGACATTTTCGTCTCCATACAGGCCTGAGGGCAATTCAGTTGTGGAGCGGATGAACCGTGACTTAAATCAATCTTTGATAGCTAAAGTCTTAGGTACTGGCAGCAACTGGCTAGACCACTTGTATAACGTGCAACATGCACTAAATAATCTCCCTAGAAGATCTCTGAGTGGGCGGACCCCATACGAAATGCTCTTTGGCATCAAAATGTTTGTTACGGACCTTGATGGTCTGGACATGGCGGCGGCAGCTGCCACCCTTGACATAGATAATCATTCTACTATGTTACAGGACTTACCAGAGACCTGTGACAGTCTTGCAAAAGAACATTCACCCTCGTCCGCTGATGCTGCACTACAGATTCTGGTAGTCGGCTGGCTACCGAAAAGTGGAGATCTGGTCCGAGAGAAGGTGGTGAACAAGAAAGAATTTTGCCCCTCTTTTCGTGTACCGGTTCCATTGCTTGGCGTGAAGGGTACTCGTACAGTCATTTTACCACCACTTCCTGGTCGCAAAGACAACAGATACATCTCAGTGGACAATGTCAAGCTACAACATCTGGCCGATCCTGAATAGTATCACACCAGCTGCATCATGTCCAGCAATATCCAGGAATCCTGTGTTGGCGCATCTGATGACACACAGCGTGACACTGCTGTCGAGATGAGCTCTGTTAACAATCCCATACTGACCCCACCAACTTACAACGGTACTGAGGAAACTGAATTTGCTTATCCCAAGCGAGCCATTGCCTGGTTTGCAACCAACTACACTTAACCAGTAACGATTTTCTTTTGACTCGACATCCACCTCATCATTTGACCCTCCCAAATTCAGTATTTGTGTCTCCTGGTTTAAAAATAGTTATTTTGTCCCTCCTTGGACATACATCTCTTTGGTGCTGATCCTAATTTTTCTGTTTATGTCCACTGGTTTTGTGACAGTATTTTTCCTACTCATCAATGGTCACTACTTGCCAGAACGCTCTGCTGTTCAGTTAGTAACTGGAACTTTGGCTCTGCACTCATCTTCCCACATCATGAAGCGAGACCAGACTTTTGTCAACATTTCTGCCTTTCCAGTCACTGATGGCATTGTCTGGGATGCTGTGGAGTTCCAAATTCATGGCCCGACAGAGATTATTAACGTACCAAATGTACTTCGTGTGTCAATGGGTGATGTAGTGAAACAGAACATACGTTCAGACGATTGGGATGTGCAAGCAGTACAGTCTTTATTTTCAAATTTGAAGTATTATGCTGCCTTTGATGCTGAAGATTTGTATTTAAATACTGCTAATTATCCCGATTTATATTGTTATGAGCATTTTGGACACCATTGCCTACATAAGGCTAATACATTTAGAAATGTTTTTGATTACACACAATGGGAACATTGCCCGACTCCAGTAGAAGGCAGCTCCAAAACTCATTTTCATCTACTTCCAAAGTGATGTTGACTCACACGAAATTGTTGTATTCCAATTCCTTTATAGATAAATTATCATTGGGTGGCTATGAACACTGGGAGGCCACCGTTGATTTGAAATCCGTCTGGGGTTCTAGACCCTGGCAGGTCCGCCGCACTGAAGCCACAAATTCTGTTTTTGAATGATTCCATATATCAAACAATCTGCTTTGGCTCGGCCGCTACAAAACAAATGAATGCCCCTACCATTCCTACCCTCGCTATGTATCATAACTGGAGCTTGCATACTGATTACTCCATTGAAGAACTGCAAGCTTTATTTCAGAATATGACATTTAATGTCTCCAGTTTAGACACACTAGGAAGGATTATTTTGGCAGACAACTTCGGATGCCTGCCAATTACGTTTCCATAACAGTTCCTGGTTGCAAACAGGTTAGACCTGATCCACGTTTTGCAAATACACGTTTGGTTACCACGTATACTGTGGGTAAGTTATGTCAAAATTGGTTACAGCACTCGTCCTTATCGTCCGTGAAACAGCATTTATCATTGTTATCCAATATTATTGATTTGGCCGACTTTATCAAGCGACCTGCTGGTTCTAGGAGTAAAAGATTCATTTACGCAGTTTACGATGAAATTTGGAAGCTGTCTCAAATTGAAGCTGCATCACGATCTATTGGGAAATAGATCAAGCTAAATTTAGAAAAAGTACTTGCTGTTGTTGACAATAGTATTAACACACTGTTTTCCCGCATTTACACCTTAGATAATATTGTTTCATCTGTTGTTGACATTGTTCAAGATGATGTGTCTGTGTTGTATCATGGTCAAAATCAATTGCGTTCTGTTATGCAGTTTGCATGGACTTTGCAAACTCTGAAAATGGGAAAAGTGCCATGGGATTATTTAAACGCATCAGCTTTCTTTTTGCCTTTTAATTTGACAGAGAAACAGCAATTTATGCCCATGAAAGATGCAACATACACTCTTTTAAATATTGGAAAGATAGACCCTTTACCCTTCTCCGTCGCCGAAATGGACTATGCTGTCTGGCTCATCCACGGGGTTATATCTTTACCATTCTCATTGTTTAAATGTAACTCCTGCACGAAGCATTACCCCATAGGACGCTATGAACCCCTAGGCAGCGCTTTCCTGCATGAGGTATGGTCCCTGTCTTTCATGTACAGATGTTTGCGAGATGACAAGGAGGTATATCTTACAGGGGAATCTTGTGATTCAACAACAGGTCGTTCCCTTGTCTGCAAAAACATACAGTTATACAGGGCTTGTAGTGTTACCGCCCAAATCTTGCATGTGTTTTAAATGGTAATCCAGTACCAGCTATAAAACCCACTTTCACTCTGCTTGTTAACAGTAGCTATCTTCTTTTAAATAACGAAAAATGTTGTAGTTTGCTGGCTAGCATCCCATATATTGTAACAGTTTCACAGCGCGTAGTTTGTTGTAAAAATGTGCTTTTTCCGCCCCCGTAGGGGAAGCGCGAAGTCTTGATTTGGCCTTGCATCCCGACTTTGAAAACAAACTTCTATAAGTTGAGCAGAATAAAAGCGCTATTATTTCAGCAAGAAGTCCTGCTCACTTCTGCACGTGAAACATTTGTTTTCCAGATAGCGAGCACTAATTCTGAAATTGAAGCCCTTTTAAATACCAATTTCCTGCTCCATTTCGGTGAATTAATTCACAGCATCTTCAATGCGTCTGATACACACGGCCTGGTTCATTTTTTTAAAGTAGTGGGCTCTGGCCTTGTGACCTCTTTTCAGACTATATTTGGTGTGATACCAGCCTTTATTCATTCTATTTTTTCCAGCGTCTTTGGAGGCTTGCTTCTGTTGGTCACCATAGCCGCTGGTGTCCTGCTATTGATTTGCCTACTACGCAATGCCTGCACCTCTTGTGGTCCCACACAACCCAGATAGGCTGCAAATGCTTTGTGACCGTATGCTTGAATGCTATGGTACACTGCCGCTGATGACACACAGCGTAGCTAATGGACTGTCTTTCCGCTTTGCATACTACACTTGCGTGCAACCCGTCTTCTCCTGCTTGGAATGGTCCACTTAATGGGCATTGTATCTCTGCCTCTCCAATAAGTCATCTCCCGACCCGGATTACGACCTGTTGATGAGTCCCTTAGTGGCCCATGAGCAAGAATGCTCCGGGGTTGGTTTTATGGCATGCGCAGATGCGCTTGGAGTGTTGGCACAATGGGATATCTGTGCGGCTGCGCAGGATCTCCTACAACGTAGCTACATTGAATATCACACAAGTTGTCCTACGATGGTCCTGGAAACTCCGATTTATGATGACCATTCTTGCTCGTTCTGCTTGCTGAATTGGATGGCATCTCTTTTTTTCTACCACTGAAAATGATTTTCTATTGAAGGCCGTGGCACCCATCTTGGCACAACTTTGCCTTTTTTGCTATGGCATTTTTGGCAAACTAGAGGTTTGCACCCAATTTACAAGCCCATTTTTTTTTCTCTCTCCACCATCCATCTTTTTCCTAACTCGATAGACTATAGACGCTGATGAACTCTGCTCATGCTTCTTGAACTCGGTGTTCGTCCTATGCTTACATCCAATGGACTGACCAGGGGAGGGTGTAGTGAGGATACGGGATTCACTGCGGACATTGCTAAGTTAGCATATGTTAGTATACACTTGGCTGCCATGTTGCCGCTTTTGCAAACGTTTCTACATGACTTTGTTTTCGCAAAACCAGTGCTTGTGCTCGTCCACATGAGAACCGTCTTCCTTTCACGTTTCTTGCTGTACTCTGTGGGTCTCGTCTGCACATCGTGTTCAAGGTCGAAAAACAATGTCTCTCGTTAATCTGCTTTGGTCTGTCCCACGCATGTTAGACATTATTACTCACACAGCTGCACTACAGAAAATAGAGTGCTTTTAATAAGGCATTGCATGCATGTTAGGCACTTCAAGAATACCTTTCCAGAGAGAAGAGCTGTACTTGAACGGAGATGTAAACTTTTGCATCTAAACCTAGAGGTATGTGGTCCCCCCTGACAAAGCCCAGAGGTCTTCTATTTCTATAATAAACTAGTTCCTAGCACGGGGAGGGTGGCAAGGCACGGTATTCCTTTTTTCCACTATCTTTATAGAATGATATGCCCGTTTATTTTTTATGGAATTGTAACAATGCTTACTATCTTGTGTTTATGCATTTTGCTGCTAGTATTGGCTCGTATACTGCATTATAGAGTACGTTAGTTAAAATAAGCATTTTAAACTATACTGTGTCTCTGATTATTGACGTTGTGGACAAGTATGAGTGAGTGAGCGAAAGAGTGTTTTTGCTCCCACAATTCCTGGGAGGATCTGAGTTACATGTTCTAGGATGTCTAATCATTGGTATCTTCGCTGTAGTACGGAGAACGAATGAGACACTATAGCTAGTCGGATTGGGGTTCCGGGCACTAAGGTGGGTTTTTGGTATACCACTACACACTGAGGTCCTGGTTTCCTGTGCATAGTTCTGCATATGTGCAGAATCCCTGCAACAGTTCTTCCTGCTGCTGTTTGTTCACAGAAACCCGCATGCCAGTTCTAATGATGCTAAGGAGCTGGCACAACTTTTAACACAACAAAACAGACTGCAGAGCTAATAGGATCATAAACTGCAGAAAGCATCAAAAGAAGAGGTTAACTGCAAGTAAAGCAAGGTTTCTGTGCCTCTGCCTCCTCTAGCAAAGCAACAAGAGCGCACTTGAAAGTGAAAGAACCTTCCTTACGATGACCCTCCTCATTCTGGCCCTTAGAGCAAGTTTCTATTGTCAAATCTAGCTGCAATTACTACAGAGCCATAACACTCAAATGTCACAATGCTACCAAGCTAGACTGTTTGCTTTTAATATCCGGTGTAACATGTAGGCAACAAGTATGAAACCAGGGCAGCGTTTACCCACACCCTTCTAAGGTCAGTAACATGAGTACCATTAAAATGGGTACTATGACTATTGCATACTATCAAAATGGGTACCAATAATACATGCATTTTGTAATAATAATACATGCATTTTGGAACAGCAACAATGTATTATATGAAAAGCCATGACACAGGAAGGGCTTCTAATTTTCAGAGGAGTCACATGTGACACTGACAACAACTAACAGGCAACCACTTTATTTTACACTTGGGGGTCTCAAATTGCAAGCATATTTACCTGCTAATTCCATGCCACAGAACAACATAATCCTGTAGTGTTCTGAACCTCCAGGCAGTTACAAATAGCCAATCTTACAGCAGCGTACTCCCTAGCACCAATCTTTCCAAAATTGTTTAAGCATACTGTCCTTTGAACAAATCTAAAAATAATGATAGCGCATTACTCACTGGAATGACGGTGGTCAAGATTCACTGATTTGTGTCGCGCTCACAGCGCTTTTGATATTTTTAACACTGGCTGATTGCTCGGTTAGTCAAACAGTGGCCACTGAAAAATGCAGCTAACAAATCACGAGTTTCAATCATTCCAAGTTGGGAAATTTTAGTGCCATTAATAAATGTAAGCAAAAACACAAGTTATTCACTGCTCTTTGAAACGCCATTCCTACATCATTGCGGGCTATATAAATACAAGGTAGAGACAAAATGTGTGTTTAATAGTTCTGGATTTAGAATTGCCCCAGGCGTGGAGTAAGTTAAGAATCATTGGGGGTGGTATGTCTGATGAGGAACTCAAGGGCGGCACACGAGGTAAAGAGACTGAGTATTTTGTTAATGTAATGGCGGATTTAAGGGTGAACAAAGAGAATGAGTGTTATCTGAATAACCAATGAGTGTCAAATGGCTTGAGCAGATCTCGACAGAGACCACCATGAGCATCTTCAGCACACAGAGACTGTCTATATATGGTAAGCAGCAGGTAGTATTAAAGTCCTTTTAGTGAAAGCACCTTGTCTTGCATACAGCGCATGCGCGCTGGCTAGGCTCAACCTAGACGGCACTGTTATTAGTGGTGGGTGGTGTGCGGCAGACAGCCATATACCTAATTAGAAACAAATTGAGCATTGTGTCGTCTTCTGGAGAGAGAGAGGGGATACTTCTATGGATTGTAAATTTGTAGTGTGTTGTATGTTTAGGCATTGTCCTGGTGTTGAACTGTGGGGAATGTAAGAGGGTATGTTTGAAATGTGGTCACGTGAGTTGTGCAGTGTGTTCTCAGCCTGGGTGCCCCTCATGACCTCACCCACTTTTCAAGTTATTGAGAGCTACATTGTGTATCCATCCCACACCTGCATATAACATCCAGCGTGGAGATCCGTGAGTTCAGCACAGCGACCATCAACAGCTGACACACTTCCTGTTTTACTCTCCACCTATACGTTGACTGCTCTTGTGCCTAGTTTCCAATTTTTTTTCTTTTAAATAAAACCCGAGTATCCTATCGCTGCATTCTTTCTCAGGACCAGTGACGTCATTTTGGAGAAACATCATTGTAGCAACCACGTCCTTATGTAACATGTGACTTCCTGATAATGTCAGGAAATGACGCATGATTGCGGGACTTTAATAATGTTTATTCAGTTCCAGGGTTCATACAGTGTTAGTATTATTTCAAACGTGCTCTGACAACTAGCGACTAAAACATGCAAAAAGTTAGAGGCATGCTTAATTCGAACGGATCAGTCAGCAAGATGATGGGCTTCAAACACCACTTCATCAGATCTGCGGCTCACGGTTCAAATTCTGCCAAAGTTAATTCAATGCAAGTACATGGGTACAACTAGCGCCTGTTATTTACATCGGTTATAAGTAGCCGCTAAGCACTATTTAAAAAAACAAGTTATTATCGTCACAGATGATTTCAAAGCAGTGGTGGTAACTGGTGTCTAGAAACGCTCTATGTGACACCTTCACTTATGGCCTGATGATGCTTCCTAATGAATTTGCTGGCACACTGTTGTATGTATTGTATCATTTCTATAGGCCTACCACACAGACACTGCCTATAGATTCTTTAGACCACAGATAGAGTGTAGTGGAGACGGAGGTCCAGGTACACACATTGCTATGTTAGCATAAGCGTCATAGAAGTTAAAACGCCATCTAGCCACTTTTGCTGCTTTTGCACACGACACTGCAGATAGATGTTATTATATGAAAACTGCTTGCTTGCCTTTTCTTCACATGGGAACGGTCTGTTGTTTACATCCCTAGATGTGCACCGCGACCTTGGTCTGAACATTGTGTGCAGACACAGTCAGGGCCAACAAACAATGTATGCTTTTGAATTCAGGTTGATCGGCACACGCTCTAGCCATAACACGCACACAGCTGGAAATATCTGAAATTCGAGCGCCTTTAATATTGCAGTTTGCATGCATGAGATACTCACTTTGGAGAAGACTTTTTCCAGACACAGGGCAAAGCTGATCCTGTGATGTGATTCACCTAAGCTGATATTTACGGTATGGGGTTCCCCATTCCAACCTAGAGACCTTCTATTAGTTTACTAATAGTAGCTTACTAGCGAAGGGAGGGTGGTTGTATTCCACTATCATTTGTAACATGATTTCTCCCTTCATTTTATATGGTATTGTAACAATGCTGATGGTTTTATTCTTAATCATTTGTCTGCTTATGTTAGCCAAAGTACTGCATCTTAGGACACGTAGTTAATAAAATAAACATTTTAAACTTTACTGTGTCTCTGATTACTGTTGTTGTGGACTGATAGGAGAATAATAACGAACAGGTATTTCTGATTCCCACCATTCCTGAGAGTACTCTAAGTCGCATGTTCTGGGTTGTCTAATCATTGGTAGCTTCGAGATGATACGGAGAGCGAATGAGACACTGATGCTAGTCGGATAGGGGTTCTGGGTACTGAGGTGAGTTTTTGGTACACCGCAATTCACTGAGGTCCTGGTTTCCTGCGCATAGTTATGTGCATGAGCAGAATCCCTGCAACATGGCGCACCTAACGTTTGGCCTTATGATTTGAGACGCCTTAGTAGTGCTTATATTAGTCCACAACGCCCTCACTCTTGTTTCCGGATAGCGGGAGTGACGTTTTAGATCTACCTAATAGTTACTCTATAGGTTCAATCAAGCTTGTAAATTAAAAAGGTTTTTCTATTTTGAACCCTTGTGCAACTGTTATAATAGATTGTTTTTCTTCTCTGTGTCCTTATGGCTGCGGTCGCTATTGCGGCGCATAGCCGCGCACCTCTCCGGCATCATTTGACGCAGTTCGGGGTGCCTGACGTGAAGTACTCCAATTTTTGAGACTCCAGAGGTGCTAGGGGTAGCACCCTATGACTTCGAGTACTTCCTGATGTGGTATTATAAAATTCTGCATATCTTGATAATATCACAAAGAACTTGGCAACAGAAGCTGAAATATGAAAAGGCATCTTTATTAAACTCAAATGAGTGAGACTACGTCGCACAGAAGCCTTAGCAACTGAATGAGGCAGTCTCTAGAACAGAAACCAGTTTCCTTTTTTATACAGAATCTGGGCAACACCGCCCTTCTCTTGCAGTTGGTCATTCACATATTTTACTTCAAAGAACAAGCAGAGTCATGATTGCAATCTCACATTTCAGTTCAGCCAGCCCGCAATTATTTACCCAGCAAGGCTCAGATCCCACATCCGATATCAACTGACCCCCATAAACATGAGCATCTCCTGTTTTGAGAAACAGGCCATAAAGCAGGAACAAGCAGGTGCGAAAGTGATTAGCCGGAGGCTTGTGTGCGATGAAAGGACTTTATGGTGTGTCAAGCCCTGATGCTAATCACAGGTGCCGGAGGAAGGGGAGCTCGTGAGACCGGACTGACCTGGGGCAGCGGAGACCAGCTGCCCAGGTCACGGAGAAGTCAAGCAGAAAGTACATGTATTCTAAAGGCCCGTACTTGCTTATAATGTGTTTGTCTATGTGAGGGCAATGACAAGATGGCCACCGCTCCAAGATGGAACCCACGGAGTCAATGTATAATAACGTATACATAGTGCATTTGGCAATGGGACGTTATGCAAAGCGCTTGTAAATACCGCATTGACCAATCGCGGTTTGCTAAGACATGAATAAACAGGGGTAGGGCCCTGTCTTCTACGTGGTCCCAAATACCAAAGTACGACAGACGATGGGATGGCTGTTATCTTTGTGGTGAGTGCCGATGCATCATATCCCTACGAGTTGTTTTACTCTTGGGTTACTATGCCGGCGGTGAATGCGGACGATACTACGTTTCACTCCTATACTCCCACACAGGTCCCAGCGAATTATACGCCATATAGGACGCAGGAGATTCCTATTTCGGCTTGGCAGCATCGTATTTGGTTTAATGGCACCCTCCCCCACACGGTTACACCGGTTCGCTTGGGCCCTTTGTCCATTCTAGGGGCCACTTGGCCGGTGCTGGCCGGGTTTACACCTCCTCCTCGTTATTTGAATGCTACGGTGGATGAGTTACGTGTCCTCCATACAGCTTTGATTACAGTACATCGGGCTTTAGTGCAGTACGTTTCATGCAATGTGCAGGTAGGGGCTCCTGTTGTTGCGGGGCAGCCAGCTGGCCCGGCCGGCATAGTCATTAGTCCCGTCATGGTTAATTCGGTAATGGGCAAGCACCCCATGAATAAGGACGATTTGCCTTATTGGCTTGCTGAGAAGTTTGACCAGCTGGAGGCAGTATTTCCGCACTCTACTCCTGTGGAGAAACACAGGATACTCACCATTAGTTTGCAGAAACACTTAGTCCCAGAAGTGGCCGATTGTGATAACTGGGGTAAAGTTTTTGCAGCGGTCTAGTCAAAGTGCTTCGGCACCCCATCTATGGCCGTGCTTCCCTCCGTCATCAAACGTGTTCAAGATCAACACGGTCCAGAGGCAGCGGTCGAGTTGGGAATGAGACTTGTCGGTGTGTTTGACGTAGTTGCCTCTCTCATCCTTGGTAACCTCAAGAGAGATGCGGTACACTTTCAAGTGGCGAATGGTTTAGCCCTCGTAAACGACGTCGATAAACCCCAAGAGTTGCCTAAAATTATTGCGGAGGCTTATCGAACTATAGGTCGCAGTAGTTTGGGGATTAAGCCTAATATTATCATTGCAGATGTGCAACAGCAAACTAAGGCGGGTTCGTCTGTCAAAGACGATCGTCCAGCTTTTCCTAAACAAAATTAGCGGAGTAAGAAACAAGGAAAGCAGCAACAGAAACAGGGATCTCGCCCCGCATCACCGGTACAGGCGTCTAGTGAACGCACATATGATTTGCGCGATCGCACTAGAATAAGGTCACCTGATAGATTTCAGGTTACTGAACAACGTTCTCCTCGTTCTTCACAGGAAACATCGGCCTCGCAGTCCGGTGGCGGAGAACGTGGCAAGCGTCAGGGTGCCCAACAAGGACGTGAGCAACCCCGTCAGCTTGACGGTAAAGGCAAGCAGGACGAGTTTGCACGTCAACGTCCCCCGTTTCAGAAGAAGAAGGTTGCTGCACTAACAGCGAAGTATGCCATTTGAGAACGCAGCTTCGGAACCTGACATGGGCACTAACGCTGCTAGACAGCGCAGCGGAGGTTACAGTAATGCGGCAAGCACTGCGTCCATATCTGGAGGCGACAGCAACTGACACGTCATTACTATAGAAACTGCGGATACTAGAGTGGCTCCCCCTGACAGAATATATGACATCGTCCTTTTAATTGAGGGTGACATACGATGTACAATGCATCGTATGTCCTGCTTGCCTTTACCGTCAGGCTGACGGGGTTGCTCACGTCCTTGTTGGGCACCCTGACGCTTGCCACGTTCTCCGCCACCGGACTGCGAGGCCGATGTTTCCTGTGAAGAACGAGGAGAACCCGAAGGGGTTCCCCAACTAGTACCAAATGCGGGAGAACACATGATTGAAGACTTTACGCAACCTGACATTAAGCTAGATCATTCTCCTAAGATGTCACATGTTTATAACCTAGAATCGTCTAGAATACTTATTCCTGCTACTTCACTTTCCTCCAAGGATTGCCCTGTTAAAATGCACTGTTCAGTAATATACCCAGCGGAACAAGGCTATTAAATTCACTGGGCTCCTTAACTCCTGATTTAGCCCCGATTTTTCTACTCTCAATTAATAATCCAGAGACAAAAAGGCTGATGTTAGAATCATTACTTTGCATAGAAAGAGTACTGTCCTCTAATTTAGCCTTAATGGAGAAATCAGTAAGTAATTCCGACTTTATTCTTGACTCTGTTTTGGCCCTGACAAAGTTTATAGCCTCTGAACAAAAATTATCGCCTGGCAAAGTTTGCATACTTCCCTCCCATACGTCTAATCTAAGGAAGGGATCTTCCGCTCCTCTACCTTTGGAGGATAACTCCGACAAGTTATATCCTACTCTAACAGACTCTCCTCCATATGCTAAAGGGTGGGACATCGGCATTCAGGCTGGGAAGCCTTTCTTTAGCAGGAAAAATAAAACCAAACTGAAAGAAAATGAAGATCTACTTGACAAATTAAACTTCTCTACTCTACAGCAGCTCTTCGATTCCGGGCCTTTAGATACAGTGGCTGTACCCACGTCTCGCCCGCAAGCTAAGACGGAAAATATAAATTCAAGTAAAATTCGAAAGGTTTTCCCTATCTTCTTAAAAACAGGTGTAGAATTTCCGAAGCAGCTTATAGAGGAAGGACTCAAAGTTGGTTGCTCTTCCACTAAGGAAAAGGTTATTGAGAACAAAGGTAATAACATCTGTAATAAAAAGAAGGAAAAAAGGGAAAAACGCCAAAGGATAAATAAAAAAAGGACAAAATGGTTACGCTTCGACCCCAACCTTATTCATAACATACCATCAAATCTGGAATAAAATGTTTTGAAGAAGGAAGAAGAACAATTAGAGTTCAATCTATCGGGACCTTGTTCCACTCTTCCGAACTTAAGTGTACCAATTAAATCTACTCAGGATGCAGTGGTATTAGATATAAATGTTCCCCCTACTGCCCAGAATATTTTGAACCCTAATGCTTCTCTATTTGTTTCTTCTTTAGGTAGTAATATCATTTATAATCCTCATGAAAATATTTCTGAGGTAACCAGTTTAGTCAATAACTCACATCTTGGATTTTTTGTTGAATTTATTTCCACAAACCGTGTATCAATAGGTCCTTTCTGTGGGTTGCTTTGCTGAAATTCCAGGCCTTCAATTGATCGAAATCAATGACATTGCTTTGGTTGAGGTTCAAAAATATAATAACCTTAGAGGTGCAAGAGTAACATTTACATCCAAAGCTATCTCCCACCTGATTATGGCACACAGTGATAAATTACGTCGTTGTGGCATTGATGTTTTAATTCCAGAAGAGGAGCTAGCATTAAAAAAAGTGGTCCAAAATAAGCTGTCTAACATCGATCTAGAAACCACCTCAAGGGACAAACCATTCTCGGAGAGAGAGAGTATATTATAGGTCTTCCTTGGTAAAGAAGGTAGGAGGGTTTCACTTCTCACAGAGAAAAATATTCAGCATGTGCTCTCTGTAGAGGAGGAAGATAAGAAACGGAGTTGGCTTGCAGGTGCTCTTAATACAAATAGACCCTTAGGTCTAACAGGTGGGAACTCTTCCTAGCAAGGATATTAGTGTGATATTTTGGAAAGCAGCCGGCTTAAGCACTAATAAAAACAAACTCTTGTTCTTAAAAGAGCAGAACCCCGATATTATATGTCTACAAGAGACTTGGATCACAAAGAACTGGTCCAGTGAAGATTATATAGTGCTGAGCCGGCCTGCGCTTCCTGTGAATAGAGGTCACGCCAAAGGAGGCATTGCCATTATGTTAAGTACAAGCCTTAGTTGGTGATATAAAGAAATTTTTCACGCCCCCAACTTAATTCAGGCGATTAAGCTAGATCACAAGGATGACCAAGATCATTTGGATTCCCTGTTGATCGTAAATGCATATTTGCCTCCCGGTGTATCTTACTCTTATCTATTAAAAGATTTATTCGTTTTCATCTCCTCTACCTTGGAAAGTGAAGACTGCAGGTTCTTAATATTAGTTGGAGGTCTGAACTCTAAAGTCTCATCTTATAGTATAAGGGTATTCTCTAATACCGAAAAAAACGAAGCTCTAGATTTTCCCAATGCACAATTTCTGAATCAAAGCAAGACAGACAAAAGAGGAGTCTTATTACTTGAAGGTTTGAGAAGTTTAGATCTCATAATCGCTAATGGGAGGTTAGAAAAGGATATTCCAGCAAACTATACTCATAAGGCGCCAACTGGGAGATCTATTATAGATTATTTAATTGCTTCTGCAGATTTCTTTTGCAAACTCATAAATATGGAAGTTCTGGGAAACGTTTTTAGTGACCATATGCTGATTTGCTTCGAATTTGAATTTAGTTGTGCTAAGGTAGGTCCTTGGAACTTCAAAGGCAGTACAGAAGGGTTCAATGCATCTATAATGGTAGAATTCACTGGAATACTCAAGCGACCGCCAAATTAAAAGCATACTTAATGGCTCTGATAATAGATCAGCAGCACTTAAGAACGGTTGAGTATGTTTCTACCCAATTAGATTTACTTGAAGCCTACTCCCATAATATATGTTCCTGGGCTAAATATTATAAATTACAGCAAGCTTCAGTTAAACGAAGATCACATTTTAACCCATTGCTTATTATAAATAGGGAAATAAATCAATTAGTGAGGGCCCAGTTCCTGAATTTTTCATGCGAACGAAGTAATTTAATACATTTACTGAAGAAGAAAAGACAGAAGAAAACACGCTCCTTAAGGCAAATAAAGGAACATGGTGTATGGGTGCAGCTAAAACAGGTGGCATCAAAAAATAATTCCAAAAGGTATTGGGAAAAAATCGCCGACTGCTGTGGCACAAGAGTGAAATCTCTCCCTACTCCCATTAAAGAAGAGGATTGGAAAGTTCATTTGTTAGAACTGTATTCTACGAATTTTAATTCCATCAGTACAATCACTGCGGCACCTGATCAGTTTAAAACCCCTGTATCTAATTATGTACATTCAATTAATGAAGTGGCTGGAGCAATTAAAAAAATGAGATCCTCAGGGGCAATGGGTCCTGATGAAAATCCCATGACGGTAATGAAAAAGGATCCACTTATGTGGGCCACTTATCTAGCTCCACTGTTTAACTTTTGCTACTCTCATGGGAAGACACCACCATCCTGGACTGGAAGTATTCTAACCCCTTTATACAAAAAGGGTCCTAGAACACATCCACGTAACTACCTGCAAATAGCCTTATTGGATGCGGCGGGAAAAATATTTGCTCATAGTATCCTCGATTATCTCACGGAATCGGTGATGGAGAAGAAGGTCCTCCCTATACAAAAAGCAGGTTTTAGAAAAAATCATTCCACCCTAGATAACATCTCCATGTTGAAAATAATTGAGAAGAAATACACAATTTCCCGTAGTTCAAACATATACATGGCTTTCATAGATTTTTTAACGGCCTTCGACAAGTTAGTTCGACCACTACTATTTAGAAAATTGCAAAAAATGGGCCTGCCCTCTCTCCTGCTATCCTTAATTATCGCAGTACATCGCAAACTTGGTGCCAGATATTAATGGGTGTAAATCAATGTTTATCAGATGTAATCCCTACAGAAAATGGTTCGAAACAAGGTTGCTTGTTAGCACCGCTGCTATTTTCTTTATATATAGCAGATTTACCCGATTGCTTTGTTCAAGCACAGGGAAATGTTCCAAAGATAAGTAGCCAGCCTATTGCATGTCTTTTATATGCAGATGATATAGTAGTAATGGACCTAACCACTATTGGGTTGACTTAGAAGGCTGATATCATTACAGAATTATACAGTGGACCATTTTTTTTAAATAAATGTATCTAAAAGTAAAATTTTAATTATGAAATGTAATAAAAGTAGAAAATCATGTAACTTTAATTGGCAAATTGGTCCTGAAAAGCTGGAGGCGGTTGATTCATATCTTTGTTTAGGGAAACTAATAGCGGGTAGTACGAAGAACAAACTTCATACTGAACATACCTCTTGTAAAGCTGTATCCCACGCTAATGGTTTGTGTATTTTTTATAGTGCTATGGGCAAAAATCCCACCAACACTGCTTTATGCCATTGAATCAATCCTTGTAAAGGACTGGAGTTTTTTTAGACAGGATTGAAGGTCAGATACTACGTAAATTGTGTAATTTTAATACATTCGTTCCAATGGCTGCTATTAGACTGGAATTTAGCTTGATAAGCTCCTATATTCAAGGTTTATCCAGGGTTTTACACTGGGGATACCAGTTACAAAATAGCGAGCCTGATTCATTAAGATGTTTCATGTGTCATGAAATCTTCGGTGTTCAGGCAGGTAATTACTCCTTCTATTATGATTTCTCATTGGCACTAAAAAACAATTGTGTACAAGAAGAATTAGTGATTACTCTCCTACCATCATAATTTAAATCTCTTTTAAAAACCTTAAGTGGCAAGATTAACTTTAATAGAGATATTAAATTTTGTAATTCGAAAGAGAGATTAAAGCTAATAGCCAGGACAAACTCACCGAGAATTTCACAAAAATATTTATACTGGAATTTAGAACATGGACCCCGACGTTTGCTCACTTTATGTTGAATGAATCTTCTACCCTTAAATGACCTAACAGCCAACTGGTCCCAAAAGTTGAAAAATGGAAAAACCTGCAACTTTTGTAAGCTGAGTGGTCAGACCCTGGATCATGTCTTATTTGCCTGTCCAGCATTGGTTTCGAGTCGTCGTCGCTGGCTTCGGCCGATGTTTCTACAAAATTGTGTTAAAGATGTAGCTTCAGCCCGCGATTTTCTCTTTTGCCCTGAAAACGAAGCTTTGTGTGTAAAACCTTTTAATTATTTTAAGGAGTTTATGTATATATTTTTAAATGTTTTATAAATTCTTTTAGATGGGCTGTTAACCCCCCTTTCTGTCATCTTCTTACGGAGTATTAATATCTTTTCTGTCAGATTGTATTTTGCACATTGATTGGCTGCTATTTACTGCTGTTTGCACAATAGGGATATCCTGTGCTCATCTCCCACTTTTGTTTCTGTTGTTATTTTTAAAACTCAATCGAAGTGGGATTTTGGATTGCATTTTTGCACTTGAACTGGCTGCTACTGAATTGCTCTTTGCACAGGTTAGGACATGCCCTGTTATTCCTTTTTTCTTGCTGCTAATTCCAAATTGAACTTTCTGCCGAAGCTGAATTCTGGACTTTATTTTGTATTTGAACTAGCTGCTACTTACTGCCCTTTGTACATTCTTTGCACATTCTAGGATACGCCTTGTTACACTTCAATCCATCTGCTGCTAATCCCAAATGTTTTTTTCTGTCAAAGCGTTTTTTTGTTGTTGCCCAAATGCTTGAGGTCGTTGCGCCTCTGTTTCCGTTTATGAGCTAACGATATTATTGTTGAAAATCGTAGCTTTTTTTGCCTATAAGGATAATTGACAATATTATCCAAAGGAATTCTAGACATGCTAATGCAGGCCTCTGATAATTTATGTTGCTTCGTGGAGTGAGTTTTTGTTATGTTTAATATTTTTATGCAATAATATGTATGTACTTTTATGTGGACCTCATACGAGTTCCAAATCTTTAATAAAATATTGAATCAAATTGAATTACTCCCTAATGAAGTTGATTAATTTGCATTCCACACATGGGTAACATCACAGCTAAAAAGCAAATTATTGTATGTGAGATGATTTTTTTCAAGCAAGGAAAAATCTACACAAACTAGGGAACGCAAACAAGCCTCTCCAAGCTCCCATAATCCACAAATCATTAAGAAGAAAATATAAAGCTGACATCATTGTGGCCGAAGCTGCATTTGAGCAAGAAAAAATAATTAGTTCTACTAATTGTCCCATAGAAGTGTTTTAATGGGGTACATTCAACTGCACCTCCACTGACACTACCTTTTCAACAACTACCCCTTCGAGCTGTAGTTTTCCTAAACTTCTTTTCCGACAGTATCTCATGAATCACAAATTCCATTCCTTCCTGAGAAATAGTTGCAGATGACCCTTCATTAACTGCACTAAAGGGCAGTCAACCTTCTGCACGATTTCCGAAGATAACCTAACAATCAGAATTTGTGATTTAAAGTCAACTTTTAACACCAAGACATCATTCTCTCTTATTTTATAGAAGTGAAATGTCATATTTTCCCCAATTTATACTGTCACTTAATAAATTCCACACTTAAAAAGAGCATCTTTCCTCACTGCCCTAAGTAGTCTACTCCTAAAAGAATGCAGGCAGATACTAACAATCTGGTAAACTATGAACCTAAAACCAACTGCCCCAGCTTGGAAGGATTCTTGAAAAATATGCTGGTCAAGAGACACAAAAAAGATATTAACGTTTGGCTCCATATCAGGAGCGGCTGTAGATCCAAAAATGCTACTCTGAACATTCTAAATGAGATCCTCCATGCTCGACAATGGCACTGCACACTTACACATCGTGTTAGGCCTCTTGGCAGAATTTTACATGATTGATCACCAGAATGAAACCACAAGGAACCTCCAATCCGGTTCCCTCAAGCTGCACTGCCACACTCTGAAGTTTGAATCAAATGAATCAATTTCATTATTTTACTCTCATTTTCTTCATATTTTTACGGTCCATTTTACTCTCTTTCTCTCATGTCGTGCTCAATTCATTTTACTCAATATTATTCAAGACGTGCATTTATTCACAGAAGCTCAGGAATTCAAATTGGGTTCCACGTGCCATGATTTTATTTTAGTAGCCCAATGCATTTCGAGAAATCAATTTCCCTTCATCAGGGGCATCTACAAACAAAAAAATATCAAATAAAGTTTTTAGCTAACATATTTCAATGTGTGAAGTCCTCAATTCCATTTAAGAACAAGGTTAACTAATTATGCAACAAAAACGTATTTACAAGCCTTTTGGAAAATGATTTCACCTGTAGAGACATTTACATTTCCTACTTGGTCTTACTCCTTAACTTCAGTACTATGTTTCCCTATGATTTCACCTCTCTTTGTAATGCTTAATACAACGATTTTTTATCCTTAACTTGCTTCTAAATATCAATTACTCTACCCTTACCATGGCTTGCGAGTCCCCGTATTTCTTTAAAATAAAAGCCTCCTTCCTTTCTTTCCGACGTGTAACCACACTGCTAGTGCAAGTGAAGTTTTCTGCCGTAGCGTCCTCTTTTATGTTCCCGCCCATATTCGATGTCAGCTGGTTATTTATTACACGTGCGTCTAAGACAGCTCTATGCTAACATTAACACCGAACTCACGCTGTTCTCATTCATCAATAATTTACGTTACGTGACACTACAATTCCCAGAATACCATGCGGTTCCTTTTCCGCTCGCTTTGTATATACGGTACTCTCGTTGGTATACTTATGTTTTCGATGCTTTCAATAAATTCAGTCAATATTTCTTCAAAACAGTCCTTGTTTTTCTAAAAAACATATAAATTTTGTTTGCAGTAAAAGATTCTCTTTTTCTCATAAACATGGTAGCGAACCCAGGACCTGTGCTTTTTCGCCTTTCTTAAATTCACGTTTCAATTACATTTTAGTCTCGTATTTCTTATGTTTTCTTATGTTCACAATTCAATCATGGATGCAACCTCGAAGTGAGACGAAGAGTTCATGCTAATGATTGAAGAAAAGAGATGCACTCCCTTTTGTAGTCCTGCGATTAAACATGTTATTTTCTTTGTAGTTTTTTGATGGCGTGCAATACCTGTTTTGCGCTTCGTCTCATGGCGCTGTGACAGTACTATGAAACCACAAGGAACCTCCAATCCGGTTCCCTCAAGCTGCACTGCCACACTCTGAAGTTTGAATCAAATGAATCAATTTCATTATTTTACTCTCATTTTCTTCATATTTTAACGGTCCATTTTACTCTCTTCCTCTCATGTCGTGCTCAATTCATTTTACTCAATATTATTCAAGACGTGCATTTATTCACAGAAGCTCAGGAATTCAAATTGGGTTCCACGTGCCATGATTTTATTTTAGTAGCCCAATGCATTTCGAGAAATCAATTTCCCTTCATCAGGGGCATCTACAAACAAAAAAATATCAAATAAAGTTTTTAGCTAACATATTTCAATGTGTGAAGTCCTCAATTCCATTTAAGAACAAGGTTAACTAATTATGCAACAAAAACGTATTTACAAGCCTTTTGGAAAATGATTTCACCTGTAGAGACATTTACATTTCCTACTTGGTCTTACTCCTTAACTTCAGTACTATGTTTCCCTATGATTTCACCTCTCTTTGTAATGCTTAATACAACGATTTTTTATCCTTAACTTGCTTCTAAATATCAATTACTCTACCCTTACCATGGCTTGCGAGTCCCCGTATTTCTTTAAAATAAAAGCCTCCTTCCTTTCTTTCCGACGTGTAACCACACTGCTAGTGCAAGTGAAGTTTTCTGCCGTAGCGTCCTCTTTTATGTTCCCGCCCATATTCGATGTCAGCTGGTTATTTATTACACGTGCGTCTAAGACAGCTCTATGCTAACATTAACACCGAACTCACGCTGTTCTCATTCATCAATAATTTACGTTACGTGACACTACAATTCCCAGAATACCATGCGGTTCCTTTTCCGCTCGCTTTGTATATACGGTACTCTCGTTGGTATACTTATGTTTTCGATGCTTTCAATAAATTCGGTCAATATTTCTTCAAAACAGTCCTTGTTTTTCTAAAAAACATATAAATTTTGTTTGCAGTAAAAGATTCTCTTTTTCTCATAAACATGGTAGCGAACCCAGGACCTGTGCTTTTTCGCCTTTCTTAAATTCACGTTTCAATTACATTTTAGTCTCGTATTTCTTATGTTTTCTTATGTTCACAATTCAATCATGGATGCAACCTCGAAGTGAGACGAAGAGTTCATGCTAATGATTGAAGAAAAGAGATGCACTCCCTTTTGTAGTCCTGCGATTAAACATGTTATTTTCTTTGTAGTTTTTTGATGGCGTGCAATACCTGTTTTGCGCTTCGTCTCATGGCGCTGTGACAGTACTATGAAACCACAAGGAACCTCCAATCCGGTTCCCTCAAGCTGCACTGCCACACTCTGAAGTTTGAATCAAATGAATCAATTTCATTATTTTACTCTCATTTTCTTCATATTTTAACGGTCCATTTTACTCTCTTCCTCTCATGTCGTGCTCAATTCATTTTACTCAATATTATTCAAGACGTTCATTTATTCACAGAAGCTCAGGAATTCAAATTGGGTTCCACGTGCCATGATTTTATTTTAGCAGCCCAATGATTTCCAGAAATCAATTTCCCTTCATCAGGGGCATCTACAAACAAAAAAATATCAAATAAAGTTTTTAGCTAACATATTTCAATGTGTGAAGTCCTCAATTTCATTTAAGAACAAGCTGGCACATGCATCAAGCAAAAATCCAGTTGGTAAAATACCGAATCGCTAAAATCACCCGTTAGCGAGTGTGAAAAACCGATTCCCAATGCATCAACCCAAAATGTGAGCAAATAAAGAATCGTTAAATAAATACCGGAAAAATAACTAATCTCAAAATTACCGAATCGCTAAATACCGAAGTCGCAATTACCGGAACTCACAAATAGCTCCCAGAAAGTGCCAATGGCTAATAACCAATCTCTACCCAATGCAACACCATTCGCAAATACCGAAAATCCCAAAATTCGCTATTTAGCATGAGCAAAATAAGGGGAATCAGAACCTGGAGGTAAAGTCAACAAAAAAAAATTTTTAAAGAGAAAAAAACATTTACACATGTGCAACTGATTGTGCTAATCAGCAAACCCTTAAATGTGGCCCAGGAGACCCTGTTGGCTAGCACAAAATGGCAGCCCTCTACGTGCTTGCAAGGAGGATGCGATCCAATGCCGCAGGACAGCGCAGGAGAAGGGTCCAGGAGAGAGTATTCAGACTGCGCATCATCTTGCTCGGACAGAATGAGGACGAGGTGTACGAGAAGTATCGACTGAATCCTGCCATGATCATGCGCCTCATTGCAGACCTGGAACCACTACTGCAGAACCAGACACATCGGACCAATGCAATCCCTGCGCACGTCCAGGTCCTATGCAGCCTGCACCTACTGACCTCAGGAAGTTTCCAGGGGGTAATCGCCGTAGCCGGAGGTGTATCGCAAAGCGCACTCTCACGCTTCTTCCAGAAATTCTTAGACGCCATGCTGACAATGATCCACACCCACATCATCTTCCCCACAACCCCACAGCAGTTGGACCGCACCAAACAGGCATTCTACCAGGTGGCACAATTCCCCCATGTAATTGGATGCATCGACTGTACGCATATCCCCATCTGTCCACCCTCTGCAAATGAGTACATATTCCGTAACCGCAAGTCATACCACTCAATCAACGTGCAGGTTGTGTGCGATGCCAAGCACATCATCACGGACCTGGTGGCACAATTCCCGGGGAGCACACATGACTCCTACATATTCCGACACAGTGGCATCCACAGGCGTCTACTCAACGGAGAATTTGGAGAGGGACTCCTGCTTGGTACGTACACATACCTCTTCCACACATGAGCACCACACATGTCTGAACATCACCATTGCTAAGTCTTTGCTTCTATCTTCTAGGCGACAGTGCATACGCCCTGCCTGAATATATACTCACCCCCTACATCAATCCAGCAACACCACAGGAGCAACGTTACAACACCGCCCACATAAGCACAAGGAATGTCATAGAGAGGACCTTTGGGATTCTGAAGAGTCGCTTTAGAATCCTACATAAGACTGGCGGCGCCTTGCTATACAAACCTGATACCTGCTGCAGGATTGTAGCTGTATGTGCTATGCTGCACAACATTGCGACCAGAAGGGGATACCCATAGAGGTTGACAGGAATGACGACCACCGGGATGACCAACCACCCGCCCAACACCGACAGGCACACGTCCCTAACACAGCAGAGGGCCATAGGAGGCGGACATACATCATGCAACATCATTTCTGAAGCAGGTAAGAATGAAACATTACAATTTCATTGGTGGTGCAACTGTTTAATGCACAGGAGCACTGAGGTATGTGCGACCAAACAAGCAATGAAATGAATGCTCCCCAGGAAAAATGTAACAACAAATGTCCGTTTCAGTCACGGCTGTGCAGCGTCAGGAAGGGGAGGACCATGGTTGCCCCACCACGGTCAAGTATGACTGTCATTCAGTCTAGTGGCGCTTGCCACGTACGCCAAGCCTCCTCTCAGGTGTCTCCGACGTCTCACCACGGCCTGTCCCCGTGGAGCACCACGAACTGCGGTGCCTGGTGCTGGCCTCTGCCACCGACACACTGCTCACACTCGAGGCAGCCTCACTGCCGTCTTCCCCTCCCAAAGCGCCAGCACTGAATGTGCCGCTCTGCAGGTGTTCTACTGCAGCGGTGACCTGCCCCAGAGCCTTGGCAACATCCCCGCAAAAGTGTCCAAGGTCCACCTGCAGTGACACCGAGCGGCGTGCCAACACTGCGGTGCTATTGCTCAGCCTTGTGATGGCCTTTGTAGAGGCCGCGGACCTCACCAAGTTCTGACGGTGCCTCCTCCTCTCGCTCTCATGGCCTTCCCTCATGGCACGGGTGAGCTCATGGATGTCCTCCCTCAGGTACCCATTGCCCTCTGCCACCACAGTGGTCATGTCCCTCATCGCCGCAGTCATGGCACGCATTTCCTTTGCAAGGCGCGCTATGTTGGAGCTGATTGTCGCCATGTGTCTTCCCTGCAGGCGCTGGACACGCAGCATCCTTTCCTCTATGCCAGCATTTGGGGTGATAGCAACGTCGCCTAAGGAGAGTGAACTGCGCCGAGACCTGCGCCGCTGTGGGAGTCTGGCACATGCAGGTGGTGCAGCAGGCGGTGTGATGCTGCGCAGACTTTGACCCGATGGTGTAGCGGGTGTTTCCATCACCTGCATGGGCGGAACTTGGGACCTGCGTCTCGGCGCTTTAGTAGAAGTTGTAGCAGGAGCAGGTGTAGCTGGTGCTGGTGCTGGTGGTGCTGGTGGTGCTGGTGGTGCTGGTGGTGCTGGTGGTGGTGGTGCTGCAGGTGGAGGTGGTGAGTGCGTATCCTGCGCTGTATCCATGTCGGAATCGGCAGGAGTCTCGGAAATAATCAGCCGGCCGCTGTCGTCCGAATCCCCAGGAGATGCATCTGTGTGTGAAACAGTGCATGGTTAGTGGGATAGTTACACCTACGTAGTATTGTAAACATACATGTCCCTCTGTGATCCACTAAATAAACAGTCTATATCCAGGTTCAACTGATGTGGTGATTTGTAATTATATTTTATCCTGTACATGCACACCGGGCTGACTTGACTACAACTCCCATGATGCACTAGTGTTAAGAGTAAAGTTGTGTGGGCCAAAGCTGCATGCACACTCTGATCTTACTGGGGGCATGGGAATGGATTTACGCTATGCTGGGTATGGGCACAGGCATGCATCTTACCTTGGGCACTTGTGGCTGCGCCGGAGGTATCCATCTGGGTTACTCCCACGACGGCCTCATGCTCGATCGACCCTTCCACCAGCTCCTCCAGGGCAGTGTTGGCTTGCACTGTAGAAGGTCCGCCTCCCGTCCTGGATGCCTCCCGGAGCCTCTCCGCAATCCTCTCCTTTGCCCGCTCCCTCAGGTCATACCATCTTTTTTTGGGGTCGTCAATGCTGCGGGGCGTCACTCCAACTGTATTTACCCTCTCCCGGATGTGCAGCCATATGCGCCGCTTCTCAGCCTCTGGCACCTTTAGGGACAGCTTACCAAAAAGGCGATCGCGCTTGCTGCTGACTCCCTCTATCAGGTGCTCCAGCTCCCGGTCGGAAAACTTGCGTTTCCGCTTGCGTGCAGCCTCTGAGCTGGATGGTGCTTCCTTATCCATCCTGGTTGTTTTGGAGGGTAGATCAGTTAGTGTGGCTTCAATGTGCTCAGCCAGTCTCCAGTCCCAGCTCCTGTTTGCTCCTCTGGCGAGGCAATGAGGGTGGGGCTGCAGTATTTCCTGGTTGGTGATGTCATAGACACGTTCCTGGAGCGACCCGATCTTTTCCGTAATCGCTAATAGCGATTTCGCTAATACCAAAATCGCTATTAGCTAATTCGGTAATACCGATTTTGCAATTAGCTCTTGGGTGTTTGCATTCCCCGCTATTGGATATTCGGTAAAAAATAGCGATTTTTAAGGAATCTCTATTTTTTACCGAATCTGTTGATGCATTCACAAAAGCGATTCCTTAATACCGATTCCTTATTTCTCGCTATTAAGGAATCGCTTTTGCTTTTGTTGATGCATGCGCACCAAGGTTAACTAATTATGCAACAAAAACGTATTTACAAGCCTTTTGGAAAATGATTTCACCTGTAGAGACATTTACATTTCCTACTTGGTCTTACCCCTTAACTTCAGTACTATGTTTCCCTATGCTTTCACCTCTCTTTGTAATGCTTAATACAACGATTTTTTATCCTTAACATGCTTCTAAATATCAATTGCTCTACCCTTACCATGGCTTGCGAGTCCCCGTATTTCTTTAAAATAAAAGTCTCCTTCCTTTCTTTCCGACGTGTAACCACACTGCTGGTGCAAGTAAAGTTTTCTGTCGTAGCGTCCTCTTTTATGTTCCCGCCCATATTCGATGTCAGCTGGTTATTCATTACATGTGTGTCTAAGACAGCTCTACGCTAACATTAACAACGAACTCACGCTGTTCTCATTCATCAATAATTTACGTTACGTGACACTACAATTCCCAGAATACCATGCGGTTCCTTTTCCGCTCGCTTTGTATATACGGTACTCTCGTTGGTATACTTATATTTTCGATGCTTTCAATAAATTTGTTCAATATTTCTTCAAAACAGTCCTTGTTTTTCTAAAAAACATATAAATTTTGTTTGCAGTAAAAGATTCTCTTTTTCTCATAAACATGGTAGCGAACCCAGGTCCTGTGCTTTTTCGCCTTTCTTAACTTCACGTTTCAATTATATTTTAGTCTCGTATTTCTTATGTTTTCCTATGTTCATAATTCAATCATGGGTGCATCCTCGAAGTAAGACGAAGAGAATTCTGGGAATTGTAGTGTGACGTAACGTAAATTATTGATGAATGAGAACAGCGTGAGTTCGTTGTTAATGTTAGCGTAGAGCTGTCTTAGACACACGTGTAATGCATAACCAGCTGACATCGAATATGGGCGGGAACATAAAAGAGGACGCTACGACAGAAAACTTTACTTGCACCAGCAGTGTGGTTACACGTCGGAAAGAAAGGCAGGAGGCTTTTATTTTAAAGAAATACGGGGACTCGCAAGCCATGGTAAGGGCAGAGTAATTGATATTTAGAAGCATATTAAGGATAAAAAATCGTTGTATTAAGCATTACAAAGAGAGGTGAAAGCATAGGGAAACATAGTACTGAAGTTAAGGGGTAAGACCAAGTAGGAAATGTAAATGTCTCTACAGGTGAAATCATTTTCCAAAAGACTTGTAAATACGTTTTTGTTGCATAATTAGTTAACCTTGATCTTAAATGAAATTGAGGACTTCACACATTGAAACATATTAGCTAAAAACTTTATTTGATATTTTTTTGTTTGTAGATGCGCCTGATGAAGGGAAATTAATTTCTCGAAATGCATTGGGCTGCTAAAATAAAATCATGGCACGTGGAACCCAATTTGAATTCCTGAGCCTCTGTGAATAAATGCACGTCTTGAATAATATTGAGTAAAATGAATTGAGCACGACATGAGAGAAAGAGAGTAAAATGGACCGTTAAAATTTGAAGAAAATGAGAGTAAAATAATGAAATTGATTCATTTGATTCAAACTTCAGAGTGTGGCAGTGCAGCTTGAGGGAACCGGATTGGAGGTTCCTTGTGGTTTCATAGTATTGTCACAGCGCCACGAGACAAAGCGCAAAGCAGGTATTGCACACCATCAAAAAACTACAAAGAAAAGAACATGTTTAACCGCAGGACTACAAAAGGGAGTGCATCTCTTTTCTTCAATCATTAGCATGATCACCAGAATGACACATGACATAGGTGGTGTAGTATTGAAATGGTTTGAGTCCTTTGTGACTAAACAAAAACAATTGGTTAGGCTTGGAATTTATACATGCAAAGATGAGGTCATACCCTGGGGTGTTCCTCAAGGATCAATGATAGCTCCTGTGCTATTCAGTCTCTACATGGAGCCTTTCTAAATTATTTTGGAAGCTCACGTGGTAGGCATTCATCAATACACTAATGATGCTCACATCTACCTTAAGATTTCAACAATTCAAAATGTGACTTCCATGAAATCTTGTGTCCAAAAAATTAAACATCAGACGTCCTCCAATCTCTTAACCCTTAGAACTGAGATATTCGAGTACCTCCTAACCAAAAAACTGTAGAATCACAGAATAAATAAGGAGTGACTCTCCAGAGTCAACATTGAGAAATTCACTTCATCTTTGGCCACCGAAGTGACTTCTTTGGGAAGCTGGCTCGACTCCAACCTCTCCATGTGTTATTGTGCAGACCAATCTACTGGGCAATGGTACACAACATCAAAAACCTTACACTCTTTTTTCAGTCGAATGTTGCCAGATCAGTGGGGCAATCTTCGGTGCTTTAAAAATTGACAAGGGGTAATTCTGTATTAGTTTTTATATGCTGCCTCATCTAAACTCCATTCTAGCAGTATGCAACTCTTCTGCCTGAAGGATCTCTGAATCAAAAAACATGACCACATTCTCATTACCAGTTAAATTACCAGTTAAAATGAAAACAGTGAAATCCTAACTGATCTTTCAGAAAAAATTGAAACTTTACACTTCAAAAAACATCTAAACTAATGACTATTCCCCTCTGCCATCAAAGTATCTTTAGTTCCTAGCTCAACTTTCTTTTCTTTCCTTTAGTTATCCTTAACCTCACTCCTCACCCCTTACTCATTTTTTGTTGTATATCACCATCATCAAGAATGTGATTGTTGTCATATCTTGTTCTTTTAATGTGGAAGGGGGTTAACTTCACCCTGTTGTGTTTATAGTGCATTAATATCCCCGGGAAGAACACTCTCTATAAGAATGCATAAATAAATAAATAAATAAATAAATAATACCTTAATTCACCCTAACATAATAGCAAAACAAAGCATGATGCTACAAAACACAGACTAACAAAACACAGTACAGCTCAGCAAGACAGTCTGTGATACCCTCTAATATAACACAGCATGACACACAACGTACCCCAATCCATCGTAGCGTAACACAGCACAGCAGAATAAAATGCAACATAACACAACACACCCTGATATAACAGAGCATTGCACAGCAGCATATTTTGACGATGACTTTGATGACGATCAACTTCGTTTGGTGTTGATTCGCTTAGGTTGGTGTGACCATTAAAGCCTTGCGGGAGCATGTCGTACAAAGTTAATGCAACACCTAGTCAACCATTTTGTCTTCATGCTGTGAGGCACTGACATTTCCCTTCACCTTGCAAACTGTCACAACATGGTTCGCTTTGCCACAGCAGGTGCAAATCTGCCTAATTACGCAAAATCTACCTTTGTGTGGAAATGACCATCCACATTTGAAGCACATTTTCTTTTTCTATGGAGACATCACTTTATGTCTCTCAGTTTTATGTTTGGGCTTACTGTTCATCACTGATGCTTTCTGGGCACCTCGGGCCTCCATGTCGGCCACTTGTCGATTAGCATGCTCTTCTGCGTGGGAAGTCGTGAGAACTTGATCTAAGCTCAGAGTTTCTTTCAGCATTTGTCATTGTAAAGTATCTTGACGAACATCCATCTATTACTCTGTGGCATACAGCCTCCTCTTTATTCAATTCATTGAATTTACAGTGCTTTATGAGGAGATCCAGTCTCTCAACAAATTCATCGATGGTTTCAACTACTCTCTGGTGTTCTTAACTGAAGATGCATCATTCAAAATCTACATTAGGCACTGGATTGAACTTGACATTCAAGGCTGCTTTAATGTGATTGTATGTCACTTCGCCATCTGTGGTATGTTTTTATGACCTCTTTTACACCTTCACCAGCCATGTTCAGAAATGTTTGAGTCTATGAAATCCTCAAAAGTGTCTATTCAAGCAATACTTTTAGTGCCAATTTTGTGTTTTGTAGCATTGTCAAATGATGATGGCGGTTTTAAGAAAGCAGCAGCAGTATAACAATTTGTGGACAGCAATGGTCTCTTTAACACTTCTTGGTGAACTTGCTCATACAAACCATCTCTAAAGCCTTGTGAAGTGCTGACTTCAGGGTCAACCTTGACAGTTAGGGGACCTTTGGCCTCATCCTTGCTCTCATTTGGAGCTCTATATTTTGATGGAAATCTGTAGAGTTTTTCTGAGCCCCCACTTGGCAGCTTTTGGGGGCGGACCACTTAGTTTATGGACAGCTCCAAACACTACCCTGGCCCTCTCTCTGGTGCCACTCCTGAGCTGGCAGTGGTATTATGACTCTCTTTAGTTGTTTCTGTAAGTAGACAAGTCTTCTCGTATTCAAATTATCTGATAAGCAAATAATATTATGTTATTCAATTGGTTTTGCACTTAAATGTCTCTTCCTAACCATCTGGTTGACCTCTGCTTCATTTAACATTAGATCACAGCTTAATTTGCACAAGAGTGTCATAATACGTGCTTTTCAAGACCTGGTTGCATCCGCCTTTAGCATTGTCACTCCGAATGACATATATCATCATCATCATCAAACATCTTTATTTCGGCATGTCAGCCATAAAACAGCAGATAAATAAAATATACAATACATGCACAATAAAAACGGTATATCAGTACATATTAGGTACATGATAAAACTGTCTATTAAAATAATCAGTTGGGATACCATAAATGTGTTGTAAAATTAATACAGATAAAAACGAGCAGGTTAACACTTTAGTACCACCGTCCATTAAAATTGTGCAAGCAGAAGCAGGTGCTGCATTATCTCAGTCATCAATAAGAGCAGTTTTTATCCCAATAAGCAAAAGTACAATTATTCTCTATGTTCTTAATGTGCAAAATTTGCAGAAAGAAGGGAGAAGTTGGAAAAGGAAGAAAATAGGAGGGGGCAGTGCTATCAACACAAAATCCAGTGATGTTTTGGTTTGCAATTTTCTACCTCTGTGACTGCCTATTCCTCGCCTAAATTTGCTGACTGGGAACAGTATTTATACCTGATTCACCACATGCAGTGCAGAAACCTGGAGACTGAAAATACTATATGCTGATGTGTGTCAGATTGCAAATCCTATAGGCATCCAGATAAAGCCTAACTTATATGTTGCGGCAAACTTGGATCAGCCATTTAAGCTTAGTCTTCTTTTAAGCTGGGCGAAAGAAGAGAAAGTGTGTTAGAGATTCAGTAGACATGCAGCAGGGCAAACAATCCCTCTCGCGGTGCGTGTGGCGCCAACCAAACTGGCAGCGAAAGAGCGCAGCGGCAAGGTCCCTAGTCTAAACTGAATGAACAGCTTCCTTGTCAGTGCAGGTTGTATCTCATCAAGAAACTGCTCTGCATTGTAGTTGTCCTTCAACTGAAGGAAGGAGGCAGTCAGGGAGCCAAACGAGTTAGTGGACAGTAGGGTGCTCAGTCTAAGCTGTGCATAATTTCCCTTTAAATCTAGTTTAGAGATGAGGGCAGATGCCCCCTCTTGGATTCTCTCACAATCTTTTATTCCCCATTTTCCTAAGGTTTCCCCTACATACTTAATCCAGGGAAGGTTATGGACCCTGATCTGCTGAATATTTCTTCAACTCTTGTCGGCAAGAGTGCAATTCAGGAATGGCCTAGTTGCTTCTCCAATATATAATTCAGAAAATGCCAGCCCCATCTGAGATTGGTATGAGCCCCACATCCAACCTAAGGGTAAGAAGAGGGGTACTAACCGGGAGACCCAACAGCAGCCTCAGGAAACTATTCTCGGCAACCACAAGGTCGTTCACATCCTTGTGCGCTAACAACTCAGCTCCATAAACAGCAGCCCACCCCAGCTTGATGTTTGTAAACTTGGATTACCGGGGAGATAGGTCTTGAGAGGAAACCCCATTGCACTTTCGACACCCCCCAATATAATGCGCCAGTTTGAGTCTGCACCTGGAGATATGGGTGGCCCACTCCAATCGTTCAGTAAGGGTGATCCCAAGGTATTCAATTGTTTGCATCAATTCAAGAGGAATCCCTTTCAGGGAAGGATTAGATCTAGATGTTGAGCAGGGATTGAACACCATGTATTTGGCCTGCGCTACATTGACATCCAGGCCCTCTGTATGCAAAGGTACTCAAACTATCCAAAATGAGCTGTAATCCCATTGGTGTTTTGGGTAGCAAAAGCGTTTCATTTGCAAACATTAGGGCAGGGACCGTCATGGTGGCTAATCTTGGGGCATCACTCTCAAAAGCATTTATGTGGGCTAATAGGTTCTTTATGTACAAAGAAAAAAGGGTTAGGGCAAGGATGCATCCTTGTCTGACTCCTCTAAGGACTGGAAATGGCTCTGTTACTTTTCCCAACCTGCCACATATGACCTGGGCAAAGTTGTCTTTGTGCAACCTGATAATCATCATGACGAGATAATTAGTAATCCCCATGTTGGCCAACACTTGTCACAACATGTTTCTGGGCACCAAATCAAGGACAGATCGTAAATCAACCAACACCACGTATAGCCTTCCGCCCTCAAGGGCCACCGTCTTCCAATGTAACAGCTGTAGCCTAAACACCTGGTCAATAGTGGAAGTATTCTCACAGAAGCCAGCTTGTAATTGGGTGAGAGTGTCGATGGCCTCCATCCACTCTTGTAATCGGTCAAGGATAATGCTGCAAAACAGCTTTTGTGGACTGTCAATGAGGCTAATTGACCTATAGTTGGAAGGTAGGAGAGGAGAACCCTTCTTGTAGATGGGATGAATTTTAGCGCCCACTCAGGTAAGGAGAATTGGGGTCCTGCACAGGATTTCATTGAAAGATGATGTTAATTATAGACCCCAGAAATCAATACTGGAGAGATACAAATCAGCAGAGATCCTATCCATCCCTAGTGCTTTGTTAGAAACAATCTTTTTAATTGCTGAACATACTTCCTGATTTGTGATAACTGGATGCTTAGTACTTGCTGTCATCACTTCAGTCCCTATTTCTGGGGGGTCAATCACTTCTATTGCAGGGGCATAATCTCCTTCTGCTATAGAGTAAAGGGCAGAAAAATGTGCTATCCAGACGGAAGCTGCTATGTTATTTTCTATAGGGCGATACCCCTCCCTGCTCCCAGTGGCAACTAGATTCTAGAAGTTGCGATGATCACCTATTTTAGCTGCAGTCAAATGGCCTTCCCACCTCCCTTGATACCAATCCTTTTTATGTTCATAAATAGCTGTTTTATCAGCCACCCTCCTCCTGGCTGAAATCAACCTTTTGTCATGTTGCTAAATAGATATATTATACAAGAAAAACAGGAGCAAACCCGTTAGCCCAGCTGAGACCGGGTATATATAGTAACAAAAAACAATGTCTCAACAGGGAAAATGAATAAGAGGACCAATCGATACACAATTCAATCAAGGGAAGGGAAGACAAGAGAGATCCAAGGATAGAAAGGGAACAGATTTAATAATTAGATACACAATTGGTATATACAATTCAAAATAACCATAACTAACACATGTGCACTGACAGTGAAGTGAAAAAGTGAACGGCGCAGTGACATAAGTGTGAGGGTGACAACAAAGTACGGCAAAATGATTCAAATAAATTCAAGGTCAAGGAGAGTTATATACAATGGATAATTTACACATAATCATGAAGGTCTCACAGGACCCTGTAGTTAGCCGTAAGTAATGCTGTCTGGTCGACGACGTTTCAACCTCCTTGCGTTGAGGTCATCATCAGGACTATGGTTATTGCAATCTTTTAAAATACCTATGTGTAAGAAGAAAGGGGGGAGGATAATGAATAGAGAAGCCCAGGCAAAACAATAACTTACAGCACAGAGAATGAAAAGTGAAGAGCAGGTCGGAGGGTAATAGTACCTGTGTCCGTGGTAAAACACCACCTCAATGTTAATTGCAGGAAAATGTGGAACAATTAAATAAGGTCCGTCACATTTAGAGGGGGATCTTCAAGTGTCTGAAATGATAATAAAGAAACTATAAAAGTGGCCAAATAGTTCAATACATGTAGTCGAGTAAAGCGCGATGGAAGGCGCTTACCTATAAGGGACACCAAAACTACGGAGGCCAACAGGAACAATTTAAGGTATCCTGGTTATGCTTCCAAATCAACCATCTATCATGAAAAGAAACGGTCTCCTTGACCTTGAATTTATTTGAATCATTTTGCCGTACTTTGTTGTCACCCTCACACTTATGTCACTGCGCCGTTCACTTTTTCACTTCACTGTCAGTGCACATGTGTTAGTTATGGTTATTTTGAATTGTATATGCCAATTGTGTATCTAATTATTAAATCTGTTCCCTTTCTATCCTTGGATCTCTCTTGTCTTCCCTTCCCTTGATTGAATTGTGTATCGATTGGTCCTCTTATTCATTTTCCCTGTTGAGACATTGTTTTTTGTTACTATGTTGCTAAATAGAGGCAACCAATTACCACTTTTCCTTTCTGCAGGAGCGCTTAAACCAAGAGAGGGTTGTTATCCTGCCTTCCACTAACTTAGTATCCACCAGGAAATGATGTTTGAGACTCTCAAACAAAAATATATGTAGCTCCTCTATTTTCTGCAGAGACTCACTCTGGACTAAAGCCAAGTCCAGGCTAAGTAATAGCCTCCACTAGGTTATATACTGGACCTAACAAATCTTGGAAAGTGGCCGTAGCATGCCATTTTACTCAGTGGCAGTTGGAAGCCCCTTGCATTCTGGAACGGCCATAGTGAGGACTAGGGTGATATTTGCTATCATGCCTGGGTGTTATTGTCATATCACTAGGATGCCTCCACAATCCTACATCCAGCAGTATATAGTCTATTAGACGGAAAGGATTCAGTTGTAGGTGTGTTTCCCATCTTTATCAGAAAAGGTTCTGCAGTTACATGCTCAGATGCAATGATTAAGAGCAAGGGTGTTTAATTGAAGGACCAGGGGTGGTCCATTTTCTAATAGAAGGAATTGTTAGATCAGGGATTAACTAGACATTGCTATCCTCCTGCGAGAGGTATTTATACCATTATCAAGTGGTTCAAATTGGCTATTAAAATTCCTGCCCACAATCTTGAATGTGGCTTCTGGCAGGGATGCTAAGTGCAATGACAATGTCTCAATAGTTGATGATTCCCATTTATTCCCCACTGGTCTGAGGTAGATGTTGTATACATAGATGACTAGCGAAGGGGAAAATGTTAGGGTGACACATAGGATATCATTGTTTGGTGAGCATAATCTCTTTGCCGACACACCTAATGGTTGAACCAACACATGTCGTAATTCCCATGACAGTCTTACAGTGACTGCTTCCTTCCTAAAATTAACATAAGAAACACAATGGGCCTGCATGGTGAGCCTACTCCCCTGAAAAAGACAGAGATCATGTGAGCCTATGATTTGGCCCTAATCGGAGCAGTCTAATTTGGAACCCATTCCTGCTACGTTCCACTACAAAATCTTAGTAAGAGATGGTGGTTAGATTGACCTGGGGACCGCACCAATTTTCTCCCTTAAAGTCAACCCCAAACTGTGTGATAAATTAGTAGTTAAGGGCAATTCTGTCCCTTTTAACTCCCACTCCCTTCCAGTAGTACTGGAGCATGACGTGCTAACCACCTGCTTTGAGTCTAATAGTTCCAAGCACAACTAATCTGAGATTAGGTTTTTCACCTTCTACTGGTGGGAGGGGACTGACTTCTGGGTGTGTTACTGCCCTGGGGGAAATATCAACATTGCCCCAAGTGCCAGAACAATGATCTGCTTGGATCCCTACTTCTTCAGCTTGAGGAGATGGACAGTCCCCTCGACCCCACCCTCCTTCGAGCAGTTTGCCACAGAACATCTGATACTAGTTAGATCATACTGGACTACACTATAGAATTCCCCATAGGCCTTAAATCAGTCTTGCCGGTCAGGAATGGAAAGCCTGTTGGAAACTAGAACATTAACCCCTTCGATGCTGCGCAGATTCCGCCGCTGTGCTGACGGAATCTTGCGCGGGCGTGGTCATGACGGAATGGTTCCGTCATGAGCACAGCTCAACCGTGGGTCATGACGGAACCATTCCGTCATGAGCACCGAAGGGGTTAAAGACCACATGATTACATTGTGGCTCACCAAATGTTTACATATTTGCAGGAGGAGGGCAGGGACTTTTCTTCAGGAGAGACCAATCAGGCATGTTGACAAAGCTAAGTTTATTAAAAAAAATCCTAAGGCAGTTTGTCAATACCCGTCCTACCTTCAGCTTTGCCCACAGAATCAAAAAGCAACCAGCAGACCAAATGTAGGCTTTTACAGTTAATTATGACACAGTCCCCTTGTCAGTCAACTGGTCCTGGCCCAATCTATCCCACCCTGTATGTTAGTAAAAGATAATTTGCCTTGGATAAAGGAAAGTCCCTGTGCCTTGTAAGCCAATCCATAATCTTATTCACTAGATCTTCATGGAATTCCCTGTGGTTTTCACAGAGCTGAGTAACCCCAGTCAGCATTGCCATGTAGGGGCAAGATTTGGGAGGTAAATTAATCAGGGAAGTTTCAGTTTGGAAGTGCGTCTATAGGGCGTGTGTGGCACAGTAGTATTTTCCAGTCGGACTTTGGTCTTCCTTGGCCGTTTTTTTATATTGGTGACAGCTGTATCAGACCTGGGTAGAATGAGTGGGGTCTGGGACGTGACATTTTCAGAGTGGCAATCCTTCCTGCTTGGAACAGCAGACCCTGTGATTTGCAAAGCAGCGGTCTGTGTTTTAAAAATGTCATCTAATCTTTTTTCCATAGCTGAAAGGCGTGCCAAGATTGGATCAAGTTCAGTGCACACAGTGTCTTTAACCTTAGCCTCTAATTCAGCTACTATCTGGGACAGCCAAGGGGGTTTCATTCCCATGCCCTCGCCCATGGGGGCACTTGGGGAATGATCAGGAGGTGATGAGTTCATAATGGGGTCAGCTTGGATACCAACATCTGTAAGAATGTTCTGAGTCCCCCTCTTGGTCTTTTTAGCTGCTGGTGCAATCCTGTGACACCCCTCAATGCAAACCGCAGTGGAAGATGCTAAATTTCTCTGGGGACAGTTCTTGTTATGAAGGTGTAAAGTGCTCACCTTGGTTGAATTGGGTAATGGGCTTGTGTGTAAACTTGAGCCTAGCGAAAGTCTCCTCTCAGTCATCAAAATCTCCGTAGAGACAACCCCCAGTGCTCTCTACAACATCCTATCAATTGAGGTGGCTTTGGAAGAAGTAGAGGTAGTAGAGGGCTCGGCACATTTTCTTTTAATCATGGTGATTTAGGCTGGATAAGCTGTACAAACTCCATCGTGGGATGTGTACCAATGTGTGCCGGTCACCAAGGCTCGTGGCATGCGCTTGAACTTTAAGGCATGTATATTATAAACAACAGGAAGTCTATATACCATATATTCACAGATTGTACTACATTAAGTAGGACAGGTAATAGAGACTGCAAAAAAATCATCAGGAATGCGAGGTATACTAAGTAGTAAAGCCCTCAGCCCAATTCATGAACAGAAATTAGGGCGGTGGCCCAGCCCAGCCTTGTCCGCCATGAACGGGCGCAGATGGGCACGACCTTGACCCGGGCTTCACCTGGGTGAGTCTTGCAGAGCAAGTATTATAAATGCACTCTGCGCTCAAAAACAGGAGCAGGTGTGGGTAATTAGGGCCGCCTCCCAGCAGCACTGTGATCTGGGACCCAAACTCCGTCCAGGGACTGCACCAGTGTCGTCCCGTGCCATGGGTATTGCAAAGGCGCTACAGCGCTAAACAATAAGAGCAGGTGCGGGTGATTATGGCCTCCTCATAGTCCGCAGTGATCTGGGACTCGAAGTCTCTCCAGTGACTGCACCTGTGTCGTCCAGTGCCCTGGGTATTGCAAATGACTGCACCAGCACCTTATCATTAATTTGCGTAGTAGTGTGATACCACTGTTTGCAGCCTTTTAATTCCAATGTGTAGTTATTTGATGACACTTTCTTTGTCCGCAAAAACTTTACACAGGTTGGTGTTGCGCTGAGATTCTACCAGTGCCCAAATCAATTCTGCACTTCGACTGCAGTACATGTGGCACACATGAGCAGCTTGCTGGATCGTGGCAAACTTTCTGGAGGAGCTCTGTCGGTCTCCGGGTTATTTATCCCCTACTCGTCGCCAGTTGTAGCATCTTACCCAACCCGGGCACTCATCAGCATGTAAGCAGGAACTCTCACTTTTCTGAAACTGCATTCACTTCATTACCCTCCAACGCTTATGTCACAGGCCTAAGGAGTCCATCAGGAACCAAAAGAATTCCGTCATTCTTTCTTCAAACAAAACTACACAATTAGCTGTGTCTCAATATCACTGAGTTTCCTACTCAGTGTTGTCTGTCCATATATTTTTGTCTCACTGTCCATGTATCCATTTTCCTGTGTTTGAATTGCCATGATTTGGGTTACTCCGTTGTAGTGACTATATTTCCCAATGTCTGCCTACTATCTAGCTCCCCCTGCCCTATTGCATCGGTCTACCTGTTCTACTGATGTCGGTGTCTCTTTGTGTCAGTGTATTTGTGTCCTGGTCCATGTGGTTGTGTCTCTCCCTTCCCTAGCGTTGGTGTCACACTGTCCCATGACTCATGCTTCCCTGTCCTCTGTGGCCCCTTGTGTGTCTCTCATTGGTCTCATTTCATTTTCTCTGTGTAAATAGAACATCTGCATCACTATCTTCAAATGTCGTGTTATCTTCCAAGCTCATCAAAAGATGCAGTGACGGCTCCTCCGCAATGGCGAAGGAGCGTCGCCACAATGCCTGGCTCAGAGCCAGCAAATGTCAAATTAAACTAAGTTCATGCATTGTTTTATTTTGAATTTGCCGGCTCTGAGCCAGCGTGTTGGGAGGGGCGGGCCGAGGCATGGGAGGGGGGAAGAGTAATGCTACGTGCACTCCACTCCTTGAGTGCTCATGTGTGTTTGGCCGGCCGTCTCAGGCCAACCAAAACACACATGCACTCTTAGGTTTTCTCCAGCTCAGCTGCATCGAACAGCCGGGCTGGCAAAACCCCCCAGACTCCCTGGTCTGAGCAGGACGTCTTTTCTGCCCGCTCAGACCAAACCCCGCGCTGATTGGACAGGGAGTATGTCCCAGGGGCTACTGGGACACAGGAGGAAGAGGACAGGCGGCACAAAGAGATGTGACCCTGGAGGCGGCCGGTTTTTATATATTGTGTTTCTATTTCTAACCCGCCCCCACCCCAGGTGAAGCGTCTTGTGCAAACCCACCCGCCCCACAACCTTTTATTTATGGTGGCCACCACTGAAAAGACATTGGGCAAAAATATGGTATTTGCATATTTGACTGGGGATAATTGATTCATAAATGTGTGAGCATTGATTTTCTGTTCATAAAAAGAGCACTACGATTTGAGCGTGTGCTAACATTAATTTGTGTTTACACTGTCTTCCATCTTCCCCCCAGTGTCACAGGATATCAGGTGATGACTGTTGTTGATTCTTTTTAAAAAACAAACATGTCTACTTTTGCTTGAATAAGCAGAAAATGTTCTCAGAGAAATGTCTTTGCTGCACTGAATCAAGGACAGGTCTTACTGTCCCAGCTATTGGATTAAGTGTGCAGCTAAAACTGTGAGAATGGATGAATCTTAATGTACCCCTATGTAGAGAGAATTTTCAAAAGTATTCAGTAGTAAAAATGTTTCTTCTAAGATGTCCCCTATTGGTCCAAACCATGAGAATCATGTATCCCCATCAAATGTATGAACCTCTCTGTCTAAAGTACTATGTAAGTGTGTGAATTTTGTTAGTAGGGTATCTCAAATACCCCATCAGCTTATGTATGTCAGAATTAATTTAGAACTGTACTGAGTTGTTTGTATTTATGATTTAAATGCTTTGCTGCTAGATTTGCTCATGGCACCTTTTCCATATTTTGCCAATTTATTCGTATATAAAGCATTGGAAAGAGAATCCTTTTCTGACATTCTTATGAGAATGTTTCAGTATCATTGAATGATTTCCTCTGACAAAATCGACGGTTCCAGTCAGGCAGCAACGAAGTCTGAATCAGAACTACACTGGTCCCTGTCCTAGATGTTGATGTGTCTTATGAGTTGTAAATTGATATAGATTTCCGTGGCAACAGTTTTGATAGCAGAGGTAATGGTTCTGCTTGGAGCCGACCTATAGCCTATAAATTGATTGGATGTAGAGCATGGTATGGTACCTTCATAGTCCAGAAGGTTTGCACTGAGATTTAAATTGACCAATCCCAATCCGATCCTGTTTCTAAAGAGGTGTAGTACATGCTGGGAGTTGTAGTAAGTGTAGAAAAGGGATGCAGTGGATGATAATTGAGCTCAAATATTGGGTGGTTTTGAATGTCAGATTTGTTGTAGTTATAGGTATTGGGATTATGATTATGTTTTTTACGTTTTGACGAGAGCTACCTCAAGTTGAATACTGCAGTAAACTTGCCTGCTAGGAGAGGTGTACTGTGAGACTCTATCAGATACACCAAATAAGACATTTTATTTCCTTGTGCAAGTTTAGTAACAGAGCTCAGAGGTGATTGGTTCCTTAGTGTGCAGGGAGTGGACAAGCTGAATAGTGACTTTTGCAGGTCACGAGCTCACATAGTGCAAGAGTAGGTGGGATTCTCATTCTTTAAAAACTTTTTGTAGTCAAAGCTGGTAAATGGAGTAAAAATTAAAACGAGATTTCAGAGCGAGAAGAGTGTTGCGTCAGTGCAGTGCCAGGCAGTGATTCACTGGTGAACAGCAAAAACACGCTGTGATAGGGTGAACTTTGACAGAGACGTGCTTTGATTGGTGGACATATAGGAGTGATTGTCAGTGTGAGACGAGTGAAAGTTTGAACTGGGACTACTTGTGATTGCTGCAATAATGGGGAATCCATTGTCTAAGAGAGAGAAGGATGCAAATAAGCAATAAGAGTTACACCCCTGCATGTGGCTTAACCAATAGCACTAATATACAATTTAAGATGGGGAGCTTCAGTTTCCCCTGAGTGGAACCTTCCACATTCCTCAAATAAAACATTTGTGGAGATGAATGTATGATCTAAAACCCCATCCTAGGCCCACACAATTTGAGGCGCTAAATCTTTGGAAGCAAATGGTATGTGAGAAAAAGAGAAAGGAATTTGAAGTTAAGATTCAAAGTAAGGCTCATTCATGGAGAGCAAGGAGGATGAGGACAGACGGAGAAGGTAGAGGGAGGAGGTCATCGAAACAGTAGGAGTATATCCTATATTAGAAAAGAAAGAAGAGAAAAAGGAGAAGGAGAAGGAAAATCCTGAGAAAGAACCAATTACATAAAGCAAGGGAGAAGGATGCTTTCATAGAAGAGCTTCTGAGTGTTAGACCACTCCCATACAATGCCACAACCACAGGTACTACAAGTATTACCTGGGCACGCAGTGTCTGCAGGATCCTCAGTGGAGTGACGCACACCTAGTTATACAGAGACACCTGTTCGATCCTCTAATCAGACCCCTGTAAAAGTTGTGATAAATACTATACCCTTGCCGAGCATCATTCCTGCTCTCCTGGCCGTGGCCTCCTTTAGTTTAGCTCAGAGACAACCTATCCCAAGTTTGCTGTGTGAATCAGTACCAAAGATAGGAAGCATGGCCATAGTTCCTTACCAAGGAGGAAACGTGATCAAGAAAGAAATTATGAGTCAGACAACCACCACAGACTTGTCGGCTAACTCACCTGGTGTAGGTCAAACTACCCCAAGAATAAACTTATCTCAGTTAAAGGCAGAATTTGCAGAGCTGGTAATAGGAAATGCGGGAATGGATTACTTAGGGTATTATAAGGAAAACAAAATGCTTTATATGTATAAGGAAGCAGCATATGTGGCAAAAGAGGCCCATGCCAAGATGGAAAACTTGGTGGATGAATGTGGTGTTGATATGACACAGCAGAAGAAGTTGCAGAGGAATGCTAGGATGGATACAAGTGAAGAATAATTACTGATGCTGAAGTTAAGAGCTTTACGAACGCATGAAAAACATTTGATTGAAAGTATTAGAGAGTGGAATGACACTAAGAAACTCAGAGAATTGTGGTCCAAGAAAGAAAGGGTCAAGAGGAAGAAGATGTAGTAATTGGAGAAGAGGTAAGTGAGTTTCCCTTATGAGAGGTACAAGGAGAAGAGTATTTATATGTCTCATGGCTCTGATCAAATCTATTTCTTTACCAATTCCTTTCCAAATCTTAGAGAAAATCCTGATTAGTGATACACCAGATTGAGCAGATTGTAACCATTTTGAAGGCATAGTGGGAAGATGTGGATGTGTTGTTTGAGGTAGCTGTCCCAAAAGATCTATGGGCAGAATGTAGGAGGGCTGTCAAATGGCCCACTCAAGAACCGCAACGGGTGCCAGCGACTAATGCTCCCTCACTATTGTGTGGCCCAAGGATGAGGAAGTTATTAAATACTTAAAGATGAAGGTTCACCAAAGGTAGATTAACTGGTGTAAGATCTACTGAACATTTCAGGAACCCATGTAATCAGTGAGTGCTTATTGTGAAAAACTAATGCAGGGGTATAGAGAACACAGTGGGATGAATGATCATTTAGTCAAAAATGTGGAAGGATTATTTTTCTCTTGTGTATGCAAATTGAGGCCAGAAATCAGCAAACAAATTACTCAGGGCGTCCTTTGTTGGCAGAGTAAACCAGTTGATGAAATCTTACAGTATGAGAAATATTGCAGCAAGACTTTAGATTCTCTCCAAGATTTCGCAGGGCTAAGGGCGCTAGGTGGCGCACAAGCGGAATGGCTGGACTTGTGTAAGGCTCCCGCTGTTCGGCACGTTTATCCTCCAATAATCTTGTTAAAAGGGGCCAAACTTCAGCGAAAATGACTCACATCTGCCGCTAACATCCTCCGGCCTCACTGGACAGACTTTGTGAGGCAGAGACCGATCCGATCCATCTCTAACAGAAGCCTGAAGAACCTGCCGCACAGGGACTCAGAGAGGGGTGTACGCGGCCAGCGGCGCTGGCAGCTACGTGAGCGCCGAGGCTTCCCTCATGGTATCCAGGCCCACACCAGAGATTTAATGTGGAGCCGCTGAAGCGGTGAGTGCAGTGGGATGCGAGCGAGGCAAGGCGCAAGAATGCGAGAAACGGCACTGCTTCCCCCAGCTAGAGTGCAAGGAAGGCGGTCAGGCTTCAAAACTGTGTAAGTGCGATTACAAGATAGTACACGCCGCGCGGGTGGCAGATCGGTGATTAGCGGCATCGCCATTACTCTGCCCCTTGTCAGGATTGTAAGCTACGCCCCAAAAAAACACACGGCAGCAGGGGAACATCCTGATTTACTGAAGAGCCTGCTAGCTACAGGCAACAGTGACCCGAGCAAGCGGCGTTGACATCGCCATCTTTACTGCCTTCCATGCTAGAGGTCGCCGTGAAGGGGTATCGGATACTGGTGAATTAGTGTCTGTGCATGATACTGACAAGGACATCGCAATAACCACAGAGGGATAAGATGCGAGGCCGCGCTACCAGACCCTGCACCTGGGGGCACCAGAAGCCTAGTGGTGTCCCTTGGGATGGTGGTGCGCACCCGACAGGGCGGGAGGTGTGTCCGCTACATCGATATCCCCGCTGCAGACGCAAGGTAACAGGAGGAGACTTTCTCCCCATAGTAAATCAGGGGACGATTACTACACCAGCCCTCAACCTCAGGCGACACCTTGCACTGAGAGCCAACACACGTAATGGGAAAGCCAGACGCCAACCAACCGCACCTCTAATTTGAGACTAAGAAAGTTGCGCGCTCACAGCAGCCAGATATGGACGCTGGCGCTGAATCCACGATAACTGAGAACAATACACCAGCAGGCGACGACGTGAAAGCGCTGGCTACCATTGCGGACAAAATGGACGCCATGAATTCCCGCATGGATAACATTGTGCACAAAATTAAAAAACATGATGAATGCATAACTGAAACAGAGCGACGCATCTCTGATACGGAAGACGCAACTACACAACTCCAAAGCACAGTTACCCAAATGGATAAACTCTTAAAAATAATAACCGCCAAAAATGAAGACATAGAAGCGAGAAGCCGCAGGAACAATATCCGAGTTCTAGGGATACCGAAGAGTACCAACACGGGAAGAATGGAGACATACATAGAGAAACTGCTGTTGGAAGTAGTAGGGGTGGAAGCTCTTTCCCCACACTTCATAGTTGAGAGAGCACTCAGGGCACTGGGCCCACAACCCCCTCCAGGCAACACACCACGCCCCATCATAGCTCGTCTCTTAAACTACCGGGACCGGGATACTGCTCTCCGGGTTGCCCGTGAGAAGAAACAACTACACTACGAGGGAGTGCCATTCACCATCTATCCTGACTTCACAGCCATTGTCCAAGAAGACAGGCGACGTTTTCTCCCCGTGAAGCAAAAGTTGCAACAAGCACAGATAGAATATGCGCTACTCTACCCGGCACGCCTGCGGATTACATACCAAAGCAAACAAATGATCTTCACCAAGCCTCAGCGAGCGGAAGAATTCCTGAAACGCCTCAAGAAACAAAACGTGACCCTGACCACTCCTGAAGTCCTTGACGAAGCGGATTAACTGCACCAAAGATGACAGCCACATGAACAATGTACTCTAACTGTGGCAAGATGCCCTTCAGATATGGGCAGGAGAGGGTAAGATTAATACACTGAGCCACACTGCTGCATTGGATAAACGGGAAGATGGTGGGCATATCTAGTCACATGGCACATGCCCACGAGGTACTTGAAGCCGGACACCCTTTGACCCTAGTAGAGGCAGACGCCCCCATCTTGTTGCCTCAGGGTAGGAGGGGACAGTGTGAGCCACCTTGACGCGACCCACACAAGGGAGAACCCCATTCACAGTTCGAAATGACGCACTGTTTGTTGGAATGTTATAAACGTGATGAGGAACACTAAGAGTTGAGAGTAGGGGAGGTGGGAGTGTTAGGATTCTCTGGCATGATTGGGATGCCTCATTGGGGGGGGAGTTGGATGTTGAAACTGATGTTCATTGCTTATATCAGCAACATAGGCAGGCGTATCAGAGCAGACAGGTGCTTCATATGACAAACATACACCGATGGACTGAGTGTCGCATACCTCACGAGTACAACTGGTGATACTACGCATACACAACAACTGGGGATCCTATCATGGAACATTAGAGGACTAGGGGACCCACGAAAGTGCAGACAGATCTTCACCACATACATGTGGCTATGCTGCAGGAAACTCACATGAACCCGCAGCTACCCCCTACCTTTGCCAACAAGTGGGCGGAACATAGGTTTTTCGCTTTGTATTCTACATATGCGAGAGGTACAGCAATTCTTATTAAGAAGCACACACCCATTGGCACACACACAGACCCCCAGGGTAGATACGTTTTGGTGTGGGGACGACTAGGCGCGGAAAAGGTCACACTGGCATGCTGCTACGACCCTAATGTGGATGCCCCTGAGTTTTTCGCTAGTTTGTGGGGGAAAATTCTGGAGGTGGGATCCACACAGCACATTTGGGGAGGGGATTTTAATGTGGCATTGAACCCTGTCTTGGACAGGTCAAACACGGCTCCACACCATTATATCAAAGCACAGGCTACACTGCTGGAGATTATCCATGAGGCAAACTTAGTGGATGCATGGCGCCATCATCACCCGATGACTCGGGAGGGAACGCACAATAATACTCACACTGCTACTTGGGCATGCATAGATTATTGGATACTCTCGAAGGAGTTGGTTCCCACTATAACTGCAGTCACACACCTGGCAAAGACATTCTCAGATCACTCACCTGTTAAGCTCATGATCACACCCCCGGGATACAACACACCCAGACACCATTGGAGACTACAACTTACAGCCCTATTAGATGCAGTCTTTCACGCGGAGCTAGGGTAGGAAATCCGTGACTTCTTCCAAAGAAATAAGGACTCAGTTGACTCAATAGAGATCTTATGGGAGGCCTTTAAGGTCACTATTCAGAGGTTTTGTATTTCGAAGAGCTTCGGGGTCCTTAAAGATCTACAAGGAACGCTGCACAAACTGGAAAGGGAACTTAATGCTCTGGAGACCGGGATGGCTGGGGGGTGGAGCGCAGCTGCAGCTCGATTTTTGGGAGAAATTGGCCGACTACACAGAGACTGCAGCACGGGAATCCAACTTCAGGGGGAAATATTGGAAAGCCAGGAAATACGGGGAGGGCGAATGACCCGGGAAAGTCTTAGCTGACATGATCAGGAAACCCAAAGGGTCACAACACGTCCTAGAAATTTTTGGGCCTGATGGGGAGACACACAGAGACACTGCCAACATATTAATGTGCTTCACGGCACATTACTCCACACTATACACGTCACAACGCCGAGACCAATTAGACTTTGACAGTTTTCTTGACGATGTGGCGCTGGGTTGGCTAGAGGACCATCAGAGAGAATTTCTAAGTGCCCCGTTCGAACTTGATGAAATCCGAGAGGCCATAATGCAACAAAAATCTAGTAAGGCCCCGGGTCTAGACAGCCTTCCCGCCGAATTTTACAAAACCTATATAGACATTATGGCCCCAGTGTTGAAGGAAATGTACCAAGATTCCCTGGAATGTTGCACGCTTCCCCCATCCATGAGGGATGCACTGATAACATCCTTACTCAAGCCTGGCAAGGTCCCTACCTCGTGTGATTCATACAGGTCATTATCCCTATTGAACTGCGACACGAAAATATTAGCTAAAGTTATCGCCAATAGATTAATCCTACTGATAGACAAACTTGTATTGCCTGTTCAATTAGGATTTGTGCCCGGTCGTGCCACCACACACAATCTCCGCACCTTATTTTCCATCATGAAGAATGTCGCGCCAAAGCTCCCTTTGGCAGCAGTGGTTTTAGATGCCACAAAGGCATTCAATTCAATAGAATGGGACTACCTCATTGGAATACTGCACCGCATGGGATTTCCAGCGCTATTCGTGTCCTGGATCCAATTGCTATACCAAAGCCCCACAGCCCGGGTGCTCATAAATAGGCATATGTCTACAGCAATCCCCATCTCGAGAGGCACCAAGGGTGCCCGTTATCGCCCTTGCTTTTCGCCCTCGAAATCGAACCACTGCCGATGATATGACATTATATGTCAGAGACCCTCACAATAACATCAATCCACTGCTGTGAGAATTTATAGTGTTCGGGCACCTTTCTGGAGTCCACATTAATTGGGCTAAGTCGCAAGTCTTTCCACTCACACCTGCGGTGGTAAGATTCGCCCTAGACTACCCTTTAGAATGCCTGATAAAGATGGTGATACTCCCGCAGTTCTTATATCTTTTTATGAATATCCCATATCATCCCGGGCGTCATTTTTTCACAGCACTCCGAACTGAGTTATTAAGACTATTTTGGGGAGGTAAACAACCCCGTCTAAAATGGGCCGTGCTCACGAGACCTTATGCGCAGGGTGGGTTTGATATACCAGACTTTGAACTATACTTTGAATGTGCGCAGGAACATTACGCATACTTCTGGATACACCCCCTTCCCGATACATGCCACAAATCGCGGCAGAACATTGGCTGGCGGACCCTCTCCCGCTAGATGGGATGATTCACACGCCACCCCCTGCCAGGAATATGGCACTCACAACTGTTACCAGTAGGGTTGCCGCATGGCATAAAATTGGCCTTCGACTTAGCACCACATTCCTCTTCTCGCCGTTATTACCCCTCTCCTACCTCTCCCAGATGTTTTTACTACAAGAAATAGGGTTTCGTAAATTATGTGACCGAGTGAACATTACTCCATGGGGGGACCTCTTCCATAATGGTAAATTCTGCTCCGCTGAACAATTCTTCCGACATGCGCCAAACACCCCATTAGACAACTTCTTATACGCATACTGCGACAAGGAATGTGAGCCATTAACCCAGTATTGCCCCAGGAACCCGCGCCATTGGTCCCGCTTCATCGCATGCTGAGTGCTATGAGCCCATGGCATCTGGTCTCCACACTCTACCATACTATACGCCTACAACAACCGGAGCCTACACATGCGGCATTACTGCACTGGAACACGGACCTGGGCATTGACATAGCACCCGAACAATGGAAATACTGCTGTCTACAAGTTGCGCACATTTCCGCTAGCTGCAGGTTGTGTATTATTCATTTCAAGTACATACAGCGAATATACTGCACCCCCGTCAAGCTATGTCGATTCAAATTGAGAGACACAGATAATTGCGACAGATGTGGTAGCCCAGGGGCTGAGTTTATGCACCTGGCATGGGAGTGTCCGCAGGTATTGGAGTACTGGGTGAAGGTATTTGAGGCATTGGCGCAAATGACATCCACTATGATAGAATGCAGTCCACTCATGGCTTTGCTTGGGTATACGAGCAGCTCCCCAAACCATATCGCCGCTATGTCACACTCGCACTGCTACTAGCAAAGTGCAGAGTGGCGTGTAGATGGTGCAGAGGCCAAGCCCCCAAATTCAAAGAATGGTTAGACGATCTTATATACTGTCAAGATCAAGGTGCCATATATGCAGAAACACTAACTCGCACGTCCCGACCCAAGGACATATGGGTACCCCTCAAACATTAGCTCCTACTACACACTGCCGAAGGTAACACAGACACTCCGGTGGAGGTGGAGGTGGGAAGAAGCTACAAATATGACAAAATCTGTAAATAGGGTTAACACCTGTTGAAAAGGCTCCTGTGACGTGATGTTTTTTGCTGTTGATATACCCTCCGCACGTTTCAAAATACTTGTAATGATGAGTAGATTGTTCATCTGAGGCTGGAGATCGATATCGATGATGTGTTGTGCTTACCCCCCCTGAAAGACTCTAAATCTACCTCTGCAGCGTATCACACAGGTGGGCACGAGAGGAAATGGCCCCACTGGATTATACGACCAATTGCTGACCCTAGACCCAATAATGTCTAAACACGCAATGTGGAATGTAAATGAAGTACCAATACTGTCTAATATTACATGCTGTAAACACTGCCTATTTGCTGCATACAATGTATGTTTTTATTAAAAAAAAATTAAGAAAACCCAATAAAAAACAAGTTTAAAAAAAAAAGATTTTGCAGGGCCAGATGGGGCGGTCGCTCCTTTTCGGTAGCGGCCGCCAAGCTCTGGAATTCCCTGCGCCCTTCCATTTCCAATCCAGAATCTCTCACGGTTTTCAGAAAATTGCTGAATTAATGGCTCTTCTCATTATAGTTTGTGCCTCTTTCCTCTCCTTCGTTTGCTCAGCGCCTTGACACCCCTGGCTAAACAAAAGAGATTGAATGAGAAGTTGACGATTGTTCAGACCCAGTTGGCTCAGAATGCAGGAATAAAGGGACCCAAGCTCCTGTCCCAAGTGTATGAATTAGACCCTAATTTTGGTATGTTAATGCAAGGAGTACTCTGACCTACAATAGGAACATACCTAGAATGGGGAGAGGACATGGAAATGCTGCAGGATCCGACATAAGTGCCCTAAAGAAGGTAACACAGTGTAATAGGGTAAGGCATTGGAAGAGGGAGTGTAGATAAACCAGGAATAGTTCCCCTCTATGCCAATTCAGAAAGTTCCAAAAGCTAGAAAATCGCCTAACAACTTTAATACACTACCAATGCAGGGAGGTATCCCAACCTCACAGCCAAATAACGGGGCTCCCCAAAATTCGATAATGTTGCAAAGAAATCCAATCCCCATGATGTTTGAAACTTTCATAGTTAAGGATCAATGACGGTGCCTGAGGGGGGGAGGAGGAGTGCGTGCTTGTTGCAGTCCTAGAAATGGATCAGAGTGGGCCATATGTGTATGGAGCTGTAAGCTGACATTCTGTATCTTTCCTAATTTATACAGGAGACTATCGTTCAACGTTCAGAACAGGTGAAGCCCCTAACCTACCTCTATATCGGGAAAAGAAGTCCAAGTTGTAGGTATCATGAATCAGCAGTGTACTAATCAAGTTACTGCCCCAGTGCCAGTAAAGATGGGAGACCTTAGTGAGCAACACCAATTTCTAATCTGTGATTGAAGTCCTGTGACCCATCTGGGCAGAGATCTTCTCTGTAAGCTTAACCGCATCCTATATTGTACGCAGGATGGAGTAGGAATTGAGACTCAAGGTGCTGGCACTGAGTTTAAGTGATATTAATCAGAGCTTGTTGTCAGGCTATACCCAGTCCTTACTACTCAGGATTTACCAATAGATTTAAAGGAGACGGTCAAAGAAGAGGTTTGGAACTTTAATTGGAATGAAATTGGATTGATCAAGGATTCCAAGGCCCTACAGATGGCCCTTCAACTTAATGCCATTTTCTCTTAGATTCACTCATACAAGATGACACCTGAGGTCACTAATGGGACTACTCCGGTCAATGAGAACATGTTAGAGCAAGAGATATTAAAGGAGGTTATTGGAAGCCCATGCAGCTCCCCTGTTATGGTATTACAGAAGTCCAATAAAAAGTGGAGAATTGTTCAGGACCTCTGAAATATTAACCAAATTGTCTTTCCATGCTATTCCGTGGTACCGAACCCTGCCATGATCCTATATTAAATTTCCCCAGAAACCGAATGGTTCACCATCATTGATCTTTATCAGGCATTCTTATTGGTCCAGTTGCACAAAGAGACCCAGTTTCTCTTTGCGTTCTGGTTCCAAGTGAAGACCCTCATGTGATGTCACTCCCCACAGGGCTATGAGACAGCCTTCCTACTTCAACCAAGTTCTTAAAAAGAACTTAGTGTTGTTGTAGCTGCCATGTAGCTAAGCACTAATATAATACATTGACGATCTCCTGATTGTCTCAATGACAAGAGAAGCTTGCGAGCAGGACACCATTGCTTTGCTAAACCAATTAGCTGAGAATGTGTATACGGTCTCACCAGAAAAGCTGCAATATTGTCAGAGGGAAGCCATGTATTTAGGACACCCAATGCCAAAGAGGGTGAGGCAAGTATCTCATGAGCGCATAGAGGCAGTTCTTAAAATGAAGTGCCCAACTACTCAGAGAGAGGTGTGGATGTTTTTGGATGAGGCATGGTTGGCTACTGCCGACAATGGATCCAGAATTTTTCCTTGGTGGCAAATCCTTTGATAAGACTGATGCACACTGATATCAATGACCCAGTACGAAAGGTTGACAAAAGCATAAAAGCTTTCCAAGAGCCTAAAAAAGTACTTTGCAGCGCAACTTCTCTTGGAAAGCCAGACTATACGAAAGATTTTGTGCTCTTCTGTCATGACAGAAATGAGTTTGCACTGTCTGTACTAACATAAGCCCATGGAGACACCAAGTGTCCCATCAGATATTTTTCAGCTACTCTTGATCCTGTGGCAACATCATTTCCTGGTTGTCTCAGAGCAGTTGCAGTGGTTAGCCTTAGCATACAACAAAATGATGGGAACATGATCAGCTATCCATTGAATGGGATGGTCCCACACTCTATCAATATCCTCATGACTCGTACCATTACTAAGTATTTGACAAATAGCCACCTAACCCACTATGAGAGAATCATTTTGGCAGCTGAGAATGTTTCCTTTTGGAGATGTAACACACTAAACCCAGCTTCCCTTTTACTAACCCCAGAGGGAGATGATGAGGATGATTTTAACCATGACTTCATCAGTGTGTCTGAGTGGTGCTCAAAACCAAGGCCTGATATACTGGATGTTCCCTTTACAGAATCTGACCATACCCTTTTCATTGATGGTTTGTGTCAGAGAGACTGATGTGGTATTTTGAGAGCTGCTTATGCTGTATGTAGTTTGAGTGGAGTAGTAGAAGCATCTTACTTGTTCTATGTACCTTCTGCACAAGTTGCTGAACTGATAGCCCTTATCAGAGCCTGGTATACTTCAGATGGTTTGCAAGTTACCATTCACACTGACAGCCAGTATGGATTTGGAGCACAATTTCTGTCAGTTATGGTTGCAGCAGGTATTTTTTACTGCAGTTGGTACCCCATTCCGCAATGGGCTGTACGTTTCAAATCTTTTAAATGCTCTCCCATTGCCAAGAGAGATTGTGGTGGTGAAGTGTAATGCTCACAAGAGCTGCAATGATTTTGGAAACAGAGGCCACTGCTATGCGGATAAAAGTGCCTGATAATGTCCTATTGAGTCCATTACCTTTCACCTAGACAGACCATGTAAAACAGAGGGAGAGACCATGACCAATATGCTATTGAATGCTGGACATACATTTAATGAGTTAAAGGTATTATAGCATGCCGCCCTTGAGATAGAAAAGGCCATGTGGGAAAGAATGGAATGCGCAAAAGATGTCTGTGATATTTGGGTTTCAAATCAAAGGAAGCCTGTTCTCCAAGACTTTACTACCAACGATGGTGAGACGCATGCATGTTCCAACTCATGTCGGAAGGGACGGAGAGATGTCTACCTTCCATTTTCAGTGGTTTAATCCATGGTGCAGAATGATGTCAGAAGATTTGTGCCTAAGATGTATGATATGTCCGAAACAAAATGTGTGCAAGAGAGTTGTGTGACTATGAGTCACATTGCAAAGTCTGATGGTCCATTTAATAGCCTTTACATTGACTGAGTGGAAATGTCACAATGCAATTAGCTGAGGTACATCCTTGTCGTAGTGTGTTTGTTTTCACAATGGGTTGAGGCTTGCCCCACCAGGAGATATAACAGTCTAATAGTTGCCAAACTATTGTCTAGGGAATTAATACTACAATTCGGAATACCAGTTCATCTTGAATGGGATCAAAGGGCACAATTCAAGAGCAAAGTCATGCAGTTGGTATATACAGCTCTAGAAATTGACCAAAGGTTTCACTGTAGCTACAGGCCAGAAGCATCAGAAATTGTTGAAAAACTGAACAGAACTATCAAAGCTAAATTGACTAGGGCTTCTGCTTCTACATTGCTTAGATGGCCCAATGTCCTTCCTTTAGTGTTCATGAAGATTCGAAGTATACCATGTAAAAGAACTGGATTATCATCACATGAAATGTTGATGGGGAGAGCTAAGAGCATACCGTCTGTCCAGGCACCAGCCCTTGTGAATATCACAGTTGACATGGTCCTTGAGTACTGCAAAAGATTGTCTGACATGGTACGTTTTATCTCCCATCAGGTGGACATCGTTAGTCCAGCTGTCCAAGAATTTCCATGGCATGACTTGAACCGTGGTGATTGTATCCACATCAAGAAACATGTTTGCATGTCTTGCCTAGAAGAGTACTGGTGTATACCCTACCAGGTGATCCTGGTTACAAACACTGCCGTCAAGTGTGCTGGTCTGCAAAATTGGAGACACACCTCCCACGTCAAGAGAAAGGGTAAGGTACGAAGGAGAAGAAGCAGAGCCAACATCTGCCAATCCTCCAAGTTCTCCTAGGTTTGAATTGTCTGAAGCTTTAGAAGAAAACAAGGAGAATCAGACTGGAGATTTGCCAGCTCCATCAAATGAACAGTCTGCTGAACCAGAGACTGATTCGGATGGTGTCATTCCAACAATTCTGTGATTGAAGATACGCATACACTGTCACAGTGAGAATTCCTGAGATTAATCTACTGCAACAATATTCCCGAGTACCAGAATCTGAAGCTGGACTGGAAAAATCTGCCTCAGGGAGTAAATCAACCCCATCAGAGCCAGAAATCTCGAGCACTTTGAAGGAAGGTTGGCCAAGAACAACTGCTCTTAGAAAGCGACTGTTGATACCTGAGACGAGACCAGAGACAAATAGGGATGATAATGAGCTAGATGATCAAGAACAATTAGACCAGATTATTGTTCATGACCTTAACTTGGAGTCAACCAATATTAGGTGACTAGAGATGGAAAGAAGAAGCAGAAAATGTTCTTAGAGAAATGTCTTCGCTGCGCTGAATCAAGGACAAGTCTTACTATTCCAGCTATGTTAACAATGTATCAGCTCAATTGTACAGTTAAACTGTGAGAATGGGTGAATTTGAATGTACTCCTACTTTGAGATATTCTTCGGATGGGTATTCCCAGACGTGGGACCCGTGCTCACTACGCCACTGGAGTCAAGCTATCCTGGCTGATTATGGCTGATAGCCAGAAACCGGTCCTAGGATGCTTGATTCCGGTCCAGGGAAGACATGGCTTGGCAGTTCGGGCTGGACTGTTCCCATGAGGCACAGGGTCAAGACTGATTTGCATATGGCCATGTCCAAACTGGGGTGGTGTAGTGGGCAAAAGAACGATGGATTTAACCCAGATCTCTTGACTGGGGGAGAATGTTTGCATTGTCAGCATTCCGTCCATCTTTTGTTTGTTGTAACGCTTTTCGCCCTAAGTGGGATGGGTATTCCCAGACGGATGTATGTCATTACAACGCACACTTTTACAACGCATGCACTTACAACGCATTTCTTACAAGGCAAAATCCATTACAACGCATTCCATTACATAGCATGACACTACAACGCATTTTTAAAAACTACCTTTACAACGCATTCCATTACAACGCATACTACCTTTACAACGCATACCATTACAACGCATAATATTAAATTGCATTTAAGGTAAGTATTAGATAGTATAGGGGTAAAAATTACTTTTCTAACTCCAGGGGGTGCAACAGTAGGGTAAGTGTTGGATAGTATAGGGGTAAAAATTACTATTCTAACTCCAGGGGGTGCAACAGTAGGGAAAGTGTTGAATAGTATAGGGGTAAAAATTACTATTCTACCTCCAGGGGGTGCAACAGTAGGGTAAGTGTTGGATAGTATAGGGGTAAAAATTACTATTCTAACTCCAGGGGGTGCAACAGTAGGGTAAGTGTTGGATAGTGTAGGGGTAAAAATTACTATTCTAACTCCAGGGGGTGCAACAGTAGGATAAGTGTTGGATAGTATAGGGGTAAAAATTACTATTCTAACTCCAGGGGGTGCAACAGTAGGGTAAGTGTTGGATAGTATAGGGGTAAAAATTACTATTCTAACTCCAGGGGGTGCAACAGTAGGGTAAGTGTTGGATAGTATAGGGGAAAAAAATTACTATTCTAACTCCAGGGGGTGCAACAGTACGGTAAGTGTTGGATAGTATAGGGGTAAAAATTACTATTCTAACTCCAGGGGGTGCAACAGTAGGGTAAGTGTTGGATAGTATAGGGGTAAAAATTGCTATTCTAACTCCAGGGGGTGCAACAGTAGGGTAAGTGTTGGATAGTATAGGGGTAAAAATTACTATTCTAACTCCAGGGGGTGCAACAGTAGGGAACGTGTTGGATAGTATAGGGGTAAAAATTACTATTCTAACTCCAGGGGGTGCAACAGTAGGGTAAGTGTTGGATAGTATAGGGGTAAAAATTACTATTCTAACTCCAGGGGGTGCAACAGTAGGGTAAGTGTTGGATAGTATAGGGGTAAAAATTACTATTCTAACTCCAGGGGGTGCAACAGTAGGGTAAGTGTTGGATAGTGTAGTGTAATATTATGCGTTGTAATGGTATGCGTTGTAAAGGTAGTATGCGTTGTAATGGAATGCGTTGTAAAGGTAGTTTTTGAAAATGCGTTGTAGTGTCATGCTATGTAATGGAATGCGTTGTAATGGATTTTGCGTTGTAAAAAATGCGTTGTAAGTGTAGTGCGTTGTAAAAGTTGCGTTGTAAAGGTTGTTCCCCTTCCCAGACGTGGGACCCGTGCTCACTACGCCACTGGAGTCAAGCTATCCTGGCTGATGACGGCTGATAGCCAGAAACCGGTCCTAGGATGCTTGATTCCGGTCCAGGGAAGACGTGGCTTGGCAGTTCGGGCTGGACTGTTCCCATGAGGCACAGGGTCAAGACTGATTTGCATATGGCCATGTCTAAACTGGGGTGGTGTAGTGGGCAAAAGAACGATGGATTTAACCCAGATCTCTTGACTGGGGGAGAATGTTTGCATTGTCAGCATTCCGTCCATCATTTGTTTGTTGTAACGCTTTTCGCCCTAAGTGGGATGGGTATTCCCAGACGTGGGACCCGTGCTCACTACGCCACTGGAGTCAAGCTATCCTGGCTGATGACGGCTGATAGCCAGAAACCGGTCCTAGGATGCTTGATTCCGGTCCAGGAAAGACATGGCTTGGCAGTTCGGGCTGGACTGTTCCCATGAGGCACAGGGTCAAGACTGATTTGCATATGGCCATGTCTAAACTAGGGTGGTGTAGTGGGCAAAAGAACGATGGATTTAACCCAGATCTCTTGACTGGGGGAGAATGTTTGCATTGTCAGCATTCCGTCCATCATTTGTTTGTTGTAACGCTTTTCGCCCTAAGTGGGATGGGTATTCCCAGACGTGGGACCCGTGCTCACTACGCCACTGGAGTCAAGCTATCCTGGCTGATGACGGCTGATAGCCAGAAACCGGTCCTAGGATGCTTGATTCCGGTCCAGGGAAGACATGGCTTTGCAGTTTTGGCTGGACTGTTCCCATGAGGCACAGGGTCAAGACTGATTTGCATATGGTCATGTCTAAACTGGGGTGGTGTAGTGGGCAAAAGAACGATGGATTTAACCCAGATCTCTTGACTGGGGGAGAATGTTTGCATTGTCAGCATTCCGTCCATCATTTGTTTGTTGTAACGCTTTTCGCCCTAAGTGGGATGGGTATTCCCAGACGTGGGACCCGTGCTCACTACGCCACTGGAGTCAAGCTATCCTGGCTGATGACGGCTGATAGCCAGAAACCGGTCCTAGGATGCTTGATTCCGGTCCAGGGAAGACATGGCTTGGCAGTTCGGGCTGGACTGTTCCCATGAGGCACAGGGTCAAGACTGATTTGCATGTGGCCATGTCTAAACTGGGGTGGTGTAGTGGGCAAAAGAACGATGGATTTAACCCACATCTCTTGACTGGGGGAGAATGGTTGCATTGTCAGCATTCCGTCCATCATTTGTTTGTTGTAACGCTTTTCGCCCTAAGTGGGATGGGTATTCCCAGACGTGGGACCCGTGCTCACTACGCCACTGGAGTCAAGCTATCCTGGCTGATGACGGCTGATAGCCAGAAACCGGTCCTAGGATGCTTGATTCCGGTCCAGGGAAGACATGGCTTGGCAGTTCGGGCTGGACTGTTCCCATGAGGCACAGGGTCAAGACTGATTTGCATATGGCCTTGTCTAAACTGGGGTGGTGTAGTGGGCAAAAGAACGATGGATTTAACCCAGATCTCTTGACTGGGGGAGAATGTTTGCATTGTCAGCATTCCGTCCATCATTTGTTTGTTGTAACGCTTTTCGCCCTAAGTGGGATGGGTATTCCCAGACGTGGGACCCGTGCTCACTACGCCACTGGAGTCAAGCTATCCTGGCTGATGACGGCTGATAGCCAGAAACCGGTCCTAGGATGCTTGATTCCGGTCCAGGGAAGACATGGCTTGGCAGTTCGGGCTGGACTGTTCCCATGAGGCACAGGGTCAAGACTGATTTGCATATGGCCATGTCTAAACTGGGGTGGTGTAGTGGGCAAAAGAACGATGGATTTAACCCAGATCTCTTGACTGGGGGAGAATGTTTGCACTGTCAGCATTCCGTCCATCATTTGTTTGTTGTAACGCTTTTCGCCCTAAGTGGGATGGGTATTCCCAGACGTGGGACCCGTGCTCACTACGCCACTGGAGTCAAGCTATCCTGGCTGATGACGGCTGATAGCCAGAAACCGGTCCTAGGATGCTTGATTCCGGTCCAGGGAAGACATGGCTTGGCAGTTCGGGCTGGACTGTTCCCATGAGGCACAGGGTCAAGACTGATTTGCATATGGCCATGTCTAAACTGGGGTGGTGTAGTGGGCAAAAGAACGATGGATTTAACCCAGATCTCTTGACTGGGGGAGAATGTTTGCATTGTCAGCATTCCGTCCATCATTTGTTTGTTGTAACGCTTAGTAGCCACACAGCATCTGGTCCATTGTTCATCTGTAATGGTGCAACCCGTGTCCGCCTCCCAGGCCTGTCTGATGCTAGAGTCATCCACCGGCAGCATCTTAGCACATGCTTGTACATTTTAGAAATAAAGCGTGTGCCGTTAGGGGCCTCCAATACCAGAGTGAGTGGGGGGAAGGAGTCGGGCTCAACTGGGTAAGAGGGAAGAGCGGCACGAAGTGCAGATTTCATGCGGCTCAGGAGAAATTGCGTCATAAAATTGCAACCAGTGAACCTGGCATCCTCATCTAATGAAAAAATATGGCCCCCCGGAAGGAGATCACCCACTTTTACAATTTTTAGTGTGGACAGCGTGTTCTGAACTAGCCTCTCTCCAGTGATTGGGAGCCATCGGGCATTAGGCAAAGGGAGGGAAGAGGAGTAAAGCTGCGTCGCGCCCGTGTGCTTTTTCAACTTGCCTCACGCCCAGGCAGTGGTGGACACTGTTCGTATGTCGTTCCTGTCTTTCGGAAAAACCCCCGGCAGCACCTCGCATAATTTCTTGGGGAGAACCAGGTCTACCTGCGGCCGTAGAAAGGGTATACGTGCATCGGGATGGAACCAAGCGAACGCGTAGTGGCATTGCGCCACTAGGTAATATAGGTGGAAGTCTGGCACATTGAACCCGCCCCTGTCATACGGTAGAGTCATTATCGACCAGCGAACACGTGGTCTCCTCCCGCCCCATATCAGTCGTGTCATGAGTGTCTGCAAAGTGTGAAAAAAGCCATCAGAAAGGGGGATCGGGATGTTGTTGAAGAGATATAAGAATTTGGGAAGGACCACCATTTTCAATATAGCGACCCTACCAGCCAGGGACAGCGGCAACCTTAGCCATCTGTCAACTTGTTCCTCCAATTTTTGAAAAGTCTGCCCGTAATTTAACCGAAAGATTTGCGTGGTGTCCAGATGAATAAGTATACCCAAGTATTTAACCGAGTCTTGGCACCATTCGAGAGGAAATTTGCATTTCCATTGGGTAGTGCATTCCGTATGCGGGAATATGATCGACTTTTGCCAGTTGATGCCCAGCCCTGAAAATCTACCAAAGTGAACAATTTCTCAAATAAGGGGGGACAGGTTAGTATGTGGCTCCCGGACATAAAGGATAGTGTCATCAGCATAAAGGGAAGCAAGGAGCGGACCAGTGTTGAACTGCAATCCACTATGTAAATGGCGTTCCTGGAAATGCCTCACCAAAGGGTCCATGGCTAGGATGAATAAGAGCAGGGACAAAGGGCAACCCTGCCTGTTCCCCCGGTATAGTCGAAATGGCCTGGACAAGGTGCTATTCAGACGGAGTCACACTGATGGCTTGCTTGAACTATGAATCCTTAACTTTGTTATATATATAGACGGAGTGATTAACATTAGGATTCTCTCTCCTGTTTCTTTTTCACTATTTTATCACGTTCCAATCAATCCAGTTACGTGCAAAGCTGACATTGACGTCATTTCATATCTATATCTACTTTACGAGAGTCATGTAAAGACGCTGAAGAGGTAGGCTCTAGGAATCTAAGTTCTTGCCCATGAGGAATGTCTTCACGCATTTTCCGGCCACATATCGGTGATTGTGTGCCATTCACTTATCTTCTTTGCAGTACATGCACTGTGGTGTGGGGCTGATTGGATCTCACTATGACTATCGCTATTTCTGTACACTCAAGCATAATGCTGGTCACACTAGCAATAGCTTTTCTTATCTTCTCCATCTTTAACTCCCCCTTTTTTTCATATTATCATGTATATAGTTTTTTGTATATAGACACACTATAGATAGACTGTGTAAGGGTATGTTTTCTTGTAATCAACAGTTTCATCTGTTGGAATATAGCCTGACAATAGCACCTGAAGCCTATACTGTATCTAGTATGTTTTTTAATTCTAAATTGATTCGTTTTTGGATTGGTCAACTCTAGATTGTAATTATGTCTTAAAATATTTTTTCATGTAGTGAACCACAATGAGCGGATTCCTGACGAAGGCTTTGCCGAAACGCGTTGTTTGTCACCCAACCGCCAATAATTTGTCAATAAGCCGCTAAGATTCCATTGTCTAGTATTAAGTACTGCAGATTTAATTAACATAATGTATCAAATTAAGATGTGATGTATTTAAGCTATGTCATGAGCATAAATTCAACCTCAATGTCATGAAAATATAGATTTATGTATTTTGCTTATGTCTATGGATGCTACCAATTGTGGTTATTTATTCTTTTTCATGTATTTATGTACATTTTCCATATACCCCCCAAAAAATTTATCTTGTGTATTTAAAAAAACGAGAAATAAGAATAAATAAATATGGCCCCCCCGGAAAGAGATCACCCACTTTTGCAATTTCTAGTGTGGACAGCGTGTTCTGAACTAGCCTCTCTCCAGTGATTGTGAGCCATCGGGCATTAGGCAAAGGGAGGGAAGAGGAGTAAAGCTGCGTAGCGCCCATGCGCTTTTTCAACTTGCCTCATGCCCAGGCAGTGGTGGACACTGTTTGTATGTCGCTCCTGTCTTTTGGAAAACCCCCGGCAGCACCTCGCATAATTTGTTGGGGAGAACCAGGTCTGCCTCCGGCCGTAGAAAGGGTATACGTGCATCGGGATGGAACCAAGTGAACCAGTAGTGGCATTGCGCCACTAGTTAATATAGGTGAAAGTCTGGCACAATGAACCCGCCCCTGTCATACAGTAGAGTCATTATCGACCAGCGAACACGTGGTCTCCTCCCGCCCCGTATCAGTCGTGTCATGAGTGCCTGCAAAGTGCGAAAGAAGCCATCAGAAAGGGGGATCGGAATGTTGTTGAATAGATATAAGAATTTGGGAAGGACCACCATTTTCAATATAGCGACCCTACCAGCCAGGGACAGCGGCAACCTTAGCCATCTGTCAACTTGTTCCTCTGTATCGTCGCGCAGTCTGATATTTCCCCAAATACAGTATCTCCCTATCAGCTGTGTCTCTATACTCTGCCAGGAGGACGAGTCTCACTGCCTGTGCTTTTGGATCCGGATGTGATGCGAGCTGGGAATCAAGCCTAGCTATGTCGTGCTCAATGCGAGTTAGCGTCCGACGCACATCCCTGAGGACACCAGATTGCTTGGAGATGCATACCCCCCTTATGACCACCTTAAACCCTTCCCATAGAACCGCCGCAGTGTCCACCGAGCCTGTGTTGTTTTCGAAATAGTCCTCTATTGCCTCTCGAACTTCTGCCTTGAACACATCATCCAGGAGGGCCTTACTTGGGAACCGCCACTGCTTTTCGTACCCTTCCGGGCGCGGTAGCAGCAGACGTAAGACCACCGGGGAGTGGTCGGAATACGTGCTAGGAAGCGTAGTGAGGGAGTCAAACCAATTTAACCGAATGATTTGCGTGGTATCCAGATGAATATGTATACCCAAGTATTTAACCACGTCTTGGCATCATTCAAGAGGAAATTTGCATTCCCATTGGGTCGTGCATGCCGTAAGCGGGAATATGATCGACTTGTGCCAGTTTATGCCCAGCCCTGAAAATCTACCAAAGCGAACAATTTCTCAAATAAGGGGGACAGGTTAGTATGTGGCTCCCGGACGTAAAGGATAGTGTCATCAGCATAAAGGGAAGCAAGGAGCGGACCAGTGCAATCCTCTATGTAAATGGCGTTGCTGGAAACGCCTCACCAAAGGGTCCATGGCTAGAATGAATAAGAGCGGGGACAAAGGGCAACCCTGCCTGGTCCCCCGGTATAGTAGAAATGGCCTGGATAAGGTACCATTCAGACATAGTCGCGCTGATGGCTTGCTATATAACACAGAGACCGTGGAAATAAAACCGTAGGGGAACCCGATGCGTTGCATCACCTCCACAAGGTAAGGCCATTCTAAAGAGTCCAACAACACTGCCGCCGCTGGGACATCGGGCTTTATTCTATGGAGCACGGAAAACAGCGTGCGAAGATTCAGGGATGTAGAGCGTCGGGGGATGAAGCCGGATTGCATTGGAGAAATGATGTACTCCATCAGCTGGGATAGTCTATTTGCGAGCACTTTAGCTAGGATTTTATGATCTAGATTCAACAAAGACAGTGGTCGGTATGCACCGCATTGCTTGTGATCTTTGCCAGGCTTCGGAAGAAGTATGATCACAGCTTCCCGTAGCGTGGGGGGAGAACTTGTTTCTCCAATGCTTCCGCATAAACCTCAATCAACTGTGGGGCCAGGATGTCTTTGAATTCTTTATCCCCCGTGAAGCCGTCAAGTCCCGGGGCGGAGGAACTACGCAGGGAGTCTATAGCCAATGTGACATCAGTGACTGATATGGGCACTGCCATAAAGTTCAGCTTGTCTTTTTCCAGAAACACCAACGCGATCTCATCCAAGTATGCAGTCTGGGCAGCTCCATCTGGGTCTGCCCTAGAGGAGTACAATGTGGAGTGGTAGTCCAGAAACTCATCTCTAATGACCGATGTGGAGGTGAGCAAGGCGCCGGAAACTGAATGTAACTCAGTAATGTATGATTTGCTGTAAGGTGGTCTCAGCATCTGTGCCAGTACTCTGCCAGGCCGCTCACCCTCTCCGTATCGTCGCGCAGTCTGATATTTCCCCAAATACAGTATCTCTCTATCAGCTGTGTCTCTATACTCTGCCAGGAGGACGAGTCTCACTGCCTGTGCTTTTGGATCCGGATGTGATGCGAGCTGGGAATCAAGCCTAGCTGTGTCGTGCTCAATGCGAGTTAGCGTCCGACGCAAATCCCTGAGGACACCAGATTGCTTGGAGATGCATACCCCCCTTATGACCGCCTTAAACCCTTCCCATAGAACCGCCGCAGTGTCCACCGAGCCTGTGTTGTTTTCGAAATAGTCCTCTATTGCCTCTCGAACTTCTGCCTTGAACACATCATCCAGGAGGGCCTTACTTGGGAACCGCCACTGCTTTTCGTACCCTTCCGGGCGCGGTAGCAGCAGACGTAAGACCACCGGGGAGTGGTCGGAATACGTGCTAGGAAGCGTAGTGAGGGAGTCAAACCAATCCGTCACGCTGGGGGGAAGGCAGCCAATAATCTAGCCTGGAAGAGGTGCCGTGTGGGCTGGAATAGTGAGTGTAGTCAGTGAGGGTAGGGTTACGCTGCCGCCAGATGTCTATCAGTGAATACTGAGCGCAAAGATCTGTCAGGGCACGCCTCGCCCGGGGTTTAGCATCAGGTACATGAGATGTGCTGTCCAGTGAGATGTTCAATGACAAATTGAGGTCCCAGTGAGATGTTCAATGACAAATTGAGGTCCCCCCCAAGCATTATCGCCTGGGGCTTGTATTTCGCAATCCGAGCATTCAGGTCATGGAAAAACTCAGGGGCATCAACATTGGGAGCATACACATTAATCAGAGCTATGCTGTGGCCGCTACTATCAGGTATCTGCCCAATGGGTCACAGAACACGCCAGTAAGTGTAAAGGGGACCTCAGTATCGCTGTACCCCTGGCGTAGTTGCTATAATTGGCAAAGTACCTATGTGTGCCCCAGCTGGTGCCAAAACGGGCTGAATCCGTTGGGGGTGGGGGGGTGTCTCTTGTAAATAAACAATATCAACCTTGTGTCGAAGAAGGTAGCGAATCACCTGGCACCTCTGACGTGTATTATTAAGGCCTCGGACATTCCAGGTCATTAGGGTGATGGCTGATGGCCCCTGGATGTTACCTAACCGTGACATGTACTTTCAATATAGACATTTTCCTGTCAGGACCGTAGAGTAAAGGAGCCTTGGCAAGCAATGCTGAACTCAAGCGCAAACAACAACAATCGCAATGCGTGAACTGCCCCCATCCCCCCTCCCCCCACCCAGCCACCTACCATCCCTTAGGTGGCCAACCCCTAGCAGGTTAACGTGCTCGGTAGTCATAGGGAACACCGAGCAGATAGATGCGGTCCAATAAGTGGGCCCCAGAATGAGATAAACCAACTTAGCGGATACACCTGAGGGAGCGGCAATCCAGAATCGAACAGGCCTAGTGCCGTATCTGTAAAGAAAAATCAGAAAAAACAATGCAATTTCCCATTTTGCAAACTGATATCACTCCAGGTCATGCAAGGAACCCTCATCGAGCACCAGTGTTCGAAAATAGGTCAGCACTAGCATCAGAGCCGCTGTGTGGCGGGGAAGCAAGCGTCCCCCCGTCGATGATTGAGAGTTCCGTGCCTTATACGTGTGGCAGAATTCCTGGGCCTCCGTCGGGGTATCAAATATACGAGATCTGCCGTCCACATCCACCCTAAGTCTCGCAGGGTATAGCATGCCGTATTTGAGACCAAGATTGCGTAGCGTAGCCTTGACTCCTTGAAATTTGCGGCGCGCCTCCTGGGCCATTGGAGTAAAGTCTGGATAGAATGCCAACTTGGACCCCTGCCATTCAACCGTGCCGCGCTCTCTGGCCAGACGGAGTGTGGTGTCTCGGTCCCTGAAATTCAGGAGGCGCGCTATGATGGGTCTGGGTGGCAGTCCAGGGTTGGGTCTGGGGCCCAGTGACCTGTGGGCTCTCTCTACCACAAAGCCTGGTGTAAAGGCCTCACTGCCAAACAAATCTGCAAGTAACTTCTCCACGAAGCGGTCCATGCGGCCCGCAGATGTCGCCTCCGGGACCCCCATCATGCAGACGTTGTTGCGTCGTCCGCAGGCTTCTTTATGTCTACTTCCTTAAGAAGACACTCCACCCGTTCCAGCCGCTTTAGGGACTGAGCTGCCCCATCCTCCAGATCTGAGACACGAGCCTCTGCCACATCGAGTCGCCTGTCGTGGCCTCGTACTTTGGCGCCCAAGGATGCAATTGTCTGGTCAAGGGAGTCGAAGCGAGAGTCCAGCGCCTTGAATCCTGCCTTCATTTCCAGCAGCAGTGAAGCGACTGAGGCACCCGACGGCTCAGGATGTGCCGTAGCCGGTTCCTTTTCCGCCATGGCTGGATTGTGAGATGGTGTACCTTCAGCTACTTTTTCGAAAGGCAGAGTTCTTTGCCTGGGATCCATGCGTCCCATTACGGGAGTGAGGGTGAAGGAAGGAGGGGGAACCGGGCAGAAACGCAGTGCGCACCGATAGAGGGCCAGGAATCCATGTTGTGTAAGCCCCGGGTTTTCCATGCCCGTAAGGGTAGAGGGCTGGCACAATCGCGCGTTTATGGCAAAGTCCGTGCCCCGTCGGCCAGGGCAACCAAGATGGCGAAGTCCCCTTAATTAAGGCGTGCGCGTATGTTGCGGCAAACTTGTGATCCCCAGTGCTGGCGGGGTGTGCATGCACAGATCATCCGTGCACAACATGCAGTACTGGCAGTGCAACCCGTGGTGGCTAAATGTCCTGTGTGTGCCTGCAGCTTGGTACAGAGGGACTGAAGTGGCAGCAAACATCAGGCAGCATCAGCAAGAGCCCCAGAGCGCCGCAGGGAGAACCATCCAGCCGGGAGCGCTCTCGTTGACTTCAGGTGCAGCTGGGCGCGCACCCGCCCCCCCACACACAGCTGCCGCAGCGCCAGACCAGCACCCAGCCCCCAGCAGTAAAGGTCCGAGGACCCTGTCCCCTCGCGCGCCCAGCTCAGCGCGGATTATCAACGGGCGGAGCAGCCAACCCAGCGGCCGCAGCGGAAGGGGGAGAGCGCAACAGGCACAGCCCGAATCACCTGGCTCGGAGCTGCACCACATCGGCGGGGTCCTCTTCCTGACACCGGGTGGGCGATCTACAGGATCCACTAGGACGCCGGATAGGGCCGCGCCGGCTCAGGCCGCGCCCCCGTCGACACGGTGATTCCCCACACAGGATGAAAGCCGGCACCCGGGAAGCAGATCATCCCGCGCCGCAGCTCTTCCGCCAAAAGGTACGCCGCTGCCAAAGCTAATCGCCGGGCATTGTTATGGGGAAATCGCAAATGCGACTGGCCGATTGCCGGAGCTTCACTCGCTGGCGGCCATCTTCGCCGCCGGATCGGCCACGCCCAAGAGAGGGTACAATAATTAATACAAAGCTCCTTATTCCGATGCACAGGGATCAAAATGTATCCCTTAATTTGTAATGAGGGCCTATGTAAAGAATGTGCAGACATTATATTGAAGAAGTCGCCTATTTCAAGCCTTGAACAATATTTTCAAAAATAGCTCCAAATTTTCCTGACCAATTGGCAACTAGGCGGCATATTTACCAGAAAATGATGCAGCGTGGCGCTGCAAGCCATCTTGCTGGTCCAAGCTTTGTTATTAGGTAAATGCAGGGATGTGTAGTATTTACAACAATATGACACTTTCCTCTTTGCTGGCACCCAGTTGGCTGGCCTCCTCCTATGTGTGTTACAGAATGCAGCACACATCGAAAGAGCAAAAAACGAGGAGAAATAGAGGTATTTCTCCTCATTGTGCCACATTAATGCCTCCCCTGGGTAGGCGGTAGGACTGATGCATTCCCAGGTTTACGGAACCTTGTAAATCTGGGAATACGTTAGATTCCATGGGTGTTGCGTAGAAACACCCACAGCAACACCTATGGAACATCAAAGTACATGATACAGAAGTCAGTGTAATGAAAGATTGTTGAAATGAACGAAACAGTATTACAAATTTTCATCATGGGCTCCTCATACCTTTGAGCTCTGCAAGCTGTTGTGCCTTATGTGGGGCAGACTAGTTGTTCAGCTTGGCACCAACATTTATTTGCAAAACAATTGGTCAAGGGGCCAAACATCTATAATATTTCAAAGGCACACATAGCCTTCCAAAAGGCATGCAAAGTAGGCACAATGGTTGCATTATAAAGCTATTGTGAGGTAAGTCCCTTTTACTAAAACTAGGAAACAAGGAGGATTGCCCCATTCCACTTTCGACAGCAGGGGAGGAAAAACACTGGCACACCTTTTCAACTTAAAGGGACATTGTGCAATACTGCCAGGCTGTGGATGCTCTAACCCTCTGCCTAGGCTTAGAGTAGTGAGAACCATGGATTTTATCCCCAGACTCTAGTTACTTAGCAGCACAATGGTAGGGTATCTGGGTCTCTACTTCATAAGTTACTGGTTCTACTAACAGGCAGAAGGATTTTAAGAGAAGGAGGTGTATACCGTATACTTATTCGTAACAGGAAAGGTTTAAAGACAGTTTTGTTAAGAAGCAAAAAGGTCTCCACAGTGTGGCCGAATATCCTGTAAGTAAAAACTGACAAGGAAGAGGGATAAGGTAATGTAGTGAGCTCTTAATATCTGGCAAAAATAGTACAAAGGAGCAAGCCCAAAACAGACAGGATCCCAGTGGAGAGCCAGAGTGCCATACTGTAACCGCTGCAGCAGAACCATCATTACACTCTGTTATTCCATCAACAATCTAGACTAAACTAATTTGAATTAATCAAAAATATAGAACAAAAGAATGGTACACAATACATTTCGGGCCAGATGTACAACCTGTTTTTGCATGCGAAAACATGTTCATAGAAAGTAATAGAAGAGAAAATAGCAATTGACGCCCCCAAATCAGCCATCACCTTTAGTGGCACTCCATCAATAGTGGCGTCACACAAATAGCCCTTAACCTTCATATCGACATTTTCACAAAAGTTATTGTAATGCAGCGTGTTGATGATATTACTGATACCCTCTTTACATTCATCCATTAGCCCATCGCAAATCTTTACCTTGTTGGTATCATACATACATACAACTTGAAAATTACCTATCTTTTTACAGTTATTGCCTCGCTTCACAGTGACAGGAAACTTAGGATACTACGGACATGATTGCTTGACCCACATCTAAAACATGACCCACATCTAAAACAGAAGAAAGATGTTCTCTTGTTAGAGGATCTGTTCTCCTGAGTAGTTACATTAAAAATACCTGCATCCTTTAAAATACAACTATGCACAGGTTGACTATCATGTGAAGCAATCGCTTTAGAAGAAATCTCAGATCTCTCAATATTTTTGGCTATGTCAATAACCTCAGAAAGACTCTAATTTTTACATATCTAGAAACCTTCCTGAGTCTTCTTAGAGCTATAATTAGAAAGAAACTGGTCACATTTGTAAGTGTCAATATTGACCCCAAATTTGCAGGTTTCAGCCGACATGCACAATGCAGCCACATACTCTTTGAATCAGCTTTGTCTCCTTTTGAAAAAATGGTGCCTCTTCAAAAGTACACTGTGTTCCTCTGAAAACTGTCTGATTCATTTTTACTTTGCTTCTCTGTACTCATCCCATGTGCCAAATTGTGCATCAGGTGCATTTACATCAGGAAGATTATGGAATACTTTCGGTAACGCAGCATTATGTTGAGAATCACATTTTAAGGCATCTGTGGACATAGTTTTCACAATTGCAGATCCACTGCCGCCATCCAATGCTAGGTTTACCTGGCTGCTGTAAAAAACGGGTGGTTGCATAACTTGTTGGATAGAGGTCATGGTGGTAAAATGCTAATTATGTACTGCAGAAAGTACTGGAACAGTCAAAAAGCTGATAAAGAAAACCGTAATCCACAATAGAGACCAGTCTGACACCATACCTCAAAATCTGTGAGAATCGATGGGTTGTGAGAGAAGATACTGTAGATGCAGCATGTCGTAGTTGCAAGTCGACACTGTGAGTCCTAAAACGGTGCATTTCACAGCACTTATCAAATCATGGCCAGATCTATATCGCCCCTCTGTCTTACATCCAATATAAATATGTAGGGGCAACCCAGTAATCCTGGGGATCTGGGTAATCAATGAAAAACAGAACCCTTGGAAAAGGAATTAACCTATACACCCTTGGCCAAATGAAAACTGTACCATCAAAGATGCAAATACAATTTATTGACCAAATTAAATATCAATATGTCAAAGCACTTATGAATATTTCATTGTGCAGATGCTCCATAAAACGGGGCAGTGAACAGTGACAAAAGTGAACCAGGTGCACAGGTGCTTATTTACATTATATACACACTCTAGGGGCTGATATTCAAAACTATTTCAACAGCAAGTCCGAAATTACAGTGTGTAAAAATATATTTCATCAATATCAGTCCACTAGTAATTAGTCGACGTTTCAAACCTACAAATGATTAAAACAGGGTCATCATCAGGACCATAATGGTAGCAACTTACAATAAAACATAAAATGTCCAAAGATTTAGGAACTGCACATAAAAAAAGTAAAATTGACATACATTCAGATATATCTAATTTGAAAGTAAAGCATACTAAACAGGATTAGGGCTGTATTCTACCAGACTCATAGGAAAACTCTTAGGAATGAATCAAAAGAAAAACAACAAAATGGAAAGGTATCACCAAATAATCACTATAATTATATGTGGGAGATGTATTAGTATCTGGCCAATCCAGAAGAAAAGGGGGGAAATAAGGTGGAAAAGACTATTTGAACTTACCTTTAATGTCAAAAGCACTGTTCAGGGAACGGTAGTGTAAGCCCTTATTGATCTGAACAAAAAAACAAAAAAACAATGGCCTGAATAAATCAAAGACTGTACTGAAAAGAGCAAAGCGGCCATATGCTGCTGACCAGCGGTTGAATAGATGTACTCACTTGGAGATGTGGGCGAAGAAATCTGAACTGGTCTCACCGTGCGTACACTGGCATCTAGAAATAGTTCCCACCAGCATGCGTAAATGAGCATGCCACATATGATTATAACACTATGCCTCGTCCATGGAAAAAAGGAAAGAAAGGGCAGGACAAATTGCACAGGATAATAGGAGAATTCAGGCAAGTCAAAAGCAAAAATGCATTGTTGCCTTATAAAATAGTAGTTCAGGAATACAAGGACTTCGATAGGCATAGGAAAAATACTATGGACCAACGAGGTGCATCCAAAGTAAATCTGTATATAAATACCAAAAAATAAATTTATTCAGAGGAAAAAAATGGGAAATAATTGGGAAGAGTGTGCAGAAGGCTATAAGTAAAAGGAATATGAATGAACGCTTCTGGGAATATATAAGAAAATTGTATAAAAGCAATAATTACAAATGAAAGGATACATATCAACATCCTAAAGAAATTATACACTATGTGCAATGAAAAATAGAATCTCTCAAGAAATGTTCCAAAAAAGGTCTCTAGTTTTCAGCCTTCTATGTTATTTAGGGCTACCTTACCATGGGGGACGGACTTCAGTCCGTCCCGCCATCGTCTCCTATTTGGGAACGCCCGCCTACAAGTCCGCAGTCCCACAATAGGAATTAGGATGTGACCGCCACCGTGGCGGTTGCATCACTCACCTTTAACATTGCGGCGGGTGCTGCTGGCTGCAGCACACGTCACAATGTTAAAAAGGGATGTTTTACATATCCCTGTACTACGTGACAGGCACCATGCGGTGCCTGTCACTTTGTACAGGGATATGTAGGGGGGGCTCCATAGGTGCCCCTCAACACCCAAAGGAATGGGCCAGGGGGGAAAGTGGGCCCGCTATGGGCCTCCAGTTTCCATCCCCGCCAGTATTTTCATGGCGGTTGAACCGGCATGGAAAGGCTGACAGGGATGGATATCATTATCTGAGCGGCGGTGCCTAACAGTCACCGCCACCATTCTGGCTAATGCGTCAGATTCTAACCGACTGCCGGGACCGTGGCGGTCAGATTTTCTGACCGCCACCAAATCTGACCGCCACCGATCCGACTGCCATCGTAATTTGGTGGTCTGATCGGCCCTCAGAATTGGCGGGCAGACCACAACTGATGAGCTGACAGTGGCGGTACTCCCGCCATCATAATGACCCTCTTAGACCTTTGGTGATAGAGCCCACTTTATCTAGCTGTTAAAGTTCTTTGTGTGCGAATCAGTTCAGTTGTTTCCGTCTTTGGTGCTCAGTGTAGGAAGCTAGCTCTGTATGTGATATTATCACTATGTGGTAATACCGTGCACAGAGTCCAGGGGTTCCCCAAAAGTGTACAGGGCTTAATGTAAAGCCCAAAGTGCTCTATTAGTGACAGTGTGGGTGAGCAAGCTTAGGCCTAACACAGAGGAGTGTAGCACATTTACTGAACACACATGATCAATAATGGACACAAGACTCAAGGATGAGATCAAGGCCAATTTTATAAAATTATAGTTTGTTTGTACTTTATTTTTAAACCTAGGTCTTCGTAATAAGGTAAGTACGTTTTTAATTAAAAGTACTTTTCAAGTTTCAGAAGTTTGACAGTGCAAATTTCAGAGCAGTTTAATATTATACTGTGGAGGAAAACATTTGTGGGGTGCAACAGGTACGTATACCCCTTACAGTTCCAGTCCTGTCTTTGGTGGGGTCCAGGCAAAACATTGAGGGCAATGTCGGTTGTGGGGGAATGGGGGCACCCAAGAGGTGTGGGAATCTGCCCATAGTAATTCGATACCAGCAATGAGATTTAACCAGGCGGTCCACGGAGAGAAATGAAGCAGGTCAGTTTTCAGCAGACTCTCAATACGGTTACCGTTGCAGTACACGGTGGCTGGCTGATGTTGATAGGATGGAGAAGTTCCACCGGGGAGGTCACGGTCGGACAGGCAGGGCATGAGGGGCAGTAAGAGGCTGACAGTGTCACTTGCAGGAGGGTGGGGGCTCTTGGGCACAGGGCTGGGCACAGCTCTGGTCATGGGGCTGAGAGGATCCCTCGAGGTCGTGGAGGCCGTCCTGCTGCGAGGTGTCCTCCTGACCGGGTAGAGTCATGTCGGCACAAGTGCTGCTCCTCTACCACTGAGGTCGTGAAGTTCTTTGGTAGCAGTGAGTTGCTTCGACACAAGGGTAGGCCCTCACCACTGTGGATCTGGTACCTGTGGACACCGGGGACTAGAGCCTGTAGTCTGAAGGGAGGTTCTTGGCACTCTGGTGAAGGTTGAAAGGTCCCAGGGATTTCTTTGAGACCTTGCAGAGGTCCTTTGGATGAACCGGTTGCAGGTGGCGGGGTTCTTGCCGGGGTTTGTCTGCAGCGGTTCAGTTCCTGTTCTGGCAGAGGTCGTCTTCCATCTTTTTCTTTGGTCTGTCGAATCTGAGGACCAGGTCTGAGGAAGCCACCGAACTACAACATTTTGGAGGCATTTTAGGGGAGTAGCAGGTATGACCAATGGGCACCTCATCTAGGTGACTACACCCTCTATAATTCCACCCTCCTGTGTGAGGGGGCAAAACCCAAGCCCTGATTGGAAGGGTCACCCCACCTTCAAGATGGCGGGGACGGAACATTTTGCTTCACCTTACTTCCCCCAACTTAGGGTTGGGGTTGGAAGTGATTGGTACACCCCCTATCTTTTCTAATTTTCCCATAGGTTTTCCCACCCAAAGTGGGGGGAGTGTAAACCAGGGGCTGCCATCTACTGCTAGCAGCAGAGGCTGTGGGTCATATTACAATGGCAGCAGGCCTTTGAAGCTTCCCTCTTCGAGCACTGGCCCATCCAGCGGGAGGAGGCATGATGCTTCTTCCAAGATGTGCATTGTTTCTGATCCCAGAGAGCAGGGTCCCTCTACCCAGGGGTCCAGAAACATGCCTGGTGGTGGCTAGCTGCCTACAACTGGTCATAGACCATGCCAGGGTTGGGAGGGATTCAGGGGTCACCTCTGAGGTGCCCTCTGGGTACATGGTACTATAAATCCCACACTGGCATCAGTGTGGATGTATTGAAAGGAGTAGCTTGGTACTAAGCACTCCTGTATTCAGTGACGCCATCACGGTGCTTTGGAACTTGAGTTGTCAAGTTCTCAGCTCATGTACGCTCTACGGCTGCACGGGCCCTTACAATTTTAAGCAATTGTGCCCAATATTGTAGGGGCCGATCTGCTCATGCAGATATGCCCTCACCTGTAGTACAGTGCACCCTGCCTTAGAGCTGCAAGGCCTGCTAGAGGGGTGACTTACCTATGCTGTCAGGCAGTGCTAGCTGGCATGTCACCCAGGCAAGGTGCCATGTTGACTTTGTCATTTTCTCCCTCACAAGGGCATGCAGGCTGCAAAGGCAGTGGCATTCTTCCAGTGAGAGGAATACCAAGGGACCCTCTTAAGACCCCAGGCCCTAGGTACCCAGGGTTCCATTTACCAGGTACTTACAGTGGAAAGAAGCACCAATTGGGGGTTTGTTTTAGGGAAGGAGCACTGGTTCAGGGGACCTGGTTGGCAGAGATCCTGTACACTACATTTGAAACCACGTCAAAACCAGGCAAAAAGTGGAGGGCTAACCAAGCAAAAGAGGCACATTCTCACACTCAGCCTTACTTGCTTGATGACTTGCCATGTGAGATCCTCTGAGGTGTGTTGTAGTTGGCAGAAATGCTCAGGTGGTGCTGCAGCAACAGAACGTTTAATTCTGCTCCAATGTTGTAATATCCGGCTCTTGGTTTGCTGTGTAGTTTGTCCAATGTTTATTAAGTCAAATCAACACCATATTGTATAGATTGCATTTCGGAAATTGCTGTTTATAAATAGATTCAGGTCAAATTTAACATTCTGATGTGTGAACACTTTAGTGTTAATACAATATTTGCAGGCCAAGCATTGCCCACATTTAAAGTGACCTAAAACTGTTGGTAAATCTCATTGTGATGTAAGAGTCACTTAGATTGGGCTGGGAAGGATGTCCTGAGATTGGTACCCCATTTGAACAAAAATAAGGGCATTTGATTAATTAATAACTCATCTTTAAACAAACCTCCATTTTTTAGGATAATCTATTTCAACTTATTAATGGCAGTGGTGACAATGCTGATACAAATAGTACCTTCAGTCACCCTTTCTTTGTTAGTGGGTTTGAGTAATTATTTGCGGGGATTGTACCACACCCTCTTGCATTCCTGTTTCACCAATCACTTAGGGTAGCCTCTTTCTAAAAGTCTAGTTATGAGTATGTCAGATTCTTGGGGGCGTGGCTTGCCGGCCAAGATGGTGGGCGTGCTTTGAAACAACTTCGCGCTCGAAGCCCGGTTATCCACCGCAATCATCCGACTGCCGGCACCATTTCCCCATGCAAGTCTACTCACGCTGCAGCGGACAACGAAATGCACCCTGTGAGCAGTTGAACACCAGGCAGGTCAAGCTCCTGGCCATACGGGCTACCAGAGTCGGGGATGCAGATGAAGTGACTCGTGGCGATCTTGTGGAGGCGAGTGGAGACCCCAGCACGGCCAGGCCTCTTCCCTGTCTTAGTCGCGATGCTGCATCGGCTGTGAGAAACCGGCAGCGGGCGTGGAAGAGCGGAAGGTGACCGCAGGAAATTAAAATTGAGAAAACGCGTTTTGGGACCCACCCTTTTCTCAGCCCCCCCTTAACGAATCACCGCGAAACTTTCAACACAGCAGCGGACCTGACCGCCTCATTAGATTTGAAGATTCGTCAAACGACGCCAAAGATATTGGCAAATCAAAAAACACTTTTCCTATGGAAACCAGGCCCTAACTATAACTACCTATTGGAGACTGCCAATAGGTAATATATATAGAAAGTTTAGACGAGATGAACTAGACTATGAAACAGAATCAATATTAACTAACACTCACAGAACCAGGAAACGCACATGTCAGCGAATCGGAGTCAGATCTAAGCGAAGAAGAACAAACACCGAGAATCGGTGGTCGCACTACTTTTTTAGATGAAATGAAACTCATATATTTGGATCAAAAGACCCCAAAAGCAAGAGGAAAGGGACGTGGTCGGGGGAGAGGAAGGAACAACAGTCAAATAACAACATCAAACGAAGGAAGAAAATACGAAGAGGAAAAGGAAAAAACAAAAGATTATCCACTACGCAACAGAATGACAAAAAAATAGATAAGATCAAGATAAAAGAGAATCTAATCATCAACCTTTCGGAACACATACTCACTGAAGCAGAAAAAAGTGTTTTAAATAAAGGCCTTTCTTTTTGCCCAGAGAAACATCATGATTATGTGGAAACCAGAACTGATCTATATAAATATATGAGGAAACTAAAACTAAAAAAGTTTTTTGCAAAGAAATTAAGAACAGAAGAACAAAGACAACCTATAATTGTTACATCAAAGGATACTCTGTCCATAGAAGATACTACCAATCTTAAAACTATCTATGACCTAGCACTCAATATCGATGAAGGGGAAATGACAGAAACACAAGTCTTAAGTGATCTGAACATAAATATTGACAAACACTGCAAATCTGGAATGAAGCCCAAATCAAAATTCTGTCCTGTTTTAAGTCCTGGCAATAGGATAGACCAATTCCATGAACTTGTAATAAATGAACTCGAAAAGATGGAGAATATCACAACTACCAAGGAAGAGAACATAACCAAAAAGGAACGTCTGGCACTAGAAAATTTGAGTAATAATGATTCAATAACTATCAAACCCACGGACAAAGGGGGAAATGTGGTGATCCTTAATACAACTGACTACATTAAAGAAGCCATGAGACAATTGGGAGAAGAACAAAATTATTCCCAACTATCATCAAATCCCATCAATGATCTAACCATAGATCTTGAAAAAAGAATCTACACATGGCAAATCAATGGTCTCTTAAATGATGATGAGGCCAAGTTCTTATACAATGAAAGTCCTGTTACACCCACAATATATTTTCTCCCTAAAGTGCACAAAACATTAATTAATCCGTCATGTAAACCAATTGTATCAAGTTGCCAATCCCTGTATGAAAACATCTCCATGTCTGTGGATAAATATCTAGCACCCATAGTAATGAACCTAAGCTCCTATATCAAGGAAACAGGGGATTTTTTGTGAATACTATCAAATATGGGATGGCAAAAAGGTTTCCAACTAGTAACCATAGATGTAGTATCTCTCTATACATCAATCGACCATAAAATCGGATTAAAAGCAGTGGAATACTTTTTACGACAAAGAAACATCCAAGAAAAGAAACACACACAGATGCTTTTGGAAAAGGTAGAATTATGCTTGACAAACAATATCTTCCTTTTCAACCAAAAAATTTACAATCAGAAACGCGGTACTGCCATGGGAATATCTTTTCCACCCAGCTACGCCAATCTAACTATGGGTTGGTGGGAACAATTTGTGGCATGGAATGAAGCAAATGAGGAATACACAACTAAGATTGAATTGTGGGTGAGATACATCGACGATCTTTTCATGATTTGGAATGGAAGTCAAAATGATTTAAAAAAAATACATCGACATTCTGAACACCAATGAAGTCGGATTAAAATTCACCCATAACATCAGCTCCAAATCAATTCAATATCTAGATGTTCAAATATATATTGAAGGTGAGCAAATACAAACTAAAATCTACCGGAAACCAACTGCTACTAACAGCATTCTCCATGGTAAAAGCTTCCATCCGACGAGCCTAATAAAAAGCATCCCGTATGGAGAGTTTATAAGAATGAGAAGAAACTGCTCTACCAACGAGATAGCTGAGAAAAGCTGTAAAGAAAGCCAAAAACGATTCATGGACAGAGGATACAAACACAGAGATGTGGAACAAGGTCTAAGGAGAGCTAAAACCATCTCTCGAGAAGAAACCCTCATTAATAAAAACAAAAAACAAACAGACGATTCCACAAGACTCATCATAACATACAGTAAAGAAAGCTTCAAGATCAAAAAAAATTCTACAAAAGTACTGGAATGTTTTAGAAAAAGACCTGGACATCGGGAAATCACTTGGAGATAGACCAAACATAACCTATCGTAAAGCCACATCTCTAAAGGACAAACTGATAAACAGCCATTTCACGACAAGAAAGCCAACAACATGGCTGACAGCGAAACAAAAGGGATTTACCCACTGCGGAAAATGCAAGGCGTGCAAAATTGGCAAATCAATGTCCAGTATTGAAGACTTTAGAGGAAAGATGTTTAATATCTCTGACAGAATAACATGTGAAACAACATATGTGGTATACATGATTGAATGCACATGTGGAATGCAATACATTGGAAGTAGCATATGTCCACTTAAGAAACGGATACTAGAACATCTAAGAGCTATCCAGAACAAAGACCTAACATATGCAATTTCCAAACATCTTCATGTACAACACAAAACCAATTGCGAAAACATTCGGTACTTTGGTATTGCTACTTTGCCTGCTAATGAAAGAGGCGGGAATCGCACAATGAAACTGAGAAAACTAGAATCACGCCTCATTATTCTTTTCAGGACGAAGACCCCATTTGGCCTAAATGGGGATGAAGAGTTACATGTACATCTGTAATATACATGGCATTAAAACAATGGGTACTACACCCAATAGAATTATCTTCCCCCCTGTGTCTATAATCAAGAAATGTTGAATTGAGTAATTTCCAAACGTGTACTGTAACCTGCAGTAATATGGTACTATACCTGACTATAACTGATGATCATCTAAAAATGAAGCATTATACAGATTGGGGACGATAAATGTCAGTAATGCCATCTATATTCCAACAAATGTCTAAATGAAAAAGGAATAATGCGATTCCGAAAACTACAGATCCCATCATACCTTGTAAAGGCAATATACACTATATAAGGGTGAAACTGAAAAAGGACTCACTGAACCGTGATAAAGAATATCTCTTGTTCGAAACGTTGGCGGTGGTGTTTGGTGGCGAAACTATGCTTAAATAAATAAGCTTTATTTAATTCATCACATTCTGGAGTGCGGTGTAATCCTTGGCTCAGCAGAAAATTTCGAGTTGTGTCTGACCTCGACATCAGCACCCGCTAGAAACGAGCGCACCAGCTGCAGACAGTTTGTTGAAAAAAAATATATATAAATATATATATATATATATATATATATTCACTGAAAAAACCATAGGTTTCACACATGTTATAGTTAGCGGAAATTTTACTGATAAAAAAACAGTGAAATTCCACCGTTATAGTTAGTGCAGGCAACTATAACTCACGCGACCGCAATCCTCTGCTGATGCTAATACTGTATTTAGACACTTATTTGCCCATGTCTTCTTCCATACATTTTTAGCTATACATATATTACAAATATTTTTTTTTTCATAAAGACACATATGTCATCAGCAGAAGATTGCGGTCGCGTGAGTTATAGTTGCCTGCACTAACTATAACGGTGGAATTTCACAGTTTTTTTATCAGTAAAATTTCCGCTAACTATAACATGTGTGAAACCTATGGTTTTTTCAGTGAATTTGCAAGGTTTTTTAAATGCTAATTCCTAACTATAACGTGTGTGAAACCTATGGTTTTTTCAGTGAATTTGTACGGTTTTTTAAATGCTAAGTTACTTTACGCCATTCGTGGCGTGCGCGCCCACTTAACGCAGTTCGTTCCGTGCGCGCACGGTGCGCTTCGCGCACCGTGCGCGCACAGTAAGCACGCGGTGTGCTTCGCGCACCGCGCGCCCACTTTACGCAGTTAGTGCCGTGCACGCACACCGCGTGCCCACGTTACGCTAGATGGGCCATGTACGCACGATGCGCTTCGCGCACCGTGCGCACATGGAGGACATATGATGCACTTCGTTTTGAAAGGTAATATTTTAATTTTTCGTAATTTTTATAAGCCATGCACAAATGGTGCCCTTCGGGCACCATTTGCACACGGGGTGGAGAGAGTGTGGATAATTTTTATTATTTTTGTTTAAAATATTGTGGTTTTTCACACCTCTAATAAGCCCTGCACATTTGGTGCCCTGCAGCCACCAAAAGCACAGGGGGTGGGGAGAGTGTGGATAGTGTTTTTTTTATTACATTTTTTACCGTACGCGTACGGTAAGCGTAATCGGCGAAATTAGCGAAAAAATAAAAATTCAATTTTTGGCCTTGGGTGGTTTTTGGGGACTCCCTCAACATGGCTATGTGTGTGGGAGCTGTCTAAACAGCCCCTTTACATGTTTATTGGTTTTATTTAACAACCTAACTCTCAGTGTGAGAGAGAAAATGGCGGCCGCCGCTTCCTGGTTTCGGCCGATTCGAATGTTTACTAAGATCTAAGAGCCAATCAGAATCGCGCTCGTGCACGCCACCGTACGCGTACGGTAAGCTTACGGTAAGCGTACCGTAAGCTGGCTCAGATATATATATTGATTTAAAGGCTATTTTCTCAAAATCTACTGAACAGATTTACACCAAACCTACAAAAGGCACTTCCTTGACCTGAGGACTACCTCTCTGCCAAATTTCTAGTAATTCTGTTCAGCCGTTCGGGCTGTAGCCCTGTCTAAAGGTCCTATGGAAAAATGCATGGGAAAAACGCGTTTTGGGACCCCCCTTTTATCTCAGACCCCGCTTGACGAATCACCCCGAGACTTTCAGGGTAGGAGCGGAGCGTAGCGCCCCACCTATTTTGAGAAATTTGCGAGGATTCGTCGACCGGCGCCAAAGTTATTCCAAATAGAATGTTGCGGTTTTCCTATGGAAAAGGGGTCCTAACTATAACTACCTACTGGCGACCGCCAGTAGGTAATATATATATATATATATATATATATATATATATATATTCACTGAAAAAACCATGGGTTTCACACACGTTATAGTTAGGAATTAGCATTTAAAAAACCTTGCAAATTCAGTGAAAAAACCATAGGTTTCACAGACGTTATAGTTAGGTGGACATTTCACTCGTAAAAAACCATTGAAATTCCCCCGTTATAGTTAGTTCAGCTAACTATAACTCGCGCGCCCGCAATCCACTGCTGATGACGTCACATATAACATCACTCATGACATGGTCACTGACATCACTCCTGACATCACTGATGATATCTCAAATGACATCACTGATGACATCATCCTTGTGAAAAAGTGGCAGACCTCCTCTTTCCCTAATATAACCTTTGATACACACATTAAAAAATAGAGACTAAAAAATAAAAAATTAATGGAAATTCAAATACTAGTTTCAACAAACTCTTCTGTAATTCTAAGAACCACATACACATCTACTCATTTACCAACAGTCCTATACAGTCACTCATACATGTACTCACTCATATGTACTCATACACCTGTACATCCTATTACACAATGCCACTCATCCATAGAGTTACTCACACACATAGTCACTAATGCTAATAAAGAATCAAACATCCATTTACCTTCATATACAGTTATACACACACCACCACACTTACTTCTACGGAAACTTACACATACTTGGTCTTTTAAACAATCACTTATAGAAACACATACTTATTGATACAGGAACTCTTCCAATTTCTCACTATCACATATACTCACTTATATACACCAATAGTCACATATATTAGTTTTAAACATATGTAGTTACTCATAAAGACACTATTGAGACAGTCATTCACTCACTAACACACTCATACACACACTCATCCACCCATACAGTCCTGCACACATGCTGTCTTCAACACATACAGTGAGTCACTCATTCATGCACCTATCCACTACGTAATTTCTTCCTCCAAACCATGCAGACACTCAGACTGATAGTCAAAAAACCAACTAATAACCTATATAGACACCCATGTAGCTACTCACCAACCCATGCAGCCACTTATACACAAAGTGAGAGACTGATACAGATATTTACATATTAAAACATTACTCACTAAGCCATGTATTCACTTTCATACACTTTATCAGTCAGTTACAAAATATATTTTTCTAAAAAAATCATCCATTTAGACACTTATATACCCATTTATTCTTCCATCGACCTTTAGATATACATATATAAAATATATTAAATTTACAAAAAAACACACATTCACTGGATGATGTCATCAGTGATGTCATCAGTGATGTCATTTGAGATGTCATCAGTGATGTCAGGAGTGATGTCAGTGACCATGTCATGAGTGATGTTATATGTGACGTCATCAGCAGTGGATTGCGGGCGCGCGAGTTATAGTTAGCTGAACTAACTATAACGGGGGAATTTCAATGGTTTTTTACGAGTGAAATGTCCACCTAACTATAACGTCTGTGAAACCTATGGTTTTTTCACTGAATTTGCAAGGTTTTTTAAATGCTAATTCCTAACTATAACGTGTGTGAAACCCATGGTTTTTTCAGTGAATTTGTATGGTTTTTTAAATGCTAATTCCTAACTATAACGTGTGTGAAACCCATGGTTTTTTCAGTGAATTTGTATGGTTTTTTAAATGCTAATTCCTATATTTAACGTGTTTTATTTTTTATTTTATTTTTTTGCAAGGTTTTTTACATCTTTTATTTTTAGTTTATATTCTCTTTAAACACTATGGTAAAATTTTAAAAATTCTGCAATATATATTTTTTTCACCTTTTTTTTTTAACCAAACAAGTAAGATATTGATTCTTTTTTTCCAAATTTTTTTTTTTTTTTTTTTTTTCCGTGCGCGTACGGTAAGCTTCCCGTAAGCGCACGTTTTGCGTCATGTACGTAATATTTCTACGCTTTTTGCGTATGGTTACGCAATTTACGTAGACGTGCGTACTGTGTACGCGGCGCGTAAGCGCATACGGTACACGCGCACGTTACGCGGAAGTGTTGGGGCGTGCCTGTTATGCGCATGCGCGTGTCTTTTATACGCGCATGCGTACTTTTACCGTAAGCGCTCCGTAAGCGTAACGTACGCGCACGGTGGGTCATGTGATCAAGAAACAACACTTTTGATTGGTTTAAACTACTTTCAGTTCTAGAACTCTCCTACACCACACCCATTCCCCTCATTTCTGCTTGTGATCCCTTAGGAGAAGGAGCTGAGTTGTCTTTGGGATACAATGGCAGACCAGCACTCCTCTTCTGAGAGTGAGGCTAGCAGCACCACCATGAGGCAGAGAAAGAGGAAACAAAAGAGCTCTTTTATATGGGAGTATTTTACGTTTCCTGATGGCCAAAAAAAGGTAAATGCTCCTTTAGTGACTTGCAAGCTTTGCCAGCGTGTACTTTCTAGAGGTAATCCTAACAAGAAGTATTCCTTCGGGAATCACACTATGTTAAGACACCTTGAGGATGTACACCCTAGGACAAATGCTCGACATACTGGAGCAAACCCTTCAGTAAGTCGACCAAGCACATCCACAGCAGCTCAGCCGAGTCCATCTTCGGAAGGTCAGCTGAGTCCTTCATCTGTGGGGGGAGAATCACCTTTTTCTGGTCCTCTGGAAACTAACCATCGATTTGCGAGGGTTACAATGCGGTGCTCAAATTGTCATGGTCTAATTGTTCGTGGGGAGACCAGTGTTCCCCTAATTAACAACAGAATAGACCAGCACATTTGTCCTACCAGCTAATACTCCCATTCTTTCTTTCCTCTGTCCCTGTATGAACACAACGGCTCTTTTAAGAGCCAACCTTACCTTTCAACTTTTTTATTTTTTTCAATCATTTTTTTTTCTTTTTTCTTTACCGTACGCGTTTTAAACACTAAAAAACAATTACCACATTACAAAGTCTTTTTTTGGCAAGTGATAAGTACTTTTACAGTCTGTCACATTTTCAATACACTTTTCAGAATCTGAAAACAGCATATGTCCAAACAGCTTTTTGAGACCAGGAACATGGGTGAATGACTAAACTCCAGCAAAGGCAACCAGCCTTAGTGTTGTTGAATGTTTTTGCATTACTCACTGCAACCTCAAACACCACTTGGTTGTGAATACTATGCATGATTCTACTGGATAAGCAGCTGGGTGTGTGCTAAGAGTCTGCTTCTGCAGAAAAATAGCTGCCCCTTTCCTACTAATGCCAATCTAAAATTACCAGAGTAATACGCAATAAATCTCTGTCAACAATTCCTCTTTGCACACAGAGTCATCTTCTGATTCTATGCAGAAAACAGTATTCCTCATTCATACCAGTACACCTTAATTTATGGTGAAAACATAGTCCATAATATTTTACATGTTCCTTACATTTAAATTTCTCCCAAAACACAAATTGAAAAACACAACTTCAACAAAAGGAATTCCAATTCTATTATTCATTTCTAAATTTACCACATACATCCCCTCTCAAACTCTTAACTCACCTTTAAAATTAGTTAGTTGTGAAAGAAATGTGGCACTCAAACAGCAGATTATCAGAGCCAGGATCTCTGTTCTGTACACCTCTCTCCTCTCAGCAGAACCAGATAATGGCAATGTTTCCCTCTCTTTTTCCACACATATACATGTTAATTACAAATCTCAGTGCTTCCCCCTTTTTTTCAAATGAAATCACACATTTCTATTGGTTGAAAACCAACCCTTTTCCAAAAGTACCCTTCCCCCAACTTGACTTCTGCCTGCTACCATAGCAACAGCTCATGGAACACTGCTGTGTGGAGTCAGGTCAGAAGTTCACCACACAATGTTTCATTTCCAAAGATCAAGGGTGCTTGACTTTTCAAGCCTAACAGCAAATCCACAGTAATGTTCTTTGGTAACACATTTTTCTGTACCAATACAAAACATGCTTCTATAAATTTACACATACAGCCTAGTTTTTAGTGTAGAATGGTGTGAAACAGCCAATGAGTTCTTTTTATTTTAAAAAAATATGTATGCCTCCATTTCCAAACTGTCTTTCATTTTTTTCCCCATTCTACTGAAATACACCTCCTGAGTGCATCCAGATCTCCTTGGAAGATGTTCACTGTGTGGATTGTAGGGCACAGCTATATCTTCTGGAGTGAAAAGTATGCAGAAAAAAGAGGTATGGTGAGAGACCTTGCTTTGCCAAATGTAGACATTAAATGGATTGGTCAGAGAGGGTTAAAGTGGCACCAATTGATGCCATTGGGAAATCCTTCATGCAAATCCAACACCCTGACCTCATAATAGTGCACTGTGGTGGCAATGACCTAGGCACTTTGACTGGGGTAGGTCTGGAAATGCTTATGAAGGAGACCTTTGCACAACTGTTTTCACTTTTCCCTAAAACTGCCTTTGCGTATTCTAACATATGCCAAAGGCAAAAATGGAACTGGTCCAATCAATTTTGTCCACAGATTGACAAAGCAAGAAAGCACGTCAACAAATCTGTTTCTGCTTTCCTCCGAGACTATGGTATGGGTTCCATTTACCACAACAACTTGCGTTACAACATGCAAGACATTTATAGAGGAGATGGTGTACACTTCACTGATGAAGGGAACAGAGTCTTCCTCTTGAACCTTAGACTCTGCATCGGTACTTACTTGTAAGTACCACTAAAAAATCACTTCATAAACACAACGGCTCTTTTTAGAGCCCCCTAATATCTAAACACTTAAATCTGAATTTTATTTATTTATTTATTTATTTTTTCTGCCGTACGCGTACGGTAAGCTTACCGTACGCGCACTCCGCGATTTGTTTTTAAAATTAATAAATGTATTTTTCGTACTTTTGTGTCCTTCTTTGACCCCCTTTCAAATGTTAGGGGGTCTGTAACTCTCTTCCTTGCCCCCTCTTCACGTTATCTCCCTTTTTTTTCCTGTGTGAAACACACGAAATGGCGGCCGACACTTCCTGATTTCGTTCGATTCGAATGTTTACAGTCATGTGACAACCAATCAGATTTGAGCTCGCGCACGGCACCGTACGCGTACGGTAAGCTTACCGTAAGCGCACGGAGCGCGCTTACAGATATATATATTGCTTTAAATGCTATTTTCTCAGGAACTACTGAACAGATTTACACCAGACCTACAAAAGGCACATCCTTGACCTACGGACTACCTCTCTGCCAAATTACAAGTAATTCTGTTCAGCCGTTCGGGCTGTAGCTCGGACTAAAGGTCCTATGGGAAAATGCATGGGGAAAACGCGTTTTGGGACCCCCTTTTTTTCTCAGCCCCCGCTTGACGAATCCCCCGAGACTTTTTTAGGGTAGGAGCGGAGCGGAGCGCCCCATTAGTTTTGAAAATTTCGCGAGGATTCGTCAACCGGTGCCAAAGTTATTCCAAATAGAATGTTGCGGATTTCCTATGGAAACACGGTCCTAACTGTAACTATCTACTGGCAACCGCCAGTAGATTATATATATATATATATATATATATATATATATATATATATATATATATATATATATATATATATATATATACATATATATATATATATATATATATTATCTACTGGCGGTCGCCAGTAGATAGATATAGTTAGGACCGAGTTCCCATAGGAAATCGGAAAATTCTATTTTGAATAACTTTGGCGCCAGTTGACGAATCCTCACAAAATTTTCAAAACTAATGGGGCGCTCCGCTCAGCTCCTACCCTGAAAGTCTCAGGGTGATTCGTCAAGCGGGGGCTGAGAAAAAAGGGGGTCCCAAAACGCATTTTTGCCATAGGACCTTTAGTCAAAGGTACAGCCCGAACGGCTGAACAGAATTACTTGAAATTTGGCAAAGAGGTAGTCCTCAGGTCAGGCATGTGCCTTTTGCATATATGGTGTCAATCTGTTCAGTAGTTCCTGATTGCAGTTAAAAGTACATAAATATCTATATGCGCGCACCGTGCGCACACCGTGCCGTGCGCGAGCGTAATTCTGATTGGTGGTTAGATGTCAGTCAACATTCAAATCGGTCGAAATCAGGAAGTGTCGGACGCCATTTTGTGTGAGACAGTGAAAAAGAAAGGTGGAGAACGTGAAAAGGGGGCAGGGTAGAGAGTTCCTGACCCCCTAGCCTTTGTCAGAGGGTCTCTGAAGGACCCCGAAGGGTGACATTTTTTTAAAAAAAATTCAAAAAATCGCGGGGTGCGCGCACGGTGAAAAACCCTTAAAAAAAAAAAAAAACATTTTAAACTGTTTATAAGTTTATAGAAGATATTAACTATGCTGTTCAACTTTATCCAAATTCAAAAAAAAAAAGCTGAGCCATTCCATATTACAGGATACAGTCAATCTATAACTATATACATAGGTAGTTTATTGTAAAATAAATATATAAAAAATATAATAATACATACATAAATTAGCATTTAAAAAACCTTACAAATTCACCCAAAAAAACATAGGTTTCACACACGTTATAGTTAGGAATTAGCATTTAAAAAACCTTGCAAATTCACTGAAAAAACCATAGGTTTCACACATGTTATAGTTAGCTGGACATTTCACTCGTAAAAAAACATTGAAATTCCCCCGTTATAGTTAGTTCAGGTAACTATAACTCGCGCGACCGCAATCCACTGCTGATGACGTCACATATTACATCACTGATGTGATGACATCATCCAGTGAATATGTGTCTTTCTGTAAAATAAATATTTTTTATATATGTATATCTAAAGGTTAATGGAAGAATAAACGGGTAAATAAGTGTCTAAATGGATGTCTTTTTTTGTAAAATTAATTGTATAACTGACTTATTAACAGTATCTTAGTGAATACAGTGATGTAATATATGACGTCATCAGCAGTGGATTGCGGTCGCGTGAGTTATAGTTACCTGAACTAACTATAACGGGGGAATTTCAATGGTTTTTTACGAGTGAAATGTCCAGCTAACCATAACATGTGTGAAACCTATGGTTTTTTCAGTGAATATATATATATATATATATTTAGTCAATGAATTTAGGTCAGCACAACGCTTACCTTAGCTGTGGCTCCGCCCATTGGTGGGTGTAATTTTGTACTTCATGAATTATGGAGCAATGCTTTTTCTGCCACTAATACAGCAAGTCATACTATTGTATGGGCATAAATATATTCTGTTGACAATATTGCATAGGAATTATACCTATTCAACTCTTTGGACAGTCATTATCATTTTATTGTATTTTTGCATTTGCGCATTTTGATCAAATGACTTGACACAACGTATTATATATGCTTTCTGTGTCTATGTGGAAATTCAAATATGGCCGCTGAGGTTACGATGAGTTTAGGTTAACCTTATGCGAAGTCCCTTGTCGATGTTGCTTGCCAGCCCTGTCGACCAATGAGTGTATTTATTATTTATATGTGTTTTTTGAACATGACAAACTAACACTGACGAAGGCCAGGGTGCCGGAACGCGTGTGTTAGTCTTCACGGAGAAGAACTAATAAAGCCAATTTCTTTTGACTGAGCCTGAGTGCGGGTGTTTGGGAATAATTATTTGCGCTATCGCCCGCGCAATCGACGCACCCGCACTGCAGAGAGCAAAGGAGAGGGGCGGTGTTGTTTTTTGCATATATATATATATCCACAACACCAATCCTACTTCCCCAAAGAAGAGGCACGCACTCCGGTCTGTAAGTATGGGGCTGATTTAATGTTGTCTCAGGTCACCCTCGACCCCGCAGAAAAGAGAGACGCGTTTCGCCTGCGCAGTAGGCTTTATCAATCTAAGTAGCATCAACATTTCAAAGATATATATAGCCCTCCCACTACTTAAAACATGTATAAACATGGTAGAAAGACTAAATGCAAAATGTCACTGGCAAATCCCAGCTTAGATTCACTCAGTACCAATAATCCGAATACCAGCTAATGTATAAAAATCTCGGCATAATATATCATTAACATACTTTGCTGAATAATTGTAAGCGGATTACTCTTCTACAGTGTGATGACACAGAGAATAGAAATTGCATTTACTCATTTAAGGTGGAGGCATATTATAATCAGATGTAGTGCCACTTCTCTCATCACGTTTAGCCCTGTTTATACTAGGCCTGGGCGAAGCACTACGCTACGCTCGCGTAGTTTGCGAAGTTCGCGCTACTTCGCACTACGCGAACTGCACGTAGCACAGTGCGAACACGCGTAGCGTAGTGTTGCGTAGTGCTGCAGTCATTTTTTGCTTGCTCGCGGTCCTCAACGTCAAGTTGGCGACCGCGAGCAAGCAAAATGACATGCTGGCGAGACTTTTTCCTTGTTCACGATCGCGAGCATGGAAAATAAACCTCCCGGCGAGATTCCCAACGCGAGGAGGTCAGGTTTCTCATTGCGAGGGGTCGCGTATGCTCGCGACCGCTCGAGATGAGAAACTACCAGTTCGCGTTGAGAAAGCTGCCGCTCGAGTAAAAATCTACTCGAGCAGCAGAAAACTACAGCTCGCACTGTGCAAGATGCCATTTTCAATGATTGCACAGTGCCGGTTGCTTGTCCGCACTGTGCAATCATTGAAAACAACATCTTGCACAGTGCGAACATGTTACTACGCAGTTCGCGAAGTGCTATGCGTAGCTCGCGTAGTGCGAACTTCACTTTGCGTAGCTTCGCGAAGTGCTACTTCGCGAACTACGCCCACCCTTAGTTCATACTTCATATCAAATAAAAACTGCCTAAATGCAGTACATAAAATCGAGCTGCTGTTATGGTACACAATGATCCTGTTATAACCAACTTGTCCCGTTACAAATAGAGCATAACTAAATTGCAGCATGCAGATGCACTTTAGAACAAACACATTGATGGCATAACATTAAAGGGTAGTCCAATGTCCATGGCGCTTCAATTTTGCTATCCTTTTTAGGTCTCGCTGAGACAGCGCAAGCTGTCTCTTTGAGACATTTTGTAAGTGGGCTTTCAAAAGTGCTACCCACATGATTTGGCAGGCCTAAAGCTTGAGTGCACGATGGCGTGCACGTGCACAGCTGCTGCTCGCACTCCCTCCTCCCTTCTCCCCCTCCCTTTTCGTCAGCTTCAGGCTCCTTTGATGCTGGCATTCCCCCCTCCCTTCTCGCCCAGCCCTTGTCACCTCGGCTTGTTATTCTCGCGGTCGTGTCACTTTCACGGCCAATGCTTGTTTTAGATCTCGCCTAGCCACGAGCGCATAAGCTGCTCGCTTACGTGATCTATTGTCAATTGGTGACCGCCTTGTCTCCCTTAGGTCTTGCCCACCTGGACTGGATATTTTGCTCACGCACGGCACTAGTCAGTGCAGGCACGAGCAATGGCGACAGCTTGTTAAATTAACTGTGCTTGTAAATTGTTTAAGACAGTTTTCTAGATTCTGCCACAAGGTGGCAGCAAAAGGCCGATAAGATTCTCATCCAGCAGCTCTCGCTTTTAAACCTTAGCCTTTCGCACCCCTACTGCCAGATAACACACAGAAAAAAGCGTGCCGTTTGTATTTTAACCCAAGGTAAGAAGACAAGGTATGCAGGAAGAGTAGGACACAGTGGTCCGCATACGCGTTCATCTTCATTCCACAAACCTCTAGATGAGTAAACTTGAAATGAAAGCGATGATATGAGGGCCTAGTCCCTCTATCCTATGGTTCAAGGCCAAGCCCACCCCCCATGTCATCTTTGCCAGAAGGCTCCTGCTTTTAAGTGTCATCCTGGTTATGACTCCAATGCTTACTGGAGGGGTTTGTGCTGCTCAGGGATACAGGACGACACCTTCAAGTCACCAAGTGAGTTTTATGCGGTTGCATCGCCACTCCCTCTGCTGTGGAGCAGTGAGTAGAGCTCTACCCGTGCACGGGTTCTGCGGTTTCACACTGCAGGGAGAAATACCAGTTTGTGTTTATCTTGATGCATTTGGAGTTTATTTGTAATTTGCATCGGTGAGAAATTTGGTGACTGTCTGTATGCAATTACGGGTAAATATTGTCAGCGCTTCCCTCGATGTCTCGCAGGAACGACATCACCTCAATGGCCTCAACAGCCTCATAAAATTCGCCTTTAAATTAGACTCCTGTACCTAGGCGGTGGGCAGGGGAGTTTTTCTGATGTAGTAACTGGTGGGCGTTAAGTCACTCAGCACATTTTTGTCTTTAACACCGTTCTGTCAACGACCAGTCCTGTGTTCGACCAGTCCTGTGTTCGTCATATTGTATTTTATTTAAACCCTTTTATGGCTTCTGCCCCCGAAGTGACGCCACTTCTGACCCTCATTTCACATTCAGACTATGTGCGTGACTCAGCAGAAACCTTAAGGGCCACGCGCAGGCGCTACCCCCATATGCTAAAGGCATTTAAATACAAGTATTTTAATATGCTTTCCCCACCTTCAGTGTTCTTTAGTTTCTACACATTATTGCCTTTAACACCGTTTTGTCAACGACCAGACCTGTGTTCGTCATATTGATTTTCATTTCAATCCTTTCATGGCTTCTGCCCCCGCTGTGACGCCACTTCTGACCCTCATTTCACATTCAGATCAGGTAGTTCAGTCATTGAGTCTGAATAGCAAGGCCGAGCCTAGCTGCCCTTCTCCATCCATTAGGCTTTTTTTCTGAGCAGACAAAACCCATCCCCCCCGTGGCTACATTTTAATGGCTGCATCCTGTAGCCTGGGGTTGCTTTGAATATATTTGCTGGGACCGATTTTAGTTTCCTCGCCGGCCCTGCTGCCGAGTGAGCATGGCATGGTGTCTGTAGCGTCCTCAGTTCTTTACCTGACGAGTCACTAGAGAGCCTTGCTGTAGAGGCCGTTTTATGTTAATCATAATAGGAGTCAGTTACCACGGCCTCCTGTGCGTTAGATAACAGCACATAGAATTAAAAACATGCATTTGCAATGCAATAGGTCTCGCATTTACAGAAGTTTAATCTATTGGCATTGTAAATGACAATGCTTTTATTTATGTTTTAAAAACCAGAACATAAATAAAAGGAATTGTGATTTACAATGCCAACAGCTCAAAGTCGCCAAATGCGAGACATGTTGCATTGCAAATGCTTGTTATATATATATATATTACCTACTGGCGGTCGCCAGTAGGTAGTTATAGTTAGGACCTTGTTTCTATTCCAAAAGCGTTTTTTCTTTTCCCAATAACTTTGGCGCAGGTTGACAAATCTTCGTGAAATTTTCAAAACGTTGGTCCCACTCCGGTCAGCTCCTATCCTGAAAGTTTTGGAGTGATTCGCCAAACGGGGGCTGAGAAAAAAGGGGGGTCCCAAAACGTGTTTTCTCCATGTTATTTCCCAAGGGAAACTTTAGACACGACTACAGCCCGAACTGCTGAACGGAATTACACCAAATTTGGCAAAAAGGTAGCCCTTGGTTCAGAAAGAGACCTTTTTTCAAATGGTGTGAATCTGTTCAGTAGTTGCTGAGATATTAAAAAAATAAGAGTAAAAAAATCAATTTCTCATAGGAAACTTTATGCAAGGATACAGCCGAAACTACTGAATGGATTTACCCCCAAATTTGGCAAAAAGGTACTGCTTGGCTCAGAAAGCGACCTTTTTAAGAATTGTGTGAACCCGTTCAGTAGATGCTGAAAAAATCAAAAATAAATGTTTCGATATTTCGATGTGCAATGCACCACAGAGCTGCATTGCAGAGTGGTGTAAAAAGGGGCGTGGCCTCTGAACACCTCTCTGCAATGCAGCTCCCTGGCGCATACTGGAGGTACCTAGTGGGCTAGTTGGCCCCCAGAGACCCTCAGGATTGAAGAGGAATTAATTCCCCAACTTAAAACGCGCCACAGGGCGTGTTTGCACACGTCACCTCAGGCCCCGCCCCCTTCCTTCACCACTGTGCAAACGCGTTCCCTGGCGAGTTGTAAGTTGGGGAATTAATTCCCATTGAATACTGAGGGTCCCTGAGGGCCAACTAGCCCACCAATCAATCACAATCAATCAATGACATAATTTGTAAAGCGCACTACATACCTGGGAGGGTTTCAAGGTGCTGGGGGGGTGATGCTGCTATTGGTCGAAGAGCCAGGTCTTGAGTTGTCTCCTGAAGGTCAGCAGGTCTTTGGTTTGTCGTAGGTAGAGGGGGAGGGTGTTCCAGGTCCTGGCGGCGCAATGGGATAAGGATCTGCCTCCAGAAGTAGTTCTCCGGATGCGTGGGACCGTGGCCAGGGCGTGGTCAGCAGAGCGGAGTTTCCTGTTGGGTACGTAGAATGAGAGTCGACTGTTGCGATAGGCTGGGCCGGTTTTGTGGAGTGCCTTGTGTGCGTGGATCAGGAGTTTGAAGGAGATTCTTTTGTCGACGGGGAGCCAGTGCAGGTTCCTCAGGTGGGGGGTGATGTGGTCGCGGCATGGGACGTCGAGGATCAGGCGTGCAGAGGTGTTCTGGATTCTCTGTAGTCTGTTGATGAGCTTGGACGAGGCTCCAGCGTAGAGGGCGTTTCCGTAGTCGAGTCTGCTGCTGACAAGGGCCTGGGTGACTGTTTTTCTCGTGTTTGTCGGGATCCATCTGTAGATCTTGCGGAGCATGCGGAGGGTGTTGAAGCAGGTGGAGGAGACTGCGTTGACTTGTTTGGTCATGGAGAGTTTTGAGTCGAGGATGACTCCCAGGTTTCGTGCGTGGTCGGGGGGGACCCCAGTGACGTGGGCCACCAGGAGTCGTCCCATGCGGAGGGGTTGGATCCGAGGATTAGGATTTCCGTCTTGTCTGTGTTCAGTTTGAGGCAACTGTCCTCCATCCAGTCTGCGACGGCCTTCATTCCCTGGTGGAGGTTGGATTTGGTGGTGAGGGGGTCCTTGGTGAGGGAGAGGATCAGCTGAGTGTCGTTGGCGTAGGAGATTATGTTGAGGTCGTGCTGTTGGGCGATGCGTGCTAGTGGTGCCATGTAGACGTTGAACAGTGTCGGGCTGAGGGAAGATCCTTGAGGGACGCTGCAGATGATCTCGGAGGCATCGGATCGGAACGGGGGGAGGCGGACTCTCTGAGTTCTGCCGGAGAGGAAGGAGGTGGTCCAGTCCAGGGCCTTGTCTCGGATCCCTGCGTCATGGAGGTGTGTGCGTAGTGTGCGGTGGCAGACGGTGTCGAAGGCGGCGGAGAGGTCCAGGAGGATGAGGGCCGCCGTCTCGCCGTTGTCTAGGAGGATCCTGATGTCGTCTGTGGCAGCGATGAGGGCGGTCTCGGTGCTGTGGTTGCTGCGGAATCCTGATTGGGAGGGGTCCAGGATGTTGTTGTCTTCGAGGTGACGGGCGAGCTGGGTGTTAACTATCTTCTCGATGACCTTTGCTGGGAACGGAAGCAGGGCGATGGGTCGGAAGTTCTTGAGGTCGTTCGGATCCGCCTTGGGTTTCTTCAGTAGGGCGTTGATCTCTGCGTGCTTCCAGTTCTCAGGGAAGGTGGCGGTCTCGAAGGAGAGGTTGATGATTCTGTGCAGGTGGGGTGCGATGGCGTTGCTGGCTTTGTTGAAGATGTGATGCGAGAGAGGGTCGGACGGGGATCCGGAGTGGATTGTTCCCATGGTCTTGATTGTGTCCTCGATGCTCACGTTGGCCCAGGTTGTCAGGGCGTCGTGGGCGGTGGGGTGCGGTGGGTTCGGTGCGGTGCGGTCGGCATGGGTCGTCCGGGGTCTGAAGCTGTTGTGGATGTCGGTGATTTTCCCGTGAAAGAAGGTGGCGAGGGAGTCGCACAGGGCTTGCGATGGTGGGATGTCGTTGGCGTTGGAGCTGGGGTTGGAGAATTCCTTCACGATGGTGAAGAGCTCCTTGCTGTTGTGTGCGTTGTTGTCAAGGCGGTCTGTGAAGAAGGTTCTTTTGGCGGTCCTGATGGGGTAGTGGTTGCGTATGGCGTCTTTGTGGGCAGTGCAGCTTTCTGGCGTCTTGTTGTTGTGCCATGTGTTTTCCAGTTTCCGGCAGGTGCGCTTTGAGTCGAGGAGTTCCGGGGTGAACCAGCTGACTCTTCTGCTGGTGTCTCTGCTGGTGGGATTTTTCAGCGGGGCGACGGTGTTGGCGCAGTGTTTCATCCAGCGTTCGAGGGTGAGTGCACCCTCATCGGGGTTGGTGGGGTTCGTCGGAGGGTTGAGTGCGAGGCTTGTCTGTAGTTGTTCTTGGGTGACTTTGCCCCAGCAGCGGCGGGGGGTCTGTAGTGTGCGGTGGTGTGTGAGTGGTTTTTGGAAGAAGAAGTGGATGCAGTGGTGGTCTGTCCAGGTGAGTTCGGAGGCGTGGCTGAAGGTGACGTGGAGGCATGAGAAGATGGCATCTAGCGTGTGGCCGGCGGTGTGGGTCGGCGTAGTGACGAGCTGTTTCAGTCCGAGGTTGGCAAGGTTGTCGATCAGGGTGGAGGAGTTGCTGTCGTTGTTGTTCTCCAGGTGATAGTTCAGGTCTCCGAGGAGGATGTAGTCGGTGGAGGTCAGCGCGTGCGTGCTGATGAGGTCGGCGATGGAGTCGCAGAATTGTGGCCGGGGTCCTGGCGGTCTGTAGACGAGGGTGCCTCTTAGGGTGGTCTTGGGGTCCGTGTGGATCTGGAAGTGCATGTGTTTGGCGGTGCTGAGAGTGTCGTTGGTGTTTGTTGAGACCCTGATGGTGTTTTTGTGGTCGATGGAAATTCCTCCTCCGGCCCTGTTGGTGCGGTCTCTGCGGGTGATCTTGTACCCGTCTGGGATGGCTATGGCGATGTCTGGTGAGGAGGTTTTGTTCATCCAGGTCTCGGTCAGGAAGGCGACGTCCGGTGATGTGGTGTCGTGTAGGTCCCAGAGTTCGACGGCATGTTTGTGTGTGGAGCGGGTGTTGATCAGGATGCATCTCAGCTGGTTGGGTTCCGTCGTGGCAGGCGTCTTGGCGCTTTCGAGGCAGGAGAAGCTGCAGTTCCGGCAGGTGAAGGGGCCGTGGGTGCGCCTCGGGGCGGCCTTGCAGCAGGTGTGGGTCTTTCCTGGATTGAGTACGACGAGGGTGTTGGCGTCATAGCGGAGGCGGTCTCCGTGGCTGCTGGGGGGGCCAGGGGTTCAGGCGCTAGGCGCGGGCCAGGCAGGGACGGGCGCAGACGGGCTTGCCTTAGGCGCGCCTTCAGCACGCCAGTTGCGCGGCCGCACAGCGGCCGCCATATATGGGGAGGTGGGGAGGGAGGAGCAGCTGGGAGGTGGGAGGTGAGGAGTGAATGGGCGCGGAGCGGGCAGGGCCGCAGGAGAGGCAGCGGCGGGGATGGGGGAAGGAGACAGGCACGGGGCACGGACAGAAAAAGAGCACAAGGGGTACAAAATCAAAGGGGCACAGAAGGCACAAAAGTCAGCACAGGGGTACAATATAAACAGAGGGACAGAAGTTGGCGGGGGTACAGAATAAAAGGGGGCTCAGAAGCAAAGCGACGAGCGGGGGGCAGGGGGCACAGACAGTTACAGGCACAAAGCGGGTACAAACCTAAGGCCACCACTGGCCACCAGGGATGAGGCGCAGGTGGAAGCCTGCAGGTGGTGGAGGGCCTCGATCTCACCGGCGTCAGCAGGGACAGCGGGGGTGCAGGCGGAGCTGCAGCGGGGGGAGCGACCTACCAGGAAGGTCACCAGGTACCTTCACTATGCGCCAGGGAGCTGCGTTGCAGAGAGATGTTCACAGGACATGCCCCTTTTTACACCTTTCTGCAACGCAGCTCTGTGGCGCTTACTGGAGGTACCTTGTTGGATAGTTGGACTCCAGGGACTCTCAGGATTCAAGGGGACTTTATCCCCCAACTCAAAACATGCCACGGGGTGCGTTTCCACAGTGGTGAAGGGAGGGGACGGGGCCTGAGGTGGCATGTGCAAACACGCCCTGTGGCACGTTTTAAGTTGCGGAATTAATTCCCCTTCAATCGTGAGGGCCCCTGGGGGGCCAACTAGCCCACCAGGTGCTTCCAGTAAGCGCCATTGCGCTGCGTTGCAGAGAGGTGGTCCAGGCCATGCCCCTTTTTACACCTCTCTGCAACACATAGGTTTCAGGCACATTATAGTTAGAAATTAGCATTTAATAAACCTTAGAAATTCACTGAAAAAACCATAGGTTTTAGGGAAAGTTATAGTTAGTTGGACATTTCACTCGTACAAAACCAGAGAAATTCCCCCATAATAGTTAGTTCAGTTAACTATAACTCGCGCCCCCGCAATACACTGCTGATGATGTCACATATTACGCGCAGGTGCGCTGGGGTACTGATGGCCAGAAAACCAGCAGGATCCCAGTGGCAAAAGGGGTGCGCCAGGGCTGCGTCCTGGCTCCCACCCTTTTTTCACTCTACGTGAATGGGGTTGTGGACATCTACTCAAACAACCTTCGGACGCACCATCATTGGCAGGGGAGAGAATTCCCACCCTTCTCTTTGCTGATGATACCCTTTTAATCTCAAAAAGCTCGGCGGGCCTACAGAGACTTTTAAACAACTTTCAGACCTTCTGTGACCAACGGGGCCTGGTAATAAATACAAATAAAACGAAGTACTTGGTATTAAATCCCCCCAAAAAATTAGGCCGTCCCCCTGTTCTTAGGGAAACCTCTCTGGAAAGGGTCACTGTTTTTGACTACCTAGGGATCCGTATCACCGACTCCATGCAGTGGACCCCTCATATATTAAAAATGTCTCTTAACCATAAAAGGGTTACAGGGGCACTTGTCAGAGAGCAGAGATCTTCTTCGACCAAGCCTATTGCCCCTGTTTTGGATATCTACAGGGCAAAGGGAGTTAGTTCCGCTTTGTATGGCGCTGAACTTTGGGGTACCTCTAACATCAGTGTCCTAACTAGGTCTGAGAATAAGTTCCTAAAATGCATTATGTCTCTCCCGGAGAGTACACCTATGTTACCCCTCCTTATGGACCTTGGTTGCCAGCAAATTAGCGATGTAGCTAGATTGCGTCCACTGCTCTTATGGGCCAGGCTGTGGCGCGTCTCCGAACTCGCTAAGTATGCTAAAGGCCTAGCAGAGGTGATGTCTATGGTAGGCTGGAGTAGGATCAGATGGCTTACTGATGTCAAGTCCATGCTTGGCAAACTAGGCCTTAGTGAAGCTTGGGAAAATAGGTCTTCCCCTCCGAAAGCAGCCTTGAAAACCTTATATTGGAACTGGGTTAGAAGCAGAATTTCCACGGATTCTACTCATGGTAGGCTCACAGAGGAGTTTTTAGTGCATAAGGATTCCCCCTGCCTGGAGCTCTACCTGGATTTGGACTGGAAGCCATACGACCGGGCCCTTTATTTTAGATTTAGAGTGGGGTCCCTCCCTGTGCGCGCCCTAACATCTTGCTGGAAACCGCCTTACCAGACAGTTGCGTTTTGTCCCTTCTGTAGTACTCCCAAAGAGTCAATTGAACATTTTTTGTTTGTTTGCCCGGCCTATACTTGCCCAAGGCAAACGTGGCTTAAGCCCGTGTGTAGGGCCTTGGGAACCAGGCATTCATCTGTGGCACTTCGAATTTTAATATCAGATACCCGGCCCTTGTATGTTTTTAGCCTTGCGAAATTTCTGTCATGGGCTTGGTCGATCAGGACAAAACGGCTGTTAATTACTGTTTAACTGGTGACTTTTAATCGTCTAATTGTTTGATAACTTGTTTCTTGTGTTGCTTTTATGATGTAATAATCGAAATAAAGCTGTATACATACATACATACATGTCACATATTACATCACTCATGACATGGTCAGTGACATCACTGGCGACATCACTGATGACATCACAAATGTCATCACTGATGACATCACTGATGACATCATCCATGTGATAATTTCATGCATCTTCTCAAACCCTAATACAACTTTTGATACACCCACTCTAAATTACAGACTGCCATTCTCAAAACCATAGACACTCCAGCCTCAATAACTACATACCCACGCACTGATTCTTAGGTCTACACACACATCCACTCACTCACCCGTACAGTCACTCATACTTACAGTCACTCAGTAGAGGACTATCATATACACTCATACACCTATATAGACAGTCACACACCACCACTCATCCATAGAGGTACTCACACACCTAGTCAGTCATGCAAATAATTAATCACACTCCCATTTACTCACCTATATAGTTATCCACACATCAGCTCACTTACTCATACAAATACTAGCACATTCTTACGCTCTTATACAATCACTGATACAAGCACACACTCATCCATACAGCTAATCTCATAATCACACACTCTCACTTATAGCCATTTATATACTCTAACACACATATATACTGCATTTCACATATGTAGTTACTCACACCTGTACCAATGAGATATACATTCACTCACTAACACACCCATACACACACTCACCCACCCATACAGTCCATCACAGATGCACTCTTGAAACCATGCACCCAGTGAATCACCCACTCACACATCTATGCACAGAGTCACACATACCCCACCCACACAAACACTCAGGCACCCATACAGAAACTCCGACAACTAATAAATAACTCATATAGACACTCATGTAGCTATTCACAAACCCATGGAGCCGCTTACACACAAACAGACAGACGAATACAGACATTCACACAGTTTAGTCACTAACCCATGCATTCAGTAAGATGCGTTTAATCACTCACTTATAGAGTCAGTCACGCACTTACTAAATCATCCATTCAGACACTTATACACCCACTCATTCTTCAATATGCCTTTCCCTATATATATTAAACATATTTAAACTTTACAGTAAGACACAGTCACTGGATGATGTCATCAGTGATGTCATTTGGCATGTCAACAGTGATTTCACTGGTGATGTCATCAGTGATGTCACTGACCATGTCATGAGCGATGTAATATGTGACGTCAACAGCAGTGCATCGCGGGGGCGCGAGTTATAGTTAGCTGAACTAGCTATAACAGGGGAATTTCTCTGGTTTTGTACAAGTGAAATGTCCAACTAACTATAACTTTCACTAAAACCTATGTTTTTTTCAGTGAATATATATATATATATATATATTTTATTTTTTGTCTCAAGGGTAATATACATTACAGATTAAGAATGCCCAATGGGGCAGAATTGTATTTGAAAACTGGTTGGTAATAAAGTTATATGAGTTTTGAACACGCCACTGGGGCAATTTTGGTTAACCATGTAGGTCACGATGAACTTTTAGTGAGCGATATCACATAAAAAGAGCCAATGATGCTCACTATGGCTGGACTGTGTGTTTATTACAAGTCAATTGTCTAATAAAGATGTGAGAGATGTAATCCTGCCGATTAAGACATGATGTGGCGAGTGGTTGGAGATGATTATTCCCCTCATGCCCTCTTCATTTAAACTAGTTAGCACTGAATTTAATTTGCTTTTTGAGTCTGACGAATGAAAATGTTTGTGAAGGCTGGGATAAAGTTTTCTTTATTCAAAAATAATCGGCGTGTTTACTAAAAACACATGTATGATGTTTATTCAATAATATATTTTTGATCTTATGTAAATATCAAATAGAATGGTATGATTCTTTCATATATGGCAAATGTTTAAACAAAGTATTTCAGTAATGTTGATTTTTTTATTGTCGAGACCCCACAGGGGGGTTGAAACACGTGGTGTAGTTAAAACATATATCCAAAAGTCATAAAAAGTTAATAAATAGTTCTTCCTATCTTTGTCGGAGGACCATATTTTTACCACTCTTTCTATTTATTTTAAAACGTTTTGTCACAATTCATTAGGAAACATTTTTCAAACACCTTTACGCGTTTTCTTGAGAATTTTAACAGAGCCGAATAACAGCCTGTTTGGTCCTTGAGACATAGTGTCTCCTCCATCTTGTGGCACACTATTTATTAACATTGTATGACTTTTGGATATATGTTGCACATTACAAAATGGCTGCCATGTTACCTTAAAGCGTAGCCCTTTGTTGATTACCATGAATGGGGGGTGTTGATTTGAATTAACTTATTTTAACTCACGTGAATTGCTAGCTGTTCGTGTGATCAAGTCTACGGACGAAACGCCTAACGAGCAATAAAACGGCTGCTTTGCATACCTGAAACTCCGAGTGCAGAACTTCAACTTCCAGAAGACACTTTGGTACACGCCCATTGGGGCGGGATGTTGGTATAAGTACTCTGCAATGCTGTTGCTGCTCCGTTTGTGATTTGCCTATGATTAAGAACGAGATGTTCGAAACGCGTCAGGCTCCCGAGGGAGGATTCCTGCTGTGAGTCCGTGTAACCTGCAAGTCCTCAATAAAGTGGTGAACTTACCGTGTGTGCGGTCCCATGCAGGGCAACCTTTTCTTCTCATAAATAGCGGCTCGCCTCAGCCGCGGGACTGCACTGCCGCAAGGAAATGCGGATTTGTGGCGACTTTGCAATGAGGTTGCCGACAGAGCGGTGAGGTCCCCTTATTGTTGGACTACATGGGCAGTGTACTTGAGACTGTCAGCTAAGGTTTTACTCATTGCTGGGGATTATTAACAACTTTGGATGTCAGCAACACCCACTGGGGTTTTATTTTGTCGTTGCAGAACTTCAACTTCCAGAAGACACTTTGGTACACGCCCATTGGGGCGGGATGTTGGTATAAGTACTCTGCAATGCTGTTGCTGCTCCGTTTGTGATTTGCCTATGATTAAGAACGAGATGTTCGAAACGCGTCAGGCTCCCGAGGGAGGATTTCTGCTGTGAGTCCGTGTAACCTGCAAGTCCTCAATATAGTGGTGAACTTACCGTGTGTGCGGTCCCATGCAGGGCAACCTTTTCTTCTCATATATATATATATATATATATTTATATATATATGTATATCAGAAACAGCTGCTTCTCGCCTCCGCAGAATTTTTTATCAGCAAATCAGACACAGACCCATAATTGCGTGCTTAGGTTTGCATTTTAATGTCGGCCATTACGCGTGTCAGTCCCGAACGGACCTTGATCACATGACAACGCTGTAAGTATCAGTAGACCATTTAAAGTGCTACATTTTAACACGTGATAGGTGAAATGCAATAGAACTGGAGAAGATACTCCTCAGTCTAAAATGCATAAGTCAAAATCTCACTTTGTCCCATTAAAAAAAATATTTATTTGCAGTGGAGAGTAAGACAATAAATACCGTCTCTCTTAGTTAAAAACTAATCTAAAATCCTTTATAATCAAACGGTTCAGTCATAATTGATAATTATAGTAAAAAATAGCCTGTAGAAACATTCCTGATTGAATAAATAATTAATATATTCAAACTTAATAAGAAAAGTGAAAATAATCATCAAGATTTAAAAGGTTTTCTAAAAAACCGCATATTTTTCTGAGAGACTTAATATAAAGGTATTTACATGTAAACAATTCTGGATCAATCCCCGATTTGACATAATACAATATTAGCTTAAATGCAATATGTGTATCTTAGACTGAATTTGAATAGATCAATTTTCTGTTCTATTGAAGAAAGTGCTGTGTGCTACCTAAAATGTATCAAAATAACCCAATCTTTCTACTCATCGTAGACGAATAAAAACTTAAGTGCTAATCAATAAAGTGCAATAGGTGTAGCTTATTAAAAAAACTGAATATTGACTGGTTAGAGTGGTTTGACACTTATGTCATAAGTGTTTTTCGCATGTATTACTGTTCTATTTCTACATTACATATCAGTTAGGTCAAGAAAAAGTTAGAATAGACGTGGGAAGACTTGAGAAAATAAAATAAAGTTATGCTGATCTAAAAAACCATAAAGATAATAAAAAATGTGTTATTATTTCATGAAAAAAGGGTACGCGATGTCTGGGGATGGGCAGGACATATTTACAAACAGGTGTATAAATCTCCTGTGTTGTTTAGCCCTCCTGGTGACTTACTATCTAAATTAAGAATGTAACGTGTCTTGAGTTTTCTAAGCTGATTATCCCTATCGCCTCCTCTTTTGGTTTTAGGTATAGCATCAATTACAAAGTACGAAAAGTCTTTTAGGTCATTCTTATGGACTTCTCGAAAATGCCTGGCGACCGGGTAGTTAGGGTCACAATTGTTGATAGCCCTAATATGTTGCAAAATTATTTTGCTAACCGGCAGCTTCGTGCTTCCTATGTACCTGAGATGGCATGTACATTCTAGTACGTATATTGCATATTCGATTTTGCAATGAAGGGGTTTGTTGATTTTAACCTCCTTATTGCAAAATGCAGTGTAATAGCTATTTCTGTTCATGCCATATTGACATGCCTTACATGTCTTGCATTTGGTAAATCCATTTGGAACAGTCAACCAATTGGTAGTATTGGATGATTCTGGCCTGCTGGAAACCAGACTGTTGTACATAGAAGGCGCTCTTTTGTACGTAATGCTGGGTTTTGTTGGGAGCTCATGACCTATTACAGGGTCATTTTTAACAATGACCCAGTTTCTATGTATGATCTTCTTTATGGATTTCTCTTGAGCATTATAGGTGATAATAATTCTCAACTCATCGGGGTTTTCATTTTTTGTTTGCATCGTTATTTTGGCTTTTTGGGGAATTAGTAGTTAATTTCTTACCAGATTTTGTGTATTGTTGATGGCCTCTTGTATGATATTAGTAGGGTTCCCCCTCGATAGAAATCTCATCTTGTTTTATGTTGAGCTATAGCTAGGTCCTCTGGGTAACTGCAAATTCTTTTGAGACGCATCATTTCCCCATAAAGGATGCTGCGTACTAGGTGTCGAGGGTGGAAACTAGAGAAATGTAGTACTGCATTGCCTGCAGTATCCTTTCTGTATAACCTAGTTTCAAGGTTGTTTCCCTTGGCATATATTTCCACATCTAAAAAATGTATACTGATATTGCTGATAGCAGATGTGAAGCCAATGTTGACACCATTCTCATTAATCTCAGAAACAAAATTCAAGGCTTGCTCTTTGGTTCCCTCCCAAACAATGAATAAATCATCAATATATTGATAATACAGTTTGACATGATCATCCATATATTTTTTGTACTTGTCCATGAGAACCAGCTCCTCCCACCAGCCCATGAATAAACAGGCATAGCTGGGGAAGAAGCTGGCTCCCATTGCGACACCTCGCATTTGTTGATAGAACATGTTATCAAACAAGAATATATTATTGTTTAAGCAAAAGTTTATCATGCCTAATAACATAATGTTGTGCTGAGGTAAGGTGGCCTTGTTTTTGTTCAGATAAAATTCGATTCCACGTAAACGGTCCTTATGATTAATACAAGTGTATAGGGAAGACACATCTAAAGTTAAAAGATAGAATTTGTTGTCCCATTTAAAATCCTTTAACTTAGAAATAAAATCACTGGTATCCCTTATGTAGGAGGGTAATTCTTGAACCCGTTCTTAAAGAAAAAAGTCTATATATTTGGAAGCGTTCTTATATATATGTAAGGTTGCCACCGATGAATGGTCCCATGCTGAAACCTGCCAGTCTCACTTTCCTAAGATTATCAGGCTTGTTTGAGTTTTAGCACCTTTGCCCATGAGGTATTGCTTGGTTTTATTACATGTCGGAAGCCCCAGGTGCCAGGGTACCCTTCTGTTTCTCCAGTGATTGCTGGTATTTGAAGGGAATAGGGGGCTGGTTGCATGGCGGGGAGGAGGGAATGAACTAAAAAAAAAAAACACTTACCTGTCTGCCGCTGCCGCCCACCGTCGCAGCTGCCTCCTCTTGGTTTTATTCCCCGCTTCCAGGGCAGGAAGCATGATGCACCCGGCTCCCAGCCTCCCGATATCCAATCACAACACGGCAATGCAGCATTGTGTTTGGTCTGAGGGCCATGGATTGGCGCTCAGCCAGAGAATGGGAGGCTTGGCATGTTCTCCATGCAGGCTGCAATGCAGCCATCATGGAGAACATGCAACGTGCACATTAATGTTTGTCCGGCCACAGAGGGTTGGGCTAACATTAATGCGCACTTTAGAGAGTGCAAACCACTCCTTCCCCCCCTGCTCTGTCAGCAGAGTAGCACCGCCCTGTCCTGCCCGCAAAGCTGCCGCCACAAGGAAAATAATTAATGATAATAACTTGGAGTTATCATTTTATTTTTCCTTTAGTGACACTGCTTAAAAGCAGTAGGGTGACGCTCCTCCGCCTTAGTGGAGGAGCCGCCACTGCGTTGCTCATACCTTTCTGAAAGCATTGGCAGTCATCAATTAACCCTTTTACATATCCTATTCAATGCGCTCATATCCAACTCTTTGTTATGGAAGGTTTTGTAAGTCATCAACATAAGGCCTATTTTAACTATACAAATGGTAGCTTATTTTAACTCCATGTTTCAGATAAGTGCCAAACGTGCAGGTAGGATATTTTAATGGAATACAGATAAACACTTCAATGGTCTCCCATAGAATATCATGAAAGCTGGCAATGTGATGCTCTTCAGAAAGTATGTGAAGACATGGCTGCTCTGACACCTTTACTGTCCTAACCTATCAGATGCCTTACGCAGGCCCTTTAGCACTCTAGAAAGGCTTCTGAATTTGGATTGGGATTGCACTACCTTACACATTTCTAGGTACAGATAAGGAATGAGAGACAGGTGAAAAGAAAATCAGGAAATATAGTGGGAGAGCTAGAATAAAACCTCGAAGGAACAAGCTGGATAAAGCTTTTACCGGCCCTGATAGTCCTTCTGGTAGGTATTACTGCCTCTTTGGCTAGGCATATTGTTTCGTTTTTCAAGAAAAGCTTTGAGTGTATTTATGCAGCTATTCTACACTCAGGCCATCTACTGGCCACATTTAAAGCACGGTATAACTATTTCTACATCACAAATAAGAAAATAATGTGAAATGCAAAAATTAATGTACTAAATAAGATGTTAAATTCAATAAAAGGTCACATGAAGTAACACTTCAGAAGGTCCTGGGGTTATTCATTTAGGGACAATGAGACATGGGATGTCTGGTCACAATTAGTAAATGTAATGGAATAAATAGCCTGTATTAGGACTAAATACATGTTCTGTTTTTTGAATGATTAACAATACTTTTGTGGGTGAGGTGGAACCCCTAAAATTGTACACCCCAAAATATTACCTTAAAAAGCTGCCCCCTGGGTAACGAATCTGAGACAATGTTAAACCTCAGTTGTATGAAGCAATGTGTCCCCGAGATTAGGCACCTCACAGCATATCAAAATAAAGTCTTTTAAGTAAGGGCCCAGTCAATGATTGAGTTCTAGGTCAGGAATTTGAAAGATCTATTACATAAATTCAAAAGATGTGGTCCACAGATCATAAATGTGAATACATAAAGTCAATGCAACTGAAGACTCTCATGATAAGGCATCACATTCTCAGCAAATCAGAGCACAGCTTTATAAAACGTCATATTGCCTTAGCATCTAAGCACTATCCCACTATGTGAATTTTGATTCTGCCCCCTCTATGCTAATGTAACCCAGAGATGACAGGATAAACTAGTTACATTAGCAACAGCAAACTAGTATGAATGAATAAAGTACAGTAAGCTAGTGGTAGATGCTTGAGAAAATAAACATGAATATGACTATGCTGGAAAGATTAATCTAAAAAAGCAAGAACAATGTCAATGGAAATAATCGAACATGACTCTGTACATGCAGCTGGAGACATCCATTTTGAACAAGACAGTGTCAAGGCCAAAATTGAGGCTGAGGTTACATTAGCCTGAAAAACACACTTATGTAAGTGGTAGCAAACCCTTTTCAAATGCATTAGCACTATATCAGTATATACAAATAAATCCAAAAGTAAATTGACGTTCTGCACATTGTTAATAGTATACAAAAATATGAAATGTAGAAAAACTTAAGATTGTGTCCGTGCACACACAGTGCTGGTGCGATCTGTATTACAGAAGTTGCAACACAGGTATCTGCAGCCTCTGCAGTAACAGAAAAAGGGCACACGCCCTTGCCAATTGTGGCACTATGATACGGCCCAAAGTGCTATTATTACCCAACTTAGGGATATTGATTTTATTGTCCTCAGAAGCATGACCAGCCTAGGGCTCCTGCGAACACTCTTACATGTACATATCCAGTTGCACACATATTTATACAGGGGTGCACGACCATTAAGGGACGTCTATCGTCCTCTAGTTTTATGCAGGATTCACATTGCTTCCCTTGTGTAATGTTTAAAAAATTGTTTTACTTTTGCTCACATCGTTTAAAATTGACAGGCAATAGAAAAGAATAATAATTCCATTCAACACAGGCTATAATCTAAACTACTTAAATTGAAAAAACACCCTTCCACGGCTAATCAAATTAGTTTTGCGTTTACCCTTCACCCACCAGCTTCCTTTTGGAAATTGACCAACATGAATTAATATTGTCTATATTTACTGTAATGACTTGACTTAAAGTAATAACATTATGTTTCATTAATGCACCCTCCATACATTACAATTTGTGTTTGTCTGTTATAGGTTTGACGATCCAGCCTGCAATCCATATTAATAAATAAGTGGACAATTGTGTGTAAATGGCACTGCTTCCAAAATGTGAGAACAATGGCCCTGCCAATCAAGAATCCGGCTATTTTACCCATTTTTCCGGCCAAACCAGCTCTTCGATGGTTCATACAAGCCAAACATTATTTCTCTGCATACTGATAGAATCATATTGTAAGCACCCCTGCAGTTCCCTGACATATCCTTCAAATAATAGATTATGAAATTTCATTTCGACTGATCTGTTATCGTCTGCAAATGCTTTGATAATATAATTGTGATAAAAAAGGCAGAGGGGGGCGTGGCCAAGATGGCATCTCGGTAAGATGCGCTTTCGGAGCTCTCCGCTCCCGCCTGACCTGTCGTGGCAATCCCGACAGCACGGGGTGCCGATCTCGGCTGAGAACCTCCATGAAGTGGTGCTGTCCCGAGTGGGGGGTGCAGCGGCAGCGCTCACGCTGACGCTCCGGTGCGAGGCCGCTCCACCACAGTGGAAGCACACGTGTGGTGCTGCCAGGCGCACGGAGGAGCCTGCGACGACTCCAGCAAAAGGGCCAGATGCCCAACCTTCTGTGGCAGTCCTTTGTGTGCTAGAGGGGACTGCTGCGCTACTTCAGCCGAGCGACACTCCCGGGGCGGAGCTGGCCTGGCCCTGCCAACACCACACCAGGGGGCCCAACACTGTGACTACGCGAGGCCCCGTGCCAGGGTGGAAGAAGGCACCGCCTCAGCAGTCTCGGTGAGAGAGGAGCCGATGCGACTGCAGCCTTCACGGCGCCCTGCAGCCCCTGCACCGCCCGTTGTGTCTTCTACCTTAGGGGCTCACTGGAGAGTCCCTGACTCTGGCCTCTTGGTCCCCCGACTGGCACGGCTTCAGCCCCTGAGGGCAGTGGTGGACGGGGGCTTGACGGACTCGTGAGGCCCCAAGCACAGGCCAGAGTATATAGGCCCTACAAGTGAGTGAGCATAGCGGGGGCACGTGGCCAGGCCCTACAGCACATCGGCCCGGCAGGGGGGACTGCCTGGACTGCACATTATTGTAATTGTCCCCACCTGCCCTAACGAGGCAACTGGCCCGGCTCAACACATCCCTCGGCGGCCTGGAGGGGTGGCGGTCAGCTTTACCCAGCAGGTACTCTACCGGAAGGCCCTGGTGGGCACAGAATTCTCCAGACCGGTCCATGAGTGCCACGCTCTGCAGACGCAGCCGCTCCCAGCTGGGGGCTGCAGCAGGGGCCCTTCCACACGCCACCCAGACCACCGAGCCTCCAGGGGCCACGGTCGCTAAGGCCAGCACCCTCTGTTAGCGGCAGGGCCCTAACAGCAGAAGAACACAACACTAGGCGCCCGGGATGTGAAGGTGGCATCAACGCAACAGCAAGGAGAGGACAGGGCCTGGTAGTGGGCCTCGGACACTAGCTACGATTCTGCTGTATGGTTTACCATGAGGCGCTCCAGGGGGTCCCAAGCGAGAGGCTGTGTGGCTGTGGCCTTCCTACCTGATGATTCCCTCCACTGCTTATTCACGGTCCTCCCCACCAGCAGCCCTATGTTCTTTTTGTTTCCCTCCTGGCAGAGGATCGCACGTACACAGGAACCATGGCTGCTCCCAAAGGCAGGAAGGACAGGTCTGTAAAAGAGCTCCTGCTCAAGTCTGCCCCGCAGCCAGAGCGCCAGACGAGCCCGGGGCGCGCAGATGCCGCCGAAGGGAGTGAGGGCCCGGAGGCTCCGATCAGCCACTCATACTTGGAGACCCTCTTTTCCTCCCTCCGGGAAGATCTGGCTACCAATCTCCAGGCGGACCTGCGGGACGTGAGACACGATGTGGACTCCCTGGGAGAACAAATTGATTCGCTGAAAGAGCATGAAGCAGGGAGGGATGAGGAAATCGAGTCCCTTCAGCAAGAAATACTCCGGTTGCAGGACCAGAACCTGGACTTGCAGGCCCATACCGAGGACCTGGAAAACAGGTCCAGACGGAACAACGTCCGTTTACGAGGTATGGTGCACCGCAATGGAGACAGCGACATCGAGGCCCCCGTGGCAGGCCTCTTTCGCTCCATTTTGGGGGAATCTCCGGAGTTTCTGATTAAGCTGGACCGCATTCACAAAGAGGGCCCACGCAGGGCGGCCCCTGCGCCACCGGCGGACATCTTGACTTGTGTCCACGATTACCAACTAAAGGAGAGGATTCACCGCGAGGCTCGCGGAAATCCAGACTTCATGTACGAGTGACAGAAACCCACTCTATTTCAGGACTTGGCAGCATCTACCCTGCTCAAACACAAGACTTTCAGACCGATCACGCACCACCACCAGGACTCAGGCATACAATATTCTTGGGGACACTTATTCAGGCTGATTTTCTCTTACAAGGGGGAGTTAAGGCAAACCCGCTCACTCTCGGCGGCCTATAGACTCTTGGGCATTGATGAACCTGCACCAGATCAACCTAGCCAGAGCTCACGCCCTCGTAGACGCAGAAGCGGCCATAGCTTGACTACCATTAAGCCCCAAACTCCACAGCGCATCCGGATTGGGACACTATGGCCAAGGAGCGGCAGACGGTGATGTCCCCCCCCCACAGGGGCATCTTCAGAATGAGGCAGCACCTCCATTAATTGCATGTGGACACTTTGCAAACGCACCCTCGCGTCTATCCGGGGATGTTGGAAGACTGTAGCTGGCCTCACTGGTGGGAGCAGGGAGCTACAGGCTACGAGTACCTTTTTCTCTTTCCTACGAGCAGGACGCTCTGGACATGGACTTTGATATCTCGCTTCACTCTATGTTTGTGTTCTTTAAAGGGTTTTGTTTGTTTCATGTTGGGGTCTCCTCCTCCATGCTGTTCTCCTCTTACATGCGTATCGGACAGCCACCCATGCATGCTCTCAGTGACTTACCTACGACCCTCCAGCTTACAGACGATTGCGGCCCAGCGGGCCTTTGGATACCCTTCCCCCATTCAGGGTAGATGAGTATTACGTTTCTAACATTAAACGTCAAAGGGCTCAACAACCCAGTTAAGTGTAGGGCTATCCTGTCTTATTTGGAAAACTCTGGGGCCCATATTTGTCTGCTTCAGGAGACCCATTTGATGACCAGCGATACCCATAGAATGCACTTCAAGGCTTTCCCACGCCAGTACTACTCTTCCTTTCCTTCCAAGAGGGCAGGGATAGCTATCCTATTTTCTCGTATGTTTCCTGGGAAGGTGGGGGCCAAGGTGTCCAAAACTAAAGGGCGGCTCTGTGCAAATTCGGTGACCATAGGGGGGCACACCTTTACCCTGGCCACTATATACACCCCTAATGGGGAGACCTTTTTGTGCAAGGCGATAGGCAACTTAACCTCTGCACCCGATCGACAAATCCTTCTAGGGGGCGACTTGAAATTGTATTTGACAGTTAGATGGATCGTTCAGCGCAACAACAGGGACAGACAGGGGCTCTTTCAGACACGCATCGCCAATGGCTACACGACCTGCGATTAGTGGATCTTTGGCGGCACTTCCACCCTCACACACTCGACTACACTTTCTACTCACAAGCCCAGGGAACATACGCCCAGCTGGACTACTTTTTAACAACTCACTCTCTCCTTCAGGCAGCGCAGACCTCAATTATTGAGCCTCAGGCAATTTCAGATCATGCGGCTCTGACCACGAATTTGCTGTTTCCTCCTACCTCTAGACCATCATACTCTTCGAGACTTAGGGATACCCTCCTTCACAGGCCCGAAGTCGTAGCCCGCCTCACAAAGACACTACAAGATTATATAGCTATAAACGACACGCAAGACACCTCCATTGTTTCACTTTGGGAAACCCTCAAATTAGTAGCTCGGGGCGACTTCATAGCTGCATCGGCTGCTGACAATAGAATACGCAGGGAGAAGAGAGATGATCTCTCCAAGCAAGTACTTAAATTAGAGGGAATCCACAAGAGGACGGGGGCCCCCTGAATCTGGAGGAAATTGAAAGCTGTCAGGGCACAACTAGCTAGCCTTGATCTTTGCTGTACTTTGCTTGAAACATGCATTCTACACTGGGGGTGGACAAATGCGGCCGTTTACTGTCCCATAAATTACGCGCAAAGGCAGGCAGTGACAGTCCCACTCATTCTCACTGACAAGGGTGCCGAGACCACACGGGGCAAAAACATAGCAAACGCTTTCCGGAGTTTTACGCAAAGTTGTATGCCGCACAGTCATTACCTGATTAAAACCCATCTAGGTATGTTCAGGTCATAACACACTCCAAGTAGATGGCCGAACAGGAAACATCCTTCGATAGCCCATTAGAGTTGAAGAAGTTATTTCGGCCATAGCCCGTCTCAAACTCCTTCAATCCCCTGGCCCAGACGGCTTCACCGCCCTTTTGTACAAAACGTTTTGCCCACTTGTAGCTCCAATATTGACACAGCTTTTCAATGCTATTGATGACAATAGGGAGCTTCCCCCTGACAATGCTTCTGGTGTCTGTAGCGGTCTTGCCCAAGCCCAGCAAAGACAATAGAAAGGCCGATATCTCTCTTGAATATTGACTTCAAGATTTTCACAGGGATACTTGCAGCTAGATTAGGGCCTATGATGCCGGGATTAACCCCTTCGACGCTCATGACGGAACGGTTCCGTCATGAGCGTCGGTTGAGCTGTGCTCATGACGGAACCGTTCCGTCATGACCACGCCCGTGCAAGCAGCGTTCAGCACAGCGGGGGAATCCGCCCCGCATGGAAGGGGTTAATAGAGCCAGACCAAGCAGGATTTGTCGCGACAAGGCAGTGCAGTGATAACACTAGATGGGTACTGCACCTCTTGGACAAGTCCCACCGACAGTTGGAGGAGCATGTCTTCCTGTCAATAGATGTCGAGAAGGCATTTGACAGGGTTCACTGGCCCTTCCTGGAGACAGTATTAGAGAGGTTTGGGTTTGGTCGCCGCTTTCGCCAATGGGTATTTAGCAGATATAGCCGCCCTTCAGCTACGGTCAGCGTGAATGGCTTTACCTCTGCCCCCTTTACTAGTGCCAGGGGGACACGCCAGGGCCGTCCGCTCTCCCCCTTATTATTTGCTCTCTACATGGAGCCACTGGCTCAATGGGTCAGGGAGAATCAGCAGATTCAGGGACTCTTTTTGGGGGGGGAACGCCGTACCATTAGTCATTAAGCTGACGATGTAGTAGCCACGTTGGAGACCCCCCATACTTCAGTCCCGCCGTTCTTGGCTGAATTAGAGGCATTCACAGAAGCCTCTGGATTCAAGATCAATGTGGCTAAGTCGCAAGCACTGAGCTTCGATTTGAAACAGAATACTATTACGGCTCTGTCCCAGGAATGCCCTATTAGGTGTGACCAAAAGGTCATGCCTTATCTTGGTATTAAGCTATCCTTGTCCATGGCAGAGTCAACATCCCTGAACTACTCCCGGCTGCTGCGCCAGACCAAACAGGAGCTCCAACGGTGGCGGCCGTTTAATCTCTCATGGCTGGGCAGAATAGCAGCTCTCAAGATGAGCATTCTCCCTAAAGTGATATACCTCTTCCAGACACTTCCAGTGGAACCTCCTTAGGGTATTTTAAAGCAGCTACAATCCGAATTCAATGCCTTTGTTTGGGCAGGCAGGAGACCGCGAATAAGTAGAGACCTGAGTTTTAGACCTCATGACGAAGGAGGGCTGGGATTCCATGATCTTGACCGTTATTATTAAGCAACACAGCTTCAGACTCTATTAGAATGGGCTCAGTCAGAGTCAGAGAAGAGCTGCCTTTTTATGGAACGTGTGCTAGCGAAAAAAGCTCTCTGGAATGTTCAGTTTCTCCACAAGGCTTCTATACCCTCCCCCGGGTTACATGGCTCCCCTATTGCCCGTGCCACACTGAAAGCATGGGATGCTACAGCTCTCTGCAATGTCCTGACATCTTTCCCCCCACCCCTCACTCCCATTGCAGAAAATCCGGACTTCTCCCAGGCCTCAACTGGGAGGCATTTTGTCAGTGGGACCCAGCTGGGCGTAGGTCTATCGGGAATTTTTTATATCTCGAAGGCCCCCAACCCTTTGAGGATTTCAAGTCTGACTTTCACATACCCGATCAAGAATGTTACCATTACTTGCAGATTAGACACTGGGTTATGCAACCCCAAATACGCTCGAGAGCGGAGAGGCTTCTCACTCAATATGAGCGTAGGTTGCTCTCGAAGCACTCCTCAAAGTGACTTATCACAGAACTTTACCACATCCTACGCCCCCCAGAACAAGCGGTTAAATCTGCCGGTCAAAGATGGTGGGAGGCTAGGCTTGGCCGGGCCTTGACACCTAAAGAATGGTCTGACGTTTATCATAGAGCCCGACACTCAGCACATAACACCTCGAGCATTGAAACGGCCATTAAAATCAAGACATATTGGTACCTTATACCCTCCAGACTTCATAAGCGTGACCCTGACCGCTCCCCTACCTGCTGGAGGGGGTTTAACGCTGAAGGCACACTCTTACACCTGTTGTGGGAATACCCTACTCTCACCACCTACTAGACAAGCGTTGGATGAGATCGACGGTTACTTTGACACTACGCTAATATGCTTTCCTGCATATGTAGTTCTGGGAGTGTCCGACAGGCTTACTTTTCCCCTCAAATCTCGTAAGAGTAAGCAGCTAGATATAGCTCTAGGAGCGGCACTACAGAATATATTATCACCGTGGGGCACAGATAGAACACCAACAGTGCAAGGTTGGTTTCATCGATTGTGGTATGTTTTAGGCATGGAGCGCTTTTCCTTTTCGCTTCAAGGTGACTCGGGCCTCTTTTGCCACGGTGTGGCAGCCCCTTTTCTCTCTGCTTTGCACTGAGTTCCAGGAGTTGTCCTGCCCTTGATACTTGCGGCTGCTCCGTCTTCCCGAGCTGAGCCAAAGCGAAACTTAAATGTCACAATCAGGCGCAATAGGGCGATGGGTCTGTATTTTAATTCTTTGCCTGGGCGCGTTAAACGGGGGAGGAGACGGGAGGGAGGAGGAGAGGGTAGGGATAGGGAGGGGGGCGGGACAGTTCTTTTTGATGTTTTTCTGATGCTCTGCGTAGCACCAAAATGTAAACAAAAATCCGATTGGCCGCACTCTGCTAGTCCTACCAGCGTGTTACCCCAAAGAATTGTGGTCCATGAAGTAGTGTCGGCGGGTAAGCCTATGCCAAAAGTTTAAAATGAAAATAAGTGTCTCGTTAGCCATCCCTGGACACGTGTTTCGAGGTAGTTGCCTCTTGTCAGCAGGGAGTAGGTATGTGTGTAGGGTTGCTGCGTTGGCACCAAAATGTATGCTGGCCCAAGACCTAGGCCTCTTTAAGCAGTGCATCTTGTCTGTTGATTATTCAATAAAAAGATTTCAAACTAGAAAAGGCACAGACCTCAACACCAATAAAATTAAGATATTTTTGTTTTAGCACTCTGTAGATGTGTCCTGGGAAGGTGCCTGTAATAACATGGGTCCTTTGGGACTGTGACAGGCCTCGATCTGTTTTGGGGAAGTAAGAATGGTATGGCCCACAACCTGGATGGACACGGTGCAATGGTAATGGCATTGAATAATAAGCATATCTGATGTGGAGGTCCTCCTGAGAATCACCAACTTTGCGGTTGGATTATGTAGCACAACACTCACTTACCTATTTGTTCAGGTTCAATGCTTGTTCTTTACCTCCCAGGTTGGGGGAGGGGAGGTAAACATGGTTAAATCTCCTTCGCTCCAAGGGGGTAATGCCAATATATATATGTCAATATATATATATATGTATATATATATATATATATATATATTACCTTCTGGCGGTCGCCAGTAGGTAGTTATAGTTAGGACCTTCTTACCATAGGAAAACCGCAACATTCTATTTTGAATAACTTTGGCGCCGGTCGACGAATCCTCGCGAAATTTTCAAAATAGGTGGGGCGCTGCGCTCCGCTCCTACCCTGAAAGTCTCGGGGGATTCGTCAAGCGGGGGCTGAGATAAAAGGGGGGTCCCAAAACGCGTTTTTCCCATGCATTTTTCCATAGGACCTTTAGACACAGCTACAGCCCGAACGGCTGAACAGAGTTCCTTGAAATTTGGCAGAGAGGTAGTCTACAGGTCAAGGAAGTGCCTTTTGTAGGTTTGGTGTAAATCTGTTCAGTAGATTCTGAGAAAATAGCCTTTAAATCAATATATATATCTGAGCCAGCTTACGGTGCGCTTACGGTGCGCTTACCGTACGCGTACGGTGACGTGTGCGAGCGCGATTCTGATTGGCTGTTAGATCTAAATAAACATTCGAATCGGTCGAAACCAGGAAGCGGCGGCCGCCATTTTCTCTCTCGCACTCTGAGTGGGGCAGCAAAAATAAAGCCAAAAAATGTCTAAAGGGGCAGTATATTGAGATCATAACCACCCAGCATTGATATAGGGGTCCCCAAACAACCCCCAAGGCCAAAATAAAAAAAAAAAAAATTTCGAAAAATCGCCGATTACGCTTACCGTACGCGTACGGTAAAAAATTTTTTTAAAAAGAAATTATCCACACTCTCCCCACCCCGTGTGCAAATGGTGCCCGAAGGCATATGTCAACTGGTGAAATTAATAAAGAATACATTTCACAACGATGCGCATAATATGTCCCCCATGTGCGCACGGTGCGCTTAGCGCATCGTGCGTACATGGCCCATCCCGCATAACGTGGGCACGCGGTGCGCGCAGCGCACCGCGTGCTCACTGTGGGCGCACGGAACGAACTGCGTTAACTGGGCGCGCACGCCACGAATGGTAACTTAGCATTTAAAAAAACGTACAAATTCACTGAAAACACCATAGGTTTCACACACGTTATAGTTAGGAATTAGCATTTAAAAAACCTTGCAAATTCACTGAAAAAACCATAGGTTTCACACAAGTTATAGTTAGCTGTACATTTCACTCGTAAAAAACCAATGAAATTCCCCCGTTGTAGTTAGTGCAGGCAACTATAACTCACGCGACCGCAATCCTCTGCTGATGACATATGTGTCTTTATGAAAAAAAAATATTTGTAATATATGTATAGCTAAAATTTAATGGAAGAAGACATGGGCAAATAAGTGTCTAAATACAGTATTAGCATCAGCAGAGGATTGCGGTCGCGTGAGTTATAGTTGCCTGCACTAACTATAACGGGGGAATTTCATTGGTTTTTTACGAGTGAAATGTACAGCTAACTATAACTTGTGTGAAACCTATGGTTTTTCAGTGAATATATATATATATATATATATATATATTATTCCCCAAATCGCCCTGCTGCAAGGACGCACTCCACAGGCAGATGGTTTCAAAAACCTTTATCTTTCAAAAACCGCCAAATGCATTCCAAGTGTTCATTTTTGCCGACGCGTTTCGAAGCACACAAGCTTCTTTTTCAAAGGCAATGCTTGTCGATTTACGGAGCTGTTGACGCACTGATATTTAAATTATATCTTGATTGCTGATTGGCCTATAGTAGACCTCCTTTGTAGGTAAGTTTAAAGTGCATCATGGTCTTGGTAGTGTGCGTCAAATTATTTATTCCCCTCAGTGGGTTCCGAAACGTCTGACAAGGTTCATACAATTATATAACCCTCAGTGGGCCTCGGGCAGCATTCCGGTTCTCCATAATGAAATCTGCTGTGCCGATGAGGAGCTGCAAAGTTTCCAGCTCCTCCGGCCTCACACTGTAATCTTGAGGTGGTGCAGCCCTTCACGGCCGGAACCGCTGTGTATAGATTATTCCCCAAATCGCCCTGCTGCAAGGACGCACTCCACAGGCAGATGGTTTCAAAAACCTTTATCTTTCAAAAACCGGCAAATGCATTCCAAGTGTTCATTTTTGCCGACGCGTTTCGAAGCACACAAGCTTCTTTTTCAAAGGTAATGCTTGTCGATTTGCGGAGCTGTTGACGCACTGATATTTAAATTATATCTTGATTGCTGATTGGCCTATAGTAGACCTCCTTTGTAGGTAAGTTTAAAGTGCATCATGGTCTTGGTAGTGTGCGTCAAATTATTTATTCCCCTCAGTAGGTTCCGAAAAGTCTGACAAGGTTCATACAATTATATAACCCTCAGTGGGCCTCGGGCAGCATTCCGGTTCTCCATAATGAAATATGGGATGTATGACGTTACAACGCATGCTATTACAACGCATACCTTTACAACGCATTTTTTACAACGCAAGTACTACTACAACGCATTACTTTACAACGAACACTTTTACAACGCAAAACCTATTAAAATACTGAAAAGTGCTCTTACAACGAAATCTATTACAACGCATACCATTACAACGCGATTTTTTTTTATTTTTTTTATTAAAAGTACAATAAAATCTGGCACGGGATGCAGGGAAATTAGGGGTTTTAGGGTGGGGAAGTGTTTTAAAATGTGGAGAAAAACTGAGCGTAAATCTACTGAAATGCATAACCAAATTAATACTCGAGTATTAAAATTAATACTCGAGTATTAAAATTAATACTCACAATCCCCAATAAAATTCCGTTTTCACACATTTCAAAATTTAACAAAAAGAACGATAGAATTAACAACAGTGCTTACACATTTTTATCATGATTAAATCGGAAAGTAAGTAAACACAGTAAAACAGAAGACACATACACATAGGCGCCATTTTAACCATCTCACTTGTAAAACTTGTCCTACAACACTTTCTATGAAAACAATACCAAAAGACATGTTCCAAAATGGATGCCAAAACGGAGCAAATGAGTGAAAACAATACATTTTAAAATGCATTTTTAAATTATCATTTTCCACAGTAAAATAAAGTATAAAAAAAACCACATCAAACGCAGTTTTTAAAAAAATTAATAGTGACACAGAGTAAAAGTTATAAATACCAGGAAGACACCATTTTGCAATCAGTTGATTATCAACTACCAGAGAGACCAGACGTGAAAACCTGACCCTCTGTCACCTCCACTGCGACCTCCTCAGAGAGAGCACTGAATTCCTTCGGAAAACCATTATTAGTAGACAACTACTAGTAAGTCAGTAAAATATTTTTAAACAATGGTTTTGCGTAAAATATGTCTACATTCCATACAAAATATTTTTTTAAATTTTTAATATTAACTTTTAAAATGTACTGTTTCTAATTTGTTATGACTAAAAATATATACTAACTAAAAACAACTACTATTTTTTCCAAAAACAGAAACTTGCAATACATTGAGAAGCTAAAATTGGTGTACCTAATTTTGCATCACCTCCACATAAACGACTCACCTTTAGTATTGTGAAGATAAATGTAATTTATTTTAAATTATTTTTGTTTAAAAATATATTTTTAGCATTAGCTAAAGTGTTGTAATGGCAAAGGTGATTTTTTTTCTTACCTCAATCTCACTACATCATAAACGAAATTATACCATGGTGCAGGGGTAACAATTACTAATAAGACTTCAGTTAGGTACAACACCTGAAAAAGCGTTTCAAGTTACTGAGGTAACTATTAGTATTCTAAGTCCCAGAATGTTCAGCAGTAGAGTAATTGAGTGATAGTGTAGGTGTATCCATTATTACTCTTAGTTTAAAATGCATTCAATGTGTATTATGTTTTGCTTAACCAATTTTTACTCATACTCATTTGTCAAATATCATACTTTTCAAAAACGATTTTTTTTTTAAAACCAACGATGGCTAAGTAACATTACATTTTTAATTTTTTTTTTTTCCAGAGTACATAGGTTACAAAAAATCTAACTTTATCCTGCAGCAAGCATTATCATAAAGGCACGACAACAAAAAACAACTGAAAAAGGTATTTTACATTATGAGTGTTATAATTTCCACAATTTAATAGTCATTCCTTTTGCTATTGTTACTCCACTAAAGTGCAGAAATAGGATAACTGATGGATAGTGTAGGGGTACAATTTACTATTCTAACTCCAGGAAGGTGCATCAGTAGGGAAAGTGTTGGATGGTATAGGGGTGTAATTTACTATTCTAACTCCAGAAAGGTGCATCAGTAGGGAAAGTGTTGGATGGTATAGGGGTGTAATTTACTATTCTAACTCCAGGAAGGTGCAGCAGTACGGAAAGTGATGGATGGTGTAGGGGTGCAATTTACTATTCTTACTCCAGGAAGGTGCATCAGTAGGGAAAGTGTTGGATGGTATAGGGGTGTAATTTACTATTCTAACTCCAGAAAGGTGCATCAGTAGGGAAAGTGTTGGATGGTATAGGGGTGTAAATTACTATTCTAACTCCAGGAAGGTGCAGCAGTAGGGAAAGTGATGGATGGTGTAGGGGTGCAAATTACTATTCTAACTCCAGGAAGGTGCAGCAGTAGGGAAAGTGATGGATGGTGTAGGGGTGCAAATTACTATTCTAACTCCAGGAAGGTGCAGCAGTAGGGAAAGTGATGGATGGTGTAGGGGTGCAATTTACTATTCCAACTCCAGGAAGGTGCAGCAGTAGAGAAAGTGTTATGTACTATATGTTAAAATGAATTTAATTTTTGCAAAAAGTTATTGTAAATTTGCATTTCTCTACAACGTTCATTTTTCTCATTTTCTCCTTTTATCACTTTTGCAGACAATTGTTTTTGTTTTACATATCCAATCAATACATAAGTGTCTACTCCAGCCTACAGGCCATTCCCACTTAAGAAGACTCAGCAAGAAAACCAATTTCAAAAAAACAAGGTATTTTAAAACAACATTTAAAGCTGCAGCAGTGGTGAAAGTGTTGGATGGTGTAGGGGTGCAATTTACTATTCCAACTCCAGGAAGGTGCATCAGTAGGGAAAGTGTTGGATGGTATAGGGGTGCAATTTACTATTCTAACTCCAGGAAGGTGCAGCAGTAGGGAAAGTGATGGATGGTGTAGGGGTGCAAATTACTATTCTAACTCCAGGAAGGTGCAGCAGTAGGGAAAGTGTTGGATGGTGTAGGGGTGCAATTTACTATTCCAACTCCAGGAAGGTGCATCAGTAGGGAAAGTGTTGGATGGTGTAGGAGTGTAAATTACTATTCCAACTCCAGGAAGGTGCAGCAGTAGGGAAACTGATGGATGGTGTAGGGGTGCAATTTACTATTCCAACTCCAGGAAGGTGCAGCAGTAGGGAAAGTGTTGGATGGTGTAGGGGTGCAATTTACTATTCCAACACCAGGAAGGTGCATCAGTAGGGAAAGTGATGGATGGTGTAGGGGTGCAATTTACTATTCCAACTCCAGGAAGGTGCAGCAGTAGAGAAAGTGTTATGTACTATATGTTAAAATGAATTTAATTTTTGCAAAAAGTTATTGTAAATTTGCATTTCTCTACAACGTTCATTTTTCTCATTTTCTCCTTTTATCACTTTTGCAGACAATTGTTTTTGTTTTACATATCCAATCAATACATAAGTGTCTACTCCAGCCTACAGGCCATTCCCACTTAAGAAGACTCAGCAAGAAAACCAATTTCAAAAAAACAAGGTATTTTAAAACAACATTATAAGGTGCAGCAGTAGGGAAAGTGATGGATGGTGTAGGGGTGCAAAATACTATTCTAACTCCAGGAAGGTGCAGCAGTAGGGAAAGTGTTGGATGGTGTAGGGGTGCAATTTACTATTCTAACTCCAGGAAGGTGCATCAGTAGGGAAAGTGTTGGATGGTATAGGGGTGTAATTTACTATTCTAACTCCAGGAAGGTGCAGCAGTAGGGAAAGTGATGGATGGTGTAGGTGTGCAAATTACTATTCTAACTCCAGGAAGGTGCAGCAGTAGGGAAAGTGTTGGATGGTGTAGGGGTGCAATTTACTATTCCCACACCAGGAAGGTGCATCAGTAGGGAAAGTGATGGATAGTGTAGGGGTGCAATTTACTATTCCAACTCCAGGAAGGTGCAGCAGTAGGGAAAGTGTTGGATGGTGTAGGGGTGCAATTTACTATTCCAACTCCAGGAAGGTGCATCAGTAGGGAAAGTGATGGATGGTGTAGGGGTGCAATTTACTATTCCAACTCCAGGAAGGTGCAGCAGTAGGGAAAGTGATGGATGGTGTAGGGGTGCAATTTACTATTCTAACTCCTGGAAGGTGCAGCAGTAGGGAAAGTGTTGGATGGTGTAGGGGTGCAATTTACTATTCTAACTCCAGGAAGGTGCAGCAGTAGGGAAAGTGTTGGATTGTGTAAATGTTATTTTTTTGGTATATCATTTATTTTGTCAGGCTAATTTTTTTCTCTTCTCTTCTCTTTTCAGATAATGTCTAGTCTGGAAGCTGCAAAATTTATTAAATCAAAGAAGGGCAAAAATTTATTAAACCATGGTGGATACATATATAGTAAGGAAAGAATAAGTTTAACTAGAAATCATTGGAGGTGTGTGCAATACTACACTACCCATTGCAGTGGCAGAGCGGTTACTGTTGATAATTTAGTTGTGAAAACTACAGAACATAACCACTCTGCCTCTGCAATGGAGGTAGAAATTAGAGAAACAATAAACGAAATGAAAGCTATTGCAAGCACCTCCAATGATTCTACAGGATCCATTTTAAGAGAGGTTGCACAGCATGTCCCCAGTCATGTTGCTAGTAACATGCCTATAATTCCTAATTTGAGAAGAATTATTCAGAGACAAAAGCAGGCAAGTAACATTCAATTATCTACACCACATTCTTTCTCTGACATTAGAATTCCTCATGATCTTTCTATTTCTTTTTCTGATGAACCTTTCCTTCTGCATGACAACGAAAACCCTCAGAAACGAATTCTCATTTTTAGTACCCCACGTAACCTTGCTAAGTTAGAAAGTAGTGAAATTTGGATGATGGATGGGACGTTTAAAAGTACACCCCATCCTTTCACTCAAATTTACACTGTACATGCTAAATTTAACAATAGTGTTATTCCCTTAGTATACAGTTTGCTACCTGATAAGACTTCTGCAACATACACTGAACTTTTATCAGTGATTAAAAGTAAAACATCTTCAAGTCCTCGAAAAATAATTATTGATTTTGAATTGAGCATGATCAATGTGATCACTAAAACGTACACGGATACCCAAATTCAGGGATGTTTTTTTCATTTTTCGCAGGCATTTTGGCGTAAATTACAGAAAACATCCCTAGTTGCAGAATATTCTCGGGATAGCAAACTACAATTTGAACTAAAAAAATTAACTGCACTTTGTTTTGTTCCTCCCGATAGTGTGGACGAGTACTACACTGCAATTATAGAATCTGTTTATTATACGAGTAACGAAGAAAAATTGGCACCCATTCTAAATTATTTTGAGGACACATGGATTGGACACCTAAGCAGATCGGGTCGCAGGAGGAAGCCACGATTCCATGTGGAGTGGTGGAACTGCTACACAAGTTGTTTAGAGGGAGAAGCAAAAACAAACAATGCCATTGAGGGATGGCATAACTCCTTCAACCACACAATTGGCAAGCCACATCCAAACTTCTACTCTTTTTTGGAAACTTTGAAGAAGGAGCAAAGTTTTCAGGAAATGAGAATAGCCCAAACACTCGCAGGTAGTCTAAACCCACGAGTAACAGTCAAAACAAGGGAAATGTCTGAGAGACTATTGGCAATTCTACAACAATTTTCGTTGTGTGTGGCTATAGACTACCTGGAAAATCTTTCTAACATTCTTTCTTTCTAAAATAATGTATTAACTTACTTTCCTGCTTTGCTTCAAAATTTATTATTTTTCAAATTACAATTGGCATACAATTTTTTTTTTCAAAAAAGTTTGACAAACAAGTCGGGTCCTTTTTTTTTTTTTAACAAATCTTCATTTCAAGAAAAAACTACAAATGTGTTCAAATGTACTGTCCCATAGTATTTGAACAATTTTTCTAAATCGGAACGCCATTACTATAATTATCGATAACTTCCATTATAATTTCCGTCCTATGAAATCACCAAAAGTCAAACGGTTCTAAATTCTACACGTCAAACCATAATCCAAAATGCACTTTGCTGCTTAATCACCATTTTTTAATCAATCTTTAATATCCAAATTTTCCAAGTGCGCTACTTTTTTACAAATTGAAATGAAGATCGACATTACTTTTGTTACTTCCTAAGTAAAGAAATCAACTTTCTGAACAGTAACTTTTAAATCTTTAACCGTTACAAACTTTTTTTAAATAAAAAAATAACTTTTCGCGACCCGACTTAGGCATACATTAATGACATTAATGTGGACATGTTTAAAAACATTTCAGACATCAATTAGTTTTCCCGCAACCTCTCCTTATTCTTTCCTCACTATATATGTATCCCTTTTAAAGGTTTAATCTATAATATCAAATGAAAGTATTTCCTACCTGACCGCAGATCAGCTTCCTGCTGCTTCCTCCTCCGATGCTCTGCAAAATGGCGCATTACGTCGACGCTCACGTCATTACGTCATCGCGTGCATCAAAATATTCAACGGACTACTTTATTTAAGTAATCTGTTAATAAATGTTTATAATTGTAAATAAAATATTAATATGTTTTCTGGAAAATGTTACTTACATTGCAAAATTAAATAAAAATATGGTTTATTTTATCAATATTTTTGTATAAATAAATATATTCAAAAAAACAATTGTTTGCTGTTTTTATTTATTAAAAAGTGATTTAAACTTCAAAATTGTAACAATTTAAATGTAAATTTATTAAATATGTTCCTTACCTCGACTCTTTTGTCTTTTCCCTTCAAATCTTCCTCTTTCTTCTCTTTCTGATCCTTCTTTTCTTGTTCCGCGGGTTCTATATTCTGAATCTGCCAAAATAAATGAAGGACAAATAAGCTCATTGACTTCAATGCAAAACCGTGGGAATTTTTTTTAAAAAGTAACTACTTTTTTACCTTCTCTATTTTTTAATATAATATTATTTTTAAAATGCATGTTTTATTACTCTTTTAATTTTAACAAAATTTTTAAATTTTTATTTTTTTAAAAAAAAATTCTCTTAATATTTTTATTAAAAGTCAAAAAGTACTCTTCCATTTTATGTTACATAATTATACTTTATTTTAGAAACTTAAAAATACTCTAGTATTAATCATTCTTATTACTTATTAGTAAAACATACACTTTTAAATTTTAAAAATACTCAAGTATTAATATTTAGTTACTCACTCTTTTTTTTTATTTTAAATATTAAATACTCTTTCTCTTTATAATAATTCTCAAGTATTAATTTAACTTTTTACAAACTCACTATTAACTCTAATATGTTTCAAATTAAATTTAAAAATACTCTTTCTATTTAGAGAAATACTCAAGTATTAATTTAAGTATCCTAAAAAACACTTCTATTAGTCAAAATACTCAAGTATTAATATTTTTAAAAACTAATCACTTTTCAAGTATTAATATTTAGTTACTCACTCTTATTTTTTTTATTACAAATATTAAATACTCTTTCTATTTAAAATAATTCTCAAGTATTAATTTTACTTTAATAAACTCACTCTTAACTCTAATATGTATCAAATTAAATTTAAAAATACTCTTTCTATTTAAAGAAATACTCTAGTATTAATTTAACTATCCCAAAAAACATTTCTATTAGACAAAATACTCAAAAATTAATATTTTGTAAAACTACTCACTTTTTTAAAATTATATTTTATTTAATAAAAAGTAATTATACGATATATATATTTATTTAAAATAAAATACCAACATTAAAAAATGCGTTGTAATAGTATATGCGTTGTAAAAGTACTTACCATATAACATCATGCGTTGTAAATGCATGCGTTGTAAATGCATGCGTTGTAAAGGCATTTTCAAAGAATGCGTTGTAAAGCTATATGCGTTGTAAAAGTACTTACCATATTATAGCATGCGTTGTAAAAGCATGCGTTGTAAAAGATTTTGCGTTGTAAAAAATGCGTTGTAATAGCATAGCGTTGTAAAAGTTGCGTTGTAAAGGTAGTTCCCCTGAAATATGCTGTGCCGATGAGGCGCTGCAAAGTTTCCAGCTCCTCCCGCCTCACACTGTAATCTTGAGGTGGTGCAGCCCTTCGCGGCCGGAACCGCCGTGTATAGATTATTCCCCAAATCGCCCTGCTGCAAAGGAGGCACTCCACAGGCAGATGGTTTCAAAAACCTTTATCTTTCAAAAACCGGCAAATGCATTCCAAGTGTTCATTTTTGCCGACGCGTTTCGAAGCACACAAGCTTCTTTTTCAAAGGCAATGCTTGTCGATTTGCGGAGCTGTTGACGCACTGATATTTAAATTATATCTTGATTGCTGATTGGCCTATAGTAGACCTCCTTTGTAGGGAAGTTTAAAGTGCATCATGGTCTTGGTAGTGTGCGTCAAATTATTTATTCCCCTCAGTGGGTTCCGAAAAGTCTGACAAGGTTCATACAATTATATAACCCTCAGTGGGCCTCGGGCAGCATTCCGGTTCTCCATAATAAAATCTGCTGTGCCGATGAGGCGCTGCAAAGTTTCCAGCTCCTCCGGCCTCACACTGTAATCTTGAGGTGGTGCAGCCCTTCACGGCCGGAATCGCCGTGTATGGATTATTCCCCAAATCGTCCTGCTGCAAGGACGCACTCCACAGGCAAATGGTTTCAAAAACCTTTATCTTTCAAAAACCGGCAAATGCATTCCAAGTGTTCATTTTTGCCGACGCGTTTCGAAGCACACAAGCTTCTTTTTCAAAGGCAATGCTTGTCGATTTGCGGAGCTGTTGACGCACTGATATTTAAATTATATCTTGATTGCTGATTGGCCTATAGTAGACCTCCTTTGTAGGTAAGTTTAAAGTGCATCATGGTCTTGGTAGTGTGCGTCAAATTATTTATTCCCCTCAGTGGGTTCCGAAAAGTCTGACAAGGTTCATACAATTATATAACCCTCAGTGGGCCTCGGGCAGCATTCCGGTTCTCCATAATGAAATCTGCTGTGCCGATGAGGCGCTGCAAAGTTTCCAGCTCCTCCGGCCTCACACTGTCATCTTGAGGTGGTGCAGCCCTTCACGGCCGGAACCGCCGTGTATAGATTATTCCCCAAATCGCCCTGCTGCAAGGACGCACTCCACAGGCAGATGGTTTCAAAAACCTTTATCTTTCAAAAACCGGCAAATGCATTCCAAGTGTTCATTTTTGCTGACGCGTTTCGAAGCATACAAGCTTCTTTTTCAAAGGCAATGCTTGTCGATTTGCGGAGCTGTTGACGCACTGATATTTAAATTATATCTTGATTGCTGATTGGCCGATAGTAGACCTCCTTTGTAGGTAAGTTTAAAGTGCATCATGGTCTTGGTAGTGTGCGTCAAATTATTTATTCCCCTCAGTGGGTTCCGAAAAGTCTGACAAGGTTCATACAATTATATAACCCTCAGTGGGCCTCGGGCAGCATTCCGGTTCTCCATAATGAAATCTGCTGTGCCGATGAGGCGTTGCAAAGTTTCCAGCTCCTCCGGCCTCACACTGTAATCTTGAGGTGGTGCAGCCCTTCACGACCGGAACCGCCGTGTATAGATTATTCCCCAAATCGCCCTGCTGCAAGGACGCACTCCACAGGCAGATGGTTTCAAAAACCTTTATCTTTCAAAAACCGGCAAATGGATTCCAAGTGTTCATTTTTGCCGACGCGTTTCGAAGCACACAAGCTTCTTTTTCAAAGGCAATGCTTGTCGATTTGCGGAGCTGTTGACGCACTGATATTTAAATTATATCTTGATTGCTGATTGGCCTATAGTAGACCTCCTTTGTAGGGAAGTTTAAAGTGCATCATGGTCTTGGTAGTGTGCGTCAAATTATTTATTCCCCTCAGTGGGTTCCGAAAAGTCTGACAAGGTTCATACAATTATATAACCCTCAGTGGGCCTCGGGCAGCATTCCGGTTCTCCATAATGAAATCTGCTGTGCCGATGAGGCGCTGCAAAGTTTCCAGCTCCTCCAGCCTCACACTGTAATCTTGAGGTGGTGCAGCCCTTCACGGCCGGAACCGCCGTGTATAGATTATTCCCCAAATCGCCCTGCTGCAAAGGAGGCACTCCACAGGCAGATGGTTTCAAAAACCTTTATCTTTCAAAAACCGGCAAATGCATTCCAAGTGTTCATTTTTGCCGACGCGTTTCGAAGCACACAAGCTTCTTTTTCAAAGGCAATGCTTGTCGATTTGCGGAGCTGTTGACACACTGATATTTCAATGATATCTTGATTGCTGATTGGCCTATAGTAGACCTCCTTTGTAGGTAAGTTTAAAGTGCATCATGGTCTTGGTAGTGTGCGTCAAATTATTTATTCCCCTCAGTGGGTTCCGAAAAGTCTGACAAGGTTCATACAATTATATAACCTTCAGTGGGCCTCGGGCAGCAATCCAGTTCTCCATAATGAAATCTGCTGTGCCGATGAGGCGCTGCAAAGTTTCCAGCTCCTCCGGCCTCACACTGTAATCTTGAGGTGGTGCAGCCCTTCACGGCCGGAACCGCCGTGTATAGATTATTCCCCAAATCGCCCTGCTGCAAGGACGCACTCCACAGGCAGATGGTTTCAAAAACCTTTATCTTTCCAAAACCGGCAAATGCATTCCAAGTGTTCATTTTTGCTGACGCGTTTCGAAGCACACAAGCTTCTTTTTCAAAGGCAATGCTTGTCGATTTGCGGAGCTGTTGACGCACTGATATTTAAATTATATCTTGATTCCTGATTGGCCTATAGTAGACATCCTATGTAGGTAAGTTTAAAGTGCATCATGGTCTTGGTAGTGTGCGTCAAATTATTTTTTCCCCTCAATGGGTTCCGAAAAGTCTGACAAGGTTCATACAATTATATAACCCTCAGTGCGCCTCGGGCAGCATTCCGGTTCTCCATAATGAAATCTGCTGTGCCGATGAGGCGCTGCAAAGTTTCCAGCTCCTCCGGCCTCACACTGTAATCTTGAGGTGGTGCAGCCCTTCACGGCCGGAACCGCCGTGTATAGATTATTCCCCAAATCGCCCTGCTGCAAGGACGCACTCCACAGGCAGATGGTTTCAAAAACCTTTATCTTTCAAAAACCGGCAAATGCATTCCAAGTGTTCATTTTTGCTGACGCGTTTCAAAGCACACAAGCTTCTTTTTCAAAGGCAATGCTTGTCGATTTGCGGAGCTGTTGACGCGCTGATATTTAAATTATATCTTGATTGCTGATTGGCCTATAGTAGACCTCCTTTGTAGGTAAGTTTAAAGTGCATCATGGTCTTGGTAGTGTGCGTCAAATTATTTATTTCCCTCAGTGGGTTCCGAAAAGTCTGACAAGGTTCATACAATCATATAACCCTCAGTGGGCCTCGGGCAGCATTCCGGTTCTCCATAATGAAATCTGCTGTGCCGATGAGGCGCTGCAAAGTTTCCAGCTCCTCCGGCCTCACACTGTAAACTTGAGGTGGTGCAGCCCTTCACGGCCGGAACCGCCGTGTATAGATTATTCCCCAAATTGCCCTGCTGCAAGGACGTACTCCACAGGCAGATGGTTTCAAAAACCTTTATCTTTCAAAAACCGGCAAATGCATTCCAAGTGTTCATTTTTGCTGACGCGTTTCGAAGCACACAAGCTTCTTTTTCAAAGGCAATGCTTGTCAATTTGCGGAGCTGTTGATGCACTGATATTTAAATTATATCTTGATTGCTGATTGGCCTATAGTAGACCTCCTTTGTAGGTAAGTTTAAAGTGCAACATGGTCTTGGTAGTGTGCGTCAAATTATTTATTCCCCTCAGTGGGTTCCGAAAAGTCTGACAAGGTTCATACAATTATATAATCCTCAGTGGGCCTCGGGCAGCATTCCGGTTCTCCATAATGAAATCTGCTGTGCCGATGAGGCGCTGCAAAGTTTCCAGCTCCTTCGGCCTCACACTGTAATCTTGAGGTGGTGCAGCCCTTCACGGCCGGAACCGCCGTGTATAGATTATTCCCCAAATCGCCCTGCTGCAAGGACGCACTCCACAGACAGATGGTTTCAAAAACCTTTATCTTTCAAAAACCGGCAAATGCATTCCAAGTGTTCATTTTTGCTGACGCGTTTCGAAGCACACAAGCTTCTTTTTCAAAGGCAATGCTGGTCGATTTGCGGAGCTGTTGACGCACTGATATTTAAATTATATCTTGATTGCTGATTGGCCTATAGTAGACCTCCTTTGTAGGTAAGTTTAAAGTGCATCATGGTCTTGGTAGTGTGTGTCAAATTATTTATTCCCCTCAGTGGGTTCCGAAAAGTCTGACAAGGTTCATACAATTATATAATCCTCAGTGGGCCTTGGGCAGCATTCCGGTTCTCCATAATGAAATCTGCTGGGCCGATGAGGCGCTGCAAAGTTTCCAGCTCCTCCGGCCTCACACTGTAATCTTGAGGTGGAGCAGCCCTTCACGGCCGGAATCGCCGTGTATAGATTATTCCCCAAATCGCCCTGCTGCAAGGACGCACTCCACAGGCAGATGGTTTCAAAAACCTTTATCTTTCAAAAACCAGCAAGTGCATTCCAAATGTTCATTTTTGCCGACGCGTTTCGAAGCACACAAGCTTCTTTTTCAAAGGCAATGCTTGTCGATTTGCGGAGCTGTTGACACACTGATATTTAAATTATATCTTGATTGCTGATTGGCCTATAGTAGACCTCCTTTGTAGGTAAGTTTAAAGTGCATCATGGTCTTGGTAGTGTGCGTCAAATGATTTATTCCCCTTAGTGGGTTCCGAAAAGTCTGACAAGGTTCATACAATTACATAACTCTCAGTGGGCCTCGGGCAGCATTCCGGTTCTCCATAAAGAAATCTGCTGTGCCGATGAGGCGCTGCAAAGTTTCCAGCTCCTCCGGCCTCACACTGTCATCTTGAGGTGGTGCAGCCCTTCACGGCCGGAACCGCCGTGTATAGATTATTCCCCAAATCGCCCTGCTGCAAGGACGCACTCCACAGGCAGATGGTTTCAAAAACCTTTATCTTTCAAAAATCGGCAAATGCATTCCAAGTGTTCATTTTTGCCGACGCGTTTCGAAGCACGCAAGCTTCTTTTTCAAAGGCAATGCTTGTCGATTTGCGGAGCTGTTGACGCACTGATATTTAAATTATATCTTGATTGCTGATTGGCCTATAGTAGACCTCCTTTGTAGGTAAGTTTAAAGTGCATCATAGTCTTGGTAGTGTGCGTCAAATTATTTATTTCCCTCAGTGGGTTCCGAAAAGTCTGACAAGGTTCATACAATTATATAACTCTCAGTGGGCCTCGGGCAGCATTCCGGTTCTCCATAATGAAATCTGCTGTGCCGATGAGGTGCTGCAAAGTTTCCAGCTCCTCGAGCCTCACACTGTCATCTTGAGGTGGTGCAGCCCTTCACGGCCGGAACCGCCGTGTATAGATTATTCCGCAAATCGCCCTGCTGCAAGGACGCACTCCACAGGCAGATGGTTTCAAAAACCTTTATCTTTCAAAAACCGGCAAATGCATTCCAAGTGTTCATTTTTGCTGACGCGTTTCGAAGCACACAAGCTTCTTTTTCAAAGGCAATGCTTGTCGATTTGCGGAGCTGTTGACGCACTGATATTTAAATTATATCTTGATTGCTGATTGGCCTATAGTAGACCTCCTTTGTAGGTAAGTTTAAAGTGCATCATGGTCTTGGTAGTGTGCGTCAAATTATTTATTCCCCTCAGTGGGTTCTGAAAAGTCTTACAAGGTTCATACAATTATATAACCCTCAGTGGGCCTCGGGCAGCATTCCGGTTCCACATAATGAAATCTGCTGTGCCGATGAGGCGCTGCAAAGTTTCCAGCTCCTCCGGCCTCACACTGTAATCTTGAGGTGGTGCAGCCCTTCACGACCGGAACCGCCGTGTATAGATTATTCCCCAAATCGCCCTGCTGCAAGGACGCACTCCACAGGCAGATGGTTTCAAAAACCTTTATCTTTCAAAAACCGTCAAATGCATTCCAAGTGTTCATTTTTGCCGACGCGTTTCGAAGCACACAAGCTTCTTTTTCAAAGGCAATGCTTGTCGATTTGCGGAGCTGTTGACGCACTGATATTTAAATTATATCTTGATTACTGATTGGCCTACAGTGGACCTCCTTTGTAGGTAAGTTTAAAGTGCATCATGGTCTTGGTAGTGTGCGTCAAATGATTTATTCCCCTTAGTGGGTTCCGAAAAGTCTGACAAGGTTCATACAATTACATAACTCCCAGTGGGCCTCGGGCAGCATTCTGGTTCTCCATAATGAAATCTGCTGTGCCGATGAGGCGCTGCAAAGTTTCCAGCTCCTCCGGCCTCACACTGTCATCTTGAGGTGGTGCAGCCCTTCAAGGCCGGAGCCGCCGTGTATAGATTATTCCCCAAATCGCACTGCTGCAAGGACGCACTCCACAGGCAGATGGTTTCAAAAACCTTTATCTTTCAAAAACCGGCAAATGCATTGCAAGTGTTCATTTTTGTCGACGCGTTTCGCAGCACACAAGCTTCTTTTTCAAAGGCAATGCTTGTCGATTTGCGGAGCTGTTGACGCACTGATATTTAAATTATATCTTGATTGCTGATTGGCCTATAGTAGACCTCCTTTGTAGGTAAGTTTAAAGTGCATCATGGTCTTGGTAGTGTGCGTCAAATTATTTATTCCCCTCAGTGGGTTCCGAAAAGTCTGACAAGGTTCATACAATTATATAACCCTCAGTGGGCCTCGGGCAGCATTCCGGTTCTCCATAATGAAATCTGCTGTGCCGATGGGGCACTGCAAAGTTTCCAGCTCCTCCGGCCTCACACTGTAATCTTGAGGTGGTGCAGCCCTTCACGACCGGAACCGCCGTGTATAGATTATTCCCCAAATCGCCCTGCTGCAAGGACACACTCCACAGGCAGATGGTTTCAAAAACCTTTATCTTTCAAAAACCGGCAAATGCATTCCAAGTGTTCATTTTTGCCGACGCGTTTCGAAGCACACAAGCTTCTTTTTCAAAGGCAATGCTTGTCGATTTGCGGAGCTGTTGACGCACTGATATTTAAATTATATCTTGATTACTGATTGGCCTACAGTAGACCTCCTTTGTAGGTAAGTTTAAAGTGCATCATGGTCTTGGTAGTGTGCGTCAAATGATTTATTCCCCTTAGTGGGTTCCGAAAAGTCTGACAAGGTTCATACAATTACATAACTCCCAGTGGGCCTCGGGCAGCATTCTGGTTCTCCATAATGAAATCTGCTGTGCCGATGAGGCGCTGCAAAGTTTCCAGCTCCTCCGGCCTCACACTGTCATCTTGAGGTGGTGCAGCCCTTCAAGGCCGGAGCCGCCGTGTATAGATTATTCCCCAAATCGCACTGCTGCAAGGACGCACTCCACAGGCAGATGGTTTCAAAAACCTTTATCTTTCAAAAACCGGCAAATGCATTGCAAGTGTTCATTTTTGTCGACGCGTTTCGCAGCACACAAGCTTCTTTTTCAAAGGCAATGCTTGTCGATTTGCGGAGCTGTTGACGCACTGATATTTAAATTATATCTTGATTGCTGATTGGCCTATAGTAGACCTCCTTTGTAGGTAAGTTTAAAGTGCATCATGGTCTTGGTAGTGTGCGTCAAATTATTTATTCCCCTCAGTGGGTTCCGAAAAGTCTGACAAGGTTCATACAATTATATAACCCTCAGTGGGCCTCGGGCAGCATTCCGGTTCTCCATAATGAAATCTGCTGTGCCGATGGGGCACTGCAAAGTTTCCAGCTCCTCCGGCCTCACACTGTAATCTTGAGGTGGTGCAGCCCTTCACGACCGGAACCGCCGTGTATAGATTATTCCCCAAATCGCCCTGCTGCAAGGACACACTCCACAGGCAGATGGTTTCAAAAACCTTTATCTTTCAAAAACCGGCAAATGCATTCCAAGTGTTCATTTTTGCCGACGCGTTTCGAAGAACACAAGCTTCTTTTTCAAAGGCAATGCTTGTCGATTTGCGGAGCTGTTGACGCACTGATATTTAAATTATATATTGATTGCTGATTGGCCTATAGTAGACCTCCTTTGTAGGTAAGTTTAAAGTGCATCATGGTCTTGGTAGTGTGCGTCAAATTATTTATTCCCCTCAGTGGGTTCCGAAAAGTCTGACAAGGTTCATACAATTATATAACCCTCAGTGGGCCTCGGGCTGCATTCCGGTTCTCCATAATGAAATCTGCTGTGCCGATGAGGCGCTGCAAAGTTTCCAGCTCCTCCAGCCTCACACTGTAATATTGAGGTGGTGCAGCCCTTCACGGCCGGAACGGCCGTGTATAGATTATTCCCCAAATCGCCCTGCTGCAAGGACACACTCCACAGGCAGATGGTTTCAAAAACCTTTATCTTTCAAAAACCGGCAAATGCATTCAAAGTGCTCATTTTTGCTGACGCGTTTCGAAGCACACAAGCTTTTTTTTCAAAGGCAATGCTTGTCGATTTGCGGAGCTGTTGACGCACTGATATTTAAATTATATCTTGATTTCTGATTGGCCTATAGTAGACCTCCTTTGTAGGTAAGTTTAAAGTGCATCATTGTCTTGGTAGTGTGCGTCAAATGATTTATTCCCCTCAGTGGGTTCCGAAAAGTCTGACAAGGTTCACACAATTATATAACCCTCAGTGGGCCTTGGGCAGCATTCCGTTTCTCCATAATGAAATCTGCTATGCCAATGAGGCGCTGCAAAGTTTCCAGCTCCTCCGGCCTCACACTGTAATCTTGAGGTGGTGCAGCCCTTCACGGCCGGAACCGCCGTGTATAGATTATTCCCCAAATCACCCTGCTGCAAGGACACACTCCACAGGCAGATGGTTTCAAAAACCTTTATCTTTCAAAAGCCGGCAAATGCATTCTAAGTGTTCATTTTTGCCGACGCGTTTCGAAGCACACAAGCTTCTTTTTCAAAGACAATGCTTGTGGATTTGCGGAGCTGTTGACGCAGTGATATTTAAATTATATCTTGATTGCTGATTGGCCTATAGTAGACCTCCTTTGTACGTAAGTTTAAAGTGCATCATGGTCTTGGTAGTGTGCGTCAAATTATTTATTCCCCTCAGTGGGTTCCGAAAAGTCTGACAAGGTTCATACAATTATATAACCCTCAGTGGGCCTCGGGCAGCATTCCGGTTCTCCATAATGAAATCTGCTGTGCCGATGAGGCGCTGCAAAGTTTCCAGCTCCTCCGGCCTCACACTGTCATCTTGAGGTGGTGCAGCCCTTCACGGCCGGAACCGCCGTGTATAGATTATTCCCCAAATCGCCCTGCTGCAAGGACGCACTCCACAGGCAGATGGTTTCAAAAACCTTTATCTTTCAAAAACCGGCAAATGCATTCCAAGTGTTCATTTTTGCTGACGCGTTTCGAAGCATACAAGCTTCTTTTTCAAAGGCAATGCTTGTCGATTTGCGGAGCTGTTGACGCACTGATATTTAAATTATATCTTGATTGCTGATTGGCCGATAGTAGACCTCCTTTGTAGGTAAGTTTAAAGTGCATCATGGTCTTGGTAGTGTGCGTCAAATTATTTATTCCCCTCAGTGGGTTCCGAAAAGTCTGACAAGGTTCATACAATTATATAACCCTCAGTGGGCCTCGGGCAGCATTCCGGTTCTCCATAATGAAATCTGCTGTGCCGATGAGGCGTTGCAAAGTTTCCAGCTCCTCCGGCCTCACACTGTAATCTTGAGGTGGTGCAGCCCTTCACGACCGGAACCGCCGTGTATAGATTATTCTCCAAATCGCCCTGCTGCAAGGACGCACTCCACAGGCAGATGGTTTCAAAAACCTTTATCTTTCAAAAGCCGGCAAATGCATTCTAAGTGTTCATTTTTGCCGACGCGTTTCGAAGCACACAAGCTTCTTTTTCAAAGACAATGCTTGTGGATTTGCGGAGCTGTTGACGCAGTGATATTTAAATTATATCTTGATTGCTGATTGGCCTATAGTAGACCTCCTTTGTACGTAAGTTTAAAGTGCATCATGGTCTTGGTAGTGTGCGTCAAATTATTTATTCCCCTCAGTGGGTTCCGAAAAGTCTGACAAGGTTCATACAATTATATAACCCTCAGTGGGCCTCGGGCAGCATTCCGGTTCTCCATAATGAAATCTGCTGTGCCGATGAGGCGCTGCAAAGTTTCCAGCTCCTCCGGCCTCACACTGTAATCTTGAGGTGGTGCAGCCCTTCACGGCCGGAACCGCCGTGTATAGATTATTCCCCAAATCGCCCTGCTGCAAGGACGCACTCCACAGGCAGATGGTTTCAAAAACTTTTATCTTTCAAAAACCGGCAAATGCATTCCAAGTGTTCAGTTTTTGCTGACGCGTTTCGAAGCACACAAGCTTCTTTGTCAAAGGCAATGCTTGTCGATTTGCAGAGCTGTTGACGCACTGATATTTAAATTATATCTTGATTGCTGATTGGCCTATAGTAGACCTCCTTTGTAGGCAAGTTTAAAGTGCATCATGGTCTTAGTAGTGTGCGTCAAATTATTTATTCCCCTCAGTGGGTTCCGAAATGTCTGACAAGGTTCATACAATTATATAACCCTCAGTGGGCCTCGGGCAGCATTCCGGTTCTCCATAATGAAATCTGCTGTGCCGATGAGGCGCTGCAAAGTTTCCAGCTCCTCCGGCCTCACACTGTAATCTTGAGGTGGTGCAGCCCTTCACGGCCGGAACCGCCGTGTATAGATTATTCCCCAAATCGCCCTGCTGCAAGGACGCACTCCACAGGCAGATGGTTTCAAAAACTTTTATCTTTCAAAAACCGGCAAATGCATTCCAAGTGTTCAGTTTTTGCTGACGCGTTTCGAAGCACACAAGCTTCTTTTTCAAAGGCAAGGCTTGTCGATTTGCGGAGCTGTTGACGCACTGATATTGAAATTATATCTTGATTGCTGATTGGCCTATAGTAGACCTCCTTTGTAGGTAAGTTTAAAGTGCATCATGGTCTTAGTAGTGTGCGTCAAATTATTTATTCCCCTCAGTGGGTTCCGAAAAGTCTGACAAGGTTCATACAATTATATAACCCTCAGTGGGCCTCGGGCAGCATTCCGGTTCTCCATAATGAAATCTGCTGTGCCGATGAGGCGCTGCAAAGTTTCCAGCTCCTCCAGCCTCACACTGTAATCTTGAGGTGGTGCAGCCCTTCACGGCCGGAACCGCCGTGTTTAGATTATTCCCCAAATCGCCCTGCTGCAAGGACGCACTCCACAGGCAGATGGTTTCAAAAACCTTTATCGTTCAAAATCCGGCAAATGCATTCCAAGTGTTCATTTTTGCCGACGCGTTTCGAAGCACACAAGCTTCTTTTTCAAAGGCAATGCTTGTCGATTTGCGGAGCTGTTGAGGCACTGATATTTTAATTATATCTTGATTGCTTATTGGCCTATAGTAGACCTCCTTTGTAGGTAAGTTTAAAGTGCATCATGATCTTAGTAGTGTGCGTCAAATTATTTATTCCCCTCAGTGGGTTCCGAAAAGTCTGACAAGGTTCACACAATTATATAACCCTCAGTGGGCCTCGGGCAGCATTCCGGTTCTCCATAATGAAATCCGCTGTGCCGATGAGTCCGAGATGTCATGAGTGATGTCACTGACCATGTCATGAGTGATGTAATATGTGATGTCATCAGCAGTGCATTGCGGGGGATTGAGTTATAGTTAGCTCATCTAACTATAACGGGCGAATTTCTCTGGTTTTATATGAGTCAAATGTCCAAGTAACTATAACGTCCCTGAAACCTATGATTTTTTCAGTGAATTTCTAAGGTTTTTTAAATGCTAATTTCTAACTATAATGTCCCTGAAACCTATGGTTTTTTCAGTGAATATATATATATATATATATATATATGAAACAACCAACACGTAAAACGTGTAAAGCGAAGAGCACTCGAAGCAAAATCCAGGGACAGTGTTTCTTAAAGCATAAATGCTTTATTCAGCAAGTTCCCCCCCGTGGTTCCCCCGAAACGCTGACAGACGCGTTTCGCCGACTGGCTTTTAAAAAAAAAAAAAAAAAATTTATATATATATATATATATATAGATAGATAGATATATATAGATATATAGAAGATATATAGATATATATATAGATATATAGATATATATATAGATATATATATATATATATATAGATATATATATATATATATCTCACACCACCAACATGCAATTAAACACTTGGATTATTGAACCCCAGGAGTGCGGCATAATTCTTTGGTGAATAAAATTGTGCATGGGCGTGATTCCACCATGAATGTCAGCACCTGCCGTGAGTGCGTTGTGTTGGAATTGCATTGACAATATATATATGTATATATATATATTCCAACCAAACCCGACTTAAATAAAATCGGACACCAACACAGGAAAGGCTTGTGTTTTATTCTTCTTTCGCTACCCGTTTCGGCACAACTGCCTTGTTCACACAAATAGTCGCAAACAAATCCATTACTTATAAACAGAAGTCACAAGGTCACATGATCACTTTCCAAATAAACACGGAAAACAGTCTAGTGCGCGCTTCGTGTATTACTGTTTCAGAATACAATCATTTGTTTTGTAGCATATTGTCTTACTCTCATTACTCTTAATTTGCTTGATTCCTATAAGTTTCATTCAAAATTATAAAAATTAAAAATTTAAAAATCACACATTTTTTTATAAGTTTCAATTGTCCAAAGGATTAATAAAAGAGAGAGAGAGAAAAGACACTATTTCAAACACAAGTGCATTAAAATGTTTGTACAGCAATACAATGTCTCTCTTATTGTTCTTTTATACATTCTGTGTTTATATTTGTCACACAAATTGTACTACATTACTAGTCTCCTGGGCTAGTGCCCCTGTCACGAGTCCAATTATTTATTTATTTTTGTCTCAATCGGGCACATTACAGAGACTATATCCTGTCAATCCGCCAATAGACCCTTGTCAAAAAAAATCAGAAAGGAGAGACATGTATTAACATCTTAATAGGTCATATGCTTATTAAAACAGTCAATCTATATCCTGCTTAACAACGTGCAAATCTCGCTGACATAAAGTGCTAGTGCTTTATTCAGTGCAATAATCGCAACACATAACGTGCAAACATTGCTCAATAAAGTGCTAGTGCCTTCTATGTGCAAAAACCTCAATTTCTAACAAGGTGCAAGTGCATCACAGTACTTTATCTTAAAAAAAGTAAAATGACTTATTGAAATTGTTTTTTATGACCTATCACGTCTCCACTACTAAAACAGACAAGGGATCTTATTCTGACAGAGACTTTTCAAATATAGGTATGGAGAAGACTATCTGTTCATTTGTAACTTCTGTGAATTAAAATATTTAAAAAAAGCTTAAAAAAGCTAAAATGTTCATAATGGATACCAAACTATACCAAATGCACATGTAAATCTTCCTCAACGTTCAAACCATGTGGACTTTTTGTATTAAACATCAGTATATATTTTGACTACAGTTTACGTAATTTTTTCTCTCTGTCACCCCCTCTTTGATCCTTTGGGATTTGATCAATAGCAAAATATACTAGTTCATTGGCATTGCCTTTGTGTATTTCGTTCATGTGACGTGCCACTACATAGTTTTTATCGTTGCTACCAATTGCCCTAAGATGTTGTAGAATGCGTACGTGGACCATATGAATGGTACTACCTATGTACATCTTTGGGCAAGAGCATCTCAGAATGTAAACAACAAAATCACTTTTACAATTCAATGGTTTTCTTAATTTCCATGGGCTACTAAGGAGAGGGGAAGTGACTTGTTGTACGTTCTTGCCATACCTGCAGGCCTTACATTTAAAACATTTGCAAAAGCCCGGGCTAACTTTTAGCCAACCACCTCCTTTCCTAGTTTCTAGATTGGCTTTGAACAAATCATCCTTCATTGATATGGCCCGATTAAATGTCACCATCGGCCTTCTTGAGACCGTCCCTTGCAATATTGGATCCTGTTTAACAAGGTGCCAGTGCCTACTCAGGCTATCTCTCACCTTAGTCTGGTATGCACTGAAACCTGTTATCATACGAACCTCACCCTGAGTGTGTTTTTTCTTTTCCTCAGCTTTTTTTGTATCTGGTTTTAATAGTGCACTTCTCTCCAAACGATCTACTTTTGATTTTGCTTGGTTTAATGTTTCCAAATGATACCCTCTTTGCAGAAATCTGTGAGTTAAGGCACCCTGGGCTTGACCCAGAGCGTCTACTTCACTGCAGTTTCGTTTCATTCTTAGATTTTCTGCATATGGGATACTCATTTTTAATTTGGTTGGATGGAAACTAGCCGCGTGCAAAATTGAGTTGCCAGCGGTAGGTTTCCTGTATGTACGCGTTTGTATTGATTTCTGTGCAATATATACCTCCAGATCCAGGTATGTCACACTATCTGTACTTATGTGCTCAGTGAATTTTAAATTGAGATTATTTACATTAATGCTGTCAATGAACTTCTGAGCTGATTCTCTAGATCCTTTCCATATGATGAAAAGATCATCAATGAATCGGATCCATTTGATGACATGATCCCTCCATTCACTAGTGTAGTCAACTCTGAGCACCTGCTCCTCCCACCAGCCCATATGCAAATTAGCATAGCTGGGGGCAAAGCAGGTGCCCATCGCCGTGCCCTTCAATTGTTTATAGGTATCACCTCCAAATAAAAAATGATTGTTATTGAGACACAACCTGCACATCTCCAACAGCATATTAGTATGTTGATATAGGTTTATTGGTCTCAAATTTAGGAAGTGCCTCATTGCCCTCAGCCCATCCTCGTGGGCAATGCTTGTATACAGGCTCACAACATCTAGTGTTATGAGGAGATAAGAATCTTCCCATCTTACATCTTCTATTTTATTCAAAAAATCTCTAGAGTCCTGAATATATGCTGGTAGAGCTCTCACATACATTTGTAGAAATGAATCAAGGTATCTAGAAGTTGGTTCAAAGAGACTACCTATGGCGGAAATAATAGGCCACCCTGGTGGTTGCTCTTTATGCTTGTGAATTTTTGGTATCAAATACAGTATAGGCACCACTGGTTTATCCACTTTCAGAAAAGAATATTCTGATTGGTTGATCAGACCAAGACCCCGCCATCTTGCCAGGTCTTTTTCATATTTAAGTTTAATTTCAACCAAATTACTTTGTGGAACCAATAAGTAACACTCTTTGTCTCTCAATTGCGCGGCTGCCTCACAATTATAAGCTTCCAGAGACCACAAAACAAGGTTACCCCATTTATCTGCCTGCCTTACTACTATATCATGTCTATTCTGAACCTTAATCATAACAGATTGATATTTTTTGCCAGTCGCCAGTAGATAGTTATAGTTAGGATTGTGTTTCCATAGGAAATCTCAAAATTCTATTTTGAATAACTTTGGCGCTGGTTGACGAATCCTCGCGATATTTTCAAAACAAATGGGGCACTCCGCTCAGCTCCTACCCTGAAAGTCTCGGGGTGATTCGCCAAGCGGGGGGTGAGAAAAAAGGGGGGTCCCAAAACACGTTTTCCCCATGCATTTTTCCATAGGACCTTTAGTCGAAGGTACAGCCCGAACGGCTGAACAGAATTACTTGAAATTTGGCAGAGAGGTAGTCCTCGGGTCAGGGAAGTGCCTTTTGTAGGTCTGGTGTCAATCTGTTCAGTATTTCCTGAGAAAATAGCATTTAAAAGCATATAAATATCTATACGCGCACACCGTGCGCGCACTGTGCGCGCACGGTGTGGTGCGCGAGAGAAATTCTGATTGGTTGTTAGATGTCGGTAAACATTGGAATCGGTCGAAATCAGGAGGTGTCGGCCGCCATTTTGTCTCTCGCACTGAAAAGGAAAGGGGGAAAAAATGTGGAAAACTTGAAAAGGGGGCAGGGAAGAGAGTTCCTGACCCCCTAGCCTTTGTCAGGGGGTCACAGAAGGATCCTCACGGGGAAAAAAACCTTTTTATTTTTCTCGAAAAAAATCGCGGGGTGCGCGCACGGTGCGTGCAGCGCACCGTGTGCCCAAAGAGCACTATAACTGTCACTCGCGCGACCGCCACTCTATCACAAGGATGATGTCATCAGTGATGTCATGAGTAATGCCACTGACCATGTCATGAGTGATGTAATATGTGACGTCATGAGCAGTGGATTGCGGGCGTGCGAGTTATAGTTATCTGAACTAACTATAACGGGGGAATTTCATTGGTTTTTTACGAGTGAAATATCCACCTAACTATAACCTGTGTGAAACCTATGGTTTTTTAAGTGAATATATATATATATATATATATATATATATATATATATATATATATATGCTTGCTCAAAGGTTGCCCTTGTGGTGGGAAGCACTCCAACGCTGTTTGTAGTACAGAGACTTTTAATGGTATAAGGGGAAAGGTGTCACCAAAAGCGTAGGCAGTTCAACGGCGTCCTTCCCGCCTGACGCGTTTCGAGGTAAAATCCTCTTCTTCAGAGGCGTGGACGTGGGTGAAAGTTCTGTGCCTTCAGGACTCCTCCTTTAATGCAGGTAAGCCCGCCCTTCATGGGCAGTTCCGATAGAACAGAGCAGGGATTGCTGGGCCACGTAGTCCTGATGGATTATTTCTTTAATCGCCGCACAGGTGATTAGCTGCCGCAAAGTTCCAAGCCCTCAGATGGGCCTTGATGCACAAGTCTCCCCTCTAAATCCATACAGCGTCCCCAACACGAAGATTGGCCCCCCATTTCCGGGGTGGTGCACTCCCGACAGGTGGGCTGCCGCCAAAAATGCTTGCTCAAAGGTTGCCCTTGTGGTGGGAAGCACTCCAACACTGTTTGTAGTACAGAGACTTTTAATGGAATAAGGGGAAAGGTGTCACCAAAAGCGTAGGCAGTTCAACGGCGTCCTTCCCGCCTGACGCGTTTCGAGGTAAAATCCTCTTCTTCAGAGGCGTGGACGTGGGTGAAAGTTTTGTGCCTTCAGGACTCCTCCTTTAATGGGGGGCCAATCTTCGTGTTGGGGACGCTGTATGGATTTAGAGGGGAGACGTGTGCATCAAGGCCCATCTGAGGGCTTGGAACTTTGCGGCAGCTAATCACCTGTGCGGCGATTAAAGAAATAATCCATCAGGACTACGTGGCCCAGCAATCCCTGCTCTGTTCTATCGGAACTGCCCATGAAGGGCGGGCTTACCTGCATTAAAGGAGGAGTCCTGAAGGCACAGAACTTTCACCCACGTCCACGCCTCTGAAGAAGAGGATTTTACCTCGAAACGCGTCAGGCGAGAAGGACGCCGTTGAACTGCCTACGCTTTTGGTGACACCTTATACCATTAAAAGTCTCTGTACTACAAACAGCGTTGGAGTGCTTCCCACCACAAGGGCAACCTTTGAGCAAGCATATATATATATATATATATATATATATATCACTGAAAAAACCATGGGTTTCACACACGTTATAGTTAGGAATTAGCATTTAAAAAACCATAGAAATTCAGTGAAAAAACCATAGGTTTCACACATGTTATAGTTAGCTGGACATTTTACTCGTAAAAAACCAATGAAATTGCCCCGTTATAGTTAGTTCAGCTAACTATAACTCGCGCGCCCGCAATGCACTGCTGATGACGTCACATATTACATCACTCATGACATGGTCAGTGACATCACTCATGACATCACTGATGACATCTCAAATGACATCACTGATGACATCACTGATGACATCATCCAGTGAATGTGTGTTAATCTGAAAATTAAATATGTTTTATATATGTATATCTCAAGGTCGATGGAAGAATAAATGGGTATATAAGTGTCTAAATGGATGATTTGTTTTTGAAAAATTGATTGTGTAACTGACTGATTAAGTGTATCATAGTGAATACATGGCTTAGTAAGTAATGTTTAAATATGTAAATATCTGTATCAGTCTCTCAGTTTGTGTATAAGTGGCTGCATGGGTTGGTGAGTAGCTACATGGGTGTCTATATAGGTTAAAAGTTGGTTTTTTGAGTATCAGTCTGAGTGTCTGCATGGTTCGGTGGGGGGTATTACGTAGTGCATAGGTGCATGAATGAGTGGCTCACTGTTTGTATGTGTTGAAGACAGCATGTGTGCAGGACTGTATGGGTGGATGAGTGTGTGTATGGGTGTGTTAGTGAGTGAATGACTGTCTCAATAGTGTCTTTATGAGTAACTACATATGTTTTAAACTAGTATATGTGACTATTGGTGTATATATGTGAGTATATGTGAGAGTGAGAGATTGAAAGAGTTCCTGTATGAATAAGTATGTGTTTCTATAAGTGATTGTTTAAAAGACTAAGTATGTGTAAGTTTCCGTAGAAGTAAGTATGGTGGTGTGTGTATAACTGTATATGCAAGTAAATGTATGTTTGATTCTTTATTAGCATGAGTGACTATGTGTGTGAGTACCTCTATGGATGAGTGGCATTGTGTAACAGGATGTATAGGTGTATGAGTACATATGATGAGTGAGTACATGTATGAGTGACTGTATAGGACTGTTGGTGAATGAGTGGATGTGTATGTGGATCTTAGAATTACTGAAGAGGTTGTTGTAACTGGTATTGGTATATCCATTGTTTTGAACATTGTAGTTTCTATTTTTGAATGTGTGTATCAAAGGTTATATTAGGGTGAGAGGAGGTCTGCCACTCTTTCACAAGGATGATGTCATCAGTGATGTCATCAGTGATGTCATTTGAGATGTCATCAGTGATGTCATGAGTGATGTCACTGACCATGTCATGAGTGATGTAATATGTGACGTCATCAGCAGTGCATTGCGGGCGCGCGAGTTATAGTTAGCTGAACTAACTATAACGGGGCAATTTCATTGGTTTTTTACGAGTAAAATGTCCAGCTAACTATAACATGTGTGAAACCTATGGTTTTTTCACTGAATTTCTATGGTTTTTTAAATGCTAATTCCTAACTATAACGTGTGTGAAACCCATGGTTTTTTCAGTGAATATATATATATATATATATATATATATATATATATATATATATATATATATATATTACCTACTGGCGGTCGCCAGTAGGTAGTTATAGTTAGGACCTATTATCCATAGGAAATCCGCAACATTCTATTTGGAGTAACTTTGGTGCCGGTTGACGCCTCTTTGTCGAAATTTCAAAACTGGTGGGGCGCTCCGGTCCGCTCCTATCCTGAAAGTCTCGGGGTGATTTGTCAAGCGGGGGCCGAGAAAAAAGGGGGGTCCCAAAACGTGTTTTCTCCATGCAATTTCCCATAGGAACCTTTTTAATCGCAGCTACAGACCGGACTGCTGAACGGAATTACACCAAATTTGGCAGAAAGGTAGACCTTGATTCAGAGTCGTGCCTTTTGGTTACATTGTGTAAATCCATTCAGTAGTTCAGAAAATTAAAATCAAAATCATAGATATATCTATGGGCGCGGTGGATCCGCGCACCCTTAGCGCACCCTGCTGAGCACGAGCTGTATGTTAATTGGCTGTCAACACTCCAAACTAGGAAGTGTTGGCAGCCATCTTGTGCCTCGGTAGAACCGAGGCACAAGAAAACATTAAAACAAATGCGCAAAACGCAAAAAGGGGGCAGGTTAGAAACACCCTGACCCCCTAGGCCTGCTCAGGGGGACCCACAAGGACCCCCAGGGCCCAAAAAAGCATTTTTTTAAAAGACAAATTGGCGAGATTCGCGCACCCAATTTGGGGACCGCCACCTCCCTGGTGCTCTAAATATTCAAATTGGGGGGTCCGTGATGGATCCCCCAGCCCCAGGGACCACCACCCCCGGGGCATTGTAAATTTTGGGGAGGGGGGCCACGCGGCCCCCCTCCTGGAGCCTTGTCATGGCCCTGGGGACTGCCACCCCCCAGGGCCAGCTTCTGCAGTGTCCCGGGGTGCCCACCCCCGGGACCCTGCTGTTTGCTATGGCAGTGTGGGAGCCTCGTTGCTCCCGCCCTGCCATAGCAAACTGTTTTGGTATTTGGAAGAGAGAGCAGGAAACCTGATCTCTCTTCCAAATACCAATGATGATTGCTTTTCCACATGGGGAGCTGCATCTTCGCAGCTCCCCATGTGGAAAAGCAATGCCGGCTCCCGCAGGAGGCGGGGAGCCAGCGGGACCGTGGGGGGATTGGGGACCCCCACGGCCCCCAACACAGAGGGCCAGACCCGGGGGATGGCGTCCCCTGGGCTATTAGTGGCCTGGGAGGGGGGCCACGTGGCCCCCATCCTCAAATAAAAAAAAAAATAGAATAAAAAAAATACAAATAAACAAAGGCCGGCCCTGGGGCTATTAGTGGCCTAAGGAGGGGGGCAAAGCAGCCCCCCTCCTAACATGAAAAGTAAAAAAACAAAAAGGCCAGGCCCCGGGGGATGGGGTCCCCGGGGCCAATTATGGCCTCGAGGGGGTGCCCCCCTTAAAAAATAAGATGAAAAAAAAGGTGTCAGGCCCTGGGGGATGGGGTCCCCAGGGTCAAAATATCAGGAAATACAGCCCCCTTTCTTAAAAAAAAAAAATAAGAAAAAGACCTGCATCGCGCCGGAGGCCACGCCCCCTTCTTGCAGCACTCTGCAAACGCACCCCCTGGCGCGATTGCTGAGGGGGAACAAATTCCGCTTGAATACTGGGGGTCCCGGGGGGCCAACTAGCCCACCAGGAACCTTCAGTATGCGCCAGGAGGCTGCGTTGCAGAGAGGTGTTCTGAGGCCACACCCCTTTTTACACCTCTCTGCAAAGCCGCTCTGTGGCGCTTAATGGAGGTAGCTGGTGGGCTAGTTGCACCCCAGGGGAGGTAATCCCCCAACTTAAAACACCACGGACGCGTTTGCACAGTGGTAAAGGGAGGGGTCGGGGCCTGAGGTGATATGTGTGCAAACACACCCTGTGGCGCGTTTTAAGTTCAGGAATTAAATCCTCTTCAATCCTGAGGGTTACTGGGGGCCAACTAGCCCACCAGGTACCTCCAGTAAGCGCCACGGAGCTGCGTTACAGAGTGTTGTAAAAAGGGGTGTGGCCTCTGAACACTTCTTTGCAATGCAGCTCTCTGGCGCATACTGGAGGTACCTGGTGGGCTAGTTGGCCCCTAGGGATCCTCGGGATTGAGGAGGAATTAATTCTCCAACTTAAAACGCACCACAGGGCGTGTTTGCAGACATGTCACATCAGGCCCCGCTCCCTTCCTTCACCATTGTGCAAACGCGCTCTGTGGTGCGTTTTGAGTTGAGGAATTAATTCCTCTTCAATCTTGAGGGTCCCTGGGGGCCAACTAGCCTACCAGGTACCTCCAGTATGCGCCAGGGAGCTGCGTTGCAGAGAGGTGTTCAGAGGCCACGCCCCTTTTTACACCTCTCTGCAACGCAGCTCTGTGGCGCTTACTGGAGGTACCTAATGGGCTAGTTTGACCCTAGGGACCCTCAGGATTCAGGGGCACTTAATCTCCCAACTTAAAGCGGACACAGGGCACATATACACAGGGGCGAAGGGAGGGGACAGGGCCTGAGGTGACGTGTGCAAACACGCCCTGTGGCGTGTTTTAAGTTGGGGAAATAATTCCCCTTCAAGCCTGAGAGCCCCTGGGGGCCAACTAGCCCACCAGGTGCTTCGAATAAGCGCCATTGTGCTGAGTTGCAGAGAGGTGGTCTAGGCCGTACCCCTTTTTACACCTCTCTGCAACAGCGCTTATTGGAGGTTCCGAGTGGGCTACTTTGACCCTAGGGACCTTCAGGATTCAAGGGGATTTAATCTCCCAACTTAAAACGGACACAGGGCGTGTTTACACAGTGGGGAAGGGAGGGGACGGGGCCTGAGGTGACGTGTGCAAACACGCCAGTGGAGTGTTTTAAGTAGGGGAAATAATTCCCCTTCAATCCTGAGAGCCCCAGGGGGCCAACTAGCCTACCAGGTGCTTCCAGTAAGCGCCACTGCGCTGTGTTTCAGAGAGGTGGCCCAGACCGTGCCCCTTTTTACACCTCTCTGCAACGCAGCTCTGTGGTACTTACTGGAGGTACTTAGTGGGCTAGTTTCCTAGTTGGACCCAAGGGACACTCAGGATTCAAGGGGACTTAATCTCCCAAATTAAAATGGCCACAGGGCACGTTTACACAGTGGTGAAGGGAGGGGATGGGGCCCGAGGTGACGTGTGAAAACACGCCCTGTGGCGCGTTTTAAGTTGGGGAAATAATTCCCCTTCAATACTGAGGGCCCCTGGGGGCTAACTAGCCCACCAGGTGCTTCCAATAAGCGCCACTGCGCTGTGTTTCAGACAGGTGGCCCAGGCCATGTCCCTTTTTATACCTCTCTAGAACGCAGCTCTGTGGAGCTTACTGGAGGTACCTAGTGGGCTACTTGGACCCTAGGGACACTCAGGATTCAAGGGGACTCAATCTCCCAAATTAAAACAGACACAGGGCGCGTTTACACAGTGGTGAAGGCTGGGGATGGTGTAGGAAAGTGGCTATATATATACTGGGCCAAAGAAAAATCAGCTGAACTACGAATTCCGATTTACTCACCTGTTATCAGGAGAGACTTCAGTGCTGCATCTTTGAGCCCAGTACTGATCCTGAAAAGTAATTCTAACCGTACTTACCAGTAACTTGAATTTCCTTCCATAGGATAACATTGCCTGCTTTTTGCTGAAAAAGTTTCTAAGTGTCGATTTTTGAAACTTAAAAATATTCCTCTAAAATCAGCGAACTACGAATTCCTATTTACTCACCTGCTATCAGGAGAGACCTCAGTGCTCATCTTTGAGCCCAGTACTGATCATGAAAAGTAATTCTAACCGTACTTACCAGTAACTCGAATTTCCTTCCATAGGCTAACATTGACTGGTTTCACTTGAAAATTCTTCTAAGTGTGGAGTTTTGGAACTTTAAAATATACCTCTCAAATCAGCCGAACTACGAATTCCGATTTACTCACCTGTTATCAGGAGAGTCCTCAGTGCTGCATCTTTGAGCACAGTACTGATCGTGAAAAGTAATTCTAACCCTACTTACCAGTAACTTGAATTTCCTTCCATGGGATATCATTGCCTGCTTTTTGCTGAAAAAGTTTCTGTGTCGATTTTTGAAACTTACAAATATTCCTCTAAAATCAGCCGAACTATGAATTCCGATTTACTCATCTGTTATCAGGAGAGACCTCAGGGCTGCATCTTTGAGCCCAGTACTGATCCTGAAAAGTAATTCTAACCGTACTTACCAGTATCTTGAATTTCCTTCCATAGGCTAACATTGACTGGTTTCACTTGGAAATGCTTCTAAGTGTGGAGTTTTGGAACTTTAAAATATTCCTCTAAAATCAGCGAACTACGAATTCCGATGTACTCACCTGTTATCAGGAGAGATCTCAGTGCTGCATCTTTGAGCCTAGTACTGATCCTGAAAAGTAATTCTAACCGTACTTACCAGTAACTTGAATTTCCTTCCATAGGATATCATTGCCTGTTTTTTGCTGAAAAAGTTTCTAAGTGTCGATTTTTGAAACTTACAAATATTCCTCTAAAATCAGCCGAACTATGAATTCCGATTTACTCACCTGCTATCAGGAGAGACCTCAGTGCTACATCTTTGAGCCCAGTACTGATTCTGAAAAGTAATTCTATCCGTACTTACTAGTAACTTGAATTTCCTTCCATAGGATATCATTGCCTGCTTTTTGCTGAAAAAGTTTCTAAGTTTGGATTTTTGAAACTTACAAATATTCTCTAAAAATCGTGCCAACGATAAAAACGTAATTACTTGCCTGTTTTAGATAGAGGTCCCACTGCTGAACGTAGGAGTCCAGCACTGGATTAAAAAAGTAACGTGAACATACTTTACCTGTAAATTGAATTTCCTTCTATAGGATAACATTGGTAATTCCAACTGAAAAAGTTTCCAAGTGTCAACTTTTAAAATACAATAATATTCCTTAAAAATCACTACTGTAACCAAAACGCTTTTACTTAATTGTTTACAGCTCATGCCCCGGGACTGAATCTAGGATCCAGTCCTGTGGTTAGAAAAGTAATCTACAAAGTAACTAATTGCATTTAACCAGAAATTTCCATTGAGCTCAATTATGCATTGTGTTTAAAATTGCGTTGCCTATTGCAACAAACTGTAACTATTGCATTCAAAAAGTCTATTGCCTATTTGAAAAGTATTTAACTAAAGTAACTCATCCTAAGAAAGTATATTTTGATACCTTGTTGGTTCTAAAATAAAACAACTATATCTTTTGATACGAAACAATTGGCCTAGAGTTCAGTTCTTTAGTGTGTGAAACCATTTGCTGACTGAGTGTGTACAACAAATGCTTTATACTGTCCTCTGATACTGCCTTACTGCTCGACCAAGCTACCACTTAAGAGAGTAAGGTTATATCTAACTTTAACCTCTGTCAAACCTCTGGGGACTGGGGACTCTATACACACTGTACCTTACTTTGGTCCAGTATATATAGAGCCACTTTCCTACACCATCCCCTCCCTTCACCACTGTGTAAACGCGCCCTGTGTCCGTTTTAATTTGGGAGATTAAGTCCCCTCGAATCCTGAGTGTCCCTAGGGTCCAAGTAGCCCACTAGGTATCTCCAGTAAGTGCCACAGCGCTGTGTTGCAGAGAGCTGTAAAAAGGGGCACGGCCTGGGCCACCTGTCTGAAACACAGCGCAGTGGCGCTTACTGCAAGCACCTGGTGGGCTAGTTGGCCCCCTGGGGCTCTCTGGATTGAAGGGGAATTAATTCCCCAACTTAAAACACGCCACAGGACGTGTTTTCACACGTCACTTCAGGCCCCATCCCCTCTCTTCACTACTGTGTAAGTATTCATGCAGTGAGCCAGGCCTTAGCACATGAACTGCCTCAAATGCCTATCCACTATGCATGCAGTCCTCTAACCACCTACACACTTGTCTTTCACACCTTCAATTTCCCAGTCAGTATTCATACACTTCCAGCAAACACCCTGTCACTCCCCTTGCACTCCTCTAGTGACTCATTCAGCATCATGTGCATTCACTGCACCAAAACCCAAACACGTATAAATTCACTCAGGCACTCTCCTTGCAGTACTCTAATCATTCAGTCAGTACCCAAGTATTCATGCAGTGAGCCAGGCCTTAGCACATGGACTGCTTCAAACCCCTATCCACTATGCATGCAGTCCTCTAACCACCTACACACTTGTCTTTCACACCTTCAATTTCCCAGTCAGTATCCATACACTTCCAGCAAACACCCTGTCACTCCCCTTGCACTCCTCTCGTGACCCATTCAGCACCATGTACTAATCCATACACTGCGCCAAAACCCAACCACTTATAAATTCACCCAGGCACTCTCTTTGCAGTACTCTAATCATTCAGTCAGTACCCAAGTACTCATGCACTGAGCCAGGCCTTAGCACATGGACTGCTTCAAACCCCTATCCACTATACATGCAGTCCCCTAACTAACCAACACACTTATAGTTCTGCACTTATACATTCAACAAAAAAAACTATATTTCAGTTTCAATATTTTAAAAAACATTTTCATTTCCATTTATATTAAAAATATATAATGTAATTTAAAAAATAAAATATGTAAAAACAAACAGTTAAAAAACTGTAGAAAATCAGTATCAAAAAAATACATATAACTATTATTACATTTAAAAATTATCATTTAAAAAACCTTCGAAATTCACTGAAAAAACCATAGGTTTCAGACATGTTATAGTTAGGAATTAGCATTTAAAAAACCTTAGAAATTCACTGAAAAAAACCATAGGTTTCAGGGCTGTTATAGTTAGCTGGACATTTCACGTGTACAAAACCATTGAAATTCCTCCGTTATAGTCAGTTCTGCTAACTATAACTTGCAATCCACTGCTGATGATGTCACATATTACATCATTCATGACATGGTCAGTGACATCACTGATGACATCTCAAATGACATCACTGAAGACATCATCCACGTGACAATTAGATACACCTCATCATACAGTAATATAACCTTTCATCACTCACTGTAAAATACAGAGTACCATATTTGATTCCATTGATACACCAATACAAATTTCTAAAAACCCACTCAGTGATTCCTAGATCTACACAAACATCTGATCACTTACCTATAGATTCACTCATACATGCTATCAATGATCAATAGAACACTATCAAATATACTTATACACCTATATCGACATTACACACCAGCACACATCCTATTCACTTATGCAGTCATCCTACTCACTTATGCAAACAATGGATCATACTTACATTTACTCAGCTACACACGTATACAAACACCACTTCATTTATTCATATAGATAGTAACTCATACTTAGGTGCCGATCACGATCCTGTAAAAACCGGGTACGAACCGTCAGACGGAGCATATTCTCCGTCCGACGCGTACCTGGTCGTCAAAATATACAACCAAGGAATTACGATTCGCACGGAAACACCATTTCCGTACGAATCGTACAAAACCCCGACCGACGAAAATAAACGTACAAATGCGATCCGGGAAAGTGCCGACGTGACGTCGGGACGCACGCAGCCTGCCCTTCACGAACCAGGAATCACGATTCGCACCGTCATCCCGCACGGTGAATATTTTCCGGCTGCCAAAAACTGCCGGGAAATCAGGACGACGCGAACAAGGAGTACCTGTACGCGACGGACAGACATTGACCCGAACCTACGTGTCATCCCAGCCCTCATAGCAGTCGACCTCCTCTACAGGTTCCGACGCAGACGCCGCAGAAGGTCAGAACAACACCGAGGGGCAAAGGGGGGGGGGCAGGGGCAGGCCACAAACCACCCACCAAAGTCACACAGCACACATGCCCTTGACATACCTGACCCTCAGGCCCTGGTCACTACGAGGGGGTGGGGGCGTGTCCAGCAAAGCCAGCGACCGCCACAACGGAAGTGCTTGACGACGCGAACCGGCAACACAACAATACAGGTACGTCCCGTACCCACGCCTTAAGAGCGTGGGTACGAGTCGTACCACGCCCACACCTACAATGGCGGGACGGCTCGTACACACGTGGCAAAGGCCTGAGTACGGCCCGCACAAGCATTCCACAGCATGGGTACGGATATGTACGGACTGTACCCCCACCCGCGTATGTATGGAGCGTACCCCCCACCCCAACAGTGTAAGTATGACCCGTAACCCACCCGCGTATGCATGGAGCGTACCCCCCACCCCAACAGTGTAAGTACGACCCATACCCTCACCCACGTATGCATGGAGCGTACCACCACCCCAACCGTGTATGTACGACCCGTACCCTCACCCGCGTATGCATGGAGCGTACCCCCACCCCAACCGTGTATGTATGACCCGTACCCTCACCCGCATATGTATGGAGCGTACCCCCACCCCAACAGTGTATGTACGGCCCATACCCTCACCCGCGTATGCATGGAGCGTACCCCCATGCCAACAGTGTACTTACGGACCGTAACCCCACCCGCGTATGCATGGAGCGTACCCCCCACCCCAACAGTGTAAGTACGACCCGTACCCTCACCCGCGTATGCATGGAGTGTACCCCCCATGCCAACAGTGTACGTACGGACCGTAACCCCACCCGCGTATGCATGGAGCGTACCCCCCACCCCAACAGTGTAAGTACGACCCGTACCCTCACCCGCGTATGCATGGAGTGTACCCCCCATGCCAACAGTGTACGTACGGAGCGTAACCCCACCCACATATGCATGGAGCGTACCCCCCACCCCAACAGTGTAAGTACGACCCGTACCCTCACCCGCAGACGTATGGAGCGTACCCCCACCCCAACAGTGTAAGTACGACCCGTACCCTCACCCGCGTACGTATGGAGCGTACCCCCATGCCAATAGTGTACGTACAGACCGTACCCCCACCCCGTATGCATGGAGTGTACCCCCCACCCCAACAGTGTAAGTACGAACCGTACCCCACCCGCGTACGTATGGAGCATACCCCCCATGCCAATAGTGCAAGTATGACCCGTACCCTCACCCGCGTACGTATGGAGTGTACCCCCATGCCGATAGTGTACGTACGGACCGTACCCCCACCCCGTATGCATGGAGCGTACCCCCCACCCCAACAGTGTAAGTACGAACCGTACCCCACCCGCGTACGTATGGAGCGTACTCCCCCACCCCAACAGTGTAAGTACGACCCGTAACCCCACCCGCGTATGCATGGAGCGTACCCCCACCCCAACCGTGTATGTACGACATATACCCCCACCTCGTATGCATGGAGCAAACCCACACACGTGTATGTTCTAAGCGTACATATTGTGAAATAGGAGGGGTGTGTGCAGAGTCCTCCCAGCAGTGCCCAGATGCCGGAGGGGTGTGTGCAGAGTCCTCCCAGCAGTGCCCAGAGACAGGAGGGGTGGGTGCCTAACACTCCCGGCAGTGCCCAATCATAAGAGGGGTGTGTGCAGAGTCCTCCCAGCAGTGCCCAGACGCCGGAGGGGTGGGTGTAGAGTCTTCCCAGCAGTGCCCAGCCACAGGAGGGGTGGGTGCCTAACACTCCCAGCAGTGCCCAGACACAGGAGGGGTGTGTGCAGAGTCCTCCCAGCAGTGCCCAGAGACAGGAGGGGTGGGTGCCTAACACTCCCAGCAGTGCCCAGTCATAAGAGGGGTGTGTGCAGAGTCCTCCCAGCAGTGCCCAGACGCCGGAGGGGTGGGTGTAGAGTCCTCCCAGCAGTGCCCAGACACAGGAGGGGTGGGTGCCTAACACTCCCAGCAGTGCCCAGACACAGGAGGGGTGTGTGCAGAGTCCTCCCAGCAGTGCCCAGACACAGGAGGGGTGTGTGCAGAGTTCTCCCAGCAGTGCCCAGAGACAAGAGGGGTGGGTGCCTAACACTCCCAGCAGTGCCCAGAGACAGGAGGGATGTGTGCCTAACACTCCCAGCAGTGCCCAGTCATAAGAGGGGTGTGTGCAGAGTCCTCCCAGCAGTGCCCAGACGCCGGAGGGGTGGGTGCAGAGTCCTCCCAGCAGTGCCCAGACACTGGAGGGGTGGGTGCCTATCACTCCCAGCAGTGCCCAGACACAGGAGGCGAGGGTGCAGAGTCCTCCCAGCAGTGCCCAGAGACAGGAGGGGTGTGTGCCTAACACTCCCAGCAGTGCCCAGTCATAAGAGGGGTGTGTGCAGAGTCCTCCCAGCAGTGCCCAGAGACAGGAGGGGTGGGTGCCTAACACTCCCAGCAGTGCCCAGTCATAAGAGGGGTGTGTGCAGAGTCCTCCCATCAGTGCCCAGAGACAGGAGGGGTGTGTGCAGAGTCCTCCCAGCAGTGCCCAGAGACAGGAGGGGTGGGTGCCTAACACTCCCAGCAGTGCCCATGGAACGCAAAGGGTGGAGTAGCCACAGATACCATGCCCACAAATGTCAGTCAGGTGCACAAAGACCCTGCAGTACATGTACCACATGTGTGCGAGGCTGGGAGTATACGCATGCATAGCGCCGAAAAGAAAACATGTCCACATGAAGTCATGTCAATAGTCCACATACACAAGTACAATGACTACAACGGATGCCACGAATGATGCAGGTGGAGACATCGCTCAGCATGCATGTGCAAAGTTGAATGAGTCCGTCACACACCCAGCTAATGTACACACAGCTCAGCGCTAAATATTGGGAACACCCTGCAGGGAAGATGTCAGGGTACACAGAGGAAGGAATACACCTTGGGACAATTTCACCATGCAGTAACTGCTTACATGAACAGAGAAACCTAGCTAACACCGTGTGATGGCACACAGATACCAAGGTCCCCCCTATGACCAGCACACTACTACATTTCCCACACACCCAACACATGATTACCACCCAAAATCATGTAGCAGTCCCACCAACAGCAACATCAGAAAAGCAGTGGTGTTCAAAGGAAACAAAAATGGCTTTAATCAGCATGATCTTAAATAGTGTGTTTGTAGAAAGTTCAATATTTACAAAGCCCATAGGGCAGTCCATGAGTCACAGCTGGATGGGGGACACAGTGGGACGCGTGTCCCCTAGCTTGCCTGCACAGTCAGACTCCTTCGTCTTCCGCAGCGGGGAGGGCATCATGTGGGGGGGAAGGACAAGGCACCGCAGGGACAGGAGGGCGAAGGGTAGGCGTCATGGGTGCAGAGATGGAGGACTCCACCACAGGGGGTGGGGCAGGGCCAAAGGCGGAGGCCAGGATCTCGCTGCACACCTTAGCAAGGTCCTCCAGCGTCTCCCCTGCACCCGAAGGAACCACAGGCCCCAAGGAGGGGGGCGGAGGGATGGGTCGCAGCGCCACTGGGGGAGGGTGTGGACAGGGGGGGGGACTCAACCACCCTGACCGGGGACTCCCTTGACCGCTTGCGGGGTGGTGTCACAGTGGGGCTCAGGGACAGAGCGGCCATGAAGGAGTCCTTGCCGGATATGTGGCCAGGAGAGCTGAGGGGAGGTGATTTGGAGGGAGTGGATTGGATGGAATGCAGACTCCCACTCTGGCTGCGTGTCTTATGTTTGCCCCCCGACCCAGTGGGTGTGCCTACTTCACCCTGTGTGTGCGTGCCAGGAGGTGTGCGTATGACCTTCCCTGCTGGTGTGGTGCCTGTGTCTGTTGTGGGGGGTGCATGCTGACGTCTGGGTGTACGTGGGACAGGCATGGGAGTGGGAAGTGTGGATGGGGCAGGGGTAGGGGGTGGGACGCAGCGCTGCAGGAGACCCACTGCTGCAGTCAGTGTCGAGTCTATGGACCTCAGCAACTGGCGTTGGTCAGCCTGCGACGAAAAAATGCCCTCCAAGTATGCCTCCATGTTGTGCAGCACTTGGCTGTGGCCATGGAGGACATTAAGGATCGCAGCCTGACCAACCTGCAACTGCCGCTGGATGTCCACAGACTTGGCATTGGCGGCAGCAGTGGAGACAGAGGCAGGGGGTGCGGTGCCTGGCAGGAAGGAGACATGTGGTGACCGTGGACGCTGTGAAGGGACACAAGCAAGTGGGAGGCGGCTGATGGCAAAGGAGGGGGCGGGGTGCGATGTTGTTCCGCTGTCAGCTGGTGGTGCAGCCTCCGCCCACTCGGAGAGATCATCCTCGGACCGTCCGCTTCATATTCGGTGGTGCCAGTGGACAGGTCCTCGGCCTCACTCTCCTCCGCCTCTGTACCACTCAATGTGCCAGCCACGATGTCAACGCTGGCACTGGTGCTCGGTCCCTCCGCTCCGTCTGTGCTCATGTCTCCCTCCGTGTCCCCCGACGATGCCGTGGGCAAGGTGAAGAGACAGCAATTAATCACACACATGTATACATATGTCACATGAGTCCAATCTACATAGGTTACAGTGCATAGCCTGCAAAGAAAGTTCAGTAACATCTACAAAACAAGGTACAGATGTAGGGCATGCAACACACAGTTGGTTGACCCACCATGCCAATGAAAATCCATGGAGAGCATGACACAAGAGCAAATGACATGAAATGGAGTTTGACATAGGAGCCAGGCCCTGGGGACAATCCAGCACTGCATCTGCACCACACAGCGTTGCCGACAATAGGGATGAGGAGGGACCAAATCCATGAACTTGAGGCACATGCTGCATAGGTAAAACTGAAAACATGCCCAACATGACTGGCTCGCTGCACCTTGAGTGTATGTCCAGACAAACATCACACACTGGCCAGACCTAGCAAGGAGAATTCTGGTTTTGACATGTAGGCTTGGCCCGCACCAACCACCCCCTACATGAGACAATTTGTTGAGACACAGGTGGCACTTACATCTCTTAGTCTGGGTGAAATACACAGGGGATGCATAAATGCAAGATTGGACGCCAAATGCCCGAGGTGCGCCTGTCCAAATAATCATGTACAAATGGCCATCATCAGATGATTGTAACAAGACACACAGGCACTGGCCACTGTGACTATGAACAAGGAAAATCAGGTCAGGCTGTACAGTGGACACTTGTACTACATTTCACGTCAATATACATGGTGCCAGGGGACAATGGCACAGAGCACAACCTATGCTGTAGACACTGAGAGTGTCCACGTTTTGTGATGACACACCTATGAAAATATGCCCCAGGGGACATGCACATCATGTCACAGGCCACAACATAGGACATGCGCGCTGTAAGGCATGACACTTGTGAGACTAACTCCCATGTCTGGACTCTGCATCAGTGCCAACTGACATGGAACCCACATGTACTGAACTGGACAGGGCACAGGGCACAGGCAAGGACCCCAAACCTGTTACACACCACCCCCACACATGATGCTACAGGCATAGTTCACATGGAGAAAGCGCCAGCCTACATTACCTTGGGACGGAGTGACTACACACAGACCAGGGAACACATTGCAAGGAGGGGAAGGGAGGCAGGAGAGCACAGCTATACTGTGGGTAACTGGATCTGCACAGCACCTGTAAACCCTGGCAGTGTATCCATGCAACTGTGCACTTACAAATGCTGGTGAAACACAACAAGCACACATGTACCTACCCCCTTCCTGCTGCTGCTTCTCCTGTAAGCGCCTCTCCAAGTCTGGAAATACCACCGGCAGCACACGCTTGTGGATGTGGGTCAGTCGGCGGCGCCCGCGGTTCTTATGGCTCTCAGGTGATTCCCCCAGCAGGACCCGTGCGATCCTCCGCGTCCAGCACCGGATATCCTGCCAGCGTTTCCTCACCAGGGACAGGCGCCGCTTCCGACCATCCGCACTCCTCACGGCGCTGACGGCGGTCAGCCATATCTGCTCCTTGGCAGAGGCGCCTACCTGTGAGGATGAACAAGTGACACTACATCAATACACCAGGCACATGTCACAGAGAGACATATTAGAACAAATTTGCTGTTTAAAACAAGGCATAGTATGCATCCAACGCATTGCACCTTTGTCATAGGGACATGATCCTCTGGGGAAGGGCAAAAGCAGTACGTGCCATTGAAAGTACACAGGTGGAATGAGGGAAACTACACAATCAATGATCCAGGCTCACACTGTGCATCACAAGCTACACCAGGATAATGTGCAGCACCTCTAAGCAGTCACATGCCACAGGCCACTGACGCTACCGCAGCAGAGTACACAGACACACACAGGCACAGGACATTCACCTGCCATTGCCAAATGCAGTGACATACCTCACTCTGCACATGTGCCACTAGACTGGGGGGGGCTCACAGGTGTGGGGCTGGCTCTGCACGTCAGACACACAGCACTGCTCCCTGCTCACATCACATGGCCAGGGTATATCCATCCCTCATGCAGCTGGGGTGATACACTCCACATATGCACCCACCCACATGACAGGGGACTTACACACACACCGATGTCCAGGGTACGAACACATCATGTGGACACTCTCAGCACAGGTACACAGAACTAACACACATCTGTGGGTACAGTCACCTGTCACACTGGGCTGACCACAGAATCACATGAGGACTGTAGAGGCTACATTCCCAGGAGGACAAGACAGGCAGAATGTGGCATGCACCATGCAGTGATTGTCACAGTAAACACCATGCTAGTGAGGACGGCAGACATGCACCACAGCATGCTCTGGCTGGGAGACATCAGGCATTCCCCCCCTGGTACCCCCCTGCAGTACATAGCATGTGTGTCACACCTGGACACAATGCCAGAAGTCACAGTCACAAAAAAGGGACACAGTCTGTGCCAGTGGACTCTGCACTCACCTGATACCCTGGTCGCCCATACGGCATGGGGTACTGTGGGAGAATCACATCCAGCAAAGCCAGGTTCTCCTCCAGGGTGAAAGGCTGTGACCTCTCCACAGCCCTTGACATGGTTCCAGGGAATCAGTAGCAGCAGCTGGGTCGTAGAATACAAAGATGTGCAGGCAAGTGCTCTCTCATGGGACCTGGCTGCCTTATATCTGCCTTGCTGGCCTGTTTCATGCACAGGAGTACAGAGTGATTGGTCACTCACATTTGCATCCTATGTTTCCTCCAATCCCTTCAAACCTAGCACAGTCAGTGGGTTCTTATTGTGTTTTTTTCTTCAGCATGATGTCAACTCCACAAACACATTGCAACAAAGTAGATTCATTCCAACTGACTTCTGCTGTGCACCTTCCGGAACAAATTCTAACTTTGAACTTGGTCTCCTTGACAACCAGCATGCATGTAGGCCTTTATACTTGTCCCTCATGTGTCCCCTATGTAATTTGGAGCTTCACACACAGGTACGGTGCGTTCCGGGGCCCTAGGGCACCCCAAATGCATATCAACGGCCCGTACAGGCGTGTGTACGCTCCGTACCACTATGGGTGTTCTCGCGTATGCGTACTCATAGTGATAGTGAGCGTACAGGCGTGTGTACGCTCCGTACCACTATGGGTGTTCTCGTGTATGCGTACTCATGGTGGTACGGAACGTACACACGCCTGTACGCTCACTATCACTATGGGTACGCATATGCGAGAACACCCATAGTGGTACGGACCGTACACACGCCTGTACGCTCACTATCACTATGGGTGATCTCGCGTATGCGTACTCATAGTGATAGTGAGCGTACAGGCGTGTGTACACTCCGTACTACTATGGGTGTTCTCACGTATGCGTACTCATGGTGGTACGGAACGTACACACGCCTGTACGCTCACTATCACTATGGGTACGCATACGTGAGAACACCCATAGTGGTACGGACCGTACACACGCCTGTACGCTCACTATCACTATGGGTGATCTCGCGTATGCGTACTCATAGTGATAGTGAGCGTACAGGCGTGTGTACGCTCCGTACCACTATGGGTGTTCTCGCGTATGCGTACTCATGGTGGTACGGAACGTACACACGCCTGTACGCTCACTATCACCATGAGTACGCATACGCGAGCACACCCATAGTGGTACGGACCGTAGACATGTGCGTACGCTCACCATCACTACGGGTACACATACGGCAGCACTCCCATAGTGATACGGGAACGTACACAGGCCCTCTTTGCGAAAGTACGGTGGTTTTCACACATCACAGTGGTGACAGGCAGCACACAGGAAGGAATAGGGCTGACATACTTGTCCATGGATGGACATCAAGGCATTGTCTGGCCAGTACTACATGTGTGGGGCACAGGTGTGAAAGGCTGTGATGTGGCACATTACTCCTGAGTCGAGAAGGCACCAGATGTATGATGAGATGTGTACACATGTAATGTGTGACGGTGCAATGTGTTCCAGGCATGCCCTTGACTCCTTTGACATGTGTGCATGTCGTACTGCACACTTGGGATGAGCGTCACTGGCATGGCACGGACAACAACACACGGGAGTGTCCCCTGAGGCCCGGTACAGGGGTTACCACACCTGACATGTCACTACCCACGGTGCACGATGTGACTATGTCATGTATGTGTGGGGGGTTCCCATTAGCTTGATGTTGGAGCTCCCTCAAAAGCAGCAGCTGTTGCAGCAACCAACATGTGTGTGTGTATAGATTGACATGGCACACTGTTCCGCACACCAGGCCACAAGTGGTATCGGATGTGAGGTGCGTATGTATGCATGAGACACGGAGTAGCGTAACAAGGACATGTCTGCATCCTCTCTATGAATGTGTGGTGAGTCTTCACATGTACACCTTCATGGCAAGGTGTGTGGGCTGTCCTAGTGTAATGTCATGTGACCTGTGGCCCTAGTGTTCCGCTACCAGTCTCTGCAATCGACATCCTACTTCTGCTGATGTGTGGATGTATGTCACTCCCGTCTTGCGTCTGGCTGTTCACTTACACTGGGACACAGCCAATCCCATGCCATGGCATGTGGAGGTTCACAATCTCCGTGTGTAGCTGGGTCTTGGTAGGAGTGTCACCTGGCAGCCATACGTGTCCAGGGCATGTGGCACATACCTGACTCCGTATGTAGCATATGTGTATTGACAGATTAACATGTGCTCAGTACAAATAAATTGTTGTTGTGGTGCACTCACTCTTTCTTGTCACTTCCAAATTACTGCAGAGTGCCGCCTCTTCCCCGACCAATTCCGGACTTGGCTGCCATGCGGGAGAATGACTGTATCCGATGCTACCGCTTCCCCCAACCGTTGATTCTGGAGTTGACGGCGAGACTGGCACCACACCTGCAACCGCTGCACAGGTATCCTACGGCTCTGACACCCAAGCTGAAGGTAATGGCAGCCCTACATTTTCTTGCCACGGGTACCTTTCAAAATACCATAGCTCATGTTGGTGGCATGTCCCAGAGCATGTTCTGCCGTGTGCTGCATGATTTCTTAGAGGCCATGTTGATTCACCTGGATGACTTCATCCATTTCCCAACCCCTGAAATGTTGACTGGGGTCAAGCATGGATTCTATGCCCTGGGAGGGATGCCCCATGTCATTGGGTCCATAGATGGGACACATGTGGCTTTGGTACCACCACAGGCACAGGAGGTAGCGTTCAGGAATTGCAAGCACTACCACTCCATCAATGCCCTTGTGGTGTGTCTGTCCAACATGGTGATTTCACATGTCTGTGCTCGTTTTCCAGGATCAGCACACGATGCCTACATCATGAGGCGTAGCAGGATGCCTGAAATGATGACGCAGCTGCGCAACAAACGAGCATGTGTTGTTGGTGGGTACAGTCTGTCTGTCCTGTATTTTGTGTAGACTTCCAGCACGACCGCTTCTCCTGTCCTACTTATGTCCATGTGCTTTCCATGTAGGGGACGCTGGCTATCCCAACATGCCATGGCTGATCACACCTCTCCGCAACCCCATCACGCCGGCCCAGCTCCGCTACAACACCGCCCATGGCCGGACAAGGCAAGTGATAGAGAGGACGTTTGGCCTCCTGAAGAGCCGATTCCGATGCCTCCACAAGACCGGCGGCGCCCTCCCATATGCCCCGGCGAAGGTCTGCAAGATCTTCATGGTGTGCTGCATGCTGCACAACATGGCAGTTGAGAAAGCTGTGCCACTCATCCTGGATCAAGATGATCAGGACCATCCACCCGTGGAGGACGAAGGTCTTGGCAATGGGGCTAGTGATGTGGAGGATGTGGTTCCGCAAGAGGACATCCGGACTCGGCTCATACGCGACTTCTTTGCTTAGTGGTGAGTACCAGTGTCTGTGTGTGCACGCATTGGTCCCCGTGTGGCATGTGTTGCGATGTGTGTGTCCATCTGCATGTATGCCACGTGAGTCAGAGGAGTGTGTGGATGTGTCACTGGAGTGATGGTGGCAGTGATGTGTATTTCCCCAGTCATAATTGTGACCTGGCATGTTGTCATCCTTACATGTGTCGAGTACATGCACATGCAAGTGGCTGTGCTTTTTGTGGCTGACTTCTGGTGTGTCTCTCATTCCCAGGTACTTGCGCATGACGTCTGCTGGTTGCATTGTTGTGGCACTGCTATTCCTCATGGACACGTCATCGTGTGCTGACTCAGCGTTACAGGCACGGACACGTTTGGAAGTCTCCTTAGGGTAAGGGATGCATCAGGGGTGTATTGGGTGTGGCAGTTGTTCACGATGTATGCACACTGCCCCTGTCGATGTTTGGTTCCTCTGCAGACATGTTGCATCACCATGGTACACATTACATGCAGCTGGGTACACCTGAATAGATGGTCAGACTTGTTGACAGTCATCAGTGATGGGATTGTGGAATGTGATGATGGCATCAATGTGTGTTACACTGCCCTCGGACACATACGGTTTGCCTTGGCTTGACATGCTGTGGGACTTCCACATCAGCGGATCAATGGTGTATGGCAGTCTCTCCGTGAGCAGCAGGGGGTGTTTAGCTGTTAGCCGACACTTGTGTGCCAGTTCCATGGCTATCACGCATTTGGGCTGCAGAAGGAGGGTTCCAGTGTTGGACCCACATGTTACTCCACATGACCCGTTCATGTGTACTCCGAGTTGCCTCTGCAATCCCGAATACATGACTAATAAAGGTGTCCCTATGCCTCCAAGGTGCCTCTTCTCAGTCAATGCTGGTGTGTTGCCACGGTGCATCCGGCATGTCTGGCATGGTTTTCCGTGATAGTGGCTATGTGTCTATGTGTAGAGTAGCAAGATGCAAGCTGTTTGTGTGGGATTAGACTCTGTATTGTGCATGTAGTCCATGACTGTGTGGGTATTGTGACATGTACCATCCCCATGCATCCAACGTTGGCCACGCCACCATTCACTGCATCCACCTGACTCAAGCTTGCAGGACATGGTTCTGCCACCTGTCCACACATACCTGGGTGCCCCCCAGGACACTCCACATGATCCCTGACCTCTGCGCATGGCTGTCGCTGTACTCAATATGTCTGTCGGCACGGTTGTGCGGCCACCCCCTCAGCTGGTTGGGCCCATCACGGGTGTGTATGGTGCTCCATGTCTGTCTTGCCTAATACAATGTGACCCATGTGTGTCCTGTGCCAGACTCAGGCCCCAGGGTGTGGATGGTTGAAGTCAAATGAGAACTCTGGCATAGTTAGACTTTACAAGACACATGTAAGGTAATAATGCAATCAGTAGGCATCTTCTCTTTATGGTGTGACTTTTTATTTTGATTGGGGTGTGGGGGGGGGGTTTGACATGAGGGGCATTCCGGGTGTGTGGAATCCAAAGTTCACTTGGGGAGTTGGTGTCCTTGCCATTTGAAATCCTCAGAGTCCATACCACAGTCTTTGTCAACATTGGTCAGACAGTGACCGGCAAGTCCATGTGGCAGAGATTGTCTTTTGCTGCTGTGCTGCTGTTGCTCCAGTGGGCCAGGTGCCAGGCCAGGTGTCCTGGGAGATGGTGCTGTTGCGCCGACCCTCACGGTCTTTTCCGCGGACGACCCGCCCTCCTGCGGGGACCCTCAGAAGCAGGCCGTGACGATGTTTGGGATGCTCTGTCGGATGTCTCCTCCTCCTCCTCATCCCTCCCTGTGGGTGGTGATGTTCTACGCCTGATGGCACAGGGAGGGTTGCCCATGTTGTCGGCCATCCGACGGAGTGTACTGTGAATTCCCGTGAACACCGTCACGAGCTCAGCCTGTCTGTCCTCCATCCTCTGTTGGTGTTGCAGTAGACAGGCATGTTGCTCCGCATGTTGCTGGGCCTGCTGGGTCTTGATCCCCTCGAGGATGGACACAACCTGGGCCATGCCCGTGGTGTCCTGCCGGTATGTGTCCAGGATGTTTTGGACATGGGAATATACCGGTTCCCCAGCCAACTGGTCAGGCTCGCGCCTCCGCCGTCCTCCACTCCCACCACCCCTGCCCACTTGCACCTGGCCTGGCCTTGTGGGCACATCGGGTCTCCGGGACCCCTGAGGGGTGGCATTGGCGTTGTCGCCTGCCTCCTCCTGGGTGCCCGGGACACCGTGTCCCTCCTGGCCAGCCTGGCTGCATTGTGGTGGTGGGGCAGGGATCCTGGGTGTCTCCTGGGATGTGGCAGGAGTGGGGGTGGTGGTTGGCCCAGTTGTACCTGACGCAGGTGCTGCAGGTCGTTGGACACCAGAGGGGCCAGGTTGGTCGGGGTCGGGTTCGTCCACAGAGTGGTGAGAGTCGTCGCTGCCGGTGGCTCCGTCATCCCGCCAAGCCGGATCCTGTGTGTCTTCCCCCCCAGTGTTGGGGGGTGATCGACGACGTTGACCTGTGTGTGAGAGAGACAATGTTAATTTTGTTCCATGCAACATCCATGTTTCATTGTTTTGAAAGTTGGCACATTTCCTCTGCGAATTTGTATGTGTCTTGCATTCCACTGACAGTGCACTTGTGCATGGGTATGTCCCTTGGCCACAGCTTTTGCGACTTTACCTATGTGTGGCACAGTCTTACTTGCTGCATCAATTGTGACAGCAGTCAGCAGTGGAGTGGGCAGGTGTGGCGAGCCATGCATTGGCGCCTTCTGTGTAGCACTGTACGTGTGCACATGGAGTGGTTCCACACACTTATATGATGCAGGTAGCTGTCGTTGTGCTCGTGCACAGGTTGTGACATGGCCCTGTGTTTTGCCATGGAGAAGAGGGGGGGTTCTGGCACTGGCCACCCTTGTCTACATGCACGCAGTCCACCTGCTGACGAGTAGATATCCCCACACCCCACAAGGCTGATTTGCTCTCCCTGTGTGTCCCTTTCTCGCTCCCTGTCTGTCCCCCTCTCCCTCCCTCTGTGTCAGCCTCCTCCCTCTGTCTGTCTCCCTGTGTCTCCCTCCCTCTCTGTCCCCCTCTTCCTCCCTCCGTGTGTCAGCCTCCTCCCTCTGTCCGTCTCCCTGTGTCTCCCTCCCTCTCTGTCCCCCTCTCCCTCCCTCCGTGTGTCAGCCTCTTCCCTCTGTCCGTCTCCCTGTGTCTCCCTCCCTCTCTGTCGCCCTCTCCCTCCCTCCGTGTGTCAGCCTCCTCCCTCTGTCCGTCTCCCTGTGTCTCCCTCCCTCTCTGTCCTCCTCTCCCTCCTCCGTGTGTCAGCCTCCTCCCTCTGTCCGTCTCCCTGTGTCTCACTCCCTCTCTGTCCCCCTCTCCCTCCCTCTGTGTGTCAGCCTCCTCCCTCTGTCCGTCTCCCTGTGTCTCCCTCCCTCTCTGTCCCCCTCTCCCTCCCTCCGTGTGTCAGCCTCCTCCCTCTGTCCGTCTGCCTGTGTCTCACTCCCTCTCTGTCCCCCTCTCCCTCCCTCTGTGTGTCAGCCTCCTCCCTCTGTCCGTCTCCCTGTGTCTCGCTCCCTCTCTGTCCCCCTCTCCCTCCCTCTGTGTGTCACCCTCTGTCACCTCAGCCCAGCTTCCTGGGCACAGACTGTTAGCAGATCTTTGAATGGCCCTTGGATTGTTGATGTGAGTTTGTTTCTGATCTCCAGGCACCCATTGGGTGTAGTGTGTGTGTCTGCACTGCTGCTGTGGTGGTGTGTGCTGCCACTCTTTCACAGTGTTGGCTGTTCATTAGCTGCTGTCATGTGCAAGAACGTGCCGTCACCCCCATGTGTTGATGCAAGGCGTCCGCCATTTGCTGGCGAGTCTTTCCTGTGTGGGGACACAGTGTTTGTCTGGCTGTGACCTAGGCCATATGGGCAGAGGGCATTGTTGTCTGCTTCTGAGTTGCACTATGTGATTTTTGGGGCCCACACTCCCGCCATCCGGGTTACCGTGTCTTGTGTTGGTGTTTTCTGTGGCCTGTGACTTGACATTGTCCAGCTGGGTGCATGGGGCATGGTGGCGCTAGTGGCATGTGCGTGTTCATGGAGTGTGGTTGAGTCATGCGATAGCTTGAGGTGGTTGCGTGCCTGTTTGTGAGTTTGGTTGTGGATGACGTTCCCCCCATGTGAGGTGAGTTGTTTGTGTACTCACCCAGGTCTCGGAGTCCTTCTAATCCGTCCACTGCCACCACCGGCAGTATGGCCATCACCCTCTCCTCCCAGGGATGGTATTCTACGCGTCTGCGGGGCGGCCCTCCTCCAGTGACGTTGGCCTGGTTGTGTTCGTCCGTCCTTTTGGCTCGGACCCTCCTCCGCAGATCGTACCACCTGGCTTGGCATTCATGCCTGGTCCTTCTGGTGTCCGCAACAGCATTCACAGCATCGACGATGGTCTGCCACATGGATGTTTTTTCTGAAATGGGGGTCTGTCTGACCAATGTTCCAAAGAGGTGTGGCTCAACTCTGAGGATTTTATCGACAAGGACCTCCAACTCTCGGCTAGTGAACTTTGGATTCTTGTTAGTGGGCATGGTGAGGGGTGTTGGTGTGGATGGTGGGGGGGGGTGTGGATGGTTGTGGGTGTGTGGGTGTGGTTGTGCAGGTGTGTGTTTGAATGTGATGTGGGGGTGTTTGTGAAGGTGTGTGTGTGAAGGTGTGCAAGTGTAAGGTGTGGTAAAGCTTCTAGTATGGTGCTGTAGGTTGTCTGTGGGGTCTGGCAGCAGTGAGTCTGTTGCAAAGGCTCATGGTTTGTGTGTGTGGGCTCTTTTTATTGGTCCATTGGTGGGTGTGGCTGTGTTTGAAGTTTGGGTGGGTGTGTTATAAGGAGTGGTTGTGTTTTGGGCCTCTGTTTTGGATTTTGGCAGTTGCAGGTCAGTGATTGTGTTGTTTTTGAGCTTGTTGGACATGTTTAGTGGCTTTGTGCCATTCGAATGGTGTATTCTTGTGTTGTTTTGCTTTGTCCTGGTTGTGTACGTGCGTTTTTAGCGTGTGTACGGTGTGTACTTCGGGCATTTTGTTGTACAGTGCTGTCCTTGTGTCTGGCTTGGTACGACTCGTACATGCGCGATGTTGTGTGGAGGTGCTGGTGTTGGGGCCTGGGGTACGCTGCATACGTCCGCGGGTGAGGGTACGGGTCGTACATACACGTTTGGGGGTATGACACGTACACGGGTGTACATACACGGGGGGGTACGACTCGAACGTACACGGGTGTACATACACGGGGGTAGGACACGTACACGGGTGTACATACACGGGTGGGGGTACGACTCGAACGTACACGGGTGTACCTACACGGGGGTACGACACGTACACAGGTGTACATACACGGGGGGTACGACTCGTACACGGGTGTACATACATGGGGGTACGACACGTACACGGGTGTACATACACGGGGGGTACGACTCGAACGTACACGGGTGTACCTACACGAGGGTAGGACACGTACACGGGTGTACATACATGGGGGTACGACTCGTACACGGGTGTACATATACGGGGGTACGACACGTACACGGGTGTACATACACGGGGGGTACGACTCGAACGTACACGGGTGTACATACACGGGGGTAGGACACGTACACGGGTGTACATACACAGGTGGGGGTACGACTCGAACGTACACGGGTGTACATACACGGGGGGGTACGACACATACACGGGTGTACATACACGGGGGTACGACTCGTACACGGGTGTACATACACGGGGGTACGACACGTACACGGGTGTACATACACGGGGGGTACAACTCGAACGTACACGGGTGTACATACACGGGTGGTAGGACACGTACACGGGTGTACATACACGGGGGGTACGATTCGTACACGGGTGTACATACACGGGGGTAGGACACGTACACGGGTGTACATACACGGGTGGGGGTACGACTCGAACGTACGCGGGTGTACATGCACGGGTGGGGGTACGACTCAAACGTACGGGGGCTGGGGGGGTGTTCGGCGCGTATGCGGGCACATGTCTCCATTGTTGCTATGGGTGTTCGGTGCGGACGGTGTTTTTTGCATACGGTTATAACATCGGACGCATGGGATGGATCGTGATTCCGCGGTCGGACTAGACTTTTCACATTTGTACGGTAAATCGTCAGGGGACATGTTGGACACAATTTCCGACTTGAGGACGTGTGGGGAATTGTTCCCAATGCGATTCGTATGGTCTTTTTCCCATGCGAATCGTAATTGGCAGTTTGTACGGCACTTGTACGATTCGTACGGTAAAAAGACCGGATGCGAGTCGTACGGGCTATTTTTTTACCGGATCGTGATCGCCGCCTTAGTGTGTTATAAAATCACTATTATGTATACTTATTTATATACAACAACTGTCACATACACTGCATTTTATTTATCTAGTTTGTTGGACATGTACCATTGAGAGATATATTTGCTCATCACCACACCCATAAAGATATTCACTCACCCAAAAAACTGTTATAACATGTAGTATTAACCTCATATACCTACTGAATCAACTATTCACACATCTTTGGGCAGTCACGCACCTCCCACCGAACCACACACACATTCACTCTCCCATACAAATGCTCAGTTAACTAATCAATAACTAATATAGACTTTCACATAGCTAGTAACCAACTGGTGCAGCAGTTTACACAACAACTGAAAAAGTGTTACAGATATTCACACAGTTTAGTCACTATCCAATATATTTAGTGAGACACTATAAATTAGTCAAGTAAACAGTCAATCACACTGCTACTAAATCCTCCATCTAGATATTTATATTTATATTCACTGAAAAAACCATAGGTTTCAGGGGTGTTATAGTTATCTGGACTTTTCACTTGTACAAAACCATTGAAATTCCCCCGTTATAATTAGTTCAGCTAACTATAACTCGCGCGCCCGCAATGCACTGCTGATGACGTCACATATTACATCACTCATGACATGGTCAGTGAAATCACTCATGACATCACTGATGACATCTCAAATGACATCACTGATGACATCACTGATGACATCATCCAGTGAATTAAATATGTTTTATATATGTATATCTCAAGGTCGATGGAAGAATAAATGGGTATATAAGTGTCTAAATGGATGATTTGTTTTTGAAAAATTGATTGTGTAACTGACTGATTAAGTGTATCATAGTGAATACATGGCTTAGTGAGTAATGTTTAAATATGTAAATATCTGTATCAGTCTCTCACTTTGTGTATAAGTGGCTGCATGGGTTGGTGAGTAGCTACATGGGTGTCTATATAGGTTATTAGTTGGTTTTTTGAGTATCAGTCTGAGTGTCTGCATGGTTCGGTGGGGGGTATTACGTAGTGCATAGGTGCATGAATGAGTGACTCACTGTTAGTATGTGTTGAACACAGCATGTGTGCAGGACTGTATGGGTGGATGAGTGTGTGTATGGGTGTGTTAGTGAGTGAATGACTGTCTCAATAGTGTCTTTATGAGTAACTACATATGTTTTAAACTAGTATATGTGACTATTGGTGTATATATGTGAGTATATGTGAGAGTGAGAGATTGAAAGAGTTCCTGTATGAATAAGTATGTGTTTCTATAAGTGATTGTTTAAAAGACTAAGTATGTGTAAGTTTCCGTAGAAGTAAGTATGGTGGTGTGTGTATAACTGTATATGCAAGTAAATGTATGTTTGATTCTTTATTAGCATGAGTGACTATGTGTGTGAGTAACTCTATGGATGAGTGGCATTGTGTAACAGGATGTATAGGTGTATGAGTACATATGATGAGTGAGTACATGTATGAGTGACTGTATAGGACTGTTGGTGAATGAGTGGATGTGTATGTGGATCTTAGAATTACTGAAGAGGTTGTTGTAACTGGTATTGGTATGTCCATTGTTTTGAAAATTTTAGTCTCTATTTTTGAATGTGTGTATCAAAGGTTATATTAGGGTGAGAGGAGGTCTGCCACTCTATCACAAGGATGATGTCATCAGTGATGTCATCAGTGATGTCATTTGAGATGTCATCAGTGATGTCATGAGTGATGTCACTGACCATGTCATGAGTGATGTAATATGTGACGTCATCAGCAGTGCATTGCGGGCGCGCGAGTTATAGTTAGCTGAACTAACTATAACGGGGGAATTTCAATGGTTTTGTACAAGTGAAAAGTCCAGCTAACTATAACACCCCTGAAACCTATGGTTTTTTCAGTGAATTTCTGAGGTTTTTTAAATGCTAATTCCTAACTATAACGTGCCTGAAACCTATGGTTTTTTCTGTGAATTTCAAAGGTTTTTTAAATGCTAATTTCTAACTATGCCTACAGAGATAGGACATGTGAAGAAAGAAGAAAAAATGCACAGAAAGAAACAAAAGAAGTGCAGAAAGAAGCAACAGAAGTCCTCAAATACGAAGATAAGTGCAGGAAGAAGGATAACGTGCAGAAAGAACAAAAAGAAGAGCAGAAAGAAGCCTTGTTGCAAAATCATCCTGTACCCTCAACTTTTTCAGACGGATACTGGTGGAAACTGAGTCTGACTAACCAGTCCTAGAGCCAGTGCTATGTTAAAAGACACTTAGAATACAGTGAAAACACCTACACACACTAGGGAACATTATGCGTTGGGGTCCCCCTGTGATTAGCATGACCTCCTCTGTAAGCCCCTAGTGTATAATAGGGCATGGGGATTAAGACTACCTCTTAAAACAGGCCACAGGGCGTTTTAGCACACGTTAACTCAGGCCCCGTCCCCTCCCTTCACCACTGTGTAAACACGCCCTGTGTCCATTTTTAGTTGGGAGATTAAGTTCATTTGAATCCTGAGGGTCCCTAGGGTCCAACTAGCCCACTAGGTACCTCCAGTAAGTGCCACAGAGCTGCGTTGCAGACAGGTGTAAAAAGTGGCACGGCCTGGACCACCTCTCTGCAATGCAGCTCAGTGGCGCTTACTGGAAGCACTTGGTGGGCTAGTTAGCCCCCAGGGGCCCTCAGTATTGAAGGGAAATTATATCCCCAATTTAAAACGTGCCATAGTATGTGTTTGCACACGTCACCTCAGGCCCCGTCCCCTTCCTTCACCACTGTGTAAACGCGCCCTGTGGCTGTTCTAAGTTGAGAGATTAAGTCCCCCTGAATCCTAAGGGTCCCTAGGGTCAAACTAGACCACTAGGTACCTCCAGTAAGCGCCAGAGAGCTGCGTTGCAGAGAGGTGTAAAAAGGAGCTTGGCCTCAGAACACCTGGCTGCAGCGCAGCTCCCTGGCGCATACTGGAGATGCCTGTTGGGGGCGCGTTTGCAGAGTGCTGCACGGAGGGGGCATGGCCTCCGGCACGATGCCAGTTTTTTATTTATTTTAGTTTTTTAAGAAGGGGGGCTGTTTGGTTCCCCTTCTTATTCTAATTTATTGGCCCTGATGACCCCATCCCCCAGGGCCAGTCTCCTAATTATATTTTTTTGACCCCAAACCCCAGGGCCGGCCACTGTTTTTTATTATTTTTAAAAAATATATATTTATAGACACACCTAGGACATGCTGGACAAACCGTACGTACCTATCACCATGACGATTTGCGTGATATTCATTAAAAGGCGACTATGCATGCAATGAATCCACGTGGAATGTATTTACACCACTAGTGAAGCTCTGACATGTCTGATGCCCTACCGTGCCTAATCCTGGTAGACACCCTTGTCGTTTATTTATACAAACATGGGTAGCTATTGACGGGCACATTTAACACACATGCACACCAAGCCATTCAAAGGGGATTCGACAAAAATTCGACCAAAACTATGCAAGAAACCCCCCTCACGGTTAATAAAACACACATCCACTGCCGGATGTGTAATACTTTTTATTTTACTCTCTGGAAAGGGGACGAACATCACTTGAGAGTCACAGCGTGCTCCTGACAGAGCCCAATGCTGTGTTACACCCACCATTGCCTGCCGAGTGCCACACACCTCTGTGTTGTATTCCACTAGCTAGTGCATATGCTATGACACTCTCTAGCCCATGTGCACTGTAACACCACCCCGTGAATATGTCATGCCACACTTGTCTTCGCACGGGTTATATTGCCCCATCTAACGTGCCTTTCTCGATGCCTATGTTATAACGCACAGTGCTATGCCATACATATTACAATCTGGGATCCATATCTTTGTCACAGTGCATATGCAACGTTACACTCCCCAGCACATATTTTATATTACAACTTTAGAGACTAGTTAGGTTACACAACACTGCCCTGTGCATATTACACTCCAAGGCGCATATCGCATAGCACGCGCTAGTGCCTGTGCTATCTCGCGCTCTCCCATGAATCTGTCATTGCGCACAATGTATTGCATATTATATTTCACGCCCGGTTCATCTTATATCACACTTTTTGGTGCATAGTTTATACCATACACTATATCTAGTTTTCATTTTCAATCGTGCTCTCAGGACTATGTTCTATATAACACTGTGTTCACCTACCCTTTTCACGGGCATTACATTTTGCGATAGGGGGTGGAGGGTCAGGGGGTGTTTCTGCCAAGTGAGCCCGGAGTCACAGTCACAAACGTCCTCTTCTTCCTGAAAAAATGTGAAATTATGCTGCATACTTGTTCATATTTTAAGTAGTTCGCACAGACACAATGTTTTAAAAACAATAAAGTTCCTAATACCCGCCTTCTCTGAACAGTTAGCTTGCTGCCCCATCCCCTTCCTCCCTATCCTCTGTTGTGTGAATCCATGGACTAGCCTCCTCCCTCCTGCCATGCATGGTCTGATGTGCTGCCACTGCCCTCAATTTAGTATGATGTACCAGTCCACTCCTCCTGCCCTCCATTGCCCAATTCTATGCCCCATCATTGACCTCCTGCTTAAACTCTGTGCTTAGCTTGCTGCCCCTATTCTCCTTCCCCCTGCCCTCCGATGTCTTTGTGCATGCCCCTGCTCCATCCTTTTTGCCCACCATGTCCCATGGACCTGCCACTCCTATCTACTCTGAGTGTTCTGTTGAGCTGCCACTCCCCTCCCACCTGCCTAGCATTGTCAGATGACTGTAACCTGTCCCTGCCACCTCCACCCTGCCTGTCCACATGCCATGCCCCTATCCTCTTCCTCCTGTCCTACATGGTCCATTGTACTGCCACACCCTTCTGCCCTCCCTGGTCTGTTGTGCTGCAACTGCTCCTCCTGCCTGCCCCGTGTGGTCTGTTGTGAGGTCCCTTTCCCTGAACTTTCTTGTCTGTGCACAGGTCCTGACCCTTCCTTCTATCCTCCATCGTCCTTTGTGCATGCCCCTCCACCCTCCTTCTTGCCCATCATAGCCATTGTGCTGCCACTAACCCTCCCACTTGCCATGCATGGTCTTCTGTGCTGCCATGGCCCCTCCCACCTTCCCTGTGTGGTCAGTTAGCTGCCCCTGACCCCCTCCCACCTTCCCTCCATGGTCTGTGTGTATGCCATCACAGTCTCACTGTTGCTCTTCATGGTGTGTCTTGCTTCTAGTGCCCATCCTGCCTGACCTCCATGGCTATCTTGCTGCTCCTGCCCTGCCCCCTTGCCCCCAGCCCTACTCCCTCCCTCTTGGCTTGTCTGTTCCATTGTAATGCCCCTGATCCGTCCCTCCTGCCCTTTATGGTCTGTTATACTGCAGCTTTCTCTCCTGTCTGTCCATTATGGTCAGCTAGCTACCATTGCCTCTTGCCCCTCTGTTCTCTGTTGTCCATGTGCATGGTCCTGTCCCCTCCCTCTTGCTTTCTATGGATTGTTGTGCTGCACTCCCGTCCTGCATGCCCTGTGTGGTGTATTGTGCTGCTGCAAACCCTGATGCCTGCCCTGCAGGGTCAGTTTGGTGCACCTCTCCATGTCCCTCCTGTCCTCTGTTATCCAAGTCCATGTCCCTATCCCATTTCCTTCCATGATCCAATGTACCATACTTGCGAACATTTTGAACTTGGTAAGAGGGAGATTTTGAAAAAAAACTGGGGTATTGATTTTCCCCTTTGAGTTACATTGAAAAAGAGGATATTGTAGACAGGAGACAGATCAAATACAGCCCATTTGAGCTTAAAAACATTGGACGTTTCCTGGCTGAATCGGGTCTGTTGGCATGTATGGTTGTACTACCATTGCCTCTTCCTTCTGCCCACAATGGTCTATTACATTGCCACAGCCTTGAAGGAGGGTAGATTTTGTATCACAGGGGGCCCCTGGCCCGTTCTGTCCACACCTGAAGTATGAGACCCTTGTCCTTGCCCTGCCAGCTGCATTTGTAGGCCGTATTAAATTGACCAGCGGGTCCTGTGTTGCTATATAATTATCCTGAGACATCCTTACCACTCAGCCAGCATAAAACCCCTGTGTAGGCCCTTCTGTTCAATATATAGGCCTCTTTGTTAAATTGACCATAGCTCTGCAATTTTAGTGTATAGCAGTCTGAAGGTAGGTCTGCGAGGCCTTCTGATCCAAACTAGTAGCCCCCACCCTACCCGAGTGCTCCGTGCTCGGTATCAAAGTTCAACATCCCCCTGAAGCTGTCGACATACAGTAGGCTGCATCCTGGACTGGTACTTGCTTCCTGGGCAGGTTTCCCGCTTTTAAGGAAGTGGCAACCGCAGAGCGTCAAGTTAGGAGAACTCAATCAATCAGTGACACTTATAAAGCGCGCTACATACCCGTAGGGTCTCAAGGCGCTGTGGAGATTTTATACATGAATATATTGAATTCCCGTACAATACCCATTATTTTCTGCTTGCTCTATGGAACTTACGATAAGCGATTGGCCTGAGAGACTGACCTTTTCACCCAGTCCATTGTCAGCATTAAGTGGGTAAATGACGAAATGTCTGGTAAAATCTGCAGACGAAGCTTTTGGGTAGCATACGTAGGTAGATGTAGCGTGCAAAGGAGCCCACAAAATGATATAAAAAGGGAGCACCCACAGATAGACGGACTACCTCGCCGTCTGTATGTAGGTTAACAGGCAGTGCAGGTTTTCCCCAAGAGCTGGGAGCTCTTGTCTTCCTTTGCTTAAAATGTCTTGCTCTGCTTTGCTTGAAGTATCTTATTCTATTTTACCTATATGAAATGTCATGTTATGTTTAACCATTGTTCTCTTTACTTTTGCATTTAAAAGATTTTGTATTGTAATTGCAGGAATGCTTGCTCTAAGAGTAAACGTGAGTGTTCCTAGGTAACATTTTCCTTGGTGTAACTTGTTTCTCATGATGCATTTATAGATGTGTTTTCTCTCTCTCTCTGTCAGTACATTAATTGAGATACAGAGAATATTATGACAGCTGTATGATTATCTGGATTCTGTATTTTGTACTTTATGTCTCTATTCTGCGGTTTCTTTGAAGTTGCATCTTCTCATTAAACTGCCATTGTATTCTGCCTCCAATTCCATGTCTCATATGTCTGTTTTCTTCATTTTTGGAGCAAGCGTTCCTAGGCACCCCGGCTCAAATTAAGGTGCCCCTTTTGTCCCTGACTCACTCTCCTGCTCAGTTCTGTGGTGGCTCCCGGGGATCTGGGGACCGCCCCTAGCTTCCTTGACCCGTAATAGATCTTCCCTCCAACAGCCTCTCTTGCAAGTCCTGTATTGTTGGTTTGTTGCCCCTGCCCCCCTTTCCACTGCCCTCCATAGTCTGTTGTGCTTCCACGGCCCTTCCTGCCTGCTCAGTGTGGTTAAATTGTTGCCTTTTCACCCTCCTACCTGCCTTCAATTTTCAGAGTCCGTGCCCCTGGCCTCTGCCTCTCAACAGTATCCTAATGAACAACTAGATTGCTAACATTCTATATTTATTACAAAAGTGTGGAACGCCTGACATCATCTTGATGTAATCAAAACTGTAATACCTAGAGCATTTCCTTTAGAAATTACATATATGAGAGGGTCTTATTGGCATCAAAATTATGGTTAGTGCTCTAAAAGACTAAAATAAGGACATATTTTCTGAGTTTTCAAATAGCGACAAAGCACTTTTAAATTATTTGTTATCTTTATGTTTTTTTATCCAGTTGACCACTTGATTAAATGTTGCACTTAGGGGAGAGGATGTGGTGTTACTTCCAGAACTGCAGACTTTGCAACTGGGGAACCAGGTTGAAGTTTCTGCTTCAGCTCGACATTCTGTGATTCTGGTCAAATCACTTAGTCTCCCCATGTCTACAACCAAAATGAATTTGTTCTTGTGTGATGTAACCAATGCTCATGTAAAGCACTCCAATACCTGACAAGTCTGCACTATATAACACTGCAAAAACACAAAATAATAAGTGTTTTGCACACTTATGTCATTGGGCTATATTTGGGCTACATCTGGGTGATTTTGGGCTACATTTGGGCTCTTTTGTCTCCGGTGGCCATCTTGGGAGATTTATTTGTTATGAAGTTTCCTAATTTCCTCATGTACTGCAGTCTCCTCAGTAGGAAATGCTTTCAGTTTTTTACTTTGATTCCATCATGAAGGTATTCAGATATGTCACACATTTGCCATAAATTCTGAATGTTAGCACCCTAGTTGCTCATTAGATCACTGTAGTAAAACTACTGCACCATGGAAGTCTGCTCCTGGTATTAAAAGTGCATGTTTCAGTCTGCATGTCAGAATTTTTTAATGAAATAGAAGAGGATTTGAGAAGTCACTCAAAATGTGCCCTCATTTTCTTTCTTCAGCATTAATCATAATTTCTATGGCAAAATGAACCTCCTCATTGTGTTTCTTTTTAAATTAAATGTTTTAAGTTTTACTAGTTTATTCCAATCAAGATGGCTTCAGGTGTGCCTTACTTTTGTCATAATGAAGACAGTAAGCGCTCTAGTTGTTTTTAAGAACATTCTGGGACATTCTGTCATTGGGCTATACTTGGGCTACATCTGGGTGATATTTGGGCTACATTTGGGCTCTTTTGTCTCTGGTGGCCATCTTGGGAGACTTATTTGTTATGAAGTTTCCTAATTTCCTCATTTACTGCAGTCTCCTCAGTAGGAAATACTTTCAGTTTTTTACTTTGATTCCATCAAGAAGGCATTCAGATGTGTCACACATTTGCCATAAATTCAGAATGTTAGCACTCTTTTTGCTCATTATATCACTGTAGTAAAGCTACTGCTCACCAGGGAAAACTGCTGCTGGTATTGAAAGTGCATGTTTCAGTCTGCATGTCAGAATTTTTTAATGAAATAGAAGAGGATTTGAGAAGTCACTCAAAATGTGCCCTAATTTTTCTTTCTGCAGCACTAATCATACTTTTTATGGAAAAATGAACCCCCTCATTTTGTTCCTTTTTAAATTAAATGTTTTAAGAGTTACCACTTTAATCCAAGCAAGATGGCTTCAGGTGTGCCATACGTTTATCATAAGTAGGACTGTTAGCGCTCTAGTAGTTCTTTGGAACACTCTGGGAAGCTGCAGTAGAACACAAAGGAATCAACTGACAGTCTCTGCCCTTGTTGGATGTACATGTTTTACTGAGAATGTCAGACTTCATTCTCACATGACTGAGAAAGATAATGTGAATTTACAGAAAATAAGCTCTCAGTTTAGCCTATAGATCACCTTCCAAACCTCTGTGGTAAAAGCATGAGAAAATATTTTTCTCTCAATCATGATATCCCAGCAGAAGGCTTTTTCACATGGTGAAATCACCTTAGAACATACCACAATTCCTAAAATGAGTATGGTACCATCAACAAATGATTTATAATGTAACTAAAGTCTTAAAACCTTCTATTAACTGCAATGCTTTTTAATGAGGTGCTATCATGTATATTGGTCCCAAGATGGCTGCCAACACTTCTTGGATGAAGTGCTGACAGCCAATCAGATCTCAGGATGAGATGTGTGGTTAGGCTCCGCCCACATATATATATGCTTTTAAATGCTATTTTCTCAGGAAATACTGAACAGATTTACACCAGACCTGCAAAAGGCACTTCCTTGACCTTATGGCTACCTCTCTGCCAAATTTCAAGTAATTCTGTTCAGCCGTTCGGGCTGTAGCCGTGTCTAAAGGTCCTATGGAAAAATGCATGGGGAAAACGCGTTTTGGGACCCCCCTTTTTTCTCGGCCCCTGCTTGACGAATCCCCCCGAGACTTTCAGGGTAGGAGCGGAGCGTAGCGCCCCACCTATTTTGAAAATTTGGCGAGGATTCGTCGACCGGCGCCAAAGTTATTCCAAATAGAATGTTGCGGATTTCCTATGGAAACAGGGTCCTAACTATATCTACCTACTGGCGACCGCCAGTAGGTAATATATATATATATATATATATATATATATATATATATATATATATATATATATATATATATGTCAGCAAAGCGACTCCTTCATGTTATCTTCTTCCACGAACAGAGAGTCACGGACCCAAACTTGGTGGCTGAAACAGTTTATTCAAAAAGCCGTATGACGCGTTTCGGGCACTCAGATGCCCTTGATTTCATGCGGAAATGCAGTCCGCTTTCTATTTTTATATCATTTAGTGAACTACACCCATGATGAACATAAATAAAATACTTCCGTTCGCACAGTTGGATGAGTCAACAGTTGTGGTATGTTAAAGTCTATATTATATCTTGGGCTCTTTTTGCTACTTGATTTTGTCTGTATATAGAAAGTTAAGCATATATGCACATAGTGTGAAGTTTTGCACAGTTGTTATAATATAGACTGTATCTAATTCGCACTGATACAATAGTCTATACTTCAGAAGTATACATATTATTAAAACCGTTTATATAATCTTGGTTAAATTAAAACCATAAATAAATATATATATACATACATATAAATATATATAAACAAATATATAAAAAAAATATTTATACACTCTTGCTTTCAATGGTAAAAACACATATTGTGAAGTGTAACACCCTATTGCTGCATAAATGCCTGAAAGACTGTGGACCATAGTTTTGTGCAAAAATGCTGTAAACTATTCAATATTCGACTTACTAATGACAATTTAAATTAAGTAGACATTAAAGGCATAGATATCTTTATTTTATTTGGGTATACATTTTCTCAACAAAGTTGGTATGTCTAATGTTGGAAAAATTGCCATAGACTTATCTACTCAGACCTGCTAGACTCTATCGGTACGATTGCGTATTGTTGTTAAAGTGCTGTGTGCTACCGTTTTTATTGGAAAGAGCTGGTGCTTGAATGCATTAAATTAAGGTGCTTGGCTGTGAACATAAAAATTAAGGGAATAGCAGCTGACAGTGAACTGTAATAAACATTATTAAAATTGGTTTTTAAATCTTCTAGTCTCATTTAGATCTTTGTTGCTAGTATGGTCATTGAAGAAACCTATATATTATGAATGTAGTATTGAGTATTCTTTGTTTATACCATATCTTGAGCTGGGAGAAGCTAATTGTAATTAGCAGTAATCTATCCAAAATTAATTTAATTATCATGTTTTACTCAAATTTCAGGCATTTTTTAGACATATTTTAGGACCATCCTACGGGGTTACAGAAAATTGTGAAGATCTTCTGTGTTATTGAGTCCATTAGGGTGTTTGCTATCTAACTCAATAATGAACCGTGATTCTGATTGGCGTAGGGAACGTTCCCTGTTGCCTCCTCTACATGGTTTTGGTATTGAACTGATGAAGAAATAACTTAGGTATTTGAGGTCATTGTTATGGAATTGTTTGAAATGCCTGGCAACTGGAGAGGCATCGTCATTATTGACAATTGCTCGAATGTGCTGCAAGATCCTGACATGCACCTGCAGCTTTGTACTGCCCACATATCTAAGCCCACAGGTGCATGCCAGGACATACACAGCAAATTCTGTTTTGCAATTGTAGTTGCCTGTAATCAGTTTAGGCTTGGCATCGAACGGGGTAATATAGCTGGTTGTATTGGTCCCAAACTTGCATGCTCTGCAACTCGAACATTTAAAAAAACCTTGTTTTGGTTGCAGCCACATTTTGTTTTGGTAAACCTCTGGGCTATTTCTAACCAGCTGTGTACTCATGGATTTGCCTTTCCTAAACGTGATCGTAGGGCTGTCCGGCAAGCGAGGTGCCAATACCGCATCCGTGAAGATTATAGGCCGATTACGCTTTAGAATAGATTTAATTTTTCTCTCTTGCTGATTGTAAGTAATAATCAGTCTGGGTGCAGAATCATCATTTTTTGTCATTCGAATATTGTCAATTGTAGGTTCTAAGAGCCCTTCTCTATTTCTCAATTTAACTTTAGCCTGTGCTTCTTGGAGGACCGCCTCACTGTAACCTCTTTCTCTAAATCTTATGATGGCTTCTTTTGTACATTTCTCCAAATCTTGTTCTTGGCTACAGATTCTTTTGATTTGGAGTAATTCTCCAAAAGGAATGCTTCTCACTAGATGTTTTGGGTGATTACTGGAGGCATGGAGAGTTGAATTGCCTGCTGTTGCTTTTCTATGCAGTGTTGTAACTATCTGACCATTCTTGATATTAACCTCAACATCCAAAAATTCAATTCTTTCTATATCTATATTGGATGTGAATTTTAGATTGACCTTATTATCATTGATGGTATTGATAAACATTTGTGCATTATCCACATTTCCCTGCCACACCACAAAAACATCATCAATATATCTGAACCAGTACTTAACATATTGATTATATACTTCCGCATGGGTGCCCCTGAGAACCTGCTCCTCCCACCAGCCTACCATCAAACAGGCATAGCCGAGAGAGAAGCAGGATCCCATAGCCACACCACGCAACTGTTTGCACACATCCGTACTGAATAGAAAGAAATTGTTATTGAGGCACCAACATATACATTCTAATAGCATGTTGTTGTGTTTGTAGGACTCAATAGGTCTTAAGTCTAGGAAATGTTTAATAGCTCGAAGACCTATTTCATGTTCTATGCACGTATACAGGGATTCAATATCCAAGGTCATAAGAATCATATCTTTTTCCCATTTAATATTTTTGATTTTACTTAAAAAGTCCCCCTTATCTCTCACATAGGTGGGTAAGCCCTTGACTAATTCCTGTAAAAAGAAATCAATGTATTGGGATAGGTGTTCGCCCATGCTGTTAATGGCTGATATTATTGGACGCCCAGGAATAGCTACAGTATTGTTATGTATTTTGGGAATGAAATAGATTATTGGAATCACTGGATATGCTACTCGCAAAAAATTGAATTCCTCCAGTGAGATCATCCCTTCTCTTTTAAACTGGTGTAACTTTTTATCTAAAGAGTCTTTCGCCTTGCTATACTCTTTCCAGTTTGTTTTCGCATAACATGTTTCATCCTGTAATTGTCTTTTTGCTTCTTCAATGTATTGGATCTTGGGCCAGATAATGATGTTACCTCCTTTGTCACTTTTGGTGATTACCACTTCATGGTTTTTCCGCAGTTTGTTCATTAATACTTGATATTTTAACTCGTTGTAATTCTTTTTGCGCCTTTTCTTGTACAACTGGAGATTTACTTTTTTCATTTCTTCCGTCACTGTTTCATGGAAAATGTCTATTGCATATTTTGGCATTACTGGTATGAATGTTGACTTAGGTTTGAAGGGGCTGCTCCCAGACCCTTTTTGTGTAATGTCCATACTCAGTAGCTGTTGCTGTGTAGACATTTGCGATGTTGCATCATCTGTTTGTGATGATGTTCCTTCTTTGAGTTCATGTGCGATTCGTAGCAGTGGGATGTCTGTGACTTGCAGCCCTAATCTTTTGCTAGGGTTGTGTTGTGCGCCTTGTTGTTGTTCTTTTAGGCCATGTTTTATGGTAAAAAACTTTTTTAGCTTAAGTTTTTGAATATAGCCAAATATGTCTATCCTGGTTTGAACATAGTTGAATTCGTTCGGTGGACAATATGACAGACCCAAGTTAAGCACTTTTTTCTCAGCTGGTGTTAAAACTACTGTTGATAAGTTCACAATCGTTTTGTCATCCAGATATTCTACTTGCGCCAATAGTTTCTGTTTGATTTTGCTTTTTGGTTTTTTGCGCCGCTCTCTTCTTTTGATATTACATTTTTTTCTGTGCATTGCTCTTGCTTCCGCGGTCTTAATGTGTTGCGTCGGTCTATAACTAAAAAATCCACTTCTTCCCCCAGACTCAGTCTTCTTTCTTCAGCATTGGTTGTAATGCTATCGCTGTCTTCTGAGCCTATGTCGCTACTTAGAGAGTTTATATCAGATAGTGTTAGCGAGTCTTTAGATGTACATGCAGTTTGTGGTCGGATAGTAATGTTGTCTTTTGTTGAGGCTATGTTTGTTTTTAATTTTTTGGCATAGATGAATTTCCGGGCAAAAGTATAAATCCTGCCTTGTTCGTAATCTGCTAAGTCACGTGCGAATTTGTAAACTTTGCGTGTTTTAATTTTATCCTCCTGTTTTCTGAGGCATCCAAGGATCTCTTGTTTTGTTTTGGCTATGAATTCGTTGGGTAAGAATGGTATGGCCCACAACCTGGATGGACACGGTGCAATGGTAATGGCATTGAATAATAAGCATATCTGATGTGGAGGTCCTCCTGAGACTCACCAACCTTGCGGTTGCTTGTTGTAGCACGACACTCACTTACCTATTTGTTCAGGTTCAGTGCTTGTTCTTTACCTCCCAGGTTGGGGGAGGAGAGGTAAGCATGGTTAAATCTCCTTCGCTCCAAGGGGGTAATGCCAATATATATATATATATATATATATATATATATATATATATATATATATATATATATATATATATATTACCTACTGGCGGTCGCCAGTAGGTAGTTATAGTTAGGACCCCTTTTCCATAGGAAATCCGCAACATTCTATTTTGAATAACTTTGGCGCCGGTCGATGAATCCTCGCAAATTTCTCAAAATAGGTGGGGCGCTACGCTCCGCTCCTACCCTGAAAGTCTCGGGGGGATACGTCAAGCGGGGGCTGAGATAAAAGGGGGGTCCCAAAACCCGTTTTTCCCATGCATTTTTCCATAGGACCTTTAGAACGAGCTACAGCCCGAATGGCTGAACAGAATTACTAGAAATTTGGCAGAGAGGTAGTCCCTAGGTCAAGGAAGTGCCTTTTGTAGGTTTGGTGTAAATCTGTTCAGTAGATTCTGAGAAAATAGCCTTTAAATCAATATATATATCTGAGCCCGCTTACGGTACGCTTACCGTACGCTTACGGTAAGCTTACGGTACGCGTACGGTGGCGTGCGCGAGCGCGATTCTGATTGGCTGTTAGATCTTAGTAAACATTCAAATCGGCCGAAACCAGGAAGCGGCGGCCGCCATTTTGTGTGTTTCACTCAGAAAAAAAAGAGTGAAAACAAGAAAAGGGGGCAATGAGGAGAGTTACAGACCCCCTTACATTTGTGAGGGGGTCAAAGAAGGACAGAAAAGTACAAAGAAAACATTTATGGATTTAAAAAAAAATCACGGGGTACGCGTACGGTAAGCTTACGGTAAGCGTACGGTAGAAAAAAATAAAAAAAAATAAATGAAATTCAGATTTAAGTGTTTAGATATTAGGGGGCTCTAAAAAGAGCCGTTGTGTTTATGAAATGATTTTTTAGTGGTACCTACAAGTAAGTACCGATGCAGAGTCTAAGGTTCAAGAGGAAGACTCTGTTCCCTTCATCATTGAAGTGCACACCATCTCCTCTATAAATGTCTTGCATGTCATAACGCAAGTTGTTGTGGTAAATGGCACCCATACCATAGTCACGGAGGAAAGCAGAAACAGATTTGTTGACGTGCTTTCTTGCTTTGTCAATCTGCGGACAGAAATGATTGGACCAGTTCCATTTTTGCCTTTGGCATATGTTGGAAAACACAAAGGCAGTTTTAGGGAAAAGTGAAAACAGTTGTGCAAAGGTGTCCTTCATAAGCATTTCCAGACCTACCCCAGTCAAAGTGCCTAGGTCATTGCCACCACAGTGCACTATTATGAGGTCAGGGTGTTGGATTTGCATGAAGGATTTCACCAATGGCATCAATTGGTGCCACTTTAACCCTCTCTGACCAATCCATTTAATGTCTACATTTGGCAAAGCAAGGTCTCTCACCATATCTGTTTTCTCTGCAAACTTTTCACTCCAGAAGACATAGCTGTGCCCTACAATCCACACTGTGAACATCTTCAAAGGAGAACTGGATGCACTCAGGAGGTGTCTTTCAGTAGAATGGCAATATGAAAAGAAAGACAGTTTGGAAATGGAGGCATACATATTTTTTACAAAACAAAAAGAACTGATTGGCTGTTTCATACCATTCTAGAATAAAAACTAGGCTGTATGTGTAAATTAATAGAAGCATGTTTTGTATTGGTACAAAAAAATGTGTTACCAAAGAACAGTACTATGGATTTGCTGTTAGGTTTGAAAAGTCAAGCACTCTTGCTCTGTGGAATTGAAACATTGTGTGGCGAACTTCTGACCTAACTCCACACAGCAGTGTTCCATGAGCTGTTGCTATGGTAGCAGGCAGAAGTCAAGTTGGGGGAAGGGTACTAGGCAGAAGTCAAGTTGGGGGCAGGGTACTTTTGGAAAAGGGTTGGTTTTCAACCAATAGAAATGTGTGATTACATTTGAAAAAAAGGGGGAAGCACTGAGATTTGAAACTTACATGTATATGTGTGGAAAAATAGAGGGAAAGTTTGCCATTATCTGGTTCTGCTGAGAGGAGAGAGGTGAACAGAACAGAGATCCTGGCTCTGATAATCTGCTGTTTGAGTGCCACATTTCTTTCACAACTAACTAATTTTAAAGGTGAGGTTAGAGTTTGAGAGGAGATGTATATGGTAAATTAAGAAATGAATAATAGAAATGGAAATTCTTTTTGTTGAAGTTGCGTTTATCATTTTCTGTTTTGGGAGAAATTTAAATGTGAGGAACATGTAAAATAATATGGACTATGTTTTCACGATAAATTAAGGTGTACTGGAAAAAAAAAGAATAGTTTAAGGGTTTGAGGTTGGACTCAGTAATGCAAATACATTCAGCATCACTAAGGCTGGTTGCCCTTGCTGGAATGTAGGCAGCCACCCAGGTTACACATGGTGGTGGTCTGAAAAAGCAGTTTGGACATGTGCATTTAAAAAAATCAAAAAAGTGGTTTCATAATGTGTCAGTCTGTAAAAGTGATTTTCACTTGCCAAAAAAAAAGAGCAGTAAGTGTGCATTCAAATTGGCAAAGAAATTTCGTTTTGGGACTAATGTGAAAACATGACTCTGTGTGGAAATAGGAATTACAGGCAGAGATTTATTGCGTTTTTTTCTGGTGATTTCACAGTTGCATTAGTAGGAAAAAGGGGGAGCGATTTTTTGGGGGAAGAAGCAGACTCTTAGCACACACCCAGCTCCTTTCCATGTGGAATCATGCACAGTATTTACAAGCGAGTGGGGTTTTCAGGTTTCAGTCTGTAATGCAAATACATTCAGCATCACTAAGGCTGGTTGCCCTTGCTGGAATGTAGGCAGCCACCCAGGTTACACATGGTGGTGGTCTGAAAAAGCAGTTTGGACATGTGCATTTAAAAAAATCAAAAAAGTGGTTTCATAATGTGTCAGTCTTTAAAAGTGATTTTCACTTGCCAAAAAAAAAGAGCAGTAAGTGTGCATTCGAATTGGCAAAGAAATTTCGTTTTGGGACTAATGTGAAAACATGACTCTGTGTGGAAATAGGAATTACAGGCAGAGATTTATTGCGTTTTTTTCTGGTGATTTCACAGTTGCATTAGTAGGAAAAAGGGGGAGCGATTTTTTGGGGGAAGAAGCAGACTCTTAGCACACACCCATCTGCTTGCCATGTATAATCATGCACAGTATTTACAAGCGAGTGGGGTTTTCAGGTTTCAGTCTGTAATGCAAATACATTCAGCATCACTAAGGCTGGTTGCCCTTGCTGGAATGTAGGCAGCCACCCAGGTTACACATGGTGGTGGTCTGAAAAAGCAGTTTGGACATGGGCTTTTTAAAAAAACTGAAAAGTGGTTTCATAATGTGTCAGTCTGTAAAAGTGATTTTCACTTGCCAAAAAAAAAGAGCAGTAAGTGTGCATTCAAATTGGCAAAGAAATTTCGTTTTGGGACTAATGTGAAAACATGACTCTGTGTGGAAATAGGAATTACAGGCAGAGATTTAATGCGTTTTGCTCTGGTGATTTCACAGTTGCATTAGTAGGAAAAAGGGGGAGCGATTTTTTGGGGGAAGAAGCAGACTCTTAGCACACACCCAGCTCCTTTCCATGTATAATCATGCACAGTATTTACAAGCGAGTGGGGTTTTCAGGTTTCAGTCTGTAATGCAAATACATTCAGCATCACTAAGGCTGGTTGCCCTTGCTGGAATGTAGGCAGCCACCCAGGTTACACATGGTGGTGGTCTGAAAAAGCAGTTTGGACATGTGCTTTTTAAAAAAAAAGAGCAGTAAAGTGAAATGCAATATATTCTGAAAACAGCAAAAATAAGGCAAAAATATTTTTTGAAAAATATGTAAATATGTGTACTGTATTATAAAATGTTTTAAAAATATTAATACTTTTTTCTTTTTTTTCAGATTGATATAGAAAAATTTCGAAAACTAGAACCATTTTTAAAGCTATTTTTTTAAAAAACAAATGAATAAATATTTTTTTGAGTGGGTATGGTAAGTCAATAATAATAATTGTAGTCTCTCAAGGACCTTGTAATGTGAATATTGATTTTTAGTGTTTTTTTAAAAAAAAAAAAAAAGTACGCGCACCGTACGCGTACGGTAAAAAAAAAAAAAAAGTTTTTAAAAACATATGTAAAAAAAAGATGAAAGATAAGGTTGGCTCTTAAAAGAACCGTTGTGTTCATGCAGGGACAGAGGAAAGAAAGAATGGGAAAATTATTCAAAGCGACAAGTGTGCTGATCTATTTTGTTGTTCACTAGGGAAACACTGGTCTCCCTATGGCAAATTAGATCTTGACAAAAGGCGCATCGAATATCAACCCTCCGAAATCGAGGGTTCATTTCCAGAGGGCCAGCAAAAGGAGATGCTCCCCCCACAGATGAAGGGCTCACCTGACCTGCAGAAGAAGGAGTCAGCTCTGCAGATGATGGTCCAGGCTGAGCTGCTGTGGATGTACTTGCTTGTCTTTCTGAAGAGTTACCTCCAAAAAGATGACCATGTGTCCTTTTGTGTACATCCTTGAGGTGTCTCTTCATGGTATGATTCCCAAAGGAATACTTCCTGTCAGGATTACCTCTTGAAAGTACACGCTGACACAGCTTGCAAGTTACTAAGGGTGCATTCACCTTTTGCTGGCCTTCAGGAAAAGTAAAATAATCCCATACATAAGAGGGCTTTTGTTTCCTCGCTCTCTGCCTCAAAACAGTGCTGCTAGTGCTAGCCTCACTCTCAGAAGAGCTCTGCTGTTCTGCCATCGTATCACAAAGCCAACCCAGCTCCTTCTCCTAAGGGATCACAAGCAGAAATGAGGGGAATGGGTGTGGTGTAGGAGAGTTCTAGAACTGAAAGTAGTTTCAACCAATCAAAAGTTGTGTTTCATGATCACATGACCTACCGTACGCTTACGGTGCGCTTACGGTACGCTTACGTCAAAAGTGCGCATGCGCGTAAAAAAGACACGCGCTTGCGCGCATGCGCATAACAGACACTACCCGACACTTCCGCGTAACGTGCGCGTGTAGCGTACGCGCGCACGCGTCCCACGCGGAGTACGCGCGGCTACGCAAATTGCGTAACTATACGCAAGCAGCGTAGAAAAATTACGAGCGTTGCGAAAACCGTACGCTTACCGTAAGCTTACGGTACGCGTACTAAAAAAATAATAAAAAAAAAAAAAAAAAGTACTGCAAATAAATTTTACATGTTTATTTTAAAAAATATATTAAAAAAAAAAATATTAAAGAATTTTAAAAATTTAGCCATAGTCTTTATAAAAGGTAAGAAAAATAAAAAAAAATAAGTTAAAAAAAATAGAAGAAAAAAAAAACAATTAGCATTTAAAAAACCTTGCAAATTCACTGAAAAAACCATGGGTTTCACACACGTTATAGTTAGGAATTAGCATTTAAAAAACCTTAGAAATTCAGTGAAAAAACCATAGGTTTCACACACGTTATAGTTAGGAATTAGCATTTAAAAAACCTTAGAAATTCAGTGAAAAAACCATAGGTTTCACACATGTTATAGTTAGCTGGACATTTTACTCGTAAAAAACCAATGAAATTCCCCCGTTATAGTTAGTTCAGCTAACTATAACTCGCACGCCCGCAATGCACTGCTGATGACGTCACATATTACATCACTCATGACATGGTCAGTGACATCACTCATGACATCACTGATGACATCTCAAATGACATCACTGAGCAGGACATCCTGGTCAACATCCCCATCGGAATCCTGCATTCCGCTTTACCACTTGGTGCAACATGCCCCCCACCCACCACTTACCTGAAGCGGAGCACTGCATTCTGGGTGTTGGAGTTCTCGTCCATCTTGGGAGCTACTAGCAGGGGGAGCTTCGTTCTACAGGGCGGAGCCTTCATGAGGACCAATAAAAGTGGCAGGAACACTTATCCGACATTGATGGAAGCCACCTGTGAACTTGGGCGCTGAGGAAGGCAGCCATTGCCGAAATGCATTCGCCATGTCATCCGTGTTCAATAAAGTCTTCTTTGAACTTCCCTTTTGGGTCCTGCTCTTTCGTAAGGAGGAGATTCGTTCTATTTGCCTGTGTCAGCCAGAGACACATTACTGCGACCCCCGCTTCACTTTGGACTGTACCTAAACTGGCGCTGCTTCGGCTAATCTGTTTATTTCACGGTAGTGAATTGGGTCGTGTCCGCCTCGATGACTGGGAGCTCCGGAGCAGTGGTGCGATGATTTCATTGCACTTTGGGCGGCGTGCATCCGCACAGCTGCCCCTGCTGATGTATATCCTGAGACTTGGGGCTGAAGCGGTGAGGGAGCTCGGGGAAGCGTTTCTTGGACACCACAAGCAGGACATCCTGGTCAACATCCCCATCGGAATCCTGCATTCCGCTTTACCACTTGGTGCAACATGCCCCCCACCCACCACTTACCTGAAGCGGAGCACTGCATTCTGGGTGTTGGAGTTCTCGTCCATCTTGGGAGCTACTAGCAGGGGGAGCTTCGTTCTACAGGGCGGAGCCTTCATGAGGACCAATAAAAGTGGCAGGAACACTTATCCGACATTGATGGAAGCCACCTGTGAACTTGGGCGCTGAGGAAGGCAGCCATTGCCGAAATGCATTCGCCATGTCATCCGTGTTCAATAAAGTCTTCTTTGAACTTCCCTTTTGGGTCCTGCTCTTTCGTAAGGAGGAGATTCGTTCTATTTGCCTGTGTCAGCCAGAGACACATTACTGCGACCCCCGCTTCACTTTGGACTGTACCTAAACTGGCGCTGCTTCGGCTAATCTGTTTATTTCACGGTAGTGAATTGGGTCGTGTCCGCCTCGATGACTGGGAGCTCCGGAGCAGTGGTGCGATGATTTCATTGCACTTTGGGCGGCGTGCATCCGCACAGCTGCCCCTGCTGATGTATATCCTGAGACTTGGGGCTGAAGCGGTGAGGGAGCTCGGGGAAGCGTTTCTTGGACACCACAAGCAGGACATCCTGGTCAACATCCCCATCGGAATCCTGCATTCCGCTTTACCACTTGGTGCAACATGCCCCCCACCCACCACTTACCTGAAGCGGAGCACTGCATTCTGGGTGTTGGAGTTCTCGTCCATCTTGGGAGCTACTAGCAGGGGGAGCTTCGTTCTACAGGGCGGAGCCTTCATGAGGACCAATAAAAGTGGCAGGAACACTTATCCGACATTGATGGAAGCCACCTGTGAACTTGGGCGCTGAGGAAGGCAGCCATTGCCGAAATGCATTCGCCATGTCATCCGTGTTCAATAAAGTCTTCTTTGAACTTCCCTTTTGGGTCCTGCTCTTTCGTAAGGAGGAGATTCGTTATATATATATATATATATATATATATATATATATATATATATATATATATGCAACCAACTCTGCCAAGGAAAATGATGACAGACGTAGACTCCGTGAGGATAAAGCAAGAAGTGGTTTATTTTACAAGAAGGCCACGACGCATTTCGACGGCAAGCCGCCTTTGTCACTACGACGGGCTTCACCTTCAGCGGCCATTAAATGCCGAGTTACTTGCAAAATCGTCATGACAACGGTAAGTGCATAGACATAGAAATGTGTCTTTAACCCAAAATAAACTGCTCAAAGAACAGACTAAATTCACGTTTCTCACATTTTCAGTAAAACTCCATTTACAATCTTAAATTACACATTGATTAGAGTGTATCATTACAACCTTAGTAAATCCTTTTATAAATCCTTTTTTCAACTTATTAAACTTTTCAAAAAAGAAACACCATGTGAATGCATAGGTAATGTCAAAAAAGAAAGGGAAAAAAAAGAAAAGGAAGAACAGCTCAACTTGATGGGTGACTGTACATTGACAAAGAAATATATTCCTGAATAGGATACAATAGTATAGATCAATTGGTCTCAATGTCGAAAGTCAATATATCGTCAACGTTATAGATTGTAACGCCCATGTGGGCTGTTGAGAATCATTGCATGGCTGAACACTCTCTTAACTAAGTGATTACTAAGAAAAAACGGAGACAGAAACACAAAGAGCATGAGAACAACGTGAACAAGTCTATAATAAAGATATCACATATCTAAAAGAGATTTCTCTAGGTTTAGTAACTAAACCAAGTAACTCACAAAAATGCAAAAGAAAAAACAGGTGAGCCTGAAGTAAAAAAGTTTAGAAGCTGGGTACGGAAGTGGACAGACAGAAATGGATTACAAATGTACAGACAGAGCTTCATCAGCATTCATACCATTGGGAATTTTGGTATTGAACAGAATTATGTACTTCGATTCGAGTCTACGGAGTGCCTGTTGTCTATTCCCTCCTCTCGGGTGCTGGGTACAGTATCGATAACACAGTAGGAGAGATCACTTGCATTCCCACGGTGGTGCTGGTTGATGTGTCTAGCTACCGGGTAATTTGGGTCATCATTATTGATGGCCCGTAGATGTTGTAGAATACGAACATGGACAGGATGAATGGTACTTCCTATGTAGCGTTTGTTGCATGTGCATTGCAACAAATACACAGCAAAATCACTTTTGCATGTAAAGCTTCCCCTTATGATAAATGGAGAGTGTCTTAGAGGAGAGGTGATTTATTTGATGTTAGTGCCATAACGACAAGCTTTGCATTTGGCACATTTGGTAAATCCCTTGTTCGGTTTGAGCCAATCCGTGCCTCTGCTTACACTAGGGGCGTTACATACTAGTTCTTGTCTCAGTGATTTCGCTCGCCTAAATGTAATAGGTGGTATTTTGGATATTTTCTGACCCGAAATTGGATCATTGCGTACAATTTGCCAGTTTTTGTATAGCATTTTGCGAAGTAGACCATGATATGTGTTGTAACCTGTTATTAGTCTAGGAGTCCCTATATCACAGTTTTTCTTTTTAGCTATTTCTTTCTTTTTGACACTTTCTGGGTTGGGGAACAAAAGTTCATTTCTGGTGATATTTTTGACTTTCGCACTTGCTCTGCCTAGAGTGTTAGCACTATAGCCCCTCAGTTCCAGCCTTTCAAAGAGAGTGTTAGTTGCTTTGATTAGACCGTTTTCGGTGCTATAATAACGCTTCATACGAAGACATTCAGCAAATGGAATACTTTCCTTTAATGTGGTGGGGTGGAAGCTGCTATAGTGCAAAATTGAATTCCCTGATGTGGGCTTCCTGTAAGTTCTGGTTTCAATTTTGGAATCTTCCACAAAAACCTCCAGATCTAGAAATTGAATAGATGAAGTACTAGTATGACAAGTGAAAATGAGGTTGAGAGAATTTTCATTAATCGCACTAGCAAAAGCAAGAGCCGATTCTTCCGTACCCTGCCAAAGAATAAAAAGGTCATCAATATATCTTACATATATTACTACATTTTCTGTCATCTCTTGTTTGTATTCGTTCATGAGTACCTGCTCCTCCCACCAGCCCATATGCAAATTAGCATAGCTCGGGGCGAAGCAGGTACCCATGGCTGTCCCACGCAATTGTTTATAAAACAATTTATCAAATATGAACATGCTGTTTTCCAAGCACCATTCAGACATTTCGAGCAACATTGTAGTGTGAGAATATAGTTCAATCGGTCTTTTGCCCAAGAAGTGTTTTAAGGCATTGAGTCCATCCTTATGTCTGATGCTCGTGTATAGTGTGTTAACATCCAGTGTCATCAGGACATAGTCCTCTCTCCATTGTAAATCAAAGATCTTCATTAAAAAATCCCCAGTGTCTTTTATAAATGATGGGAGTTCTTGGACATATTGCTGTAGAAAATAGTCGATAAATTTGGACGTGTTCTCAAAAAGACCTCCTATCGCAGCTATGATAGGCCTACCAGGAGGATTGGGTATTAGGTATAGCTGTGGTATGACGGGGTAATCTGTTTTAAGAAATTCAAATTCTTGTTTGGATATGAGATTTTGACCTCTCCATTTGTAAAGAGCTGCATGGTATTTCTCTTTCACACTATAGATAGAAGTTGGACTTATCCTACAGTAACACTCAGAGTCTTGGAGTTGATTGTGAGCTTCCGTATTGTATTGTTCTAAAGGCCAGAGAACGATGTTCCCGCCTTTATCTGACCATCTCACGACAATATCTTGACTTTTTTGATTTTGAGTGTGAGATTTTCATAATTCGATCTGAGATTGCGGTTGGAACGGATGAATTCTGAGCTAGATAAGATGGAAAGCTCTTTCAAGTCTTTAATCATGTTTTCTGTGAAAATGTCAATATTGTCTCTGGGCATATTCGGGAGAAATACAGATTTAGGTCTATATGGAGTGGAGTTTCTCCCATAGATATCTAATCCCATAGCATCAGCCAGTAGGTTGGAAGAATTGCTCTGAGTGTCTTCCCCAGATTCGAGTATTGCCATATCTTGTAGGAGCGACAAGTCTTCCACAGCAAGATTACCTTGTAATTCTTTGGTGTCTATATTAGCCCTAGATTGTGTAGCTAATTTGGGAGTCATCATGAAGTATTTTTGTAATTTAAGTTTTCTTATAAAATGGAAAAGATCTACCCGTGTTTGTACATAGTCAAAGTTAGTGGGTGCACACCAAGACAAACCTAATCCTAGGATTTCTTTTTCTTTTTCAGTCAGCATCATGTTGGTAAGGTTGATTACTGTATTGTCCATTGTTGCACTTAGTATTGTTTCTTTTTTGTGCGTCTGTTTGTTGATTTTGTTGCTGAGTTTGTTTCTTCCGCCCCATCTTCTATCCTTCCGCCTCCTGGTTTTTGATTTCTCCCTCTGTTTGTTTGTTCTTGTCGCGGGGGGCGGGGTCTCAGGTGTATTGAACGTTCTAGCCGTAAAAAATCAAGTTCTTGTATCACTGATGGGGCGTTGCTTGATGTTAGATCTTCAACATCAGACTCTACTTCTGAACTGAGTTCTGAGCCACTGGGTTCTGCTGGATTTTTCTGAGAGACGGCAGCTGTGGATAATTGCTGTCTTCGAATATTTTCAATTTTTTTTGAAAATGTATAAATTCTGCCGTTTAAATTATCTCTCTTGTCTCGTTGAAATTTGATTGCCTTGTGGTCTTTTATTACTTGCTCGTGCTTGAGTAGTCTTTTTTGCATTTCAGTTTGGACTTTGGCTAACTCCTCTTTGTCAGAGAACTTGTCTAGTTCTTTGTATATGGCATCTATTTTCAACAGGGCTTTCTCTCGATCGGTGATGGCATATTTAATTAGAATTTCCAACATATGCCTTGATGATGTGGCGCTGTTCTCCGCCCATTCTTTAAGCATATTGGGATCTGGGTTTTCATATGTGGGGGCTACAAGAATCCGCAATCCTCTCGGAATTCGTCCCACATCGAGATACCTCTGCAGCAATTTACACTCCCACCATTTCAATACTTCCAGTTGGCGTAGTTTCTCCAATTCATACATAGTCTGTTTGATGTCATTACTCTTGTTTTTAACCTCAGTAGTGTTCGAGGTTCGTGTCGTTATAATAGATGTCTCATCATTAAAAATGTCCAACGTTGCCTCTTCGTGCTCCTGGACCCACTCCTCGGCCATCTCTCGAAAAAAAGTTTCAGTTCTTGCTTCTCACTGCCCATACAGAAGTCTCAGGACTACCTCTCCCATCAGCCAGGCACGCATATGGAGTTCCTACCTGAAAATCAGACCGCCCTCCGGCTATCTTGAAAATCTGCAGAGAATCTCCGATGCGAGGCGTAGGCTGTGGCGGCAACAATCACTGCTGCGGGGGGCGCCGCGTTATCTTCACGATTATAGCCACTGGGTTCCGGTTACGCGGTGCTCCAGATCGAGGAGGGTCTACGAAAGATTCCGGAAAATCTTGTAATATGCAACCAACTCTGCCAAGGAAAATGATGACAGACGTAGACTCCGTGAGGATAAAGCAAGAAGTGGTTTATTTTGCAAGAAGGCCACTTCGCGTTTCGACGGCAAGCCGCCTTTGTCACTACGACGGGCTTCACCTTCAGCGGCCATTAAATGCCGAGTTACTTGCAAAATCGTCATGACAACGGTAAGTGCATAGACATAGAAATGTGTCTTTAACCCCTTCAGTGCCCCGCCCTTTCCCCGCCCTGTGCCGGGCCTTTCATTAGCGGGCGGGGTTCATGACGAGATAGTCTCGTCATGGGCACAGCGCAACCGCGCTCCATGACGAGACCATCTCGTCATGGGCACTGAAGGAGTTAACCCAAAATAAACTGCTCAAAGAACAGACTAAATTCACGTTTCTCACATTTTCAGTAAAACTCCATTTACAATCTTAAATTACACATTGATTAGAGTGTATCATTACAACCTTAGTAAATCCTTTTATAAATCCTTTTTTCAACTTATTAGACTTTTCAAACAAGAAACACCATGTGAATGCATAGGTAATGTCAAAAAAGAAAGGGAAAAAAAGAAAAGCTCAACTATATATATATATATTCAATGAAAAAACCATAGGTTTCAGACATGTTATAGTTAGGAATTAGCATTTAGAAAACCTTAGAAATTCATTGAAAAAAACATAGGTTTCAGGGCTGTTATAGTTAGCTGGACATTTCACTCGTACAAAACCATTGAAATTGCTCTGTTATAGTTAGTTCTGCTAACTATAACTTGCGCGCCCGCAATCCACTGCTGATGATGTCACATATTACATCATTCATGACATGGTCAGTGACATCACTGATGACATCACTGATGACATCTCAAATGACATCACTGATGACATCATCCAGTGAATGTGGTTTGGTTCATTATTTAAATATGTATTATATATATATGGCAATCTGCATTGAAGAATGAGTGGATATATAAATATAAATATCTGGATGGAGGATTTAGTAGCAGTGAGATTGACTGTTTACTTGACTAATTTATAGTGCCCCACTAAATATATTGGATAGTGACTAAACTGTGTGAATATCTGGATCACTTTGTCAGTTGTTGTGTAAACTGCTGCACCAGTTGGTTACTAGCTATGTGAAAGTCTATATTAGTTATTGATTAGTTAACTGGGTATTTGTATGGGAGAGTGAATGTGTGTGTGGTTCGGTGGGGGGTGTGTAACTGCTCAAAGATGTGTGAATAGTTGATTCAGTAGGTATATGAGGTTAAGACTACATGTTATAACAGTTGTTTGGGCGAGTGAATATCTTTATGGGTGTGGTGATGAGCAAATATATCTCTCAATGGTACATGTCCAACAAACTAGAAAAATAAAAGACAGTGTATGTGACAGTTGTTGTATATAAATAAGTATACATAAGACTCAGTGATTGGATGAGTGACTGTATGGATAACTGTATACTTGTAATAGTGATTTTATAACACACTAAGTATGAGTTATGAATAAATGAAGTGGTGTTTATATAAGTGTGTAGCTGAGTAAATGTAAGTATGATCCATTGTTTGCGTAAGTGAGTAGGATGACTGCATAAGTGAATAAGATGTGTGCTGGTGTGTAATGTCGATATAGGTGCAAAAGTATATTTGATAGTGTTCTATTGATCATTGACAGCATGTATGAGTGAATCTAAAGGAAAGTGATTAGAGGTGTGTGTAGATCTAGGAATCACTGAGTGGGTTTTTAGAAACTTGTATTGGTGTGTCAATAGATTCAAATATGGTACTCTGTATTTTACAGTGAGTGATGAAAGGTTATACTACTGTATGATGAGGTGTATCTGATTGTCACGTGAATGATGTCATCAGTGATGTCATTTGAGATGTCATCAGTGATGTCACTGGCCATGTCATGAATGATGTGATATGTGACATCATCAGCAGTGGATTGCGGGCGCGCAAGTTATAGTTAGCAGAACTAACTGTAACGGAGGAATTTCAATGGTTTTGTACGAGTGAAATGTCCAGCTAACTATAACAGCCCTGAAACCTATGTTTTCTTCAGTGAATTTCTAAGGTTTTTTACATGCTAATTCCTAACTATAACATATCTGAAACCTATGGTTTTTTAAAGTGAATTTCGAAGGATTTTTAAATGATAATTTTTAAATGTAATAATAGTTATATGTATTTTTTGATACTGATTTTCTACAATTTTTTAACTGTTTATTTTTACATATTTTATTTTTTAAATTACATTATATATTTTAAATATAAATGGGAAAAAAAATGTTTTTTAAAATATTGAAACTGAATTTTTGTTTTTGTTTTATATTTTTATTTTAATATATTTAGATTATTTCCTTATTTTTTTTTTCCAGTTGGAATTACCAATGTTATCCTATGGATGGAAATTCAATTTGCAGGTAAAGTATGTTCACGTTACTTTTGTAATCCAGTGCTGGACTCCTAGGTTCAGCACTGGGACCTCTATCTAAAACAGGCAACTAATTATGTTTTTATCGTTGGCACGATTTTTAGAGAATATTTGTAAGTTTCAAAAATCGACACAGAAACGTTTTCAGCAAAAAGCAGGCAATGATATCCTATGGAAGGAAATTCAAGTTACTGGTAAGTACGGTTAGAATTACTTTTCAGGATCAGTACTGGGCTCAAAGATGCAGCACTGAGGTCTCTCCTGATAACAGGTGAGTAAATCGGAATCGTAGTTCGGCTGATTTTAGAGGAATATTTGTAAGTTCCAAAACTCCACACTTAAAAGAATTTCCAAGTGAAACCAGTCAATGTTAGCCTATGGAAGGAAATTCAAGTTACTGGTAAGTACTGTTAGAATTACTTTTCAGGATCAGTACTGGGCTCAAAGATGCTGCACTGAGGTCTCTCCTGATAACAGGTGAGTAAATCGGATTTCATAGTTTGGCTGATTGTAGAGGAATATTTGTAAGTTTCAAAAATCGACACTTAGAATCTTTTTCAGCAAAAAGCAGGCAATGATATCCTATGGAAGGAAATTCAAGTTACTGGTAAGTACGGTTAGAATTACTTTTCAGGATCAGTACTGGGCTCAAAGATGCAGCACTGAGGTCTCTCCTGATAACAGGTGAGTAAATCGGAATTCGTAGTTCGACTGATTTTACTTTGGTTCAGTATATATAGAGCCATTTTCCTACACCATCCCCTCCCTTCACCACTGTGTAAACACGCCCTGTGACCGTTTTAAGTTGGGAGATTAAATCCCTTTCAATCCTGAGGGTCCTGGGGGCCAACTAGCCCACCAGGTGCCTCCAGTAAGCACCACAGAGCTGTGTTGCAGAGAGGTGTAAAAAGGGGCGTGGCCTCTGAACACCTCTCTGCAACGCAGCTCCCTGGCGCATACTGGAGGTACCTGGTGGGCTAGTTGGACCCCAGGGACACTCAAGATTGAAGAGGAATTAATTCCTCAACTTAAAATACACCACAGGGTGCGTTTGCACAATGGTGAAGGAAGGGGGCGGGGCCTGAGGTGACATGTTTGCAAACATGCCCTGTGGCGCGTTTTAAGTTGGAAAATGAATTCCTCCTCATCCCTAGGGTCCCTAGGGGCCAACTAGCCCACCAGGTACCTCCAGTATGCGCCAGAGAGCTGCGTTGCAGAGAGGTGTTCAGGGGCCACACCCCTTTTTACAAAACTCTGCAACGCAGCTCCGTGGCACTTACTGGAGGTACCTGGTGGGCTAGTTGGCTGCCAGGGACCCTCAGGATTGAAGAAGTATTAATTCCTCAACTTAAAACGTGCCACAGGGCGTGTTTGCACACATGTCACCTCAGGCCCCGCCCCCTCCCTTCACCAAGGTGGGGGATAAACTCCCCTTGAATACTGAGTGTCCATGGGGTGCAACTACCCCACCAGCTACCTCCATTAAGAGCCACAGAGCTGCGTTGCAGAGAGGTGTAAAAAGGGGCGTGGCCTGAGAACACCTCTCTGCAAGACAGCCCCCTGGTGCATACTGGAGGTTCCTGTTGGGCTAGTTTGCCCCCAGGGACCCCCAGTATTCTAAGGGAATTCGTGCACCATCTGCAAACGCGCCAGGGGGCGCGTTTGCAGAGTGCTGCAAGAAGGGGGCGTGGTCTCCTGCGCGATGCCGGTCTTTTTTTTTTTTTAAGAAGGCGGGCTGTGTAGCCCCCCTTCTTTTTCTCATTTTTTGGCCCTGGGGACCCCATCCCCCCAGTGCCTGCCCCCTAATTAACCCCTTCCATGCGGCGCGAATTCCGCCGCGGTGCTGACCGTTTCTTGCGCGGGCGGGCTCATGACGGAACGGTTCCGTCATGAGCACAGCTCAACCGACGCTCATGACGGAACCGTTCCGTCATGAGCACCGAAGGGGTTAATTTTTTTTAATGGAAGATTCGGGAAGGAGGCCGCGTGGCCCCCCTCCCGAGGCCATAATCGGTCCCGGGGACCCCATCCCCGGGGCATGGCCCTTTTTAAAAATATTTTTCATATTGGAGGGCGGCTGCCTTGCCCCCCTCCTTAGGCCATTTATGGCCCCGGGGACCCCATCCCCCGGGGCCGGCCTTTTTTATTTTATTTTATTTTTGTAAAAAAAAATTATATATTGGGGAGGGGGTGCGTGGCCCCCCTCCCGGGCCACTTGTAGCCCCGGGGACCCCATCCCCCGTGGCTGGCCCTCTCCGTTGGGGACCGTGGGGGGTCCCCAATCCCCCACCGGTCCCGCCGGCTCCCCGCCTCCTGCAGGAGCCGGCATTGCTTTTCCACACGGGGAGCTGCTAAGATGCAGCTCCCCCTGTGGAAAAGCAATTTGCTTTGCTATTTGGAAGAGAGTGCAGGTTTCCTGCTCTCTCTTCCAAATAGCAAAGCAGTTTGCTATGACAGGGTGGGACCCGTGAGGCTCCCGCCCTGCCATAGCAAACTACAGTGTCCCGGGGGTGGGCACCCTGGGACACTGCAGGAGCCGGCCCCGTGGGGTGGCGGTCCCCAGGGCCATGACAAGGCTCCAGGAGGGTGGCCGCGTGGCCCCCCTCCCACCATTTAGAAAGCCCCGGGGGTGGTGGTCCATGGGGCTGGGGGGTCAAATTTAAATATTTAGAGCCCCGGGGAGGTGGCAGTCCCCGGGGCATGTGGGGGGCTTGAGCCCCCCCACACAGGGTATTTTTTTAAAAAATAAAGACCCGGGGAGTGGCAGTCCCCGGGGCTGCGGGGGGCAGTGTGCCCCCCGCAATCAAAAATTAGAGACACCCCCATCATTACATTTATAAGCCCCAAGGGTGGCAGTCCCCGGGGCTGAGGGGGGGGCTGCGTGCCCACCGCAACTATTAATGCTTTGCCCCGGGGGGTGGTGGTCCCCGGGGCAGTGTGGGTGGGATTGGGCCCCCCACACTTTTTATGATCATGCCCCCGGGACTTGGCCTCCCCGGGGGCTAATTACCAACGAAGCTGGGTGCACATAAAAATGCTTTATTTGGCCCTGGGGGTCCTTGTGGGACCCCCTGAGCAGGCCTAGGGGTCAGGGTGTTTCTACCCTGCCCCCTTTTTGCGTCTTGCGAGTTTTTTTTCTGCTTTCTTGTGTCTCAGTTCTACCGAGGCACAAGATGGCTGCCAACACTTCCTGGTTTGGAGTGTTGACAGCCAATTAGCATACAGCTCGTGCTCGGCAGGGTGCGCGGATCCACCGCGGCCATAGATATATATGTGATTTCAATTTTGATCTTCTCAGGAACTACTGAACGGATTTACACCATTTAACCAAAAGGCACGACTCTGAACCAAGGTCTACCTTTCTGCTAAATTTTGTGTAATTCCGTTCAGCAGTTCGGGCTGTAGCTGCGATTAAAGGTCCCTATGGAAAATTGCATGGGGAAAACACGTTTTGGGACCCCCTTTTTTCTCAGCCCCCGCTTGACGAATCACCCCGAGACTTTCAGGATAGGAGTGGACCAGAGCGCCCCACCAATTTTGAATATTTCGCGAACATTTGTCAACCGGCGCCAAAGTTATTCCAAATAGAATGTTGCAGATTTCCTATGGATAATAGGTCCTAACTATAACTACATTATCTACTGGCGGTCGCCAGTAGATAGTTATAGTTAGGACCGTGTTTCCATAGGAAATCCGCAACATTCTATTTTGAATAACTTTGGCGCCGATTGACGAATCCTCGCGAAATTTTCAAAATAGGTGGGGCGCTCCGCTCCGCTCCTTCCCTGAAAGTCTTGGTGGGATTCGTCAAGCGGGAGCTGAGAAAAAGGAGGGGTCCCAAAACGCGTTTTCCCCATGCATTTTTCCATAGGACCTTTAGTCCAAGCACGGTACGCGCACGGTGAAAAAACTTTAAAAAAAATAAATAAATACATAAATTAGCATTTAAAAAAACGTACAAATTCACTGAAAAAACCATAGGTTTCACACACGTTATAGTTAGGAATTAGCAGTTAAAAAACCTTGCAAATTCACTTAAAAAACCATAGGTTTCACACATGTTATAGTTAGCTGGGCATTTCACTCGTGAAAAACCAATGAAATTCCCCCGTTATAGTTAGGTCAGATAACTATAACTCGCGCGCCCGCAATCCAGTGCTCATGACGTCACATATTACATCACTCATGACATGGTCAGTGGCATTACTCATGACATCACCGATGACATCATCCTTGTGATAGAGTGGCGGTCGCGCGAGTTATAGTTATCTGACCTAACTATAACGGGGGAATTTCATTGGTTTTTCACGAGTGAAATGCCCAGCTAACTATAACATGTGTGAAACCTATGGTTTTTTAAGTGAATATATATATATATATATATATATATATGGCTGTTGTTTAGTGGAACAAAAATAAAATAATTATTCAGTGCAAATTTCGTGGTCCGTGCTCCGTTCTTGTGTCCAGACGGCGGAAGGAGTAAGGAGAATCGTTGCATATATATTATCTACTGGCGGTCGCCAGTAGATAGTTATAGTTAGGATCGTGTTTCCATAGGAAATCCGCAACATTCTATTTGGAATAACTTTGGCGCCGATTGACGAATCCTCGCGAAATGTTCAAAATAGGTGGGGCGCTCCGCTCCGCTCCTTCCCTGAAAGTCTCGGGGGGATTCGTAAAGCGGGGGCTGAGAAAAAGGGGGGGTCCCAAAACGCGTTTTCCCCATGCTTCCATAGGACATTTAGTCCAAGCTACAGCCCGAACGGCTGAACAGAATTACTTGAAATTTGGCAGAGAGGTAGTCCTCAGGTCTGGGATGTGCCTTTTGCAGGTCTGGTGTAAATCTGTTCAGTATTTCCTGAGAAAATAGCATTTAAAAGCATATATATATCTATAAGCGCGCACCGTGCGCGTACGGTAAAACTTACCGTACGCGCACGCTGCCGTGCGCGAGCGCGATTCTGATTGGTTGTTAGATCTTAGTAAACATTCGAATCGGTCGAAACCAGGAAGTGTCGGCCGCCATTTTGTCTCTCGCAGTCTGAGGGGGTGAAAAACAAAGGTGGAGAGCGTGAAAAGGGGGCAGGGTGGACAGTTCCTGACCCCCTAGCCTTTGTCAGGGGGTCCCAGAAGGACCCCCAAAGGCGAAAATTTCCTTTAATTTTTTTGCAAAAAATCGCGGAGTACGCGTAGCGTGCGCGTACGGTAGAAACGGAAAAATTCCGCGAACTGCGTAATGTGGGCGCACGGTGCGCGTAGAGCACGACGCGCCCGCAGCGCGCGCACGGTGCGCGCACGGTGAAAAACCTTAAAAAAAAAAAAATACATAACTTAGCATTTAAAAAACCGTACAAATTCACTGAAAAAACCATAGGTTTCATACACGTTATAGTTAGGAATTAGCATTTAAAAAACCTTGCAAATTCACTTAAAAAACCATAGGTTTCACACATGTTATAGTTAGCTGGACATTTCACTCGTGAAAAACCATTGAAATTCCCCCGTTATAGTTAGTGCAGGCAACTATAACTCACGCGACCGCAATCCTCTGCTGATGACGTCAGATATTACATCACTGTATTTAGACACTTATTTACCCATGTCTTCTTCCATTAATTTTTAGCTATACATATATTACAAATATTTTTTTTTCAGAAAGACACATATGTCATCAGTGATGTAATATCTGACGTCATCAGCAGAGGATTGCGGTCGCGTGAGTTATAGTTGCCTGCACTAACTATAACGTGGGAATTTCAATGGTTTTTCACGAGTGAAATGTCCAGCTAACTATAACATGTGTGAAACCTATGGTTTTTTAAGTGAATATATATATATATATCTTTATTATCTACTGGCGGTCGCCAGTAGATAGTTATAGTTACAACCTAGTTTCCATAGGAAATCTCAAAATTCTATTTTGAATAACTTTGGCGCCGGTTGACGAATCCTCGCAAAATTTTCAAAACTAATGGGGCGCTCCGCTCAGCTCCTACCCTGAAAGTCTCGGGGTAATTCGTCAAGCGGGGGCCGAGAAAAAAGGGGGGTCCCAAAACGCGTTTTCCCCATGTTATTTTCCATAGGACCTTTAGACACAGCTACAGCCTGAACGGCTGAACAGAATTACGCGAAATTTGGCAGAGAGGTAGCCATAAGGTCAAGGAAGTGCATTTTGCAGGTCTGGTGTAAATCTGTTCAGTATTTCCTGAGAAAATAGAATTTAAAAGCATATCAATATCTATACACGCGCACCGTGCGCGCACTGTGCGCGCACCCTGCCGTGCGCGAGCGCAATTCTGATTGGTTGTTAGATGTCGGTAAACATTCGAATCGGTCGAAACCAGGAAGTGTCGGCCGCCATTTTGTCTCTCGCAGTCTGAGGGGGTGAAAAAAAAAGGTGGAGAACGTGAAAAGGGGGCAGAGTGGACAGTTCCTGACCCCCTAGCCTTGGTCAGGGGGTCACAGAAGGACCCCCAAGGGAGGAAAAAACAATTTGTTTTATTTTTTAAAATTCGCGAGGTGCGCGCACCCTGCGTGCACGGCACGAACTGCGAACCGTGGGTGCTCGGTGCGCAAAGCGCACCGAGCGGCAACTGGGCGCGCACAGTGCGCAAAGCGCACCGTGCGCGCAGGGTGCACGCACCGAGCGATTTAAAAAAAAAAAAATTCACGGTGCGCGCACGGTGAAAAACCTGGAAAAAAAAAAATTTTATAAATACATAACTTAGCATTTAAAAAAACGTACAAATTCACTGAAAAAACCATAGGTTTCACACACGTTATAGTTACGAATTAGCATTTAAAAAACCTTACAAATTCACTTAGAAAACCATAGGTTTCACACATGTTATAGTTAGCTGGACATTTCACTCGTAAAAAGCCAATGAAATTCCCCCGTTATAGTTACTGCAGGCAACTATAACTCACGCGACCGCAATCCTCTGCTGATGACGTCAGATATTACATCACTGATGACATATCTGTCTTTATGAAAAATAAATATTTGTAATATATGTATAGCTAAAGATTAATTGAAGAAGACATGGGTAAATAAGTGTCTAAATACAGTGATGTAATATCTGACGTCATCAGCAGAGGATTGCGGTCGCGTGAGTTATAGTTGCCTGCAGTAACTATAACGGGGGAATTTCATTGGTTTTTTACGAGTGAAATGTCCAGCTAACTATAACATGTGTGAAACCTATGGTTTTTTTAAGTGAATTTGCAAGGTTTTTTAAATGCTAATTCGTAACTATAACGTGTGTGAAACCTATGGTTTTTTCAGTGAATATATATATATATGTGTGTGTTATACAGATAGATAGATAGATAGATAGATAGATAGATAGATAGATAGATAGATAGATAGATAGATAGATAGATAGATAGATAGATAGATAGATAGATAGATAGATAGATAGATAGATAGATAGATAGATAGATAGATAGATAGATAGATAGATAGATAGATAGATAGATAGATAGATAGATAGATAGATAGATAGAGTGTGTGTATGTATGAACACATAGGAAGAAATAAAACAAAGATCAAAGTCACTAGTTCTTGAATGCCCTCTTCTTTATTAATCTTGAAGTTCAAAGTATGATAACTAGTCATAGTCTTCATCAATCTAATCTCTATATAAAATATTACAACCCTGCAGTCCATTTTCAATCTTTGCAATATTTGAGTTGACAGCCAACACGTGTTTTGCGATCTTGCCTCTTTCTCAAGGCTCAAGTTGTGTTTTAACAGCAACTATCTTCTTGTACATTGATTCTAGAGTTAGGTTGTCAATTTAGGTCTCAATTCAGAAATGATGTTGCATTCTCATATGTCTTTAACAAAGACTAGACTCTCATCAAATTTCCATAACGTTGGTGGGGTTCACTGAATCTCACAAAACTTTTCCCAAAAAGTTAGTCCACTTTGGCTTCTTCATGGAAGGTTTTGTGCTGATATATCGAGCTAGGGCCAAGAAAAATTGGGGGATCCAAAATGCTGATTTCCCATCTTAATCCCCATAGGAAAATTTGATCCCTGATACATAAAAAACAGCTGAACGGAAGTACACCACATTTGGCAGAAAGTTAGAACTTTACTTGGTATAAATCCATTCAGTAGATGAAGTGAAATTAGCATTTAAGAAGGTGCTTGGTGGGCCTGAAGGGTTTAACCACCAGAAACAGTTAGTGATAATTGGACCATTTCTGTCCAGATACGCTCTGATTGGTCAGTTTAAAAGAGATTGGTCAGTCCTGATTAGATAACCACAGCATAATAAATATGTTGTGGCAGCCACTGCAGGCCTCAGGTATGAGGTTCCTGCCTATTGAAAATGAATTTTTTTAAAACATATATATGGGGGTGAGGGGAACACACCATGACCCTAGAGGTATGGGGGAAGAGAGAGCCCCTTTGATTGGATGACTACAACAAAGACACCAGTTGTGAATGCCATTCCGTGGCAATCATTACAGGAACATGTTCCCCATTGAAAAGCATTGTAATGAAAGCCTGTTTTTGAGGTTCACAAAAAGAACACATACGAAGGGTAATAAAAGATTTTAGTCACAATGTAATTCACGTGTTGTTGGTACTACACTAATTTTTAGACCTGTAATGTGCTCTAATGTGATTTTACAGCATGAATAATGCTAATCCTCTGCTGGGATTTGATGATCCATGTTTTAGAGAAATAAGTTTTCTCTCATGGTTGTCTCATAGAGATTATAAGAGTTGCTCCATAAACTAAAATCAGAACACATTTTCTTTGAGTTCACATTGTCTTCCACAGCAGTGTGAGATCAAAGTCTAATATTCTGAGTAAAACGTGTAATCCCAACAGCAGCAGCAGCCTGCCTGTTGATTCTCCAGTGTTCTAATGGAGCTTCACCATAGTGTTCCTATGACCAACTAGAGCTCAAACATTCTGTATTTATGACAAGAGTGGCAGTTCTGAATGCCATCTTGATGGAATCAAAGCTGTATAATGACAGCATTTCATACAGAGATAACTGCTGTAAACAAAAACTAAATCTTATCATAGAAATTATGCTAACTCTAGAAACTACAATGAGGGCACATTTTCTATAATTCTCAAATAACTTCTTGATCAATGTTAGTAAACATGCTGGTATGCTGATTGAAACAGGGACTTCCCACACCAGTAGCTGCCTACAACTTGATTCCCCATTGTTCTACTACAGCTTTATCACAGTGTTATAATGGACAACTTGAGCACTAAAATTCATTATTGACAAAGTGCAGTGAAGCTTGTTAGACCTGACAGCCTTAGGGTGTTCTTCCCCAAACCTTTTGCCTGCTTGCCTCGTATTTTTGCTGACGCCTTTTTGTTGGCCTTAGAACTCTTGAGCACTTTACCACTGCTAACCAATGCTAAAGGGCATGTTTTCTCTCCCATAAACATGTTTTATTTTATGTATCCACAATTAGCACATTTAATTTACTTGTAAGTGCACTTCATGTGCCCAGGGCTTATAAATGAAATGCTACTAGTGGGACTGCAGCACTGGTTGTGCCACCCACTCACGAGCCCATAAACATGTCTCAGGCCTCCTAATGCATAGCCTATGTGTGCAGTTTTGCTGCCATGCCCTCCTGGCTTTTAAAATCCCTTACCAAGCCTTAATCTCCCCTTTTATTAAATTAAAGTCACCCTAAGGTAGGTGCTAGGTAGCTAATAGGGCAAGGTCCCATGCAACTAAAAGGTAGGAAATGTGTTTTCTAGTCTTACATGTCCTGGTAGTGAAAACCCCCCAAATTAGTTTTTCACTACTGAGAGGCCTACCACTCTCATAAATTACCATTAGGGATTCCTTATTACAATTAGTAATCTCTAATTCCTAATTCAGAGATGGTAGATATGTCATGTTTAGTACTTATGGAATGGTAATGATAACTCCTCTTTAATGTTAAACTATTCTGAAAATGCCACTTTTAGAAAGGTAGGCATTTTCCTGCTCTTTTGTGCCTGCTGCCTGTCTCTGATCCCTGGTTGGGCTGTGTGACACCTGGATTCTATGTATTCCCTCTAGACAGAAACACACAAAGGGAACCTGGCACAACTCCATACTTACACCTGAATAGACTGTGTCTTGTCCACACACAAAGGGCTTCACACACGCCTGTAGTGAATCTGGAGCCAGGAGAGGAAAAAGGACCTATGTGCACTTCAAAGACCCTTCCTTGAAGTCACACTCACTTCAAAGGCACAGCTGAATGCAAGTACCTCTGACCCTACCAACTCAATGCACTTCTGGACCTGAACCCCCTCTGTCAGGAAGAAGAACTGCTCTGCAAAGGACTGACACTCTGCTGGACTGCTGATCTGGAAGACTGCCGCCTTGCTGTGCTGCCCTGCTGCCTACTGCTCTCTCTACCTGGGTAAAGACTGGACCTCTATCACTGCAACCCAGAGTTACTCCCAGGGCTAGTTGACTAACCTCCTCTTTTAAGACTAAGAGACATCAAAGTCTTCCACCCTGCTCCTGTGCCTTGCCCATTGGAAGTGGACCCAGGTGCTTGCTCCAGCAGAACTGACACATACTCTGCTGCGAGGTCAGAATCGGCGCATCACCGCTGTTGTGGGAACAGAGCAGACGCACTGCATTCGTAACCAGCGCATCATCGTCGGAACCACAGCGTCGCTGCCACATCAGAGAGATGATCAACGCATCCTCTCAACTGTGTGGAAAAAGTCAGCGCATCAGCTTCAGAACCATTGCATCTCGGAATCGGAGCTTTGTCTTTGGAACCAGAACATCGCCATTGTTGCATGGAGAAAATCGATGCAGCACCTCAACTGCGGGTTTGACACCAACACATCTCTTGGCTTCATCCCGCATTTCACTGTTGTGGCGAGGATAAAGGTGCTTTTGTTCGGCGGTCCTTGCAGGGCCCCTGTATCCGGCCCATGTGGCCCTAACTCTTGACTTCGCCCCGGTTTAGCACAACCCGATAACTATCTTGACTTCTACTTATTCGATTTTTGTTGTTTTGATCATTTTTTTTATTTATTATATTAAGAGCTATTGTTCTAACATGGTGTGGAATCTTTTTGTGGAGTGTTTTCTCTGTTTTACAGTTTGTTGTGTTGCACAAATACTTTACACATTGCCTCTTAAGATAAGCCTTAATGAACTGTGCCAAGCTAACAGAGGGTAAGCACAGGTTAATTTAGGGTGTGTTTGTGATTTACACTGACAGGGATTCTGGTTCCAGCTTGGACACAATGCACACCTCTGCCAACCAGAAACCCAATTTTTAACAAAGCTAAGCTCCATCTTCATTGAATCAAAGCTGTAAAACTACCAGCGAACAAGTGAACAAAATGAGGCCGTCATAGAAATTATAGTGAGCGCTCTAGAAAGCTAAAATCAGGACACATTTTCTATGAGTTCTAAAATATCTTCCTCTCCCATACCAACAAAATATTCTGATGCGTAGAGTGAAACATGTACTTCCAACACCAGCAGCAATCTGTCATTTAACTCCCTAGTGTCCAACTACAGCTTCACCATAAAGAAGATCAGCGCCCGTATCACTAATAGGGCTCACTGTCCTTGTTTGCACCATGGCACACCTGGAACCAAATGCGCTCAAATAAGGACGGTGTACCCTATTACGACATATGTGCTTCCCTCAGGGCAGCAACAAACTTGCACTGCCATGGTTGCAACGCATTCATTGAAATACACAGTGGCAGCTTTAAAGCCGCTGCATGTTTTGCTGTGGAGGCAACCCGCCTGCACTTTAGGGAGCGTTAGCCTCCCTTGCATGAGGGATCATTGAGTGACTGCACCCACCTTCAGGGGGATGTCTGCGGTGTATATAAGACCACCTTTCACCATTTTGAGAGGGCTGCCTTTAGGTGCACACTAACAGTGCACCATCTTTTGATGGCGTACTGTCAGTGTGCCTCCTAAGAGCATATTTGCCTCTGTACCCGTTTCGGTAATACGGTGCGAACGCAGAAACAAAATGATTTCCCCGTTTGCATGGGGCCACACCCCCATGCAAATTAAGGAATGCCCTTTCTGGAGAGCGCTGGAACTACATGTGCACTAGCACTATCAATATTACAGAAGGGGATACACAAGCATCTGCAGCCCTTTCTGTAATACTGTAGTGTCCTGGGGGTGCAGAAATGGGTCACACATGCCCATTGCGCCCCTGTGGCACTATCTAGACTGCTAACATTTTGTACTGAAAACAAAAGCGAAGTACTCCTGAACACCGTTTTGTTGGAGTAGTAGCTGCTTTTGTGAGAAGGCTGAAGCAAACGAACACTGAGATGTTAATGCAGGTATGAAACCAGCAGGTTAAAAAGTTGAGGGTAGGTATTGGTTTTTAGTAATTTGAGGCATAATGTATTTTAAAGGGGTTAAACATTGTTAGAAGTCATAAGTATAGCAATCCTTTTGCACTTATGTTTACTTACCCTACCCATCTTCCCATCAACCCATCTTCCCAGTCGCTTAACAGCTTCATGTTTTTAAAGTAGTAAACATTTTGGCAGACAAACTTTGAATGGAGAGATGGTTGGGCGACCACAGATGGTCGTCAACTGAGGATTGGGTGTAGGTCCAGTGGCCAACCAAGGATGTGCACAGCTAGAGGCTTATGCAGGGAGCATTGACAGCCTGCTGAGGGTTGGGCAGCCTTGTGCAGCATGGGTTGGGTGACAGCGGTGGGCTGTTCCCAGTGCCTGACCTTAAGGCCAGTTACTTTGGCCAATACCCTCGCATAGCCTAAAGCCCTCAGCAGCAGGGTCTAGGCACTCACGGGAAATTGGGTGCAGTGCCAATTTATAACACGGTCAAAAAACCTTAAATATTCACAGAAAAAATCACAGGTTACATAGGAACTAATGTTAAAAAGCCCCAAAACACTAATATAAGTCAGTTAAAGTTTAGGCAAGTAACTATAACTTGCACCCCATCATGCACATTTATTAGTATTTGAATTGATTGTTTGTTTGTTTGTATTCGGATGTGGAAGACAATAACTGGAGAGAGTGTTCTGAAAACACAATTACTGCTATCCATTTCAGATGAACATAAACAGACTACACTGAATTTCAAGTAATGTTTTCTGGTTCTATGCTCAGTGGCTAGATGGATGAAGCTGGCGAACCTAAAGTTAAATGTGAGAAAACTAAGAGTATCATGTTTGGCAAGGCCAACAGCATATGGTCAGATGACTGATGGCCTTGGCAACTAGGTGAGACTCCTGTACCTAAATCAGTAGTCAGGACCCTTGAAATCTTAATAGACAACAAACTTAACATGAAGGAACAGGTTAAAGTGGTCTGTGGCATTTGCTACAGTACTTTCCATATGTTCCACAAGCCTTCAACTTGCTTCCACTGAAATGCAGAAAAAACATTACTCAGGCACTCATATTAAGCCAGCTGGAGTACAGCAATGCCCTTTACATGGAAGTGGAAGAACGGAACTTAATGCATCTCCAAGGAGTTCAAAATATGTCCGTCAGACTTGTATGCCATGTTCCAGCTACAACGGCTTTTTCACCCCTTTGTTTGACAGTGCACATGAGGGTTGTATTCAAGCTCTTGTGCCATGTGCAAAAGGCCATTTGTGAATTCGGCAAATTGTATATGTTTACTAAGGTGAGATTCTACACCCATACTAGACTATTCAAATCTTCCACCTTGGCTCATCCTCAGCCTTTACGCAACCACCATGCCAGTTCAATCACCTCTTGCCGTGTGGCACTAGAATAAGCACCTGAAAAACTATGCATAACAACTAACCACATCAACTTCAGAACACTATTAAAAACTTGACTTGTTCCCAACTAGATCTTGTGTTCACTACCTCCTGCTTCTAGTGCTCTTTTGACCTTTTTTAGTTTGCGCTGGTTTACTCCTTGTGTAGTGCACATATGTGTTGTAAGTACATTTTAACATAATATAACATGACTCGATATTGAAAGTGCTTTCTCTCTGGAAGACAATGCTTTCTACATGTCGACTTCAGTCAGCATATGTCTTCATCTTTTGTTTCTGAACCAAGTCCCTCATACGAGTTGCATTCTAATCTCTTTCTTGCTGAGTGGTCTCTACTGAGGTATCTTGGTTGTCATTGCCCTCCCGAACATCAATGTCACCGGACTTTCACCGGTGATCGAGTGAGGTGTTGAAAGGTGTAGAGTATCACACAGTTTGTAAATTGAGCTTGAGCTGCTAAAGCGTAGCATGCTGCGCAGCTTACTTTATTGCACTCATAAATCTTTAAATCAGTATGTTGGCTTGCGGCCACAGAGGAGTGCTCTTTTGATGCTTTATATTTAGATGCTCTAAGAAGTCTTTGAACTCCTGACTATTAAAAGTTGGGCCATTGTCAGATTTTAGTATGGCTGGAACACCCCATGTCACAAAGATGCCATTCAGTATCTCAATGGCTCGCCTTTGAGTGCTGGATGAGAGACCCTCAATTAATAGAAATCGAGAGTATTCATCCACAATCACCATCAGGTGATGTCCGTTGTCGAGTGGTCCGAAAAGGTCAATGGCTATTCTCTCTCAGGCATGATTTGGGAGTTTTGACATATTTAGGGTGTCTTGAGTAACTGTTGTGGATAGGCAGTTGCATAGATGGCAGGCCTTTAATTCCTTCTCAAGCCGGTCATCGAGATACAGAAACAAAACTTGGTCCTGGAGAGATTGTTTTGTGGCTGCGATTCCCCTATGTCCGTTGCGGGCCACTTCAATCATTTTCTGCCGCAGACTCTCTGGAATCAAGATTCTCAACTGTCACAATTGAGAGTGTGCTGGTTCCACGACTGATGTCTAATTATATCTTCAAACCTTAGCATGTGACTATTATGGCTCATAGCAGTGATAATCTGGGCTAACGAAATGGCAGCTGGTGTGGTCGATGTAACAATATAGTTGATAAAAGCTTCAGTTCACTTAGATGAAGTGCCATGACCTTGAATGGGCACTCTGGAAAAGTAGTCAGCAGGATTCTGAACCTTTTCCTGGATGAAGCACAATGTTATAATTGTACTCTTGTAGCTGTAATCCCCAACATTCCATGCGAGGAGGCAGCCTGGCCTTTGGATTGCCGAATATTGTTAGTAAAGCTTGATGATCAGTTAACAGCATAAAAGGCTTTCTGAACAGGAATACTTGGAAGTATTCACATGCCTATACCACAGCTAAACTTTATTTTTCAGGTAGTGAGTTAGCACATTCTGGTTGGGACAAACTCCTACTTGCATATGCCACAATATGCCTTCAAGAATTCAGGTGTCCACAGTGCTGTGAAAGGATAGCATCTAACCCAACTTGGCTAGCATCAACAACAATCTCTGTATGAAGCTTTGGATTAAAATAACCAATTTCATTACCATTCTCAATGGCTTGTTTGATTTTCTTAAAACTGTTTTCACATTAATGTGAGCACTGAAATTAAACATTCTTTTTTGTCAACTCTCTCAATGGAGCACTTACAATGGCAAAGTATTGCACTTATCTAGAACAGTAGGTGGCCATGCCAAGAAAGGAACACACCATTGAAACATCTTGTTGGGGATCAGCATTTGACAGCTCTTGTATTTATTTGTATTTATTTATTTATTTATTTATTTAAGAGTTTTATATAGCGCTAGCTAGACCTTGTACTTTAGCAGAATCAGGTATCATACCCCCATCAGAAAAGATATGGCCAAATAATGTTTACTTTGTCTAATGGAACTAACATTTATCTGTATTCAAAGTTACACCTCCATAAGCCAGTAATCAACATACCCGTGTGAGAGCCTTATCATGCTCTTTTTGGTTAGCTTCGAAAACCAATATGTCATCACTATAATTGAATGCATTCATGACAGGCTGTATGATACGTCGAATGGTGTCTAGAATAAGTTCTGCAGCTAATGACACACCGAAACTGAGCCTTTTGTATCAAAACATACCAACATTTGCAGAAAAGTTTGTAATGTACCTGCAGTTTTCTTCGAGTTCCAACTAATGATAACCTTTATTCAAATCCAGGCAAGAGAAAACCTTTGCAGTATTTAATTGTGTTATCATGTCAGCAATTTGTAGACCTGGATGTCCTTCTCATTCAATTGCCTTGTTTACCTGACGCATGTCAACACATATGCGTACTGCTTCCTTGCTGTCCTTTCTGGGCACTACCACAAAGGGAGAAACCCATGGCATTGGACCAGCAGAACACTCAATGATGTCACACTTAAGTAGCGATTCAAGTTCTTTTTCAACAGCATCTTGTAATTGAAAAGCAATTTGCCTGTGTCTCTGAGCAACAGGACGGATGTCCTCATTAATATGCATTTTTACTTTCATAGTCTTAAACTTTCACAAGCCATGATACAATGAAGAGAACTGACTTACTATTTCATGGAGATCATTCATGTTGTAGTTCACGGAAATCTGTACCACATCAGCAGCCAAGTAGACAGGCACTTAATGCTGTCCCTTGAAGCACATGAATGGGTGCTTGCACCTTCGTTTTCTTGTATTTCATGTCATGTGGAAATGAAAATCCACATCTAAAACATAACTTATTTTTACGTGTCGACATCACCTTCTGTCCATCAGCCTTTTGCTTTGACTTATTTTTCACACTCATGATTGATTCATTCTTCGCACCTCGGGCCTCCACAATAGCAGCTTGTTGATCGGCTCGCTTTTCAGCTCTAGCGGCCATTAACACTTGTTCCAGACTCAGAGTTTCTTGCAGCATTCGCCATCTGAATGAATAGGAAAAGCATCCTTCAATGACCCTGAAACATATGGCTTCTTCATCATTAAATCCATTGATCTTACACTGTTTGATGAGTGTCAAGTCTTTCTACAAATTCATTGATGGTTTTGCTAACTTTCTGACATTTTTTAATTAAAATATATGTTTTGTAGTCAACATTGGGCCTTGGATTGAACTTGAGATTCAAGGTTTCTTCAATTTGTCAGTATGTGATTTCTTTGTCAGTCCGGGGCTTTTTCTTTATGACTTCCTTTACACAATCACCAGCCAAATTTTTTAGGAATCTTTTTGTTATCAGTCTATTCAAGTGCACCAATTATGTATTCGAACTTTCTCCGTCTACGTAGTTCAACGTTCGCCAATATTTCTTTTTTGACAGTATCAAATAATGATGGTTGTTTCAAGAAAGCAGCAGCAGTGTAACCATTTGTGGGAGTGGCAAACTCTGAGGGTGGATTTCTCTCGGACACTGTCTACTGCCCGTATGGACCCGTGTCATCCGTACTATCTCTGTGGCCCTGTGCTGTGCTGGCCTCTGGGCCATCATGAACAGTCTGTGGAATGGTGATCCCTCTCTTGGTCTCCATTGGAGCCCTTCACTTCCTCAGAGGCCTTTGGAATTGTCGTGAGCCACCATCAAGCAGCTTTGATGGTGTGGCACTTCAGGTATTGGACAGCTCAGTAAGCACAATCCCTGTGCTTCTTCTTGGGTCTCTTCACCCGCTGCTGAGGTGGTAGAGCTCATCCTTTTCAGACTCTGTTAAGTACATGGACAGTATGTGATTGTCTGCTTCCAACCACAGCGTTCTCATGCACGTGGCTTTCAATTTGTACTTTTCTTGACTGGTCGATCTGTACCTTCCAGCACTTGTAATCGCAGTGTTAATCACACCATACTATGTATGGCTCGATATTGCATAGTGGCACAGTACCTTTATGTATGGCCTGACCAACAGGTTCTCGATCCAACGACGTGTAGGTTCTCTATAAATACTTTAATTTTCAACTGCTTCACAGCAGCTGGAACTGTGCTTTGACTCCACAAACAAAGCAGTGTACCCTCAGGCCGAGTACACGACTTCAGGTGGTGAAAGTAAAAACAGTCTCTCTATATTTAACACTCCCTCAGAGGATCAACTCAGAGACCTAATTCTGTCAATTAAATCAGGCTCTCCTTATGATCCCTGTCCGCCAAATATAATGCACCAAATATCTGCCCAGGTGCCAAGAAATCTGGGACAAATTCTAAACAACTGTCTTTAAAAAACTAAGAAGACAGGAAAAGGGCCTGGGTCTCCCAATAGATAAACAGTTACAGCGTTCCAACCAAGGAATGCTTAGTTTGATGGTATGGTTATGTGAGGCAAAAGATCAAATGAAGCCATTTCCATTTAATTATCTAAAGAGAGCATCAAAGGAATAATTGTTAAAGTCTCAAGTCCCAATGACATGGAGCAGCCATCTACTGTCGACATGTTCTTGAGAAGCCTTGCTTCTGTTTGATGACCGATATTTTGAGGCCCATTCCTTGTCCATACACATTCCCAAAGCCCTAAATCCAACAAGGCAGGCAGGGAGATATATTTTCCAAGAGTAACGTAAAGGAAAACTTGTAAAATGAACAGGTGAAATCAGATCTATTGGAAGAATTTTAAGTCTTCGGTTTTTGAAGAAAGTGCTATCCTGTCCTTTTCTCCATTATAAAGACAGACTTGGCATTTCCCTGAAGCCCCGAAGGCCAAATGTGGCATTGTCTAATCAAGTGACCTTGGTCTACATAGTATAAAGATATGCTATTCTTGCGTTGGGGGTCTTTTGCAGATTTGGAAAGAGGCCCATCATTAATCCAGTCCGCATGGGCTCCTTGTGTAGTGAAGATTTAAGGTTAAGGTTTGGCTCGATCACCTAAAACTTTGAGATGGAAAGATTGAGGATCGGGACCAGCCTTTTCATCTCCCCAGTCTTCTCTCCAGAAGCCTTTGTTAAATTAGTAAAACTTGATCTAAGGGCCTGGAGAAAGAAGTGGCCCTTGGAGTTCTAATTAGTTTCTGTTTTAGTTCTTCCTTGAGACCCCTCTGAAACAAAGTAATCTTATTGCTCTCCACCCAAGTGGTTTCAGCTGCCAACTCTTGGAAACTGGTTATATACGTGAGAACATTCGAGCTTCCGCTGAAGATTTCTCACAAGGCATACTCTGCAGAAGCTTCTCAATCTGGAAATTTCTCAAAGAAGTTGGACTAATTATTCAAGGTAGGGTGTTCAGCAGAAACCAGTGGAGTGGCTCAGCATAAGGCAGCATCTGACAAGGATCCAATGACGCAATTGGCCTTCCCTATCATAAGAAAATTGTCCAGGCTGAAAGGTGATGTGAACCACTAGGCCATCCAGAAATTCTTCAATTTAGTGGGATCTACCGAAAACATAGGCGTTGACAGACTAATAGCAGGTGCATTTACTGTTCTAGATAGGGATGCTTGACGAAGAGCAGCATTTTTTGTTAGTATTTGATTTAGCACCAAAAGCCTGTTGCGGAAGAAGTGTTGCTGCCTCCATGCCCAGATCCATTTCTAAACCTGCAGTCACAAAGTATTGGCTCTGCAACCTGTTCAAAGTTGGATGCAGAGTTAACTTCCAGAGCTAGAACTTGGACTGTCCAAGGTATGGTAAGCTACTTCATAAAGCCACAATATAATCACATAAGTGAAACATGTGATAATCATGTAATGAAAGTGCCCCACAGTTTGCGGCACGTTATGTTTTTCTCTAGATTTTATGTCTGTTTTACAAGATGCTATCTAATCCCAGCTTTGAGGGGCTCAGGGATAACCAGATGTAGGCCTGCCCTACTTCACCGACAGTCACTGAGCTCACTACTGATTTGCTTTGGTGTTAATTCATTTATTAAAAGCGCTCTCTGTGTTAGGAGTCATATGATCTTTTGATTTTGTTATGTACCAAGCCCAGAATTTTTAACGCATTGTTTTCATAGTTTTAACATCATATGTGTTTTTTTGCTTCGATGATCATATTTAATGCTCAAATAAAGCTGGCTGGCTGTGTGATACACAAGTACCCATTTGAAGGTTTCCTGCTCTCAGGAAAAAAAACTCATAGGCATAAAAAAACCTTTGTAAGAGGAAGGACTTCAATTGGCAAAATGGGGGATTACAGAGCACAGGACAAAATTTCAGCAGAAGCATCTCCTAGTAAAAGAAAGGGAACAAGAAGGCAGCAAGAGAAAAGAACTGCTCAAAACAATTGCTGAGTTGTGTCACCCTCAAACCAAACTGCAGCTATTCTATATGAAATATGCAAGAACAGGAAATGATGAAGTTCCCCATGTGTCAATCCCCATAATGGATTAGCAAACCAAATAGAAACTAAAGTAAGATGCTGTCAAATTGGAAGGGAAAGCGAAGGAAAAGAAAAACAGGCTTGGACTACCTGTAGTGCTCCTTTAATACCCACCTGCAAACTTTCGGGGCAAGTGATTGCCCTCTTGGAGTTAAGCCCCTCAGAGGAAGGCCAGCAGCACCCACAAGCAGCAAGGACCTGGGAAGCTTCAGTAAAACTAGCCCCAGGTGTATTTTCCCCTTGCCTGTAGCTGCTGGCTTCAGAAAGTCTCTTGGGATTCCCAGGTACTGTGGTTTTGCTAGTCTCTGGTACTGCAATGTAGCAGTATTGGAACACAGGTAAAAACCACTTTTGCAACAAGCCATTCATCTGAACCCCACAACACATTATGAAGTTTGTTATTGAACAATATTATCCAAGCCAAGCCAATACTCTTTATTTCGGTAATATACCATAAAAGAGATACAGAATAAAAATAAGGTAGCTAAAGGAAGATAAAATCAACATCAACAGGTTAAAAAAGATACAACAAACCACCAGGTAATAAGAATACAGATAAAATTCATGCATGGCCCCTGCAGGTAGCTAAATATAATAAGACCAAGAATAAGAACTAATGTAGACTAAATAGTAAGTGCATGGGTTATACAATCCAATAAGAGTGCCAATTTAGTTCGAGTTTACATTCTTTCTGTTTCTTATCAACCAAGCATGGAACAAAAATCTAGACAGCGCAAATACCAGATAAGGGGTTGTGTCAGCTTGAAGGATCCTGTAGGCTTCTTCATTTCTTGTAGTGCCTAGTTTCCTACACCTAGGAATCAACTATTTTACACGTGGTCTTTTGTAAGCTGGCAAAATAATAGCAAATGAGGTGTATCCTCCCTCTTATAGCCACACATGTGACACGCATGGTCTCTACCATCCAAAGGTCCTAACCACATTTTGACTTAAAACTATTCAGGGGGAGGTTTCCGTATCTGAACTGAACATACAATTTTTTTGCTTAATTCGGCTCTATGTTGTCACAGAGGTTTTCCAGATGGGAGTTATATTTTATTGCTAGAGATGAGGTAGATAAAGTGCCATGTATATGCATTAAAAAGTTGTTGAATTTGCAGTTTTTACATTGGTTTTTTAACACCTTCACAGGAATTAGTGAGCAGCAACCCACTAGATTGGCCATCTCCTTTAAGGAGTCTTTGACTAATTTAATTGAGGAGAGTTTGATTGCATTCAGGTAACTGAGAATTTCCTCCAGCCCACTTAGATATAACAAAAGTTCAGGGGTGGCCCAAATACCTCTCCAAAACTTTTGCGGGCGAAGTTCTATTTTGTCAGTGATTGGCCTGAGTCCCAGATCAAGCCTCAATTGTAGGAAAGGAGTGCTAACCGGTAAATGCAAAAGCTGCCTTATAAATCTGTTTTCTACCATTGTCAAGGACTTTTGATTTTTGCGTAATATTATCAATTTTCCATTTGGTCTTTCCATTCTATGTTTTGTTGCTAGTGTCACAGAGGTGGTAAAATTCTGAAAATATTAGTTGGTAGTTGCTAGTTTTCCATGTTTCTTGGAAGAAGACAATCTGGTAGTGTTGCAATTGGGTTCTTCCCATTCTGTATGCCCGAATGTTTTCTGCTTTTTGGATCACCCAGTTTTTGACTTTTTACTGCACTACTACACCTGGGCGAAATCGACCTGGGGCCTTGTTTGGTTCAACTTCCTCCCCTTTCCGCCATCCTTTACATGGTGGGGTTCCCACCATTAAAAGGCTGTGGGAAAGGAAAATTATAATTCTGATGGCAGTGCCTGGCTCGGCAACGCCGTCCTTCCCATCTGCCTTTATCTTCGCTGCACCACCGGGATCCAAGATCCTGGAAATGTTGGCAGTGTTGTAGCGGACTGGTGGCGTCCCAACAGCAAAACATGTAATCTGGCGGTCAGGCCATTAAGTTTGCAGCGGTCAGACCACAACCACAGGTATGGCGGTCCTGGGACCGGTATGGCGGTCCTGGGACCGCCATACTCGTAATAAGGCCCTTAATCTATATCTTGCTTCTCTAATCATGTTCAGATAATAACTTTTCACAGTGGGTTTGAAAATAATGGCCAAGTTTGCCAGTTCATGTTTCCTGATCATATCTTGGTACACCAATTATTTGTGGACCATGTTGTATTTAATGGTGTGAAAAAGTTGTGTAACTTGCGTTCCCATAATTATGCAAAATGTTGGCAAAATTACGCACATTTATGACAATTCAAATTCATAATTCAGGGCTATATTTTGACACAAGAACCAAATTTGGTGGCAAAAAACTAGTGCAATAAACAAAAGCACCACAAACAACAGCTGTTTTCATTCTGTTGTTCCCATACATTCATAATAAAGTCTTAACACAAACGGCTTGTTCGCTGTAAATGAATACCTCGAACACATATATTTATGCAAACTATCGTAATGGCTACATTTTGGAGATTTCACATAACAATCGAAGAAAAACTCTCAAAATATGCAAATTATGCTGACGTAATTCAAATTTCACCTAGGGCTACTTGTATGAGTGAATTATTTGCCTTTTTTACGATACAGTATAACTTCCATGCTTATTACATTTGGTGAGTTATTGTGGGCTACTTCCTCAAATGAATGCAACAGTCTTAGTATATTTTGCTAGTTTAATATATCTTGAGAGCCTTCAGATACATAGGTTGGTATGAAGTCAATCTTGAGGGAATTGTATCCTTCTTTCCAAGGTGTTGGCATGAACCATTTGTACATTCAATCAATCAATCACAGCATTTATATAGTGCACTACTCACCCGGAGGGTCTCAAGGCGCTCGGGGGGGGGGGGTCCGCTACTGCTCGAACAGCCAGGTCTTGAGCTGCTTCCTGAAGGCGAGGTGGTCCTGGGTCAGGCGGAGGTGGGACGGGAGGGAGTTCCAAGTCTTGGCGGCCAAGTAGTGAGAAGGACCTTCCTCCTGTGGTGGCTCTGCGGATCCGGGGGATGGCGGCGAGGGCGTGGCTGGTCGAACGAAGGTGGCGTGTGGGAGCGTAGAAGTTGAGGCGGCTGTTGAGGTATGCTGGTCCTTGGTTGTGCAATGCTTTGTGTGCGTGGGTCAGGAGACGGAAGGTGATTCTCTTGCTGACCGGGAGCCAGTGCAGGTCTCTCAGGTGTCCGGAGATGTGGCTGCGACGGGGGATGTCCAGGATGAGTCGGGCTGAGGCGTTCTGGATCCGCTGGAGTCTCTTCTGGAGTTTGGTGGTGGTTCCGGCGTAGAGGGAGTTGCCGTAGTCCAGACGGCTGGTGACGAGGGCCTGGGTGACCGTCTTCCTGGTCTCGGTGGGGATCCACCGGAAGATCTTTCGTAGCATGCGCAGGATGTTGAAGCAGGACGAGGATACGGCGTTGACTTGCCTGGTCATGGAGAGGGAGGAGTCCAGGACGAAGCGTAGGTCTCGTGCGTGGTCTGTTGGTTTGGGTGCGCTGCCCAAGGCGGGGGGCCACCAGGAGTCGTCCCAGGTGGTGGGTGAAGATCCTAGGATGAGGACTTCCGTCTTGTCCGAGTTCAGTTTCAGGCGGCTGCTCATCATCCACTTGGCTACTTCTGTCATCCCTTCGTGTAGGTTGGTTCTGGCGGTGGCGGGGTCGTTGGTGAGGGAGAGGATCATCTGGGTGTCATCGGCGTAGGAGATGATGTTGAGGTTGTGTTGGCGTGCGATGGCTGCGAGAGGGCTCATGTAGACGTTGAAGAGGGTTGGGCTGAGCGAGGAGCCTTGAGGAATGCCGCAGATGACTTCGGTGGCTTCTGATCTAAACGGGGGGAGGCGGACTCTCTGTGTCCTACCAGCGAGGAACGAGGTGATCCATTCCAGTGCCTTCTCCTGGATTCCGACGTTGCTGAGGCGCTGTACTAGGGTGCGGTGGCAGACAGTGTCGAAGGCCGCGGAGAGGTCCAGGAGGATGAGGGCCGCTGTTTCTCCGTTGTCGAGCAGGGCTCGGATGTCGTCGGTGGCTGCGATCAGGGCGGTCTCTGTGCTGTGGTTGGCCCGGAAGCCAGACTGCGAGGGGTCGAGGGATCCGTTCGTCTCGAGGAAGGTGGCCAGCTGCTTGTTGATGGTCTTCTCGATGACTTTAGCGGGAAACGGGAGCAGTGAGATGGGGCGAAAGTTCTTGAGGTCGGTGGGGTCGGCTGATGGCTTCTTTAGAAGAGCGCTGAGTTCGGCGTGCTTCCAGCTCTCCGGGAAGGTGGCGGTGTCGAGGGAGGTGTTGATGATGTCTCGCAGGTGGGGTGCGATGACAGCGTCGGCCTTGTTGAAGATGTGGTGGGGGCAGGGGTCGGTCGGGGATCCGGAGTGGATGGAGTTCATCGTGCGGATGGTGTCTTCGGTGCTGATCGGGGTCCAGGCGCGGAGGGTGGTGGTGGGTGGCGTTGGTGCGGTCGTGGGGAGCGTTGGTTGTGTGCTGAAGCTGTTGTGTATGTCAGCGATCTTGTTGTGGAAGTAGGAGGCGAGGGAGTTGCAGAGTTCTTGCGATGGTGTGATGTCGTTGTTTCCGGCGTTGGGGTTGGAGAGCTCCTTCACGATGTTGAAGAGTTCCTTGCTGTTGTGTGCGTTGTTGTCCAGCCGCTCCTTGAATGCTGTTTTCTTGGTGGCGTGGATCAATTGATGGTGCTTTCGGGTGGCGAGCTTGAGGGTGGTCATGTTGTCAGGTGTTGGGTCTCTTCTCCAGGCTCTCTCGAGGGCTCGGCAGTTCTTCTTGGAGCTCTTGAGTTCGTCGGTGAACCATGGGGCCAGCTTGCTGCCGGGTCTGCTGGGCGGGTTCCTCAGTGGGGCGAGGTCGTCTGCGCAGTTGCTGATCCACTTCGTCAGGTTGTTTGCGGCCTGGCTGGGGTTCGCTGAGCTGGCAGGAGGGTGCTGGCTCAGGGAGGCGGCGAGTTGGTCGGCCGTGATCTTGTTCCAGCTTCTTCGTGCGACCTGTCGCTGGTGGTGGTGGATCGTGGTCCTTCTGAAGCTGAAGTGGACGCAGCTGTGGTCCGTCCAGTGGAGTCCGGTGGCGTGGCTGAAGGCGTGGTTGTGGTTTGTAGCAGAAATAGTTAATGTTTTCATGTGGGAAAGCTCTCATTTAAATATACTGCATTTAGGGTATTACTTGAACATTCAGCGTTAATGGGTGAGCTTCATTGAGGCCATATCTTTCCATGAAACAAAGTTCAGCAACGTTTTCTCTGTTGCCGCATTTTTATGCCTTGGCCTGCTGTTGTAATTTGCTGAGGTTCTCTTAGTGTTTTAGCTAAGGCTGATATTACTTTAGCTATTCACTGTAGCAACTTATTGCTGATCTGTTAATTTTGTTCCAAAGGATGGGTTTCAGTTGTTTTCTGTGTTGTGCCTCCATCACTTGTTGGTGTTTCAGTTACATGAACTGTAACAGCAACAGAAAGCATGAATAGGTGTCATGATAAATCCATGTATTAACCATGTAATGCTCGATTTTTCATATGGAGCAGACAGTAATAATTACATTTCCTGTACTGAGACCAGCTAATATGTATAATGTGGGGTATTTACCATTTTTTGATGATTGTTCAGATTATATAGACAAAATATTTCAACATCAACTAAGTTGCATGGAATTCTATGCTATTTCAATTCATGCAAGGACGTTTTCAATGTAAATATAATTTTAAATTGTTCCTGTTCACAATTAATACTTTCCACCATGATTTCCATAACATTAAAAGCAATCAAAGTCATTTCTGAAATTTGATATGCTTTATTCATTATCATTTTTAACTCATTGTATTTTATTTCAAACATTCCCTGAATATTTTGCATCCTTTTCTCTTATTTTGTAAGAGCTTCTGTAGCAGATATATGGGTTATAGCCATCGCAGTTAATACATTCAAATCACATTTCATTCTTTTCTGTCATTTTGAACCTTTAGGAAAAGCATTAGCATGCAAGATTTTAAGCAATGTATCATTGTTTTGCTCCACAGCTTTTAATGAGAAATAATGTATCCAATCTTGGCCAAGTTTGCCTATATTAAAAGTGTCAATGTGCACTCTGATATACTTAACGCCTGTTTTATTCCCCAGCTGTCCCTCTGTTCCTTTAGCAAATCGCTCATAAAATTGATTTCATTGCAAACTCACACAGACGTTGACTAGATTAAGGAGGCACATTTTTTAAAATACCAGTAGCAATTAATGAGTGCATATCTTCTTTACTCAGTGCTTTTTCCCATTTCTGTTTGAGAAGTGAGAATAATTGTTAGAAATTGAGTTCCTGGTTGACTGGAGTATAAGCCCTAGTCAAGCAGTAACCACAATCCTAGCCAAGTACACCCTTAAATTAACCTGTGCTCACCCTTCGGTAGCTTGGTACAGAGCAGTCAGGCTTAACTTGGAGGCAATGTGTAAAGTTTGTGTGCAACACTTCAAACAGTCAAACAGTGAAAACACCACACAAAAATATCCCACAGAAGGTTAGAAAAATAGATTGTGATTTAATAAATAAAACAAGGCCACAACCACAAAAATGCTATCAGTCGAACTTGAGATATTCATTGTTAAAGATTTAACTCAGAAGGGGCGTGGCTTGCAGCCCAAGATGGTGGTCGTGTAGGCGGCGAGCTCCGTTCCCGGAGCACCTAATCCGTTCAGAATATCCATCATATGCCCTTTGTGGTCAACTGGCTGTGGCATCGTGGCCCCACATAAGCTGGTGGGGCTATGGAAAAGTCTACTGCCGGGGGCCATGGTGGACAGAGACGCATATACTGCCCGCAGAGATTTCAGTGGCGTGATGGGTCTGTGTGATGGGAGTGGCTTCGGATGCCAGGAGCTCTCCTGAGGGCAGTCCACAATGGCACTATCCGGCGATGGCGTGCGGCTACACCTAAGACCCTGGATCTGGGCCTGTGCATGTGGTCGCGGACCCGAGGACCGGAGGAGCCCCAAGTTATCCCTTCGGAGTTCGCGACATTTGCTGGGTGCATGTCTGCTCCTGTGAAGCTGCGGAGCAAGCAGCGGCTTCCCTCCCCTCCCTCCCCCTCCCTTGTTACAATGGGGGTTGGAGAGTTCAGCATTGACTGTTGAGGGCTTCTCTCGCTCTCCCTTTCCCCCCTTCCCTCCTCCTGACTGAGTCCAGATGTTTTCCGCAGCTGCCTCCCGGGGGTAATTCCTGGCCCTGCACTGACTCATGGGTCTAAGCTGGAGGTTTCATTGTTGGCCTCTCTGGGCTGGCCATAGCGCTACTGGTCTCCCGTGCTGCTGTGCTGTGGGGTTTGGTCATTGTAGGACTTGGCCTTTTTGGCTAAAGTTCCCTAAACTTTTTGCTTTCCCCCTAGACCGTTTTCCTGACATAGATTAGCCAATTTAGATGCTTTGGGTACTTTGCCACTGCTGATCAGTGTCAAAGTACAAGAGTTCCCTGTTTAAAGTGTAATGGTAATTGGTAGTCCATGATTGGTATGTTTGCCTTACTAGTAAAGTCCCTAGTGATGTGTACTGTGTGTGCCAGGGCTAGTAATGCAAAGGTGCGCGGAGAAGGGAACTCATGCCTGCAGTGTAGGGACTGTGCGCAGTTTGCAAAGTTAGCATGTTGTCCTGACAAGTGCAACCACTTGTTAGGCCTTACTTTCCCTTTTGCATACACCGAAGGTACCCCTATGGTAGGTCCCGGGTAACCCCTGGGCAGGGTGCAGGGTAGGTAAAAGGCAGGGCATATACTAAAGCGAGTGTTATGTCCTAACAGTGAAAAACACTCCATTTCGTTTTTCACTGCTGAAAGGCCATCCTGCCCATAGGACAGAATGGGGGAGGCTGGGTGTTGTGTTTGTTAGCCTAGTTTCCTGTAAGTTTAAAATGGAGAGGTGAGGTTTAGTATGTATAAACTCACAGTGTCATAACACATCTTTCTCTGAAAGTGGTTTTGTCACTGTGTTCAGAAACCACTCTTTTAGAAATTGGCTGAGTTTTGTGCTTTCAGCATTTCTGGGTGTCTCTGCTGAATGTGGATTGACTGTCTGGAACTGTGAGATGAGAGGAGCTGGGAGAGGTCTTGACCCAGGGAGGGATTGAGATGTAAATGTAAATGTAAATGTGCAGATATTTATATAGCGCAAATCACCAACCGGTCTCTAAGCGCTTGCTTAGGGAACCCGTCCTGGTATTCCCCTGTGAGATAACCCAGCAGGGCATCCACAAGGTGAAAGCCAGGCATCCCGCCGCGAGGGGCCATTGTGGAGATTAAGCAAGCTATTGCCCAGAGTCGCAGAGTGTGAACCCATGAATCAAGTATGCACTGGAGCGAGAATTGTCGAGTCCATGGACAATTTTTGGACTCAAGACCCAGCCGAGCCGGAAATTGAACCCTGGTCCCGGGCTGACTTCTGCTTCCAGGTCTGCCTACTCTAACCAGTGAGCCACACCAGGCTGTCCTGCATCTGGAGAGTAGGGGGAGGAGAAGCCTGGGAGGTGAAAAGGCCTGGGCTGGTGCTATAAACCAATTGACCTATCTCCAGCTGAGTGATTAAGGATCTAGACCCCCAGTATCAAAGGGAAAAAGGTGAAAATGTCAGGGAGTCACCCAGGACTGATTTAGGCAAGGGTAAGGGACCCCTGAGCACAAAGAACTTCAAAGACATGAAGGGGTATAACTAAGAGAACTGAAACCCCTAGAGTCTGCAAAGGCTTTGGTCTCTTTCGTGATCAAGAAGAACCTCTGCCAAGGAAGAAGTTGCTGAAAAGACTGCTGGATAGGACTGACCCTTGCTCCGTGATCTGGGGCTGGCCTGCAGTTTGTAGCTATTACCAAGGAAGAGACTGAAGAGACATTGCAGTGGGTGGTGTCCCCCCTTCTTGAACAGGACTGCGCTTTGTGCTGTGTCCTGAACCCCAAGGGCACGAGGTGAGTTGGCTCCCTGTTTGGAAACACAGGAACATAAAAGTTTCTGGAGAAGTCCCTAGCAACGTGGTGTGCGCGTGCTTTTGCAGCTTGAGACCCTCAGAAGTAGTGCCTTGTGATCGTGGGCACGCAAGAGTAAACGGAGACTCGGACACGTAGGATGCGTGTCATGGTGCAACCAAGGCATTGGTGAGGAGTGCCTGGTCGTTGTGTGCACTGAGCGAAGAAGTGAGTCTCGGACACGCAGGGTGCATGTCGTGGTGCAGCCAAGGCGTTGGGGAAGAGCGCCTGGTCATCGTGTGCACCAGGAGAAGAGTTGAGACTCAGACGTGCAGGGTGCGTGTCAAGGTGGAAGCCGAGGTGTTGGTGAAGAGCGCCTGGTCATCCTGTGCACCAAAGAAGAGGTGAGTCTTGGACGCGCATGGTGTATGTTGAGGTGCAACTAGTGGCGCTGGTGAGGAGTGCCTGGGAAGTGTGGACCCCTGGGGCAGGCAGTGTCGTACTGGGGCAGCTGCTGTGAGGATGGTGATCCTGGGGCACATTGCGCCCCTACCTGGTGAGCCCCATACCTAGTCTAGCCATTAGCAGCTATGGACAGAATGAAGAGCAGAACAATGTCAAGATCTGGCAAGGCTGGGTCCTGCTCCCCCCCTCGGAGACCTCAACTGGGCACTCTGGGCAGACGGACGATGGGGCAGCGTCGGCTCCCACAGTTGAGAAACTAGACATGATCCTGCACGAAATCCATGATTCTAGATCTGCACTTGAAAATCAATTGGGCACGATTTCGGTGGATCTTGACCGACTCAAAGATGGACATAGAAAACTAGCAGATAAAGTCAAGACCGCAGAGCAAGGCCTGGATGCAGTGATGCCCCAACTGAAAGACCATGATGAGCAGTTGAAACACTTGCGCCATCAAGTCGAATCCTTACAGGCCAGAGCGGATGATGCCGAACGTCAGGCTCGGCGTAACATCCTCCGTATTGTGGGTTTCCCGGAGGGCACGGAGGGGCCTAACCCAACGCTTTACGTGGAGGAGTAGCTGAAAACAAGTGTAGCTCCTGCGGGCGTATGCGCACTTTACTGTCGAGAGAGCCCATCAAGTTCCCGCACGTTGCCCTATTCCTGGTGCTTATCCCCGCCCGACCTTGGCCAGGATCTTGAATTATTGGGATCTTGATCATGTCTTACAGGCTGAGAGGGAGAATGGTCCACTACAGATCTACAATGCTAGAATCTCTATATTTCCAGACTATACGCTGGCGGTCCAGCTTAAATGCTTCTTGTTCATGGAGGTCAGGGCTCGGGTCCGTGCAGCGGGCCTCATGTTTGCATTGCTTTTCCCAGCGAAACTGAAGGTAATTTATAATCAGTGCTCGTTCCTTTTCGACATGCCGGATATTGCTTGGGACTGACTGGACAGGAACTTCCCAGTCACAATGCACTCTAAACACCCAGAGACTTCACAGTCGAAATCACAGCGGGGCCCTCGGAGGCGGCCACAGGGTCTTATGAAACAGAGCACGGGGTCCAGCACTCCACTCCACCAGCTGATTGTGGAGGGTAGACAGGAGGCCCTCCGGTCCGCCAAGGCCTTTCACTCTATCAGCCCGCCTAGCAGCACCAGTCCCTCCGTGAAGGTGAACTCTGATTCGGACTCAAGAGGAAGTGTGGCACTATTCTCTTCAGCATTCACGCAATTAAGTAATGATCCTTTGGGTAGACACCATGATGTACACGATGGTAGAGTACTACTCGTTTAAATGTTATATGTATATTTTATAAATCAGTACATAACCGATGTTAATTTGTCTCCATCCAGTAAATGCTTTTTCTATGCTTAGTATATAACATCAAAGAGGTATGTAAATAATGCTCAAATGAGTCCCGTGGCCCTGATAGTCCTGGGCAAATCCACTTATGGTACATGTTCTGTACGCAAACTAAGTTTGCAGCATACCCCACAAGCGTAAGCAATTGTTTACAATATACTATGTTAAGTTTTGTTGCACCGTTTGGTCGAGCGAAGTTGGATCGTTGGACCCAGTATTGGGATAATGTTGTTTTGTTTAGATTGTTGCTGCACTGCCCACTTGAAATCTAGGGCGGGGGCCCTGGGGGGATGGGGGTTGGGGTGGGACGGCATTTGATAATGTGTCCTTTTATACAATAATGATGTCATCGTTAAAACGTACACTATTATTTCCTGGAATGTTCAGGGGATGGGGGCGATTCACAAATTACAGAGATTAGCGGCAGAGTTACATCGTTGTAAGGCCCAAATAGTCTACCTTCAAGAGACACACTTAATACCATTGTAAACTAGTAAATTGCAGAGAGGCTGGAGAGGCCAGTTTTATTCCACGGCATACCCTGCCTTCTCGCGGGGGGCCGCGATTTGGCTGCGGGCTGGGGTCCCCTTTTCCCTTAGCGAGAGTAGAATTGATGAGCAAGGCAGATATGTGCTTCTACGTGGGGACCTGGATGGAACACAAGTGGTACTGGGATCCATCTATACTCCCAATATAGACCAGGAGGCCTTCATGTCCAGACTTTCACAGGCACTCTCAGGCTGAGCGTCTTACCCTTGGGTGTTGGGGGGAGATTTTAATGCAGTATTCGATGTGCATTTATATCGGTTCCATCCTCTGTTGCCAACCACTACTCCTGTCATTCAGGCTGCCACTCTGACACATTGGGCACAGGGGTGGGGACTTCTTGATGTTTGGAGATCGCAACATGTTAATATGCGAGAATACTCCTTTTATTCCCACCCGCACAAATTACACACCCGTTTGGATCACTTTCTTTGTTCGCCCGAATTATACCCAGGGATTAACCAGAGTACTTATCTGGGTAAGACCATATCTGACCATAATCCCTTAGAACTGATGTTAAATTGGGGCCGAGTTCCCACGCCTCTTCCAACGTGGTGACTGCAGCCCTTATATTTAGAGGATCAAGTGTTTCGTGATACATTAGCGACAGCTATTGCCACATACTTTACTGAAAATGAAGGTACTGCCACAACTAGGTCGCTGGAATGGGAGGCCTTTAAGGTGACGATGTGGGATTTCTTCATTGGGTCCCTGGTGGGGGTTCGGCGTGAAGTGTCCAGAGCCATAACAGACTTGGAAAATAATTTACAGTCCCTGGAGTTGGCAGCCCGGACAGGTACACAGGGGGTGGACAACCTGAAAGAGACCGAGCTCTTAGAGTGACTGAGAACGATTGACTCAAGTGCATACATGCTATGTACACACGCAGAGGCCAAAAGGGCCAGCACGTTGTTGGTGCGACTGATTAAACCACAAATATCTCCCACACCAATCCTGGCGGTCCACTATCTCCACCACACCCTGGTCACTTCCCAAGTTGATATTAATAGGATGTTTCAGGAATTCTACACTAGTCTATACATGGCTCCCTCCCTCGACGCTACGGATGCGACCGTTCTCTTTCTTGGAGCTACAGACCTCCCTACTATCACCGATTCACAGGCTGAGGAGTTGGCTGCCCCACTCACTTCAGCAGAGATCCGTAGTGCTATCAATGCATTGGCCCGTAATAAGACCCCGGGGTCCGTTGGGCTCCCCGTTGAATTTTATTCCACTTACGCAGCAGCACTAGTCCCGAAATTACTGCAACTTTATACCACTTCACTTACAGAGGGCACTCTGCCACCCACGACCAGGGAGGCAATTGGGACCTCCTTATTGAAACCCGATAAGGCTTCATCTGACCATGCGTCTTATAGGCCCTTGTCAATTCTTAATACTGAATATAAAATACTCAGCAAACTTTTAGCGTCTCAATTGCTTCCCCTCCTCCCCAAACTGATACATCCAGATCATTGTGGGTTCATACCCAAACGCAGTACCTCCCTAAATATCCGCCGTCTCAATGCACTGATGCACGCAGCCTCCACACTAGCTCCGCAGGTGGGTTGTTAATCGTTGGACGTGTGTTAAGCATTCAATACCCTAAGTTGGTCATATATGCTGTCTGTCTTAGCCAAGTTTGGACTACCCCCGGAGTACTGCCAATGGGTGAAATTGCTTTATACAAATCCTACGGCTCGGGCCAAAACGGGCGCCACCATCTCTCCAGCATATCAGTTATTTTGTAGGACGCGTCAGGGGTGTCCCTTGTCACCCCTCCTGTTTGTACTAGCATTAGAACTTCTAGCAAAACAATTTTGTCGCATTATGGCCCCATATGGTATATGGATAGGGGAGACACTTCACTCAGTTTCTCTTTATGCGGATGGCATGTTATTATACTTTACAGATTTAAGTGTGGACATGCAACCCATAGCCACCTTATTCTCACAGGGATTTTCTCCCGTGTGGGGTTCCCCAGACAGGTGGGGTCCGACAGGGGTACTAATTTCATGAAATCTCTGTGGAAGGAGTGCGTGGTAACTTATAAGTTTACCACCCCTTACCACCCCCAGGGCAATGGTTTGGTTGAGAGATTTAACCGGACCTTGAAGGGCATGATTATGGGTCTGGAGGAACCCATGAGGCGTAAGTGGGACATCCTCTTGCCATGCTTCCTGTTTGCCTATAGGGAAGTGCCACAGAAGTCTTTGGGGTTCAGTCCCTTTGAGCTCCTGTATGGGTATCCAGTCAGAGGACCTTTGAGTTTGGTGAAGGAGGGCTGGTAGAAGGCTCCTATTAAACCCCCAGGATGTGTACAGTTACATGCTGGCCTTCAGGAACCAAACTAGGCATTTCAGGCAGCTCGCTCAGGCAAACCTGGAAGCCAGCCAGGAGGATATGTCATGATGGTACGACCAGAATGACACTCTGGTCGAGTTTCAACCTGGGCAGAAAGTGTGGGTGATGGCACCAGTGGAGCCTTGTGCGCTCCAGGACAAATGGACTGGGCCTTATGAGGTGGTGGAGCGCAGAAGCTAAGTGATCTACCTGGTGGACTTACGGTCTCCTAGGAATCCTGTGAGGGTTTTCCATGTGAACTGCCTCAAACCACACTTTGAGAGGTCTGAGGTGACCATGCTCTTGGCTACAGATGACGAGGTGAAAGAGGAGAGTGAACCCCTTCCTGACCTCCTGTCAGCCAAGGAGAAGGATAGTTCAGTGGATGGGGTGTACCTCTCACCTACCCTGCCCCGGAACAACGGAAAGACTGTCACCAGGTATTGGGTCAGTTCGCCTCTCTGTTCTCCCTGACCCCAGGAGTCACCATATGGTGCGTCCATGATGTGGACACTGGGGACAGTCTGCCTGTAAAACAAAAAATGTACAGGGTACAAGGAGGAGGTTTCCAAGTTGTTGGCGCTAGGGGTGATTGAGCCATCCAGCAGCCCCCGGGCCAGCCCAGTGGTCCTTGTGCCAAAAGCTGCTGTGCCGGGTGCCACTCCCGAACTTTGGTTCTGTGTGGATTATCGTGGGCTCAATGCGGTCACCAAGACTGACGAGCACCCCAGCCACAGAGCTGATGAGCTTGTGGATCGGCTGAGGGCTGCACGGTACCTCAATACTTTTAATTTGACATCGGGGTACTGGCACATTGCCTTGACCGAGGGGCCCAAGGAAAGGTCAGCGTTCTCTACGCCAGAGGGGCACTACCAGTTCAGGGTTATGCTCTTCGGGTTGAAGAACGCCCCTGCCACCCTCCAGAAACTGGTTAACCAGGGGCTGAGTGGGCTAGAGGAATTCAGCTCCGCTTATCTGGACGACATTGCAGTGTTCAGTTCCAGTTTGGAGGAACATTTGTAACATCTCTGTGAAGTATTGAAGGCCTTGCAAAGGGCGGGCCTAACTATCAAGGCAAGTAAGTGCCAGATAGGGCAGGATTCCGTGGTGTACTTGGGACACCTGGTAGGGAGCGGCCAGGTGGCGCCCCTACAGGCAAAGATTGATACCATCCTGGCTTGGGACCCCCCAAAGACCGAGACAGGAGTGAGGGCCTTTCTAGGACTCACTGGGTATTACAGATGGTTCGTGAAGGGGTATGGCACACTCGTTGCCCCCTTGACAGAAATAACATCTAAGAAACAGCTCAAGAAGGTGGTATGGACTGATGCCTGCCAGACCACCTTTGATGCCCTGAAAACTGCCATGTGCACTGCACCCGTAATATGGGCACCGGATTTCTCCAGAGAGTTTATAGTCCAGACAGAAGCTTCAGAGCATGGGGTGGGAGTGGTACTCTCACAATTGAACAATGAGGGCTTGGGCCAACCTGTAGCTTTCATTAGCAGAAGGCTACTTCCCAGGAAACTGGGGGGGGGTCGTAGGAGAGCCCCCGGGTGGAGGCCTAGTGCCTAGTTGCCAGAGGTGTGAGGAAGCGCACCTAGCGTCAGGAGGGCGTGGGGAGTCTGTAGTCAGAGCTCCTGCAGTCCTGAAGTTTGTGGGTGCCATTCCTAAGTGGCAGGCCCAGAAGACTAAATGGAAGATCAAGAGAGGGTTGTGTTCCCCGGTATGAACACCAGTGGGACAGTGTCCAGCCAGTGGGGCTGGGTCCCCTAGTGTGACCAAGGTAGACCACTCTTAACCTAGAGGACAGGATGACTGGAGGTAGTATCCTGACCGATGGGCCTTCCCAGGGTACCACTCTAGGGTGGTGTTGGCAAGGAGCCAGCAACCCTGGAGGGCCCCCCCTGTCCGGGAGGGATCCATGGAATAGCATTGTTGGCTCAAGAGGTAGTGATCAAGAAGTCCCCTGGGGGCAGGAAGGCGAGGAACAAGAGGGTGTTCCTGTGGTAGAAGACCTGCGTCCTGGTTCTATCACCTGAAGCCGGGAAGTCCACCAAGGTAACGATTGGTCTACCCTGGCTTTTGGCTGGGAGGGGGTTGTGTAGGACTTGGCCTTTTTGGCTAAAGTTCCCTAAACTTTTTGCTTTCCCCTAGACCATTTTCCTGACATAGAGTAGCCAATTTAGATGCTTTGGGTACTTTGCCACTGCTGATCAGTGTCAAAGTACAAGAGTTCCCTGTTTAAAGTGTAATGGTAATTGGTTGTCCATGATTGGTATGTTTACCTTACTAGTAAAGTCCCTAGTGATGCGTACTGTGTATGCCAGGGCTAGTAATGCAAAGGTGCGTGGAGAAGGGAACTCAGGCCTGCAGTGTAGGTCCTGCGTGCAGTTCGCTAAGTTAGCATATTGTCCTGATAAGTGCAACCACTTGTCAGGCCTTACTTTCCCTCTTGCATACACCGGAGGTACCCCTATGGTAGGTCCCGGGTAACCCCTGGGCAGGGTGTAGTGTAGGTAAAAGGCAGGTCATATACTAAAGTGTGTGTTATGTCCTGACAGTGAAAAACACTCCATTTCGTTTTTCACTGCTGAAAGGCTATCCTGCCCATAGGACAGAATGGGGGAGGCTGGGTGTTGTTTTTGTTAGCCTAGTTTCCTGTAAGTTTAAAATGGAGAGGTGAAGTTTAGTATGTATGAACTGAGAGTGTCATAACACATCTTTCTCTGAAAGTGGTTTTGTCACTGTGTGTTCAGAAACCACTCTATTAGAAAGTGGCTGAGTTTTGTGCTTTAAGCATTTCTGTGTGTCTCTGCTGAATGTGGATTGACTGTCTGTATCTGTGAGGTGAGAGGAGCTGAGAGAGGTCTTGGCCCAGGGAGGGGTTGAGATGGCACAAGGCTGCCCTGCATCTGGAGAGTAGGGGGAGGAGAAGCCCGGGAGAGGAAAAGGCCTGGGCTGATGCTATAAACCAATTGACCTATCTCCAGCTGAGTGATTGAGGATCTAGACCCCCAGTATCAAAGGGAAAAAGGTGACACTGTCAGGGAGTCACCCAGGACTGATTTAGGCAGGGATAAGGGACCCCTGAGCACAAAGAACTTCAAAGACATGAAGGGGTAACTAAGAGAACTGAAACCCCTAGAGTCTGCAAAGGCTTTGGCCTCTTCGTGATCAAGAAGAACCTCTGCCAAGGAAGAAGTTGCTGAAGAGACTGCTGGATAGGACTGACCCTTGCTTCGTGATCTGGGGCTGGCCTGCAGTTTGTAGCTTTTACCAAGGAAGAGACTGAAGGGACATTGCAGTGGGTGGTGTCTCCCCCTTCTTGAACAGGACTGTGCTTTGTGCTGTGTCCTGAACCCCAAGGGCCCGAGGTGAGTTGGCTCCCTGTTTGGAAACACAGGAACATAAAAGTTTCTGGAGAAGTCCCTAGCAACGTGGTGTGCGCGTGCTTTTGCAGCTTGAGACCCTCAGAAGTAGTGCCTTGTGATCGTGGGCATGCAGAAGTAAACGGAGACTCGGACGCGCAGGATGCGTGTCATGGTGCAACCAAGGCGTTAGTGAGGAGTGCCTGGTTGTTGTATGCACCGAGCGAAGAAGTGAGTCTCGGACATGCAGGGTGCATGTCGTGGTGCAGCCAAGGCGTTGGGGAAGAGCGCCTGGTCATCGTGTGCACCAGGAGAAGAGGTGAGACTCGGACGTGCAGGGTGTGTGTCAAGGTGGAAGCCGAGGTGTTGGTGAAGAGCGCCTGGTCATCCTGTGCACCAAAGAGGAGGTGAGTCTTGGACGCACATGGTGTATGTCGAGGTGCAACTAGTGGCGCTGGTGAGGAGTGCCTGGGAAGTGTGTGCACCGAAATCGAAGTAAGTCTCCACAGTGCTGAGTGTGAGTCTCGGTGTCCACTGAGACCGCCGGAAGTAGGGCCAGGTCATCGGGCCCTCTGAGTTAAACAGGAGCGACCCAGACCAGCAGCCCCAGAGGAGCTGAGCCGCCGGCCCGAGCTCGCCGTGCCCATTGACGGAGTTCTGGATCAAGGCCCGAGTCACTGAAGGAGGAGAGGCGAGTAGGGTCGCGCCCCCCAGGTAACGTGAATCACCATCTGGGGTGGGGCGTGGGCTCGGAGGGACATTCTCTCGGCCTCTCGCTTCTGTCAGCTGTGTGAGCCTGTTGCTTCACCTCAGATCGAGGCCCCTGCTGGCCCAAGGAGGGGCAGTACTGGGGCCGGAGTGAGAAGCGGTACTTTTGTGTCATCATTGTTCCGTGTTGGGGGCAACTGTTAACAGAGCATCTAGAGTGTCTTATTACACTTTGCATTATTGCTGCTAACGAACTGTCGAACTGTCGTATGACTACTGACCTTATTTGTGCCTGCTGAACTACGTGCTGGGTGCGCTACGCACTGCGTTATTTTTCCCTTGCAGAGTACATGATTGTAACGTGGTGCGTTGCATTATTCCTTCAGTGGACAGTACATGATTGTAGCGTGACGCACTGCTTTGCTTCTTCCTTGCACAGGGCATGCTGGTAGAGATATGCATTGCATTATTCCTTCTGTTGCAAAGTACATGACTGTGGCGCTACGTATAGCATTGTTTCTCTATTGTACAGTACAGGAGTATATCATTACGCATTGAGGTATTTCTTTTCTTTTGCAACGTGTGTGATTCTAGCAATACGACTTGCCTAACCTTTTGAAAACGGTTGGAAGTAAGCTTAACTGTTAGTTAGAAGTGGTGGTTGGGATTAGAACCTACCAATCCACTGGAAGGAATACTACCCATTATTATATGTTGGTTTTGTATTGTGTGGTCATATAGTATATCTTCTTATATAAAGATTATACTCGTTTTATAAAAACTTGTGTGGAGTCTATTTGTGGTGACATCATTGGGTCGCTGTGAGTGTTGTTGCACGTACTGTACACTTGTGCCTTGGACATAAGCCTGGCTGCTCGTGCCTAGCTACTAAGGGGGTGAGCAGGTCTATTTCAGACAGTGTCCTTACTTAGCCTAACGTTGAAACGAGGGGTCCGGATCTCACACCTGGTGACAGCGGTATGGGACAGGGACTCCCGCCGCCAGCATTTAGTGGCGGCGGTGAAGGATAAGGATCCCCACTTCCAACAGGCATGGATGGCCTCCCCCTCACCCTCTCATTTGTGGCAGAGCTGAGTTCCCATCGGGCACGGAAGCGACCTGCAGGCCCGTAGTGCTATGTCGCCCTACCTGGTCCCTGGGCCGCTCTGCAGTAAGTGGCTATCAACTGCGTGTCTGCTGGCCTGTCTTAAGGGACGCCTACAGGGTCTGTGGTGTCCAGTGCTCCAAACTGTGTGAGAGCCGATTGCGTGCCAGGACCGTGCCTGAGTGGTCGAAGCTGGAATACTGACCGTGTTTGCAGTGGTTCTGCGGTGTGGGATCGCAGACACGGTGTGGATCCTTGAGTGTCATCCCATAATCTAACGTGCCTGGCTGGGGCCGGTGGACCCCTGGGGCAGGCAGTGTCGCACTGGGGCAGCTGCTACGAGGCTGGTGATCCTGGGGCACATTGCGCCCCTACCTGGTGAGCCCCATACTTAGTCTAGCCATTAGCAGCTATGGATAGAATGAAGAGCAGAACAATGTCAAGATCTGGCAGGGCTGGGTCCTGCTCCCCGCCCTCGGAGACCTAAACTGGGCACTCTGGGCAGACGGACGATGGGGCAGCGTCGGCTTCCCCAGTTGATAAACTAGACATGATCCTGCACGAAATCCATGATTCTAGATCTGCACTTGAAAATCAATTGGGCACGATTTCGGTGGATCTTGATCTACTCAAAGATGGACATAGAAAACTAGCAGATAAAGTCAAGACCGCAGAGCAAGCCCTGGATGCAGTGATGCCCCAACTGAAAGACCATGATGAGCAGTTGAAACACTTGCACCATCAAGTCGAATCCTTACAGGCCAGAGCAGATTATGCCGAAGGTCAGGCTCGGCATAACAACCTCCGTATTGTGGGTTTCCCGGAGGGCACGGAGGGGCCTAACCCAACGCTTTACATGGAGGAGTAGCTGAAAACAAGTGTAGCTCCTGCGGGCGTGAGCGCACTTTACTGTCTAGAGAGCCCATCGAGTTCCCGCCTGTTGCACTATTCCTGGTGCTAATCCCCGCCCGACCTTGGCCAGGATCTTGAATTATTGGGATCGTGATCATGTCTTACAGGCTGCGTGGGAGAATGGTCCACTACAGATGGACAATGCTAGAATCTCTATATTTCCAGACTATACGGTGGCGGTCCAGCTTAAATGCTTCTTGTTCATGGAGGTCAGGGCTCGGGTCCGTGCAGCAGGCCTCATGTTTGCATTGCTTTTCCCAGCAAAACTGAAGGTAATTTATAATCAGTGCTCCTTCCTTTTCGACACGCCGGATGGTGCTTGGGACTGACTGGACAGGAACTTCCCAGACACAATGCACTCTAAACACCCAGAGACTTCACAGCCGAAATCGCAGCGAGACCCTCGGAGGCGGCCACAGGGTCTTATGACACAGAGCACGGGGTCCAGCACTCCACCCCACCAGCTGTTCGTGGAGGGTAGACAGGAGGCCCTCCGGTCCGCCAAGGCCTTTCACTCTATCAGCCCGCCTATCAGCACCAGTCCCTCCGTGAAGGTGAACTCTGATTCGGACTCAAGAGGAAGTGTGGCACTGTTCTCGCATCCACGCAATTAAGTAATGATCCTTTGGGTAGACTCCATGATGTACACGATGGTAGAGCACCACTCGTTTAGATGTTATGTGTATATTTTATAAATCAGTACATAACCGATGTTAATTTGTCTCCATCCAGTACATGCTTTTTCTATGCTTAGTGTAAAACATCAAAGAGGCATGTACATAATGCTCAAATGAGTCCCGTGGCCCTGGTAGTCCTGGGCAAATCCACTTATGGTACATGTTCTGTACGCGAACTAAGTTTGCAGAATACCCCACAAGCGTAAGCAATTGTTTACAATATACTATGTTAAGTTTTGTTGCACCGTTTGGTCGAGCAAAGTTGGATCGTTGGACCCAGTATTGGGATAATGTTGTTTTGTTTACATTGTTGCTGCACTGCCCACTTGCAATCTAGGGCGGGGATTGGGGTGGGACGTCATTTGATAATGTGTCCTTTTTAAACAATAATTATGTTGGTTGTTAAAACTTACACTATTATTTCCTAGAATGTTCAGGGGATGGGGGCGATTCACAAATTACAGAGAATAGCGGCAGAGTTACATCGTTGTAAGGCTAAAATAGTCTACCTTCAAGAGACACACTTAATACCATCGTAAACTAGTAAATTGCAGAGACGCTGGAGAGGCCAGTTTTATTCCACGGCATTCTCTGCCTTCTCGCGGGGGGCCGCGATTTGGGTGCGGGCTGGGGTCCCCTTTTCCCTTAGCGAGAGTAGAATTGATGAGCAAGGCAGATATGTGCTTCTACGTGGGGACCTGGATGGAACACAAGTGGTACTGGGATCCATCTATGCTCCCAATATAGACCAGGAGGCTTTCTTGTCCAGACTTTCACAGGCACTCTCAGGCTGAGCGTCTTACCCTTGGGTGTTGGGGGAGATTTTAATGCAGTATTCGATGTGCATTTGGATCGGTTCCATCCTCTGTTGCCAACCACTACTGCTGTCATTCAGTCTGCCACTCTGACACATTGGGCACAGGGGTGGGGACTTCTTGATGTTTGGAGATCACAACATGTTAATATGCGAGAATAATCCTTTTATTCCCACCCGCACAAATTACACACCCGTTTGGATCACTTTCTTTGTTCGCCCGACTTATACCCAGCGATTAACCAGAGTACTTATCTGGGTAAGACCATATCGGACCATAATCCCATAGAACTGATGTTAAATTGGGGTCGAGTTCCCACGCCTCTTCCAACGTGGCGACTGCAGCCCTTATATTTAGAGGATCAAGTGTTTTGTGATACATTAGCGACAGCTATTGCCACATACTTTACTGAAAATTAAGGTACTGCCACAACTAGGTCGCTGGAATGGGAGGCCTTTAAGGTGACGATGCGGGATTTCTTCATTGGGTCCCTGGTGGGGGTTCGGCGTGAAGTGTCCAGAGACATAACAGACTTGGAAAATAATTTACAGTACCTGGAGTTGGCAGCCCGGACAGGTACACAGGGGGTGGACAACCTGCCAGAGACCGAGCTCTTAGAGTGACTGAGAACGATTGACTCAAGCGCATACATGCTATGTACACACGCGGAAGCCAAAAGGGCCAGCACGTTGTTGGTGCGACTAATTAAACCACAAATATCTCTCACACCGATCCTGGCGGTCCACTATCTCCACCACACCCTGGTCACTTCCCAAGTTGATATTAATAGGACGTTTCAGGAATTCTACACTAGTCTATACATGGCTCCCTCCCTCGACGCTACGGATGCAACCGTTCTCTTTCTTGGAGTTATAGACCTCCCTACTATCACCGATTCACAGGCTGAGGAGTTGGCTGCCCCACTTACTTCAGCAGAGATCCGTAGTGCTATCAATGCATTGGCCCGTAATAAGACCCCGGGGTCCGATGGGCTCCCCGTTTAATTGTATTCCACTTCGGCAGCAGCACTAGTCCCGAAATTACTGCAACTTTATACCACTTCACTTACAGAGGGCACTCTGCCACCCACGACCAGGGAAGCAATTGTGACCTCCTTATTGAAACCCGATAAGGCTTCATCTGACCATGCGTCTTATAGACCCTTGTCAATTCTTAATACTGAATATAAAATACTCAGCAAACTTTTAGCGTCTAGATTGCTTCCCCTCCTCCCCAAACTGATACATCCAGATCTTTGTGGGTTCATACCCAAACGCAGTACCTCCCTAAATATCCGCCGTCTCAATGCACGCAGCCTCCACACTAGCTCCGCAGGCGGGGTGTTTATCGTTGGATGTGTGTCAAGCGTTCGATACCCTATGTTGGTCATATATGCTGTCTGTCTTAGCCAAGTTTGGACTACCCCCGGAGTATTGCCAATGGGTGAAATTGCTTTATACAAATCCTACGGCTTGGGCAAAAACGGGCGCCACCATCTCTACAGCATATCAGATATTTTGTAGGACACGTCAGGGGTGTCCCTTGTCACCCCTCCTGTTTGTACTAGCATTAGAACTTCTAGCAAAACAATTTTGTCGCATTATGGCCCCATATGGTATATGGATTGGCGAGACACTTCACTCAGTTTCACTTTATGCGGATGGCATGTTATTATACTTTACAGATTTAAGTGTGGACATGCAAACCATAGCCACCTTATTCACACAGTTCAGTGGAATATCTGGCTTGTGTCTAAACGCCTCAAAGTCCACAGCATATTCCTTTTATGATAGTTTTAACAGGCCTAGTCTGCATTTTGGGACATTACAGTTCAGAATGGAACCCACTACCTTCGAGTACCTGGGTATATACATTTAAAGGACTAGCCCTGACAACATAGATGGTAATCTGATTAGGACCATAAACTCTCTCCTCTCTCAGGTGGCTTTCTGGACTATAACGCCCTTGACAACGGCAGGCCGGCTGGCAGTGTCAAAAATGGTTATGTTGCCCGGACTCCTATATCATTTTGGGAATCTCCCAGTGGCCCTCCCGGCTTGGATCTTTAAACCACAAGACACATTATTGGCGTCTTTGCTTTGGGGGATGGGCCGGCACAGACTTGCTCTGGCTAAAATGCAGTTGCTGAGTTCGGCGGGAGGTATGAGGGCCCCTGATTTTAAGGCATATTGCATTGTCGGGCAGCTACAATGGTTGGCGTACTGGTTGGCTGCCCTTAATCTATTTGAAATAGGTTACTCTCCTGAGCACCTGCAGCTAGGGACTCTGCGGGCTTTGTTATGCCCTGGAGCCACCAGAGTGAGGAATGCGCCCTTCCTCCTACAAATAGCATTACATTATTGGAAATTGGCGATAAAATATGCCAAAATACCTACTCCTTATGCCCTGAATATTCCACTCTGTGGTCTGCCTACCAGGCGCGGAGTGATATCAAACGCTAGACTGCGGAGCTGGACACAGGCGGGTACGGTGACTGTGGGGGACTTAATCCTGGAGGGCAACGTGATGCCCCATGCCGACTTTGTATGTAATAATGCGGTCCCGGACACCTTATTCTTAACACTTGCGGCTATTTTGCACTTCGTTCGGAGGTATTGGTTAGTGGATCAAAGATAACCCCCTACCTTTCAATTACTACGGGCTATTCATCTCATGGGGCATGGGAGCTATTTGGTTAGGTGGCTATACCGTGGTTTGCGGGAGCATCTGTGCACTCCCCTACAGGGCAGTAGTCTCAAGTGGGAAACAATGCTGGCCATGGAATTGAATGATAGAGAATGGGCAATGGCGCTGGAACACCCTAGACAGGTTTCCGATACAGCTGATGATATTACATAGGGCATATCTCACACCATTAGCGATACACAAAATGTACCCTACCGCCTCCGCGGATTGTCCAAGATGATCTCGGTCGGATGCTGATTTTATTCATATGATGTGGGCTTGCCCCTCCTTGAGGGTGTTTTGGTCAACGATCACCCAGGGTCTCACAGAACTTACAGCTAGCTCCCCATGGGCCACTATAGAAGCCTGTCTTTTGGGTCTCCTTCCCCTTCCGAAAAGACAAGCCTGCTACGTTGATTAGCGGGGCTGGCCTTGATGCTCGCTAAACGACCAGTCATGCAGCGGTGGAAATCCCGCACAGCCCCACACGAGGCTAGATGGCGGGACGAAGTACTTAAAGGGGCTGCAGCTGAAAGGGAGGCACTGCAGCATAAGGAATATAGAGGATTGAGGAAGAAGCATATCTCCTTAGACTAGGCTCAACTGTTAGAACAATTTAGATTAGAAGACATTGAGGAGGACGTAGATAGTCAGGGTACTCCAGGTGGCCCTACGTGACATGCTTGATTCATAATTCTGGTACTAATTACAATTATGTGCCTGTTCCTTCTCCCCATTCACTTCCCCCCTCCCCCTCCCCCCTGCCTCCTTTCTTATTTCTGTATTCCCCTCCCCTCTTCCCCGCCTCCCCCTCTCTTCCCCCCCTCTCCCCACTGCCAGGACTACGGCCTGGCTGGTGCTACTGTAGGATAGGACAGAAAAGTTCTCAGTCGCCAAGTTTAAGGGAAAGTTTGTGGGTGGGGTATATTTTCAGTGGGAGCTCAGTGGGAGAGACGTAACGTTTTATTAGTAATGTTTTTTTTTTTTTTTTTTTTTTTAATATCTTTATTATTCAGTTCGCAGCAATACATCATACATAAATCAATCATTTAAATCACCCAAGCTATTGGGGCATCACATATAATAAAACCAAATGGAAAACTCATTAAGTCCTGATGACACAAACATACTTGCGTAAAACATCTACAACTCCATATATTGTAACATTGGCTGCCAAATTTTAAGCCCTAGTTGTTTTTTCCTCAAAGATCTTATACGATAGAGGCTATATTCTAAATTAAACACATTATGAAACTTAGAGCGCCACATTTCAAATGATGGCACTTCTACTTGCAGCCACATAGAAGAAACACATAATCGAGCAACGGCCATCGCTATAAATATAAAATAACGAAAAGGATAGCATATATGGCTAGGTTCAATATCTTCACCCAAACCCAATAACATAACCTCTCTAGATATATTAACTTCTACCCCAGTAGTTTGTGATAGAAATGCTGAAATATCAAATATATCTTGTTTTAAGGCTATACAATCAAAAAATATATGTACAATATCTGCTTTATCCGCCTGACATCTGAAGCATTTCCCATCATGAATCCCACTCCACTTCATCATCTTAACAGGTGTACAATATAAATTAAACAAAGTTTTATAATGTTGGGTGCGTAAATTTGCCGTTAATATAACTTTACTTGCCATCGCAATTGAGGATTGCACATATAGACCAGCATTACCTAATCTATCCCTCCATTTCGCATCTTGCACCTCTATATCATCCCGCTGAGTTGCCAATAATATATCATACAAAGTCCCAATTTTGGCTTTTTTTGATAATGCCTCTAATAAGTCATTTGTTACCACACGTGTACATTTACAGTGTTTATTAATAAAGTCTCGGATTTGCAAGTATTTGAAGAAGTCATGTTTAGGTATTTTATACCGTTCCACCAACTCGGAGAAGGGAATAATTGACCCATCCCTAAAGAAATCACCTAAACGTCGTATCCCCTTACCCTTCCATATATACATTTTTGTATCCCAAAACACCGCAGGGAAAATTTCCATAGAGTTAAGTGGTGTGTAGTAACCTATCCGATTTATAGAAGTAGTTTTTCGTATCCTCTTCCAGGCTTTATATGCAGCTAATACAATTTTGAACCGAGTTCTTTTAAAATAGCTTGGTTCGTAAAACTTAAGCAGGGCCTCCCTCGCCTGAATTCCCAACAACATCTGATATACATCTGGTGTTTCAAAGGGCCTTGCTTCGGCCCCAATCACCAGGTATTGCATATTCTGCAAAAAACAAAATAAATAATAGAGCGTAAAATTCGGCACGCCCCATCCACCACGTATCAGTGGGAGTGTCATATATTTTGAGGCTCGTCGACTTTTTTTCCATCCCCATATAAACCTATCTACAATAGACTGTAGCTGCATTAATTGTACGCATGTCAACTCCAACATTACCGTCCTGAAGTAATACATTACCCGGGGGAGTATACACATTTTTAAAACATTACGACGTCCCACCATTGATAAGTGGAGGCACTCTATCTTTTCCAATTGGCGTTTTGTAGCATCGAGTATACCTGCCCAATTTACTTCAACTATATCTTGAGGTGACATTCTAATCTTTCTACCCAGATATCTTGCTTCCGATGTAACTCGAGCATCACCAGGACAGAGTCCCTCAGTACATACGATCTGGGTTTTAGAAATATTTAGCTTATACCCAGCAACTTCCCCATATTGCTGAGTCTGAACCTCGATCTCCCTAATTGCCTGCTCCGGATCAGATGTTACTACAACTATATCATCGGCATAAGCAAGGACACGTGTCTGTTGTTCCCCCACTGTCATTGACTTTATGCCATTATTGGTTTCCAATATTTGCACCAGTGGATTAATGTAGATAGCGAAAAGTAAAGGTGAACAAGGGCATCCCTGCCTGGTCCCCCGAGTTATATATACACAAGAAGACTCCTTCCCCAACGTACAAATTCTAGCCCGTGGACGTTTATACATAGTCTGCAAAGCTAACAAAAATTGCGGACCAATCCCCATCTTTTGCATTGTGGCCCACAGAAAAGCCCAGGACACTCGATCAAATGCTTTTTCAGCATCAAGAAAGATTAACCCCATATGCTCTTGGCGTGTTGTAGCATAATCTATCAATGAAATTACCCTGTGTATATGATTTACCGTACTCCTACCGGGCAAAAAGCCATGCTGACATCGAGAAACCAACAATGGTATAATTTTAGCTAGTCGTGTCGCGAGAATTTTCGAGTACACCTTGTTGTCAGCATTAATTAATGATATCGGCCTATATGACCCCGGATTTCTAGGAGGCTTGTCTTGTTTTTTAAATATCACTATATTAGCATCATCCCATGATGGTGGGGGATTACCCCGTTGGGCTTCTAAAAACGTAGCTAGCATATCATCCTTAATCATAGGAAAAATGATCCGATATACTTCCAAAGGAAGTTTATCCGGCCCTGCCGCTTTCCCTGACGCTAGCCCTGCTATCACTATTTGTATTTCTAACATTGACATAGGAGCTTCTAGTTCCTCTCGATCTGCTAGCCCTATCTCGATCAAGTCTAGGTTAGATAGAAATTCCTCTATAGTACCCTGCGTGACCAAGTCCTGAGTATATAAATCTTTGTAATATAGATAGAGTACCTCCAATATACCTTCAATAGTCTCTACTACTACCCCTTTCCCATCTTCCAATGCATCTATTCGCTGTGAGGTTTGTCTTCCCCGCAACCTTTGCGCTAGACATCTCCCTGCGGTCTCGCCATATTCATATCTCTCAGTTTTATAGGTTTTATACTGAACAGCAATATCTTGACTCCATATCTCGTTAATTCTAGCCCTGCATCGACCCATCTTTGCTAGGATCTCTTTAGTATCCGATTTTGCTCTAACCCCTTGAATAAATTCGTATTCGACCTGCTTTAATTCCTCACATAGACCCAACATGTATTCTTTCCGTTTCTTCTGCTTTGCCCATCCATAACTAAATGTTTCGCCCCTTATGCCAGCTTTCAAAGAATCCCAAATCATTGCCTGGGGTGCCGACCCTTTATTATTTTCTATAAATCCCATGGCCCACGTTTGAATATGTTGAATATATTCCTCATCACTAAACAATTTTTTATTAAATGTAAAAGATCGCTGTTCTCTTAAGAGGGCAAGACTAACAAGATCCATAACCACAGGTCCATGATCTGACGAAATCCGAGGCCATACCTGTATTTTTGAATCAGCAGCCAACAGTCGGGGTAAAAATATATAATCTAACCGAACACACTTGTTATGCAGGGATGAGTAAAAAGTATACCCAAGATCCCCTTCATCATGTTCCCCAATCCCCCAGCCATCGGCTAGCCCATGATTTTGTATCAATTGTTGCAAGGCCCTGAACACTTTGGGCTTGCGCCCTCTATAATTAATAAAATAAGGTTCCCATGTCTGTACATCCCCATGTATATTAAAGTCCCCAGCTAATATCAGCGGAGTCCCCCAGAGAGACAGCTCAACATTTAAAAACTCCAAGGTCTCAGCCTCATCCAAGTTAGATCCATATACTACACAAATGACAATTTTAACTCCCCCCACAATACATTCAGTAATAGCCCACCTCCCAAAATTGTCCACCCTCTCTTTACCCGTACTGACTATACCATGGCGTGCCATGATCGCCACCCCCCTATTCATAGTAGATTGCTTAGAGGTTGATAGTAAATTATACCCCAAATCTAATAATATGCTACGATTATCCCACGGGACATGCGTCTCTTGCAGACAAAGAATGTCAGGGTTAATCAGCCGCAACTCAGCAGCAACTCGTTTCCTCTTTAAACCATTATTTAGCCCACATATATTAAATGTACATATACGCAAGCTCCTATTAGCCATTTCTATAGAGATGCCCCATGTCCATCAGCTTTTCCCAAAAAATAAATTCTATAACTTCTACTTCTCATGCTGCGAACTGAAATTTTACCATTTGAACCCTTCCCACCCAAAACTCTACACCCCAAGTGCCCCTCTAAACCTCCCAAACTCCCTCCCTCTATTCCCACCTCCCCAACTCAACCGTGACCCACCCCAAACAATAAGGCATTAGGGCCAACTGCCCTTAAGATGCTTAGTGATCAGCCCATAGATGCTCGCCCCCCCCCTCATCATCCTGTACAGCAGCCAAATAAGAAAAACAATGGTTATACACATGATTATACACATAGAAGTTTACAATAGCTACTCCAAAGAAAGATCATCATTCAGCATAATAACCTTAATCAACAAAACAATAATTGTTCTTAGTCCTTAGCCCAAAGATAAAAGATATTCTTTGGCTTATTAGTAATGTTTTTGATGTCATTGGATTATTCGTAGGTATGAGCTGAAGGTAAAACTGGAAGTAGACGTATGTAACACTGCACCTTGATGCTGTATAGAATATGGACATAGGGGTTTAAAAGGGAAAACAACTCCATATGTATTGTGATGTCTGATTGCTATAACTGCTGCCTAATAAAGTATGTGTTAAAAAAAAGATTTAAGTCAGACTGGGACAGTCATAAGTTTATGTCGACCGCGATGGAGCGCAGGCTGGCTACAGGGACCCTGTTAGGCCTGCTGAATATAAGTACCTGGAATCCGTGTTGTGGAGCGATGTGTGAATCCGTGTTGAAGATGCGTCACGCAGCAGAGGCAAACCTTTGGTTCCGAGATGTGACAAGGCTGCAGTGCGAGTTCCTGATGCGTCAACATTGAGAATCCTGTCAACAGGGTTTGAGATGCGATGGCAGGTGTCCAGAATGCGAGGCGGAGTGAAGACGATGCATCGGTGATGATGAGCTCTTAAGCTGTGAATGATGGTTCACAGTTGTTGTTGAGACTGCAATCGGCAAGGGAAAGCGTTGTACAGTGTCGTTTCCGAAGGCGAGGCATCATGCCAGATGCGGGATGCAACGGTGATACGCTTCTTTTGATATGTGTCTAATCCACACAACAGCAGTGATACAGCAGTTCTGCTCAAAGATGCACCACTCAGCCAAGGAGAAGTGTAGGTTCTGCTAGGGGATGCGTAGTTCAGCACAGGATGTGGCGGTTCTGCTGGAGAAATGCCCTAAGCCCACTTTCAAGCGTCCAGAACAGGGGTGGCACCACTTAGCAGGGCAGACTCACACAATGTAGAGTCCAGATGCAGAAGCAGGTAGGCTAGAAGACTTTTATGTCCCAGAGACTTCAGATCAGGAGGCCAGCAGCCAGCTAGCCCTTGGAGTCACTCTGGGTTCAAGTGATGCAGGTCCAGTCCCCTCAACCAGGCAAGAGAACAGCAGGGCAACACAGCAAAGCAGGAGTTCAGCAAAACAGCAGTCCAGTAGAGTGGCAGTCCTTTTAGCAGCTCAGCAGTCCTTCCTCTTGGCAGGGTCTTCACAGGCCCAGAAGTGTTCTGAAGTGGTGGTGTCAGAGGTCCAGTACTTATACACAGTTTGGCCTTTCAAGCGGGGGAGACTTCAAAGACAGGCATTTGAAGATCACAGAGACACACTGCAGTGGGTATGCAGCCCTTTGTGTGGGGACATGACATATCCTATTCAGGTGTAAGTGAGGCTGAGTCCAGCTCCTCCCTCCCATCCTGCCAGGATTTCCCATCAAGTCACTCCTAAACTCCCATTGTGTGTGGCTGTCTGGGAGGAATCCAAAAAGCTCAACTGTCACCCACCCCAGACATGTGATCAGAGCCAGGCATCAGGCACAAAATGGCTAAAGTAAGAAAATGCCAATTTCTAAAAGTAGCAAACACAAGATGATGGACGGAGGGCTGACATTTTTCATATACTCACACCCAGTCAAGAGATCTGGGTTGAATCCCTTATTCTTTTGCTCAGCATACCCCCCTAGTTTGGACCCAGCCATATGCATATCTGTCTTGGCCCTGCTTCCCATGGGAGTAGTCCAGCCAGAACTCCAAGGCTTGGTCCTCACTGGACCGGAAACAAGCATCCTGGGACCAGTTTCAGAGTATCACCCCTCATAAGCCAGGCTAGCTTGAATCCAGTGGCACAGCAAGCAAGGGGCCCACATTTGGGCATACCCTTGTCCACTCACGGCAAACATAGCAAACACAACAAGATGATGGACGGGGTGCTGAAACTTTTCAAGCACTCACCCCCAGTCAAGAGATCTGGGTTGAATCCATTGTTCTTTTGCTCACCATTCCACTCCAGTTTGGACCCAACCATACGCAAATCAATTTTGACCCTGCTCCCCCTGGGCACAGTCCAGTCTGAACTCCCAGTCCAGGTCCCCCTTCGACCAGAAACAAGCATCTTGGGACAGATTTCGGGGTATGTAATACTCTATTTCTACTATATGCCTGTTCAGGCTTTCATGAACAGGTTTCTTTAAACATTCTGAGATGGAACGCCATGATTTATGTGGTGTTGGAACGTGAAGGGGTTTTACAGTAGAACTGATGTTATTGTGGAGGAGCTCCTGCTTGTACCCGCTCCACAAATGAGCAGCTCTGTTCATTAAATAAACGTTTGTTTATTTAACTGTGACTCAACTCAGTCTTTACAAAATTATTGGTGACGACTAGAGCTGCTCCTGAAGGACCTGTGTGTACTGGCCTGGGGGCACTATGATGCAGGTAAGGCCTATAATCTTTTATGGGTTGGCCTAACAATGATTACACACGCACATTCCGTTTTACAGTGCCAGGTGATAACCCCCGAGCAGACTCTCCCCTTTTATTTAAACCCCTCAGGCCACGCCTGGCCTGCGGATGATGTGGGCACAGTTCCGGCTAGCAGACTGAAACAACAGACTGCTAACCATTACATCCCTTTCCAACTTGGTTCTTGAAACACAATTTCTGAAAAGTCCAATAAGAATACCCAGTTAGGTTGCATCACTCTTTAGAGTCTTAACATGCAAAATCCAGAAGGTATTGGCTAGGGCGAGGATTAGGCCGTAGACATTAACGATGCTGTTGGCTTTGTAGGGGTGGTTCACTGGACGATCGCCATCTTGGAGGTGAAACAGGGGGTAGTGTGCATGGTGGGGTAGGTTCTGTTACATTGTCCCCATCTTCTCCCTGGCTCTGGATGTTTCTGCTTGGGCTCAGCAGGGGCTAAGGGCCGGACTCTTTGAACCAGGAGATGTTACACAATATTTCTTCACTCCCTTTCCGGGCTGTCACCATAGTTCCATTGCTGGCGACCACTGTCCAAGTGCCTGGTTCATGGGTGGTCTGGAGCTTCCTCCCCGGCCGGCGGTCTTTGATCATGACGGTGGCCCTGGGTCGGAGTGACCTGGGTGCCGCACGGCATTGAATGCTTGCTCGATGGTTTTGTCGCTCTCGCCTCACTTGGGTTTCCTGGATGTCCAGAGGTTGGGGTGTCCACCCTGGACATGTGGGGATCAGGTCCCTCCATGACCCGTTGAACATAAGAGACCATGGACTCCGCAGTGTGGTGGAGTGTGGGGTGCTCCGGTACTACCTGAGGAATTTGTGAAGACACTGCTCAGGATCCACTTGTTCCAAACTGGAAATGCATAGCATTTTGTTCAGGATCCTTATGAAACACTCTACGTCCCCGTTACCCTTGGGCCATTGAGGCGTGACAAAGCGGTGGTGGATCCCTCGCTGACGGAGGAAGGTGGCAAACTCAGCCCCGTGTAACGGGGGCCTGTTGTCACTCCAGGTCTCCAGGGGAACCCAAATGTGGCAAACACCTTTTCCAGGACCGGGGCCACGTGTGTGAAGGCGGTCGACATGACTGGTTCCACTATAGGTTATTTAGACAATGGTTCCACATGGACGAGTGTGTGTTTCTCTCCGGGGAAACTCCCAAAATCCATGCTTACTTTCGACCGCGGGATAGACCAGGCCTCTTCAGTGATCACTGGGGTCGGCCTCCCTGGAGTGCTGGTTATTTGGCAGGCAGGGCACCGGCATATTAGGTCTTCAATCTTTGCTTTGAGTTCTGGGAACGAGACTTTTTCTCTCATCCTCATTTTTATTTTGGTCACGCCTTGGTGGCCTCCATGGGCCAGTTGGGTTGCTTGGTGTCTCAGAGCTTGCGGTATCACCAGCCTTGAGCCTCTCAGGAGTATGCCATCTGTCGTGGCACTCAGCTCGCTCCTCACCCGCCATATCTTCGTCAACTCTTCTCGGTTTTCTGGTGCCCATGTGCTAGTCTATTGAAAGTAGTTCCTCCAAGACCCTTCTTGGACCACTTGGAGAGTCCAGGTGTATATGGTGTCTTGCTTGGCAGCTTCCTTTATTTCCTCGAGCATCATCGCCTGGGGGCACACCGCTGCTGAGATCATGTTTATGTATTGTTGCGACCCTTCGAGGTCATCCCCTTCTTCTTTTGGTGCTGAGTGTCGGGACAGAAAATCTGTGGGGTTCTTCAACCCCGTTCTATACACTACGTCCATCTGGTGTGGCTGAAGCTGTACAGCCCATCGCTCAATCTGGGGAGGTGGAGGAGGGGCTGACCCCTTGAATAGGGGAACCAGAGGCTGGGGGTCGGTGACCACGGTGAATGGCTGGCTCATCAGGTACAAGTGAAGATGGTACAGGTCCACTTTATAGTGAGCGCCTCCCACTTGATCTGGGCATACCTTGCTTCAGTGGGGTGGTCAGTGACTTGCTGGCAAACGATAAGGCTGCCCACCGGCTCGGCTCCTGTTCCTGGGCAAGCACCGCTCCTAGCCCTACCGGACTGGTGTCTACCAGCAGTTCTGTCCGCTTTGCCGGATCAAAATAGATGAGGGTAGATTCTCCCAGTAGCGCATCCTTGACGCTCTGAAAAGCCTCCTCTTCTCGCGGTCCCCAGTGCCACTTAACGTCTGTCTTCGTGAGTGCCCTCAATAGCTCGCCGCGGGTAGCGAGATCGGGGATGAACCTCCCACAATAAGCGGCCAGGCCAAGAAAGCTCCTCACTTCGGTAGGTGTGGTTGGGGCTGGAGCATTCCGGATGGCTTGTGACTTCTTTGGATCCACTTGAATGCCCTCCTGGCTGAACACGTACCCAAAGAATTCAAGAGATAGATGAAAGAATTGACACTTTTCTTGGTGGAGTGTCGTGCCATGTTCACTGAGGCAATGCTACGTGCTCCTCAGGTGTCTGTGGTGGTCAGCCGCCGTAGCATAGTGGATCAGGATATCATCGCTGACATTTATCACTCCTGGCAGCCCGGACAGCATTTCGCGGATGGTGTTCTGGAATACCTCTGCAGCTGAGGATATTCCGAAGTTCAGTCGTTTGTAACGACGCAGCCCCAGGTGGGTACTATACGTTATAATGTAGCGGCTTTCCTCGGCTAAAGGCAGTTGGTGGTACCCTGTGTTCAGGTCGATTTTTGAAAACCACCTTGATCCGTTGACATCCTCAATTATGTCATACATAGTTGCCGTAATATGGCGCTCTCTTATGATGGCCCGGTTGTGCAACCTCATGTCGATACAGAGGCGTATGGCACCAGGCTTTTCCACAATCACCATCAGGGATACCCAGGGCGTCTGTCCCGAGACCTTTTCAATTACTCCTTGCCTCTCAAGGTTTTCTAGTTCTTTTTCCACCAAGGGCCTCAAGTGAAAAGGGACTCATCGGTGTCGCAGCGCGACTGGGGTGAGGGACTTGTCAATATGTAGCTTGATAGGATCGCATTTACTGCGTCCAAGTCCTTGAAGAGTTCCGGGAATTGGTCGAGAATCTCGTCGACCTGGTGTACCTGGACACTCCTGGCAAAAGACACAAGGCCCAAGTCTTCCGCTGTGTGACTGCTGATTAGGGTGTCCGCTTCACAATCAATTACGTGGATAATGGTTGTGACCTCCTGGTCGTTTGACCTGATCGGGACGGATATTTTGCCCCTCAGTGGCAGAGGGGTGTGGCTTCCATATGTGAATATCTTGGTCCCGGACGGGGTGCTTGGCGGTCGAGGTCGGAGGTGCCGGTATTGCTCGAGGCCCATCACCTTTACAGACGCTCCTGTATCAATAATCGCCTTTACTTCCGATCCTGAGATTTTCACCGTGCAGGTGGGCTGTGGTCTTTTGTGATGCTTGAGCTCTCGTTCCCACCTCATCCGCCTCTGTGGATGAATCCTCCAGCCCTTGATACCTCCGGCTCGTCCTTGGTGGCGCCTCCTTCTGTACGGAGTCTGTAACGGACAGGTGACGTACAGCCTGTGATGGTGGTCTCTGCCCTCAGATGTCTCGGCCTCGATTTCGCCTCCTGCACACTGCTGCAAAATGGTTGGGGATCCCACAATTAGCGCAGGTTTTTCCCTGCGCTGAGCAGTCTTTCGCTCCATGTGGCTCATGCCCACAATACCCGCACCGCGTCTTGGACGCATCAGGCTTTGTCTTCCTTAGTGTGTCACTTCTTGGTCTCGTTTGGAGGGTGTCAGCCTGCTCCGTTTTGATTGTCTCCAGTCTCCCTTGAGGTTTTGTCAGGTCTTGGTCCATTTCATTGGCTCTAGCCGCAGATAGATCGTGGGTCCTTGCTAGTATGAGTATGTCTTCCAAGGCGATTTTTGGCTGGTGCAGAATGAGGCCTCGGAGCGTCTTGTCCCGGCACCCTTGAATGAGCTGGGCTCTTATCTCCTTTGGTTGATCGTCCTCGGTGCACGTGCTGGCCAGTTCACGCAGGCGGACGTAAAATGCATCAATCGACTCCCCTTCCATTTGGTGGGCCTGGCGCAATTTGAATCAAATCAGGATTCATTTGGAGGTCGAAGTGCGCGTCTAATGCTGCCACCGCAGCGTCGTAATCCGTGCCGAGGCCTGTATTTGGCAAGTGTTTAAACAGCTTAAATATTTCGTCCCCAACATAGTGGAGAAGTAACGACCTTTTCACTGCCCCGTCGGTCTCCCAGGTGGCTACGAAATTGTTATTCAGGTACTCTATCCAGATCTTCCACCTCTGGAACGCTGTGGCCGGATCCTCTAGTTCACTGAAGGGTGGCAATACCTCGGTAAGTGCGTGTTGGACTTGGATTCTAGGCGGTGCCGCCTGCGCTTGGTCCTCGTTACCCACCTCAACTTTGGCATCTCGAGCGCGGCCGAGGTGTTCCAGAACATTGTCAAGAATGCCCTCCAAGGGCAGGAAGGAGTGCTCAACGTGAGAGACAACATTCTGGTGCATGCTCCCACGTTGGAAGAACATCTCCTTCATCTTCAGGCTGTATTCTCCCGCCTCAAGGACAGTGGGCTGACTCTGCAACGAGAAAAATGCGAGTTCCTGGGAAGAGACATCAGCTTTTTCGGCTATCGGTTCTATGACATAGGCATCGGTCCAGACCCCGACAAAGTAAAGGACATCCAGGTAGCACCCACCCCGACGTCGGTGTCCAGAGTCCGCAACTTCTTGGGTATGGTCACATACTGTGGACGTTTCATCAAGAACCTCTCTGACTTGACTGGCCCCCTCAGAGACCTCACCAAATACCCCAGCCACTGGACATGGGGATCCGAACAGGAGGAGGTGTTTCACCACACAAAAGCGGCACTCTCTGCTGACACCATGCTAGTATACTTCGACCCCAGACATGAGTCCCAACTGCTGGTGGACGCCAGTCTCACGGGCCTAGGCACGGTCCTAGTGCAAAGACAAGACTGCAGAGAATGGGCCCTAGTTGCCTACGCTAGCAGGACACTTATGCCCACAGAACAACGATATTCTCAAATTGATAAAGAGGCCATTGTGATCCTGTGGGGGTGGCGCCATTTCCACATCTACTTGTATGGCCACGTTTTCAGATCTACCTAATTCAAAGACACCGTTCCACATCAGGCACACACGAGCTGAACAGTTGATGCTCTTTATTAGAGTTTGCTAATAAGTACCTGACCTCTCTAGGACCTGAAAAAGGAAATAAATGAGGACTGAATAAAATAAAGTCCCAATTACACGATAAGGAAGTAGGACTGATCACTGTTGTCCATAAGAGATGTGCATTAGCACTGTTCTAACCTGGAACATGGTCGTTTGTTTGTTTTTGTCTAAGTATTAGGTCACATTAATGTTTGTAATGTAAATAGTGGTCATGTGTTTTGTACCTGTGTTTAAAGTACTGTTTGCTTCCAAACAGAAGTGATCATATGTCTTAAAACATTATGTGGTGGTAACCTCTTTTTTCCATTTGAAAAACATTGAATGAATCCATAAATAAATGGTAGCCCGGGGTTAATTTAGATAACCACAGTGGCAGAATGAATAATTGATTGATGGTGTTAGAGGTATTTTGTTGTGTATATTGATGCATCCTTTCACAGGCATCACTGACCACAGGCCGCGGGTCCCACTCTTTCAGGGTTCATCGTCACGCCCTCCCCCAAGGATCGAAAAATGGGTCCTGCAGCTGCAAGAGTTCCAGTTCACAGTGGAATACAAGCCTGGCACCCAGAATCCAGCAGATTTCCTGTCAAGACATGCCCGTCCAGTCATCCTCCCAGAAGCCGCCGAAGCGGCAGCCACGGAAGACTACGTGCAGATAGTCGTAGAAAGGTCCAGACCTCTCCCGATATCCCTGAAAGAAGTTGTAGAAACCACGAAAGCCGACGACTGCCTCCAGATTGCCATCCAAGCAGTCGCCTCTGGAGACTGGAAGCCATTGCAATGCCCAACACCACTCCGCACCGTGACAGCCCAAGCCACCCCGAAAACCTTGTACCAAGTCCGTCAAGAGCTGTCCGTGTCAGACGATGGCTGCCTCCTGAGAGGCCCACGCCTCGTCCTACTGGAAAGCCTGACTCAGAAAGCAGCCCTCCTCGCGCATCCAAGCAGTCGCCTCTGGAGACTGGAAGCCATTGCAATGCCCAACACCACTCCGCACCGTGACAGCCCAAGCCACCCCGAAAACCTTGTACCAAGTCCGTCAAGAGCTGTCCGTGTCAGACGATGGCTGCCTCCTGAGAGGCCCACGCCTCGTCCTACTGGAAAGCCTGACTCAGAAAGCAGCCCTCCTCGCGCACGGAGCCCACCAAGGGATAGTCAAATCAAAAAATCACTTCAGGAGCAAAGTCTGGTTCCCTGGCCTGGACTAACGGATAGAGTCTATCGTCCAACGCTGCCCTGTTTGTCTCGCAAACAGCCTACCAAGCAAACCCGCACCAGTCATCACAGAAGCAGCCCCAAGCGCCCCATGGGAAAGAGTGAGTGCTGACTTTGGCAGTCTACCTGGAGGAAAGTACATGCTGGTAGTAGTAGATGATTTCTCGCGATATTCAAAATTGTCTCCTCCACAGCCGCAGGGAAAGTGATTCCCAAACTGGAGAAACTCATGGTCACACATGGGCTCTTTGGTGCCTCAACACGGACAACGGTCCACCATTCACCAGTGCAGAACTAACCGAGTATTTTGCCTCCCACAAAGACAAGCTCCACAGGATAACACCGAGATAACCCCAAGCAAATGGGGAGGTAAAACGCCTGATGCGGACCTTGAACAAAACGATCCAAATAGCCCTGGCCGACAGTCACAACCTGGAACAAGCCCTATACCAATTCCTCCTGGAATACCAGCTCACCTCATTGCACCACTGGCATTTCCCGGAGCAGATTGTGTTTTGGTCGGACTGTGACAGATGCCATCCCGCATCTTCCAGCGTGGGCCGAAGCACTGAATCCCCCGAACCGGTAACTCTCCAGGTGAAGGAAGAACAACAACGAGGCGTCCCAGGGAAGGCATGCCAAAGAGAGCCTGATTGTCGTCGGTGACAGTGTGTTAGTGCGAGACCGCCACCCAGGAGGCAAGTTCAGGCTACCCTTTGAACTAGACCCCTGGACTGTAACCGAAATCAAAGGTACTATGGTAACCACCCAAAGGGGACGCGTGACCCACAACATATCATTTTTTAACAGAGTCCCAGAAGACGACGCAGAAGACTTTCTGATGCCCGACGAGCAAGGTGCAACTGTCTCAGATGGGCCTCCAGGCAACAATGGTGAAGTCTGCCTGCCCACACCCCCAGCCGCTGAGGATAGGCAGGCCACACCAGCTCGTGAGATGACCCGAAAAACGGAACCTGAGGACAGCCAGCGATCCAGAGACTGTGACAACCTACCTGCAGCGTCGCCAGCACTCTAAGCGAAGCAGCCAAGGGCGATACCACCTGCGGCCATGTCCGAAGCTGTCCCAGAAGTACAGAGATTTTGTGGCCTGCTGTCGGTCAGCCACTACCAAGCTGACAGCGGACAAAAGAAGCTGCTGCGCCTGCAGACATAAGCGTTCCACTGTCATGGACTATATTTTTTTAAGTAACTGTTCTCCACTGTTTTCCATGCAAACTGTTGAAAGTTGTTTTGGTTTGCTATTCTCCTGGTAGAGGAGGAATGTAGTGTTGCGAGTAATGAGGAGGCACCACGCCGCCTATTGTGTAAGGGGTGACCCAGGCGGAACCCCCTTCAAGCGTATGACAATGGGCCGGCCTGGCGTATGCCAAACCAACGTGCCACGAGTTAATAAAAAGCCCGGGGTTCTGAGCGTGGCTCAGTTACAATCTGGCCACCACTGTAAACGAGGTGTTAGGTCTTAATTGCCAGTGTCACTCGGCCCTGACACTACAAAAGCCACAACGCGCGGTCCTGCCAGGTGCCACGCACATCACGTTAGGGTAATGCAACTTAAGTTAAGTTCCCGTATTACTGCATGATCGGTAATTTGTCATGCAAACAAGACAAGCATTTGCAATGCAATAGGTCTCGCATTATAAAAGTGTGAGCAGTTGGCATTGCTAATAATAATGCAACACTAGCTATTGGCATTTTAACCCCTTCGACGCTTATGACGGAACGGTTCCGTCATGCACGTCGGTTGGGCTGTGCTTATGACGGAACCGTTCCGTCATGGCCCCGCCCGCGCTCAGAACCTTCAGCACTGCGCGGAAATCCGCGCAGCGCTGAAGGGGTTAAATGATAATGGCATTTATTTATGTGTTTGTTTTATAAAATAGATAAAAAAGGCATTGTCATGAACAATGCCAATAGTTTAAACCTTTGTAAATGCGAGACCTATTGCATTGCAAATGCTTGTTTAAATAGAAAAAGTGCTGCCTAATAAGAGACCCGGCACCTCTTTCATCACAAATTAGGCTGTGGAAAAGCGGCTGTAACAACACTGTGAATGCGGCTGTGCCGCCTAATAAGAGCCCCAGCACCTCTTTCATCACAAATTAAGCTGTTGGAAAGCGGCTGTAACCAGCACTGTGAATGCGGTTGTAGCTAAGCCACAAACAACAAGGAACTGCAGCTGGCTGGACATAGGTGCATTGTAAGTGAAGTTGCCTTTTACAGTAAAATAAACACGAGTGCTGAGTGTCTCATTTTTTTGCCTTTAAGGAACATACCCTCCAGAATTGTACAGTTTCTAGGATGTTTCTTAGGCAGGCTAACACAAAAAAATTCCTTTAAAATCTGCCACCGGGAGGAGCCTAGCGCGGGACCAAGATGGCCGCGTGAGCACAGAGCTCCCGCAACCCTCGTTCCCACCGGCAATTATCCTGGAAAAATCCTGTGTCAAATATCCGGAATACTGGAGACGAACTACTGCTGAGGCGAGCGTCGTTGTCCGGACTGAAATCGTACACCGGAGACCGAAGTTGTGACAGGTTGAAGTTTGCGGCCTATCCCCCGGGAGGTGCCCGGGTCTCGCGTTGGCATGGGCCCGGACACTAATTGAACAACAGCGGCCGTGTGCGGTGCGGATCATCGGAGGGGGGCTGTTTCCACTTTCACTTTCGTTTTCTCTCACAATTACGTGCCTCGGCCCGTGAGTGTCTTGGACAACAGTTGCCTGTAGCTCGGCCTGCACATGCATGGGCTTGCATCGGAGACCCGGATCCAGCGGACCTCGTGTCAATTGCGTGGCTGAGCGGCCTGTTTTTGACGCTGACTGTTCCGGAGTTGAGGATGTCGACCAAATCGGAGGCCGACAAACAGAAGCCCAAGAATACCAGGCGGGGGGGCTACACCCAAACCAACAATATGGATCGCTATGCCCAGCAAAAGGGATCGCCAAGCGGACCGGGGAAGCTACAGGAATCATCGGGAGACGGCTCGGTCCCCGCACCGGAATTGACACTGCAAGATATTATGGGCGCCATTGAGGAGATGAAGTCCTCTATTGGGCAACAGTTTGAGGCCCTGGCACACAAAGTGGACACCATCTCAGTCGACGTTAATTTGCTCCGCGCCGATCTGGGGAAAACTAATGAGAGAGTAAAATCATTGGACCAAAAAACCACTAGCCTCACGGGGGACGTCTCTGATCTGCAAATAGAGGTCCGCACGCTGAGGACTACCAACGACCTCATTGCCCGCAAGATGGAGGATTTTGAAGGCCGGGCGAGGCGCAATAACGTGCGCATAGTTGGCGTTCCGGAGAAATCGGAGGAGCAATCAGCGGACCTGTTTGTCGAGGACTTGGTGCTTAACCATCTGGTGCCTAAGGGCCACAGCAAGTTCTTTGCGGTCGAGCGGGCCCACCGAGTCCCGGGCGGGAGGCCCAAGGTGGGAGCCCCCCCGAGACCGATCATCGCCAGGATCTTCAACTTCAGGGACCGCGATGCCATTCTGCAGGCGTCACGGGGGTCCGGACCGGTTACTTTCCAGAACACTGCAGTGAGTTTTTATCCTGACTTCACCCAGGCGGTGCAGAAGCAACGGCAGAGTTTCCTGGGGGTTAAGAGGAGGCTACGTGAGAGGGGCCTGAAGCATGCCATGCTCTTCCCAGCCAAGTTGCGCGTCGAGCACGAAGAACGAACCTTTTTCTTTGACTTGCCAGACGAGGTTGGGGAATGGCTCGACACATTGCCTCAGCGGCGGACTAGTGGGGATCATGCTGGCGGAGCGGAAGGAGGCCATGTCGCAAAAGAGTGAGGACTCTGGTGATCGACCAGTCTGGCCAAGCTCGGGACAGTGGTTCGCTGCTTTGTTTTCATTGCTAGCTATTGTCCGGGGGTGGCGAGGGTACAATGGGATCTCTTTCCTTCTACGGGGTTTCTTCTTGTAGATTAGCTTCTGCTAGGGCGACAGGCACACTGCAAGTTGGGGGGGCTTTTAGGCTTATGCAGGGGTGCAGGGTGGGGGGTGGTTTGGGCTTGTTGGAGTGTTTGTTGTTGTTTTTCGTTTTGCAAGGTATCGCAATGCAAGTCTCGTGTGCTGCTCTCGGGGATGGGCGGGGGTCTCTTGCCATTTTGTGATGGGGGGTAGGGGTTTGAATATACTTAGTTGGAATGTTAATGGCTTGGGGGATCGTATTAAGCGGGGGATTGTTCTGCAATTTCTGAAGAGGTGCTCTCCTGACATAGTTTTGCTGCAGGAGACGCACCTGATAGGCAACACGTGTCATGCTCTCAATAGAAAGGGTTATAAATTCATCGCCCACTCTGGGTTTTCCTCGGGATCTCGGGGGGCTGGAATACTTGTTAGGACCTCGCTGCCGTTGGAGATTGATTCTACTACTGTTGATGAGAGGGGGCGCTTTGCGGCGGCTGCGGGGAGATGGGAGGGCAGGACACTGGTTTTGGTTTCTGTTTATGTCCCTCCTGGCCTGCAGGCCGCCACATTTGCCGACTTGGGGAGGGCCATGTTGGATCTCCCCGAGGGAGTGTTGGTAATGGGTGGTGACTTTAATGCAGTTGGTTCCGGATTACTAGACAGACATCCGCCAAGGGACCCCGGGGGGCGCAGAGATGGCTCCCAGATTTTACTGATACACTAGGTTTGGTTGACTGCTGGAGGCTGCTACACCCCGCTCAGCGGCAGTATACTTTTCACTCTGGGGCGCACGGCAGTCTCTCTAGAATAGATTATGTTCTCAACCTTGGCTGCCCACGCTTCCTTGGTGTCTGAGGCTAGGCACATGGCCAGGGGCATCTCCGATCACTCGCCGGTGTGGATTAGTATGGATTTTGGCCGTGGCGCGGCAGGTAGGGTTGCCCCTATTAACCCCTGGTATTTCCGTGACCCTAAGACTCGCGGAGCGTTGTTGAAAGCGGTTGATCTTTACTTTTCGGAGAACCTTGGCTCGGTTACCTCCGCGGTGTCTTTGTGGGAAGCGTTTAAAACAGTACTGAGAGGGGAGGCCCTCTCCTTGATAGCGGATGTCAAACGTCGGAGAGATGCGGAGGTGGCGCAGATCGAGGCGGAGATAGTGGCATTAGAGTCTGTCCTGGAAGACGAGGTTACGGCGGAAACACTGCATAAGTTGAGATTAAAACAGTCTGAATATAAAGCACTGGTGACAAACGCGGCTAAGGTTCTTAGCAGGGACCAACAAGGGCGATTGTATGATGTGGGCGACAAGGCTGGGAAATTAATAGCGTGGTTAGATAGGAAAGAACGAGTGAATGGAGTTGTGCCAGAAATACTGACGGATGGCGGGGATATTGTCACTGAACCCGATGGGATAGTCCAGTGTTTCGCGGACCACTTCCGCATGGTCTATACGTCTGTGTCGGACAAGCCGGAGGAAGACTCGCATGAACTGTTGCGAGATATTGCCCTGCCTTGTCTATCCGACGTCGACAGGGAGGACCTTGATGGTGACATCACCGCGGATGAGGTTGCAGTTGCTATCCGCTCGCTACGCCCGGGCAAGGCCTCGGGCCCGAATGGCTTGCCGGTCGAGTTGTATAAACTCAGACCGGATAAGATTGCTCCGTATTTGCGAGATATGTTTGTAGAGGCGCGGGAGCATGGGTGTCTTCCATTTGACCAACGTCTGGCGACAATAGTGGCTATACATAAAGATGGCAAGCCCCGGAACAGATGCGGATCGTATAGGCCGATCTCCCTACTCAACTCTGAGCCCAAAATCCTCGCCAGACTGTTGGCTAACCGTCTGATCAGGGTCATTGGGGACTTGATCCACCCGGATCAATCCGGGTTTATCCCACACCGCAACACTGCGTTGAACCTCAGGCGACTTCATGGCGCGCTCGCGAGGGTTGAGACGCTGCGGGAGTCGGCCATTTTGGTGTCACTCGACGCCACGATGGCTTTCGACACTCTGGAATGGCCGTATCTGTGGGCAGCGCTCACAAAATTCGGCTTCGGACCGGGTTTTATAGGCTGGATTAGGCTACTTTATGAGGAACCTTTGGCTAAAATCGCGGTGAACGGTAGGGCGTCATCTCCGTTCGAGCTTGGGAGGGGCACCCGGCAGGGTTGTCCTCTGTCGCCACTACTGTTCGCTCTCGCCCTTGAGCCGCTCGCGGCATGGATTAGATGGCAGCCAGACATAAGAGGGATCCGATGGTCGCCAAACCACGAGGACCGCATTTCTTTGTATGCAGACGACATCTTGTTATACTTGACCTCGCCTCGGAAATCCCTCATAGTGGTCTGTGACGTTTTGAAGTCTTTTGGTAGTAACTCGGGTCTCGCCATTAATTGGGGAAAGTCGCACCTATATGTTCTCAGTGGGGACACCCCTACCGTCCCGCGGGATTGCTCCATCCAGATCGCCCAGCGGGGCTTTCTGTACTTGGGGATATATATTTCCACAGACCCCTCTGTCCGATACAAGAAGAACCTCCTCCCTCCGCTGTCACGCTTGAGACGGGATGTTGCGGGTTGGAGGCGGCTACCGCTCTCCCTCCTAGGCCGTGCCGCATTGTTTAAAATGATGTCTCTTCCCCGGTTTCTCTACGCCTTACAGAGCACCCTAGAGTTAGTTCCTGCCTGTTATTTTTGTGAGGTGGAGAGCCTCCAGCGTTCGCTGTTATGGGACGGTCGACCGCGTATAGCTATAGCAAAGTTGACCCTTCCATGGTATGACGGGGGGATAGCACTCCCTGACATCAGAAGATATTATTGGGCTACCCAATTGGGAGCGATCAACCATGGGGTTTACGGTCCGGCGTTGAACCCTGGGTTTGCTATGGATCGGTGGCTGTTGCGCGGGGGTAATTACCTTAGGGCGCTGTATTCCAAATCATTGGATGGGTCCCTCACAGGACCGACCAAGACGGCAGTGCATGTGTGGAAGGCGGTTACAAACTCGTTGGGCTGGAAGGACAGACTTACCCAGGCTACTCCGCTTTTTGAATCCGATATACTAGGGAAATTATGGCACACGAAAGGGTTTGAGAAGTGGGACCTAATTGGGATTTCTAGAGTTGGGGATTTGCTGACTAAGGGTAAGGTGAAATCGTTTGAGACGCTGCAGACGGAGTACGAATTAGGGGGTACTGAATACTTTCGATATGCCCAGGTGCGTCACGCTCTGCTATCTTCTCGTGCCGAGGGGGAGGCCGTGCCTGAGTCTTCTCCTTTGGAGGATCGGATTCTGGATGGTCATATGCCGGAGAGCACAATCTCCTTGATCTACAAGAAGCTTGTAAATGTCCGGACCGACCTCCTCCTTGATGTGCGAGAACAATGGACTAGGGATGGTCTCGAACTGGACGATGAGGACTGGCAATATGCCGTCTCCTCTCCGAAGGAGGTTGCGATCCCAGCTAGACTGCGGCTGGTGCAGCTTAAGATACTTCACAGGGTTTAAGTCACGGGGCCCCGCCTGATTCATATGGGTTTCTCTGACGATGGCTTATGCAAGAGAGGCTGTGGGATGTTGGGCACCTTTCTACACATTATTTGGGAGTGTGGGGAGATCGTAGAGTTCTGGAAACAAATTCATGATGTGATGGAAGAGGTCACGGGTATCGCACTCTTCCCGGAGGCAAGACGATGCCTGTTGAATGTCTGGGGCCCCACCGACTATGATGCTGCTCAGACCCAATGGGTGACTCTGGGGAATATGGTGGCAAAGCGAGATATTGCGCAGCTGTGGGGCTCCCAGAGACCTCCCACCTTGGTAACATGGATGGAAAATATGGACTGGGGCATGTTCCGGGAGAAAACGGTGTACAGTGCCCGGGGTCGCCCTAAGAAGTGGCATAAGATATGGGGGCAATGGAACCATTATAGGGGAGATATTTGTGTGCCCCCGGTTGCTGAGATGCTCGATGTGCAACTTTCCCCCTAGCTCTACTCCCAACTATATACGTAAACTGTTCATAACCTGGAGTCCGTACCCCTGCTTCCCCCTCGCTTCTTTGGCGTGGTGTACCGCTCCGCTGATGGGAGTGGGACCTCGCCCCAGCTGAGAACTAGCGCATGCTTATTATATGCTTTGCCTTGCTCGTGTTTTTATTTTTTGGTTTACATTAAAACTAAACCTTTGTTACTCCTGATGTACGGATATGGACCTTCCTACGTATTGTTCCCATCGTGCTGCCGAACCTCCGGGATGTCGGCTGAATAGCTGTGTACCATGTTAACGTAAATAAAGATTTAAAAAAAAAAAAAAATCTGCCACCTAATAAGAGCCCCGGCACGTATCCTGTCACAAATTAAGCTGTATAAAAGCAGCTGTAACCAGCACTGTAAAAGCGGCTGTAGCTAAGCCCAAAAAAACAAGGAACTGCAGCTGGCTAAGTACACGTACATTAAGAAAGAAGTTGCTTTTGAAATTTAGTTAACCACAAGTGCTGAATTTCTCATTGTTTGCATTTAAACGTGCCCTCCCCAATAATACAGTTTCTATTTTGTTTTTTAGGCAGGCTAACACCCAAAATTGTATTTAGAAAGCAGCCTCCTAATAAAAACCCTAGCCACAAAATGTACGATAAGGGTACATTTAAAAAGTAAATAACGCGCTCAGATGGACTTGTTTTGTGCTAACTTAATCACACGCAACAAACAAAAGAATAAAAAATTCTGTTAATTATCGGCAGGAGATACGTGCGAACAGAACAACTGTAGCCACATGTTTGCAACTACACACAACCAAAATTAGTAGCGTTAAATATTAGCAAACAAAATTGTAAAAATACGCTACAAATATTTAGAAAATACCTTGCACGTTGCTTTTGTAATGGGGTTAAAATAATGTAATAGATCTACGTATGTTTTGTGAATAAAGGTCTGATGAAGTGTGCGTTGCTGTGAATTTTCCGACACTTTAGAAAGGAAACCAGGCCAGGCTAATTAAGCGTAAACAAGCCGACCGAGAAAGATTGGAATCTATTTGTCTGCAGCATCTGTGGGATGCAAATTAATGACAGCAGGACACTAAAGTTCTTAAGGCAACAAAGGTCACTACAAAACATCAAGTAACTGTAGCTGCCTAGACCACGTGCATTGTGCGTGAAGATACCTTTAAAATTAATATACACGCAAGTACTAATTGTCTCATGTTTTTATGTACTTCAAATCATAGACATCAACCAACAATGAACCGCAGACAGCTGAACATTGCAAATGCTTGTTTCTCTAGATGCTCTTAGACTTGCTTCTAAGTCAAAAAAACCTCCAATGAGCAAAGGTCCGCTAATTTTGGACCTTCTCACTTGCTTCATTATCCGGCAGTGTACTGCACTACAGGGCTTAGGGAGCAGAAGCTGTGAGGAGGGCCCGTGCAACTCTCGGTTAATCAAACAAAGAAGGAGTCTATTTAGCTGATCGTAAATCGAAACACTGAGAGACCGCAAATTAAATATGGCTCACTTTCATCCTGCGCTGAGGAAAGCAGCTGGACATCGACGCACTCTCGAATTAACATATATTTCCCAATCTTTTATTTTGTAGTCAAGCGCCCGAGTGAGGGTGGGTTCTGTTCACATTGCAGCACTCTCTGGAGTGGCCTCCTGTTCTGTCAATGATTCACTCCCTTCTGTAATGACTGCTAGGCAGACCCTGCTCTAACCCGCAGGACAGATCTTTCAAGAGGACAGACGCGATTAACCTAGCCATGGAGTGTGTTAAAAGTGCACCATATAATCCAATCCAAATTAACTTTATTGTTTGCATTTTACAGCCTCATAGTTCTCTCGGCAAGAAAAAAATATTCTGGGCATGTTTTATTTAAAAAAGTGCAATAAATATAAAGATCAGCACATTAGTAACCACGCATATATGACATATTTCCATTAGCAGGAAAGCAAAACAGTGATGGATGGAAATGCATGAATGAGTCAAAACTATGGGTATGGGGTGGCAAATGGCGTGTACATTTCGCGGGCGCTTTGATGTTCGCCGTGGCCGCCCGGCTCACTGAGAACATCAAAGCGCCAGCGAAATGTACACGCAGGCTGCCAAATGGTGAGCGCGCTGTGTGAAACTGATCGCAATCGCGATCTCCGTGCGGCCCACGAAAGTGAAAGCAAACGAGTGCTTTCAGGCCTCCAAATGGTGCGCGCGCCCGGCGCACATGCACTGTATTTGGAGGCCTGAAAGCAATCGTTTGCACTTCCAAAACTCGCTTACTATAAGTCTCGCCAGAGCAGCGCTAAAGCGCTGTCTCAGGCGAGACCTAATAAAGAGAAAGCTAATCAGGATATCTCTTTTTCGCTTCCTTGTTATGGATGGCTTCACTCTTTTAATTAGCTTTCAGACAGTGACACCCAGTGGCAGCCATCTCCGTTGCTCAAAGCAGCCATATGAGCGCTGCTGGCATATGGGCAAGCTTGCACAATTACGTGGGAAGAGGCACTCTTACCGAACAAGGCCCGAGAGTGTTCCAGAACTATGTTGCGACTTCTGGGAAGAGTACTGGGGCCAGGTAGATGGGGTTGTTTAACACATGCTTACTGTAGTGAGCGGGTGGCAAAATAAATCCAATATATTGATGTTTGCAGGGCCAATTTAAGTAAATGAAAACAAATGTGCATATCTGAAATTCCTGTAGTTGGGAAATGCCATTGAATGAGAAACACTATTTATATTTTGCAGGGTTTTTGTTTGTAGGGGAGGCAGTGGTTGTAAAGTGGCTTTCTCTTATGTGATTTACGCTTACTGCCAGTTCTCACTTTGCAGCCTGACTGATTACCTATTAACCATATCAGGCTAAAGCCCTTCCAGATGGCTACATTAAATGCTGGTTTTAAACATCCTCACTGCATTAGATCACATGCCTAATTAGTGTCAAGGAATATAAACATGGTTTAAAACAAACCTGTGAATTGTATGTATGTGCAGGAGCTGGTACATCCCATACTACATCCAATACATTTTGGCCCATCATACAGGGGCGGTTCCTCCATTAAGGCAGAGGAGCATCGCCCCACTGCTCTGTGAGCAGTTGACAAAAGGAAAAATAAAATGATAATAACGAACGTTATTATCATTTTATTTTTTCATCTGTGTCTCTCCGATTAGGGATGGGGCTGCAAATTTCTGGAACAGTGGTGGCACTCTCTTAAGTGTGCAAGAATGTTTGGTCGGCCATCTTGGGCCTGCCAAAGATTCATGCGCACGTTGCATGTTCTCTACCCAGGCTGCATTACAGCCAGGGTGGAGAACATGCCCAGACCCCCATTCCCTCTCTGAGCAACCAACCACGGCGCTCAGGACCAATCACAATGCTGTAGTAAGGCAGCATTCTGATTGACTGGGAGAGTCTGGGTGCTTCCTTCCTGCTCCCGAACTCCACAAAAGAGCCGAACAGGACGGAGAGGAAGCGGCCAGCCGGTGTGCAGATAAGCAGGTAAGTGACCATTTTCTTTTTATTTAAACCCCCACAACTCCCCAACCCACCTCCCCCCCGCCTCACCACCCCCGTTAAGTAGCGACTGCAAATGCCTTCATAGGGATATTTACACAACTTACCTGAGCTATGCTTATGTTCAGTGTGTGTACAGGGTGGTCCTACAGTCACGCACTCATTAAATGGACAAATCTGCTTAACTACACTCACTATAAAATATCACTCAAAGTGTCACATATATGGCAATCAAATGTCATACATAAATATTAAAAAGACAGAAATCTCACCTTATCAAAAACCGAATACTTCATCTCAAGAATCAGTAGTTTTTGATCGAGAGTTAGATCCTACACGCACACCACTTACATCACAAGAAGAAACACCAGGTACAAATTCACAGTCATCCTTGAAAAAATCGCATTGAAACCTAACATGGACATTGTCAGGTTATTAGCCCAGAGAGAAGTGTGGTGGACCAAGTATTTGCAAACTTTACTGCCAGGTGGGCTTAATGATAAATTAGAAATGCAATGTTTTCTTTAATTACTTTGTTAGACTGTGAGTAGGCTTCCTCCCTGGCAATTATCATTTTGATGCTATTTATCTCCACTTTATATCATTCTCATTTTCATTTCTATCAAGATGGCAGTATTGTTCACTCTTTATCAGCATTAGTAGTTTAAGTTCACCACTTTTTTTCATTTATTGATTTTTCTCTTTTCATTTACATTGTTATTTTCTTGCTGTCAGCTTTTTCTTATCTTTTTGCATAACCGGACACATTTTGTTGACTTTTCATGCCCTCAGTGCTTGTTTCTGATGTACAGTTTTTATAATTTTTTATAATTTTTCATCATCATTCATACATTTATTCTGTCCATTTTGCTTTGTTTCTGTAACGGTGACCAGTCCTCGGGATCGGTTTGATGAATGAGTGGTCCACCTCTTGATCTAACCAAGCCTACAAGCCGTAATGGCACAGGTCATCGGAAGGATCAAGTGGGGAAAGGAAAGGAAGGGAACAGCGGGGAGGGAGATCTGAAATGAGAAAAAGAAGAACACACACTGTAAACACTTCCTTCATATAAAACACACTATGCGAAAGCCTGGTATATAAGCCAGACCCGGTGACTGTATCTCCTATACCTGCAAAGTAAAAGAATCATCCATGTAGGGATTGTAGTAGAAACAGAAGCCACGCCTTCTGTGTGGGCGGACTTGTTTTGGTATCACTGCAGGAATGAGAGAAAGAACAATAACTACATATACACGAACCCACTCTCTTTCTTTCAGTATCGCACTTCAATAGCCTGGCGCTGAAATCTCTTGCCATGAACCTACCCTTCTCTAGACTCCACCGTTCATCACAGGGATAGAGTGTAGACCTCTACCAATCTTACCAACCCCTGTTAAAGATAGAGCCAGAGACAACACCGTTAACAAGTCTGTGGGTATGTTTCAATCACATAACACAGTAAGCCACATTCATCCAGTCACAGTAGGAACATCCCCTTAAATGTTGCTTGACTTATCAACGTAAACTTTTGTTAATCCATACGACCTTAGCTGTATGGGGTTCTTGTGTAATGCGTCTTACATGGACTTCTGTGGGAACTGTAGCAACCCAATGCGAGTGGGACACACTTGGGAACGCCTATAGAGTGCACTCAGGAGGACCTGGAATAGACCTTAAGTTGGAGCGCATGTAAGCCGCTCTTCCTGGCAACTCCCCCCGCCAGCCGACAATGCAGGCCGAGCAAAACTCCCCCCGCCGGCCGACAATGCAGGCCAAGCAAATCCTCAGCGCTCCCGCGCCGCCAGCCAAAAACGCCAGCCGACACTCGCTAATGAGCCAGCCTCCGCACGAGCAGCCGCTCACCAACGGAGGTTGGCTAAGGACAAAGCTTGAGGTGGTGCAAGGCACCCTTACCAGACTAGGATACCAACGTTCAGAAACTTTTGTAGCAGTCCACGCCGATGGGGTCGAAGACGACATCACAGAGACACGGCTCCGCTCGCGACTCCGCTGACGTCACCGGCTCCATAAGAAGACCTCGTCGGCGTGATGATGTCAGTTCCGCCCTTTTTTCCGTGCCTTCGAGGCACACGGACGGACTGACAGCAATATATACACAGTATACACAGAACATAATATGCAAAGCAACACACACAGTGTGGAGAATAAGTAGAAAGGCAAAAGAAATAACACAATGCCTTTGACAGTAACAAATACCTTTTGAAACATCATTAATAGAATCGTAGGTATAGAAGGATGGACAACGGGGAGGCGGGTGGGTCAGTGAGGAATCCACAGGTAGATACTGTATCCACCAGAAAAAGCGTTACCGAAGGTAAGTAACTTGTTCTTCTGATGGATACATCTGCCAGTGGATTCCTCACCTTGTGAATAGATTCCCACAGCAGTCCCCACTCCCGGAGGAGGGTGTCCACCCTTCTATACCAGAAAGTCCTGAAGGACGGATCGAGCAAAGTGTCCGTCCCTCCTCACCTCAGTGTCCAAGCAATAATGTTTTGCGAAGGTGTGGAGGGAGGCCCAAGTTGCCGCCCTACAAATGTCCTCCACAGGAACGCCCCTAGACAAAGCAGAAGTGGAAGACTTTGCTCTAGTGGAATGAGCCCTTAAACCCTCTGTAGGTTCCTTACCAGCCAGGGAGTAGCATATCTTGATGCACAAGACAATCCACCTGGAAAGGGTGTGCTTGTGCACCGCTCGACCTTTCCTGCATCCAACAAAGCCCACGAAGAGCTGGTCATCAACCCTGAAGTCTTTAGTCCTGTCCAGGTAGAAGCTCACCGCCCTCTTAGGGTCCAAGCGGTGAAGTCTCTCCTCCTCCTTGGAAGGGTGAGGGGGAGGATAGAAGGAAGGAAGGGTAATGGACTGCCCCAGATGGAAGTGAGTTACCACCTTAGGCAGAAACGCAGCCCTGGTCCTGAGTACCATTCTTTCAGCATGAATGGTCAAAACGGGGGTTTTGAACTTAGAGCTTGAAGCTCACTTACCCTCCTTGCCGAGGTGATTGCAATGAGAAAAAACGTCTTAAAAGACAACAGTCTCAAGGGACACTTGTGTAAGGGCTCGAAGGGAGAACCCATAAGATAAGTCAAGACAAGGTTTAAGTCCCATTGAGGCACAATAAAGGGAGTAGGAGGAAACCTGTTTGTGAGGCCCTTAAGAAACTGAAGAACAATAGGTGATTTGAAAAATGACGGCTGATCCGGCAAGCAAAGGAAAGCCGACAAAGCCGATAAGTATCCTTTTACAGTAGCCACAGCAAAGCCTTGCTGAGCAAGAGAAAGGGCAAACTGCAGAATGTCAGATAAACGAGCCTTCAAAGGATCAATTGACTTTTCCCCACACCAGAGAACAAATTTAGACCACCTATAGGAATAGATTGATTTGGTGGAATGACGTCTGGCAGACAAAATAACATCTACCACATCAGATGGGGGAGAAAAAGAGTTCAGGTTGCCCCGTTCAATCTCCAGGCATGAAGGTGTAAGCTCTGGAGGTGGGGGTGTAGAACCTGCCCCTCCGATTGCGAGAGGAGGTCTGCCCTGAGAGGGAGACGGAGTGGAGGGAACGAGGAGAGGTGGAGAAGATCTGAATACACACCCTTCTTGGCCAATCCGGGGCGATCAATATAACTTGGGCCCGGTCTTGGCGAATCTTCCTCAGAACCCGAGGAATCAAGGGTATGGGAGGAAACGCGTAAAGGAGTCATGAGCCCCAACTCAACTGAAACGCGTCCCCCAACGCTCCCTGCATCGGATACTGGAGACTGTAGAATGACGGGCAGTGAGCATTCTCGCGGGTGGTGAACAGGTCCACCCGAGGAGTCTCCCACATCCGAAAGACGTGACGAACCACCTCCGGATGGAGCCTCCACTCGTGGTCGGCGGAGAACTGCCGACCGAGACTGTCCGCACGCACGTTCAGCACCCCGGCCAGATGATTTGCCATCAGACAAATCTGATGGTCCTGAGCCCAGGACCATAGACGCAGGGCCTCTCTGCAGAGACAAAGAGACCCCACCCCTCCCTGCTTGTTGACATACCACATCGTGGTAGTGTTGTCCGTCAGGACTTGAACAGACTGACCGCGAAGTGAAGGGAGGAAGGCCTTGAGTGCTAAACAAATCGCCCGCAATTCTAGAAGGTTGATGTGAAGCAACCTTTCCTCTGGAGACCACAGACTCTTGATCTCCAGATCCCCCAGATGTGCACCCCACCCTAAAGTGGATGCGTCCATTATCACTGTGGCCACCGATGGAGGTAGATGGAAGGGCTTTCCTTGGGACAGATTGCCCTCCACGCTCCACCAAGACAGATCCGCTGCAGCTTCTCTGGAGATCCTCACAGACTCCCTGAGATCTCCTTTGTGCTGATACCACTGCCTGCGGAGACACCACTGGAGCGCCCTCATGTGCCAGCGTGCATGGTTGACCAACAGAATGCAGGAAGCAAACAGACCGAGCAGGCGAAGGACCTTCAGGACTGGAATGACCGCTCCATTGCAAAATAACGGAATCATTTCCTGTATGTCGAGAATCCTTTGAGGCGGAGGGAATGCTCGACACACAGTAGTGTCCAGTACCGCACCTATGAACAGGTTGCGCTGAGAGGGCACCAGGTGAGATTTGGGCACGTTTATCGAAATACCCAATTTGAACAACAGCTGAGTTGTATCCTGCAGATGATGTAGCACCTTCTCTGGCGACTCTGCTTTGATCAGCCAGTCGTCCAGGTAGGGGAAAACGGAAATCCCCGACCTTCTGAGATGGGCTGCCACCACTACCATCATCTTCGTGAAGACTCGGGGTGCAGTAGTAAGACCAAACGGAAGGACCGCACACTGATAATGTTGCGACCCTACCGTAAACCGGAGATACTTCCTTTGCGACTTCAGGATGGGAATGTGGAAATACGCATCCTGCAAGTCGATCGACACCATCCAGTCCTCCTGATTCAGCGCTTGAAGAACCTGAGCAAGGGTGAGCATCTTGAACTTCTCTTGCTTCAGATAAAGATTCAAGATCCTGAGGTCCAATATCGGACGCAATCTGCCGTCCTTTTTCGGAATCAGGAAATACCGGGAGTAGTATCCCTGACCCCTCTCCTGCTCTGGAACCACCTCTATCGCACCTTTCTGTAGGAACTTCAGGACTTCCTCCTGTAGGAGAAGACGGTGGTTCTCTGAGCAAGCCCCTTGACAAGGAGGGTAATTTGGAGGAAATTCCCGAAAGGGAAGGGCGTACCCATTTTCTACCAGATCCAGAACCCAGAGATCTGTAGTTACAGATTCCCAATCTTGTAGACAATGGGTAAGCCGGCCCCCCACAGGACCAGCATGATCCAGAATGGCGGATCTAGGGCTGCTTTGTGGTGGTGGGAGGGGCTGAGGAGGAGGAAGAGGAGGAGGAGAGTTGACGGCCACGTGTGCGACCCCTGATTCTACCTCTGTATCCTTTGGACAAAGAGCTTTGCTGCTGCTGTTGCTGCTGGGTCTGTCTGTAGGAACTAAAGGTTGCCCTTCCGAAGCCTCTGTATCTTTTAAAAGACCCCCTCGACTGGGTTAAAGGCCCAAAGACCTAGCTGTAGCCTTGCTCTCCTTAAAGCGTTCAAGAGCAGCATCAGCCTTCTTACCAGCCTTCTAACCAAACAATCAAATGGCAGGTCCAGCAAAGTCGACTGTACATCCGGGAAGAACTCAGAAGACTTCAGCACCGCACCTCTCCTGGTGGCAACAGAAGACCCCATGACTCTCGCCACTGAGTCTGCCGTGTCCAGCCCACTTTGAATCACTTGGCGTGCTACCGCCTGGGCATCAGTCAAAACTTCATTAAAGCCAACTCTATCTTCCTCAGAAAGCTTTGGCGGCAATTTTTTCGCCGAGTCCATGAGCGCATGGATATAGCATCCCAATAGGCAAGTTGCATTCGTCGATATAACCGCGAATTTGGATCAAATCGTTAAAGAAAATCTGACTCCCCTTGCAGTTGACATGAAAAAAGGGCCATTGTGGCCGATGAAAAGACCTTTTTGGCCGACTGGTCTATCTTTTTAGCTTCTCTGTCCCCTGGAACCTGAGGGAAAGCACCCTTGGATTTACCCGAGCAAGCCGCCTGAACCACCAAGCTCTCAGGCGATGGGTGCGACGTTAGAAACTCAGGGTCCCCTGGAGCCGCCCTATACCTTCTTGCAACCGTCCTAGAGACTGCGGGAGCAGAAAAAGGCTTACGCCACACCTCCAATACAGGGTCAATAATGGCCTCATTAAAAGGCAACAAAGGCTCCGAAACTGTAGTGGGCGAATGCAGCACCTCAGTCAGAATATTTGATCTGAACTACGTAGTTGGCAACTGAAGATCTAGCAGCTCTGCAGCCTTCCTGATGACTGCATGATACGGAGCCACATCTTTCGAGGGTTCATCTGAAGGTGGAGTGATTTCCCACTCAGGAGACAAATCCAGTCCACTAGCCTCCTTAAGGTCCTCAAACACCTCATCAGACTCAACCAGCTCTCCCTCTTCAGCCTCTTCCAAAAGGTACCTCCTTTCATCCACCACTCTCTGTGCTTCCCTTCTGGAACGAATCCGTACAAGCGGCGTCGGCGGCGCCGTGTTCGAATCCGATGGCGCCGGCGTCGAACGTGGATCCGCAGGAGCAGCCGGCGTCGAACGAGGTCGAGCACGCGCCGGTGAAGATGGAAGCGGAGTCGACGTCCTCGGCGCCGGTAGATGCCAAGACGGCGTCGCTGGAAAAAACGGCATGAAAGGGGCCTGCGGATAGACTTGCGGCACCCCCAAATTAAACGCCATTGGACCCATTGGACCCGCAGGTGCACCAGTGGTGTACATGGCTCTCGCGAACACCCCATACATCGCATTCAGATAATGCGAGGGGTCCTGACCTGGTCCAGGGAATGCAGGGTACTGGTCAGGCATCACCGGACTCGGGCCAACCGGCGCCGACGGTGGAATAAGCGGCGTCGCAGGCTCACCCGAGACTTGAAGATCTTCAACCGGGGCCAGAGACGGAGCCGGAGATGGAGCCGGAGATGGTGCCGGAGATGGAACCGGCGTCGGGATGGCACCGGACCCGGAGATGTAGTCGGAGCCGGCGAAGTCACTAGAGAAGAAGGACCAGGAGGAGAATCCGGAACTGGTGAAGGAGACACGGATTCCTTTCGTCGTCGAGTCGGCGACTTCGACTTCGGAGCCGAACTCTTATCATGATGATGAGAAGAATGCCTCCTCTTCTTCTTATGCTTCTTGGTTCGCGAAGCATGCCCCGAAGTCGACTTCGACGCCGACCTCGACCGTGACCTCGATCTCTACTTCCTTCTTCCTCTCTTTTCCTTTTTCATCCTAGTGATGAAGAGCTTCGCCTCCCTTTCTTTTAGAGCTTTGGAGCTCATCTTGCGACAGAAAGAGCAACCATCCACATCGTGGTCAGATGACAGACACCAAACACAGTCGTCATGTGGATCCGTGATCGACATGTGTTTGCCACATTCCCGACAGGGCTTGAAGCCCGACTTCTTCGTTGACATCTTCTTCGAAGAGAAACAGGGAAAACCCAGAAGAAATACAAAGTAACAGTACAGCTACCAACAGCAATTCCCGAAATCCGTTGGCGTCGACGGCGCGGAAAAAAGGGAACTGACGTCATCACGCCGATGAGGTCTTCTTATGGAGCCTGTGACGTCAGCGGAGTCGCGAGCGGAGCCGTGTCTCTGTGACGTCGTCTTCGACCCCATCGGCGTGGACTGCTACAAAAATTTCCGAATGTTGCTGGCGCAGGGGATATTCACAAGGTGAGGAATCCACTGGCAGATGTATCCATCAGAAACAGGCGTTGATGAAGCCTATCATAATTTTCAGGTACTTTACAGCCGCAAAAGGTGGTTTTACTTGTGGATTTCACGACATTTAGACATTACCGACACTCATGTTTTCTTAATCAGCAGCTCCATAGAAGCCGTTTCACACATCGCTGTCTACGAGTTTACTACTGTGGTCGTTTATTAGCTGTAAGTTTATTTTGCATAGGTTGCCTTCATTCTTTAAGGTTTCCTTTCTGGGAGTATTTTCATCTAGTTAATGAACTTCCTCTCCTACTTTAGAGCATCTGCCAGTAGACACGTTCATCTACTGTCTAGAAAGTCTACAGCCAGCAGCAATTTTGGGGCTTCTTTTAACAAGTAAGCACTAAAGAGTAGTATATGCAGATCTTTATAAAGGTGTGCTCCTTATTAGGATTGGTCACTCGTTACGTGTTCACTTTGCTTCACCTATTCAGCATGTCCACTTTTTGTTTCTTCTGGATTCACACTTTCAAATCATGCACAAGTTTTTCTTTTCCAAATATTTCTTCACCTTGTGTTGATAATTGCTCTGGGTTGAATGCGTACAGGAACTATATTTACACCTCGGCAAATGACGATGCATCATTATCATTGTTATTATTCTATTATATTCCAGTTTAAAATGTGAATATTTTCAAAAATGTTTTTTCTGTTTCCTTCGCAGTGGCCCCTGAATAAGGGATTAATAGCAATCCCGAAATGCATTGGGCATGATGTATATAATTTCAACAATATTTGTTGTCAGCTGTATTACTTGTTTATGTTTTTTGATGTACACAAACAGGAAAATGTCATAGATTTGACTATTGTACATGTACGTTGTTAGAAAAACCCCACTCCCACACCGGAAGAGGTGGTGGTAACGGGGTCTTTCCAGACATACACAGTGGTAGCTTGGCTCGAGTAGTCAGGGGTCAGGCACCGTGTTAAGCATACGCAATACCCATACAATAACCATGCGTGCATCCGTTCCAAAAACGACACTACACCTTAAAAATTATACTGAAAATATATCTCTTTATCTTCTTTTCTCTTAGTTGCTGATTAAATAAATAATAATACAATCACAGAACACAAGGCTTTTCCTTACAAAGTGCAGGTCAAATAAATAATAATACTTTACAGGTGCAATAAATAGGTTCAGGTCAAATAAATACTGTGAGGGAATAAATACTGTGCAGGAATAAGTTAGCTCAGGACAATAAATACATTACAGGAATAATTTAGATAAATACAATAAATACAGTACCCTCAATAAATAATATCAGCCAACAATGACATTTGTAAAATCAGATCACATTCTAAATACTATGGGCTGATTCGGCCCAGTCACAGCTTGTGGTTAGGTGGATGGCCTGAGGGTGTCTCACCTAGCTTGGGTAAGGCTGAGGCTAAAACTGAGGTAGATCAAGGGTAATCTAGGAATCTGCTCTCCCAAACTACACAACCCCTCACAAAGGTCACTGTATTAGTCTCAGTCCACCCCTGGCACTTCCAGGCTGGTCCTAACACCTCTTCATCCCCTAGGATGGTCTCTTAGAGCTCCACAGGGCCTTAGGCGCCCTCTATTCCACTTACTGCCCTTTTTATGAAGCTCCGACGCCGCTGGAGTCGTGTCGACGCCGTGAGGCGGTTCCGGTTCGATGTCGGCGGCCTCGGCACAATGTCAGTTCTTGACGACGCCGGTAGGCGGTTCCGGTTCGATGTCGGCGGCCTCGGCTCGATGTCGACCTCCGGTTCGATGACGTCGGGCTGTCTTGGCTCGATGTCGACTTCGGGCAGCTCCGGTTCGATGTCGGCGGCCTCGGCTCGATGTCGACCTCCGGTTCGATGACGTCGGGCTGTCTTGGCTTGATGTCGACTTCCGCCGGCTCCGGAGTGCGACCTCCACTCCCGACCTCCGGCACGATTCTCTTCAGGTTCCGGCGACTCCGGAGTGCGATCTCCACTCCCGACCTCCGGCACGCTTCACCTCGGTCTCCGGCGACTCCAGAGGGCGGACTTCACTCCCCCGTCGACGCCGCTCACTCGACCTCGGGTGACTTCCTCCTCGACCTCTGGTACTCTCCACGACCTCCGTCGGCGCCCTCTCTCGACCTCTGGCGGCTCCGGGTACGACGTCTGCTTTCCAGTCAGCGCCGCTTCTCCACCTCGGGCTCCAGGTCTCAGGCTTCTCGACGTCGGACTCCAGGGAAACCAATAAACAGGTCAGATTCTTGCTTTTCTTTACTTCTAAGGCCTGTTCCTGCTGTCCAGGTCCTTAAGTTGGTTTTTCTTGCTTTCTCCCACACAGGGCTCCAGGCTGGGCTCAGTCAGTAGGGACTAGTATCAAGGGTGAGTTTATGGACCCCACTCCAGGCACAAGTTTCCACCCCTGCTGCCTCACTCCTTCCTCCTTCAGGTTTCTGCTGCTCTCTCTTCACCAGTCAGGTGCCAACTGCCAGCTCCAACTGTCAACTCTGGCTTAGCTTCCCAACATTCTAAACCGCCTCCAACTGTCACAGGGTTCTGGAATGTTCTGGAAGGTGCTGGTAGGTTCCAGTGGGTTCTGATGATGTCACAGGTGGCCACCATTTTGTGCTCCAGGCCCTCAGACAGAAGTTCCAGGGGTAGATAAAATGGCTCCCTGAATCTGCATCAATACTAAAAAGTCTGGTGTTTCCCAAAAAGGAAAAAATGCTAACAGGGTTTGAGGCAAAAGTGGGACAAAATAAATAATGATGAGGAGGGACTACCCAAAGGGCTGACAGGTCTAACACGCATCCCCCCCAGCTGAAAGTGGGGAGAGCAACCCAACCCCTTGGGAGTTCTCATCACTAAGGCGGAAATACCTTGAGAGACCGTCTGCATTGGCGTGGTCCACTCCAGGCCGATGTTCCACCTGAAAGTCCATTCCCTGTAGGGAAATAGACCACCTCAACAACTTGGGATTCTCCCCCTTCATCTGCATCAGCCAACGAAGGGGTCTGTGGTCGGTCTGAACCAGGAAGTGCGAGCCAAACAGGTATGGCCGCAACTTCTTCAGAGCCCATACCACTGCAAAGGCTTCACGCTCTATTGCACTCCACTTCTGTTCCCTGGGAAGTAGTCTCCGGGATAGGAAGACCACGGCTTGATCCAGACCCTCTTCATTGAGTTGCGATAACACTGCCCCAATGCCATGTTCTGATGCATCTGTCTGGACAATGAACTCCTTGGAAAAGTCTGGGGCCCTTAAGACCGGGGCCTCGCACATGGCTTGCTTCAGCTTTATGAAGGCCTGCTGACAAGCCTCCGTCCAGACTACCCGTCGAGGTTGTTTCTTGGACGTGAGCTCCGTGAGGGGGGCTACGATGGTACCGTACCCCTTCACGAAGCGGCGGTAGTATCCCGTGAGGCCCAGAAAAGCTCGGACCTCAGTCTGTGTCTTGGGGGGTTCCCAGGCCATGATGGCCTCGATCTTCACCTGGAGGGGTTGCACCGCTCCCCTACCCACCAAGTGTCCAAGGTACACTACCGACCCCTGCCCGATCTGGCACTTGCTGGCCTTGATCGTCAATCCAGCTTGTCTCAGGGCCTGGAGAACAGCTTGCAGGTGACGCAAGTGATCCTCCCAGCTGTTACTGAAGACGGCTATGTCATCCAGATAAGCAGCAGAGAAACTCTCCATTCCGGTGAGGATCTGGTTTACCAGGCGCTGAAACGTGGCAGGTGCGTTCTTGAGCCCAAAGGGCATCACACAGAACTGGTAGTGGCCATTGGGCGTGGAGAAGGCTGACCTTTCCCTTGCTCCATCAGTCAAAGAGATCTGCCAGTACCCAGAAGTAAGGTCAAAGGTACTTATATATTGGGCAGCTCCCAGCCGGTCAATCAATTCATCCGCCCTAGGGATCGGATGAGCATCAGTTTTGGTTACTGAATTCAGTCCCCGGTAGTCCACACAGAACCTCAGTTCCGGTTGGGCACCCGGTGGTGCAGCTTTTGGTACTAACACCACCGGACTGGACCAGGGGCTGCTAGAAGGTTCGATCACTCCTAGCTCCAGCATCTTAGTGACTTCACTGTTAATGCTGGCCTTCACCTTGTCTGACATCCGGTAGATCTTGGACTTCACAGGTGGGCTGTCTCCTGTGTCCACATCATGGACGCACAGGTGAGTCCTACCCGGAACAAGGGAGAACAACGAAGAGTACTGCCCCAGGACCTGGCGGCAGTCCTCCTGCTGTTCAGGAGTTAGAGATGGGGAGAGAATCACTCCCTCCACCGACCCATCCTTCTCTTGAGACGCAAACAAATCGGGGAGAGGCTCGCTTTCCGCGTCCTCTGCTCCGTCAGTCACCATCATCAAGATGACTTCGGGCCTCTCGTGGTGGGGTTTGAGGCGGTTGGCGTGCAGCACCCGTAGGGGCTGACGAGGGGTCTTAAGATCCACCAAGTAGGTAGCCTTACCCTTCTTCTCCAACACCTCAAAGGGTCCTGACCAGCGATCCTGGAGGGCGCTAAGCTCTCCTGGTTCGATCACCCACACCTTCTGGCCAGGCTCCAACTCCACCGGGTGAGCGTTGTGGTCATACCACGCCTTCATTACTGCCTGGCTGGCCTCCAAGTTGTCAGAAGCTTGCTTCCACAACTTAGCCATTTGGCTCCGGAAGGCCAGCATGTAGCTCACCACGTCCTGGGGAAGCTTTCTGGGAATTCTTTCCCATCCGTCTCTCACCAGGTTGAGAGGTCCACGTACAGGGTGCCCATACATAAGCTCGAAGGGGCTGAAGCCCACTCCCTTCTGTGGCACTTCCCTGTAAGAAAAGAGTAGACAGGGTAGGAGGACGTCCCATTTCCTCCGCAGGCTTTCAGGCAGACTTCTGATCATGCCTTTCAAGGTTTTGTTAAACCTCTCCACCAGACCATTGGTCTGGGGGTGGTAAGGAGTGGTGAACCGATAGGTCACTCCACACTCCTTCCACATGGCCCGCATGTACGCTGACATGAAGTTGGTCCCCCTGTCGGACACAACTTCCTTGGGAAAACCCACTCGGGTAAAGATTCCCATCAGGGCCCTAGCCACAACAGGTGCTGTTATGGTCCTCAGAGGTATTGCCTCTGGGTACCGTGTGGCATGATCCACCAAAACCAGGATAAACCTGTGACCAGCTGACGTTGGCGGATCTAACGGACCCACAATGTCGATGCCCACCCTTTCAAAGGGGGTGCTAACGTCAGGAAGTGGTTCCAGGGGAGCTTTCAGCTACACCCCTGTTTTCCCACTGGCTTGGCAAGACACACATGTTCGGCAGTAGGTATCGGACGACACTTTCATTTGAGGCCAATAAAAGTGTGGGACAAGACGGGCGAAGGTCTTGTCTTGCCCCAAGTGTCCTGCCAAGGGGATCTCGTGAGCCAACTCCAGAAGGAAGGCTCGATAACGTTGAGGGACTACCAAGGCTCGTGACGATCCATGTAGGGGTGCCTTGGGTTCACTGTAGAGGAGGCCATCCTCCCAGTAAACACTGTAGTTCCCTTCAACGTTCCCTGATGCCTGGGCTGCGGCCTGACGCCTCAGCCCCTCAAGGGTAGGGCACTCCCTCTGGCCCTGGCAGAATTCCTCCCTGGACGGGCCTCCCTCCACGTGCCACTCGGCCGGGATGGGTAGGTCCTCCAGTTCGGTGACATCCCCCACCGCAGACTCCTGGTCCACCACCTCCGGTGGCCTATCCGTCCTACGGGGTGTGGACGCCGAGGCAGGCTCCTCCTGTCCTCGGTTCTTCCCTTGACTGGCAGCTGGCTGGGCCTTTGTTCCAGGCTCCAGCCGAAACGAACTCCCTCTCCGGGTAGTCGCGGACCTTGTGCTCACACAGGCCCAGTCAGGTGTACCCAGCATCTCAGTATGAGTCCGGTATTCCACCTCCTTCCAAGCATTGTGCTCCATGTCATTCCCCAGTAGACAATCGACTGGCACGGCAGGGCTTACGGCAACTCGAAGTGAACCTGCAACCCCCCCCCATTCAAAGGGAACCTCGGCCACCGGATAGTGGCCTGTTCTGCCGTCAGCCATCGCGGCTGGGTGGAGTACATCGGGAATTACCTGCTCTGGAGACACCAGTTGGCTACGTACCATAGTCATACTGGCTCCTGTGTCTCTCAGAGCTCCCCTCTTTGGCCGTTGATGGTGACCCACTGCCCATACTTTACAGTATTTGCGGGCACCTGGATCTTAGGAACCATCTCCCGTTCTCCCAGGGACACTAAAGTGACACCCGCCTACTCCCTTCCCTTAATTAAAGGCATCTCCTCCCCGAGCACTACACTAGCTACTCCGGGGGTCTTTCCTCCAATGGGAGGGGGTGGTTGTTTCGGGCACTTCGCATCTCCCTTGTAGTGTCCAACGCCACCGCACTCGTAGCAATGGACAACCCTTGGCTGCTGACTCTGGCCAGGATTAGGGTTTCTGGGTGGGTTAGCCCTAGGGGTGAATCCTGTTCCCTTTCCTTGGAAATTATTTTGGGGGCCTTTGGAGAACTCCTTTTTCTTTTCCCCTCCCTCTTTCTTCTGGGGGGCGCCCTGTCCGGCCTTTTGAGTATCCCCTCCAGTCCCCCTTGTGGACACCCGGGTACTAGCCCAAATGTCCGCCTCCTCAGCAAGCTTCCGGGGATTGGTCAGCTTGCTATCCACCAGGTGTTGACGCAGTTCAGGGAAACATTTTTCGAGCAGGTGTTCCTTCAGTACTAAATCAAACAACCCCTCATAGTTCCTCACTTCACTGCCCTGAATCCAACCCTCTAGTGCTTTCTTTGCATAGTCCAGGAAGTCCACCCAATTCTGTGTGCCCAGTTTGTGACTACCCCGGAACTTCTGTCTGTACTTTTCGGGTGTTAGTCCAAACTTTCTTATGAGCGCCACCTTCATGGTGGGGTAGTGGGTCTGCTCATCCTCCTCTAGGGCCAATAAAGCATCCCTACCAGCTGGAGGCATGTACCTGTACAATCCCCCTCCCCAGTACTTCTCTGGAACCCCATGGGCCCTTAACGAGACCTCATAGGCCGCTAGCCACTTGGCAATATCGTCGCCCACTCCATAGCTAGCTACTATGTCCTTTGGCAGGTAGGGTTTGGGTTCCCTAGTGAACTCTCTTTCTTGGTCTTTGCTGCCACCATTAGGAACAGTGTGTGCCCCGACTCGTAGGATCTGAAGATCTATCTCTTTCAGCCTTAGCTCATGAGCCATCCTTTGTTCCTACTTCTCTTTCTCCAGCCTTGCTAAGTCCCATGTGAGCTGTCTTTTCTCCCTCCGGTCTGTTAACTCCACTTCAGACAAGCCACCGCTAGAGGCACTGCTGCCCTTCCTGGAAATGGTTCTGGGCCCCGCTACTAGGTTCCCCACCTCAGGTTGGTACATCCCAGCCCCCTCGCTGTCAGGCTCTCCATCCCTGTCTTCCTTCTCAGCCTTGCTTTCTCGTCGTGCCTCCCCCCAAGCCCTTAAGCTGGTTTGGAGTGCACCCTTCTTTGCTCCTGGGGGACAATACACCCCCTCCCGCTGACAAAACTCCCTGAGTTGGGCCACAGTATAGGTTTCCAGGTCTTCTAGCACAAACTCCATTTTGCCCACTCAGAACAGAAGACAGGTTTTTACAGAAGCAATGCAGGGGGGTACCTTTAATAATACCTCCTCCCACCACCAGAGTAAATTTGGAAAAAACAAAAACTCACAATTAGGAAGGCCGCTTTGAGAAAACTCCAGGTGTAGGCCTATGGACTACCCACAGTTATTGTCGAGTATGCGTAGGCACAGCTCAATCCCGCCGCTGAACACCAATTATGTTAGAAAAACCCCACTCCCACACCGGAAGAGGTGGTGGTAACGGGGTCTTTCCAGACATACACAGTGGTAGCTTGGCTCGAGTGGTCAGGGGTCAGGCACCGTGTTAAGCATACGCAATACCCATACAATAACCATGCGTGCATCCTTTCCAAAAACGACACTACACCTTAAAAATTATACTGAAAATATATCTCTTTATCTTCTTTTCTCTTAGTTGCTGATTAAATAAATAATAATACAATCACAGAACACAAGGCTTTTCCTTACAAAGTGCAGGTCAAATAAATAATAACACTTTACAGGTGCAATAAATAGGTTCAGGTCAAATAAATACTGTGAGGGAATAAATACTGTGCAGGAATAAGTTAGCTCAGGACAATAAATACATTACAGGAATAATTTAGATAAATACAATAAATACAGTACCCTCAATAAATAATATCAGCCAACAATGACATTTGTAAAATCAGATCACATTCTAAATACTATGGGCTGATTCGGCCCAGTCACAGCTTGTGGTTAGGTGGATGGCCTGAGGGTGTCTCACCTAGCTTGGGTAAGGCTGAGGCTAAAACTGAGGTAGATCAAGGGTAATCTAGGAATCTGCTCTCCCAAACTACACAACCCCTCACAAAGGTCACTGTATTAGTCTCAGTCCACCCCTGGCACTTCCAGGCTGGTCCTAACACCTCTTCATCCCCTAGGATGGTCTCTTAGAGCTCCACAGGGCCTTAGGCGCCCTCTATTCCACTTACTGCCCTTTTTATGAAGCTCCGACGCCGCTGGAGTCGTGTCGACGCCGTGAGGCGGTTCCGGTTCGATGTCGGCGGCCTCGGCACAATGTCAGTTCTTGACGACGCCGGTAGGCGGTTCCGGTTCGATGTCGGCGGCCTCGGCTCGATGTCGACCTCCGGTTCGATGACGTCGGGCTGTCTTGGCTCGATGTCGACTTCGGGCAGCTCCGGTTCGATGTCGGCGGCCTCGGCTCGATGTCGACCTCCGGTTCGATGACGTCGGGCTGTCTTGGCTTGATGTCGACTTCCGCCGGCTCCGGAGTGCGACCTCCACTCCCGACCTCCGGCACGATTCTCTTCAGGTTCCGGCGACTCCGGAGTGCGATCTCCACTCCCGACCTCCGGCACGCTTCACCTCGGTCTCCGGCGACTCCGGAGGGCGGACTTCACTCCCCCGTCGACGCCGCTCACTCGACCTCGGGTGACTTCCTCCTCGACCTCTGGTACTCTCCACGACCTCCGTCGGCGCCCTCTCTCGACCTCTGGCGGCTCCGGGTACGACGTCTGCTTTCCAGTCAGCGCCGCTTCTCCACCTCGGGCTCCAGGTCTCAGGCTTCTCGACGTCGGACTCCAGGGAAACCAATAAACAGGTCAGATTCTTGCTTTTCTTTACTTCTAAGGCCTGTTCCTGCAGTCCAGGTCCTTAAGATGGTTTTTCTTGCTTTCTCCCACACAGGGCTCCAGGCTGGGCTCAGTCAGTAGGGACTAGTATCAAGGGTGGGTTTATAGACCCCACTCCAGGCACAAGTTTCCACCCCTGCTGCCTCACTCCTTCCTCCTTCAGGTTTCTGCTGCTCTCTCTTCACCAGTCAGGTGCCAACTGCCAGCTCCAACTGTCAACTCTGGCTTAGCTTCCCAACATTCCAAACCGCCTCCAACTGTCACAGGGTTCTGGAATGTTCTGGAAGGTGCTGGTAGGTTCCAGTGGGTTCTGATGATGTCACAGGTGGCCACCATTTTGTGCTCCAGGCCCTCAGACAGAAGTTCCAGGGGTAGATAAAATGGCTCCCTGAATCTGCATCAATACTAAAAAGTCTGGTGGTTCCCAAAAAGGAAAAAATACTAACAGGGTTTGAGGCAAAAGTGGGACAAAATAAATAATGATGAGGAGGGACTACCCAAAGGGCTGACAGGTCTAACATACGTTCATCTTTAATTCTAATTGATGACAAATATAACTTTTTGATGCTATAAAAACCAATTCTAGATAAATATTGCAAATCCAAATTGTTTTCGATTGCTTTTGGTCTTTTTCATTAACGTGTTGAAATGGTAACACATTGTATCGTGCTGTGCATCCACTACACTGGTGGCAGTCCACCAGATCCTTATATTTTAGCACAGGTTGGCTACCTTTTTCTGGGTCGCACGTAATCTTTTGTATCAGTAGACGACGATTACTCATGCTAAATAATAGGTGTGCGCTGACTACTTTAGATTTTCAGTTACAATCTGGCCACCACTGTAAATGAGGTGTTAGGTCTTTATTGCCAGTGTCACTCGGCCCTGGGCCCGGACACTACAACGTGCGGTCCTGCCAGGTGCCCCGCATGTCGCGTTAGGGTAATGCAACTTAAGTTAAGTTCCCGCATTACTGCATGATCGGTAATTTGTCATGCAAACACGATAAAGAGAAAGCTAATCAGGATATCTCTTTTTCGCTACCTTGTTATGGATGTTTTTACTCTTTTAATTAGCTTTCAGTCAGTGACACCCAGTGGCAGCCAGCTCCGTTGCTTAAAACAGCCATACGAGCGCTGCTGACATATGGGCAAGCTTGCATAATTACGTGGGAAGAGGCACGCTTACCGAACAAGGCCTGAGAGTGTTCCAGAACTATGTTGCGACTACTGTGAAGAGTACTGGGGCCAGGTAGATGGGGTTGTTTAAAACATGCTTACTGTAGGGAGCGGGTGGCAAAATAAATCCAATATATTGTTGTTTGCAGGGCCAATTTAATTAAATGAAAACAAATGTGCATATCTGAAATTCCTGTAGTTGGGAAATGCCATTGAATGAGAAACACTATTTATATTTTGCAGGGTTTTTGTTTGTAGGGGAGGCAGTGGTTGTAAAGTGGCCTTCTCTTATGTGATTTACGCTTACTGCCAGTTCTCACTTTGCAGCCTGATCGATTACCTATTAACCGTATCAGGCTAAAGCCTTTCCAGATGGCTACATTAAATGCTGGTTTTAAACATCGTCACTGCATTAGATCACATGCCTAATTAGTGTCAAGGAATATAAACATGGTTTAAAACAAACCTGTGAATTGTATGTATGTGCAGGAGCTGGTACTTCCCATACTACAGCCAATACATTTTGGCCCATCATACAGGGGCGGTTCCTCCATTAAGGCGGAGGAGCATTGCCCCACTGCTCCGTGAGCAGTTGACAAAAATGAAAATAAAATGATAATAACGAACGTTATCGTTTTATTTTTTCATCTGTGTCTCTCCTGATTAGGGATGGGGCTGCAAATTTCTGGAACAGTGGTGGCACTCTCTTAAGTGTGCAAGAATGTTTGGTCGGCCATCTTGGGCCTGCCAAAGATTCATGCACACGTTGCATGTTCTCTACCCAGGCTGCATTACAGCCAGGGTGGAGAACATGCCCAGACCCCCATTCCCTCTCTGAGCAACCAACCACAGCGCTCAGGACCAATCACAATGCTGTAGTAAGGCAGCATTCTGATTGGCTGGGAGAGTCTGAGTGCTTCCTGGTTCCTTCCTGCTCCTGAACTCCACAAAAGAGCCGAACAGGACGGAGGGGAAGTGGCCAGCCGGCGTGCAGATAAGCAGGTAAGTGACAATTTTCTTTTTATTTAAACCCCCACACCTCCCCAACTCACCTCCCCCCGCCTCACCACCCCCGTTAAGTAGCGACCGCAAATGCCTTCATAGGCATATTTACACAACTTACCTGAGCTATGCTTTTGTTCAGTGTGTGTACAGGGTGGTCCTACAGTCACACACTCATTAAATGGACAAATCTGCTTAACTACACTCACCATAAAATATCACTCAAAGTGTCATATATATGGCAATCAAATGTCACACATAAACAATAAAAATACAGAAATGTCACACTTATGGAATTAGAAAACTTGACAGCTAAGAAGGCGGCTCACTCACACCCCTCCAACTGAGAGCCTTGGCACAGCACAAATTTCAAGCAGCCTCCGAAATAATTACCTCACATGCTAAACAGGTAAGAAGTGTGCTCTTGCTCCAGTAATTATTGTGTTTATAAAATCAATATTCAAACAAACAGCCTTTATAATAAGATATTTGTGATGAGGTGTGTGAATGCCATTTGGAGATAGACATACTTACATGTCAAAATTGTTTTTCTTCATAAGCATATTTAAATGTTAAACATTTTGAAGAATTAAACTTTTTTCCATCAATCTTTTTTCTTGCCAACATCGCTTTACAGGAAGATGACACAGACAACACTTGTAGCCTGTAAACGTTAAGTGAGAAATGCACTTTTTAAAGAAGTGAAGATTAAAAGGGAACAGTGACCAGAATAACCCAGATAATCTCAAGTTTGCAAGCGCATGCCATATGGTGTAATTTCTTACATACCTTCTTTGTTTTGCTACACAGAAAAGTGTTCCTCAAAGTGTCACACATTAAACATTGAAATGCTACACATGACCCTACTGAAAACCTGGAGATGTCACTCATAAACAAACTGAGAACTTGGCAGCTATGCGCTTGTGCTCATCTCATACATGCCAACATTTTAGAGGAGGAAAGGGGGAGATTTAAAAAAATAATTGTAAGCATGTATTCGGGCAATGAATTACATCACAGACCGATGGGGGTAAAAGGTCACTTTTATTTCAGCAACAAACAATTCAATTACAATAATGCAATCAATGTTTACACAACTTGAATGTAACTCCACCCCGCCACCCCATATTGATCCCCCATGAATATTCCCCCATATGGATCCCCCATGACTTTTTCCCCCATATTGATCCCCCATTAATTTTTCCCCATATTGATCCCCCATGACTTTTACCCCACATTGAACCTCATCCCCAACCCCTTAGTTTGTCCTCCTTCCTACCTCCTGCCTCATTCCTATGTCCACTGTTTTCACTCTGTCCTAACTTATTCTGCCTGCCCCAACCCTTCCTGCCTGCCTCAATCCCGTCTAAATCTGCCTGCAAGAGAAATGAAGCCTCAGTGAAAGCCCAAGAACCCAACCTAAAAATGTGGGTAACCTAAAACCTAACTAAAGGCAGGGTGGGAGGGGTGCGAAAACTGCTGCGCTGCCGCCTACCTGCCCTATGGACCCCCAACTGACCAGTAATTAGAACGCGGCATTTGAAAACCACCACGTTCTAAAGCAGGAGCCTCGCCTGCGCACGCTCGCTCTGGGCGATTCCACATGCCCGATGCAGCCGGGGGTGGACATTCTTCGAATGCCACCCCCAAGCTCCCCATCGGGTAATGAATTACATCACAGACCGATGGGGGTGAAAAGTCGCTTTTATTTCAGCAACAAACAATTCAATTACACTAATGCCATCAATATTTACACAACCTGAATGTAACCCCACCTTGCCACCCCTAATTGATCCCCCATGAAATATCCCCATATTGATCCCCCATGAATTTCTCCCCATATCGATGCCCCATGACTTTTTCCCCCATATTGATCCCTCATGAATTTTTCCGCATATTGATCCCCCATGAATTTTTCCCCACATTGAACCTCGTCCCCAACCCCTTAGTTTATCCCTCTTCCTACCTCCTGCCTCATTCCTCTGTCCTCTGTTTTCACTCTGTCCTAAGCTATTCTGCCTGCCCCAACCCTTCCTGCCTGCCTCAATCCCTTCCAAATCTGCCACCTGGAAAAAACACTGAACAGGCGTTTTTCCTGTCCCCCCCCTAAGGATTTGAATTGTGAAAAGTTACCCCTTTCAGTAAAGATGAAGTCAAAAACTCAACCCAATTCAGTATTAATAGCTGATTTAAATGAAAACGGCAGAACCTAAAATATTGTTGTCCACAAAGTCCTTCCAACAGAGGAAACAAGCATTGGCATAGACAATAGTTCTCGCTTTTGGGACCTTATAAGTATTTAGTTATGCAGCACAATATCATTGGTGCAACAACATCAACTGTTGCATGGCTAAACACTTATAAGTTCCCAAAGGCGAGACCTATTGGCTATGCCAATGCTTGTTAACTTTGCCGTTCACCCTCTCTTTACTGGCTCTGGGCTCCTGCTGAGCCTGTAAAGGAAGGATGAGCAACAGGCCAGCAGGCAGCAGAGGTGTTAAATTCCTCTTTAGCTTGCCTTCAAAATCCACAGAGGCGACTCCTGCACGATTAGTCTGCCCTCACACATTTGTGTGTCCCCTGCGGACTGTGATGGCCCTTGAAACAGGTGAGGGACCGTCACAAGACAGGTGTGCTGAAGAAGGTAGATCGAAATTGCCCTCCCCATACCAGAACAGCATTACCGATGCACCCCATCATGTGAAACTACAACAGACAACCAGATTGGCGTTTTCAGAATGTACCCATTCTCTGGCTGTATTTATTACACTCCATAAACAGGACATTAAAAATTCAATAGTTGTCTTCATATTGCATGACATTACCATATATTTACAAAAATTCATTCAGTTTAATACAACAAACATTTTACTAATACACCTGATCTCCTGCTCGCATGTTCTCACACTCCATTAGGAGTCATGATTGACCACCTCTCGGTTCCTAGTGGCATCGTTTACAAGGTGAACTCTTAAATCCCTCAAGATAGAGGGAGCTAGGGCCAGCATGGCAGCTGGCCCCCCAAAAAGAATCATGCCAGAGCAACAGTACTGGAGGACTGGGGTGGTTCCGGGCTATGGTTGAGGTGCATTATGAGAGCAGCAGTAACGGAGGGCTGGGGTGGTTGCGGCCTATGGTTGAGGTGCATTATCAGAGCAGCAGTACTGGAGTACTGATGTGGTTGCAGGCTATGGTTGAGGTGCATTATCAGAGCAGCAGTACAGGAGGACTGGGGTGGTTGGCGGGCTATGGTTGAGGTGCATTATCAGAGCAGCAGTACTGGAGGACTGGGGTGGTTGCGGGCTATGGTTGAGGTGCATTATCAGAGCAGCAGTACTGGAGGACTGGGGTGGATACGGGCTATGGTTGAGGTGCATTATCAGAGCAGCAGTACTGGAGTACTGAGATGGTTACAGCCTATGGTTGACGGGCATTATCAGAGCAACAGTACTGGAGTACTGAGGTGGTTGCAGGCTATGTTTGAGGTGTGTTATCAGAGCAGCAGTACTGAAGGACTGGGGTGGTTGCAGGCTATGGTTGATGTGCATTATCAGAGCAGCAGTACTGGAGGACTGGGGTGGTTCTAGGCTATGGTTGAGGTGCATTATCAGAGCAGCAATACTGGAGTACTTCGGTGGTTGCAGGCTATGTTTGAGGTGCATATCAGAGCAGCAGTAATGGAGGACTGGGGTGGTTGCAGGCTATGGTTGAGGTGCATTATGAGAGCAGCAGTACTGGAGGACTATGGTGGTTGTGGGCTATGGTTGAGGTGCAATACCAGAGCAGCAGTACTGGAGTACAGGGGTGGTTCCGGGCTATGGTTGAGGTGCATTATCAGAGCAGCAGTACTGGAGGAGCAGGGTGGTTCTGCGCTATGGTTGAGGTGCATTATCAGAGCAGCAGTAATGGAGGACTGGGGTGGTTGCAGGCTATGGTTGAGGTGCATTATCAGAGCAGCAATAATGGAGGACTGGGGTGGTTGGCGGGCTATGGTTGAGGTGCATTATCAGAGCAGCAGTACTGGAGGACTGGGGTGGTTACGGGCTATGGTTGAGGTGCATTATCAGAGCAGCAGTACTGGAGTACTCAGGTGGTTACAGCCTATGGTTGAGGGGCATTATCAGAGCAGCAGTACTGGAGTACTGAGGTGGTTGCAGGCTATGTTTGAGGTGCATTATCAGAGCAGCAGTACTGGAGGACTGGGGTGGTTGCAGGCTATGGTTGAGGTGCATTATCAGAGCAGCAGTACTGGAGGGCTGGGGTGGTTGCCGGCTATGGTTGAGATGAATTATCAGAGCAGCAGTACTGGAGGACCGGGGTGGTTGCGGGCTATGGTTGAGGTGCATTATCAGAGCAGCAGTATTGGAGGACTGGGGTGGTTGCGGGCTATGGTTGAGGTGCATTATCAGTGCAGCAGTACTGGAGTACTGGAGGGGTTCCAGGCTATGGTTGAGGTGCATAATCAGAGCAGCAGTACTGGAGTACTGGGGTGGTTCCAGGCTATGGTTGAGGTGCATTATCAGAGCAGCAGTACTGGAGGACCGCTGTGGTTCTGGGCTATGGTTGAGGTGCATTATCAGAGCAGCAATACTGGAGTACTTCGGTGGTTGCAGGCTATGTTTGAGAGGCATTATCAGAGCAGCAGTAATTGAGGACTGGGGTGGTTGCAAGCTATGGTTGAGGTGCATTATCAGAGCAGTAGTACTGGAGGACTATGGTGGTTGCGGGCTATGGTTGAGGTGCATTATCAGAGCAGCAGTACTGGAGGACTGGGGTGGTTCCGGGCTATGGTTGAGGTGCATTATCAGAGCAGCAGTACTGTAGGACTGGGGTGGTTGCGGGCTTTGGTTGAGGAGCATTATCAGAGCAGCAGTACTGGAGGACTGGGGTGGTTGCGGGCAATTGGTTGAGGTGCATTATCAAAGCAGCAGTACTGGAGTACTGGGTGGTTCCGGGCTATGGTTGAGGTGCATTATCAGAGCAGTAGTACTGGAGTACTGGGGGGGTTGCGGGCTATGGTTGAGGTGCATTATCAGAGCAGCAGTTCTGGGGTGGTTGCGGGCTATGGTTCAGGTGCATTGTCAGAGCAGACGTAATGGAGGACTGGGGTGGTTGCAGGCTATGATTGATGTGCATTATCGGAGCAGTAGTACTGGAGTACTGTGGTGGTTTCGGGCTATGGTTGAGGTGCATTATCGGAGCAGCAGTACTGGAGGACTGGGGTGGTTCTGGGCTATGGTTGAGGTGTATTATCGGAGCAGCAGTACTGGAGTACTGGGGTGGTACCAGGCGCTGGTTGAGTTGCATTATCAGAGCAGCAGTACTGGAGTACTGGGGTGGTTCCGGGCTATGGTTGAGGTGCATTATCAGAGCAGCAGTACTGGAGTACAGGGGTGGTTCTGGGCTATGGTTGAGGTGCATTATCAGAGCAGCCGTACTGGATGACCAGGGTGGTTCTGGGCTATGGTTGAGGTGCATTATCAGAGCAGCAATACTGGAGTACTTCGGTGGTTGCAGGCTATGTTTGAGGTGCATTATCAGAGCAGCAATAATGGAGGACTGGGGTGGTTGCAGTCTATGGTTGAGGTGCATTATCAGAGCAGCAGTAATGGAGGACTGGGGTGGTTGCGGGCTATGGTTGGGGTGCATTATCAGAGCAGCAGTACTGGAGGACTGGGGTGGATGCGGGATATGGTTGAGGTGCATTATCAGAGCAGCAGTACTGGAGGACTGGGGTGGTTGCGGGCTATGGTTGAGGTGCATTATCAGAGCAGCAGTAATGGAGGACTGGGGTGGTTGCGGGCTATGGTTGAGGTTTATTATCAGAGAAGCAGTACTGGAGGACTGGGGTGGATGTGAGCTATGGTTGAGGTGCATTATCAGAGCAGCAGTACTGGAGGACTGGGGTGGTTCCGGTCTATGGTTGAGGTGCATTATCATAGAAGCAGTACTTGAGTACTGGGGTTGTTGTGGGCTATGGTTGAGGTGCATTATCAGAGCAACGGTACTGGAGGACTGGGGTGGTTGCGGGCTATGGTTGAGGTGCATTATCAGTGCAGCAGTACTGGAGGACTGGGAAGGTTGCCGGCTATGTTTAAGGTGCATTATCAGAGCAGCAGTAATGGAGGACTGGGGTGGTTGCTGGCTATGGTTGAGGTGCATTATCAGAGCAGCAGTACTGGAGGACTAGGGTGGTTGCCGGCTATGTTTGAGGTGCATTATCAGAGCAGCAGTACTGGAGGACTAGGGTGGTTACCGGCTATTGTTGAGGTGCATTATCAGAGCAGCAGTACTGGAGGACTAGGGTGGTTTCGGGCTATGGTTGAGGTGCATTATCAGAGCAACAGTACTGGAGTACTGGGGTGGTTGGGGGTTATGTTTGAGGTGCATTATCAGAGCAGCAGTACTGGAGGACAGGGGTGGTTGCGGGCTATGTTTGAGGTGCATTATCATAGCAGCAGTACTAGAGGACAGGGGTGGTTGCGGGCTGTGGTTTAGGTGCATTATCAGAGCAGCAGTACTGGAGGACTTAAGAGGTTGCGGGCTGTGTTTGAGGTGCATTATCAGAGCACCAGTACTGGAGTGGTCGCGGGCTGAGGTTGAGGTGCATTATCAGAGCAACAGTACTGGGGGACTGGGGTAGTTGCGGGCTATGGTTGAGGTGTATTATCAGAGCAGCAGTACTGGAGGACTGGGGTGGTTGTGGGGCATTATCAGAGCAGCAGTACTGGAGTACTGGGGTGGTTGCAGGCTATGGTTGAGGTTCATTATTAGAGCATCAGTACTGGAGTACTGGGGTGGTTGCAGGCTATGGGTGAGGTGCATTATCAGAGCAGCAGTACTGGGGTGGTTGTAGGCTATGGTTGAGGTGCATTATCAGAGCAGCAGTACTGGAGTACTGGGGTGGTTGCAGGCTATGGTCGAGGTGCATTATCAGAGCATCAGTACCGGAGTACTGGGGTGGTTGCAGGCTATGGGTGAGGTACATTATCAGAGCAGCAGTACTGGGGTGGTTGTAGGGTATGGTTGAGGTGCATTATCAGAGCAGCAGTAATGGAGGACTGGGGTGGTTGCAGTCTATGGTTGAGGTACATTATCAGAGCAGCAGTACTGGAGGACTGGGGGGGTTCCGGGCCATGGCTGAGGTGCATTATCAGAGCAGCAGTACTGAAGGACTGGGGTGGTTGTGGGCTATGGCTGAGGTGCATTATCAGAGCAGCAGTAGTGGAGGACTGGGGTGGTTGCAGGCTATGGTTGAGGTGCATTATCAGAGCAGCAGTACTGGGGTGGTTGCAGGCTATGGTTGAGGTGCATTATCAGAGTAGCAGTACTGGAGTACGGGGGTGGTTCTGGGCTATGGTTGAGGTGCATTATCAGAGGAGCAGTACTGGAGTACTGGGGTGGTTGCAGGCTATGGTTGAGGTGCAATATCAGAGCAGCAGTTCTGCAGTAATGGGGTGGTTGCAGGCTATGGTTGAGGTGCATTATCAGAGGAGCAGTACTGGGGTGGTTGCAGGCTATGGTTGAGGTGCATTATCAGAGCAGTAGTACTGGGGTGGTTGCAGGCTATGGTTGAGGTGCATTATCAAAGCAGCAGTACTGGAGGACAGAGCTGTACGTCTTAGTACTATACTAGCAGCAAGTACTACAGGGCAGCAGCTGTGTATCAGTACTGGAGTGCTCATGTGCATTGACAGAGCTGTACGTCTTAGTAATGCAAGGAGCACTGGGGGCTGCAGGCGCGTCTCAGTACTGGAGCTGTGGAAGGCGCTTGATGGCTGCTTTGAGGCACACTGGCACAGCTGCATGTCCCAGCACTGGAGTGACAGAGGGCAATACTGGGAAGCACTGAGTTCTGTTTGAGGAGGGGAGCCTGGGTCTGCCAAGTGCGTCCCCTGGAGTCTGACAGGGACTCAGAGGCGCTAATCATGTGCCCGGCCAGGAATAGCCCTGTCTCTGAGCCCCGTCACAGGCAGGATCGGCCTTCAATTTATAACACTCAACTAGTGTTTTCAGTTGTGTTAGACCAATTGAAATGAATCAGTACTGCAGCTCCCAGAATGCACTAGTAATATGAAGCATGGGGTTGTAAAGAACGTTTTCCTGTACTATGGAGTCATCTGGGAGCCTTTGCTATAATCCTGCTGCTGTGATATGTTCTGATTAAGTCAAACCCACCACTGCAGCATTTTCAACATTTTCAGTACCCCTGCTGAGCTCCACTGCAAAGTTGTTTGTGACACTACATATGTCATTGCTGGAGAAGCTGTGAGTGCTATTGTGCTGTATTCCTCAGAGCTAAGATGGAAAGTGTTTGCTCCAATCTGCCGTGACTCTTTCAAGGTACTCCGCATAGTGCACTCAGCCATATATGGCATGGCTCCTCATTGTCTGGAAAAGACACTTGTAAGCTATAAGTCTGATCACAGCTGGCAGGGTGATTATTCATAAACGTCAGATTTTTTTCAGGTTTAGTGCAACCAAAAGTTCTCGGCTTGCCAAGCTGGTGTGATGCTTTATTTTTTTTTAATTTATTTTTAGAGGAGCACAGACCATAAAATAACAAGGAAAATACTAAGAAAATTGCTGACGACTAATTCTGGCAGCCATATACTTGCACTAAAAAAACGAAATAAAAAAATAATATTGACCATTAGATAGCATTTTAAAAGAAACGTACGGGCGCTTCTTAGCAAGCAGTTGCACTTAAAACAGGTATTTAGCACCTTTTTTAGTTTTAATACACAACACATAAAAATAGGATTCCTACTGGAAGTTAGAAACGGTACTGTTGGCTTTGATTTACTGTAATCTGAAGACAAAGTTTAAACACACTGAAACAAAAGCATAAAGAATGGAAAGAAAAAAGGATTTCGCAAAGAAAGTATTCACCCACCAACCTCAACAACTAAGAGCACTTCTTCGTAGTCACACGAGCAAATGGAAAAACAAGCGCGCGCGGCTCACGCTGACGAGGAGAGGAGGAGGCAGCAGGGGGAGGGGAGAGAGGAGGGGGCCTGTGGCTGTTTCCCTTGCGGGAGCGAGCAGGAACCATATGGTTTCAAAGCTCGGTCCCGCAAGGGAATCGCCAAACGTGCACGCGTTGCCATTGAAAGCAATGCAGCGCGTGCACGTTTTTGGGGCCAAAACTGAATCGATTACAAGAGGTCTTTTTCCTATGCAGCGCATGCTCGCTGCGTAGGCGAGACCTAAAAACCAAATGATACATCATAAGAAATTACTTTGGAATATAAAATTGATCACCAAGACACAAGTAAGAGACTGTCACTAATACAGCCCTTATCCCCAAGGTGCAACCCCAATATAATGAGTAACTTTTCGGTAATTCACCAAATACAATTCTTTTGGTATAAACGAAAGGTGAACCCCATCAGGTTTGAAAAATCTGAAAACAAGTAACACAAGGCCTGAAAGTTGTACCGAGTCATTTTCCCCTCAAATGAAACAAGTAGGACGTTTGGGCATGGCTTTATAAGAAAATAAATCATGTAACAAAAGCATCAATTGACCCCATCAATCAATCCTAATAACTCAAAGCTGAAAAATGTAGGTTAGATCTATAACGATTTCGTCCGCCCTTCATGACTGCCCTCTTTAGAAAGGAGTGTCCGGTGATCCAGACGCTTGCCATGTATGCCGGTAGGGTCAATGGGACACCTAAAAAGAGAAAGATATTAGGACGGCCAAAAAAGATTCATAACTCATCTACATCTCGAACATAGTTTAAAAAGCAATTTGACGACCAGCAGCCTAAACATTTTAGTTGTTGCAGTGAGAAAAAAAAACCCTCTAACAGCTTCTGACGCCGCGCCTATACTGAATGAATGGGCATTGAATTCCATAGGGTAGAGACCTAAGAAACTTAAAGCTTCCCGTAGGACTGATAAGATTTGTGAAGCTGTTAAAGTTAAAACTTTCTGGTGCTAAAAGCAAAATTCATGTTAAAAAAAGGGGGGGGGGGGAGGCATGTGCTGATTGAAGTTCAAACAAGCTGACAAAATGGGTAACGCGGGACGCTTAGCTTACGCGATACCACTGCAGCCCTTTTACCTTTTTTTCTGTTTTTTTTATCTGTTTATCAGGGTTCAAGTAAAATACGTAAAAAACGTTTTTTGGTTGAAAAATTGGAGACTTTTTGCCCTTGTGAATTTACTTACCTAATAACTCTGAAAACCTAAAAGTTCCAAGAAATAACCATACCATGCGAAGCTTGAAGAACACAAAAAAAACTCAAAATAGGAATATCAGGTTTGAGGTAAAAATGTATGAAGTCGCCCAGTAATGCCAGAGATATAGGCTTTCTCAGTACAGTACTGTGCAATTTAATTGTAAAAACAACACTGTAAAATTCTGCTACTCAATTCTCTTAAATATGGTTCGTAACCCCAAAAAACACTTACCATAAAAGAATAAACTGTCAGTATTCCAGCATATTGTAGTTGTTGAGATATTCTGATCAATATTTATTCATTACAAACTGTAAAATATCATTATTATGATTTATACAACCTAGTACCTCATTGTTTCAATTCTCCTACCCAGAAAACAGCCCAAGCTCTTCTGTCAGCTAAACGTGTACTGGAAACCATAGGAATTGAAAACTACATGCAGCATCTTTAATCTGTTAGCTCCCATACCCCTCGAGGAATCTGAGTTATTTCAGGGTCTACACTGGGTGTAAAACATAAGGAATCTCTGCCACAGGGGACGAAATAAAACATCTGCTATATTATTATCCAAACCTGGCACATGTTTTAATTTAAAAGTTATATTGAAAATCGGCAACCAAGCATGAAATCCTGTAATAATTTTAACATCCGTCATCTTTGGCCTTTTTGACCTTAGAGCAGGTCAACCACAGTTTTGTTAACCAAATGAGAAGAAACGGTTTTGTTTGCCAGACTTGTACCTCAAACGGCCAAAGCTACAATCAGAGGAAAGAATTCGAAAAAACGATACTACTTTTCTCTGTAATTCACCTAACTGGCCAAGATTCACCACACCATTTGCGATCCCAAAAGAGCCCAAAGCCATTGGCTCCTGAGTCATCAGAGAACATCTGAATTGACCATAAAAAACTTTGTCTAAAGACCAAATAGTAAATCCCTTGAAGACATTAAGAACATAATCCATAAATCAAAAATCAGCTCTCATGGAGACGGACACCCGAACTCTGTGATGAGGTAAGGTAAACGCTGACCTTGTAAATCCTGACCATCTACTAAAAGACCTGCAAGTTTTCACCACTTAGCGAGCAAAATTCAAATGACCTAATAATCGCTGTATCTCAAACAAGGTGAGTTTCTGAGATAATCTAGCATGTTCCAAGAAATCCAAATATCCCTCTCACCTTCGCCAATTATAATCTGGCATCCAGTTTTATGGTGTCAATTTCAAAGCCCAGAAAGATGAGACATGTCGCAGGGAACAGAAAATCATCCAGATAATGTGACACTTGAACCTGAGCTGATCTAAATGAGAAAACCCATTAACAAATGAGCTAAAAACTTCAAAAGGTCAACAAGAAAACTGCACAACCCATAGGCAAAACCTTATCAACAAAAATCTGTCCTTCAAAATGGATGCCAAGCAATGCAGAATCCTGTGGGTGTACCGGGAGTAATCTAAATGCAGATTTTATGTTGCATTTTGCCAACTCCACTTCTAAGCCGGCTTTCCTCACCTGTTCCAAGAGCCACAACTACTGAAGAAAACTGTATCATACTATCTTTTTAGCAATAATATCCTACCTACAAACCTTGTGGCCATGACAAATGTTGTGTCATACAAAACCCACCCTGTCTTTGTTTGGGGACTGTATGTAAGGGTGATGGTTTTTGTATTCAATGTACTTCCTCCCACAACACTTTAGGGTGTTGTTCGGACGCGGTCCCACTCATGAGTGACTAATAAACTTGGCTTGTTTTACTTCAACTCCAGTGCCGATCTCTCTTTGTTAGTCTTCGTACCCGTGGACGAGAGTGTGACCCTGCACCAGTGTGCCCTCACAGGGGTACATTTCCACACACTCCTAAGAGAGAAATGATAAGATCAGGAAGAGGCCAAGCAGAACAAGGAAAAGCCAATTCTGCTCTCAGTAATGCCTGAATGCAATTCCTTAGCGACAACGTGTAGAAATTGATTAGCGGATTTCAAATTTTTAGCAAACCTGTGGCATCTAGGACCATGGTAACCCAGACAGAAGCCTTCTTTGAAGCCCCACTCCAATTGTAAAGCTTTGTCCCGCAGATGATCAAACCGAAGCCAATAACATAGTCTGGGAATATCAATCAGGGCAACTGCCCTTGTTGTTAGGCTGGAATGGAGCACCCCAACCTCTACCCTGACTGACAGAAAAAACTGTGGGCTTGTTCGCTGAAACATTGCAAAATGGCGTGCTTACCATCGCATTTTGAACACTCATGTCTGTAGGAACAGAGATTCTTTTGACAGTACCCTCGGTTGAAGTTCCAGCACGCTCCTGGAATGAATTATTAAGGATTAGACAAAGTACCCACCCCTCCCGAGGCAGTTCTGTTAAGAAAGGGTTAGATAGTAACAGCAAGTCCACTGGCAGTATGCATTGTAGGAGGAGGCCTCTGCGGATACATCCACTGAACCCATAATTCATTGTCAAACTATCCTCAGGGTTTATCTGGAATAAGTACTAGCCTGGCTCTAAACCTCAACATAATGAAGCCATGTAAAAAATTCAAATTCGGACTAAACCTATCTGATTGTCCCAGTATTTATAAAATAGTTACTGATTGATCTTGAAATCTCTCGCAATAAACACTGGCAAATCAGAAAGGCCGAAGTACAAGAATCTATATTGTTTTTGACAGCGATATCGCAGCACTCCAAAATTATAGTTATTATTCGTATTGTAAAATAAAGCACGGTATGATAATAAGAGACTGGCTTCGGAACAGAAAGGTCCTCGCAATGATATATAACAAAGGATAATTTAATTAAGAATTTTACAAAAAAAGGCGGAAAAGAAATCGCAATCATAAATACAAATCAGAGTTCCCTAATACAATAGGTTCTAATCATTGTTTCGTGAAAGAGAGACCTATAGTCTCCACATCTTGATCCAGATGGATAACAGCCGACACGTGTTTCGTCACGTATAGTGACTTCCTCAGGGCTGCAGAGAAAATATCAACATCTTAGTTGGCTGAAAAAGATACATGTTGCGATTTATACATTTAGTTTTCTAGTTTCTTTCTAGTCTTTAAAAGAATCTTTATAGAAAAAATGAAAAATCGCAAAATAAAGAATGGGAAGAAAAGAAAAGCACGAGAAAGTTGAAGAGAAAAGACTCCTAAATTAAGAGTAAAAGGAAAAAAGGAAAAAGAAGAAAGTAATGTTTGTTTATTCAAAACAAAAAAGATAGACGGTGAGAAGAAAGATATTGTTTGTTCCATTACCATACCACAAGTGTAGAAAGTGATTTATTCAGTGAGTGTAACTGAAGATAAAATCCAAAATGTCCCAAAAGAAGGGTATAAATACTAACCTTCGATTATAATTTTTAGAGACGATATAAGTATCAGTCATGCGATTTAAGCTAGGTTTCGGATGATAATTCGATTGTTTGTTCAAAACGCGCTCATTAGTTCAAGAGATTCTATAGAAAAATCTGAGAGAGAGCAAAAAAAGTAAGAGTAAACAAGGTGGAAAAAACAATTGCTATTATGATATGTTAAAAAATAAAGAGTTAGATATTTAATAAAAGGGTAAATACCCGTAATCGTTATCCTTGTAGGTATTTGAGAATGTTGTTAATTAACATAGAGTATGGTCCTGGTATTTATTCTGCTTGCTTTTGAGGAATAACAAAACTCCGTCAGTTGTTTCTAATCGTGATAGAAAACAGTAAGGAAAATGAAAAATTACTGCAGTTAAGAAGATGACCTAGGTGGGCTAAGAAATAAAAATATCTATTACTATACCTAATATTTAGGACAAGTAGACCATATTACAGTTGATTATAACCCAGTAATTGGTGATTGGTCGCTATAACGATCTTCTTATAATCGTCTAAATAATGATTCCTGCACAGTGAGAAAAAACAGAAAAATAATATAATCTCCAAACAGAGAGTCAGTATAGGTTAAAAAACGTTAAAAAAAACTTCTTACTTAACATGGTTACTGGCTCCGCCATGTTAAGTGAGGTCAGAAAACCGGCTATGATAAGCTCTGAAAAAGTAGATATGGAAAAAGTGTATTTAAAATACAAGAGAGTAATTTAGTTTTAAGGACATATATCAGAACCAACGTCGCTTAGTTACAAAGATAGTACGGACCGTAATTATAACAAAGATAGACATGGTAATAGGGCACAGATGCCATGGACTAGAGAGTGTGCCCGTAATTGTTCGAATATAAATGATCAAGATATTTTACGATGTTTTACTGAAACTAAATATTTTCAAAAAATTACATTTGGGAAAAGGTGATTTATAACTATCTTTGTTAATGAATTTTTAAGAAAATGAATAACGCTGTGGCCTCATAAGGTATAGCATTGTATGTAGAAAATGATTCTAGAATCTACTAGGTCTCCGAAACTTGAACACAGAAAGGTTGTTGTGTGTTGAGACAAGTTGGAGAGGACAAATAGTCAGCAAACAAAATGGTTATTTGTGAATTTTTAGAAAAAACAAATAACACTATAGCTTCTTAGGGCATGGCATTGTATGCAAAAAATAATACTGGAGTCTGCTAAGTCTCCTTAACTCAAACACAGAAGATAATTATATGTTGAGACAACTTACAAAGTTATAGGGGACAAATAGTAAAAGTCTCCATGGGTCAGTCCTTCGTGACATGATCCACCCACTCATAGGGTGATCGTTTGCATTGGGGCATCAAAACAAAGACTTACCGCAATGATGTAAACGGTGATGTCCGAAAAGCGACTCCCGTGTCTTCTTCACAACGAAAGACCAATGAATAACACGTAGTGGTGGTTTTTATATGCAAAGTATTACAGAGGTGGCGCGAAAAACCTTAAAGTGCTAGAAGCAAGTGAGCGAAGCTCAAGTGATCTCTGATTGGCCATATGGTTACATTGTGGCCGATAGGTTGTACCGAAGTGATACACCGAGAAAGAAAAAAGAGAGAGCAGCCATGTTGGAAAGGTCCGGAAGCCCTCATGTAACCATCAGCGTGCGTGGTTGTTATACTCATTTGCTTTGAATCGCAAGTCCCGTGAAATAATTCGGATGGAATCTAGTACTCTTGTGTCCAAGAAATACTATTTGTACTTTTTAAGAATGTTATAAAGTATAATTAATGTGAACATTAATACAAAGTAAAAATCACCTTCTCTACATGGGTCAAATATACTACGAGTATTCGTCTGTGGTTCCCGCGGTGAGAAAGCGGCGGCCATCTTAGAAGGGTAAAAGGCTGTTGTTATCAGAATAGAAAGTGAGTCTTGCAATGTTTAAGTTGTCTCGGAGATTATATCTAATGTTTCATATGTGAGAACAGTTATGCATGAATATCTATTAAGAGTAAGAAGATGGTCATTTCAATAGCATACAAAGCTATATCATAACGCCACCAATATTTATGAGATAGGTATAAAAGAAAAATGATGAGCACATGAACAAATATAGGAAGAAATTAGAGAAAACGACTGGGAGAGAGAGACAAAAAGAGAAGTATAAGAGATTTTCTGATACAGATACAGCACAGAGATCAGCAATGTATACACAGTCAAAATTACAACGCATGAGCACTTCAAGAGCATTTCTGTCAGAGTATGAGCAAAGCACATAATACAGCACAGAGATCAGCAATGTATACACAGTCAAAATTACAACGAATGAGCACTTTAAGAGCATTTCTGTCAGAGTATGAGCAAAGCACATAGTATGTAACCTCAGAGTGGGTGTTAATCGTAGTTACAAAAAAAGGGGAAGGGGGAGAAAGGGGGAGATCAGCATGTTAGCATCACAGTTAGGGTTGTTTAGGTGACAGAGGGAGCTGTAAGAAACACATTCTTGTAACATTTTGATTGGCATAGAGAACAAATTTCTTTACATCAAATGATGACGGAAGATTGAAGTGCATTGTCAATGGGAATGTTTTTTTAAGAGAATGGTTTAGGCAAGGAAAACATATAGCTCTTTATCAAAATCGATACCCACTTCAACCGCTCGTAGTTTAATAATCCATTGGGTCTCTGTACTCCTCAAGTTGAGAGTCCTATCACCACCCCTTAAACCAGTCACAGTGTGGGAGATTCCATGAAACTTAATTTTTGCCATTTCGGCTAATGTGTGATTCTCATTGAAATGTACCGCAAGTGGGTAACTGCATAGGTTATTGCGTATTGCCCTAAAGTGTTCCTGGATTCTAATTCTGAGTGGGCGAATTGTACTGCCCACATAGATTAGCCCACAACAACAGATAATGCAGTAAACCACAAAATTAGTATTACAATTTATAAATTGTTTTATGCCATGTCTTATTGTGGTATTATATTGAAAATCAGTTGTTTTGTTGGCTGCAAACAGGCACATATTACAGTTAGCACATCTATAAAAGCCAGTAGGTTTCGAGGGTAACCACGTACCTTTATTCTTTCTGGGAGGTAGATAGCTAGGACAGAGAAGTTCTCTGAGGGTAGTACCTCTTCGGTGTGAAATCATGGGGTTGCTGGCCACATATTTTTCTATTGTTTTATCCAGTTTTAAAATATGCCAGTGTTTACGAAGAATGTTGTAAATTTGGTGACTATGTGTGTTATAATCAGTCACCATGGCAATTTTGCGTTCCCCATTTTTATTTCTTTCTTTCCGTCCTACTGATAGTAATTTTGATCTTGGTATATTTTGTATTTTGTTTTTAGCACAGTCCAGGATAGTCCTAGGATATCCCCTGTTTTCGAATCTGTTTTGTAAATTTTCCAGTTCTGTTAGAAATACTGATCTCTCACTGCAATTTCTCTTAAGTCTAGTCATTTCCCCCAATGGGATAGAGTTGATTTGAGACTTGGGTGCGCACTGCTGGCGTGTAATACCGCATTGCAGGCTGTAGGTTTTCTAAAAAGTCTAGAGATGATTTTGTTCTCCTTCACATATAGAATTACGTCTAGAAATTCTATTTCACGTTTGCTGATCTTATGTGTGAATTTGAGATTATAGGTATTATCATTGAGACATGTTAATAGGTCTGAGAGTAGTTCATCACTACCCGACCAGAGAATAAAAATGTCGTCTATATAACGACCCCAATAGACTAAATGTTCTGTGAGATGTGTGTTAGGTAGTTTCCATAAATGGTTCTGCTCGAAATGGCCCATGTATAGATTGGCGTATGAAGGCGAAAATTTCGAGCCCATAGCCACACCAATCGTTTGTTTATACCAGGTATCCTGATGTAAGAAAACATTGTTTTCTAAGATGAGGCGTGTTAAATCCAAGAGCATTTGGGTATGGTCAAAAAAGGTAGCGTCCCTATGGGAGAGACAGTCTGCTAAGGCTGATAAGCCTCTTTCTAAAGGAATACAAGTATACAAAGAGCATACATCCATTGTCACAAAAGAGAGATCATTGGTCCATTCTACATCTTCTAATTTGCTCAATAAGTCCCCAGTATCCCTGATATAAGAAGGAAGATTGTGTACAAGGGGTTGCAGGAAGACGTCCACGTATTCCGAGATGTGGTCCGTAGGGGAGCCTATCCCAGATATTATGGGTCTACCCTGAGGGAAGATACTTGGTTTATGTATCTTTGGTAAGATGTAAATGCAGGGTGATCTAGGCGTGGGATTGTAAAGATATCTGTATTCAATTTCTGAAATTAAGCCCAATTCCCGCCAACCTGTCAATTTTGTACAAATGAGTGATGTAATTTATTTGAGGGGATTTCCCAGTATCTTTGTGTAAGACTGATCTCCAGTTAGTTGTCTTTCAATTTCTTGTATATAGTCAATACCACGCATGATGACTATATTTCCCCCTTTATCTGCCTCCTTAAAGATAACATCTGGAAGTGATCTCAAGTTTTTTAAGGCTTTATTTTCTTCCTTGTTAAGATTATGGGTAATGTGTCCATGGTTACAATTGTATCTGTCTTCAAGTTTATAAAGATCGGATGTTACCGCTTTATAAAAAGTGTCTCCCACATTGTCCGCATGTAGGTTAGGGGTAAAGACAGACTTTTGTTTAAGACCACTATCCAGAGAGTAGTCAGGCATGATATCTAGATCTGAAAGCACATCAATCATAGTGGGGGGTGTATTGGAGAGATCATCAAGAGATAACAATAAATGTATGTCTTGTATTTCTTTAATAGTTTTGTTACAAGGTATCGAAACAGGTTTGGTAGAATACACAGGTACAGATTGATTTGCAAAAATTTTTTTCAATTTTAATTTTCGAACAAATTTAAACACATCAACATGAACATTAGTAAAGTCAGGTAATTTGGTTGGGCAAAAACTCAGACCCTTACTGAGTACCTTGTTGTCAATTTCAGTTAGATGGTAATCAGACAGATTAATGATTGAGACATTATCTGTAATGGCAATATTCGATGTACATTCTATCATATTTGGAGACTGACTCAGTTCTTCAGATTCCTTGCTACAGATCGAGTTGTGGCTTCTTCCCTTGGATTTACGTTTTGTGCCCCCCCTCCTAGTTTTTTTGTGTTTTGAGGGCCATAGTTTGTGCGATTCCCTTTGCGGTATCTCGCCATTACCTCTAAAAAAGAGGATGAGTTTATTTTAGGTACTGTGCCAATCGTAGTGGATTCTGTTTCATCTTCATTAGTGGTCTCACTGTGTATACTAGATACATCTGACTCACTCGTTGAGGGAACTATGTTTGCTGGCTTGGTAAGTTTGGTGACAGTTGGCTGTTTAGGTTGCTGTTTAGGTTGTATGTCGTCAAACTTTTTAGCAAACGTGAATACTCTGCCATTTTTATAATCATTCTCGTCCCTTTTTAGTTTTCTCAACTTCTTCTCTTTAATATAAAGTTGATGTGTGTTCAGCACATCTTTCAAAATGTTGTAATTTTTTGCAGTTGCTTCCTCTAAGTTTAGACCTTTAATTTCTGTCTCAAGTTTGTCTATTTCTTGTAGTAATAGCTCTCTTTTTCTATCAGCATGTCGTATCAAAATGTCCATCATTCTATGTGAAGATATGAGATTCAAATCTTCCCATTCTTTCAAAAGGTCTGCATCTAAATCTTCAAAGGTGGGGAATATAATAATTCGTAGTCCACGTGGGACTTGTTTGATGTCCAAATAACGTTTTAGGATGATGGAATCCCACCACCTGGACACTTCCTGTTTACGTGCCCGTTCTAATTTAATAAATTTCTGTTTGAGACCTTCCTTTTCCCCATTTTACTGGGATTTGGCACCCTCTGTGCCGAGCCAGTGAAAAGTTCTTGGAGCAGAGCATTTCTTTCTTCTTCAAAAGTTTCCATTGTCCAAACAGGCGATGTAATTGTCTCTTATAGAAAGGAGAATAATGATATGTTATTATTTTTGTTGCTAGGACTGATCTGACAAATACCCAAATCTGAAGAACTGAGTGCCGCTCTCTACATGAAATGTGACAAAAAGGATAATGGTAGTAATGTATATGAGGGCGCACATCAAAGACCGTTAGTAAAGTCGGATTGGGTATACAGTAACACTTGTCAAAACAGGAAGATAAACTGTATAGCAAAATTAATTTGTGGTGCCACTCGGGATAAAAAACACCCTACTACCTAGGTGCTACAATGCACGGGTCATGCAGAAGCAATCCCCGTGACGAACAAAGTTTTTGACAGCGATATCCCAGCACTCCAAAATTATAGTTATTATTCGTATTGTAAAATAAAGCACGGTATGATAATAAGAGACTGGCTTCGGAACAGAAAGGTCCTCGCAATGATATATAACAAAGGATAATTTAATTAAGAATTTTACAAAAAAAGGCGGAAAAGAAATCGCAATCATAAATACAAATCAGAGTTCCCTAATACAATAGGTTCTAATCATTGTTTCGTGAAAGAGAGACCTATAGTCTCCACATCTTGATCCAGATGGATAACAGCCGACACGTGTTTCGTCACGTATAGTGGCTTCCTCAGGGCTGCAGAGAACATATCAACATCTTAGTTGGCTGAAAAAGATACATGTTGCGATTTATACATTTAGTTTTCTAGTTTCTTTCTAGTCTTTAAAAGAATCTTTATAGAAAAAATGAAAAATCGCAAAATAAAGAATGGGAAGAAAAGAAAAGCACGAGAAAGTTGAAGAGATAAGAAGATCGTTATAGCGACCAATCACCAATTACTGGGTTATAATCAACTGTAATATGGTCTACTTGTCCTAAATATTAGGTATAGTAATAGATATTTTTATTTCTTAGCCCACCTAGGTCATCTTCTTAACTGCAGTAATTTTTCATTTTCCTTACTGTTTTCTATCACGATTAGAAACAACTGACGGAGTTTTGTTATTCCTCAAAAGCAAGCAGAATAAATACCAGGACCATACTCTATGTTAATTAACAACATTCTCAAATACCTACAAGGATAACGATTACGGGTATTTACCCTTTTATTAAATATCTAACTCTTTATTTTTTAACATATCATAATAGCAATTGTTTTTTCAACCTTGTTTACGCTTACTTTTTTTGCTCTCTCTCAGATTTTTCTATAGAATCTCTTGAACTAATGAGCGCGTTTTGAACAAACAATCGAATTATCATCCGAAACCTAGCTTAAATCGCATGACTGATACTTATATCGTCTCTAAAAATTATAATCGAAGGTTAGTATTTATACCCTTCTTTTGGGACATTTTGGATTTTATCTTCAGTTACACTCACTGAATAAATCACTTTCTACACTTTTGGTATGGTAATGGAACAAACAATATCTTTCTTCTCACCGTCTATCTTTTTTGTTTTGAATAAACAAACATTACTTTCTTCTTTTTCCTTTTTTCCTTTTACTCTTAATTTAGGAGTCTTTTCTCTTCAACTTTCTCGTGCTTTTCTTTTCTTCCCATTCTTTATTTTGCGATTTTTCATTTTTTCTATAAAGATTCTTTTAACCCCTTCGGTGCTCATGACGGAATGGTTCCGTCATGACCCACGGTTGAGCTGTGCTCATGACGGAACCATTCCGTCATGACCACACCCGCGCAAGATTCCGTCAGCACAGCGGCGGAATCTGCGCAGCATCGAAGGGGTTAAAGACTAGAAAGAAACTAGAAAACTAAATGTATAAATCGCAACATGTATCTTTTTCAGCCAACTAAGATGTTGATATTTTCTCTGCAGCCCTGAGGTAGTCACTATACGTGACGAAACACGTGTCGGCTGTTATCCATCTGGATCAAGATGTGGAGACTATAGGTCTCTCTTTCACGAAACAATGATTAGAACCTATTGTATTAGGGAACTCTGATTTGTATTTATGATTGCGATTTCTTTTCCGCCTTTTTTTTGTAAAATTCTTAATTAAATTATCCTTTGTTATATATCATTGCGAGGACCTTTCTGTTCCGAAGCCAGTCTCTTATTATCATACCGTGCTTTATTTTACAATACGAATAATAACTATAATTTTGGAGTGCTGGGATATCGCTGTCAAAAACTTTGTTCGTCACGGGGATTGCTTCTGCATGACCCGTGCATTGTAGCACCTAGGTAGTAGGGTGTTTTTTATCCCGAGTGGCACCACAAATTGATTTTGCTATACAATTTATCTTCCTGTTTTGACAATTGTTACTGTATACCCAATCCGACTTTACTAACTGTCTTTGTTGTGCGCCCTCATATACATTACTACCATTATCCTTTTTGTCACATTTCATGTAGAGAGCGGCACTCAGTTCTTCAGATTTGGGTATTTGTCAGATCAGTCCTAGCAACAAAAATAATAACATATCACTATTCTCCTTTCTATAAGAGACAATTACATCGCCTGTTTGGACGATGGAAACTTTTGAAGAAGAAAGAAATGCTCTGCTCCAAGAACTTTTCACTGGCTCGGCACAGAGGGTGCCAAATCCCAGTAAAAATGGGGAAAAGGAAGGTCTCAAACAGAAATTTATTAAATTAGAACGGGCACGTAAACAGGAAGTGTCCAGGTGGTGGGATTCCATCATCCTAAAACGTTATTTGGACATCAAACAAGTCCCACGTGGACTACGAATTATTATATTCCCCACCTTTGAAGATTTAGATGCAGACCTTTTGAAAGAATGGGAAGATTTGAATCTCTCATCTTCACATAGAATGATGGACATTTTGATACGACATGCTGATAGAAAAAGAGAGCTATTACTACAAGAAATAGACAAACTTGAGACAGAAATTAAAGGTCTAAACTTAGAGGAAGCAACTGCAAAAAATTACAAAATTTTGAAAGATGTGCTGAACACACATCAACTTTATATTAAAGAGAAGAAGTTGAGAAAACTAAAAAGGGACGAGAATGATTATAAAATTGGCAGAGTATTCACGTTTGCTAAAAAGTTTGACGACATACAACCTAAACAGCCAACTGTCACCAAACTTACCAAGCCAGCAAACATAGTTCCCTCAACGAGTGAGTCAGATGTATCTAGTATACACAGTGAGACCACTAATGAAGACGAAACAGAATCCACTACGATTGGCACAGTACCTAAAATAAACTCATCCTCTTTTTTAGAGGAAATGGCGAGATACCGCAAAGGGAATCACACGAACTATGGCCCTCAAAACACAAAAAAACTAGGAGGGGGGGCACAAAACGTAAATCCAAGGGAAGGAGCCACAACTCGATCTGTAGCAAGGAACCTGAAGAACTGAGTCAGTCTCCAAATATGATAGAATGTACATAGAATATTGCCATTACAGATAATGTCTCAATCATTAATCTGTCTGATTACCATCTAACTGAAATTGACAACAAGGTACTCAGTAAGGGTCTGAGTTTTTGCCCAACCAAATTACCTGACTTTACTAATGTTCATGTTGATGTGTTTAAATTTGTTCGAAAATTAAAATTGAAAAAAATGTTTGCAAATCAATCTGTACCTGTGTATTCTACCAAACCTGTTTCGATACCGTGTAACAAAACTATTAAAGAAATACAAGACATACATTTATTGCTATCTCTTGACGATCTCTCCAATACACCCCCCACTATGACTGATGTGCTTTCAGATCTAGATATCATGCCTGACTACTCTCTGGATAGTGGTCTTAAACAAAAGTCTGTCTTTACCCCTAACCTACATGCAGACAATGTGGTAGACACTTTTTATAAAGCAGTAACATCCGATCTTTATAAACTTGAAGATAGATACAATTGTAACCATGGACACATTACCCATAATCTTAACAAGGAAGAAAATAAAGCCTTAAAAAACTTGAGATCACTTCCAGATGTTATCTTTAAGGAGGCAGATAAAGGGGGAAATATAGTCATCATGCGTGGTATTGACTATATACAAGAAATTGAAAGACAACTAACTGGAGATCAGTCTTACACAAAGATACTGGGAAATCCCCTCAAAGAAATTACATCACTCATTTGTACAAAATTGACAGGTTGGCGGGAATTGGGCTTAATTTCAGAAATTGAATACAGATATCTTTACAATCCCACGCCTAGATCACCCTGCATTTACATCTTACCAAAGATACATAAACCAAGTATCTTCCCTCAGGGTAGACCCATAATATCTGGGATAGGCTCCCCTACGGAACACATCTCGGAATACGTGGACGTCTTCCTGCAACCCCTTGTACACAATCTTCCCTCTTATATCAGGGATACTGGGGACTTATTGAGCAAATTAGAAGATGTAGAATGGACCAATGATCTCTCTTTTGTGACAATGGACGTATGCTCTTTGTATACTTGTATTCCTTTAGAAAGAGGCTTATCAGCCTTAGCAGACTGTCTCTCCCATAGGGACGCTACCTTTTTTGACCATACCCAAATGCTCCTGGATTTAACACGCCTCATCTTAGAAAACAATGTTTTCTTACATCAGGATACCTGGTATAAACAAACGATTGGTGTGGCTATGGGCTCGAAATTTTCGCCTTCATACGCCAATCTATACATGGGCCATTTCGAGCAGAACCATTTATGGAAACTACCTAACACACATCTCACAGAACATTTAGTCTATTGGGGTCGTTATATAGACGACATTTTTATTCTCTGGTCGGGTAGTGATGAACTACTCTCAGACCTATTAACACGTCTCAATGATAATACCTATAATCTCCAATTCACACATAAGATCAGCAAACGTGAAATAGAATTTCTAGACGTAATTCTATATGTGAAGGAGAACAAAATCATCTCTAGACTTTTTAGAAAACCTACAGCCTGCAATGCGGTATTACACGCCAGCAGTGCGCACCCCAAGTCTCAAATCAACTCTATCCCATTGGGGGAAATGACTAGACTTAAGAGAAATTGCAGTGAGAGATCAGTATTTCTAACAGAACTGGACAATTTACAAAACAGATTCGAAAACAGGGGATATCCTAGGACTATCCTGGACTGTGCTAAAAACAAAATACAAAATATACCAAGATCAAAATTACTATCAGTAGGACGGAAAGAAAGAAATAAAAATGGGGAACGCAAAATTGCCATGGTGACTGATTATAACACACATAGTCACCAAATTTACAACATTCTTCGTAAACACTGGCATATTTTAAAACTGGATAAAACAATAGAAAAATATGTGGCCAGCAACCCCATGGTTTCACACCGAAGAGGTACTACCCTCAGAGAACTTCTCTGTCCTAGCTATCTACCTCCCAGAAAGAATAAAGGTACGTGGTTACCCTCGAAACCTACTGGCTTTTATAGATGTGCTAACTGTAATATGTGCCTGTTTGCAGCCAACAAAACAACTGATTTTCAATATAATACCACAATAAGACATGGCATAAAACAATTTATAAATTGTAATACTAATTTTGTGGTTTACTGCATTATCTGTTGTTGTGGGCTAATCTATGTGGGCAGTACAATTCGCCCACTCAGAATTAGAATCCAGGAACACTTTAGGGCAATACGCAATAACCTATGCAGTTACCCACTTGCGGTACATTTCAATGAGAATCACACATTAGCCGAAATGGCAAAAATTAAGTTTCATGGAATCTCCCACACTGTGACTGGTTTAAGGGGTGGTGATAGGACTCTCAACTTGAGGAGGACAGAGACCCAATGGATTATTAAACTACGAGCGGTTGAAATGGGCATCGATTTTGATAATGAGCTACATGTTTTCCTTGCCTAAACCATTCTCTTAAAAAAACATTCCCATTGACAATGCACTTCAATCTTCCGTCATCATTTGATGTAAAGAAATTTGTTCTCTATGCCAATCAAAATGTTACAAGAATGTGTTTCTTACAGCTCCCTCTGTCACCTAAACAACCCTAACTGTGATGCTAACATGCTGATCTCCCCCTTTCTCCCCCTTCCCCTTTTTTTGTAACTACGATTAACACCCACTCTGAGGTTACATACTATGTGCTTTGCTCATACTCTGACAGAAATGCTCTTAAAGTGCTCATTCGTTGTAATTTTGACTGTGTATACATTGCTGATCTCTGTGCTGTATTATGTGCTTTGCTCATACTCTGACAGAAATGCTCTTGAAGTGCTCATGCGTTGTAATTTTGACTGTGTATACATTGCTGATCTCTGTGCTGTATCTGTATCAGAAAATCTCTTATACTTCTCTTTTTGTCTCTCCCAGTCGTTTTCTCTAATTTCTTCCTATATTTGTTCGTGTGCTCATCATTTTTCTTTTATACCTATCTCATAAATATTGGTGGCGTTATGATATAGCTTTGTATGCTATTGAAATGACCATCTTCTTACTCTTAATAGATATTCATGCATAACTGTTCTCACATATGAAACATTAGATATAATCTCCGAGACAACTTAAACATTGCAAGACTCACTTTCTATTCTGATAAAAACAGCCTTTTACCCTTCTAAGATGGCCGCCGCTTTCTCACCGCGGGAACCACAGACGAATACTCGTAGTATATTTGACCCATGTAGAGAAGGTGATTTTTACTTTGTATTAATGTTCACATTAATTATACTTTATAACATTCTTAAAAAGTACAAATAGTATTTCTTGGACACAAGAGTACTAGATTCCATCCGAATTATTTCACGGGACTTGCGATTCAAAGCAAATGAGTATAACAACCACGCACGCTGATGGTTACATGAGGGCTTCCGGACCTTTCCAACATGGCTGCTCTCTCTTTTTTCTTTCTCGGTGTATCACTTCGGTACAACCTATCGGCCACAATGTAACCATATGGCCAATCAGAGATCACTTGAGCTTCGCTCACTTGCTTCTAGCACTTTAAGGTTTTTCGCGCCACCTCTGTAATACTTTGCATATAAAAACCACCACTACGTGTTATTCATTGGTCTTTCGTTGTGAAGAAGACACGGGAGTCGCTTTTCGGACATCACCGTTTACATCATTGCGGTAAGTCTTTGTTTTGATGCCCCAATGCAAACGATCACCCTATGAGTGGGTGGATCATGTCACGAAGGACTGACCCATGGAGACTTTTACTATTTGTCCCCTATAACTTTGTAAGTTGTCTCAACATATAATTATCTTCTGTGTTTGAGTTAAGGAGACTTAGCAGACTCCAGTATTATTTTTTGCATACAATGCCATGCCCTAAGAAGCTATAGTGTTATTTGTTTTTTCTAAAAATTCACAAATAACCATTTTGTTTGCTAACTATTTGTCCTCTCCAACTTGTCTCAACACACAACAACCTTTCTGTGTTCAAGTTTCGGAGACCTAGTAGATTCTAGAATCATTTTCTACATACAATGCTATACCTTATGAGGCCACAGCGTTATTCATTTTCTTAAAAATTCATTAACAAAGATAGTTATAAATCACCTTTTCCCAAATGTAATTTTTTGAAAATATTTAGTTTCAGTAAAACATCGTAAAATATCTTGATCATTTATATTCGAACAATTACGGGCACACTCTCTAGTCCATGGCATCTGTGCCCTATTACCATGTCTATCTTTGTTATAATTACGGTCCGTACTATCTTTGTAACTAAGCGACGTTGGTTCTGATATATGTCCTTAAAACTAAATTACTCTCTTGTATTTTAAATACACTTTTTCCATATCTACTTTTTCAGAGCTTACCATAGCCGGTTTTCTGACCTCACTTAACATGGCGGAGCCAGTAACCATATTAAGTAAGAAGGTTTTTTTAACGTTTTTTAACCTATACTGACTCTCTGTTTGGAGATTATATTATTTTTCTGTTTTTTCTCACTGTGCAGGAATCATTATTTAGATGATTATAAGAAGATCGTTATAGCGAACAATCACCAATTACTGGGTTATAATCAACTTAATATGGTCTACTTGTCCTAAATATTAGGTATAGTAATAGATATTTTTATTTCTTAGCCCACCTAGGTCATCTTCTTAACTGCAGTAATTTTTCATTTTCCTTACTGTTTTCTATCACGATTAGAAACAACTGACGCAGTTTTGTTATTCCTCAAAAGCAAGCAGAATAAATACCAGGACCATACTCTATGTTAATTAACAACATTCTCAAATACCTACAAGGATAACGATTACGGGTATTTACCCTTTAATTAAATATCTAACTCTTTATTTTTTAACATATCATAATAGCAATTGTTTTTTCCACCTTGTTTACTCTTACTTTTTTTGCTCTCTCTCAGATTTTTCTATAGAATCTCTTGAACTAATGAGCGCGTTTTGAACAAACAATCGAATTATCATCCGAAACCTAGCTTAAATCGCATGACTGATACTTATATCGTCTCTAAAAATTATAATCGAAGGTTAGTATTTATACCCTTCTTTTGGGACATTTTGGATTTTATCTTCAGTTACACTCACTGAATAAATCACTTTCTACACTTTTGGTATGGTAATGGAACAAACAATATCTTTCTTCTCACCGTCTATCTTTTTTGTTTTGAATAAACAAACATTACTTTCTTCTTTTTCCTTTTTTCCTTTTACTCTTAATTTAGGAGTCTTTTCTCTTCAACTTTCTCGTGCTTTTCTTTTCTTCCCATTCTTTATTTTGCGATTTTTCATTTTTTCTATAAAGATTCTTTTAAAGACTAGAAAGAAACTAGAAAACTAAATGTATAAATCGCACCATGTATCTTTTTCAGCCAACTAAGATGTTGATATTTTCTCTGCAGCCCTGAGGAAGTCACTATACGTGACGAAACACGTGTCGGCTGTTATCCATCTGGATCAAGATGTGGAGACTATAGGTCTCTCTTTCACGAAACAATGATTAGAACCTATTGTATTAGGGAACTCTGATTTGTATTTATGATTGCGATTTCTTTTCCGCCTTTTTTTGTAAAATTCTTAATTAAATTATCCTTTGTTATGTATCATTGCGAGGACCTTTCTGTTCCGAAGCCAGTCTCTTATTATCATACCGTGCTTTATTTTACAATACGAATAATAACTATAATTTTGGAGTGCTGGGATATCGCTGTCAAAAACTTTGTTCGTCACGGGGATTGCTTCTGCATGACCCGTGCATTGTAGCACCTAGGTAGTAGGGTGTTTTTTATCCCGAGTGGCACCACAAATTGATTTTGCTATACAATTTATCTTCCTGTTTTGACAATTGTTACTGTATACCCAATCCGACTTTACTAACGGTCTTTGATGTGCGCCCTCATATACATTACTACCATTATCCTTTTTGAAGAATCTATATTGGTAGGAACTCTAGTTCTCTTAGTTATTTCCCAAGCTTCCCTGGAACCCTCTAAGCTTGGATTACTCCAGGAAGCATTGTCCTGAGCAAGTTTGTCTGACCCCAGCAACTCATCCTTGTTCTTACGAGTACTATAAGGTAACAGCTTTTGTTATTCCGAAGGTGTCTCGCAATGACAGCAAACCTTAGCATCTGTATCTTTACCTTTTACTAAAACTCTTCTGCTTTGCGTTTTCTAATATTTCCAGTACTGCACCGATGACCAAAAGGCGACTCACCTGTCGGAAAGGGCTTGTCCAGCGCCAAATAATTTGTCTCTGCAAGCCTGTGTGCCTTTCGAAGTACTTCCAGCTCTTTTTCTGAATCCTTACACTAGAAAATATGAGGTTGGACATCTTATTAGTAACCCCCCCGCTTGAATGGTGAAAAGCTAGTAACAACAATGAAAAAAAACCTTGATAATCCCCACTGCAGCTTGACTGAACCCCATCACCTAACCCACCATCAAAATGTCTCCAGTTCACCGCTTTTTTGAACTGCACAATTTTGTGGTCATCCAAAAGTGTTGGGAAATCGCCACAGGATTTTCCTTTTGTTGCATAGGAAAACGAACAGGACACTTTGTACCTGTTCAATATTGAATCACTGCACCTGATGCCCTTCTGCAGCCTTGTCCCATCGTTGGCCTGCAAGACCCTAGAACTTGCTGACATAGGGTCCTCCAAAACTAGTGCTGATGAAGTACTGCTTCCCTTATACTCATACTAACCCACACCTATTTCCCTGACCTGTTGGCGCCATTCCACCCATGACTGAAACATCACCGTCATTATTAATGACATGCCCTGAAATATAATGTCCGCTAGCTGATTAGTGGGAAAAAACCTGACAAACCATTGATGCTTAAACACCCAAAAATAATTTAACTACAACACTGGAGGATTCACCAGTGGACAAATAGCGCTACGCAAAAACAACTCGCCACTCTCCCAAGAAACCACAGGAGCGAAAGACCGCACACCCGACGCAAAAAGCACACCGCCTCAAAACCTCCCAACGTCCGCAGAGGACTCAGACATAATTTAAATAGACAAGCAAACAAAAACGCTATAAAAACCACCACAGACAATACCAAAAACAAAGCGCTCTGCAATAATACGCATTTACATTACCGTCAACATCACCACTGTGCAATAGCTGTATATCCAATCCCCACACCCCATATGTAAATTACAAAACATGTAATTACATGTTGGAGAGCCAATTACATTATCACTGTAACAGTTATTCATTCACAATATGTTCAGAAAAACAAAATAAGCATAAAACATATCCGGTATCACTCACACCAAAATTGTAAAAGCTCATAATAAACAAACACCAGCAACATAAGCAATGGTGCATCTACAGTCATTTGTAAAGCATTTTGACACAATGTTTAAAAAAATACGCTATCTTCTGCGCAAAACGCACTATATCCACTAGGTGGCAGAGTCACACTACTTAGCAAATCAACTCCTCATTTGCTCAAGTGAAAGAACTCACGCTCAATACAAAATCATTAAAGAAAAGCATAATTTCAATAACAATAAAAGACACGAACTGCAGGAAAACTGCTGCCTACCTGCCCTGTGGACCCCCAACTGTCCGCAAACGCCGCGTTCTAAAGCAGGTGCCTCGCCTGCGCGCGCTTGCTTTGTTTGATTCCAGATGCCCGAAGCTGCCCGGGGTGGACATTCTTCGAATGCCACCCCCAAGCCCGCCATTCCCCCATGGATTTCTTTTGAAGCAAAGGCAATTTCAGGCAGGAGACAGACAAAATAAAGTCATTTTTTGCTTCATAAATCAGGAGGGTCCCATCTAAATTTGGTCTATTGCAGCGTATGCCATGATCTATAAATTGATTTTGGCATACATTATATTTGCTTTGACGTCCAAGGTCATATATGTTGCTTCAACACATCAAACTTCTTGGAATGGTAATTTAAGTGTATGCCATGCCGAACAAAATCCAGCTTTAGGGCTGGAAGGCCAGACCTATTGTCTTTACCACTGCTTATTTAATATTAGTTCGCTGCTCACTGCCTGGCCTTAAAATGGCCGTTCTCGAGGACACGCTCAGGCTACTGGCCAAGTTAGAAGCGGACCTATTTCCGAGTAGAAATTTCAGGTCATGTGTTCTCATTGTGTGGCTCACGTGACTGTTGCTTGAATCTTCGGTGTACCTGGAGCTGTTCTGTGACAGATCTAGGAGCTGCAAATGGATGGGCCAGTTGGAGCCCCGGTGCCACGGCACGAAGAGCAGCATAGTGGCGGTGGGGGCTCAGAGCGGAGTGAGGCCATCTGGGAACGGCCCTGGACGCTGGAGGAGATCCGCAGCAGCAGCGGAAACTGGTCACTGGCAGCTGACGCTGGGGTAAGTGCAAGTCCTTAAGTGTATTCCCATCCCTATACGCACGATGACATTGTAAGTCTTGCAGGCACAAAAGCACCGCCATGCCAACGAAAACCTGGACCTACCAAGCACCCTGGCCGGTACACCCCAGCACGCAGCTGATTCTGACAGCAACTCAATATCAGTATTTAGACCTCTGTCTGATCCTCACCATCAGTTCTACTTGACGTCTGTCTCATGACCCTGCGATCAGCACACATTGGGTGCTACTAGCGCATCATACCATGTGCACTGCCATTAAACCACGACTAGGGGTACTTCTAGTTCTGCAAAAAGGAACTCCCATTCCCTAACTTAATACCAGCACAGATCTAGCTTTACTGGGTTTTATGCATGCCCGGGCACTGGCAGACTCTCCCTTTCATTGCTTATAGGCCTAAACAATACCAGTCGTTCGTTATCGGCACTATGTGCTTGTCTGTAACTCTGTCAACTCCTTTATCAAGAAAAGCAGGACACTTACGACCCCTCATTAGCAGCACATCCTGACACTGCCAGTTCTTTCGTACGCCGAAGCACTAACAATATGTGCAGGCTGTCATTACAAACGCAGCACTGATGGCTTCTCTCAAACTGTGCAGCTTAGCACTGTCATGTCTTTATCATACCCAGTGGTCGAAGTGGGGGAAAAAAGTAGGGGAACTGTGGGCAGAGAATCAGAGGGCGGGAATAACCCAAGGATTGGCTCAGGGGGCGGAGCCAGAGGTGTGGCCAGAATGCGCAAATATCCCAATTTTTAGTATTTGTTTGGCATTTCACTGCCCAGTTTAATCAACCAATGGATACACATGATTATATAAGGTTATAATGAGTTATTGACATTAAAACACATTCACAAAGTGGGATATGCTTCTAATCACAGAATGTCCCACAAAATGTGGAAGCGCAAGCAATTTTTCACAGAGCCATGGTGTTTATCATCAGCACTTCTCCCTTTTTCCACAACAGCAGTTCAAACATGAATGGCAAAATATCCTAGTTTGCAAATGTTTTCTATATAACTCTGGCTCTGCCATATTTGCCTCCTAATGCAAGATCTGCTGCATGATCTGACCATTTAAACTAATAAATTGTTTATAGCTCAAATGTATCAAAAGTTAACAAAAAATGTGACTTGTTTTGCTGCGGAGTGGATGGCTTATTGCAAAGGTTGACTGATCATCTTTCTCACTGTTGCATTTGTATGTTACAGTGGTGCTAATAAGGCAACATCTTTCCAAAGACTGTTAGCATGTGTACACGTCAAAATAATAAAATATCAGAAAATATACTGCATTACGCTGCAGCCTTTTTTTAAATGCATAATTTAGTCAACACTGAGGCATAATTTTGTCCTCCTTTGCTGCATATTTAATTCCAGTGACCCCACAGCAAGCAGCACATGTTAAAAGTGCTTGTGAATGAAGCAGAGAGACTGTGAAGTTTGCGAACTTAGTTTGGTGTGCGTGCCAAATTCTGCATTGCCAATCCCTGGTGAGTTGCAGCTACTACTTCTGAAACAAGGCCAATGGAGCTAACTATGGTTGAGGCAGACTGGCCTCAAGGGCAGGGCCGGTCTTAGCACTGGTGGTGCCCTCTGCATTAATGTTTGTTAGTACCCCCCAATGACCACCTCTGCCATGGATTCCCTCAGTACCACTCTTTAACAGTGCCCCTCAAGTCTCCATAACCACACTCTCTCTCAGATGCATTTAATTTGATTTACAGCGCCACTCATACCAGTGTAGGGTGTCAGAGCACTTTACATCACACACATTACTCAGAGACAATCAATATGTGTGTAAATCACTGTATAGAAAATGTTACACAAGACTAAGGACTAGAAGGTGTAGGAGTCACATGACAACCATACTACTAGGCGGTATAGTTTAATAGTGATTGGTCTGGAGAAACAAACTCAGAATTTTAAAACATGATACCATGGTTGGGGGTTCTCTTTAATAATCAGAATTGATTTCTGTCCAAAAGAACACTTTTTGCAACATTAGGATAATCAAAGACTGGGGGGAAAAACATAACGCTCTAATCTATACCTTGCTGTTTGTATGCAGCTCTTAGATGAAAGTTAATAGCTCACTGTTCTATGTTAGGATTTTAACGTATAAACTTCAAGTAACAAAAAGATCTCTCTGACAAAAGCAGTAGCTCACTGACCTATTTACATTATGTGCACTTTGTGATCTGTGTAGGAAGGTGGAATCTGACTACATGGTTGCCCCCACTTTTTTCCTGGTGTTTTGCTGGTTTTCGACTTAGTCTGGCTGGGATCCTGCTATTCAGGACCCCAGCCTATCTACTTTCTCCCTTAAATTGATTACAAGTACTATAGGTACACTCCAGATTGGATTCTGGGGTACCCTTATAAGTCCCTAGTATATGGTATACTATGTACCAAGGGCATAGGTACCCCAGAGGCCTACCAGGGGCTGCAGCATGTATTGTGTCACCCCTGGGAAGCCTTCCAAAATGACACCACAGGTCTGCTACTGCAGCCTGGGTAAGGTGGTGCATGCACCCCTTACTGAGATATAGGTTCACTATATCTCTCCATATTACTGCACATATAAACCTATCAGTCACCCCTATGGCAGGCCTTACCAATACTGAAGGCAGGGTGCTGGGTTTTATGTGAGAGGGTGCCCATGCATGAGCAGAGCCCCTCAGCAGCCTTCAGAACCTTTATTCTGGGGTTGTTTGTGATGCTGCCAAACCATACACTCTTAAGTGCATTATAACCAAACGGTAAATGCTAACTTTGGAATGGCTGCACGGAAACATGTTGTATTTGGTGTCAAACACTTTGGAATCATACCTCCAGACAAGTAACTGGTGTGGGAGTATGATCCCACCCTTCTAGAGGGAGAGACATGACAGCACCGGTATACCCGGTACCAGCTAACAGAGCCCTGGCATCACAAAATGGATGCTGCCAGCCACAGACACGAGTCTGCCCTCCTGTTGCTGGACGAAACTCCGGCAGGGGAGGCCTAGACAATAGGTTTCCTGTCACAGGGAGGTGTCACCACCTCCCAGAAAGGCTTTAGTGTATTGGGGCTGGGTGGGTGCACTCCAAGAGTGCTTTGAAGTTCAGCACTGGGGGCACATTTGGTGTCCCTGTGCATAGTCCAGTTCAAACCGGTTGCAGGGGCTACCAGCCCCTGCTCTGGTGCGAAACTGGACAAAGGAAATGGGTGTAGCCACCCCTCTTTCCTGACCCTCCCATAGGTGGGTCCCTAGAGTTTGTCCCACCCCTTCCTTGGGTATAAGAAAGGAACCCCTGGCTACAGGACTTTAGATTACACCTGGACGAAACTCTGATACTGAATCCTGGAACTTCGACGATCTACATTGAACTAGATAAGTAAAGAATCTCCCTTGGAGTAAAGGAGTTACTCCCCTGCAAGGCAGGCACCGAAGACAGATCTCACCGGTTTGCAGCTCCGAAGCTCCCGCCAGACTCCGAAGAATTTTGCAACACAGGAGGTGGGTTTCTGTGGTCTTAGAGGTAGAACAGTGCCCACAGCAAGTCTGAGGCCCGTATTCCTCGTGGCGACCGTGCAAACCGAACCCCTGGACACCACGTCACTTTGCAGAAGCATCAGCTTTCCAACAACTCCTGCAGCTAAGCTTTGGATTACTTATAGCCCTTACCCCGAGCAGCATTTGCACTGAAGATTGCCCGCCTACACTCCACAAGTGTACCGTGAGCTGGCCCTTTGTGTTTTCTCTCGAGGTCCCTTCGCGATCCCTAGTCCGTCGACTGGTGGGTCCCTGTGAAGGCAACTTTACCTCTAATTAGGCTTACCTGATTGCTCCAGCCGTGTCCTGACTCTCCATTGCTTGGGGAGTACCCAGGACCTTGCTGGTACGCACCAAAGCATCTTTTCTCTTTCTGCGTGGGTTGCTGTTGCCAAGGCTTGTTGTGTTCAATACGAGGATCGACATCCTTTGTGGGACAGCTCAAATCCAGCTTCTGGTTGTCGTCGACGCCTCCTGGTCCTCGTGGCTGCAGAGTCAAGCTTCGCCTCTTCGCACTTGAATCACCCAACATCGGTGTGTTTTCGTCTACCGTGCCCCTGGTCACTGGCAAGTGACCCAGACTCTGTACCCTCTGCTTTCAGGTTCTTCTGATCTTCGATCCAGGCTTGGATCACACCGAACACTTTTCTCCTTCCCGGCAGCAGCACTTTGCAGTAGATCGCCATTGAAATCAACGACGATCCCCGACACCATTTGACACCTTTGCACCCGGCTTCCCTGGGTGAGGTAACTCAAGTACTCCGGTGCTCCCGTGGGTGCTGGCCCTAGAACCCCCTAAGTCTAAAGGGGTTTTCTCAAAGTCCTCTCCTAAGTGTCCTTAACTTCTAAAATTCCAACCATGACTTTCCCATAAAATAGTACGGGGCTCGCGCCTGTGTTCTCACACTGCACACGTCCCCTGTGGGTCTCCTGTGTCACTACCTTGGGTGGTTCCTTGGGGTCCCAGCGATTCTACGTGCTTTAGGCACTGTGTCTAGTGAAGTCGTGGTTCTTATACCACTTTCTTAATATATGGTTTGGTCCGCCCCTAGGGCCCATTGTATATTGTGCTATTTACTGTCGTTTTAGAACTGTATTATTGTGCATCTTGGACTCTAATCGCATAAAGAGATTAGTAGTGAGTGTTTAGAAATAAATACATATATTTTATATATACCTTGTGTGGATCTCCTTTCATTTAGTAATTCAAGAGGTTATAATCTGGTAAACCAAGCTGCTTTTCACTCCTTCAAGACTTAGCCTGAAGGCTGCTCTCCATAGTTACCACTAGGATAGCTTTCAATAAAGGTTGTCTTTAAACCTATCATCAATAAGGGTTGTTTGGACTGGTACACTATAACTAGTGGACAGCATATACCAGACCAACTTCTCACAATCTGTATGGTACATGTTCTTTGCAGCAGGCACATTAACCCTCTGAGCTACCTTTCCATGAATCAGAACTTCCACTAGACAAAATGATCCTCTCTCTAGGAAGAACATTAAACACCAGAGTCATCATGACATTTTTATTGTTGCCGAAAATTGCTGGAGGCCAGGAAGAAGGCAGCAAGCACTTTTAAAACCTTAATATACTTGCAAACATAATGCCTCCACCCAAAGTCAGCACCCGGTGCGGTCACACCGGTTGCACTGCCCTAGAGCTGGCCCTTCTCAAGTGTCCTGTGACCTCAGTGACAGAGTCACTGTCGCTCTAGGGTGTGCTGCTTCATAGGCCTGTCTGCAAGACTGGAGGTGAACTTCAATATGGAATGTGTTGGACAAACCTTGAAGGTTAACCCACATTTGCCACTGCTAGGGTCCACCTGCTGGTGCTAAGACACCAGGGCTTCTAAGGTCTTGCGCAGCCTTCTCAGGTCTAGCATGGGATTGTGCTCTCTCAGGAGAGTGGTCTGGTGGATTGGTTATTAAGGCTGAACCTGGTTCCCCAGTTACAAATTCAGTAGCTCTGGCCATAGTGCCATTTTCTCTCCCCCACTGAACACCATACTGCCCCACTGAGAAAAACTCACACTGCCTTCAACTACAACCCAATTGCTGCCGGCTATAAACACCTGGATGTGGCTCAATTTAAATGACGCAGAACAATATGCAGCCTACAAAAAAAAGTGACAACATCCTGGAAAAAGCAAACACTCATAGGGAATGCAAAACTTAGCAAACCATGTGAATTGTAAGCAGGAACAACATGGTTACCTTAATGCGTTTACACTCACTATTCAGAAATCAGTGAGTGCTCTTGCCTGAAAAGTTAAGGACATGACTACAGGGCCCTGAATGGACCCATTTCAATGCCCATTGCTTATATCCTTACAAAACGTAAACAGCATGGTAAAAAAAGACCACATCCCTGGACGCAGAGCCGCAGTACACATTTTGTTTTCCAATCCACACTTTGCAGTACCTCCAGGATTGGTGCACTAGTTGCAAGCCCAGGGAAAACAAAGACAAGAAAACAAAAATAGCGCCTCACTGGCAAACTCTGTAAAAGTGGCGCTAACGTGTTTGGGTGTGAATAAAATCAATCTGGTCAGTTTGCTACAAGCAGGTGCGCAACACCCATTGGACTCAAAGGGCTTCAGCCGCCCCCCCCCCCCCTCGTGTGTGGCAGCCCGGGATGAGACCGCTTCCCGGGCCGCACCCGAGCACTTCACAGGTCTTTTAAAGACCATTTGCATGTTAATGAGGCCTTGCTGTTGTTTCACCCCTTCTAAGAGCCCCTGCAGCTCCACTCTTTTTTCTTTGCCCTCTGGCTACCAGTCTGTCTTACTTTACTTCGTTATTTTTCCTATTTTTAACGTTTTATTCCAGATGCTGCACTTTGGAATTAAAATACGACATTTCCAGCAAAAATTATTTTCATTTTCGGATCCATTTCACAGGGGAGGAAATAAGAGACAGGAGAAGAAAGAGAGTGAAAACCCAGTCTTGAAGTCAAGGTTTTCAGTAAGAGAAGAACTGCTAGACAGAAAGAGAGGGAAGAGGGAAAGAGTTGGGGGGGAGGGGGGAAGGCAGCTGAAGCTACAGAGCAGAAGCGGACACTGTATTTTTCTTCTCTGGGTGAGAAGAAAAAGACAGGGTCCTGTTACTTCTCTGCCGCCCGTCCTCGAACGCCAGGAACGCCGAGCTTTACAGGCCATGCCGATTTCTTGCGTCCCGGGACGCATTTTCAAAATAAAAAAGTAGGGGAACGGAATCGCTGGAATTGAAGAAGTAGGGGCACGCCGTGCCCTGCCGTTCCCCCCCACTTCGACCACTGATCATACCTGTCCGCCATATCCACCAAACTGCCGATGAGTGGGAAACTGCCTTTATTAGGCTTCTCCGCTTATATCTACTTCTACTTCAATTGAAGCACTTTCTGAAATAATTCAGAAAGGTGTTGGTATATTAGAATGTCAGCAGATTGTATGGGAGACACATGTAGCTCCATTTGAAAGTTATCTCGACTCATAGGCCTATATTTTATTGGGCTCGATAATCAGGGGCGGTTGGTGGAATTTGAAACTGGTGTGGCGTATGCAGAACTAATCAACGTATGCGAGTGAAGCAAGCGAGCCCGACGGTAATCAGGGGGGGTTCTCCTCCGCGAAGATTTTTTTTTTTTTAATTGGCATCTTTTTGGTGCGATTTTTTTTTAGCACTATTTCTGTGATAAATGGACTAAAAATGCAGTTCTTCTAGTCATTAATTAAAGAAAACTCATACATTATTTCCGAGAATTTCTGGGTTGCCAAGCAAGTCTGACTTCGGAAGAGGGCTAGGGTACTAAGCAAGACTGCTTTGGCTCTACCCTTTCCAATAGAAAACACTAGTTAGCGATGTGAACGAGTTCAATGGACAAATCTGGGGTCTACTCTAGGGAGAGTCCATCTCCTGAGAAAGAAATTTAAAAAAGATTGCAAATGGTGCATTTTAAAGCAAATTAATGCAGCTATAAAGCAAGGCTTATTAAGCAGTGGGAACGTATAGTCTTGAAATATTAAACACATTAAAAACTGCCCCATGTGTGGGGGAGGGGGGTGGGTGGGTTGTCCTCAACCTGGGGGTTGAGGCTGCGGGGGGGGTGGTGTGGGTGGTGGTGGTGGGTGGTGTGGTATAAAGCAGCAATAGTGATTGATATGGGCTATATAAGCTTTAGTAGGTTGATTTTTATGTCTTATTTGAGCGTTTGTTGGCGAAAGGACTTTTCGATTCAACTAAATAGGTTATTATTGTTGGTGTTTTTTGAAGATTTTCAATATGGAGAGAAAAATCAAAATCTGTTCTCTTAACGTTAACGGTCTGAATGACTTTAAAAAGATGGGGATTTTGCGATACTTGATTCAATTTCTGCAAATCGATATTTTATGTCTACAGGAGACGCATATCCCTTGGTCTAAGAGAAATTTGCTGAAAAATCTTGATCTAGAGCTACTTGTCTGTTCTAAACAAATGGGAATAACTAGAGGCGTCGCTATTCTTATAAAACGTGGAATTGGGAAATGTATTAGATTTCTAGGCGATAGATGGGGGAGATGGGGGATTGCAGAAATTATTATTGACGGGAATAAACTGACTATTTGCTCCTTATATGGCCCGAACTTAGACGATAGGGAGGTATTTATTACAATCAATTCTGAACTAGCAGTTTGGGATCATCCTTTAATTCTCTGTGGTGATTTCAACATTAATATTAATGCTGATTGTAATATTAGGAATTTTGGGAAATATAAAGATCGCAAACCTCAAACGTTTAAAGCTCTTAGAGAACTAACGTTAAGTAACGGACTGATAGATGTGTGGAATAAACTTAGACCTCTAGAATCAGGCTTTACTTATTTCTCGGCTCCACATCAAAAATTTGTTCGCCTGGACTATTTCTTTATCTCTGCTCAACTTGTCTGTAATAGTAGTATTGATGTTTTACCCCAAATCATTTCTGATCATAATCCTATTGTTCTAGATCTTTTGCTTTCTTTTTTAGCCCACTCACAAAAAAGATCATGGTCATTTCAGAGAAATTTACTGCTAGATCAAGATTATCTAGCTCATATGGCTCTGGTAATTAGGGATTTTTTTTCGAATAATAATAATAATACTGCCTCGATACAAATGGTTTGGGATACTTTTAAATCAACAATAAGGGGTGAGACTTTGAGTTATTCGAATTTCCGTAAAAAAAAAAAAAAAGTTGTATTTAGGGAGAGTCTGGATCAAATAAGGCAAGCAGAAATGAAACTAGCTTCCTGTGTCAGGCTGGGTTCAGAGATACAAGAGGCTCAAAAATCGTTGGCCATTGCGCGGTCGACCGTTTATTCTTTTTTAGCCAATCAGGTAGCCGAGAAGTACAAACTATCTAAAAAAGAATGTTATGAATTAAGTGAACAAACTGGTAGAGTATTAGCTCAAAGACTGAGACAGAAAGCAACCGCTACGGAAATAGTTCAAATACTGGATATGGATGGGGTCATTCAGGAATCCAAGTCTGGTGTTTTGAAAGCATTCCGAGATTTTTATCAATCTCTGTACAATCAATCAAACGATGGTACTAGTGTTTGTGAAGATGCTTTTAATTATTTTCCGAATATTGAACATCTTTCCTCTCTTATGGAAGACCAAAAAAATACACTAGTTGCTTCAGTCACTTGGGAGGAGATAGAAGGGGCTATTCTTGGTCTGGCGTCTGGTAAAGCGGTTGGACCAGATAATATTCCTCTGAAATTTTATCGAACATTCCGTAATATTCTACAACCAGAGTTGCTGAAAATTTTTCAAGAAGCATTTAATGGTCGGCCGCCTCCATCATGGTCACTAGCCACTATTGTCGTATTTAAAAAAAAAAAGGGAAAGATCCTATGGATCTCGGGTCATATAGACCTATATCCTTAATAACGTCAGATAGTAAAATTTTCTCTAAAATATTAGCTAATAGATTAAATGACTTAATGCCAAATTTAGTGGCTGATTCACAGCACGGCTTTATTAAAAAGAGAGATACAACTGATCATGTCAGAAGGATTATTACTTTATTGGACTGGGCGCAGGCCACGGGATCCCCCGTCGGAATCGCCTTACTTGATGCTGAGAAAGCGTTCGATAGGGTAGACTGGGGGTTCCTTTGGCAAGTACTGACTTGGAAAAAGTTTCCTGTTGAATTTATTTATGCTTTAAAAGCTTTATATAAACAGCCCAGGGCTGTAATTCGCATAGCTTCTGATACATCTACTACACTATCAATAACAAGGGGAACTAGGCAAGGGTGTCCATGTTCCCCTCTTTTATTTGCACTTTATATTGAGCCTTACCTGCAAAAATTAATACACCAGGAGAGTATCCCTCCGGTTATAATCCATCAAGTAGAGTATAAAATGTTCGCGTATGCTGACGACGTCGCGATTGCCACTTCGGATATCAATTTAGCATTCCCTAAAATTATAGAGGCAGCCCGGGAATTTGGTTTATATTCTGGATATAAATTAAATATAGTCAAAACACAAATAATTCATTCTAGTGTTAGCCCACCAACTGATTTGACATATGCTACAACGGCTTTATATTTAGGTGTAATACTCTCTGCCAAGGTTGAAGATATTGTTGATCTTAATCTTGATCCATTACTCGTCTCAACCAACAGATCTCTTGAAAGGTTAAATAATCTCCATCTCTCCCTTTATGGTCGTACTAATGTTATTAAGATGCTCTTTTTCCCCAAATTTCTTTATTTTTTTCGTACTATACCATTATTTCCTTCTACTCTATTTACAAAAATAGATAGAATAATTTCAAGATTTTTGGGGGGATATAAGAGAGCTAGGCGATCCCTTAAATGGTGCTCACTTCCTACTTATAGAGGAGGCTGGGGACTACCAAATCTCCGCTTATATTACCTGGCGATATCACTTAAACTTATGAGAGTCCTAATTTTTCAAGAATTATCATCTAAGGACCCTACTTATCCAACAATTTACGAAATGATTTTAGGTGCTCAAGTACGTCAATGTCTTGTACGTTTTTCAGAACCAAGCTATTACAAAAAACAAGATTTAAAGTCATATTGACCGCTTATCAGGTATGGAAACAATGTAAGAAAAGATTTTGCTTTAATAACATTACCTATTATACACCATTATTTAATAATCCGATTTTGCCACCAATATTTTCAGACCAGATTCTTCAGCAATGGCAAAGACTTAATATGTTTAGTTTAGGTGATCTCTATCAAGAAGGACGATTTGTCTCATTCTTGTACGTGCAACAAAATTATAATGTACCCCAAAAAGATTTTTTCAAATACCTGCAAATACGTAGTTTTTTACTCACCAAGAATTTATTATATACTAACAAAATTAGGAAAATTGATATACTTGAATGTTGTAAGAAACAAAATAGAATTGGCATAATTTATCAAACTATGCTAACCCGGATGGAAGACAATCTCGATTTATTTAACTTAAAATGGCAAAAGGATTTGGGCATAGAGTTTGTTAATTTATCTGATGCTTTATATTTATCCGATTTAGTTTTAATTAATGGATCTTTAAAAAGCCAATTCTTTATGAGTATTTTTGATTTATATTATACTCCAGCCAAATTGATGAAATGGAAAGCCAATAGGGGTGATAAATGTAGTCGATGTAAATTTCTTGGTGCAAATGCTGCTCATATGTTTTTTTTCTGTCCAAGTCTAACCCAATTTATCTCTGAAATTCAAATGTTTTTGAATAATATTATGAATTCATCTGTTATCCTTTCCGCTCAATTTGTTATTTGTGGTGTCCAATCAAATCCTGCTAAATTGTGGACAATTGCTGAAGAAGGTTTTTTATTTATATCTATGTCTATTTTTAGATACTGTATTACCTCCCATTGGCTAGATTCTGATCCTCCTTCATTCCTTCAATGGCAATCGAAATTGCTGAACATTTATCAGCTAGAGCAAGCTGTGTATCGGCTAAAGGGGAGGAAAAAGAAAGCTTTAGGTTTAAATATTTGGGCCCCTATTAGTAATTGGACTCAATCTTAGAAGGTTAATTTCTCTTTTTCTGCTTTCTCTTTATTGCCTTTGTATTTTAATGTTTTTGAAATGAAATCCGGTCTGATCTTATTCAATTTATGTTAATTCTTTGTATGATTTGTAATGCTCGATCAATTATTCTTGCTGCTGTAAAAATCTAATAAAGATATTAAAAAAAAAAACTGCCCCAGACCACTAAAGTAGAGCAGCACGCACCATGATAACAAACCCCCCATCTCCCACAATCACCCACCCACAAGTTTACAATATTGTACCTCCCCCACACTTCTCTGACAATCTGCCTTAACACCCCCAAAAACATTCACAAATAAACTTGTAATTTTTTTAAACACTGAAAATGTGCATTACTGACCTAAGAAGCGGATCAGCAGACTGACCTTTTCCCTTGTGACCATAGTAACGGACGAAACCAAAAGTACCCAGGGTAGAGGGGTGGAAGGAGAAGGAAGTTGAGAAGATTTAAAGTTTGGGATTTAAGTATTGCATAGTGCTGCTAATTAGGGGAGTGTGTGGTGCATGCAGAGGGTAGCTTGTGGTATTTATTGTCAGAGGTTTTCCGTTTTGTGGCTTTGTGCGAAAATAACAATAACTTTTTTGCAGCTTCCTACTTGAAAGCTAATGAGCTTTCCCCACTTCATGGTAGACCCTGTTGATTCGTACTAGATCCTGCATTGTGGCATTTTTTTTATTTCCTGGGTAGCACTTTCCCTTCTTCCAGATGAACCCCACAGACCCCAAAGTAATGGATCTATGGATTTCTTTGGGTCACGCATTCACAACTACTGCCTGGACTCCATACGTCATTTACTAATGTGTCTGTGGATCGTCTTGGTTGCACCTTTTGCACTTTTGAGGGATCAACATAGACCCATTCAATTAAGTGTATCTGTGGTTTTCCTTTTGCTTTATATCTTCACTGTTTCTATGTGAGCCCACAAACTATTTCCTACAGTGGCTGTAGGTTTCCTTGGGTTTCACCTTCACCACTTCTAGGTAAGCCCTATCTACTCTCTACTGGCATGCTTGTGGATTTACTCGGGTTACACCGTCACAGTTTCTCCACTGTGCAGTGGGCATATGTTAGAGAACCTGCAGGTGGTTTGAGCAGTTACAATAATAAACCTGGTAATCTGGGACCGGTATTCCCACACCAACCAAAGTTTTGGGTTCAAGAAGACTGGCTCACTCATAATCAGCTGCAGTGGTATTGACCACCATTCTGTCCGACTTATAATGATGACCTTGGTGTCTGTCTGAGGCTTGCCATATTGAGAACTAAAGCAGAATGCAGAGTCACAATCTAGGTGGGGTGTTGAAGGCAAATCCAGAGCAGGACGCAGGATGAATTAAAAAAATGTTTTGATGACCAGCTTCTCAATTACAATTAGTCGAGGGTAGGCTCCTTGTTTGGAACCTCCCGTGAAGTACAATCACCCATGACTACATGCAAATTAACCCTGATCTTTTGTGCTGCACAGACAGTACCACTCATGCAGGACCATCACCCTGGAACCATCTGCTTAGCCAAACTTCATGGCCAGGTGACTGGAACATACAAACGCACAAACACATCTAAAATGGCCGGTACCAGTAATTTTATTTTTTACAATGCTTGGTAAAGAAATGCCCTACACTGTCGCGCGCGCGGGGTGCGGATTTGTCAAGCACACGCGGGATTTGTCGCACACGGTGGGATTTGTCGCGCGGGGGTGTTTAAAAATAAGGTTTAATTAAACAAGAGAAGTGAAAACTTACCTGACCACCAGGTCCGTGCCGCCTCTGCTGTGAGTTCCTGTGCCGGGGTCCTTCGCCGTATTGGCGCCTTCGTGAGTGGCTGGTGCACCGTGGCAACCCTCTCAGCCAATCCAGACGCTGCTCCTGCAGCATCAGGATTGGCTCGGGCATGGACTGTCCCCACCCATAGGAGAGCGGGGGCTGCGGCCACTGGCCAGTAGCAGCCCTCGCTCGCTCTCATAATGCATGGCACTGCAGGCTACACTAGTGCACATGTTCAGGCTGGTCATAAAAATGACCATCCCAAACCTGAACATGCGCACTGGGCCTGCCCTGCTGCTGCTGTCACTCAGTCTGTGTCTAACCCAACCCTCTAGTGCTGCCCCACCCCCTTCAGCAACGCTTCCTCCTCCTGACTGATTCCGGCCGGCGGCCGGTGAAGACGTCAATCTTCCTCTGTGTCAATGGTTAGTGGGGCTACGCCCCAACGCACCAATGGACGCACCGCCCTTGTCGATAATCCATTTTTAGGTGCCAACAGGTGCTTACACTTGAATCGGGTTTTACAAGTAAAGCGAAAGTACGAAACTTTTTTCTAAAGCAGAAATGTATCAAAATAATGCCTGGTGAAATCTGTACAAGGAAACGCCACACCGATACATGAAAACCTCTGTTGTGCCCTATGGCATGTGGTATTGAAGCTATACCTTCAGAGTTTGTACTTGTTTCTTTAAACTTTGCTGGTAGCATAATAAATATGACAATCACTTTGTGGTCGTGCGAGAGACCCAATAGTTCTGTGTTGCATAGTTTCAGGAAATTAGAAGGAATGAAATGTCTTCCCCCTCACAAAGGTGATATGAATTATTTGAAAAATTCTCTGTGGAGTTTGATTACTTATGATTTGTTAATTCCATAGTAGAAAGCCAGTATACACTAAATAATACATTGATTGAACGTTTATTGAATAATTAAATAAGCTGAAGAGATAAAGTACCTACCTCTGTTTCGTTATACCAAATATTGTGCTTGAAATTAGACATTATTTGATTATTGTCGCTGACCCTAATATGAGATGCCTCCCACTTAAAGCAAGATTAGGTCTGAACTGAGTCAAATTTTATGACTAAATATATTTTTTTAAAGTAACAATTTTTGGTAGGTAAATAACAAATTTCTCTTTGCTTTTAAATAAAGCGAAAGTGGAGGAAGTACAAGTTTATATGCATCTGGGCATGTTTATAAATAGAACACTTACCTGGAAAGACCATCTAAAAGCATTAAAGATCAGAGCTCTTTTAATCTCGGGATCATTAGTAAAATTTAATAGCAGATATAGAGGTTAATAATTTCTTCCTAAGATGAAAACGACTGAAATGAAAATACCTCCAGTGACACTTTATGGGCTAATATTTCTTGATGGAGGCAATGGCTTTGGGGGCATTGGAGGCTCTGGTTTAATAGGTGGGAGTTCACCTTTGAGGCATATTTGTTAATCGCCCCCTAGTAAGCGCCCACCAATTTTTTCCCTTTGTTTGGATTAAGCTTTGGGCAGTTAAAGTAACTGGGACAAGTCTCTTCTAAATGTTACTAATAATGTTAGAGCTAAATCTGAATTGTATGGTAACATTGAGTTGTGGAAACATTTCCCATCAACGAAAGTTCTGAAATCTAAGGTGATTAAGATTTCTTCCAAGTTGGATCATGAATACCTACTAAATATAAGTTTAATTGTATTCATTATGAAGTGAAAATACGTTCCAATATTTGTTCAGCTTTTTTGACCACCAGTTACTGCTAGAAATATTAACGTTATGGGTAGATTTTAATCCTTTGTTTTCTGTTTGAGAGCTTTGCATAGTCGTGAAGGAGAAAAGTGGAGTACGTTCATGTAATTTAATTGTAGAATGTTCATATAATTATTGATTGTCCTATATCTTGATTTTGTGGAAAGTTTTAAAATCCTTTGTTGTTAAAATATGCGATTTAAACGAGACAGCTTACAAATATCTTTCTAGTGAATATGAATTATTGTGATACTGCGATTGGCAAAGCTCAGTTTGAAACTAGTATAAAAGTATTTGATAATTTATACGTAATTAAATGTATTTTATCATAACATTAATTTTAGTATCGATTGTTGATTAGATTGTAGGTTTATCTTGATTGAATGATGGATTTATGTACTATTGATTGTGGAGTTTTATGGTTAAAACGACCTAATAAATGTAGTTTCTCACTCCAGATTAGGTCTGAATTAAGGCATAGTAAATGGGATGATATTACATTAATGGTAAATATGACTACATTTCTTGTCTCACATGCTACTTGTGTGTTTAAATTACACTGGCATCAGAAAACAAATACTGTATCAATTTCTCATGTCTAGTGGAATCCATGGGAGTCAAGTTCACCAAGACACAATTCATCTTATTTGAAGAGAACAAGAAACAATACAAACCTGGCTCAATATCATGAATCTTGATAGGTGCAAACTCCAACTTTCACTGAATGTCAAGTCACATGGATTCACCCTGGATACCAACTTCACCCTTAAGGAATACATTGCCAAACAAACAGATGGCCTGGAACCAACTCTCTCTTCAAAAGAAAGTGAAACAATTTCTTCCAGAAATATACCTCAGAACTGCTGTTCAAGCCCTTATGCTCTTGAATATGGATGAGGATAATACTCTGCTCTGTGCCCTCTCAGACTTCACACTGGCACCCCTTAATGGCACCCTAGAAGCCACATCCAGCGACTGAAAAAATATGATAACATCACTATCATCATTATTGATTTCCATTGGCACCCCTAGCCGGTCTGCACCCTCTCAAAACAAGCTCCATCATTTACACAAAGCCATCATGACCAGCACCCCCCATTCACCTTGCAGTCAAGCTCACCTTTACTGGTGGTTGTCGGCACACACACAGCCAGTACACCATCAGTCTGTAAACTAAAAAGTGTAAAAAAGAAGAAACAAGGCAACAGGCCTTTTCCATCTATGCACCTATGATCTAGAACTACACCCTTGATTCTCTCAAGGCAGCACCAGTGCTACTTCAATTTAGGAAAGTTTTGGAGCTGCACCTCTTTAAAGAACACTATAGCCCAATGGCTTATCATTCCAAAAAACAGCTATCTTTCTTATTAGTCATTGACTTAATGCTTGTCTCTGACCCTGTAAAAGCGCTTCACCATGCTTTGGCTAGGTTTGCGGTATAGAAATATCACATACATAAATACATACATTCACAAAATAATTTGCGGGCCTCCGGTCACATGACTGTACTTTGAATAATAACTTTAGGATGATTTCAGTTAGGAAAGGAATGTTGCTTACTCATGCATTAATTAACTGTATAAAGCTTTACACATTTTAATATTGGAAAATGCTCATAATTTCGTTGCCAATTCTCTGCTCCTGCCCTCTCTGAAGACACTCCCCCCGCAACGCATGCATTGCTATCTATGCCTCTACTTTGTCTGATCAACAGTGTGACTGCTAATCTTTGAAAATGGTGGGGTGTAACTTTTAATTGGCGTCTGATTCATGATACCACAGCCAAAAGGGTTAAGAGAAAATAAGTAGGGGGCCTGTTCGGCACCACAACACCGGCCAAAGCCACTTCAAAAGATAAAATGAGCCAGCAAGTAGTAAGTGTGATAAGTCCTCTATCAGTTGTAAAACATTTAGGAATGTGGATTGATGACAAACTCACTATATGTCACCAAATGAATAAGGTTGCTTCTACTTGTTTTGGCATCAAATGGCTTAGAGAAATCCTATACTGTCACGTTAAGGTTGCTCAGAGAACAGTCTTGCAGGCCTTGGTGATTTCAAGACTGGACTACGGGAATATGTTATATTTGGGGGCCTCGAAAAACTTTACTGAAACGCCTTCAGATTGTTCAAAATGCTGCCGTACAGCTTCTGATTTGCCCTCCTAAATTAACTATTACAGCCAACTTGCTTCGGTTGCTTCATTGGCTACCTGTTGAGCGCAGGGTGTATTTCAAGACCCTCTGCTACATGCACAAATGCCGTGCAAACTCAGGACCTTCATATCTTAGAGTGCTGGTGTCAACATACATACTGCTCACTCACTGCGCTCAAATGATTCTAGGTTGGCAGTAATTCAGAGAATCAGGAAATCGTGCCTTCTTTTTCCTTGATCTGAGACTATGGAATGATCTTCCTCTATTATTGAGAGTCTGCCAATCACTGTTTGCGTTTCGTAAATCCTTAAAAGCGTGGCTGTTCCAATGCTTGGATTTCCCCTTGCAGGTCCTAATCCATTCTGTAGATGAGTCTAGTGCTGGGAAACCCTTTATTGGTAGCCACTCACTTTATAAGTTATGTATAATAATCATAAATAGCTGCCTCCATTAATCCACCACCGTTGTGTCATCTGTCTGAAACCTTGGGAGTGTGGAGCACGATTTAGGGCTGCTTGAACAAAGTAGTGACTGCACTGCAGGCGGAATTATCCCCCATATTACTTTGGCCGGATGCCATTGAGTCCATGCTGATGAACCTAAACACTCATGGAAACTCTCTACTCAGTGCCCCAGTAGGCCCTCCGCCGCAAGCGTAGGCAAGATGGGGGGTGATGGTGCTCCAGCGCGGAGTGCAAAATCCCTCCCTACCGTCACGGACCAAAGATCTCACATACACACACTATCCATACATTCGCTGGTGGGGCCCATAACACCAACATTCACTCACCATCAGTCCGTGTGGGAGGCAATTATCCTTCTAAGCGCTGGAAATGAGAGAAAAATACCACTACTACCCTAATGAGCGACAAATCTACACAACCTTCTGATACTCATTAGGCCCCGAACTTCACCTTTAGTTTTCCTCTCTTAAATCGGGACAGATCAGTTAGTTGCAGGTTTAAGTGACTTTCCAATTCTCTAATTAACCTTCTCATTAATACATTTCAATGAATAAACAACCCAACTCATGTCTGTGGATATTCAATTCAAATTTTATATTGATATTGCAAATTAAATCATTCATTTGATCAAGTTGCCATCCATATTTACCTATTCTGGCTAAATGTCGTCCTCTATGTCAAATCTGGCAGTCTTGCAAATCTATGCCCATCAATTTAGTAGGTTCAGTTCATCAGGAGTTTGGGCATTAATTCAGTCCATCAAAGATTCAGGCTAACAGCTGTCCTGTAGTGTCACCGTCCTCTTCGTCAGCATAAAGTCAGGAAATCGAGAAAGGCCAGAAAACGAACCCCCCAACCTCTCTATTCTACCATAATTCATAGTAAAAATCATTGACAATTTGTATCAAAAACGGGTCTTCAAATGTTCTGATTGGTCCATTGAAATGACAGGATTCTCATCAAAATAAAGTCTCTGATGTCATTGTACTTGAATTAACCGGTTTTTAGTAGCACATTATTGTTCATTCAGGAAAGCTGGCTTGTGTCCCAGAGCAACCTTGAAGGGTACATGTTCATCAGGGGTCAGGACGAGGCCACTGTGTATCTGTTGTCAGCGCAGGCACTCTTCACCCAAGCCTTGTTCTGCGTCGGCAGTCGGGTTAGGCACCAAGGCAGCCATCTTTCGATAGGCCAAAACGGTCAACTTAAGCAAAGAAACACAAAACGTAATTAATACATAGAAATGACTAATTAAATGTTATTCCCTTGCTAATACCCATATGTGTGTGTATTTATCTAGCAAAAGCAACACTCAGTGCGGTTTATACTTACTAAATAAAGCACAAATCACAACTACATCACAAAAGCAACATATATCATGCAATATTCTAATGGTCTATCATTAATATGCGTACAGAATTTAATTCACGTATTAATTAAGCCATGCAGATGCAAATCCCACGTGTAATTTATATAGTAATAAGGTTGGTAAATATTTTCCACATCTCTCCAATCCATTAGTTCGATTATAATTAATTAATTAAACTAATTAATAAAACAACATGCAAAATGGGGTGGGTATACAAAATGTTGCATAACCCCCTCCAGCAATGGAGTATATCAAAGTAACCTTGCGTGGCACCAACCTGGCCCAGTGACGCCTACAACTCCCAGTGTTCCACCATGTTCGCCAAAGCGTGTTTCCAACACCACAAATTTTAAGCAAAACAGGGACCATTTTAAGCCTAATTGTTATGTACAAATAAATGGCAACACTGTTAATAAAGCCCAGGATATGGATGGCGATGGTTGGAGCCACCTTGCATAAGTGGCAAAGTAACCAGTCATAAACTTACCTTCAGCTTCATGCCCTTATTCGGTAATCCATGCTGGTGTACCCCCTTTGAGACTGGATCAAAAAGAGTCCCAGACTGATTTGTTCAATAAGACACTGAACTGGTTAGGTCACCATAGAAGGTTTCCACTAGATATGGCAAGTGGCATCTTGCTGACAAGAAGGGTAGGTTGGCTTGCCGTGGAACCGAAGGACAGGAAGGAGACTGTATCATTGTCCACTTCAGATCACTTCACTTGGTACAACAATTGGTTTCCAGGCGCATTAAAAGTCCGCAGGATCACAACAACATTGCCCTTTTGCCCCAGGGCTACTTTTATAAGCCTTGATCATGTGCCAGCAAGGATAGTAAATGGGTGCAGCACAGGGTCCTAAGATTGAACATTGTTCTGCAGAGTGGGATATCAACTTATAAACGCTTTGATGTATTAGCTGACATCGATTGATATGATTGGGGAGGGCCTGGACTATCTCAGACAGCCAACCGTATGAGTGGATGCCTAGACGGGTCTGAACTTGCCCCACCTCATGTTCCTGACAGTGATAGTTTGCTCCAGGTTGGGTCAGGGATCACTGTACTCTATGATATTACTAAGGAGAATGTGTGTACAGATGGGGACGGGCTCCACTTATTGAACTCCGCTGATGTTGAGGGTGTGTGTATTGACGGGGCTCATCCTACCTAAACCTTCAGACTGATATCTTGGAATGTAGCTGGACTACCATCTAAGTTGTCTTACCCTGAGTGGTGTGCCTTTACTGACGCTTACAATATATGTATATTCCAGAAAATGTGATGGACTGGCCCGGTGCATCGCTCCGGGTTTGTGTCACTTCACTGGGTAAGGGTACGCTAGTGGGGTGTGTAACAGTTTGGGCCAAAACAACTTTAATGCGTAGCATCAAGGAAATCAAGTTAGACTCTCCAGGCTTCACTTTGTCTTCTCTGGGTATGGCTATATGTTATATCTACAGTGTTTATTGTAGGTCCTCGGTAAGTAAATATGAGTCTGGAGTAATCCAAATGTTATCCGCCCACTTGTCTGAACTCTCTCTCTGGTGAGGCCGTCAAGATTGTGGGGCATTATTTCAGTTGTCAGTTTGAGCCTCTTAACGCCCACATGGAACTCCACTCAAACGAGGTTTATACCAACGCTGCCTATCTCCCCCATAAAAAGATGGCCCCCCTGCCCTGACACCCACCTTTGAACTTCTCTCCCTTACACTGAATTAGGGATTAAGAACTTGGAATGGCAGGTCATGGTCAGACAAAGAAGGCATTAAAGGGTAACCAGTTCCTCTTTTATAGCATATAAGGCATGGACATGGAAACTATCACTGCATGCCAAGGGGTCTTTGTCGCTGGGAGATCTGAATTTCAGATCATGTGGCCCTCACACACCTTTTTAGGGGTGTCATGCTTCATCATAGGGCGCTCCTCGTCGGAATGGCGCTGCAATGTCCGACGGGCCTGGTGGCAACTTTGGCGGACTTCTTTTGATCTGTAAAAACGCCGTATGTGAAGTGTGTATATGGGCAGTCAGTGCTATGTGTATCTTAACATGAGTAAGTGGTTTAAAAAAGGCCCCAGGTCTGTAAAAACTCTTTATTCAGTCTTAGAATTGGGTCTCAATAAAATCAGTAGAGCCACCTATAGGGCTTAAGGTACCTTGGTGGCTGCTAGGTGTATATCAGGTCGACATGTTTCGTGTCTTGGGGGCTCCAATATCGAGCGACACTTCTTCAGGACCTATGGTGTAGCTTGACGAGTCCGGTTAGAGTACGTCAAACAAATTACGCCTCCAGAGTTGGGGGGAGTTATAGAGACAGAGGCGAATCCCAGATGGGGACATCACCTACCCTTTCAACCTAAGTCAAAAATAGGAGACAAAAGGGAAGGGGTGAGGAAAGAGGACAAAGAAAATGAAAAGCGAAATGAGGAAGTATACTTCAAAGTAGGCGGGAGCTACAAATAGGTATAATTTCAGCATTGAGTGTCTGAGACCCATTATTAATGGTAGTGGTGAAGGAATAATAGTAATATTTTTGAATATAGGTCCCCATCACACAGGAAAGGTCCTGGACGAGGATATACTGTAGGTTAAAAGCATGTAGGGAGATAAAAACGGATAGTGAGAGAATAATACGCATACACTAACCCCAGAAGTCAACCCAGTCAAAGTGTGAAATTCCATGTTATGATGTGCAACAGTACATCAGGTAAATAAATGAGTTGACATGGACCATAATTGAAAGTAATACCAACTGGTCAGCAAACAAATTGTTTGAGACAGAACAAAGATGGATTTTCCGCTTGTCCACTCAAAAGAAGGGTCTGAACGATGCCATTCCCTGGTCGGAGATTCAGACCAGACACTAAATCGGAAGAGGTACCACTAATGCATGGTTCCATACTTTAAGTGTGTACTAACCTTGTTTGTAATGTACTAATCTTACTACACCACATAAGATACGAACTACCTGGTCAACTGATCAAGTGGTTCCACTACTCACTTATCTGCATTATATTATTATAAATTTTTTTGATATCCCATCTTTCACGTTTCATTATGTATAATTGCTGACCTCATATATCACTGTGAATACCAACTATTTTGGTATTTCACGTTTGAGCAATTTCTCTCCACAAACAAAACATCCATTTCTCTACTATAGTTGTTCTAAATAAAAACAACGTTTTTTAGTAAGTTACCGTCCTCTCTGACACACGTTGATCTACGGTATGGACACCCTTAGCGGGTCTTGATTTAATCGGCTCACTTCGGAGTTTGGGTTCCGGTTACCGCTTGAACCCCACCCCTCAGTTTCGCTAATGTTTGGATACTCTTGGTGAATCTTGATGGGACGTCCACCGTTACGTTATTAGAACTTCATTTAAGGCTAGCCCCCCTTTCTCCTGTGACACTTTAAACCCCGCACTTCGGACCTTTGCTACTTGTCACATGGATTGACGGATCTCCTTTGGAGATTTTGTTTCTTTCCAGCTTTGAGTGCTACCTTTGAGTACCTGCATAACCTTAGTCTAGACCCTTGTATGGCAATTTTTAATACATGCTCCTTAACGGGTATGGTCTTGACGCTTTACACTCTCATTAATCTTGTTTAGTTCGTTTTTAAGATTTAACAACTCTTTTCTTTGCTTTCCTTCTACTACTGCAGTTGGTTACCTTTTAATATATTGGACTGACTCCCCCTCCTCCATGTTACACAACCCACTGCCGACTATAGGTAAGACAAGCATTTTGCCTTTATTTACCTGATGTACTGTTGCACATCATGGCATGGAATTTCACACTTTGACTGGGTTGACCTCTGGGGTTAGTGTATGCGTATTATTCTCTCACTATCAGTTTTTATCTCCCTACATGCTTTTAACCTACAGTATATCCTCGTCCAGGACCTTTCCTGTGTGATGGGGACCTATATACAAAAATATTACTATTATTCCTTCACCACTACCATTAATAATGGATCTCAGACACTCAATGCTGAAATTATACCTATTTGTAGCTCCCGCCTACTTTGAAGTATACTTCCTCATGTCGCTTTTCATTTTCTTTGTCCTCTTTCCTCACCCCTTCCCTTTTGTCTCATATTTTTGACTTAGGTTGAAAGGGTAGGTGATGTCCCCATCTGGGATTCGCCTCTGTCTCTATTACGCCCCCCAACTCTGGAGGCGTAATTTGTTTGACGTACTTTAACAGGACTCGTCAAGATACACCATAGGTCCTGAAGAAGTGTCGCTCAATATTGGAGCCCCCAAGACACGAAACATGTCGACCTGATATACACCTAGCAGCCACCAAGGTACCTTAAGCCCTATAGGTGGCTCCACTGCTTTTACTGAGACCCAGTTCTAAGACTGAATAAAGAGTTTCTACAGACCTGGAGCCTTTTTTAAACCACTTACTCACGTTAAGATACACATAGCACTGACTGCCCATATACACACTTCACATACGGCGTTTTTACAGATCAAAAGAACTCCGCCAAAGTTGCCACCAGGCCCGTCGGACATTGCCGCGCCGGTCCGACGAGGAGCACCCTATGATGAAGCATGACACCCCTAAAAAGGTGTGTGAGGGCAACATGATCTGAAATTCAGATCTCCCAGCGACAAAGACCCCTTGGCATGCAGTGATAGTTTCCATGTCCATGCCTTATATGCTATAAAAGAGGAACTGGTTACCCTTTAATGTCTTACATATACACATAGAGGAGCACGGGTACAGGACCTCTATAAATATTAGCTCTTCAGCTCCCCTTCTTTGATTATACAGACAAAGAAGGCAAACATGTGTTTAATAGACCCCAGTGCACAAGCCTTATTGATTATTTTTTACTTGAAGTCGGACTTTGGTTCCCAACTAATAGACATGGATGTCCTACCACGCCATGATAGCTACCGCAATGTGCTTGCCCTAGAACTGAGGAGCCTTAGCCATGCTACGCAGGCAGATAACAATGAGCCCTTTAATAGAAGGTTAACCCTGACTCCTAATAGAGGACGGGTAAGATGGAGTGCACTATCGCACTCCAGGGAATCGATCGCTGAAGTTTACAAAGTGGTTACTGATGTGATTGGGGAGTTAATGCTATTACTAAGCATGTCTATGGAACATGGCGCTGCCCGACCCAGCTTTTGTAATATTCACACTCAAAAGTTCCTGAAATTGGGGGAGGAGCCTAGCGCGCAACCAAGATGGCCGCGTAGGTGCGAGGACCTCCGCGACCTCCTGCATAAATCCTGACTATATCCTGTCCTAGACGAGGGGACTGTGTTTGTGAGCCCGAGCTGAGGTGCCACCCGTTTTCCGTTTCCGAATCGGACCTCGGACACCGGCGGGAGCACCGATTGAGGTTTGCGGCCTTCTCCATGCCGGCCCCCCGGATTGGAGTTGTGGGGCGATCCGAAGACAAAGTGAACAACAGCGGCGGGCAAGGCTGGGCGACTCGCGTACCCCGCACTTTCGCTTTTGCGCCCTCCTTGCTGCCAGGCGAGGTAGGGTTGCGGGGCGGTGTGCGGTGGTGTGGCCTCGTTGGGGTGCCCTGCCGGCCCGCCAGCTGTGATCCGCCCTGCGGAGCTGTGGTCGCCCCCCCCCCCGGAGCCCGTGAACTGGTTTGTCGGCCCTTTCAAGGAGATTGGCACGATTTGGGGACTGGAACCATGTCCACAAAGCAAGATGGCGACCGGGCAAAGGTGAAATCGACCCGCCGTGGCACAGCCCATCAGTCCAACAACATGGACCGCTACACCCTCCAGAAGGGATCTCCAGAGGCGCCGCGCGGGTCCCCTGCGGGCCCGACTGATGCTCCTGCTCTGCCCGCGGATCTGACCCTCCGAGACGTCATGGGCGCCATCGCCGAGATGAAGGCCTCGATGGACCAGCGCTTTGACACTCTGGCGCAGAAGATTGACTCGGTCCTCGTGGATGTGGGCCTGGTGAGGGCCGATCTGTCCAAGACGAATAACCGGGTCGATACTTTGGCCCACACTACCTCGGGCCTTACAACGGACGTGGCGGCCCTCCAAAAGGAGGTGCGCCGGCTTGGCCAGGCGAGCGCCCTGATGGATCGTCGACTGGAGGATTCCGAGGGTCGGGCCCGGAGGAACAATGTCCGCATCATCGGGGTGCCGGAGGGACGTGAGGAGGAGGCGGCGGATCTGTTTGTGGAGGACCTGATCCTCACCCATCTCCGGCCCCGGGGGCTGAGTAAACTCTTTGCGGTGGAACGTGCCCACAGAGTCCCCGGAGGAAGACCTAAGGCCGGAGCCCCTCCGAGGCCTCTCATTGCCCGGATTTTCAACTTTCGGGACAGAGACGCTATCCTGCAGACTTCTAGGCTACAAGGACCGGTCAGACTCGACAATATGGACGTAAACTTCTATCCTGATTTTACTCCGGCGGTCCAGAAGCAGAGACTGAGTTTTCTCGGAGTCAAACGTCGCCTACGGGACCTGAACATCAAGTATGCGATGCTTTTTCCAGCGAAGTTGAGGGTAGAGGTGGATGGCCGCACGCACTTTTTTGATCGTCCCGAGGCGGCCGGGGACTGGTTGGACACTTTGCCCGGGGATCGGGGCCGGGGGGGTGGGGGGGGCGCGGTTGGCGGGGAGGGCTCGCCGGATCAGGACTGAGGGACTAATAGTAGGCCTTGCTCTGGACAACATTACTGTCACCATTGTCTGATTGTGTAAGTTCCCCTCCTGTGGAGGTCGTACGGGGTCTCTTGGGGGCTTTCCCTCCTCCTCTGGGGGACTAGTTAGTTTTCTCATTTATGGGGCGACAGGCACACTGCACTTTGGGGGGGCTGTCTGGGCTCATGCAGGGGTGCAGGGAGGGGGGAGTTTTGTTGGGATGGGTGGGTTGGGGTGGGGTGTTGTTCGTTTTTTCCGCAAGGCAAACCCTTTACTGTATTGGTGTTTTTGTGGTGCTCTCGGGGGGACGAATGATGGCTTCTGTGTGTGATGGGGGGTAGGGACCTGACTTTGTTGTCGTGGAACGTTAATGGACTGGGGGATAGGATTAAGCGAGGTGTGGTCCTGCAATATCTGAAACGAATTTCGCCAGATGTGGTCTTTCTGCAGGAGACACACCTTATTGGTAATTCCTTTTGTGCCATGAATCGGCGTGGCTATCGTCTGGTGGCCCACTCGGGCTTCACGTCTGGCTCGCGGGGGGTGGGCATCATGGTTAAGAACTCGCTCCCGCTGGAAATAGACGAGGTGCGCCATGATGAGAGGGGACGCTACACTGCCTTGGTGGGGAGAATGGAGGGCAAAGTAGTTGTCTTGGTTTCAGTGTACGTCCCACCGGGGTTACAGTCTACCACTTTTGCGGACCTGGGGCGCCTCCTCCTTGACCTTCCGGGGGGGCTTCTGGTGGTTGGGGGGGACTTCAATGCTGTGGCTTCTGGGACTATGGATCGTTACTCCCCTAGGGACCTCCCCCGGGCGCAGGCGTGGCTGTCCGGCCTCTTAGATACACTGGGATTGGTGGACTGCTGGCGTTTAAAACATCCCACGCAGCTGCAGTACACTTTCCATTCGGGTGCCCATGGTAGCCTCTCGCGGCTTGATCATATCCTTGTCCCTGCCGCCTATGCTGGGAGAGTGGGAGAGGTGCGCCATCTGGCGCGGGGTATTTCAGATCACTCCCCGATCCTGTTGCACTTTGGTGTCTTCCCGAGGGGGGAGGGAAGGGTAGCTCCAATCAATGCCTGGTACCTGCGCGACCCCACTATTCGTGCTGACTTGATTAAATCCTTGCAGCGGTATTTTGAGGAGAATGTGGGGTCTGTCCCTTCGGCTATCTCCCTTTGGGAAGCCTTCAAGACAGTTCTTAGAGGGGAGGCCCTCTCCTTCATATCCCATGCCCGGAGGCGCGAGCAAGAGGAGATGACCCGGGTGGAGGCCGAAATTACTGAACTAGAGGGTGATCTGGGGAGTGGGGTGACGGATGCTGCACTGCATGCTCTACACCTTAAGCAGGCGGCCTATAGGGCCCTAGTCACGGAGGCAGCCAGGGGCCTTAGTAGAGAGCAACAGGGGCGACTGTATGATGTGGGCGATAAGGCTGGTAAATTGATTGCGTGGTTGGATAAAAAGGAGAGAGCGAGTCGGGTGGTCCCGCTGATTGAGAGGATGGATGGTGTACGTGTCACCGAGCCAGAAGACATTGTCTCTTGCTTCGCGGACTATTTCCGCGAGGTGTATTCCCCGGTCTCTCCCTGCTCGGAGGCGGATTCCCATGCCCTGCTTCGGGATATCGCGCTGCCCTCCCTTTCGGTGGAGGACAGGGAGTCGTTGGATGCTGCTCCCACCTCGGACGAAATTGCCCTCGCCATACGCTCGGTCGCATCTGGCAAGGCCATGGGCCCGAACGGCATCCCTATCGAGTTGTATAAGCTGCGACCGGATGTACTGGCACCCCACCTCCGCGCGATGTTCCTGGCGGCCCACTCGCGGGGCTCCCTCCCGCCGGACCAGCGTCTGGCTACAATTGTGGTGATCCACAAGGAGGGGAGACCCCGAGACCGGGTTACATCTTATCGGCCTATCTGGCTCTTGAACGCGGAGCCCAAAATCCTCGCCAAGGTGCTTGCCAACCGGCTGGTCGGCGTGGTGGGCGATCTGGTCCACCAAGACCAGTCCGGCTTTATTCCCCATCGCAACACGGCCCTTAATCTGCGGCGCTTGCACGGGGTGCTCGCGCGTGTTCCGTTTGTGCGGGAGCTGGCCATCTTGGCATCCTTAGACGCCACCATGGCGTTTGATACGCTCGAATGGCCATACATTTGGGCGATGCTGGCGAAATTTGGATTTGGGCCGGGGTTCATCAGCTGGGTCAAATTGTTGTATTCGGGCCCATTGGCGCAGGTGGTAGTGAATGGACGAGTCTCAGCCCCATTCGCGCTGGGACGGGGCACGCGACAGGGTTGCCCCTTGTCGCCGCTCCTGTTTGCAATGGCCTTGGAACCCCTGGCGGAGTGGCTGCGGTGGCACCCCTCCATCCGTGGTCTCCGTTGGACCCCTGAGTATGAGGACCGCGTGTCCCTCTATGCTGACGATATCCTTTTGTACCTAGCCTCCCCGCGCAAATCACTGATTGTCCTGGTTGATGTCCTGCGCTCCTTTGGCCGTAATTCAGGCCTCGTCATCAACTGGGCTAAATCATGTGTCTATGTGCTTTCCGGGGAGGCTCCCGTTCTCCCGCGGGGCTGTCCGATCCAGATTGCCTCGCAGGGATTTCGGTACCTGGGTGTCTATATCACGCTGGACCCGGAGGCCCGCTACGAGCGGAACTTGCTTCCCCCCCTCCAGCGCTTGAAGGAAGACGTCGTGCGCTGGCGGCGTCTGCCGCTTTCGCCGCTTGGCCGGGCGGCATTGTTTAAGATGATGTCGTTGCCGCGCTTCCTGTACGCTCTCCAGAATACTATGGACTTAGTCCCGGCGCGCTACTTCCGCGAGGTGGAGAGTCTACAGCGCCGCCTTTTCTGGGACGGGAGGCCGCGTATAGCCCTGGCGAAGTTGACGCTCCCGTGGTACGACGGGGGGATTGCCCTCCCGGACATTAAGCGGTATTACTGGGCCTCCCAGCTAGCTGCAATTAATCACGGCCTCTATGGGCCCGCTTTAAACCCGGCATTTGAAATGGACAAGATGCTCCTGCCCGGTGGCGATTACAATCGAGCGCTCTACTCTGGCGCGCCCGATCCCCGCTTGACGGGCCCCACGCGTGTCATGGTGCGAGTGTGGCACGCGGCCAATGCAGCTATGGGGTGGAAGGACCGTTTGACCCGGGCGTCACCGTTGTATGCGCCGCAGCGGTTGGGTTCCCTGTGGACCTCGAAGGGCTTCGAGAAGTGGGACACGATAGGCATCAGTAAAGTGGGGGATCTCTGGACGAGGGGGGGATTCAAAACATTCGAGACGCTGCAGACGGAGTTTCAACTGCAGGGCAGTGAATACTTTCGGTACTTGCAGGTCCGTCACGCACTGGGCTCCGTCTTCCCAGACGTCGCCTCCATCCCGGAGTCCTCCCCCTGGAGGATAGAGTGCTAGACGGCCACGTTCCGGACAGCACGATCTCCCTCATTTACAAGAAATTGATCAATGACCGCTCGGGCTTGCTGACTGGCCTCCGCGAGGCTTGGGTTGCCGATGGGCTGGAGTTGGACGACGAGGACTGGATTTCCGCGGTGGCCTCTCCGAAGGAGGTGGCCATACCGGCTCGCCTTCGCTTCGTCCAGCTTAAGATACTCCACCGGGTTTACATGACGGGGCCAAGGCTTCTGCGTATGGGCTATACCGAGGATGGGTTGTGTAAGCGTGGGTGTGGTGCTTTGGCGACCTTTTTGCATATTCTGTGGGAATGCCCGAAGGTGGAGCGATTCTGGCGTGGTGTGCATGAGGTCCTGCGAGTGGTTACGCATGTCGCGCTGTTGCCTGAAGCGAGGAGATGCTTGCTGAATGTGTGGGAACCAAATGATTACTCGGTTCCGCAGACGCGATGGGTGACTCTGGGATATATGGTAGCTAAGCGTGACATCGCTCAGCTGTGGGGAGCCCAGAGGCCCCCGGCGGTGTCAGCCTGGACAGAACACATGGACTGGTGCATGTTCCGAGAAAAGGTGGTGTATGTGGCGAGGGGTAAGCCTGGGGCGTGGGTGAAAGTATGGGGCCCCTGGAACGCCTACCGCGGGGGCATTTGCGAGCCACCATTGCTGCCTGCTGTCTCACCAGCTCCGTCCCCCTAGTTGACCCCCTCCCCCAGCCCCGGGCACAGGGTTCCCCCAGTCCTTGATCTGCTCCCCTTCCCCTCTTTAGATTCCTGTGGATGGTTGGGGTCCACGATTTGAGGTGCACGTGCTGTTACTTTTGACTGCGGGTTGCCTTGCGGGTGTGGTTTTTTTGTGTTGTTGTGTTCGTATAAACTGAAACCGTATTGTGGGCTCAGAGTCATGTGGCCCACGTCCTTGATACCTCCTGATTTACTTCTCTGCTACGCCAAGTGCCTTTTTTGTACGTATGTCACATGCTCCTGTCATTCTAGCGGCCGGCCGGAAGGTTGTAGGCCCATACTTGTATATACTTGAAATTGCAATAAACGGTTTAAAAAAAAAAAAAAAAAAAGTTCCTGAAATTGAGGCAAAACATTTTCGTACAGGTTAGTGGATCAGCTAGGATGGATAGGTCCCCTACCTGGTACAATTCAAGTTGTAGTGAGTCCCGGAGGCACTAATGGGTGCAATCAAATCAAATATTAGAGCAGCAATCCAAGTAACCAGAGAGGCATACAAAGATGTCATACGGCCTCTAAGAGAGAGTGGGAAATTAAGAAATGGGAGGGTCTCTTTGCCACTCTCATTTTGGAATATCATTCCCACTGGTTCCTGTGAAGGGTTTATTCCTGTTGAAAACCATATCACAATCACAAAATGGGTTGCACACTTTTCTAATTTATATTCCTCTGAGGAGCAGTACAAACATTCTGAGCTGGACATTTGTGATGCAGACTTGGTCAACTCTGATGGGTTAGAACCCATTGCAAGATTGCATGCTTTGTTATGTGGCCCGCAAGAAGATATAAGCTTTAGTTTTAAGGAAATCAGCCAAGCCATTAATACAATTGCACAAAATAAAGCTCCATGGTTAGATAAGGTCCCTTTTCATTGATGCGATTGCTGTGTGGACGCCTTATTTTACCATTCTCTTTAATGCCATACTGAAATGGTCTCCTGTTCGTCCGTCACCCCCCCCCCTCCCCCCACTTGGGCTCGAACTGAGATTGTCCATATTTCTAAGAAGGGATCCTAAGATTTTCCCTTTTTTTATAGGCCGAAAAAAGCCAAATTGATAGTTCCCAAATGCTCTTCGCAAGGATCACCCTGAGTAGACCCCACTGCAAGCAGGTTTTAGAGAGTGTACCAGTACAGTTTAACAGGTCCTCTGCCTTCAGTTATTGTATTTGCAGATTCCACAGCTAGGGGGTGGGAAATTATATGTGGAGTTTATTTATCTTAGGTCAGCATTCGACCTTGTCCCCCGAATAAAGTCGTGGCAAATTCTAGCTGATATGGGGGTCCTGTGCTATCTCTTGCACCTGATCATAAGACTCCATGATAACTTCACCCAAGTCAGATGTGGGCAGATGGGAGAACTGACAACCCAATTTCAGTCAATAGGGGAGTCAGGCAGAGGTGTGTCCTAGCACCCACTTAAGTTTCGCTCTTTATAAACGATCTGCTAGTGTATGTGGACCATAGTGAGTCTGACGCACCCCGCCTGGGGAATATCAGAGGTGTACCGACAACAGGCTGCTCCTCTCAAAATCCCCTATGGGACTGTAAAACATCTTTGATAGTTTCTGTAGGCCAGGGGGCCAAGACATTAACCTAGCAAAACCAAAGTACATGGTTTTTAATCTTGCCATTCCACCCGCCCAAACCACATGCTGAGAGGGAGCCCCCCTGGAGCGAGTTCATACTTTTGAGTATTTGGGTGTTATCCTGACCAAGCGTTTCAATTGGCAGGCCCATATTGAAGGCGTGGACTAAAATTAGAATAAACCACTGGGGAAGGGGGGGGGGGGGTACTGAAGACATCGAAGGCCTACCAATACCAACCTATTTCACTGGTCCTGCACGTTTACAACTATCGGGCACTGGGATCCGCTTTGTATGGTGTTGAAGTTTGGGGACACAGGGGAGCATTGTCCTTGGTTGCTGCAAAGATCCTTTTTTTTGCGGCAACTGGTTGGTTTGCCGATACGTACACCATTGCTTTCCCTTTGGTTGAATCTGGGGCTTAAAAAAATGACTTTGATGTAGCTATGCTGGGGCCCATTTTGTTTTTGAGGAGGATTTGGGCAACGCCAGAATTGAGTTCTTATCTACTGGGACTGGCAGAGGTTTTGCTTCTGCCAGGAGTGTGAGATCTCCCGTGGGTTAGGCATGTGCGGTCAACACTTGTGATTATTGGTCTTACACGCTTGTGGGCTTATTGGTCATACCAAATGGGCTCACTGCAAAGCTGGCCAATTTGGGCTCTTTGACACTGGCATTTCTTATGCAAAAAGATTATTTTGTGATAGAGCAGTTTCTGGACAAAATAGAGCCCAGTAACACAAGAAAGCTCTACCTGCAATTTAGATACAGGACTATTCCACTTGCCTTGTTAATAACTAGGTGCGGCTGACTTGCCAACCCAACACTTGGTCATTGCCCATTCTGCACTTCATGGTCAGAAGCAATCAAACATGTTCTATTTTTTTGCACTACCTATCATAGTATGGGAACCAAATGGGTTGCTCCATTTTGTCGAAGCCTTGGGGGTAAGAGTATTTAAAGAAGCCTTGAGAATCACACAGTCTGATACCAGGCAACTTGTGGTTTGTGCTGTCTCGAGGTTTCTGATGGCCATGTAGAGGATTAGGCAAAGAGTACTTCAATACAGTGCAGCAATGTGTACCATATGGTAGCTATCGAGTCGACTATACTTAAAAAAAAAAAAAATGTATTAGTTTTATTAGCATGTTTTAACAACAAAAGGCAAAACATACAATGTCAACATGTAATCAACTTACAGGTCATGGTACAACAGCATCCTTCATCCAGCATGTAGAAGTATGCAATATCACTGACATCTCATCATACTTGGTGCCTCTGTGAAAATACAGTTAGTCAACTTGGTGCGTTTGTAAATATTGAATCAAATATTTCCAATAATCCCTAGGCTTGGACCCCATGGGTAGCTCTTCCTCGTATGTTTGCAGTGTATCCCTGCAGTAAGTCAGATCCTGAATCCAGTGTTTGACCCTGGGCGCCATGCTGCCACCCCAGCATAGTGATATTCTCCTCTTGGCTAATAGCAATGCAACCATACAAAACTTGCGTTTATTTGCTCTAACCCCGGGCAGTAAGCCCAACAGGCACGTGCGAACAGTGCAATCAATGTTTGTGTCCACCATAGCACCCAATACCCATACAACCTTTGACCAGTATTCAGCCACCGCTTCACAGTGCCATGCCAAATGTACAAAATCTGCCGACTCTGCCCTGCAGCGACGGCATTTGGCATCAGCCCTCAGCCCATATTTATAAAGCCGTGCTGGGGTATAATATGTCTGGTGGATGTATTTATAGTGTATCATGCGCAAATTCCCATTCGGTGTCAAAATACCAGTGAGTGAACAAACCTTAACCCATTCCTCCATTGTTAGGGGATCTATTAGGCTACAGTTCCATCTCTCCATTGCTTTATGCGTGGTGTCTGCAATGTCTGCCTGCAATGTGGCATATAGTCTGGACACCAATTTTTTAGCAGTGGGGGTTGTAAGCAGCAACTGCAAAGCAGTCAATTGGGGCGGCTCCGCAGGGTGCGCCGGATATAATTTCTTCAGTGCCCCTTGCAGTCTGTAGTATGTAAATTGAAATAATAGCGTTGGGTTGCTAATAAACGACAACTCCACATGTGATTTGAAGGATCCATTTTCATACAGGTCACCGATGGTATCCAGGCCCACCCGCCGGAGCAACCCCATGCCTACCTTTTCCTGAGTAACTGAAAGCTCAGGATGATGCTGTATCTGCAATGCCGGTGCATACAGTGCTTTCCCACCCATAGTTTGCCAAGCTTTATTCATCGTGTCGATAGTGTTTATGTCGCGATTGTGTAGCGGAGGCCTTTTATGCGTTATGATAGCACTCAGTGGGACAGGGTGCGCGTCGCCTTCTTCAATTGCGGCATGCCTAAGAAATGGAATTGGATGGTACCAAAAATGCGCATATTGCGCTTGTGCACATAAATAGTAAAGTAAAAAATCCGGAACCTGAAACCCCCCCTGCGTGTATGGTAATGTGAGAGTCCGCAGTTCGATCCTAGCCTGCTTGCCCGCCCATATAAGGCGGAGGGTCATGGCCGAGATCCTGCGAAAAACCTCTGACGGGAGCTGAATTGGGATATTGTTGAAAAGGTACAACAGCTTGGGAAGAATAACCATCTTTACAATGGCTATGCGCTCGGCCAACGACAACGGCAGATGGATCCAGCGCCCTATTTTGCCTTCCAACACCTCGAGCGCTCTTCCATAGTTTGTTCGAATTACAACTTCTGGATCACGATGATACCAAACGCCCAGGTACTGTACAGGATCTGACTGCCACTCCAGTGGATAGTCCGTTACAAAGGGGTCAGTGGTGTCTGTTAAGGGTATGATCACCGATTTGGACCAGTTGATTTTAAGACCGGAATGTCGGCCAAATTTGATATATTCCCTCAACGATGGATTCAGATGTTTCTCAGGGTCACGTACATACAGTGTCATATCATCTGCATATAGCGAGATGTGCAAGGGTCGTTGTGGGAATTGGAGCGCTGAGTAATGGTGTTTCTGTCTAATTTTACAGGCCAAAGGTTCTAGCGCAATCGCAAATAATAGCGGTGATAGTGGGCACCCCTGCCTTGTGCCTCTTGCAATATTGATCGGGTCGGATATGTATCTGTTAACCTTTATCCGCGCCGTCGGCGCCATGTAGAGTAATTTCACCCACTGCAGGAATAACGGGGGGAAGCCCATTCGTTGCAAAATTGTATGCAAGTATGGCCATTCGATCGAATCAAATGCTTTGGCAGCATCCAGTAACACTGCCGCGGCTTTGGTGTGAGGGAGTAAGTAATGTGATAGTGCGAAAAGTGTCCTGGTGTTATGGGCTGTGGATCTGGAGGGGATAAAACCCGATTGGTCTGGTAATATCAATTTAGGCATTAGAGGCTGTAGCTGAGTTGCGAGGAGTTTGGCCAGTATCTTGGTGTCCACATTAATTAGGGACAATTGTCGGTATGAATCGCAATGTTCAGGGTCCTTCTTTGGGTTTAACAATGCAATCAGCATGGCCTCTCGCAGTGTTTGTGGCAGTCGTTGTTTTTCATGGGCGTCCCCATACATCTCAACTAAGTGAGGTGCCAGCTGATCAACAAACGCCTTATAGAATTCACACGTGAACCCATCTGGGCCCGGGGCTTTCCCATTCGGCAGGGATTTAATCACCTCCGTGACTTCCTCTACCGTAACGGGCAGGGACAAATATTCTCTCTGCGTGTCTGACAACCACGCTATTGCAACGTCTTCTAGGTAATCCAGTATCACTTCAGGTGGTGCCGTATGTCGTGAGGTATACATTGTTTCGTATGTGCACATGAACTCCCTTAATATACCCTGCATGTCACGCTTCAGTGTCCCTGTGGCATCTTTGACCGCACGCACTGTGTGTGTCTGGGGACCAGAACATATTTTAGCTGCCAGGCTCCTACCCGGTCTACCACCTTCACCGTAGTGTCTCGCTGTTGAGCGTTTGATTACATATTTAAGCTCATCCTCAGCATAAGATTGATATTCTGACAGTACTTCCCTAATGTCACCCAGTATTTTAGTGTTGTGCGTACGCTCATATTCATTTTCCAGGGCGCGCAACCTGTCCTCACGCTTAGCCAGCTGCTGTCTTATATCTTTGAGGATACCGGCAGTAGTACTCCGGCATACCCCCCGGATCGTAGCCTTGAAGGCTTCCCACAAGAGCCCAGGATCATCCACCGTGAATGTATTAATGTCAAAATATTCCTTGATGGCCTGGTGTATAGTGTCTGTATAGACAGAATCCAGCAGTGCCTTGGCATTGAAGCTCCAGCTATATGGAGGTGGTGTGTAATGTGGTATGTTTAAGGACAGAAGCACGGGGTTGTGATCTGATAGTGTCCTGGGAAGATGGGCTACAGAGTTCGTCCACAGCAGCACCTCGTCCGAGCCCATCCAATAGTCCAGGCGAGACCAGCTACCATGTGCGACCGAGACGTGTGTGGCCTCCATAGTCTCGGGGTACCGGACTCTCCAAATATCTGCCAGGCGTTTATCAATCATGACATCCTGTAATTTACTTAAGGCCCTTTTGTGTGGTTCAGCGGACCCACCCGATATGTCAAGCTTATCATTAAGTGCGATATTAAAATCACCCCCCCAGATTAGCGGGATGTCTGGTAGTTCACTAAGTGTTCGCCATATTTTATGATAGAAGTCAGGATCGTCTATATTGGGACCATATGTGTTTAGCAGTGCTAGTCTCTGACCCCGTACCCGTTATAAGGACAGACCTCCCAGCTTCGTCCGTGATAGTGTCCTCTATACTAAACTGCACTCCCTTTTTAATCAGGATAATGACTCCTCTGGAATAAGAAGAGTATGAGGAGCCTCTTATTTCCTTCGCCCATCTCTTCCCTATGTGACCATGTGAGGTGGGTGCAAGATGCGTTTCCTGCAATAGGGCAATGTCAATTTTATGTCTATCTAGATATGCAAATACCTGCCTGATTTTTCTAGGGTTATTAAGACCGCTGATATTCCAGGTCATTAAGATCAAGCGATTGTCACGTGATTTCACATCAGATATCGGACACAAGTCATTTTCCGAGCATTGTTTCGATAGTCATTTACACCATAGCAACCAGAAATGATCAGCAACATAAAATTGTACAACCAAATGCGGTACTGGAATTCAGCCATGTTTCTCATGCACCATAACCTGCATAACAGTCCCCAACACCGGCACACCCACCCACCTCCCACTTCAGCAACCCAACCATGCCAAAGCCATGCCCCACCCTTATGTAACAACATAGTTTAACTGAGATTGGGGAGCACCCGCTTCGGGGGTCCACCGAAAGCTCACAACTCCATCCATTAGAATGGATGTGATCAGGCATCCGTGATCTATGCGAGGTGTCACAAACCTATCAGTCCATAGCTCCCTGATCCACTTTTGAACATAATAGACCGCAGCAGGCCTACAGCGAAAACCGACAGCCGTTATCCCCCTGCCCAGGAGTACCAGGTGCATTATACTAATCCAGTTTGATGCCTCGCCACCAAGTCTCACATCCCCGGCAACACGGCCATCCCGCCAACCGCCACCTGGGACCCGGGGCAGGCCAGCAACTGAGGCGAACAGGCACTGTGGCTGTAACAGTACTTAGTAACCCAAATTAGATGCTAGTGTAGTACAGACCCATGACCGCCCCCATTTCTGAAGCGCCCACCCTCCGAACACAGTTTACAGAAGAGATGCCCACGACACACCAACAGCAGTTTGGTAATTCAAGACCAGGAGGGCCCGGTATGGGCCAAGTCTATTCGTTTCTGTGCACCATTGCCACTTTTCGCGTATCGAACCTACCCCTGCTGGCTCACACGAGACCGCAGCAGAACAGTCATCTACAAAAGTGCATGTGCAGATCTTACCGGTACATTTTGACCTGAATGTATGGACCATTTCAACCTAGATCGGTATCCATATCCGACTCCCGGTTTTGCTACAATTGTCTCCGCTCTTTGCGTTTGATGCCAGTTTTCTTAATGAACTCTTGCGCCGCTTTCGGTGTTTGGAGGATTGTCTGCCGGCCTTCATGCGACACCTGGAGCCTCGCTGGGAAGAGCATGGCATATTCAATATGTAGATCACGTAGTTTCTTTTTGACTGGGTTGAACTCTTTTCGCGCCAATTGGACTGCCATAGTAAAGTCCGGGAAGAACTCCAGCGTGTTAACCTGGTAGGTGATTTGTCGTTTCTCACGAGCTAGTCTTAAAATGGTATCGCGATCCCTGTAGTTCAGAACACGGGCAACAATCAGTCGTGGAGTTGCGCCCGGCTTCGGCCGCGGGGCAAGAGTCCTGTGCGAACGTTCCACCACAAAAATAGTTGAGAGGCTTTCCGTTCCAAACACGCTTCTAACCAGCTCCTCAATATATGTTTCCATTCTACCTGTGTTTGTGGATTCTGGAATTCCCGCGATTCTGATGTTATTGTGCCTCGATCTTGCTTCTAAATCTTCCGTCTTGTTTTTAATAACTTCAAGCAACTTCTCCATCTCAACGCATTTCTGCGTTGTGCCGTGCGCCTCATCCTCCACCGCCGCAATCCGGGTTTCCGCCTCCGCCAGGCGCTCGCCGTGCCCGTCCAACTTGGCCGACATGTTGTCCACCCGTAGGGTGATGGTGTCCAATTTACCATTAATATCCTGCAAACTGCGCTGTATGGCCTGCAGGACTCCCTCCATGCCAGCAGGTGCCTCTGGATTGGGCACAGGCTCCGCCACTGGGGATGTCGCCGCATCCTTTGGTGTCGAATGGTAATTTGGATTGCATCTTATCCGGCTTCCCCATTTTTGTGCCGTATAGTCTCTCCTCTCGGTGGGGGTCAACGGGCCCTGTGTAGCCCACCGCACATAAACCACCAGACTCTCACAGCTTCTCCGATGACACTATGTAGCGTAACGTCGCGATTAACCAGCCCCCACAGCATATAGTAAAGGATCGTCAGTCGACAAGGGGATCCGCGTAGATCGAGTCACCTCAGGGCCACCAGCGATAGGCACCAGCACTATGATTGCACCCCAGCGGAGAGACGGTCCACATGCGTGAGCACCACACACCGAGGACAGCCCTTCAGCAGTTACTGCGTGGGAGTCGCCCTGCTTCCCGCTCGCCGCTGTTTCATCGCAGCCATCTTCATATATCGGTTGATACGTGCACAGCAGCGCCACCGCTCACACACGCATTCCGACATATGTCCCACTGACATCAGAATCCACACCTTCGATTAGTCGACAGTATGATGCGTCGCATCTGCATCTGGTAGGGCGCATAGCACAGCGCCAAATCACCATCCCCTCGGGGCATTAATCGCTGCAGAAATAGCCGTGGACAGCGGTATGCAGCAATCTCCACGCGCACACTCCACACACATTAGCGCGCAGTCGTGGTCTCACCCGCATAGTCTATCTGCATCTCCGTATCTGATGTATTCAGCTTGAGGGTCGACATCAGGCTACCGCGATCCCAGTCTCTGCGTAGTCCATGTATGGCAGTAAATTCCGCTCTCAGCGCTGTCCGCCATTTTAAACGGAAGTGCAGGACAGTCCCCCACAGGCGGCTTGCGTACCTCTCACTGTTCCGTTCGTACACATCGACCTCGCCACCTCAGCCATTACACCACCGCATCAAGGTCATCCGGGTGCCGGAGCACAGCAGCACAGAAGCTCGATCCTCCGCTCTGCACCACGTCTGTTTCGCTCCGAGTTGATCGCAACCTCAGGGCGCCGCCATTTTGTTCGCGCCCCTGCCGATATCACCGCTTCACCGTCGGACGCTGATCAGCGACTCAAAAGTACCACTGGACACGTTGCTTTGCACTCCTCACATATCCTAGATATTCCGACGTTAGAATATGTCGGCTGCAGGCAGATCCGAGCTCGCTTCGCCCATTTAATGCCGCTTTTTGAGCCTGATCGGCGGAGCTGTCTCAGGAGGCAGCCATTCCGCAGTGGGCTCTCTAGCGCCCCCCGAGTCGACTATACTTGGTTTTAATCTTCACTTCTCATATCATAATGTAATTTTTTCACACTAGTTTGTTTTTAATTCTTTCACTTTTATACATAATGTTATCTTTTTTCAATCCTTTGATTTTAACTTGTGTATGCACATGTTTTTATTTTTATGACCTTTGATGGCGAAATACGACGAATAAAGATAAAGTAAAGAAATTGCTTGATTTTGCGCATAATGTGAGTGAAATAGAAAACTTGTATAAAATAGGTGTACAGGATTCAATATTTGGGTTTACAAGAGGAGCAACCAGTAACAGTGTTTGAAGTGTAATAGACCACGTTGTGGAACTTATAAACGTATGTTCAGGTCATCTTTGGTCATTCATGACTTCTTCAGATAGTCCTGCCTCGTTGGCAGCGGTTCTACCTTGTCAATTAGAATTTTGGTAGTGAAAATAAACACCAGCGAATTGTATCACTTCTAAAGTGAGGTTTGCTTCCTTGAAAGTAAGTGCATTGTCTCTGAAAACAGCAACAGTGATTTGTTTTCTGTTATAGACAGGCTGTAATACTCAATCTTAAAGTAAACAGATTTCCCGCTGACATTGAACAAATGTAATCAAATGGGGTAATCCTAAATCTTTAGTCTCTTTACTCCTCTTCCTTATGCACCAAGCCCTTAACCCTATGCCCCAAATCTTGTTCCCTTTGTTCTAAACTATTTAGCCTTTACTCTTTATCCTATACTCTTAACCCTTGCTTTGGTACTCCACAAGGCAATTTTCTGGTATCAAAAGCCAGCAGTGAAAGTGTCATACATCCAATGGTATACTTGTCTAGTATGTTAAAGTGTTAAAAAATAAAGTTTAATTTTTTATTTATTTGTCTTTGTTGTTGAAAGCAATCAGAGGTCAATCTGTGAAGTACTGAAAGGTTGTGTCATGTAGTTTCCACTAATCCGTAGAATCTGCACGTTTGTTGGACAACATAAACTTTGGGTGAGGTGCCTAGACTGTTTCCGGGCACCCCTGCAGGATATTTTGGCCGAGAGACCAGCTAGCTCACAGTGCCACTTTAAGCTTCCCTAACCTTACCAGGGAGCGAATGGTTTCTCGCATCCACTGAACATGACAACCCTGACCCCTTGGGGATCGTGGAAACAGATCAAAACCTTTCGCTCAGTCATTCGTGCTTACTTGTGCTCACGGAAATATACCGAGAATACACAGTGGGATGTTTTCAGTATATTTATTGAACCAATGTTATTCTTGTATAGAATACATGTGCTGCTATAATCAGTAGACCGAAGCAGGTGAAAGTGCTTATAAGCACCAACAGCTTAAATAGTAGATACAGTTCTACCATGGTGCTAAAACAGTGTATATATGCAGGCATATAAACAAAGCAGTAATCTGGTGTACTCCTACAATGCAAACCCTTCTCTAAGTGTATCTAGAGTGTGTGTGTAGATGTAGAGGCAAGAATCCCCCAAGGGACGATCCAACCCCATTACCTGGAGAGAGAGAGAATGAAGGACCCCGTCTTGGTCACTAACTGGATACCCCTCATGAGATGTCAGACAGCTGCGTGGTGAAGTTTGAGCATGAAATGAGTGCCTTCTCTGCTAATCTATCTGGATGCTCATTATTTATAATAAAAAATAAATTAAAAAAACACACAAGATGATGGACGGAATGTTGCCCATTGGCAAGACATTCACCCCCAGTCACAGATCTGGGTTTAATCCATCGTTATTTTGCTCACCACGCCACCCCAGTTCAGACATGGCCATATGCAAATCAGTCTTGACCCTGTGCCTCATGGGAACAGTCCAGCCCGAACTGCCAAGCCATGTCTTCCCTGGACCGGAATCCAGCATCCTAGGACCGGTTTCGGGGTTTCACCCCTCTTCAGCCAGGATAGCTTGACTCCAGTGGCGTAGTGAGCACGGGAACCACGTCTGGGCATACCCTTCCCACATAGGGCGAACAGCAAAACACACAAGATGATGGACGGAATGTTGCACATTGGCAAAACATTCACCCCCAGTCACAGATCTGGGTTTAATCCATCGTTCTTTTGCTCACCATGCCACCCCAGTTCAGACATGGCCATATGCAAATCAGTCTTGACCCTGTGCCTCATGGGAACAGTCCAGCCCGAACTGCCAAGCCATGTCTTCCCTGTACCGGAATCAAGCATCATAGGACCGGTTTCGGGGTTTCACCCCTCTTCAGCCAGGATAGCTTGACTCCAGTGGCGTAGGGAGCACGGGACCCACGACTGGTCATACCCTTCCCACATAGGGCGAACAGCAAAACACACAAGATGACGGACGGAATGTTGCACATGTTGCATAATAGAAAGCAGCCTTGCGATGTAGGTTGTAGATTAGCGATGTTATGGATATGTAGATAGCTCTGTCGCCCAGTGAATGAAAATAGAATGACATTCATACATAGTGCGTAAAGAGGCCTTGTACATGATGGTTTAGGCATTGTGATAATGTTGTGCAAAGCTAGATGTGGATACAAAGTGGTTTCAGAGAAACTAATCCGACATTTTCCTGTATGCAAATATGTGGAAAATTTCACAGCAGAAATGTTATTGTGAAAAAGAGGACAATGTAGGAAATGAGCAGCTTCACTACATGGGCCTAACCCGGGAACGTAACACCCACTCCTCAAATAGGGGTCGATATATAAAAGCTATCTAAAAAGCCAACAGGCTATAATGAAACAAAATATAAAAGGTAAAAAAATAAAATACGCTTAAAATCATCTAACTGCCAGCTTCCCTTTAAAACATTCATATAAAAGCCTCAAAGTCATTATACTATTTGAAATTCAAAGCACTCCGAAAGCCACGGTGTCTAGAAAAAGCAAAAAGCTGTTTTGATTAATTTTGTTTAAAAAAAACAAAAAGGCCAATTTGTTCCTCCACAGAAAAAGCCTGTTGTTTATATGTTCCGAGTAGTAGATCCAACATTGCTGTTGCCACAACCGCATACGATGGTCCCAGAGGCGCACCTCGAAACAGGTTTATGGAGCAAAGGTGATTCCATCCAATTCCCATAGCAGCCACTGAAGGAGGGACTGTATCCTGTGAGAGTATCGTAGAACTGGTGTCAATTTCCCTAGGAGCTAAAGCATCCCTGGGTGCCTTGATGAATGCATCCATCAGCAATGGAATAGGGGACGACAATACCCATGGGCCTTTAAGGAGTACCACTAAACACAAAGAGAAAATGGGTATAACGAAACTGCTCCTGTCCCCTTAAGAATGAATAAATCAACAAATAAAGGAGCAATTACAGAAAAGGATTACTGCTTTATGTGATGAAAAGAAGCAATTCCTTATTTAAATAGAACCCTCACCCACCAACCTAGTTGGTGACATGCTTCATCATAGGGTTCCCACCCAAGGGGCCGAATGCCTCCTGGGTGTGCTGTGACACCTGAATTACAGCGGAGCGGGTGTTTTTTTGTGCAGAGTGAATGACATTGATTTAAGATTGCCTTTATGAAACTTTGAAATTTATTGGTGGGGCCATAGGACAAGATTAAAAAACAAAGTTGGGGGATGTCCTATATGGCTTAGTTGAGCATAGACATCCATGGTGTACTTGTGACAACATGTTTCAGCCTTTTTATTGCGTTGTGGCAAGGCTTTCTTCAGGACCAGTGAAAACAATACAGTGTGCACTCGCTTAGGTGCACACATACGGTGCAAGGTGAACCGCAAACTTACGGTTCAGCTATCAACGATTGGTTCTGAAAGACAAAATGACACATGAGATTTCACAATCCTACATTAAGGCAACTCACGCATTCGACATCAGTAATAACAATATTAGACTCATCAGGTCTGATATAAGGATCCACATGCCTGGATCTGCATTCTTATATTCCACCCGTGTCGCCATGTGACAGGAAGACATGGTTTGACAGTTCGGGCTGGACTGTTCCCATGGGTAAAAGAAGCGGTACGCCTCTTTTCGTAGGAGCGTCGAATCACACAAACCCTAATTATCAAAGGGGGACCAGAATCAGGATACCCGATCTAAAAAGGATTTAGATCTACTTTTATCTTTCGCCTTTATTTAGCAAAGATACACGTCTGGCCATTGTGAGAAGTTGGCCTGGTATATGCTGTTCACTAGTTCTAGTGACCACCTTGTACCATGCCAAGCAACCCTTATGGTGTGGTTGTAAGTCAACCTTTTCGGACTAGCTGCCCTAGTGGTAGCGTAGGCTAAGCAGTCTTTGAGGCTAAACTCGTGATGCGTGTTAAGCAAGCTGTTTTACCAATAGTAACCCCCTTTTATACCAATGAAAGGACACCACACAGATATATATTCAAAATATATATGTATTTATTTCTCAAAGTAACCCCTAGTCTCTTTATGAGCACAGGAGCACAAATCGTCAAACAAGATTACAGTAGAATACACAGAAGTTGCACTTTATATGGATAGGCCCTGGTGGCCACTCAAACCATATACTAAAATAGTGGTATAAGTACCACGAACAGAAAAGGGAAAAGGCCTAGGGCCTCTAGAATCGCTGGGCCTACAAGGAGCTAACGTCAGTTAGTGACCAGGAGGTCCACGGGTGGCGTGTGCAGAGCAAATAGTCACACGCGTGCTCCCATAGGTTTCAATGGGTGCGTAAAAAGTACAAAGTTACTGCAAAAGGAATCTTCCGGATGACCTAGGAACTTAAGATTTGGAACACAGGCACTAGAGATGTATTACTACACTTGGGCACAGGTGTGCCAGCTTTACCTCACCCACAGGAAGCGGGTGCATAGGCCTCGAAGTGCGTCGGGTTTCTTCTATCTGTTCCGTGGAGCTTGAAGACAAAGATGCTGCAGGCGGTCGGTCCGGGAGAGATGCAGTGGATCCAAGAGTGGATCGGAGATGTTGAAGACCTGTAAGCAGAGGGGACAGTGTTCACAGTCACTAGCCAGTGACCAGCGTGGCACCAGGTGGGTACCAGGCGATGTCGGGTGCAAACAGGTGATGAGGGGTAGCTTGTCTCCGCAGCCACGTGGTCCCTGAAGGTCGACGACGTCCAGGAGTCGGCTCACGAGCTGTCCCACGCAGGCTCTCGCTGTCGGCGGTGTCGGCGACTTGATCGAAGCAAACAAGCCTTGGCAAAAGCAATTGCAGGAGGATTCGGAAATCAGCTGTTGGTTCTGACCAGCAAGGTCAGAGGGATTGCTCCTTTGGAGGGGAGCAAGGGCCAGTCTGGAGCAACCAGACCAGCGGTGTTTGTCGTAGATTTCGTCGCCAAGATGGCCACTAGCCAGCGGGCCAGCAACCGGTTAGGCGCGTCGAGTGGCAAAATGCAGAAGGGCCCCACGCAGATCGTGGAGATGCTGGAGGGCTCACCTTTGGTGCAGATGCTGCTCGAGGGTTGGGCTTCTCAGGACCCAAAGCACAACTTGGAGGGGGCCTCGGTTGTTGCACTGGTCAGCTTGTCGTAGTCGTTCCAAGATGGCTGGCTCCACGTGTCTCGGTGCCTCCACGGGTCTCCTCTTTGCAGGGACTGCGGATCGGGCGGTGAGAGGTCTGGAGGTCCAGGTCTCGTCAGTCTCTGGGCTCGGGCTCCGGCGGGAGGCGGCGGCAAAGCAGACGGTGATTCGCTGGATGGTGCTTGCGTTAGCAAGGTGGTCACTCCCTGACCACAGGGGAGATTTTCTTCAGTCTTCTGTGCAGCAGAATGTCGAAGTTCCCGTCTTCTTCTTAGTTTCAAGTTGATTCCAGGATGTCTGAAGTCTTAGGACACAGCTCCTACCTTTATTCGGATTCTAGGGGCCGGACTACCTGCTAGGTCCCTCCCTATGGGTGGGACCAGGAAGGGGGGTGGTTACACCCCCAATCCTTTGTCCAGCTCGCCCCAGGCCCGGGACTGGTGTGCCCCAGGACCGGTTTGAACTGGCATATGCACCGAGGCTCCTTGTGAGCCACAGGCATGTCTGGTTTCTTTCAAGCCCTACCTGACCAATACACAAAATCCTGTCTGGGGTGGTGCACGCACCTCCCCTGGCAGGAAACCCTTTGTCCACACCTCCCAAGCTGGAAGGACTCCCAGCAGCAGGAGGGCAGACTTGTGTCTGTGGTGGCAGCATCCATTTTGTGGAGCTGAGGCTATGTCTGATTTTACCCGGGTTTCAGGTACTGTACATGTCGTGTCCCTCTAGAAGGGTGGAATGCTAACCCCGTCGCCAGAATTGGCGAGGGGTTAGTATTCCAATTCGTATGACACCTTACTCGACATGTTTTGATAAAGCCAAACCAAAGATAGCATTTAACCGCGAGGTTCATAATGCACTTAAGAGTATATGGTATGACGATATCTGGAAACAGTAGAAGGAAGTTGTTCCGACCACTGCAGACAGGCTCAGCTCATGCCAGAGCACCATCTCACATGGAACCAAGCACTCTGCCTTCAGGATTGTTAAGGCCTGCCATAGGAGTGACTTATAGGTTACCAGGTGTCCCATTTAAGTTTAGGTATAGGTATACTACACCTAAGTAAGAGGTGATTACACCAACTTACCCCAGCTGAGTGATCAGCCAGTTGTGTCAGATTGTTAGGCCAAGCCTGGGGTGGCATAATACATGCTTCAGCCCCTGGCAGGCCTTGGATATACCAATGCCCTGGGTACCTAGTGTACACTGGTACAGGGGCTGACAGGGTGATCCAACCAATTGGGTATGTACCTAGGGTACATGGAGTCCATTTTACAGAGAGAGCAGATAGCCTGAGAGCCTGAATGGCAGGATCTCAGGCCAACTAAGTCGAAAAACCAGCTAGACACTAGGCAAAAATTTGGGGGTAACCATAGTCAGATATCCACCTTCCTACACAACCCCCCCCCAAACGAAGGGAGATAAGGCTGACCTTGACCAGGTAAGCCTATATTGCCCAAGTGGCCATATAAGGAGGAACCAGCACTGGCATGGTTACCCCCTGTCTCATGGTCCACTAAGCAATCCCTCACACTAAGGGTATCAGAGGGTCTCCACCATAGGGAATCTCTACCTGTGGTGTGTCTTGGCAAAGTAAAAGGCTGGTGTTGAGATGGAGTACTGAAGTGAGTGTCCTCAAAGTGAGGCCTCAGCCTCCTCCAATCATCCTCCACCATGGATGCCTTTCTTTCTTTAACTGAGTTGCACTGTGCTCTCAGGGTCAGCCTCTGGCTACCTAAAGCTGGAGGCTGGGTCCCTTTTGTGGGCTTACTGGAGGGACAGGTCAGGTTTGGGGCCCTAAGGTCCCATGTTTGCCTGTGCCCAACAGAATCCCCCTGGGGGAGGTCCCTAACTACCTGTAAAGGAGATCCCTCAGGAATGTTTTTACCCATCACCTGACTAGGGCTACTAGCCAGGCAATCCTCATTCTTTTGATGGGGGGGTTCTTGTGGACAGGGGCCCTCTGGGGGTCCACTGGCCTCCCTGACCTCTGCAGCCCTGGGCTGACTGAGGCAGGGTAGAGAGAGGCAGGCTACCTGCACCAGACTGGATCCCACCTTGGAAGGGGCCACTGACATCAGAGGCTCTGCCAGGCCAGGCCTGGCTACCTCTGGGGCAGTTCCTTCACAAGGGGTGAGGTCAGATCCCTGAGGAGGCTGACCTTTTCCTAATGTCTGGGGAGAGGGAGACTTTTCTTCCTCCCCACTACTCTCAGTTTGTGTGGAGTGATCCATTGTTTCAGGCTTCACTACACCTATGTCAGTCTGAGTATAGGCTGAGACCATTACAGCCTTGCCAACCTTTTCAGGGGGGCACTCAGTTTGTGTTTGAGCTGTGACTGTCACAGCTCTGCCAGTCCCTACAGGGAAGTCTGTCTGTGCCTGGGCTGTGGCTACCACTGCCCTTCCAACCTTTTCAGGGAGGAAATCTATTTGGACAGGGGTTGTGAATGGCACAACCCCCCTACCCTTTTGTGAAAGGCCTACCATTTTAGAATGGGTGTCTTGTTCAACTCCAGCCCAAGCTGAGAGTTCTAAGTCATTCCCCAGTAAGCAGTCTACAGGCAAGGTTGGGGACACTGCTACCCTTTTAGGGCCAGTGACCCCTCCCCAGCTGAGACATACCTCTGCCATGGGATGACTGTTCTGTTTGCCATCAATGTTAGTCACCTGGTAGGAGAAACCGGGCAAAAGCTGCTCAGAGGGAACTAGCCAATGGGCCACCATTGTGATGCTAGCCCCAGTGTCTCTGTAGGCCTCAGCTTTTGTACCATTGATGTAGGGCTCCTGTCTGTACCTACCCAAAGTGTTGGGACAGGCAGTGAAGTTGGCAAACCCCATGCCACCATCACAGACAAGAGTGGTTGCTGTAGGGGAATTGGCTAAGCCAGGGTCCCCCTGTGTTCCCCAAGTAAACCCACCCAGATTTCTGGGGGCACTCCCACCACCTGGGGGATTACTGCTGACAGTAATAGGTGGTGTGACAGGAGTAATTGGAGGAACAGTTTTGTTTTTAGCCCTTGGGCAACCGCTGTCAGTTTTCCAATGCCCAGGAGTTTTACACTCATGGCAGTAGGGCTTTTTAGCTGTGGTAGAGGAGGGAGCTTGGGACCCACCACCCTGTGTGGAGTTTTGGGGCCCTGAGGAAGGTTTCTCTTTTTCTTTATCCCCACCCTTCTCTTGAGGCTTGGTGGTATCTTTCTTTTGGTCACCACCCTGGTTTTTAGGCCTGATCCTGGTCCTGACCCATTTATCTGCCCTCTTTCCCAATTCTTGGGGAGAGGTCAAATCTGAGTCTACCAGGTGTTGATGGAGAAGCTGGTTTTGACAATTACTTAAAATCTGCTCTCTCATCATCAAATTGTACAATCCTGTATAATCAGACACCTTACTTCCCAGCAACCAACCCTCCAAAGCCTTAGTGGCACATTCCACATATTCAGACCAGTCCTGAGTCTGTGTCTTCTGGGTGTCTCTGAACATTAACCTGTACTGTTCAGTGGTTAAGCCTAACCCATCAACTAGGACACTCTTCAGGACTCTGTAATTTCTGACATCCTCTTCTCTAACAGTGAGGAGTCTATCTCTGCCTCTCCCCTCAAAGGAGAGCCATAAGATTGCTGCCCACTGGTCTTCAGGAACCTGCTGCACTTTGCAGGCTCTCTCAAGAGCAGTCATCCATTTGTGGATGTCATCCCCACTTTTGTAGGGGGGCACAATCTTGGACAGGTTCCTATTGTCAAAGACCCTATCTTTGTCCCTAGGGACATTGCTGCCACCAGTGGGTATAGACCCACTCTCTCTATGCTGCCTAGCCTTGCTCAGTTTTTCTTCCATCAGGGCTACTTCTAGCTCCTGCTTCCTGATCCTCAGCTGAGCCTCTTGCATCTTGGCCTCATGTTCCCTCCTCTGAGGGGTGGTCATCCTTCTCCTGGAGTGACCTTGAGAGCCTCTAGAGCCATGGGAAGCATTGGAGTCACCTGAGCGATTCCTTTGCCTTCCAAGCCCTGTGTTAAGTCCACTGGGGAGATCCAGTGGGTTGAACCCACTGTCAGTCCCCAATAGCCTTGGTTTAGCTGGGCCAAGTATAATACTTGGCACTGGGCTAGTTCTCCCTTCATCCTCACTACTGTCAGTATCCTTTTCACTCTCATCCTCTGTGGTAGGCATCCCATCTAAGGGGTGACTATTGGGAAGGGGTACTTCAGTGGCATCTTCAGAAGGGGGGCCTCCTGTTCCTGACCCTAAGGGGGCTAACTGGGAAGCTTTCTTGAGTGCTCTCTGATTCTCATCATTCTGTAAGAGCTCTCTGAGCTCAGCAGAGTTTGGGTTCTTGGGCTGTTTAAGGCCTCTAAGAGTTGCCAAATGCCTGAGCTCATTCTGATTAAGGGTAGCAAAGCTGGATGGTGCCCTCTGGGGGTCACTCTCAACAGAGATGGGTACAGTGGACCCCTCTGCCCCGGCCATTGCTCTTAAGTGTGGGTGGATGTGTTGCAATCTACCTACACTTGGGTTTACCTACTAAACCTATCTAGTAGTTGTAGTCAGGGTGTGCTACTCCCTTTGCTCTACAACAACTAAGTTCAGTAGAACTTAAGTATATCTAATCTTGTTTTATATGTACCTACAGGTACCTATGTGATCTTTCAATTGGTAACCAAGAGATTACAATGGTAAAACACAGCAAGCTCAAATCCAACCGCTGCTCACCAATGTGAGAAGTTGGCCTGGTATATGCTGTTCACTAGTTCTAGTGACCACCTTGTACCATGCCAAGCAACCCTTATGGTGTGGTTGTAAGTCAACCTTTTCGGACTAGCTGCCCTAGTGGTAGCGTAGGCTAAGCAGTCTTTGAGGCTAAACTCGTGATGCGTGTTAAGCAAGCTGTTTTACCAATAGTAACCCCCTTTTATACCAATGAAAGGACACCACACAGATATATATTCAAAATATATATGTATTTATTTCTCAAAGTAACCCCTAGTCTCTTTATGAGCACAGGAGCACAAATCGTCAAACAAGATTACAGTAGAATACACAGAAGTTGCACTTTATATGGATAGGCCCTGGTGGCCACTCAAACCATATACTAAAATAGTGGTATAAGTACCACGAACAGAAAAGGGAAAAGGCCTAGGGCCTCTAGAATCGCTGGGCCTACAAGGAGCTAACGTCAGTTAGTGACCAGGAGGTCCACGGGTGGCGTGTGCAGAGCAAATAGTCACACGCGTGCTCCCATAGGTTTCAATGGGTGCGTAAAAAGTACAAAGTTACTGCAAAAGGAATCTTCCGGATGACCTAGGAACTTAAGATTTGGAACACAGGCACTAGAGATGTATTACTACACTTGGGCACAGGTGTGCCAGCTTTACCTCACCCACAGGAAGCGGGTGCATAGGCCTCGAAGTGCGTCGGGTTTCTTCTATCTGTTCCGTGGAGCTTGAAGACAAAGATGCTGCAGGCGGTCGGTCCGGGAGAGATGCAGTGGATCCAAGAGTGGATCGGAGATGTTGAAGACCTGTAAGCAGAGGGGACAGTGTTCACAGTCACTAGCCAGTGACCAGCGTGGCACCAGGTGGGTACCAGGCGATGTCGGGTGCAAACAGGTGATGAGGGGTAGCTTGTCTCCGCAGCCACGTGGTCCCTGAAGGTCGACGACGTCCAGGAGTCGGCTCACGAGCTGTCCCACGCAGGCTCTCGCTGTCGGCGGTGTCGGCGACTTGATCGAAGCAAACAAGCCTTGGCAAAAGCAATTGCAGGAGGATTCGGAAATCAGCTGTTGGTTCTGACCAGCAAGGTCAGAGGGATTGCTCCTTTGGAGGGGAGCAAGGGCCAGTCTGGAGCAACCAGACCAGCGGTGTTTGTCGTAGATTTCGTCGCCAAGATGGCCACTAGCCAGCGGGCCAGCAACCGGTTAGGCGCGTCGAGTGGCAAAATGCAGAAGGGCCCCACGCAGATCGTGGAGATGCTGGAGGGCTCACCTTTGGTGCAGATGCTGCTCGAGGGTTGGGCTTCTCAGGACCCAAAGCACAACTTGGAGGGGGCCTCGGTTGTTGCACTGGTCAGCTTGTCGTAGTCGTTCCAAGATGGCTGGCTCCACGTGTCTCGGTGCCTCCACGGGTCTCCTCTTTGCAGGGACTGCGGATCGGGCGGTGAGAGGTCTGGAGGTCCAGGTCTCGTCAGTCTCTGGGCTCGGGCTCCGGCGGGAGGCGGCGGCAAAGCAGACGGTGATTCGCTGGATGGTGCTTGCGTTAGCAAGGTGGTCACTCCCTGACCACAGGGGAGATTTTCTTCAGTCTTCTGTGCAGCAGAATGTCGAAGTTCCCGTCTTCTTCTTAGTTTCAAGTTGATTCCAGGATGTCTGAAGTCTTAGGACACAGCTCCTACCTTTATTCGGATTCTAGGGGCCGGACTACCTGCTAGGTCCCTCCCTATGGGTGGGACCAGGAAGGGGGGTGGTTACACCCCCAATCCTTTGTCCAGCTCGCCCCAGGCCCGGGACTGGTGTGCCCCAGGACCGGTTTGAACTGGCATATGCACCGAGGCTCCTTGTGAGCCACAGGCATGTCTGGTTTCTTTCAAGCCCTACCTGACCAATACACAAAATCCTGTCTGGGGTGGTGCACGCACCTCCCCTGGCAGGAAACCCTTTGTCCACACCTCCCAAGCTGGAAGGACTCCCAGCAGCAGGAGGGCAGACTTGTGTCTGTGGTGGCAGCATCCATTTTGTGGAGCTGAGGCTATGTCTGATTTTACCCGGGTTTCAGGTACTGTACATGTCGTGTCCCTCTAGAAGGGTGGAATGCTAACCCCGTCGCCAGAATTGGCGAGGGGTTAGTATTCCAATTCGTATGACACCTTACTCGACATGTTTTGATAAAGCCAAACCAAAGATAGCATTTAACCGCGAGGTTCATAATGCACTTAAGAGTATATGGTATGACGATATCTGGAAACAGTAGAAGGAAGTTGTTCCGACCACTGCAGACAGGCTCAGCTCATGCCAGAGCACCATCTCACATGGAACCAAGCACTCTGCCTTCAGGATTGTTAAGGCCTGCCATAGGAGTGACTTATAGGTTACCAGGTGTCCCATTTAAGTTTAGGTATAGGTATACTACACCTAAGTAAGAGGTGATTACACCAACTTACCCCAGCTGAGTGATCAGCCAGTTGTGTCAGATTGTTAGGCCAAGCCTGGGGTGGCATAATACATGCTTCAGCCCCTGGCAGGCCTTGGATATACCAATGCCCTGGGTACCTAGTGTACACTGGTACAGGGGCTGACAGGGTGATCCAACCAATTGGGTATGTACCTAGGGTACATGGAGTCCATTTTACAGAGAGAGCAGATAGCCTGAGAGCCTGAATGGCAGGATCTCAGGCCAACTAAGTCGAAAAACCAGCTAGACACTAGGCAAAAATTTGGGGGTAACCATAGTCAGATATCCACCTTCCTACAGCCATTTTTTCAGAACCAGTGATCTGGCCAGCACCTTGTATACCTTGAATGATAGAGTGAGTGACGCCCTCCTTTATTATCAGCCCTAACTAGAAGAATCATCCTTCAAGTTCGATTCCGCTAAATCATCCTCCTGCCTGTACAACGATGCAGAGATAATGAAGTGAATGGCCTTTGATCGCTACCGCCCGAGAAGCACACGCTCTGGGCCACAGTAATGTTGCCTTAATGCTTATTAGGCTTATTGGCCTAATGCTTATTGTTAAACGCCAGGTTGTTGGTTAAACACAGCCTGGAGTGCTGTCTGTTTATAGAGGATTATCAAATCATGATGGCTTTTATTACTGAGGCGTGGACTGATAACACCTCAGGCCCTGATATCGTGAAGGCCCTGCCTGCAAACTTTGTGTGCCACACGTTGGACCGACCCTCCAGAAGAGGGGGAGGGCTTGCTGTTACCTATCATAGTAGCCTTGAGCCCTCTTTCTCTATAGCCTCTAATAATGCATGTGAAGCGTTGTCCATCAGTGTCCGCCTCTCCCCCCAGAATACCTTGAAAGCGATGTTCATTTATTGTCCTCCATGGCCTAGAGGCACGTTTTTGGACTCGCTCAGCGCTCTGTTGGAAGAAGGGTTATGCGCAAACTCCTTCACGATTATGGGAGATTTTAATTTTTACCTGGAAGATGCCTTAGACACGGATAACAAAAGACTTATGGATCTTATGGGAGGAGGAGGGCTAGACCAAAGGGTGGTTGGCCCATCACATATAGCTGGGCATACGCTGGATGGTATTTTTTCCAACAATTCCGGCCTGGATATACTGGAAATTCTACCGCTTCCATGGTCAGATCATGCAGCTATCATTTTCACGCTCTCCCAGCTGCCTCAGAATCCAGCTATTCCCAAGCCTAGGGAAAAGATTTCTGTCCGGGCATGGAAAAATATAGATGGTGCCCAGATAGGTAATTTCCTGACATTGAATATTCCCAGCTTTCCAGCAAATGTAGATAAGGCAGAGGAGATGTACTCAAGGTGGATTGAAAGCGCGTGTGACAAATTCGTGCCGATAAAACTTTTCACTCCCAGGCGAGCCCAGCCCTTGGCACCTTGGTTCTCCGACTCACTGCAAAAGCACAAAACAGATTGTAAGAGGCTTGAGAGGATTTGGAGAAATGGATATTGCACTAACAAAAAAGAAAAGTATAAAGAAAGCCTCACCATATATAAGAAACTGATATCAGAGGCAAAAAGAGCTTATTTCGTTGAGCAGATACAGAAGGCCAACTCATCCTCCAGAGAACTGTTCAGGACCATCTCAACGCTGACTATCCCTACTAAACCCAGTTCTCATAGCAGCATTGTGCGAATCACTAGCCTCCTTCTTTAGGAATAAGGTGGAAGGGATCTTTTCCTCCTTTTCCAATGCCCAAGGGGAGGTGGGGGGAGCAGCAAACAGCCTCGAATCAAGGCAGAGGGTGTCTTTGGACAGATTAGAGGGTTTTAGTCCCCTACAGACCACGGAGGTCTTAAACCTACTGTGTGCGGTTCGGTCGGAATCCCCCAATGATCCTTGCCCGGTTGCGATACTTAAAATTTGCCCTGAGGTAATCGAATCCACACTTACCCCTGTGTTTAACACCATCACTGACGTGGGTGAGTATCCTAGGAGGTGGAAATCTGCCTCGATACTTCCCTTAATAATAAAAACCTAATTTGGATGAAAACGATCCTAGCAGTTACAGACCAATATCTCGACTCCCACTTCCGGCCAAGCTGCTGGAGAAGGCTATAAATCGGCAACTAAGCGCTTTCTTTCAGAGGACTAAGGCACTCGACCCCACGCAGTTTGGGTTTTGTGCAGGTCACAGCACGGTGCTGGCCCTTATCAAGGCCACTGAGGAGGTTAGAACGGCGGTTGACCAGGGTGGGGTGGATGTTTTGATTCTGTTGGATTTGTCGGCAGTCTTCGACATGGTCCACCATGGGGTGTTGATGGACCAGTTGTCGAGGGTGGGAGTGGATGACTCTGCCTGGAGCCTCCTGAAATCCTGTTTGGCTGACAGAATACAAACAGTTGACCTGGGGTTGGACAAATCTAAACCTTTTGCCCTCCCTTGAGGGGTGCTGCAGGGGTCCTCCCTGAGTCCAACGCTTTTTAATATCTATGTTAGCCCATAGGCGGCCTTGATAAGATCTTTTGGTCTGCAACTTACATCCTATGCAGATGACACACAAATTGTGTTATCCATACAACGAGGGTCCCAAGTGGATATGGCAGCGAGATGCCATGATTGTCTGAAAAACGTTGCTGGCTGGATGGCCTCCAACTGCCTTAAACTGAATGCGGGGAAGACCGAGGTCATCATATTTGGGAACAACCCCAACATCTGGACCCCTAATATGTGGCCTGAGGCCTTGGGAAAGCTACCAGTCCCCACTGGGAAGGCAAAAAATCTGGGTGTTATCATGGACCAAAATCTTGACTTCTGGGATCAGGTTAGTGGAGTGGTTTCGACTTGCTTCCACATCCTTAGGATATTAAGAAATATTTAATTTTTTCTTCCAGCCGATGGTTTCAGGACAGCAGTCTCAGTCCTCATTTTGTCGCGCTTGGACTACTGTAATAGTCTGTACCTGAATTTGAAAAAAAACACGTGTACAGATTGCAGCTGGTACAAAACACAGCGGCGAGACTGCTGACTGGGATCCCTAGATTTGCCTCTGTACGAGAGGGTCTCCGGCAACTACACTGGCTTCCTGTAACAAGACGTGCACAATTAAAAGCCCTGTGCACTGTCTTCAAAGCTCTGATGGGCAGTGGCCCAAAGTTTTTGAGTAGGTGTTTAAGTGGTACGTGCCTGGGAGAGCGCTCCGCTCTGCCGAAGGCAGACTAGTTGTGGTGCCACGGATTAAAAAAGGCCAGTTGGGCTACTGTGCAGCAAAAGCCTGGAATAGCCTGCCGGCGCATCTCAGGAATGCCTCGGAGCTCCTCTCTTCCAGAAAGGGGCTTAAGACCTTGTTATTCAGGGATCAGATCCTCGTATGTTCTCTCGGGAGTCAGTATGAAGCGCCAGGACGCCCTTGGGTATAAGTGCGCTTTATAAGCTCCTAATAATGATAATAATAAAAATTGTTTATAGGTGTATTATCCTCATACCTATTATATTTCGTTGAGAGTCTACAAAATTCCTTGTCTTGATAAAGATGGCGATATAGAAGTCCATCGAAAAGTGTCGACGCTTTACTGAACAATACACAATCTGTATAGTAGCTAGACCAAAGAGTATTTCATAAATTGGATAATACCCGGCACTAGCCTGCAAATAGTTTTCCTCTTACGGATGTGTATGCCACTGATGACATAGGATATTGTGTCTTGTGTTGTGTACTCTCTCTCCGTATCAATTTTATTTTTTATCATTGTTTTTTTTATGACATGTAATTAGACCTGTCTTAAGACTTTGACATAGTTGAATGTTAAATATAAATGATTTGATGCATAATAGTCTTTTTACCCATATGTACTTTTTAACTAAATTTATCAATAAATTGATCTTGTACTTTTCTACATCTGATGTTGTCAGGATTATCTATTAGGACTATATGGTCTCACTTCCAATGATTGTGGATGGTATGAGTGATTAAGGAAGGGTGGAATAGATTGATCTAATAGGTGATTCTTTCTCCAAAGGATACAACTTTTTGTGATATTTTGATATACTATCGTATTCCTTTGGATAGAAGGGGGTTCCTCTTAATTCTTAAAGATAAAGAAGCTGTTCCCATGAGGCACAGGGTCAGACTGATTTGCATATGGCCATGTCTGAACTGGGGTGGCGGAGTGAGCTAAAGAATGATGATGGATTAAACCCAGATCAGTTGACTGGGGGTGAGTGCTTGCATTGTTCAACACTCCGTCCATCATCCCTTTGGTTTTGCTTTGTTCGCCTTAAGTTGGCAGGGTATGCCCAGACATGGGTCCCTTGCTCACTTTGCCACTGGATTCAAGCTAGCCTGGCTGATGACGGCTGGTTAGCCAGAAACCGGTCCCAGGACGCTTGTTTCTGGTCCAGGGAAGACATGGTTTGGCAGTTCGGGCTGGACTGTTCCCGTGAGGCACAGGGTCAGACTGATTTGCATATGGCCATGTCTGAACTGGGATGGCGGAGTGAGCTAAAGAATGATGATGGATTAAACCCAGATCAGTTGACTGGGGGTGAGTGCTTGCATTTTTCAACACTCCATCCATCATCCTCTTTGGTTCTGATATAAAGATCCACATGCCTGGATCTGCATTCTTATATTCCACCTGTGTCGCTTAATCTGTGTTGTGGACACTCATGTTTCCAGGTGGCCCTCAATGATTATACGTCGGACGCATGCTTACACCCACACAAGTGACAATCGATGTGTGGTCTATTTTTTGGGGAGAATTAGTGCGAAATGCCGAAATTCTCCTGTCAAGGGAGAAAGGCCTAATCAAGCGTGCTCTCCAGCTTGTCGCAATCAGGGAGATAAAGTGATCAGTGAATCAGAAGTAGTGGTTAAAAAGGCTCACACTCTTGTTGTAGTGTTATAATAAAACTAACACGGCGGAGAACAAAAACTGTTTGAAAGCTTATGTTAAATGGCAAGTATGTGATACCCCATGGATCCTGCCGGGGGGCATTGCCTATAGTCAAGCCCTAAGAGTAAGATGAGTCATAAGGAAAGCCCAAGTAGGCTGGTGGACTGGCGTGCAGTCGAGCAGGAGCCCTATTTACTTCATTAAGGTTAGCGCACGCTTCTGGATACTCCAGTCCCGTCCCGGGATCCCGAGGATCGTTTGTCTCCCTTTTCTGGAATTGCTCCTTTTTTGTTGATTGCCTTTAAGGGGTACATCAGTACCTCAATGTCCAGTGGCGCAACCGATTGTGATCCTAGGCATAGATCCAAATCGCATTTGTGGCTGCAAAGCAGGCAGTGGAATACAGGTTGTACGTAGTGAAGACAAACAGGCCTGAAGGACAAGAACCAGTGCTCATTTAGTTCTCGAAGTGGAGATGTGCTGAAGCAGTGTACCATGTGCTAGCGGAAATGCAGCACCCTTTGATTTGAACTGGGACGTCCATTGTGGAGCAGAACAATTTAAATCGGCATTCCTGCCACAAGCATTTGGACAAGCTGCAGTGCTCTAAAAACGCTTCCCAACATGGAGTGTATGAAAGATGGTATAACTCCCAAAATCATCTGAAAGGTGCTAACCAGTCCAGAGCCGATACATTTAAAAATATGCACTATACCCTTCCTTATCAGACATATTAAAGATAAGTGAACCAGCTCCCCAAAATGCAGCAGGAAGTTAGTGTGGAGTAGTGTCTGTATTTCAGACGAGTACCTTGCAACCTGGAGATCAAACTTCTCGATGACTGAAGTTAAGGCCACATCCTTTTGAAAAAGCAGGACTTTCAGTTTGCTCAGAGAACCAAAGTGTATGTTGGAAACATTTATCGAAGGCCATAGCGTTGCCTCCCTAACTGTGTGGGCAGGTGGAAACAATACTTGTGTGCAACAAGTGATTATGGAATGAACTGTCACCAGAGAAGCAATACCGGTTCCATTCCACAGCAACCTTGATCATTCAGCATCACATAGCTCCCATTTGTGAGCAGCTTCAAAACTGGATGAATCACGGCAGCCGGTTAACCCTTCAGATAACAAGACGTGTGTTACGGGGACCTAAAAGAAAATCCCTGAGATCCAGGTTATCAGAAAGAAGGGACAAGTGTTGCTTCACCTCAGAGAGTGTTGAGGGTTTTAGCCAATCAAGGCACAACTAAACAATACCATATGATGTCACCACCCCAGAGTGTTCTGTTTTTACATATCGCTGAACAGGCCTATTGATCTTAAACCCTTTGATGTTGCCTAGGAATCGAGCTTGATACCCATTTTTGTCCACAGGCCAAACCAACCATCCCTTCCAATTGGGGTCTGATGAATTGAAAGAACCATTAAGTATCATGGTATCTAGTGTATCCTCACTGAAGTGTGTTAAGTGATGCCAGTTCTCAAAGCATGAAAATGCGGGAATACAATGCGTGTTCAAATCCTTCATTTTGGCAATTCCAAGACATTAAGTTTGTTGCACTGTTTTATTCAGGAAAATGCTCTGATGTAGTATGAGCCATGCTCTAAATAGAGCCTCCATTCCCTGAACCTGCCAATACAACCTTCACTTCTACAGTGGCGGTGCGTTTTACCTGGACATTACTTTGTACGCCCAGGACTTCATTGAGTTCCTTCATTGATTTCAAACGGTGTATCCACCGCCACTTTGTTGACATTACCGAGGTCTGGTATCCACATTCTCACACCAAACAAGAGTTCGACCCCAAAGGGATTTTCTTGGCATGTTATTGAGTGCCCTCTGGACCTCATGTAAGTGATTGACCCAACTGCCACCCGAGCCTAATACTCTTGCTGTTAAGAATTGCTTTAAGTCATGTTTTTTTCTCTCAACTACCGAATTTCCCTCGGGATAGTAGGGGAAAGAGTACCGCAAGGCCACACCCAAACTTACCATGCTTCTTTGTAAGCCCGAGAGCTAAACGCCGGGTCCAGGTCGGAATGCTGTGTGCCAATTGTGTATGTCCAGAAGAAGACTCTCAAAACCTTTAGAACAGTTCAGGTGTCAGCCGTGCGCTGTGGTCAAACCCACAGGAATCATCTAGAGCATGAATCCACTACCACCAAGATGTACTTGTAAGCCCAGTCTGAGTGTAAGGCGCTGCAGTGATCCAAATAAGCAACCGCTAGAGGCTTATCTGAGATTAATAGAGGTGTCTGAGGTGGACGTGCTATGGTCGAGCCCTTCCTCTGCTTTCAGATGTCACATTTGAGGACAAAGTCCTTGGTCTGTTTTGTAAGACCAGGCCACCAATAGTGATGCTTCAGCAAGGAAACTGTAGCAGTGACTCCTGTGTGTGCTGACCCCAGACCCTCATGTGCAGCTAGTACTAAACCCAATCTACGATCAATGTTAGTTATTACTCTATCCCCCACTCCTGGAATCTGAGCATACGGAATATTTTGTGCATTTGACTTGTAGGAGTACTTAATAGGAAAACCTTTCGGCATGTCTATTCTTGTACTTGAATGAGTGATTGCAGCAGCAACAGCAGTGTGGACTGTTGCCTTAGCGGCCTCATCTGACATCGAATTCCCTTCAACGTGAACGCCAACACGCTGATGACTCATCGTGTGTATAGCATGAGCCCATGGCAAGCATTCCATTCAAAATGATTGCGGTATAGAGTAGGTGCTAGCGCCAACGCCCACTCCTGCACATATGAATGTTTAACTGAGTCTGAAACGAGGTCAGAGAAAGCAGGTAAAATGACTGTTTCTCCCAGTGGGCATTCCATTACAAACTCCGGTGGCCAATCCTTTTCAGCCAAAAGAATGTTGTAACCATATGTCAGGTCCTCCCAAAAGAGAGCCTTTGTGTTCCTGAGTATGTCCCCCTCCATTTGTAGTGTTATTTTGCATAAACAATGTGGGACACTTACCCTTGTTTCACTTTGATATGCTCATTCAGCGCTACTACCACCAGATAATCTATCAGCTTCTGGTGAGCTATTGTGATTTCTGCTGCGCTGTCCAGCATCGTCACTGCCCACTCTCTGTTCTGAAGCAGAGTCCTCAGTAGTCGGGGCATGTCTTATTTTAATTTCTACTACCTTCTTCTTTCTGAATTGAGGTTTACCAGTCTTTTCTTTGTCCTCTTTAAGGATGTAGTCTGACATGTGATGTGTTTACCCTTTTGGCCTTACGTGCTCTTCTGATCTTCGCTCTGATGGTCTACCTCTCTCTGAACGTGTATTGGATGAATCCTGAAAGAAACAAGCGGAACGTTTATCAGAATCCTGATACCTGTCAGGCTTTCTAATATTATCACAGTTTCTTAAGTTATATTTCTAGTTGGCGGTTTCCTGCTAAGGAGACCCACCCCGTGATTGGGTTTTATTTTGCTTATTTTTTGTTTATTGTCCATTTCTACTTAGAAGAATCGGGTGCTTGCTTAGGGTTATCCTTTTCAGAATTACTTTTAACCTGTGGTAGCCCAGGTCTGGTTCCGAAATGATCTCTACCTAGAGTAGCATAGGTTTCTTCGATAATTCTAGGTAATTCCCCCTCCTGCTGTGCAGAAGTGAATTCTCTCAGATGTTGGTGTATAGCCAATGTTGCTGTTTCTCCTTTTATGTTACTTAACATAATGGTTGATACTGCTGCAAAATTGCCCATCAGTTTCATCCCTAAGTCTTGCCCCGTACTCTTTCTGTTTTTGTTTCAGTACCTCAGGTATAAATGCTACTGAGGGGGTACCATAAGTTCTGGTGTAAACAGCAGCAAAGACTGTACCCCAAGTGGCACAATCTTCCACTGGGAGGGCCATCCCCATTGGCAAGCAAATCCTTCGGTCCCGTATGGGAAAACCGCTTCAAGCTGGCTTGTTTTCTGTGCTATACAGAACGGAATTTGCTCCCGACTGGTGGTAACTTTTCCCATAACGGTATTCAGTGTTCAAGGGCTGATACCCATAGCGATAATGGCCGGAAAGGCACCTGGGCCAGATGGTATACCTGGGGATGTCTTCCTCTGCGATAAGGAAACATGGTGCCGATACATCCTCCTGTTGACTAATGCCATCGCCCAAGGAGCCCCAATCCCAGACTCCTGGAAAGGAGCAGAAATTATACCTGTTTAGGTCTCGACCTTGCTATCGCGTAAGCGATCGCAAAGCGAGACGGGTTTGAAAAGTGCTCCCAAAAAGCGGATTGCATGGCTAGCACGCGCACAATCACGTGCATCGTGCCGCCATGCAATCCGACTTTTGGGAGCACTTCAAAGGGTCCGCTCCCCCGCCCCCAAGCGCGCGCGCGCCACGCTCCGCCGGGCTTGTGTTTTTTTGGCGCATGCGCGCACACACATCTCCCAGGCTTGTTGCTCGCGCTTCTTGTTCTACATTTATGTTGAGCGCGGTGTCCACTTCAGGGACACGGCGCTCTGTTTATTTTTTTTTCATGTTATTTTAGGCGGAGCTGCATCCAGGTGCCTTACTCAGTGGCTGGCTGCTTTTCAAATGCAGAAACTTCGAAGGCAAGGCCGAATGTCTGCCCAGTTTAGCTGCTGCCCAACCCCCCGCAATTACAGACACTGTGCGGGAAAACTCCCTCCGTGTAATCAAGAGTATGAGATTCCTGTGTAAGTAGTTTATCGGATCCGTGTTTTTGCTTTCCATTCTGGGACTTCCCTGGACATCCTATTTACCGCACGATAAAATCAAGAATAAAAATATCCGAATGCAACGATAAAACCTCCTGGGCGAGTTACTCCACCGCAGAGATAGGAAATCCAGGCGTTCTGTTCAGTCTCATGACTAGCGCTCAGAAGATGGCATGCCAGCGCTACACAAAACGTCAGTGAGAAAGATATGGGAGGCGTCTCTTACCCTCCCAGTCCGCTGCTCTTGTGTGCCAGCACAAGCCCCCCTTCTCTCCTTCATTCATACTGTTTTTCTCCGCTGCCTCGTTCCTTTTCCTTCTTGCTTGCTGTCTTTCGCCTTTACTCCAAAAGTCTCTTTTCCCACTGGTTCTCCTCTAGTGCTGGGCTGTTTGTCTCTTCCCCCCCTCTACCTTTTTTCTTTCCCTCTCTCAGTACCGTCTTTCTTCCCCCTGCTATCTTCTTACTTTCTTTTTCATGTTGTAATTTTCGTCTTTTTCTCCTTACTTTTTGCGTCCGCGCCCTTTTCTTGTTCTGCCCTACTTTCTCTTTCAATATAAATTTCGCATCAGTTTATTTTTCTTTGCGCCTCTACTCTTTCTGCCCCCTTCTCTATCTCTCTTTCTATACCCTCCGTTACTCTTGCCTCCCCTGTTCTCTCGTCCTCCCGTCTCTCCGCCCGCCAATCGGTCTTCTTTCCTGAACTGTGGCGTTTGTCTGAGACTCACCTGACCCCTCCCTCTTTCACCACCCTGTCTTGAAGAGAAAACTTTTTCACGCATTGCTGCGCCAGCTTGTCGTCTTTCTCCTCCTCTTTCGTAGCCAGGGGGAAGTCACTTCCTTAACAATGCATTGTAAAGTATCCAGCCGTCGACGCAGATAGCTTGGTGGGTTAATTCACCTGGTGCAGTGATTTGCCTTTAAAGTGAGATGATAGGGAGGAATCGCACCTGCAGTACAGATGTGATACGAAGATTACATTTTCAATCATTTTCAATCGTTAGTTTGATATGTCAGAAGGATAACGTGCCTCCTGCAAAACACTGTGAATTGTGCGCGTACCATCTATGGGCCTCTGTTGGTGCCGAGCTCCTCAACCATCTGAGGTCGAGAAAATTAATGTCATGTAAATATAAAGTGCATTTATAGAGCGTCAGGTCAGCTAAAAGAGTTTGTAGGCGCGAGATACCTCAGGTTACCAGATCTGGTGTATTGGGAGAAGGGATTAAAAAAAAAAACAGACAACTAAATTTGATTAAAAAAATAATTGTTCATATTTAAGACTCGCGAGCTGTCCTACTTGAGTACCATAAACCTCTCGAAGCAGCGTGTTCTATAATTTAGCACCAATAAAAGGTAGATTCAGAAGCAACCTAGCCGCCAAGTTTTGATCCAACGGAAGTTTCCTATTTATGCAGAACCAGGTACAAATATGCTAGCGTAGTCAAGTCTGGAGGTGATTAGAGCATGGATTGCAGGTTTTCTTTTCTGTGGCTAAAGGCAGAAACCCCAAGATTTAAGTTGGTTAGCAGTGTTCTTCCCGGTTAGGTAGTTGAGTGTGGTCATGGTATGACAGAAGCCCAAATCACTGGTGCCAGAGAGCTCATATAAACTTTAAGAAGCCAGAGGCGTAGTTTACTCAGTAAGATTCGGGAAGGGGACTCACATTTCTCAACTAAAACAGTGGGCAACAGGGTGAGAATGTGTGGGGTGACCACGTTGTGGGATGGACTAGTCTCATGAGGAGCAATGGTCAGTTCTGATTTGCAGAATGTGGGCCTCTGGGACTAATTTAGAGTTTGGCAGACCTGTACTCTGTCTCGCATTTACACGAGTTTGAGCTATTGACTTTGCAAATAACAATGCCTTTTATTTTTGATTAATTTTTAAAACATAAATAAAAGGCATTGTCATTTATAAAAACCAATAGCTTAAACTCGTGTAAATGCGAGACCTATTGCATTGCAAATGCTTGTCTACAACCTGTTACCAGAGGCAAGTGTGAGCAGAAACCCTGCTCTTAAGCCGGCAGCAGCATGGAGACTGTGCAAAATGACCTCTAAGCCCTGAGGACACATTAATGTAGCTTGAAGGTCTAAAAAGATATACTGAAGTACATTTAGTTCAAAAGAAATGGTGAAGCATTCAGTTTGAAATTCTAAAGCAACCCTGGTAAATCATTGAGTAAACAAATGACTGACTGTGTTAGAGCCTGGGTCGGATACAGAAAGTGGGCAGGCCCTGGTGAAAGTCTGCAAGTCAAAGAATCTCAAAAAAGTTTCCAAGCCCGACCATAAAGAAAGGGACCTTGTCACTTTTTTAAAGAAAACCGCTGACGTTGCTTTCAAGTCCTAATGTGTCGTATTTATGGCTTTCTGCTGCTTGCTGTTGCAGGCAGGACACGCTGCCTCCCAACGCTTTCTGTTCATTAGAGCACGGTGCCAAGGGCATTTGAAATGCAAGATGTCTCGCATTTGCAAGAGTTGGAGCTATTGGCATTGTAAATGACAAAGCCTTTTATTTATCTGTTTTAAAAACAACACATAAATAAAAGGCCTTGTCATTTACAATGCCAACGGCTCCAACTCTCGTAAATGCGAGACCTGTTGCATTGCCAATGCTTGATGTTATACTTGACTCTGGGGAATGGGGTCCTTGGGGCTCCAGAAGACTCGGGTGGGGGGCTGCTTGCCCATCACTCGTTTAATTCCATTTGGCCCCGAGGAATGGTGCCCCCGGGAGCCAAGGGTCCCTCCTACGCAGCGTGGCAAAGGTTCACCCCCCACCTCAGATGGCCGAAGGCCCCGCGCGGCATGAGGGTGGCTGCCTTTGGGGGATGGCACAGGTCCTGTAATATGTTGAACAACAATGTGAATATTTACTCTTAACTGCTGCAGGCAGCTGCCACGCTGCTCATCAGAGGACGTTTTCTTTGCGTCTTTCCTACACTGGTGAGTTGTTGTTTCTTTAATCAGACCAGTGTGTGTGCCTGTTTGTTGTTCCCACCGTTTGTTTGCTTTAGGTAATAAGACAAGGAGATTAGTGTGTACATTTTGTGAAACAGCGATCAATAACTTGAGTTAGAATCAAGGGGAGAAATAGGAGTCAAGAGCAGGTTTACAAACTGGATTGGAATTAGAATAATTTATTCAAAAGAACCTGAATTCATAACTCCATTATACAGTCTCTGAATTAATATACAGCGCCGTGCCATCTACCCTTGACCAGGGCCGGACTGAGAACGCAAACCAGCCCTGGCAATGAAGTCAGACCGGCTGAGGGTTGGAAGGGTGGGGAGGTGTGGGGGGTTGCTGGTGGCCAGCTTTGCTGCTGCTTCTGTTACAGGGAGCCTATATTGCAGCACTGCTGCAAAATCGGACCTCAGTAACAACAAGCATTGAAAATGCAACAGGTCTCACCTTTTATTAAGTTAAAGCCATTTGCTTTGCTATACAATAGCATTAGCAAAGCAAATGGCTTTAACTTAATCAAAGGCGAGACCTGTTGCATTTTCAATGCTTGTTTTAAGAAAGGGTATAAAGTCATGCCCAGGGAACTATAGGCCAATCAGCTTAATTGATTGTATGCAAAAGGTAATGGGGAGACTGGTGCTTAATAAGGTACAAGAATGGATTGATGAGTTCAAGGTTTTATCTCCACTGCAAGCAGGGTTTAGGGCTTTTACTAGCACCATAGACCAGGTGTTTAGGTTCGTCTTGCTTTATTGGAAGACGGTGACTTTGGGCAAAGGTAGTCTGTACGCTTCTTTTGTTGACCTTAAGTTGGCATTCGACCTTGTACCTCGTGCCAAACTATGGAACACTTTACAAGAATTAGGGATGCCACCTGAATTATTGACACTTATTATCAGACTACACAAGGACAATAAGGCAAAAATCAGATAGGGCAGGCAGAGTGAAGTCACCGAATCGTTCCCCGTAGAAAGAGGTGTGCGTCAAGGATGCGTGATTGCACCAACGCTATTCTCACTATACATCAATGGAATAGTGAACTGTATGAGCTCCATCCCTTCAGATGCAGCAACATTAGCAGGCGAAAAAAATCCCATATTAATGTTTGCAGAAGACACATTGATTATCTCCAAGACCCCAAGCAGACTTCAGAAAGCTTTAAAAACTTTTGAAGAGTTCTGCTTACCACGAGGCTTGGAGGTCAATGTGTTGAAAACAAAATGAATGGCCTTTAACACGCATAGGGCTATAAGGGGGGCATCCAAATGAATGCTAGGCCGCTAGAACAAGTTAAAGACTTCATTTAGCTAGGGGTTAACATTCAAGATAATCTGAAATGGAACCATCAGATTGACTTGGCATCCCTTAAACACAGACAATTGTCAGGGGTGCTACATACGGAGATTTACAACATGAAAGTCATCAGCTCAGCCCTCTACGGATCTGAACTTTGGGGATGCGAGAACGTATCCATGCTTACTTCCTCAGAAAATAGGTTCTTGAGGAAAATCACTAGGTTACCACAAAGTACTCGAATGTGTCCGTTATTGTACGACCTTAGAAGGAAACCTATTGCAGCTACAGCTAAACTGCACCCCCTCCTGTATTGGCAGAGACTCTGGACTACACCCGAACTTGCAGGATACGCGGCAGGGTTTCTAGACATAATAAGGGCTGACACCTCTCACTGCATAAAATGGCGATGGGCGGTTAGAGACACTCTGTCAAGCATTGGCATGATTTCACTGTGGAAAGACCCAATAAATTCTAATTTCCCCACAAAAAAAGACTCTGAAAGATAAATATTGGGAATGGGTCCAGTATAACACACTTAGAACCAGAGAGTCAACTCCCCTAACTGGCCTTTTCTTGGAATGTAAATTCATCCCAAAGCTGGAGGCATATTGGTATCAAATTACAAAACCGCTTGACCGGAAACTGTATTTCCAGTTTAGGGTAGGCACATTGCCACTAAGAGCATTTACTGCTAGATGGAACCTACCCAGTGTTGATGAGTGCCCAGTTTGTAAGTCTAGTAGAGAATCATTAGCTCACCTACTGTTTGCTTGTACTGGATATGATGTCCCACGTCCTGTTTCCAATCTGTAAGCTTCTAGGGACAAGAAGGGCCAGTGATGCCGAAAGAATCCTGCGTTCTTATACATCAGCAACGATTTTCATAGCGATGGCAAAATACTTAGGGTGGTCGTGGGCATTAAGAGCTAACTCCCTACGTGTAGCCCAGGATAAGTGAGGCAGTGATGGACTGTCCCTTATCGAGTTACCACAGCAGATGTTAGACTGAACCAAGTGTCAAACTTGCTTAAATGCGCTCTGTAAATTGTAAAATTCAAAATGTTTTAAACTATGTTTTATTATATGAGATCTTATTAACTTTTAAGATTTTTAAGATATTTGTATATATTTTATCATCTAAAGGTTACTTTTTTAAGCGCTTTTATGACTTAATCTGTCGAATAAAGCTGTTTGGATTGGATACCCATAGCAGCCAATTGAGGTTGTGCTTCCTGAGCTGTCCATGCAGGGTTAACTGTGAGTGTTAGCATAATGTACAGCGTGAGGTTTCTGTACATTTTTACCAGATCTTTGTATAGTGTGGTTGTTTTTTCTGCTGCATCTAAATCATTAAGATTAGGATGCGGTATAAAAGCAGCTATGACCTGCCAAGACGCTCCTTCTTTACTGAGTGGACTGAGTCTCACATTTTCTATGGTAAGGGGGAGGGTGCCTTTAAACCAATTTATGTGTTCTTGGTAAGTTAATGGAATTTGTATGTCCACATATGGAAAATATTCTTCTGGTGTTTTATCTTCAGTGTAAGAGTGAAACAATTTTATGTGAGCATCTGTAGGTAGGAATTTAACCCAAGAGTAGAAGCGCTCTGTCACGCACTGCAACAACCAGGGCAGAGGAGGGCCAATGCAGCACGATCCGAAGCAGGCACCAGACATAATAAACCAGGAAGCAGGCTTAATTACCCCCAAACCGTAGCCCGAATATTCTCCACGTCAGTCAGGCCTTGCTGACAGCTCATCACTGATGATGACATTACAGCGAAGATGCCACAAGGATCAAATGCCAAGATAAGATCACCCATTATCAGCACTAACCCACGGGGGCAACTGGAGAGACTGCAGTTAGTTCCTGGGCACGGTCCCATACGGCACCCGGTTGGTGACAGTATAATCAACGCTAACTGGTTTCGCACCTGAGATAGCCTATATATGCCTTCAGCGCAAAAACTGGCCATGGGTCGTCTACGATCAAACAATCCACAGTCAGCAACACACTCTGAAGTGGGTGAGGCATCACAAGCAGAAAGCAACAGAAGACAAGAACCCCCGCTCTTGGCGCTGGCCACTAAATTAGATTCAGTCCTAGTAGCAGTCGAGAAAATTGGAGCAGCACTAGACCAAACGCGCACGTCCTTGGAGTCCAAAATCGACAAAGTTGCATCTGACTTGACGCTCCTGAGGGCCGACCATCATGAACGAGGAAGTGCACACCAATGAACATGCACTAACTAATCTACAACCAATAGCCACACTCACGTGGCACACTGCAAGATCTACTGGACCGGGTGAATATCCTGGAAGACAAACAGGAGGACGCAGAAGGGTCCCCCACTGCATACACATTCCCCCCCTACGGAAGTATATACAACCACCACAACATACGAATATCTTCACAAGTAACGTGAGCGGTATATATACATCCGCAAGTAGATACTTACAGCGTAGATCTACCAGCATAACCCTTCTACAAGAAACCCACCTGACATCGAATAGAGGTGGATCGCCTCGCCGTTGCTGGCGAGGGCAAGTATATAGCACTAACTACTCCTCCCAAGCTAGAGGGGCTCTGGTATGTATGGGTAAGGGCAGGGGTTCCTTATGTGGTGGTGGAGGCAGAGGCCAGATACATGCTAGTGAAAGGTAGACTAAACGGCCAAAGCCTCCTCATTGGATCCGTCTATGCCCCCAATGTGAAGCAAAATTTGTTCCTTCGTAAATTGACGGAGGTTCTGGCCCGTTGGAGTGGAATTCCTTGGCTGATAGGTGGCAATTTCAACTCTGTATTGGATATGACACTAGACCGATCATTCTCACTCCTGACACCCACCACAGCCGTATCGAATGCTCAGGCGCTAGTAGCATGGCTGACCCACTGGTCCCTGGCTGACATATGGCGTATTCGCAACCCAGACATGCGCATATACTCCTTCTATTCCCCAGTACATGGCGTACACGTAAGGCTAGATCGCATTGTGGGGTCGCCCACCTTTCTTCCCTTAGTCGGAGAGACTGAATACCGGGGGCACACGCACTCCGATCACAACCCCCAGCTCAAGTGGGAGGTGTGTCCGCTATCCTGTTCCCACCTGGAGCCTCCAGCCGGTGGCACTGGAGGATCAGGCATTCCAAGCGTCTTTGGGGGGTGCGACGGCGGAATACTTTGAGGTAAACGACAGCTCCACAGTTGACCCGCTCCGAGAATGGGATGCTTTTAAAGTAACTATTAGAGGGCATTGTCTCACCTGGAACGTTCGTAAACAACTGAGTAAGTTAATCATCAGGATAGAATGCAAGCTCCTACGACAAGTAACCAATGCTGTTACACGCATTGGGGATACTCGGCGACTGGAGGAACTACGCAGAAAACATGTAGAATTTCTGGAAAGGTTTAGGTGCCACAACTACGCTGCACATTCTGCATGCACACATGCATCATCAGATAGAGCAGGTCGGATGCTGGCATAGCTGCTGCGCCAAGAGCAGGTTCGCCAATCTATACACGCTTTAGGTGGCGATATGGGACACATGCTATAGGTGCAACACGAAATACACGCAGCAATGACGCAGCACTATACAAATCCTCGGGAAGCTGCGACAGAGAGCAGTGGAGCAACTTCCTGAATTCAGTGAGCCGGCCTAAGATAACCCCTGAACAGTGCACGACACTTGACGCACCACTTACCCCCAACAAAATGTGCGGCTCTGGCGACGGGTAAAACCCCCGAACCAGATGGGCTTCCAGCCGAATATTATAAGACATATGTTGCAACATTGATCGCCCCTACACACCCTTTGCACTGCAGCACTAGAAGAGTTGGAACTTCCACCATCGATGCGTGAAGCAAGCCTTGAGTCTCTACTAAAATCTTACAGTGACCGTACAAGCCTAGGCTCCTTTTGGCCATTGGCTATACTGAACGTAGACTACTAGGTAATAGCGAAAATCCTAGCGGACCAACATGCGCCCACAGTCTCTACCCTAGTCCATGTGGATCAAAACGGTTTTGTGCCCTCTCGTAGCATCTCCTTAAACCTGAGGCTTTTTTTTTTAGCGTTGCTGCATACTCGGCATGTCTCTGGCCACACTCGTGATGTTTAATATTAGACCTGGAGAAGGCCTTTGACTCTTTGGAATGGCAATTCTTGTTCGCTGCACTAGCCCGATATGGCCTTGGCGAAACGTTCATCAGCATGGTTAAGCTGCTATATAAGGAACCAACGGTACGAGTAAGAACGGGCCCATACATACCTGATCCAATCATGGTGCTATGGGGAACTAGGCAAGGATGCCTGTTATCCCCGCTCCTCTTCTCCTTAGCCATAGAGCCCTGGGCGGAGGCCATCCGCGCTGGAGTGGTCGGGGGTGTGGAGATGGAGTGCACACAATCTTACTGTATGCGGAGAATATCTTAGTGTACATCAGGGATATCCGATTGATCCACCCCCCCCCCCCATCACTAGTGTGCATCGTGGGAGACTTTGCTATCTTGTCGGGACTGAGAGTCAATGCGGCGAAGTCATGCTTGTATATCCCTTCAGCGGCACATGTTGGGAACCGATGTATGTACTTAATGGGGTACAGTTGAAGGCTGATATCTTTCACTACCTCGGCATAATAATATATCGACAGCAGGCAGACTTCTTGGATGGTAACCTAGGCAGAGCGTTGACAGCTGTCCGCTCTCACGTATCCTTCTGGGGCAAGCTCCCACTATCTGTGACAGACAGGCTGGGTCTCACTAAAATGGTGATCCTACCATGACTCCTATAATACTTTGCAAACTTGCCATTATACATCCCTCCGCCATCTTTTCACACCCTCGAGATGACAGTCGAAGACTTCATGTGGGGCAACTCTCTCCACCTGGTAGCCATCAAAAAGCTTTACCTACCTACAGATAGAGGAGTCCTAGCGGTACCAAACATGGAACAATATTATTTTGCAGCACAGCTGCAGTGGGTGGCTAGATGGCTGGCCGACCTCCTGCTATGCGACACAGCAACCATGCAACCGACATGGTCCCTAAATGCCCTAATTAACCTGTTTCACCCATGTGCAAAGTCAACAGTGCCGGAGCCTCTGTTGCTCAGTGTGGCATACAGATGTTACCTCAGGTGCTTATATATCACCCGCTTTATCACTGAGGGGCACGCCATGGTAACATGCCAGGGATTCAGGACATGGGGGGTTTGTTCCATGAGGGCGTTCTAATACCATATGCCAAACTAGCCGAGGAAGATGGGTTACACCCAGGTCAGTTCCTGTTGCATCGTTCGCCTCTTTTATCTCTGGCCACTAAATGGGGAGACATATCGAACGAACCCCCAACACACCTTACAATCTAGTATCTTTAGGCAATCTAGTAGGCACGGTGGACACCTCACGCGGTGGTTTGCCGCTTCCCTTAGATAGCACACCGCATACACACTGGTACCATTGAGGCTCCTTCGGGGGGGACCTGAACCAACCACTCACATACCCCAAATGAGGCACTGTATTGGAGAGCCCTGTATGTATCCCCAGGAACATGCGCTACATCATGCAGAGACCATATCTCAACCCAGCCAAGATTAATGGATATTTCCATCGTGTCGATGCTACCTGCCCTCGCTGTCGCCTTATCGATGCAGACTTGTTACACATGTTATGAGGGTGCCCTTGTCTTCGTGGATACTGGAGTGTGGTGGCAGACACCCTCGCCTGCTGCACGGAGCGCGCCACTCCCTTCCAGTGGGAGACTTATATCCTTAATCTCTACAATAAAATTAAAAAATACAAAGTGACGTCTTGCTTCGTAGATTTAGGACTAGCAGTAGCTAAGAGGGTGATCACTAGGAAATGAAAGGTCACTGAGCCCCCTCATGTGTTGGCCTGGAGGCGCTCCCTGTTGACGTGGACTAAAGCGGAGAGCGCTGCGCTACATTGGGAGGACACATTGGGCATACGTAAGACCCCAATTGCTACATGCTGGGATGTAGTATTGTTTGAGCTACAAAACACTCATAACGCTGAGATAGACATGCCAGCCTCAAATGACAATGGCACCTTCAAGCGTATGCTAGAAGAGGATTATGGGGCCTGATACGGCTGTAGTTGAGGGTTCATGGCTGGTGGACACGTTCAATCAACACCTGAAGCGTGTTTCTGAGCATACACCAAAATAACTTAACACACGAAAAGCAGAGGGGATGTAAAGACATGGGGGACAAGGAAACACTCCAGTTTGACTCACAACTACCTGTTATGTCTTTACTTTGTCCAGTTTCATTATAGTCTGCCTCCCCTGGTAACAGACCACCACACAGTCACTGAAATAACACACAAGATTCACTTAGTTACAAAGTGACTTCAGGTAGCACCAGGAGTCAACATGTGAGGTGTTAATAAGTTTGGCACGAACATGTATACATGCCTTGGTTGTATTTGTACCAATATATACTGTCTACCAAAGTAACAAACCAATAATGGCTGATGCAGAACTTGATTTACACTGTGTATGTCTCTGTTGTTAATTGAAAATCAATAAAACAGATTCAAAAAATTCCGTCCTAGCACACCACATCACTGATTAATGATCAGCACACCTCTGTACTCTGTACCTATAGTATCTACTTTCGCAGGGCCCTGGCAGATCTTTACTTTAAGCACCTCTAGGCACCACTACCCCCATCATTATCACCACATGTGAGACACTTCTAGCCTATCTTTTATTTAACACATGCTTCCCTTCTTGCTGTTCACTATCGGCATAGTTGGGGTCACTCCTAGCTCCAAAGAAGCAACAACAGCAGGCACTGCCATCATCTAACTAAACTAACGGCAAAGTCAGCTACTACCAACACTTCACTGTCAGCAACCACAAGATACTACTGGCCCTTTACTTTAGCATTCCTGGAGGACCCCTAACCCTGTGCCATCTGCACACCTAGGGCACTGCTCTTGGGTACTGCCACTTTCATCCATTATATCCGCATTCCCAGCACTGCTGTTCCCACCCATTGTCATCATACTGCCACCAGCATTGGCAATGTACTACCGGCTCCTCACTAACAACACATAATGGGCACTTCTAGACCCTTAATAAAAGAAAAAAAAAAAGGTTCTTGAGACCATTACAGTGAGGATACATGGGACACTTTTAATCCCTCACTTTTGGCTCGTATGGAAGCAACTGTCTCCCCTCCTCTGCTCTCCCAAATCTGCACATCTGTAGTACTTCAGTCTCTCTCCATCATCAATCCTTGTACACTGCCAGGCCATCAGCATGAACACATGGCCTTTCAAGCCTTTTGAAAGCTCATCAGTGCATTCAGTGGGGCCAGCAGTCCCTTATATCATATGGTGAATCCATTAGTACCTTCACACTGTCATTACCATGGCTGCTGCAAGTCTCTAAATAGCAGTTGCACTCTCAGAAGTCCCGGTATGTCATCCATGCAAATAGGGTTTCTGCTGCAACTCACCAGCAGCTTTTTAGTTAGGGCACAGCAAGCCTCTTACTGCCAGTGCACCAGGCCACTCGTATGACCTCCTTACAGACTTGTTGGCGCTGCCATCCCCTTAACATCATGGGACAGCCTTAACCATTCTTAGCCACTCAGCAGCACCAGCGTTTGCTGTGCTACATAGCAGACTAATTTTTCTGTTTTTTTGTTAAACAGCTCCTGAATTTTCTGCAAGAATTTTCCCAACAAACAATATCGAAAACACATGAAATCGAAAAGCAGTTGGATGGTCTGATTCGAGATACGAAAACCACGAATTGTCGCCTCCATAATGTCTTCAATGACTTTCTTATGCTGTCAAATACACAGTTCATCGAGAACGTAAGTATTCAAGATTGTGCAAGGATGTGGGCGCTAGTGTCCTTCCTGTCTGCGGGCAGAGAAATGAATGATGTGGTCGGTTGAAGGCCTTACCTTTTTGTGAACAGCTTGGCTTAACATGTCTGCTGTATAAGATGGATCAAATTATTCTGCCTCATAAAAGCAAGGACCCAAGGATGGTAGTCTAAACAAATGGCATGTTTGATTTTCAGAGTTTCTGTTTCAGTTTATACCCATGGCCCCTGGAGTTACTCAGCAACGGAAGACTGTTATTGTAGCCGAATTGGCTAAATCATGCAACCTAGAAAAGGCAAATGATATAACCATGACATTCAAAGTATGTGGCGTAAATGCAATTAAACGCACAGTACGCAGAACTTTCTATGGCATTATTATCTAACTCTTTTGACACCTCAACCATTACTGATACAGATGGGAACTCAATGCCTCAGAAAATACCTAGGTTTCTTAAGCTAGAAACCTTTCCAATCATTGCGGGAGAAATGGTTAAGGGATGGTATCGAGGTGTAGGACTAGGACTGGCAGGAGGCAGTGTCCTCCCCTAGAGTGGTTGCCATTCCAGCACGCCTTAGATTAGTATAGTTCAAAATCCTCCATAGGGTGTATATCACTGGACCCCGTCTGATACATATGGGGAGGGCTGATGGAGGGGAGTGCAAGAGACGATGTGGCCATATGGGAACATTCATGCACATCATAAGGGAGTGTGACTACATCAGTTCCTTCCGGCGCAAGGTACATGACGCAATCAATGCAATGCTCCCTGTCTGTCTCCGCCCAGAGGCGCGAAGGTGTCTCCTGAATGTATGGGAACCTACAGACCTGAACGCTCACCAGACACAATGGGTCACACTGGGGTTCATGCTTGCTAAAAGAAATATTGCAGAGCTATGGGGCACAGCTCAACCACTCACGATAGAAGCCTGGAAAAAAGACCTTGATTGGTGCATGTATAGGGAAAAGATGGTGTATTAGGCCAGGGGCTGCCCCAAAGTGGTCCCGTATTTGGAGCCCTTGGAATGTCTATCGTGGAGAGATATGTTCACCGCCTCGTAGTATTGAGCAAGATGATCTCCTCACCCTGTAGCATCCCCTCTCTACGTAACGCTGTAAACTATTTCACCGTATGTCATCACAGTGCACAATTTTTTTGATTCCTCTGTATTGTTTATCCAATACGATGTATGTTCAATAAAAAGATTTATAAACAAAAGATAGAAACCTTTACACGCATATTTACTGTCAAGTTGCCATTTAGAATTTTTGTCAGCTCTACACTTTGTACCTCCGAGTGTAAAATAATTAGTGTGATATAAATGGAATGTTTCAGTCACCAGAAAACACACCTATCCGTACACACTTCTCATAATGCCAAGCATTAGAAAAGCTAGAAGGTCTCACCTTTGGGACCTATTGGTTTTGCCACTGGGTTTCAACCATGCAGCATTATCTAAAGAATTAAACAAAAGAAAATATTTTGCTGCAGCTGACAAAGGGGGAAAAAGAGGCATGTTATTTTGTAGGCTTGCACCTACATAAAAAGCAGTTGCTTTTTTTTCCAGTTTAGTTACTGGTCCGAGTTTGATTGATAACTTAAAAAAATGATAGCAGAAACAGCACTGGGATGTGGGTGGGAGGAAGCAACACGGGCGGTGGTGGGGTAAAGCAACGAGCAGGGGTGCCGGGGAGAGGAAATAACCCAAGGGTGTCGCGGGTGAAGGAAGCAACATGGAGAGCATAATTGTGAGGAAGGACACGAAGAGAGAGCAATTTGGAGCACTGGGGAGAGAGCAACATGGAGCTGGCAGGGAGAAACATGCGTGAGAAAGGAACACGGATGGAGTTGGGGAGTAGCACACAGACTACAGAGCAGCACTCGAGGGGGGTGAGAAGTACATGATTGAACCAGCTAGAAAAGAGAAGCACTTTCTGGAGTGCTTAAACCGATAGAAAAAAGTAGTGACTGAAAAGCAGAGCAGTGGAAGGATACAGGTTTGCATCCATACTGGAAGAACAAGCACACAAAGAGGATGGAAAGACCAAACAAGCTAAACAATAACAAGCAAGTAAATGAGTGACAATGAAACCAAGTAATGGTAAGAAATGGGCAGACTCTAAACCCACTACAATGTGTTTCACAACAGACTGCTGTCTAGAAGACGAGACCTAAAAAAGCATATCTCGTTGATTTGGAGCAGCACACTTATGTTTGGGTTTTTTTTGTTCTCACAACAGGGCCTCTGAAAGCACACTTGGCAATTAAGAAACAACCCTGGAGAACAGACATTGTTTATACATTAACCCCTTCACCAGGGTAGGACTGGGAGCCAGAAGCAGCCCTGGCAAATGTTCAAATCATCCCACTCCCTGCTGTCTCTTTCTATTCATATTCTCTCTCTCTACATCTCACTTCCCCCCTCTCACTCTTCCTCTTCTTCTCGCTTTCCACCTCTGTTCTCTTTTTGCCCCCGTGCTTGCTGCCGAAACCCCAGGGAGATGGAGACAGAAGCAGTATGCGTTAACCTTGATAATCAGCATCCAAAGACTCCAGCTCCCAGGGAAAATGTCCCATGGGAGAAATGGCCTGTCCTGTCCTGCTTTCACTGACTTACAAATATATATGTTGGTGCCAGCATCCTCTGCACTTTGTTGATGCTGTGTATTTCTGCCTCTTAATGTTTTTCTGGACTTCGCTTGTTTTTTGGCTAGTTATCTCAACAATCATGGAAACTCATCAGAGTTGCTTCATCTTGTTTTTGATTTTGACCATCGGAACTGAGCCATGTGGAGTGGAGGGCGTGGGTCTGGGAAAGCAGATGATGCGACCCAAAGTGTACTCCCTTGCTGAGTGAGAAAGGTTACTACAAACTCAGTCTAGGCAAGATGGTGACTGTTAGTGATGGCAGTGCAATTCTAGTCCAGAGGACACCTCTTTTTAATCAGTATCTATGAGGGTAATCTACCTACTGGTGCTTCCCAGCAAAATGTCCGTCCATCCCCCATAACTGGGGTCCCATGGCTACATCATGTCTGGCACATCTATTAAGTGAGTGTGAGGTGTGTTGTGGGTCCTTTAGAAGCAGTGTCCATGCTGCCAAAGATGGTGGTTTCTATTCTGTAAAATGGATATGCCCCAGTCATCCTCCACAAACCATGTACAACCTGGTATGTGGTGGCAGTTCTCCATCCTAATCATTTGTCTATGGTAAGTTTCCCTTGCCCGAATAAACCTTGCCCATTCCCAGTTCCAGTCTTGTTACTTTCTCTCATGGCAATAGAAATAGATATTGGGCGTTGTCTAGGAGCCAACTACAACCCAGCTGTCACCAATTACATCTGGTCTTTCTAATCTGATGTGCAACTCTGGGCTCAGAAGCCCTAAAAATGTGACCAGCAACAGAAGGGGGTGCTACTTCAGGTATATGGGGAATAATGAGTACCTCTGATTGATTTGAGCTTTTTTTATTTTTTTTTTAAACACTTTATTGAATTTTGCATATAAGACAAACACGAGACTGAATCTTGTAGCATGACATTAGCAATTGCACACATCAATCATATAGCATAATTTATATCACCAAAGTGGTCAGGCACAACATAATACATGGCGTTTGGTTGCAAACAACTCATCCCCCCCCATCCTCCCTCTTTGAGCTATTTATTTCTACGCTCTTTGACGAAAACATCAAGTATCTGTATAGAGAAGAGACCACCTAGTCAGTTAAGTTGATATCACGCAGTTCCGGACTGTCCACTTCCGTAGATGCAGCGCCCCTCCCCCTTGTTTCAATGTACGTTTTATACAGCGCCCAAAAGTTCTTAGGTCGACTACGTGGCGGTAGCAGATTGCTGAAATTTTCCGTTTGTGTTCTGCAATATAACATGTCACTCGACCACTGTGGAATCGTAGGGGTCGGGCCCCGTAGCCAACACATTGCCACTCTACGTCTGGCTAACAGCAGCCCCATATCCACCAGCCTATGAGCACCTTTGGGTATCAACCTGTAGTAGCCCAATAACGTTAGTGCCAGTTCCGGAGAGAAGGGGAGCTCCACCACTCGTCCCAATTCCTTAAAAATGAAGTCCCAAAATTTGGCGATCCCTGGACACAGCCATGCCAGGTGTATAAAATGCGCTCTCCGTTCACTACATCGGTCACATTCAGCCCAATCTCTCAGTCCATATCTACAGAGTCTCTCCGGGGTGTAGTATACCCTATTCAAGTACTTGAAGTTAATGAGTCTGTGCGTGCCGTTTAATGAGATGCGCTTCGTACTAATACAGCAATAGGCCACATCGCATCATTGATCTCCCTGCCCAAGTCTAAACGGGCTTTAGTGTAATGATTTTCCCTGTAATCCATTGACAGCCTATAAATCTTCGATACCATCCACTGCGGTGACGTAGCCTTGATAACATAGGACAAGGAGGACAATTCCGGCGGTTCCACCAGGTCTCCACCCAGGATATGCAACAATGCCTCCTGTGTTCTGTGGAATGGAATTTAGTAAGGTAAGATGCCACCGTGTCCCCTGTTACCAACTTCTCCCAGCTCTTCGCCGTGCCCCCCTCAAATAAGTCCCCGACGGTCTGAACTCCAATGGAAGTGAGAGCCCGTGTAACCCCCTTTTCCCTGCAGGGGTGCAGCCAGTGACACCAATCTAACGGAGTGTGCGGAGTGTACAGTATAGCCCCCACCTGCAACTTCAGGAGGTGATGTCAAGCATGTGTTGTGGCGTTCACTGAGTCCAGTATCCCAGTTCTACAATCTGTGGATGAAAACATTTAAACAGGCATGGGCAGAGGGGAGGCTACCACTTTCTCAATATACAAGCGTGGGGTGTCTGGTAGGCCATGCATCCAGTGGAAAGCATGCGCACTCTGGGCTGCCCGATAATAAAGATCCAAGTCCGGAGCTCCCAGTCCTCCCATATGGTACGGTAAGAATCTCCCATCTGACCCGCGCCTGCTTACCTGCCCAAGCCAGCTTGAGCATTAGCGTAGTAAGTCGTCGGGGGGGAAAAAGAGGAAGAGAGAACCAAAGGAGAGGTGCTGTTCTGGGTCACGTACATAAAGTCACGTGTCGTCTGCATACCTGAAAACTATCAACTCCTACTTCGGGAATCTTATGCCCTTATATCCGTGGTATTCTCGAAGCGCACAGGCCAAGGGCTCTGCTACTAAGGCATATAGTCTGGGAGACAATGGGCAGCCCTGTCTCATACCTCTAGTGATACGTATAGGATCCGTCACTAGGTTGCCCGTTTTTATTCTAGCAGTGGGTGCACTATATAATATCCCTATCAACTGCAAGAAGACTCCCCACCCCCCCCCCCCCCCCCATCCTCAGTAGGACCTGTCGCATAAAGGGCCATTCCACCAAGTCGAAAGCTTTTTCCATATCCAGAAATACAGCTATCGCCTATATCTCCGGCTTGGTGTGCTGCAGTGCTCCGAATACTGTTCTCAAATTGTAAGTTAAGTTCCTATTTGGAACAAAACTCGCCTGGTCCAGCGCCATCAAAATCGGAATAAGCAGAACCAGCCGCGTAGCTAAGATCTTCGCAATTATATTAGTATCGACATTAAGCAGTGAAAGCGGGCGATAGGAGGGGCACTCATCCGGTGGTTTGCCCGGTTTCAAAATTGCCACAATTATTGCTTCATTCATCGACGGTGGCATAGTGCCCGTGACGCATATGTCGCCGAAAAGAGTAGCCAAATGTGGGACCAGTAAGTCCCTGAACGCCTTGTAAAAGGCAACAGTCAGGCTATCTACCCGCGGGGCGCTCCCCGACTTTATACTCAACAAAGCTAGTACGATTTCGTCCTGCTCCACAGACCTCATAAGGAATTCACGGTGCGTATTTGTAACCATGGGAGCTTGATATACGTCAGATAATCCAATATCTCCACTTCGGTGCCGCCACTGAAAGACGAATATAGCTCTGAGTAGTAGCTGTGGAACCTCCCCGCTATAGCCACCTCTTCAACCAGCGTGTCTCCCTCCGTGAATTTAACCTCAGTGACTATCGCCTTCTCCCGCCTCTTTTTAAGGAGCTGTGCTGATACTGCACCCGGCCTCTCACCTTCACCGTATGTGTGCGCCGTGGGATATTTACCCAGGTGATTAACTTCCACATCTGCTGCGTCATGATATTCTTCCAGCTGTGCTTTGAACTCCAGCATGAGCTCGTCGTCAGCACTGGCCAGGAGTCGGTTCTCAAGAGCCTTCAATGAGCCCTCCAAATCCGAGAGTCGTTTGCGGATCGCTTTCAGGACCCCAGAGTGTTTGGTCATTGTAATACCTCGGATATATACTTTAAACGTTTCCCAAACGACATGGAAACTGTTCACCGATCCTATGTTCGTGGTAAAAAACGTTTCGATCGCCTCCGCAAGTTCTTCCTTAAACACTGCGTCCAGCAGCGAGTAGGGTGGGAACCTCCACGTAAAAGGGGGTATGAATTTCTGTGGGGTGTTAATTTACCAACAGCAGTGGGGAATAATCCGAAAGTGTACGGGGGTGTACCTCACAGTGCCGGATCCGTTTCTGGATCCGTCTAGCGGCTAGCCAATAATCTATGCGAGTGTGGAGGTTATGGTACGCTGAATAATGCGTGTCTCCCCCCCCTTCACCGGATACCATTGTCACCACACATCACAGAAGTCAAGCTGTACCATCAAATCTGTGACTGTGCATGCTGATGGTGTGACTTGCCTATCAGGCCCCCCGACCTATCTTTCCTCTGGTTTAAAACCATATTAAATAAGCTCCCAAGAAGTGTGGTTCAATCGTGGGCAGATGTTGCACAACCTGTTGGTTGATAGAACCAGACCAGACCAGGTTCCGCCCCTGCGTGCCACACAGCCAGTACACAGCATCTGCAAATGGTCTCTCAATCACGCATCACCTCCCGCCTCCTCACACCAAGATAGGCGCAACACTCCTCTCAATAAACATAATTCTTGCAGTGTGGAGGATTTTACCCAAATTAGCACTGCAACATTTTCACTTAACTGTCTCATATTAAAACAAAGCAACTCGTCAATAGTCCCACACACCGCCACACCATTTCTAATTACCCTCCTCCAGGATGTCCCCCTTATCTGTAACATGCACAGTCTGTTATTCAGCCCTGCTCGACTAAGTGGCCTCCGACTGCCCCCTCCAAGGGACTTCGTTCCAGAATACTGCCCTTCTCCTTAGCCCACTCCTTTAGTGCCTTCTGTAGAGTTTTCGGTTCCGTAAAAATGTGAGATTGACCCTGTCAGTTAACACGCAGCCTTGCCGGGTATAACATAGCATAGTCTAAGATGAGATACCGTAGTTGGTGCTTTAGCGGTGCCACCTGCTTACGGGCCTCTTGCACCCGTATCGTGAAGTCCGGGTACAAGGATATGTTGGATCCTTCATACTGCAGCGACTGCTTTTCCCTGACCGCCTTCAGCGCCGAGTCTCTGTCACGGTAGTTCAGCAGTTTTGCTATGATCGGCCTTGGGGGGGGGGGGGGTGCCAGGGATCGGGCGTGGGTCCAGAGAGCGGTGCGCTCTTTCAACTATGAACATAGGAGAGAATGTATCGCTGCCCAGCAGTGTAACTAACAGCTTCTCAACAGATTTCTCCATGTTTCCAGTCGGGGTAGACACCAGAAGGCCCGTTATTCGTAAGTTGCTCCTACGATAACGCGACTCCAGGTCCTCCGCCTTGTCTTGTAAAATTTGCAACACCCTCCCCATCTGCTTGTGCTCATTGTCTATTGTCGTCTGCGCTTCTTCTACCTCTGTAATCCGTTGCTCCGACATGTCAAGCCTCTCAGCATGCTTGTCAATTCATTCTGTCCATTCTGTAGGAGAGGGAGTCTATTTTGGTCCCCAGAGCTGAAAGACGGCTCTGTAGGCCTTTTTCCATTGCAACGAGCATGGAACGAATATCTCCTTCAGCTTCCTCATGTACTGGGTCCGGCGCATTATCCCCATCTTCTGAGGTGGTGTCCCTCCCCTTGGTCTTCTTTTGGTCAAAAGTTAGTTTAGGCTGCGACTTATCGATCGGCACTCCGAGCAAGCGTGTAGCGTCGTCTTGGGCAGGTTCTTCACTGGTCAACTCCTCCGCACACTTGGTATCCCCGCTCTGGAGGACGTGCCGGCAGCAGCAGGGAGCTATACACTGCCTAGCCTTGTTGCACCACCGTTGAACAGACTCCCGTCACCACGAACCGGCTGACAGACAAGCTCCGCAATTTATCACTCCACTCAAAGCAGCGCAGACCAGGAATCACGTGCCACAAATGCCAAGTTACCTTTCCAGTAGTCCGCCAATGCGCACAGCAGCGTGCTTCACCTCAGCTCAGGGTCTCCCCCAGCCGCAGTTGCGTTACTCATGGGCGCACCCTACTGGGCCTTTCCTACAGTGTGCGGCACCAGCGTCTTCTAGTGCGCTCCCCAAGCTATTCCGCCGCTGCAGGCACCAAGCGCCGGTGTTCTCGATGCGTGCCGTGGTGCTGAAGCACAAAATGGCGTCACTAATACCTGAAAAAACACAGCAGCAAGCAGGCCACAGTCACAGCTCTTCAGCATCGTATAGAGGCGTCCAGCCCCAATTGGCAGCCATGCTGTAGGCCATACTGCGCACCACAAGTTGCACCTACAGCGTTAACAATTTTCCATGTGGGCCTGAGTGCCATCTTGTGCGGTGCTTCGGCCGTTCTTTCGGTCGCACTGGGGCCCGATCACCACCTCTTGGCCCTGCCGCAGGACACAGCAGGGTACCTCTCCGCACTTCCGCCAATGGCCACAGCAACACTGCGAGAGCCGCCCGCGATGCAAGGCAAAAGTGGCGCCTCGTGTCTCGCCAACTGCCTTACCACCTCTCTGGACGTCGGCTGTGGTCTCCCTCTGTCTGTCCAAAGCAGCGTGGGCTTGTGCGACAAGGGAATGCTGCTGTTACCTCCACAGGAGTTGTCGTAGTCGGCCGCCACCTCGCCGAGAGCGCCCCAGCAGCACCCGCGATGCCTCCTGGCGCCGGACCGTTCCCCGGCTATGTCGGGCTACTCAAGTCCGAGGATGTCGGGCTACTCAAGTCCGAGGATGTCGGCCTAGTACAGGGTCCTCCACCTCCGGCAGCCGTCGCTCACTCGGTTGTTGGTGCAGAGCGCGCCGGGACGGCTCGTCTCTTACCCCCAAGGCACTCTGACATCACCAGCAGTGCAGGTCGGGCCAGTAAGGTCCCGCAGATGCAGGATTATTGAAGGATTGTTTGATGGCTACGCAGAGTGGCCATCTCTGTTGCGAACAAGCTCCGCACCTCCCCGCCCCCCCGATTTGAGCTTCTTGCCTTGGCCTCTAGATGTGAACAAATACCGGCCTCTTTTCACTGCACTGGGTTCTTCATTGTTGTTTTGGCAAAGAGGAGGCCTGCACAACATTGTGGGTGAGAAAACAGAGCAGGAATAGAATCTCACCTGTATTGCTTCTCTCCCTCCTGTCTTCGTCTCTTGTGACTCATGTCAGAGGCGCAACTAGAGTCAAATTTCGGGGGGGGGGGCTGATTACTCAAGCAAAAGGCAGAGTGGAGCTGCAGGGGCTCTAAGCAGGGGTGAAAACCATCAAAGCCTCTTTAACAAGCCAAAGGTCTTTTAAAGACCTGCGAAGTACTCGGGTGCGGCTGTGTTGTGCCCGGGAAGCTGTCTCATCCCGGGCTGCCACACACGGGGGGGGGGGGGGGGGGGGGGGGGGGGGGGCGTTGCGCGCCTGACTCATGTACATTATATGTTTTCACTGTCTCCTCTGCCTTCATCTTATCATGAAACTTAAAGAAAGTTTTAATTTTATCGTTATAAAACCAACAGTTTTGTTGGCTGGAAAACCTCTATATAGCATTTGTTTTGCAAAAACTAGCCTGAATGTGCACATTTCTTTTGTTTGTCCCTCAGTTCTCTCTAGTATCCTTTCTATAGGCAGACCCCTAACGATTTATAGCATTTCCATTTCATTATCTGTTCCTTGAAATTCAGCAATAGTGATTTTTTTACTTTTGAAATAACTTGTTTTATATGTCTACATTTCTCGGTTTATGTGAACGTGTAATAGTGTGAGTGCAATGTTTGTGGATGGTTTGGGCATTTGATGATAGGTGCAATGGAGCTGTTCATGGCCGTGGATTTATAAATGTGGCCGTAGTTGTCTGTTGGGGGTGCGTGGGTGTATACTGGTGTTTGTGTATACAAATAATAGAAGGTGTTCGGTCTTAGACTATGTTTTGAGTGTGGTCATGTGATAATGGATGGACACATGAAAGAGGTTGGTTGTTTGGCATGTTATGGTAGGGAACATTTAATTCTACCTTTGTAAGGAGTTTGCCGTCTCATTCAGAGTGATACTTCTGGATGAACTGAGCACGAAAGATTGATGTAAATGACAGTTATTACCACTATAGCTGTCTTTACCAAGGGACAACACCTTTACCTCCTTAGGGACAGTGAAAACAAATTTCCTTTTCAGCTGAGTCCTGTATTTTCTTCTCATTCTAACATGTTGAGAACATTTCCTTATAATATTAGCTGTCTGAAGGTTATAGCAGTTGCAACACTTTTATTACATTGAAGGATGCCTGAACCATTTTTGCACAGAAGGTTTTGGCCACAACTACAGGACAGGCTGACAAATCTGCCATATGTTGGATGTTATGTGCATAATGTAAGGTAGCAGAAATGCCTGGGATCTCTACTAAGGATCAAAGAATGCAAGTTATTGTTATGCTATTTCACTTATTGCTAAACAAGTGCAATATGTCAGTGCTTTTCCATGTTCACTTATGGAAAAAATAACTAAAGCTGAGGCAATTTTGTTAGTTCCTTTTATGTTTAGTGAGCTGTGAAAATGATGGAAAATAGGTTTTCTATATTGTAGTTTATATGCAGACTAGGGCAAATGGTTCTTTATGTGTTGCTTCTCATTGTGGTGCAAGTGTCCGCTATCTGCAGCTTGATTCATAATATTTTATATTTTTATATACTACATTGTACAGCAGTTGAATATTTCTATCTTATGTACAGAGGGTGTATGACGAAGAAGTTGCAGAACCCATTCCAAAATCTGATACAGGAGATAAACAAGATCAGGTACTTTATTGGGTGTTGATTTTTAACTGAAGTTATTTTATTGTGCTTAAGTGGATGATGTTAAACTTAAAGGTACCTTAGCTTGCAAGTTTATGTTGGCACAGCGATCAACCTCAGATTTTCTTTGGTGTCAGAAAAATTAAAAGGACAACAAATGTAAAAATGTAACTGATAGTTTTACCTAAATTTCGTTATTCCCCTCTGTGTGCGCTCTAGTTTCTTTGTACTCCTTTCATGCCCTCTTACGATAACCCCCTACATATTTACTGCCTCTGCGACAGAGGTCTTCAATCTGTGGGGCGCGACCCTCAGGGGGGCCATGGAATCCTGGGAAGGCGGTCGCGCATTTCCAGACCTCACCTCTGCCGGAATCCAAAATGTGCTCTTCCTTTTGGCCAAGGACACCCACCCCGGACTCTTCATTCCAATCATTAAAATACTTCAGCTGAAGTTAATTGAGTTGCATGAGCTGTGTTGTGAGGTGCCAGGGTGCCTGCTTGCCTGAATGAAATGCCAATGTGCTCTAGGAGTTAATTTGCACATGTAAAGGGTGGTTGGAAGTGATTCTGGCTTTAATTGCTGGAATCATTCCAAGCACAGTGATGGCAAAGATGTGTTTTTTTTTAGTGCTAGTGCAAAGAGTTAACAACTGTGCTGTGAAGTTATGCAAAATAAATGCATTACTTATGGTCTGGTATTACTAAATTCCAAATTTTAAAAACTCAATTTTGTCCTAAAACTATTTGCACAGTTTCTACCAGTCTATCTTATAGTGTGTGCAATGCTAGTATAAAATAATGGCTTACACATTCACAGTGCTTTCTGTCACAGGCGGTGACCTTGTAGCACTAAAAATACACAAGTCCTAATTCTCCACTGCACCAACCAAATTTAATACAGTGGAGAATAGGGACTTGTGTATTTTTAGTGCTACAAGGTGCAGTGCAGTGCATTGAATAATAGGAGCTTCATGATGTACTATAGTGCATTTCCCACCGAGTAACAACTTTTTACATTTATTTTTCATTTAAGCTTTATTTTATATCTAGCTACCTGATGGTGAAAGCCAAAAAAAAAACGAGCAAAATATTTTTGGGCTGATTTATGAGCGGCTTGCACCACCGGAGTGTGACTTATTTTGAAGCTCCAGCGACTCAAGCATCTCAATCAGATCTATGTTTCCATTTCTCCTCATTTTTCCTCTTTCCATGTATGCTGCATTTTGCAGCATACATAGAAAGAGGAAAACCCCTCTCAGGATTGTTTTGTGCGGGAAGGTGACCCTTCCTGCACAAAAACAATCCTGCCTATGTTGGTGCTTGGCAACAATTTGTGTGCCAACACAGGGGGAAAGGACAGGAATGCACCATATTTCATAAATAAAGTGCAGTCCTGTCATTTTACAGTGGCGTAGGGCAGCACAGCAAGAAGCCTTGTGGCGATGCCCTACGTCAATGCCTCATAAATGTGGCCCTTTGTTTGTAGCCACACCTTTGACCACGCTCACTGATCTTTGCTTGCTAAACACTGTTTAATTTATTTCCCCAACGTAAAAATGATTTGCTGTGGGAATTGGCGGTGTTTATGGTTGTCGATAGTTGTCAATGATGAAGAGTACCAAGTTCTAGAAATCTTTGTCAGGAGGGGGTCCTTACGCCTAATAAATTTGACAGGGTGGTCTCGGCATCAAAAAGTTTGAAGACCTCTTCTCTCAGATGTGGTTCTATTGCTATCTCTCCTCTTTGACTTATCTGCTGATCTTCCTTTTCAGCTTTTAATTCATGCTTAGTTTGTTGCTACTTCCATCTCTGAACTCGCCACCCTGACTCTGTAATAACATCTTATTTCTGGCACCTCTGATGCCACGGTTTATTACTCTTATTTTTCGGATCTTTTCATCAATTTAGTCCAATGCTTCCTTAGCATAAATGTGTTACACTTTGCCTTTGTTCAATGGCCCCTTCTTCAAATGTTGCTCTTATATCCACTGCATTCAACTATAGATCTCCTCCTTTACCTGCAAAATATGTATTATCCACATATTGTTTATTCCAGCTGCCTTTAATGCTTTCAAGCACCTACATTAACATTTTCGTAAATTTCACCAGCTAATTAAAAAATGAATTCCCTTCAATTTCACTTCTTCTTATTGTGCGTATCTCACCAACATCACCTAACATATATCACGCTATTGTTTCTTGAAACTGGTCCCACTATCTCCTTATTATTCCTTCCTAAGAAACAAATTAAACTAACAGTGCACATTCCTACTGTTCAGTGTTTGAAATTAAACTCAACTGTCTCACAACCAGACCTCCTAACACTAAACTCCATGCCATTTGGACATGCAGTAATGGAATCCCTCTAACTCCTTTTCTCATTTAATTTATGAAGTTCCTCATCATCTGTTCCTATTCTCAACTCATGGTGGATCTTGCAATCTTCTAATTACAGTTCTCTCTTCTCCGCTTCCTTCAGCTAACCTTTAGCCTGCCTTCTGATGAACTCTGAATTAATCGCTAATGTAGGTTTACTAAACCAACGCAAACAAACTTCACTCTCCTGCTTGCTGTTCGTCACTGTCAATGCCCCTTTCATTCTCCTGACACCTGTAGTGCCATTTTTGCATATTTCACCCTTCTGCTAACACTTCGTTTCATTTTGGGATACATTGCATGCCTCTCTGCTTATTTTTCCTACTCTATTTCATAGGCCACAACACCTTCACAGCTTGCAGTCCTGCTGCTTTAAATTTGCTTTCTTTAATTCTTCCCCTACAATATAAAGCTGATCCCTACCTTCTCGTTCAGTTTCTCTAACTGAATTTTCAGCATTGACACTCCTTTTTCTATTGCATATTCTTTCTAAATCCTTCGGTTATATATTTTGATTCCCTTTGATCCATTCATTACTGAATAGACTTTTGGGTCTGGATAGCCTAAATGTAGAATTGTTATAAAAATGGCATTGGTGTGCAGTTTTGCTCGCACTACTTTGGCATAATGCAAGATCTTTGTATTTAATAATGAAACGTTGGTGCTAATGCATCCCTTTTTCCTCTAGAACAGATAGACATCTAAAATTTGAGTTTTTAGGTCCACTCCCACATATTTTTCAATTGTAAATTAAACCAGTGAAAACTGACTCTTAAGAACTAGGGATGTACATTCTCCATTGTGTCCCATTACAGTGAACATCCAGAATCCCACTGCGATCATCTGCTATGCCTTCAGAAGTTCACAGCTGTCATTCGCCTCCTATGTCCTTAAAGAGCCTATGATGCAATCACCAACTCTTTTGTACACCAGATAATGGTGGCATAGAGTATTCAATAGCACTGAAACCAATTGATGCTGTCCAAGAGCTGTGGCCATTGTATTTACTTCAGCAAATAGGTTTCAATGTCTTCCTAAAATTCTGATGGTTGGCATCCCAATGCATTATCAGCAGCATGCCATATTGGAGTTTAAATATCAGATGGGAGGTCTTTGAATTCTCTGTAACAACAAAGAAAAGAAAATCTCTCTTCTGGTCATGAAATGGGTCAAGAGTTTCTTTAGATCTGTTGGTGCTGAGGCCCAAGGGAAGTTTGCTCCAGCATTGAGGTTTTCAATAACACATATTGGAAGAGTGACAGCCATTATAGTCTCATTAATGTGGATAAGACGTGACTCCATCCAGGATCATTGCACAGTTGCTATCTTAGTATCTAACCGTAATTGAATCTGGCAAGATCATTGCTCTTGCACAACAGATTAGAGACTGTGGAACAGCCTCAAAGAATAACTCCAGCTTTTTTGTAAAATTGTTTATTTAGGTAATTTAGAAATAAGGCACACATTTGGTTCTAAATATAAAAAATGTGAAAAAGCCCCTAACCAATGCTTGCCAGTGAAAAGATGTGGGCCAGGCATCGTTGATTTTGTCTTGCTATTGTGAAGGACAGGCCTATTGGCACCCATTCAGGGATATTCACTTTGTAGTAAAGTTTCAGTGTTTACGAAACTTTCTTACAGTTTCCTGAAAGACAGAAGTACGTTCATGTATCATGTGCATAATTGTGAAACCCAACAAAGACTTGGGTCCAGGGAGATGTATAGGTATTAAACTAATGCAGTGAAATTGGTAAGTATTCGGGTCCTCTTAGACCAACGTAGCCAGGAAGGCGTGAAATTAACCTGAGCAGATCCAAGAAGTCTTGTCTTTTATGAATAATAAGAACCAAATAATGTGCTTTTTAAGTCCCATTTGACAGTTTCTCTTTCAAGCACAGTATCACATGTAATGGTGTCAAAGGAAGCAGACAAGTCAGGCATTACAAATACTGCAACATCTGTCTTCTTCTGCTGAGGTATTCATTGCCATCAACAGTGTCTGTTCCATTCCTCCACTAGGATAATAGCCTGCTTACCAGTAACCCTGAGATGGTTCTTCTTCCGGAAAATCCCAGCTTTTCCATTTGCACCATTTTTCCTAGCCTTTGGCTAGTAATTGAACTTTAGCCAGTGGAATGCAGCTTGCAGTTCTGCTCAGATAAAAGTAATTCTCCAGTATTTAGGGTGTCTTTCATAGATTCACATGCCTGAATCATTCCCCATCGTCGGAGTGGGAGTCCCACGGCACATAAAAACGCAATAATTATGCATATAATAACCAAAAAACCTTGGTAACATAAAACCAGGAAGTAAAGTAGCCCTAAGCTCCAAGAAAAAACTTCCACACGTATGACTATCATAGTCATTATGTACAGTCCAAACTGCAGCCAATCAGGCGACAGCACCCACCAGAATGTTCTCCTCAGAGGCTCAGGCTCTCAGATTTTCTACCGCACGTCGTGTGAAGGGAGTCTCCCTGAGCTCTGCTCAGTACTTCACAATTTTTTTCTGGATTTTTGCTTCTATTCAGAATGTCATCTTCTAAGAGATCTCTCTTTAGGCCTTGTGAATCTTGTGGGAAGCTCCGGCTATTTTCAGAAGACCCCCACAAGAAGTGCATTTACTGCCTTTATCCGGATCATGAGGTGAGAGATTGTAAGATCTGCAGGACCTTCCCTCAGAAGACTCTCAGAGATAGAGAAGGGCGCCTACTTCTGTGGCTACAGAAGATTAAGGACAAGCATAACCCCTTATCTGAGGTGGGAAGTGTGGCCTCTGGTTCATCTATATCCTCTAGAAAGAGGATGGCTGAGGAAGATTTATCATCTCCTGGGGCTAAGGTGTCGAGAAAAGTTCAGCCCGCTAAGGGTACTAGCTTCCCTTCAACTTCTTCTTCAAAAAAGGCTTCTCCACCTTCAAAGTCTAAGCCTGTTACGCCCCCGAGAAAATCTGGAAAGTCTCTGGCGTCAAAAAGACTTCTTGAGAAAGATTTCCCTCAGCGAAAAGCTCCGTCGTCGACGGTGTAGTCGACCGCTCCTCCGTCGACGATTATCATCGTTGACGCTACTTCTACGTCGACGGTTACCTTCTCGCCGAAAACCCAAGATGATCATGTCATCGGCTTCATCTTCGTCGACGCTGGTCTCTGTTGCTGTTCGACCCATCTCGTCGACGAAGGAGATTTCATCTATAGTCAGCGCTCCGTCAACGACAAAGGTAAAGAAGACCTCGTCGACGACTGCCTCGTTGCCGATTGGTTCGTTGATGAAAACTTCCTCATCGACGGCCACCTCGTCGTCGAAGACTGCCTCGTCGTCGACGACTGCCTCGTCGACTAAGACTGACTCATCATCGACGAAGATTGCCTCGTCGTCGGCGACCTTGTCGACGAAGATTGCCTCGTCGTCGACGACCTCTTCGTCGACGAAGATTGCCTCGTCGACGAAAACAGCTGCCTCGTCGACAATCACTTTTCTGACGCCAGCCCCATCGACGACGATCTCGTCGACTGCACACCCATCGACGCCTCTTTTGTCTTCTTGCACAGACTTGCAAGTTTGGTCTGCAACATCGGCTACTGCCTCCTCTGCCCTGCCTACAACGGCGGCTTCTTTGCTACAAAGACGTGGCTCCTCATTGGAAGCTCTTTCCCCATTGAAGTTGCCTGAGCAATTACTGGATTCTGAGGAGGAAGAAGAAGAGGAATCCGGAGAGGATGACAGAATCCGCACTGCTAGAAGTCCATCGGAATTGTTTATAAAGTATCAAGACGACGACCAGGAGGAAGAACCTTTCCCTGAGCCTGAAGCTCCAGCTCCTGTCACGGTTCCCACAGCGCAAAGGCCTTTTGGCCTTGCTTAATAATTTACAATATATGTTGGAAGACTATTATCGTCGTTTTCCACATTCTGAATCGGCGGAGTCTATTCCATCAACGCCTATGCCAAGGGTTCCTGTATCTTCTTTAGGATCTCCTAGACCACCTTCTCCAGTACCAACTCATCATTCCCATGATGCTAATACCACGGACCATGACAGGGAAGAGGGAGAAGTGGATGATAGGTCTGTTCTTTCGGAGTGGGACGAATACCAAATTCAAACTCCATCACCGTCTGCTCCAGCTCCCGTTGACTCTCCTCCTGTAGACATCGGAGGTTTTCATCTCCTTATGGAGAGGGCGACAAAACAGTTTCTCATACCAATGGAGACAAAGAAAGATGAATGCTTTCTTTATGATTTTAAAGATCAACCACCTAGGCAAATAAGGACAATTCCCATCATAGACTTCATCTGGAAGGAAGGGTTGAAGATCATGGCAGCACCGAATTCTCTTCCTGCAGTCTTGCCTCGGTTAGACAAAAAATATAAGGCACCAAGCAACTCACCTGCATGCCTCATAGGTCAGCCAAAAGCTGACTCTGTCATCGCCCAAGCGGTGCAGAGACGGGCCAGGAACCCCTCTTCGCCTATAACAGCTCCGCCAGACAGGGATGGCAGACGGCTGGATTCGATTGGGTAGAAGGTTTCCACTATGGCTGCGACGACTGTCTGTGCTGCAAATTCCCTAGCCATATTAGGGAGATATGATAGGCAGATGTGGTCAGACATCTCCCCCTACCAGAGCCTTCCAGTCTGAGGCCTTGAAGATTTTACAGGAAGGAGAGTGTACCTCTGTGGAAATCATTGACGCAGCCGTGGATGTTGCATCCACAGGATTCAGACAGTTAGCGGGTGCAGCAGTATTGAGGAGACAAGGTTGGCTGAAATCTACATCTTTTCGCCAAGAGGTCCAAACCAAAATTATTGACATGCCGTTTGATGGGGAGTCACTATTCGGCCAACATGTCGATGAGGCCCTTCAGGCTATTAAAAAAGACACGGAGACGGTGAGATCTCTTGGTAGCCATCAATTTCGTAAGTCGTCCTTTCGAGGTGCTAAAGGACGGTAGTCAAAGATATCAGCCCTACAGGCAGCAGTCATACAGACAGCGAGGTAACTCCTACTCGCAATCAAGAAGGAAGCCCTCCTATCGTGGACGGGATTCAAATAAAAAACAATGAGATCTGCCACCTGCCACCATCTCTGCCGTTTCCCCAGTCAAACGTTGGAGGAAGAATATCCCACTTCTACTCGAACTGGTCCGCAATTACAACAGACAAGTGGGTTCTGGATATAGTGGCCAGAGGCCATGCTCTGGAGTTCATAAAGATTCCCCCAAACTCTCCTCCCAAAGGACCACCTCCTGCTCATCTCAAAGAGCTTTTTTCCCAAATAAATCTGATGATTCGGAAAGGAGCAATCGAAAAGGTCCCTCCTTTACAAAGAGGAACAGGATTTTATTCGAGATTTTTCCTGATACTAAAAAAGTCGGGAGAATGGCGCCCCATTCTCGACCTTCGCGCCCTCGACAAAGTTATCTTTCCGAATGTTAACACTTCAAGAATACTTCAACTGCTTTCGGCGGGGGATCACATGGCCACCCTCGACCTCCAAGACGCTTATTTTCATGTGCCAATCCTATCCAGACACAAACCTTTTACAGTTCAGAGTGGCTGGTAGAGACTTTCAATTCAGAGTCCTTCCGTTTAGTCTACGATCAGCACCCCGTGTGTTTACGAAGGTCCTAGCACCGGTGACAGCACACCTTCGTCTGCAAGGAATTCAAATTTTCCCATACTTGGACGACTGCCTTATCAAGGCGAATTCTTTTCAAACCACAAACGCACATGTTCAGAAATGTCTGTCACTGTTCCAATCTCTGGGTCTCTCCATAAATTTCGATTCCATCCCAGAGAAAGACCTTTCTGGGAGCCACATTGGACACCCAGCTGACTCATGCCTTCGTCTCAAAAGAAAGACAACTCAAGATCTGCAAACTAGCTCGCTTATTGCTATCAAAAGAGCGCGTAAGTCCGTTTGTACAAGTCTTTCCTAGGGATGATTTCTTCCTGCATCTCTTTGATACCCAACTTCCGTTTCAGAATGAGACCATTGCAAGAATGGTTGCAGATTTCGGGGTCTTTCGACGATATCGTTCGCATCACTCCTCGGATGCGAGAAGCCTTCCATTGGTGGAATCAAATAAAGAACGTAAGGGAAGGATGTGCATTCCTGGTCGAACTTCCGGATTTCACTATAACCACAGATGCTTCCCTCAAGGGATGGGGGGCGCACCTTCAAGGGATGACGGTCATCGGCAAGTGGAGCTTCCAACAAAAGAAGTGTCATATCAACCTTCTGGAGTTGCGAGCCATTTTCTTGGCCCTGAAGTCATTCCGAACCATCATTCGGGGAGCCTCAGTACTAATTCGGACAGACAATACTACAAGTATGCATTACTTGAACAAGCAGGGAGGGACAAAGTCAGCCCTACTATCTCAACAAGCTCAAGAGATCTGGGACTGGGCGATTCGTCACAAGATCAGCCTTTCAGCTATTCATGTTCCAGGAGTCGCCAGTGTTCTAGCGGATTCCCTCAGCAGGTCAGCGATATCCAATCACGAGTGGGAGCTACATCAACCAACTTTAAACATAGTCTTTCGAGAGTGGGGCCACCCCGATCTAGACCTGTTTGCAAACAGCCAGAACCGCAAATGCCCATCCTTTGCAAGTTGGGTTCCCCACAACGACTCATGCGGGAATGCGTTTTCGATGAATTGGTCGCAAATATATGCCTAAGCCTTTCCTCCGATTCCGTTGGTTCCACAAGTTCTCCGCAAGATCAAGAAACAACCTTGCTGCATGATACTCATTGCTCCCAGATGGCCTCGCCAATACTTGTTCACCGAACTTCTCCTCCTCTTGGAGTGCGATCCCATTCAATTTCAACCAATACCGAACCTTCTGTCCATCCAGAACGGACGGATCTGTCACCCGGACCCAGCATCTTTGAGATTAGTGGCATGGCTCCTCAACACCTTGAATTCGCACACCTAAATATTCCTGCGGACTGTCAGGAAGTTTTAGCTAATGCTCGAGCGCCTGCTACTATTAAAACAAAACATACAAGCTAAAATGGAAGAGATTTTGCATGTGGTGTCAATCTGTCAATATACACCTGATTCATGCAAAACCGGAACAAATTTTACCGCTCTTTGAAAGTGTTCTTGGCGGCGATTTCAAGGTTTCGGCAGGATGGATCTAATTCTCTTTATTCAAATAGAGTCATTCAGCAATTTTTCAAGGGATTGTTTCGGATGTTTCCCCCTATTCGGCGTCCACCTCCATCCTGGCATCTTAATGTAGTGTTTACACAACTTATGCGGCACCTCTTCGAACCTATTCATAAAGTGGACTTAAATTTCCTTTCTTGGAAAGTTTCTTTGCTATTGGCTCTGACATCAGCTAGGAGAGTCAGTGACATTCAAGCTTTCACTATTAATCCACCTTTTCTTCAATTTACCTCAAAATCAGTAGTGCTACGGACCAATCCCAGCTTCATGCCAAAAGTGCCTGCGGACTTCCACCTTAATGAACCTATAATTTTAAAGACATTCTTCCCGAATCCGCTGACAGCTGCGGAAAGTGCCTTGCATTCCCTTGACATCAGAAGCTGTCTCAAGTTCTATTTACAACGGACTGCAACAATCCGTAAATCAGACAAACTGTTTGTGGCCTATGGTAGATTACGTCAAGGTCATTCTGTTTCCAAACCAACCATAGCTCGTTGGATTTCTGCTGCAATTTGTCTATGCCATGAACAGGCGGGAAGACCTTTGCAGGCAACCCCAAGAGCGCATTCTACGAGAGCAATTTCTTCATCTACCGCTTTCTTTGCCGGTGTGCCTCTTCATCAAATCTACAGAGCAGCAACTTGGTCCAACAGACACACTTTTACCAAGCACTACTGTTTGGAGGCCTCAAGCGATGCAGATTCATCAGTGGGACAAGCTGTTCTCCGCAATCTTTTCAAATAAGGTGAGCCTCTGTTCTCCCTCCTCCACTATGCTCTTTTTTATAAGACACTTATTACATACTGTTTCTATGTCTTGAAATTGTTTTGCATATGTTGAACACAAATGTAGTTATGTAGGATTATGACAAATTTTGGTACTTCATTGCATGATATATGTATGTATATATATATATATATATATATATATATATTTATATTTAGAACACAAAACATCTGAGAACAATATTGATCAATATATTCAGTGCTCCACAGATGATTAGCCTTCTCATTCATTTATTTCATGATGTTTTTATTCTTGTTTCTTTTTAGAAGTCAAAAGTTCACAAAGTAGAATCACAGACATTGCCAACACGTGTTTCGCGCCAGCTGCGCTTCTTCAGGGCTGTTATACAAACAAAATTAATAGACTCAGAATTAGCTATTCCATCTTAACCTCATATCCAAAAACATACATTTAAATAATAATGATAATATAGTTAGGTACTATAACCTACAGTGATATTTCCTGAAATGGTAAATAAAAATGTACAAGATATACAAAGTTAAACACAAACATTAAAAGTAAAAAAGGAAAAGAAAGTAAAAAAGATAAAAAAGATGTACATTCGAAAGAAATAGGAACACCAGGCCTGACATATTGTTATACAGTCTTATATCTTAATTTACTGATTTGCTGATTTGTACAACCAAGAGTCTGCACTACCTTAGCAATGAGATTTAAAGTAATATAACACAGGAGCTAAGGTTACCTCGTCTTCTATTGTGGATATCTTTATTTTTTATATATGAGGAAATCTTCACAAGTGATGCGATATCCCACTATTGTGGATCCATTTCCTAAAGATAGAGTTGATTCATTATAAGTAATTTTTATATTCAGATCCTAGTCACTAAAGGTTTATCCAAAAAAGGGTATATGATCTCACCTTATTAATAACTGTATTCCGCTGAATCTTGTGATAAAATTTAATTTGTTAGATAATTCTGTTGCCGATCCATGATAAGATCTATAAATAAAGTTATTGAACAATCTAATTAGTACCACTGTGGTCTGTGAGCAGAATTTCAAAAATTGCATTGAATAAAATGTCTTATACTCATTGATCAATAGGATCTCAAAACTGTTTCTAAGGATATAATAATAGCAGAAGTATTTTACGTGGTGGCGTAGAAGTGAATAGTGAGATATAAAAACTGTGTACTGTTCTCAAATTTAATGAGAAACTTACACATTCAAAAGAATATATTATGTTTAACCTAAAGAGAATTTAAAATCTATGACCGCTCATGTTATTGCTATTCAGATAGTTTAAAGCGACTTGGGCATAAAAAATATATTGTATAGTGGCGATAAAGTAAATTGCTCACTCAATCATTGTGAACACGCTACAATAGGACCTAGGTATTAATAGATGAAAAACGGGAAGTCAAAATCCTGTAACTGCTAGCTTAATTCACAACCATTCCTTCAAAGCGGCTACGATACAAAGCAAGTCTCGTGTGATGTCTAATATTGTTCCTAATCTACCATACGATGGCTACGAACTTTTATCAAGTTCTTAGTAAATCAGAGATCTTTTTATTCAAAATTAAGTACTTGTAAAGAAATTCTTTCCTTTCTCTTCGAAGCCTGAAACAGTTGATATTATGCACAGACTAACCTATTAAAACAAATACGACGCCAAAACAGGCTTTAAGATTGTCAGAGATCTGCTTACCGCTCAAAGAAAGATTAGTCTGGGTCGGTTAATCAGTAAGTTTTCGCACGTCCCGCGCTGTCAGAGCCCTTGCCGTTATATATACTCCCTTCTACAATTGGCTAATTCAAAAAAACTCAAAAAAGACGGCGGGAGGATGTCAACGATCACTATCGAATGAAACTCAATTACTTGCTTTATAATTATTTCATCAATATAAGTGTTTCAAAAACTTAATTAATTTAGTCAAGTCTTTTAAATTACTATTCTTAGTTGAGTATCTTGAAAATTATAAAGAAATATTTATTTTCTTTATTTTTTTAAAAATGAATACATTTATTTGATGCTGTTATGTGTGGGCTAGAATCGAACCCCGATCTTAGTCTGCATCGAGAGATGCCGTTTTTCATGTGAGCTAAACTAGATCCTGCAAAAGATGTATGTTGAATGGCTATGTTAACCCAAAATAAAGAACGGACTCAGAATATCCTACACCCAAATGTCTGTTATCAGTCATAGATTTATATATTTAGTCCTAATGATGTGGTTTTAAATCAAAGTCATCCAGATATTCAGTGTATTACTTATTAAATTGTAAAGATTCTCCATCTTATAGGGTAGACCTGCATGACATGCATGGATTAATTGATTTTGCTAATATCTAATCTCCACTTGATTTCTAGGCATTAAAAGCAAAAAATCAAGACTATTAATTTGGTGAATATAGAGAAATAACAAACATTCGTATTCTGAATAATGTATGCCATCACCCTGTGGATGGGGGCGAACCCGTATACGTTCACCTGGCAAATGTCGGTCATTAACCAAATGTGCTATCTCGTGAGTTACTTAAAATTGCATTAGTAATTAAGATATCACGTAATTGTTCGAAAACTTCATACTATCCTGTAAATCACTAGAAAATAGATTTTTTTTAATGAGGTATCTTTTTTAATTTTTTACATACTATTGAAAATAGGATATATAGTATGTTGATCTGGCTGAATCCAGAATTGACCTCCCTTAGCGTAGTCAATATTATCTTGCACAGAGGGAGAGGGACCTATGAACATATATAGGAGTAATGTCACATTTCTTGTTAGATGTCTATACAGCATGTTATAGGTCTGTGGACAATCAAGTTAAAAAATTAACTCAAGAGCGTATACATTTCTCGATCAGCATTCAGTCCATACTGGACCGCCTGTAATTTGTTAATCCAGAATGTTTCTCTGCATCTTAGTTTTGCTTCTAGGTCACCTCCTCTTCTATCCATGGTGACCTGCTCAATACCCATAAATTGGATATCTCCCAATTCTTTGCGTCTATGGTGTTCTTTGAAATGAACTGCCATTGGATATTTCGGATCACAATTTTTGATAGCTCTAAGATGTTCCATCCATCTTGTTTTAAGCTTTCTTATTGATGAACCAACATATATTTTCTTGCATACACAAGTGATTATGTATACACAATGACTGGTATTACAGTTTATAAATGATTTTATATTAAAACAGTTACTAGTGATATAGCCACCGAAGGTTTTTGTTTTGTCTATAACATGTTTACAGCAGATACATTGACTGCATCTATAAGATCCCGGTGTCAGTTGATTGCCTCTCCGTATTGATTCCCCACTTTCATATATAGGATAAGATAGTGTGTCACTCTGACTTAGAATGTTCCTTAACGTGGGAGCTTTTTTGTATACCATATTCGGTTTCTCTCCTAAGAACGCAGAGATATCTTTGTCCATAGTTAGCACATCCCAGTGTTTACAGAGGGATGTAAATACCCTGTTTTTGCCTGAGCTATAGGTTGTGATGTATCTAATTACTTCTTTTTGATCTTTGGCTGATCTAGGTCTATCTAGAAGCAATGTCTCCCTTTTAACCTTATTTGCTTTGTTTCTCGCAGTTTCTACAGCCCTTCTTTCATATCCTCTTTTAAGGAATCTATCGGTTATGTCACGACTGATGTTTTGGTATTCACTATCATCGCTACAGTTTCTCTTTGCTCTCAAAAATTCTCCATATGGAATGTTATCAATCTGTCTTTTAAGATGTCCTGACCTAGCATGCAAGATAGAGTTTGTTGAAGTTGGTTTCCGGTAAAGCTTTGACTCTAGACGTCCCTGACTGACGTACACTGACGTACATTTCCACATCTAAAAAGAATTATTTTTAGATGTGGAAATGTACGTCAGTCAGGGACGTCTAGAGTCAAAGCTTTACCGGAAACCAACTTCAACGAACTCTATCTTGCATGCTAGGTCAGGACATCTTAAAAGACAGATTGATAACATTCCATATGGATAATTTTTGAGAGCAAAGAGAAACTGTAGCGATGATAGTGAATACCAAAACATCAGTCGTGACATAACCGATAGATTCCTTAAAAGAGGATATGAAAGAAGGGCTGTAGAAACTGCGAGAAACAAAGCAAATAAGGTTAAAAGGGAGACATTGCTTCTAGATAGACCTAGATCAGCCAAAGATCAAAAAGAAGTAATTAGATACATCACAACCTATAGCTCAGGCAATAACAGGATATTTACATCCCTCTGTAAACACTGGGATGTGCTAACTATGGACAAAGATATCTCTGCGTTCTTAGGAGAGAAACCGAATATGGTATACAAAAAATCTCCCACGTTAAGGAACATTCTAAGTCCCAGTGACACACTATCTTATACTATATATGAAAGTGGGGAATCAATACGGACAGGCAATCAACTGACACCGGGATCTTATAGATGCAGTCAATGTATCTGCTGTAAACATGTTATAGACAAAACAAAAACCTTCGGTGGCTATATCAATAGTAACTGTTTTAATATAAAATCATTTATAAACTGTAATACCAGTCATTGTGTATACATAATCACTTGTGTATGCAAGAAAATATATGTTGGTTCATCAATAAGAAAGCTTAAAACAAGATGGATGGAACATCTTAGAGCTATCAAAAATTGTGATCCGAAATATCCAATGGCAGTTCATTTCAAAGAACACCATAGACGCAAAGAATTGGGAGATATCCAATTTATGGGTATTGAGCAGGTCACCATGGATAGAAGAGGAGGTGACCTAGAAGCAAAACTAAGATGCAGAGAAACATTCTGGATTAACAAATTACAGGCGGTCCAGTATGGACTGAATGCTGATCGAGAAATGTATACGCTCGAGTTAATTTTTGAACTTGATTGTCCACAGACCTATAACATGCTGTATAGACATCTAACAAGAAATGTGACATTACTCCTATATATGTTCATAGGTCCCTCTCCCTCTGTGCAAGATAATATTGACTACGCTAAGGGAGGTCAATTCTGGATTCAGCCAGATCAACATACTATATATCCTATTTTCAATAGTATGTAAAAAATTAAAAAAGATACCTCATTAAAAAAAATCTATTTTCTAGTGATTTACAGGATAGTATGAAGTTTTCGAACAATTACGTGATATCTTAATTACTAATGCAATTTTAAGTAACTCACGAGATAGCACATTTGGTTAATGACCGACATTTGCAAGGTGAACGTATACGGGTTCGCCCCCATCCACAGGGTGATGACATACATTATTCAGAATACGAATGTTTGTTATTTCTCTATATTCACCAAATTAATAGAGTCTTGATTTTTTGCTTTTAATGCCTAGAAATGAAGTGGAGATTAGATATTAGCAAAATCAATTAATCCATGCATGTCATGCAGGTCTACCCTATAAGATGGAGAATCTTTACAATTTAATAAGTAATACACTGAATATCTGGATGACTTTGATTTAAAACCACATCATTAGGACTAAATATATAAATCTATGACTGATAACAGACATTTGGGTGTAGGATATTCTGAGTCCGTTCTTTATTTTGGGTTAACATAGCCATTCAACATACATCTTTTGCAGGATCTAGTTTAGCTCACATGAAAAACGGCATCTCTCGATGCAGACTAAGATCGGGGTTCGATTCTAGCCCACACATAACAGCATCAAATAAATTTATTCATTTTAAAAAAAATAAAGAAAATAAATATTTCTTTATAATTTTCAAGATACTCAACTAAGAATAGTAATTTAAAAGACTTGACTAAATTAATTAAGTTTTTGGAACACTTATATTGATGAAATAATTATAAAGCAAGTAATTGAGTTTCATTCGATAGTGATCGTCGACATCCTCCCGCCGTTTTTTTGGAGTTTTTTTGAATTAGCCAATTGTAGAAGGGAGTATATATAACTGCAAGGGCTCTGACAGCGCGGGACGTGCAAAAACTTACTGATTGACCGACCCAGAACTACTCTTTCTTTGAGCGGTAAGCAGATCTCTGACAATCTTAAAGCCTGTTTTGGCGTCGTATTTGTTTTAATAGGGTAGTCTGTGTATAATATCAACTGTTTCAGGCTTCGAAGAGAAAGGAAAGAATTTCTTTACAAGTACTTAATTTTGAATAAAGAGATCTCTGATTTACTAAGAACTTGATAAAAGTTCGTAGCCATCGTATGGTAGATTAGGAACAATATTAGACATCACACGAGACTTGCTTTGTATCGTAGCCGCTTTGAAGGAATGGTTGTGAATTAAGCTAGCAGTTACAGGATTTTGACTTCCCGTTTTTCATCTATTAATACCTAGGTCCTATCGTAGCGTGTTCACAATGATTGAGTGAGCAATTTACTTTATCGCCACTATACAATATATTTTTTATGCCCAAGTCGCTTTAAACTATCTGAATAGCAATAACATGAGCGGTCATAGATTTTAAATTCTCTTTAGGTTAAACATAATATATTCTTTTGAATGTGTAAGTTTCTCATTAAATTTGAGAACAGTATACAGTGTTTATATCTCACTATTCACTTCTACGCCACCACGTAAAATCCTTCTGCTATTATTATATCATTAGAAACAGTTCTGAGATCCTATTGATCAATGAGTATAAGACATTTTATTCAATGCAATTTTTGAAATTCTGCTCACAGACCACAGTTGTACTAATTAGATTGTTCAATAACTTTATTTATAGATCTTATCATGGATCGGCAACAGAATTATCTAACAAATTAAATTTTATCACAAGATTCAGCGGAATACAGTTATTAATAAGGTGAGATTATATACCCTTTTTTGGATAAACCTTTAGTGACTAGCATCTGAATCTAAAAATTACTTATAATGAATCAACTCTATCTTTAGGAAATGGATCCACAATAGTGGGATATCGCATCACTTGTGAAGATTTCCTCATATATAAAAAATAAAGATATTCACAATAGAAGACGAGGTAACCTTAGCTCCTGTGTTATATTACTTTAAATCTCATTGTTAAGGTAGTGCAGACTCTTGGTTGTACAAATCAGCAAATCAGTAAATTAAGATATAAGACTGCATAACAATATGTCAGGCCTGGTGTTCCTATTTCTTTCGAATGTACATCTTTTTTTATCTTTTTTACTTTCTTTTCCTTTTTTACTTTTAATGTTTGTGTTTAACTTTGTATATCTTGTACATTTTTATTTACCATTTCAGGAAATATCACTGTAGGTTATAGTACCTAACTATATTATCATTATTATTTAAATGTATGTTTTTGGATATGAGGTTAAGATGGAATAGCTAATTCTAAGTCTATTAATTTTGTTTGTATAACAGCCCTGAAGAAGCGCAGCTGGCGCGAAACACGTGTTGGCAATGTCTGTGATTCTACTTTGTGAACTTTTGACTTCTAAAAAGAAACAAGAATAAAAACATCATGAAATAAATGAATGAGAAGACTAATCATCTGTGGAGCACTGAATATATTGATCAATATTGTTCTCAGATGTTTTTGTGTTCAATATTTTGAATAACACTGGTGGGCCAGTGTCTGAGACTAAAAGCGCCGGGCAATTTACCTGTTACCCAACCCTTTTTTCTGCATATATACATATATATATATATATAGAGAGAGAGAGAGATGTATATTTCCTATGGTACAAAGGGTGTCTTATGAGCATTATGTTCTGTACTGCTATCTACTCTGATTCAGGCCTGTGAATCTATGAAAGACACCCTAAATACTGGAGAAGAACAATAGTTACTTACCTGTAATCTGTGGTTCTCCAGTATTGGTGTCTTTAATAGATTCACATGCAACCCGCCCACCGCCCCTCAGAGGCTGGTTTAGGCTATTATACTTTGGTTCACTCCTGTGCGAGAAAATCTGAGAGCCTGAGCCTCTGAGGAGAACATTGTGGTGGGTGCTGTCACCTGATTGGCTGCAGTTTGGACTGTACATAATGACTATGATAGTCATAAGTGTGGAAGTTTTATCTTGTATCTTAGGGCTACTTTACTTCCTGGTTTTATGTTACCAAGGGTTTTTGGTTATTATATGCATAATTATTGCTTTTTTATGTATCATGGGACTCCCACTCCGACGATGGGGAATGATTTAGGCATGTGAATCTATGAAAGACGCCAATACTGGAGAACCACAGATTACAGGTAAGTAACTATTGTTCGTACGGTTTATCAGCTAGGGTGAAACCCATGCCCAAACGAGCTCCGTATGCATAGTAGCTTCAGGAAAGTAATCTTATAGTTTTGGTAACCTTTATGAAGAAGGTGTCAGTATTTTCTATTATTATCTTGGTTGATATTGGGTCTCTCTGTAGACTGATAGAGGAATTATCTAAAATGCTCAATTGGCACAATTTCTTCATATAGATAATCACCACCCTACCTCTCAGATCTTGTACTCAGTTTTTATTTTGTATAGTACAATTACTTGGTAGAATCAAGGAAGTGAGGGGTCCAGAGAGCATCTTGATAATTTTTGTGTCGTTAAGTAAAGATTAATGTTTTTTTGTACCTGCTGCTGCTGACTTGGGGCCTGATTATGTGTATGGTGGCGTGGAAGCGGGGCGGCATGCCACCGCCCCGCTCCCATACCGCCAAACTCTACCAGCGACCGTCCATCAGATTACAAGTTGTAATCCGAGCCGGCGGTCCTGCAGCGGCTGACCCACGACACTGCCTTTCAAAGGCTCATAGGAGAGTCTTGAAAAGGCAGCGCCTTGGGACCGCCACTGCATGTTCCAACACAGCATGGACTGCAAATCCCATGCAGTGCTGGAATTGGGGTGCAGAAAGACATGGAGGCACATCATGTGCCCCCCTGCATGCACCCCTATGCACCGAGGCACCAGGGGGGCCTGTAGGGCCCCCTTACTTTCCTCACTGCCACCCTTTTCATGACGGGCTCACCGTGATGAAAAAGAGGGCAGTGGGAAACTCATAAAAAATTGTTTGGTGGTGCAGCAGCTGCACCACCAGCATATTGTGGCCTCAGACCTCTGCAAGACCGCCAGGGTTCACGGATGCCTGGCGGTAGCAGTGGTCCTATTGCGGTCCAACCACCAAAGTCATAATACGGAGGTCGAACCTCCGCACCGCCAATGTGGGTTTGGCGGTCTATCGACTGCCAAACTCATAATCAAGCACTTAGAATTAATTATGCTAATTAAACAAATCCTGACTTCTCTAGCCCACCAAGTAGAATGTGCTATTTTCATATTATAGGTATCCACTTATTCAATTCAAATCTAAAGTTCTTTGTTTCGATACAAAGGCCATTAAAAAGCTAAACAGTTTAAAATACCAAGAATGCATAACATTTTTAAACCAGCTCATCTTATTGCAAACTTTAGTTAAATTGTAAGGTGCAAAAGGAAGGAAAAAGGAAATCAGCGGGAGCAGCCAAATAGCAGTATTCATGAACTAGACATACATTGCACAACATATCACATCAGTGCATCTGCAGTGGATTGGTAATCAGATGGGTCACACAACTTTGCCCTGATTCTCCAAATAGCCATCAGATAATGAGAAAGCCGGTTTCAATTTATCCTCCAAACTTTTATCAGACTGCTTTCACATTGCTTCAAGAGCCAAAGAATCTGCGGATAAAAAATTTCCAGTCTGGAATTCAGCAGACTGTTTAGGAAATACAGTCGGCGGCTGGATCCAGACAGGCAGTTGATTCGTAACACCTTTACTAGGGGAGGCATGTTTCCACTTGGCAACTAAGTTCTTTCCCAGTTGCCTTTTCCTCTTAACTGCTACCATAGGTACTTGCTTTGACGTTAAAGGGGTACGAGATGTAATTACAGCCACTCATGATTTATAGTCTTAAGGCCATTATCAAAACCAAAGGGATTCGATACATGAATACCCCGTGCCTCAGGTATGTTACTGCTATTCGCAGCACCAAGTTTGGGACAAGAGGTCAACTAAGCGCCCTGTTCAAGGGAATGTATGCATTCGGTTAATTCAGTTTCATTGCTTACTGTCCCAACTACCCGTTCAAGCATACTATCGATCAAAACAGAAAAGCCAGCAGCCTCTTCCCGTTGATGACGGGTGAAGACAGGCCCGCCCTTGGCCCAGGCTTTGCCTGGACGTGTCCTGCACACTGGTAGCCCACAACACACTTTGTAGTATGAAAGGGATGTGGCTGCCTCTTCCCCTGGTCTCACATCTTGCGTTGGTGTCTCTTGGCGTGGTCTCCTAGGACAGCGAGTTCCCTTCACAAGCAACAGAGCGAAGCTCCCCAACCACGGAAGCCCGCAACGCACTTTGTAGCACATGGGTTGTGGCCGCCTCTTCCCCCTATTCTCGCGGTGGCACCTCCTGGCACGGTCTCCTGGGGCACCGAGTCCCCTTCACAAACAACAGAGCGGAGCTCCCCAATCACAGATCCCGCAACATGCTTTGTGGCGTGAAAGGGGTGTGTCCCCTGGTCTCGCATTGGCGCCTCCTGACGCAGTCTCCTTGGAAAGCGAGTCCTCTGTACATACAAAAGAGCGGAGCACAGCTGGTCTTTTGTTGGTAGTCAATATGAGGAGTGTAAAGCAGGGGGGCGTGGCCAAGCTGGCTACCATGGTGGACGCTTTCTGCTGAGGCTCCACGATCGGGCCAGCATATTGCCCGTTTTCCAGCACCATTCTGGACTGCTGAGGCGATACCCAAACGTCGGAAGGCAAGCTACATCCAACGGTGCCCTCAAACCTCAACAAACGGAGACCATTCCAAGGGAAACTGCGGGAAACCTTACCCAGGCTCTCGGCGACAAGATGGCATCCGCCCGCTCCTGACTGCAGACCCTGAGTGACCGACCCTAAACCACGGGTCGAACACTGGCGACAGGACCTGCAAACCAACGGCGGGTATAGCGGCAACAGAAGACAACCCCCACATTGCCGACAACCGCCACTAACCCCTGGATCCCGCAGGAAAACTGACATTGCACGCAGCGATGGGGGCCTACGCACCATGTTCATCCCATCGGCCGCCACCTGGCATATGCACGGACCCGTGACGCCACTGTGAGGGGGTCCGAGGTGCAGATCACTACCTGCAGTACAGACGGACCGACCGTCACCCCTGATTCAGGAAAGGTCCGCGGGATCACTCTGCGCCGAGGCCGCCTGGACCTAAAATTGCGCCGAAAACTCACAACGGCTGACGAGAGTAAGACCGAATCCAAGCAGGCCTCCACGGACTTCCAGCGAAACGGAGGTGAGCAGCGCGAAGGTGAAACCCCCCCTCCTCTCACTTCGGCAGGACCTTCAAGCACCTAAGAGGGAATCTGCCTGACTTTAAAATGGCGGTGCGGTAATGCTCACCTGCACCAGCCCACATACTCTGCTGCAAGTGAAGCGCGGGAACCGATCACCAACTCCTTCTCCATTCGAACCTGCAGGGAGGTGAACCGGACACTAGGGCGGACGGACTAGGAGCCCCCCCCTTTCCCCTCAGAAGGCCCCAAGACCTCTCCCCCCACCAACATCACACACAGCTTCCCCCTCCTTTACTGGAAGCACCCACCCTTCATTCATACCTGCAGGGAGGTAGACTGGCAGCCGGAACAGGAGCTTTTTCCCCCATTAGAGGCCCACTGAACCCTACGACTCAGCGCCTCACCAATCGAAGATCAGCCTCGCACTGCGACCAGTAAATCCTACATCAGGACGTAACAGAGGCAGGCCCCAAGCCTCATAACCCCCGACAACGCCTGGGACAAGTGAAACTCACCTTGTCACCGCAATGGGGAAACCGCGAGCATTCCAGCAAACTGCAGTGCCCGAGACCGCCACAAAACACATGCCCAACACCCGGACATGGGTCGCATCTAATGCACCCCAGCCTGACCCATCAATTTGGACAAGCTGGATCAGGTACTATCGGCTATCGAACACTTCAGGATCTCCTTGGAGAAACGACTGGGCACCCTCGCGACGGACATCAGCCTCATACGGGACGACCACCGCAAACTCGCCGACAAAGTGAAGGAGGGGGAGAAGAACATGGCCGAGCTGCAACCTACCGTCCAAGCGCACCAGCAGACACTGCAAGACGTCCTGAACCGCTTGTCCACCATGGAAGAACGTACAAACGATTTGGAAGGACGTTTGCGATGCTGCAACATTCATGTGCTAGGCCTTCCGGAGGTGAATCGAAAGGCGCAAACCCGCTGGAATACACAGAAACATGGGTGAAATCCTTCACCCCCACGACGGACAGGACGGCATTTTTCTCCATTGAACGCGCCCACCGAGATCCGGCTCGCAAACCCCCACCAGGAGCCCCCCTAGACCAATGCTGGCGAAATTCCTACACTTTCGAGACCGGGACGCAGTACTTCGAGCAGCCAAACAAGCAGGCCCTCTGCATGTAGAAAACAAGCAGATAATGATATTCCCGGACTATGCACGAGCGGTGCAACAAGAAAGATCATCGTTTCTGGAAGTAAAACGACGACTACACGCGAACAATATACAATACTCCCTACTGTTCCCTGCCCGCCTCAAAATCCTCTACAATGGCTCCGCTTCCTTTTTCACGAACACCGAGGAGGCACATGAATGGGCAGACCTCACTGCAAGCAACAATCAAGATCTGAATCCGTGCGAGGCCTGACATTCAAATCGCCACGTGCTAGGAGGCTCAACTCGATGCAACAATGCAGGGAGACAAAGGGAAAGCTCGGGACTGGCACCCAAGACTCCCCGGACCTGGAATAAATTATGATGGAGAGACGGGAGGTCTTACAGGCGGTGATCGACCTACAGACATCCCTCCATACGGAGGACATAGACCGGGCCCCACATATCTTCTCATCAGAAGGGGAGGACGACAGCGACGGAACACTCTCTGGAACAGACTCAACTACACCCTCCCTGGTCACCCCCCAGACAGCTGACGCTATGTTGGATGGACAAATGAACTCCCAGCCTGAGATGGCCCCACCGACAATCCTACACGATTTATGCAGCCTGGACTCACTCATTGAGCCCACATAACATAGACATGATCCAGCATGCTCCAGACGACGCTTAATGATACTACCAAGGCCCGATCGATGGAACGCCTCGCAAGCCCCTACTGCCACCCCCACCATGTATTGTTGTACTCTCCCTCTTTGAGAGAGTAAGTTTGGACGTATCGTGGACAGCGATAGTCCCCAGTATTGGGAATGTTTCCCGACCCCAGTTTCACAGTTTATTGCCCTAATCAGACACACCCCACCCCCTCATGGAACTTCACATAACAGGGTGCTTGAAACGTGTATATAGGAGACAGGGGGTATTGTATGTGTTCCTCACACAATAGGTAACCCATTGGTCGCTGTACTCCGATTGTCACAATCCACTCTAACGAACACTGACATTACCTTATGGCTATAACGACACAGAATGCTGACATCAGCCTCCTAACACTCAACGCCCGGGCCGCCATACACAGAGCAAACGTTATGCTGTATACTCATATACAAAACGCAGGAGACACACCTCACCAACAAGGAGATAAGCAGGCTACAGACCAAATGGCAAGCAACCATATGCGCCACATCATATTCTGCCTATGCCCGTGGGGCACTAATATGGATTCGACCAGGGACCCCTTTTCAGGAGCTTAGACGGGTGGTGCACAAAGAGGGTAGATATGCCCTCCTAGAGGGACTCCTAGATGGGAACTCTGTGCTATTGGGTAGTATATACGCCTCAAACGTGGAGCAGGACAAGTTTTGGGATCATCTCACTGGGGTGCTAGCCCAATTTGCCTCCATCCCGTGGATTCTAGGGGGTGACTTCAATTGCACTCTAGACCTCACTTTGGGCCGTTCTCATCCCCCTTCCATACACTCTGCCGCCCAGAAGCAGACCAAACGATTCAAGGCCTGGGTCGAACACTGGGCGCTTACTGACGCATGGAGAATGCACCACCCACAGACTCTACTGTACTCATTCCACTCCATCCCACACAACCTACGAGTCCGACTAGACAGATTCTAATGCTCAGCGGCGGTTCTTTCCGAAGTGCAACACATAGACTATATGGGTAGGATCCTTTCTGACCATGAAGTCCATATTATGCGACTAAATTGGAGACCCCCGCATCCCCCAGTTCCCACATGGCGACTACCACGGGACTGCCTAACGGACCCAGTTTTCAAGCATGACCAGGGGCAAAGCATACAGGACTACTTCGCTAACAATGCAGGGACAGCGTCCTCCGCATTGATGGAGTGGGACACATTCAAGGTGGTGGCCTGGGGGGAATGTATCAAACAAATAGTGGGGGTAAAACGGACCCTAGAGCTGGCACTCACTAAAGCCGAAAAGCAACTAGCTACCGCCACTAAGCGGGTCGACTTATTGAAAGAAGCGGCGGCACAGATAGCCAGGGCCAAGACGGAATATCTAGCCACATGCGTTGCCCTACGTCGATATAACTTTAGGACGTATGCAACCCGAATGCATAAGGAACGGGACAAATCAGGCACCTTATTGGCATGACTAGCCAAACAAGACACCGATTTAAAGCCCATCACAGAAGTGATAGACCCCCACGGCAATCTAATACGGTCCCAAGATAAGATCCTCTCAGCATTCCATCAGTACTACTCGGAAATCTACGGTCACACAACCCTAACCGCGCAGGGCACAATAGACCAATTTCTCCATCCCCTGACAATCCCGAAGATCACAAAGGCGAATAGCACTGCATTAGATGCGGCGATACAATCCGCGGATATCACTCAGGCCCTCCACGCCTTAGCCTGGGGCTAGACGGGCTCCCCTTGGAATATTACATGAACTTCTCCCCCTTACTAGTCCCCCGATTGGTGGCAATGTTCACCACCGCACTGGAAAAAGGGGAGCTACCAAGATCCCTCCGGGAATCTTTTATCGTGACCTTCCAGAAAACGCACCGCGACCCACAACTTTTGGCCTCTTACCACCCCAAAACGCTCCTACTTACTGTAAGATTCTGGGTAAGATATTAACAGATAGATATGCACAACTCATACAGCCTCTAATCCATTCTGACCAATGTGGTTTTGTCTCGGGTAGGAACACATCTCAGAACATACGCCGACTATTCCATGTCCAAGATCAAGTAGGTGACACACATCCTTGGGCGGCCTGCCTTATCCTGAACCTCGAGAAGGCCTTTGACACCCTCACATGGCAGTATCTCTTCTCGGTCCTGCGACGAATAGGACTTGGCTCTACCCTCTTGGTGTATACCCAACTCTTATAAACCAAACTAACCTTGCGTGTTCGGATAGGACGCTACATCTCGTTGGAGTTTGCGGTGCAAAAAGGTACGATGCAGGGCTGCCCACTCTCACCTCTACTCTTTGCTTTTGCTGTAGAACCGCTGGGCATATGGTTGAGACAAGAAGGGGAACATTGGGGCTTCCCCATAGCAGATACTGTGCAGTGTTTCCATGTATGCCGATGATCTTTTAATATATATCAGAGACGTTACCAAAGATCTCACATCCATCTGGGCAACACTGACAGAGTTCGCGGAAGTCTCCGGGCTACAACTAAACTGGGATAAATCCACAGTGTATCCGCTACATCTGAACCTCCCTCCCCGGGATATCAAGCTGTGCAATCAGAGCATAGCCTGGAGCGCAGACGCCCCTCGATACCTCGGGATCCGTCTCTACCATACCCCAGCCGACATATATGAAGGCAATCACCATAGGGCACTAGCCAGCATCAGATCATCGATTGGTTTCTGGAGGAATCGCCCATTAGTCCTAATCGGCCGCATAACTCTCGCCAAAATGATAATAGTCCCACGATTACTATATTACTTCACAAATCTACCAATAATTCCGCCCAGAACATTCTTCCGGGACTTAGACTCACTCCTCAGCTCACTGATATGGGGGACACACAGGCATAGGATAGTACTGACTAAGCTACAACTACCCACCACACAAGGCGGATTGGGCACCCCATCCTTCGAATCCTATTTCCTAGCAGCGCAACTACAGTGGCTCTCCTACTGGACGGCAGGCAGACATTTAGGGGAAACATTCACCACAACTGGTCCAGTGCCCATCCCTGAACTCCGTTGTTTACTACTACCAGGCACCAACCCCAGATGTACACACCCCCTCCAAGTAGCAGTAGCACGCAAATGCATGCAAAGGATACACCGTATATCATCAGGGAGGCCCTCATACTCTCCACTGTTTCCGCTGGTTGGCTGGCCCAAACGAGACAGATATTACACATCTAACACGCTTCATACATGGACGGAATGCGGCATCATCGAAATGGTATTGTTATTCGAAGACGGACAACTGAGACCATTCCGACAACTTATAGATGACTATGAGCTCCCCCCTGGACAGTTCCTACTCCATTGCCAACTCCTTGAAAATTACCGCCAGCACCATGACCTCTCGACAGGGGATCCGGCTACACATCCGGTCATACACACAAGCTTGTACATGGGAGCGGGACGACACTTGACCACATGGCTCTATAAAGCCATCAGGGAACTCATGAACAGACCCCTAGAGACCCTACGGACCACCTGGGAAGACTAATTAGGGCGGCCACTACACAAGAAAGAATGGGAGAGAGCCCTCGAACAAGAAGGGGTCTCGAAACGCATGATTCAAAAATATACAATACTACATCCTCCATAGGGCTTATTTGACACCAGCAAGAAGCGCTGCGAGAGGAAGAGGTTAAAGGAATGCGTAAGCACCCTATATCTATGGAATGGGCTCTACTCTTGAATCACTTCAAACAATCAATACCCCACGCCGACACAGAGGGTGACCCACCTGCCCCAAGGGACCTACAATCGCAAGTGCAGACACAAACACATGTAGCAGATCTCCCTCCGCAACACACACCTAATGATAATTGATACTAATACCGCACAACAGGCCTTACTTGACAGCCAGAACCCGGAGCAAGACCAATCACAGTACCACTCAGGAATATCGTCAAACGAAGCGCATATTACCCTACTGCCTCATTTGACATCCGCACCCAGAACTCCATGAACGCATCCCCAGTTCTGTACCCCGGTTTTACATAGAAATTATACGTCTTAGGACCGGCTAGTTATTTGTCTAATCACAGTACGAATGGCAATGTAATATGGTATAAATGTGAGAAATACAAATCGACGTCCTGTATCCAAATGCACTTTGATACTGTAAACTACAAATGCCAATAAAAAATATGTTACAAAATAAATGAGTGTATGAGCAGAGCGTATCAATCTTGGTTGGAATATACTATGTTTAAAACCATGTTGTGATTTCACTGTCTCGTCGGACTTGGGCTTTGCCTTTCCAACCGGGTTTTACCCTATAAAGGTTTCTCATGACCATTAGTTGGCTATGTGGGAAATCTCTTTCTTGCCGCAGTTTGGGCCCCATTCTGTTAGGTGCAACAGTCACACTGACACTGCAGTTTTTCCCAACGTAAATTTTACCAAAAAGGAGCAGCAGAAAAAGCAATATTCTTAGGGTTTTTTTTAGCTCTAAATGGGGGAGACCAGGGGTTACTACTGTTTTATCCCCAATTCCAAACTGCCGAACTCAGATTGGGGAGGACTTAATTATACTAGAGAAAAATGTAACTCCTTGTATCGATATTGCTCAGGAAAGTATTACCTCCAAGAAATATCTTGGTCCCTGGAATGAGATCAACAAAGTCCTTTCTCTGTTGCCCATTTCTGTACAGTCCATATGCTGATCCTGGAGCTTGGGCAAGGAGTTAGTTTTCTATTAATTCTTTAGGACATTCTTTTGCCCAGATACAGCTATTTCAACCCCAAGTGTTACAGGGCTTCTAGCACCTAGGGCCAGGTGTACGACCCCTTCATTTAGCGCCTCGCAATTTGTGACACATTGCGAGTCGCAAATTGCGAGGCGCTAAATGAAATGTACAACAGTGGGCCAGATGTATGACGTGCAAAATAGCACCTCGCAAATTGCAAGTTTTTTGCAACTTACAATTTGGGAGGTGCTATTTTGGATGTACAACAGTGTGTATCACACTGTTTGAGATTCCCAATGAGGTCATAAATTGAGAGGCTCATGAATATTGATGAGCCTCTCGCAATTTGCGGCCCCATTTGGGAATGGCAGGGCCTCCCAGGTTTGTTGGCCTGCTGGGATCAGCAGACCACCATGTCTGGGACTACTTTTAAATAAAGCAGTTTTTTTTATGCAGCCCGTTATCCTTAAGGGAAAACGGGATGCATTTAAAAAAGAAAAAAAATTAACGTTTTCGTTTAATTTATTAAGGCAGTTTTATGGTCCCTGGGATCACTGCCTGCCCTTAAAAAATATTTTCCCCTGCATTTGCAAAGGGGAAGGGGTGCCCTGGGACCCCTTCCCTTTTGCAAGTGCATTACCACCCTCTTGAAGAGGGTGGTAATTTGCAACTGTTTTGCGACCGCAATTGCGGTCGCAAAGCATTCATACATGGGCTTGTGCTCGCTATTAGGAAGGGAACGCCTCTTCCTAATAGCGAGTCACAAAACCTATTTAGCGAGTCGCAAGTAAATTGCAACTCCCTAAATAGGATTTGTACATGGCCCATGCTGTTTTGCATGAGCAAACAGGTTCGCAAACTCGTTTGCGCATGCAAAAACGGTCGTACATCTGGCCCAGTGTGTTTACATTGTTTTGCGATTCCCAATGGGGTCGCAAATTGCGAGGCTCATGAATATTGATGAGCCTTTCCCTGGGACCACTGCCTTCCCTTAAAAAAATTATTTCACATTCATTTTCAGAGGAGAAGGGTGTCCCCTGGGGACCCCTTCCTATTTGCAAATGCATTACCACCTACTTGAAGTAGGTGGTAATTGCGAGTGTTTTGAGACTCTCTATTTGGAAGGGAACGCCCCTTCCAAATAGCAAGTCGCAAAACCTATTTAGCGTGTCACATAACAATTGCGACTCGCTAAATAGCCTACGTACATGGCCCATTATGTTTTTCCATGTGCAAACGGGTTCACAAACCCGCTTGCGCATGCAAAAGAGGTTCATACATCTGGCCCCTAATGTGCTTGGTTTGCATTTCCACCATAGTTCCCTATATGAGCTAACTGGCTTGCTATCCTCTCAAAGAAGATGAATCTGTGTTTGTTTTTTGTAGCACTATTTCACTTTTTCTCTTTATATTATCTATTTAGAGAAGAAGCATAGAACATTAATTTATGACGATGACAGACTGAATTAAACAGTGCCATCTATCGCAAATGTCAAATGTTAAGGAACTGTCGTGCAGCACTTCACCTGAGCTGGCAGACATATTCTTGTCCATGTCCCTAAGGATCGCCCTGCCTGGATCCAGCATGACTCTACTCTTATAGATTCAGAGCTTGGTGGATTAGGACTGCTTGCACTGGCCTCCTTAGGGGGTTATCAAGCAGTGGGGCCCACTCGGGAAAAGTGAGTCCTGGCCTGCTTCCATGTCCAAAGATAGATGCCCTTCTAGCAGGTCTATCTCCCTTGCATTAACATTCGCAGCCCATACCAAAAAAAGCATCCAAGGTGGTGCTACTCCTAGGTGTCTCAAAATAAGCTTTATTCGATATCATTATATGCAAATCAGTCTTGACCCTTGACCCTATCTCCTTGTGTTTGCTTTGTTCGTCCTAATTTGGCAGGGAATGCCCAGACGTGGGTCCCCTGCTCACTTTGCTGGTGGATTCAAGGTAGCCTGACTGATGAGGGGTGATACCCCGAAACCGGTCCCAGGATGCTTGTTTCCGGTCCAGGGAAGACCTGGCTTGGCAGTTCGGGCTGGACTGTTCCCATGAGGAACCGGGTCAAGTCTGATTTGCATATGGCTGGGTCTGAACTAGGGTGGCGAAGTAAGCTAAAGAACGATTATGGATTCAACCCATTTCTGCGACTGGGGTTGAATGTCTGAAAAGTTTCAGCACTCCGTCCATTATCTCCTTGTGTATGCATAGTACATGGATATACAGATTTTTTTGTGCCCAAAGTAAAACAAATGAATCAGCAGGAGTGATTGGTGAATAGTGTTAGCCCATTTTAACGACAAACAGGATGCACTTCCTAAACATAAAGGACAAAAACTTCAAGTCAAAATGTAATCATGTGAAATGTCTGTAAAGTAAATACATTGAACAACATAAACAGACTCTGAATTATAAACTACGTCATGTTGCTTCTACTTTCTAACAAAAAGACTACTTAAAATTATCACCAAAACCCAGTGGCAACACATATAGTGCAATGTAACCACACAAACAAACAGTGGCATTGATGGGCAGTCTATCCAAGCATTGACAAATCCTGATAAAAGTATGAAATCTATGTCTAAAATGGGCTGACCCAAAACCCACTCTCTCTGTACTACTTCTTACATATCCCTTATTTTTTTAAAGTGTTAGTAATATGAGGTCTCCAAGGCAACTAAAGTGTTGAGTTGGGTGTAGTTTAGACAGAACTGTGAATTAAATCATTGTACCAGGTTTAATTTGTATTAGAGGAGGTGAATGAATAGGACCACTCAAGTGGGTGCTCGCATGGGAGAATCATGGGTTGTAAATACTGGGCATGGGTCAGACATGGGGAGGCACCGAGTGGTGTTTGGACCCATGGGAGCACTGGGTGGTGGTAGGACCTGGGGAAGGTGCTATGGCTGTGACCTGGCAGAATGGAAGGGAGCACGGGGTGGGCTTCTCTTTCTTTTTTAAACTATGAAAGATCTGGTATGAATTTCTTGAAAAAATGATTACTGTTCTTAAAGGAGAAAACACGTGAACAAAAGGAAGCAGAACTTATCCCCAAAGTCCAAGAAGCTGTCAATTATGGATTGCAAGTGTTGGAGAGCGCATTTGAGCAATTGGACATCAAGGCAGGAAATTCAGATTCAGAAGAGGAAGAAGTTAATGAAAGAGTTGAACCAATACTTGAGCCTAAGGTAAGATCACTTTCTCTTTCTCTGTAGGGTCCCTTAAAAGATCACTTGATATTAAGGTTAACTCTTCCTATAGCAAGCCTCCAGATAGTGACTCTTGAACTCCAATGGTCATGCTAAAAAATCCCCTGTTATTTAAAACGGAGAGGAATGCACATATACAATTATATTGGGTAGCTGTTAAAAACTGGGTTGTGTTCCACCAAGGGGTTCCAAGTGAGAATTAAATAAACTAGGAGAGCAACTGTCAATTTGTCTATAATGTCATTTGGAACGATGACTTTGAAAAACTCCATGTTGGCTACAATTGTATTGTGCTCCCTCCAGATTCTGTTCTCTTGCTCAGTTGATCACATGGATCAGCTGTACAGGGATGGAGAAGTCCAGGGGGAACATTGCACAACATGCCCTCACCTCCCTCCCTTAACCCCCCCCTTAAAATACTACTGAAACGAAATGGTATACACCTTGTATGCAGCTTGTACCCCGTCCCCCACTCATCTCAAACAAGGGTCCGGCTCTCTTCAAACCCCCACCCAAATATTCAAAAAAGGACCAGCCATCCTACTGCTCTTTCCAGCAGTGTTAACAGTACTCTCCCCTAACTTGGATATACAAGAAAATACCTGGCCTCCTGCCAAAGCTCCTCCACTACCCCCAGTGCCACACTCCTATCTGTCTATAAACACAAAACAAATGCCTGAAGTCCTGCCACCCCCTCCCACTCCTCCCAATATTTAATAATTGAATGATTTGTATCCTACCACTTTCCTCACCACCCTATGTGGCTTCCCTAACCCTTCCCCCTATTGATGAGCAGTGAACTAGGGCCACACTGACAGTGGCTGTGAAAGATTTGTTTGTTGCTGTGTCCTGGAACCTTTTCTCGCCTTGGACCTATGCAGACTTATGCTGACAGGGGAGCTAGAGGATGACATTCCCCAGCCGAAAACCTGAGTGTGGTGGGAGAGATGGCAATCTGTCTGCCCCTATTCCACTGCTTCCCTCGAGTGTCTGGTGACCTTGGGGAGATGGCGAATCCACATCTACCAGAGCACAGCCTTTCTAGCCTGATTTTCCAGCTCTTCTTATGTCAGGGTTGTGAAAAACAAAGGTCATTTTTCACTGTTCTGACTGACTCTAAGCTGAATAGAAAGGTTTTGTAACCCATGTTCATAATAGGGGCTGAAGCCATACAGAACATGATGCATATGACAGTTCTGCTCTGTCTGCAGGGGTCATTGGAGAGCTTAAATGAGAACTTTTCTAATTATACCAGGAGCATTTTAAACACAAGGGAGTACTGTGTTAGGGATTTAGTCGAGACTTGATTACAAAAGCCAGGTTGGGTTACCAAGTGTGGATGAGCATGGAATTGGGACAGCACTGCATATCACACTGTACATTTCCCTTTCACGTTTTTATAGTACCCATATTTACAGATTTCAGAATAGTGATTTGTCCTGCACCAAACGACTTTTTCCCTGTGACCTAGCCCATACTAGAAGTCAAAGTTCCAAGGTTTTGAAGCCCTGTAAAAAAATTTTTTTTAAGTAAAATGATAGTTAAAGAAGAAATAAAACCTTGGGGTGTGGTAAGGAACCCTTTAACAGCTGAAGTAATGGATTCCTTCATGGACGCCCTACTAGGTGCTTTCTTTCCTTTTTATGCTAGCATTGTGCTTGAACTTAGCTGGAAGGATGAGATTTAATGAATATCATTTTCATTTTTTTCTTTCAGGATCTTTATATTGATAGACCTTTACCCTACATTATCGGTTCTCAGCTGTTTCTGGAACAAGAAGATGTTGGTCTTGGAGAGTTCTCAAGTGAAGGTGATTTGTTTAACCCATTTACTTCTACATTAGTTTTGAGCACTGCTACTGCATATAAGCCAGAAAGGCGGCACATTTGGTTAAAGGCTTGCTACTGATGTCCGCTGTGATTTGCAGGCCACTAGTTGAATTGCTACAAGGCCAACTGAAACGTCCTCTAATGTCGATCCCAGTAAATTGAGTACTATTACATTTGATGATTGTAACATCTATTACTTGCAATGCTTCAAATCAAATCAAATCAGGTGTTTGTTAAGCGCGACTACTCACCCGAAAGGGTCTCAAGGCGCTGGGGGGTGTGGGGGGGGGGGGGGGTTCGCAGGTTCCAGTCTATCAAGGAGGGGGTCTGTCGAAGAGCCAGGTTTTGAGGTTTCTTGTGAAGATGGGGAGCGATGTTCTCTTTATGAAGTGGAGCAGAAGGTCGTTCCAGGCTCTGGCCGTGCAGAAGGAGAAGGAGCGGCCTCCCGATCTGGTCTTTCTGGTGCGGGGTACCACGGCATAGGAGAGCTGGGCTGATCATAGTGTCCTTTGGGGTGCTTGAAATTTGAGTCCGCTATTCAGGTATGCTAGTCCGGTGTCGAGGAGGGCCTTGTGAGCGTGGGTTAGCATCTTGAAGGTGACTCTAGCTTCGATGGGGAGCTAGTGGAGTGTGCGCAGGTGCTGGAAGATGTGGCAGTGTCTTGCCAGGTTGAGGACCAGTCTTGCGGCGGCGTTTTGGATGTTCTGTAGCTTGCGGGTGAGGTTTTTGTTTATTCCGGCATAGAGTGCTTTGCCTAGTCGAGCCTGCTGGTGACCAGGGCGTGAGTGACTGTCTTTCTGTGTTCGAGGGGGATCCATTTGAAGGTCTTACGTAGGAGGTGGGGGGTGTGGAAGCAGGAGGACGAGACGGAGTTGATCTGGCGGTCTATTTCAAGCTCTGAGTCCAGGATGAATCCCAGGTTGCGTGCGTGGTCCGTGGGGGTGAGCGGGCTTGCGAGGGCGGAGGGGCCACCTGGTGTCGTTCCAGGCGTCTGGGTTTGGGCCCATGATGAGTACTTCCGTTTTGTTGGTGTTTAGTTGTAAGCAGCTGTTTTTCATCCATTTGACGACGGCTTCCATGCCTTCTCGAAAGTTGTCTGGCGGTGTTGGGTTCGTTGGATAGGGAGAGGATGAGTGGGGTGTTGTCTGCGTATGACACAATGTTGAGTCCGTAGGTTCTGACGATGGGGGCGAGCGGAGCCATGCAGACGTAGAAGAGCGTAGGGCTGAGGGAGGACCCCTGGGGGACTCCGCAGGTGGTAGGTGTAGGGTCCGAAAGGAAAGGGGGGAGTCTGACCTGCTGCGTTTTGCCGGAGAGGAAGGAGCGGATCCAGTCGAGGGCCTTGTCTTGTATCCCTGCGTCGTGGAGTCTGCGTATTAGGGTGCGGTGAAAGACTGTGTTGAACGCCGCTGAGAGATCGAGGAGGATGAGGGCTGCTGTTTCTCCTTTGTTCAGTAAGGTACGGATGTCGTCTGTTGTTGCGAGGAGGGCGGTTTCCGTACTGTGGTTTTTTCTGAAGCCGGATTGGGAGGAGATGAGGATGTTGTGTTCTTCGATGAATGTGGCGAGTTGGCTGTTGATGGCTTTCTTGATGACTTTCGCTGGGAACGGGAGCAGGGAGATGGATCTGTAGTTTTTGATGTCGGTGGAGTCCGCCAGGGGTTTCTTCAGGAGGGGGTTGATCTCAGCGTGTTTCCAGTCAGGGAACGAGGCGGTTGCCAGGGAGCGGTTGATGGTGTGTCAGAGCATGGGTGCGGCTCTGTTAAAAATGTGGTAGGGGCAGGGGTCCGTGGGGGCCCCGGAGTGGATTGACTTCATTGTCTTCATTGGTGAGGGCTGTACAGTTGTCAATCGCTGGCTTCAGGGTGTCGGGGGTGGTTGGTAAGGGTTCAGTGTGTTGGTTGTCTTCGTCGAAGATGTCGTAGATGCTCTTGATTTTGTGGTGGCAAAAGGTGCTGAGTTTGTCGCAGAGGTCTTGTGAGGGAGGGATGTTGGTGGACTCGCTGGTCCGATGGGCGAACTCCTTGATGATGTTGAAGAGTTCTTTGCTGTTGTGTGCATGAGTGGAGATTCTGTCTTCAATTGCTTTTTTCCTCGTTTTTCTGATGAGTTGCTGGTGGGCGTTGGTGGCGGCTCTGAAGTTGTTGTGGGCTTCTGTGGATTTGGTGTTCCTCCAGGCCTTTTTGAGGCGGTGGCAAGTGCGTCTGGACTCTCGAAGTTCGGTGGTGAACCATCTAGCTTTCTTGGCGTGGATGTTGTTGTTTTTCTTGAGGGGGTCTATGGTGTTGGCGCTGCCGGAGATCCATCTGTGCATGGTTCAGGCTGCGGTGTTGGTGTTGTCGTTTTCCGCAATGGTTGGGGTGGAGTTGCTGAGTGATGAGGTTAGCTGGTCGTCGGTGATTCTGGTCCAGTTCCTTCGTGGGAGCAGGTGCTGGTGTCTGGGGATGATGGGTGTTCTGAAGGTGAAGTGGACGCATCGATGGTCAGTCCATGGGAGTTCGGTGGTGTTGCTGAAGGTGATGGAGTTTCCTGTTGTGAAGAGGGGGTCGAGGGTGTGTCCTGCTGAGCGCGTGGGTTCGGTCACGATCTGGCGGAGTCCAATGTTGTGGAGGTTGTCCAAGAGAGATGTCGTGCTGGGGTCCAGTTGGTTGTCGAGGTGGAAGTTGAGGTCTCCCAGTAGGGTGTAGTTGGTGGACGCGATGGCATGCGGGGAGAGGATGTCCGTAATGGAGTTGGCGAAAAGTCCGCGGGGTCCAGGGGATCGGTAGATGAGGGGTCCTCAGAGGGTGGAGGTAGGGCTGGCCAGTATCTTGAAGTGAAAGTGTTCCATCAGGTCTGTGGGCTCGTCGGGGAGTGTGCTCAGGCAGAGGGTGGATTTGTGGACGATGGCGATTCCTCCTCCCAGGCGGGTGGAGCGGTCCTTCCTGGAGATCTTGTATCCTTGGGGAATGGCAATGGCGATGTCCGGTCCCAAGGTGGTGTTGGTCCAGGTTTTGGTAAAGAATGCTACATCCGGGGTACTGCTGTCGAGGAGGTCCCAGATTTCAGTGGCGTGTTTGTGGAGGGACCGGATGTTGAGGAGAATGCATTGCAGTTTGGTGGTGATCTTGTGGGCGGATTGCGCTGGGTCAGTGGTCTTGGCGGTGCTGCAGGTGTGCCGGCAGCGGTGACAGCTGAAGGGTCCGAGGGTGTCGGCTGGTGATGCTAGCTTGCAGTTGTTGTTGCGGCCTGGGTTGAGAGTGTGGAGTGCCGCTGGGTCGTAGCGTTGTCAGTGCAGAGATCCAGGGTTCCTGACGCTGGTCGCGGATGGGCGCAGACGAGCTTGCCTTTGGCGCCCCGGCGGCGCGGCCACCATTAAGTAGGGGTCGGAGAGGGCTTGACAGCTGGGAGGCGGGAGCGGGGAGGGGAGCAGGATTGGGCTGGTCGTGCTGGGGGGGGGGTTGCGGGGGCAGCAGCGGCAGGGAAAAAGAAAGAGTGGAGGAAAGACACAGAAGGAGAGTGAAGGGGGAGCTTGAAATGAGGGGAAAAAGACAGAAAAAGTGCAGGAAAGACACAGAGTACACAGGAGAGTGAAAGAGGGAGATTGAGATGAGGGTAAAAAACGAGTGAAAAACGGAGGAAGGACACAGAAGGAGAGTGAAGGGGGGAGCTTGAAATGAGGGGAAAAAAACGAGTGAAAAAGGAGAGGAAAAGCAGAGCAAGAGAATGGAGACAGAGGTCTACTGGACCACTAGGGATGAGACGCAGGTGAAACCTGCGGGTGAAGGAGGGCTTCGAACACCAACACTCGAGAGTGCAGGGGCTTGGGGGAAGGCCTCACTTAATGGTGGAGCTGCGAGGGAGGGAGAGCAATTTCACTGACAATGAGTCAGTGGTCTTGCAAAAGAGCAAAAGGGTGCAATGAAACCCTTTAAAAAATGTTTTTGTTTTTTTGTTATTATTAGTGTTGTTATTACTATGATCATTCACAAGTATAACCAGCATCTTCATAGCACACCTTCTCTCTCGGATGGACATTTCAGAAATGTTGCCAAGGCTTTCTTCTTGAATCAGTGTTTTCCTCTGGGTTACTCACCTGCTGCTCATGGGTTAATTCTTCAGGTCATTTATCATTGATGCCTGTAATCAAGTTTACACCTGTGAATGTTCCAATAAGTTGCTTCTTCTCTTGTACTCATGGCTAAACTCTTCAGCTTATTTACTGGTGGTCTCTCTTCAAGTGCATACTTCTGGGTTGTCGGTCCTGGGTTCACTCTATTGAGCTTGTCTGCCTGTAACGAGTACATGCCTGGGGTGGAAAACAAATGCTGAAATTTCCCGGGTGCTGTTTTTTCTTGCTCACCAAGGGCTGATTGTGACTTGTAAGGATTGGGCATTAGGCTATTTGTGACTTGGTACATTTCCTTCCCCAGTCTGTCTAGTTTTATGTGTTTGTAGACCTGCACCCCCATCATAGCCTTAGGGACTAGACTCGATCTTATAGCAAGTGCTTTGGCTTTTTGTGAAGGGTGTGAATAGGCATATGAATGCAACTACAAGACGAACATAGATGATCTTTGACCTTGAACTGTAAAACATGTAGTCTGTGATGTTGGCTTGTGGCACATATTCGGCATTCTGATTGGGTGCTGCAGTATGAACATTCCTATGCATGAGCAATGTCTGATCGTTTGTAGTATTGTTGTAAAATTTGACTCTTTTGGAGTGGTTAGATACTTTAAGAGTGGAATTGTACATCCAAGAAGTATAGGGAATCCAGTTTTCAATATCTGTAATCAATAATTTTAGGCGTTCCTTGCCATTCTGATTGTTTACAAAAAGGGACTTGCTGCAACTGTACCCTGGCGATGGATACTTCTAGCTGCAGATTTCTCACCTTAAAATATTCTCAAGGTGCCAGACTAGGTCTGGAGATTTTTCGAACTAGCTGTATTGTGTCCCTCTAAATGGCATTTGTGTGGCTCTGCGTTGGCTCCAGCCCGCCCTGAAAGTGACTGAGCAATCAATAAAACATCAAACAGGACATGCATAGCGCAGCTAATCACCCATGACGGTATCCAGGCGCTGAGGGCCTTGCTACGGAGGCTCAGTCGAACAGCCAGGTCTTGAGTCCTTTCCTGAATTACAGCAGTGAATATGAGGTCCAGAGGTGAAGAGGGAGGTCATTCCAGGACCGAGCCACCAGGTGGGAGAAGGAGGAACCTCTGCTGTGGCTTCGGCATATGTGAGGGGTGTGAGCGAGGTGAAGGGAGGCGGAACGCAGGTGTCTGAAGGGTTAATGGAAGTTCAGGCGGTGCTTGATGTATGCTGGTCCTTCATTGTTCAGCGCTTTGTCAGTGTAGATCAGTATCTTGAAGTGGCATCTCTTCTGAATGGATGGGGAGCCAGTGGAGCTTCCTGAGGTGGGGGGTGGTGTGAGTCCACTTGGGAAGGTTGGGGATGAGTTTAGCAGCTGAATTCTGTATGGTCTTTAATCTTCACTGGAGATGCAAGGTGATTCCTGAGTAGAGTGCATTGCCGTAGTCCAGTGACTGGAGGCTCAGGCTTGGGTGACAGTTCATCTGTTGACCATGACCCATTGGACGATCTTTTTTTTTGATAATCAAATTTTTATTTTCTTGTGAAAGGACAATAAACTCAAATATCACATACAACAGTCCAATTGAACTGGCATCAAAATGACATATCATGGGATCAATGACAATCAATAGCAAAACCCCCATCCCCCCCTTGGCCTCCCATTCCCCCTACCCGTTCTCTCCCCCCTAGAATAAGCCCCCTAACCATTTCCCCCACACCCTGCGAAACGTTTTGGGGCATCCCCTTGCAGCATACAACATCTGTTTTTGTGCAGCACACCAGTCCACGCCCCCTCTCCATTTAGCACATTTGGGTGGATCGATCTGCTTCCAGGAAGCTGCAATATCCCTTTTAGCCACTACCAGAGCAGTAGTTAGGAAATATTTTTCATTGATTGCGGGAGCCATCCAAACCATCTGTTATCCCCAGCAAAGCCATTTTGGGGTCATGGGGGACCTCCCACCCCAGGACCTCTGTTAATTCAAGTTCAATCTCACCCCAGTAGCTCTCCAAGCGCGGGCAATTCCAGACCATATGGAAGAAGTCCGCCGGGTCTACCCCACAGCGGGCGCATGAAGCATCCGGGGAAAGGCCTGCACGATAGAGGCGCGCCGGGGTCAGGTAGGCGGCATGCAGGTAATAAAGCTGGATGAGCCGCAATCTAGCCGATGTGGTGATCGTCCTGGGGGCCATAAGGGCGTCCCTCCAGTCAGCTTCATCCAATGGACCTACCCAAGTCTCCCAGCGCTGCCTCAGTCCATCCCAGTCCACCGGGGTGTTATTAACCAGAGAGCGATCGATACGGGAGATGCCTCCCTTCCCAAGACACCCCAGCATCGCCTGAGCCTCAGGCGGGCTGTGGTCGGGAATCCGTGACTCCAGAGGGACGTGAGTCTGGACCGCATGGCGCAGCTGGAGGTATTTATAAAATTGCGAAAGATGCAACGAAAATCGACCCTGAAGCTCCTGAAAGGAACACATACGGCTCCCCCGCCACAAGTCACCCAACCGAGAGATCCCAACCCATTAGACGATCTTACAGAGCATGCGCAGGGTGAGGAAGCAGGCGGAGGAGACTACATTGATCTGGTTTTTCAGGGTAGGCTTGCTCTCCAGGATGATGCCAAGGTTGAGGGCATGGTTTGTTGGCGTGGGTGAGGAATCCATTTCGGAATGCCTCCAGGAATCATTCTACAGGAAGGTGTTGTTCCCGAAGATCAGCACTTTCATTTTTTCTGTGTTGATTTTCAAGCACTTGTCATCCAGTGGGTGATGCTTGTCCTGCACATGTAGAAGTTGAGCCTCGTAGTGGAGGGCTCTTCTGATAGCGAGAGTATGAACTGTGTGTCATTGGTGTAGGATACGATGTTTAGTCTGTGGGATTCCGACTGACGGCTGGGGGGGGTCATGTAGGTGTTGAACAGGGTGGAGCTGAGGGAGGAACCTTTAGGGGTGCCACAGATAATGGTTTTGTGTTCGGAGTTGTAGGGAGGAAGGCAGATTCTCTGGGTTCTTCCTGTGAGGGAGGGGATCCATCTGAGGGCGTCTCCTTGAGTTCCGATGTGGTGGAGTCTTTTGATAAAGGTGTGGTGGGATACAGTGTCAAAAGCTGCTGAGAGGTCGAGGAGGATCATGGCCACCATTTCGCCACGGTCGAGGAGGGCTCTAATGTCATCCGTGGCAGCGATGAGGGCAGTTTCGGTGCTGTGGTTGGTGCGGAATTCAGATTGGGAGATGTACAGAAGGATGTTGTTCTCCAGGTGTTTCGTGAGTTGGCGGTTGATGGCTTTTTCAAGGACCTTGGCGGGTAAGGGGTGCGGAGAAATGGGTCAAAAGATCTTGAGTTTGCTGGAGTTGGTGTGTTTCTTTTTTTTACTTAATCGTGTTTCCATTCGTCAGGTAAGGTGGCCATGGAGTAGAGCGGTGACTTCAGTTCCATTCCTAACCTTCTGAGTCAGATCTGGAGCTTTTCTCCTCAATTTGTTGGATTTTCTGGTGACTTTCAGATTTTTCAGTGTGCTGGGGGACAATGTCCCCATCGAAAATCACAGGAATTAAGCCATGCTGCAACTGCTGAAAGCAGATGTCGGATTTTCGGTCACAAATCTGCAAGAGATGTGTCTTTTGTGCCTGGGCTCAGGACACAACTGTGTTGTGTGATAAGTGCACCCTAATGCACCCAAAGACTATTTGAGACCCGGAGGTGAAGCAATATGTCACTGAGCACAAGAAGAAGTTGCGGTCCTCGCGTAGATTCCACTTATGCACCAAGTCATATGCCCGGAATTAGTCCCAGTGTCGCTTCTGCCACAGTTCCGCTTCCCACTCTAAGTCTTCTAGTAAGTCCCAAGTCCAACTGCAAACATAAAAAAACAAAGCTGGACTCAACCCCATCCCATCACTCCGACTTCAAGGAAAAGAGAAGGTACAAGAGTGTCAAGATGTAACTCATATTCTGTCAAGGCCACATGTTACTGAGCCGATTCCTCAGCTGGTCCCAACACACACTGGGCTCCTCAGACTGTTGTCAACCCTGTAGCAGATCAAAGCTTTAAAAGAGGCCATCTGGCAAATATCAAGTATGCTGCCACTTCCCTCTGCCGTGCCTTCAGGCCCCAGTGAACAACAGTGTCTTTCAGTCAGGTTATCGCTAGCGGGTCCACCCTGGGCGCCGTCTGTCGCCTTTACCGACTTTTACTCCAGCTCAACATTACACAATGGCTCTGGCCACTCTGATGCCAGAGGATGATCTGGCACTGATTCCTATGTCAGACATACAACTGGCATCAGCCCAAGCTTGTGCTATGAGATTTCAAAAGCACTGCTGGTTGTCAGACAGCCTACTCTATTGTGCCCCAGCTATCAGCAGAGGCTGTTTCAATGTTTCATACAAAACCAACTCCACACTAGTCAATGTATTCCTATGGAGAAAAATGAAGTTAATGGTTTGCAGATAAGTACAAGGTTTTGAGAGGTGGTATTCTGGGGTTAGAACCAGGGTTCCCCCAGGGTCAAGGATGCACCCTCAAAGGGCCCTCAGCGGCACTAGGGCGGCTGAGGGCAGAGTACTGAGGTCCAATGTTATCCGATAGGGGGCCTCCGGTTGGTGAGTGCTCAAGAGCGGGCCACAAGGCTGTGGGAGCAAAGCTCCTGGTGTTAGGCTCAGAGCAAGGGGTGATCCGAGTTAGCACCCAAAGTACACCCACATCTAGTCCCTGCTGCTAATCCGCCCCTGAGGTGGCCACATTTGGGGGTGTGGGCCACCTTTTCTACTCCAAACCCACTATTTCTGCCCTCCTAAAGTTGAAAAAAATATATTTTGGGTGTACAGATCAAGCTGCTCACCCTGGAGGTGTCGCCAACCTTCCTGGCGGTGTACACCTCCTACATACCTAATCTCACACCTTGTCCGGGCACAAGCCCGCCTGGGGCAAGGTGAGGGCTGTGTCCGCCTCAGGGGGCCAGCCCAGATGCATATCTGAGGCGGTGCAGACTTTGAAGCTCACCGCTCTGATGTGTCGCTTCACTAGCCTGCCTGAGGGGGGGAGGAGTTGGGATCACCTTCCTGCTCAGGCCTTTGTTCCTGACTCCTGGGAGTGATCACACTGCCAGGCATAAGGTGAGAATCCTGTCTTGGTGGCAACAGGCGTGGGAAAGCATGGGCTGGTCAGCCAAAGCACAGTGAAGCTGGGGCAACTTAGTGGACAACCTCTAAGGTGCTACCTGGGTGCCGGTCAGCCTTCCCTTGACACCAGATTTGTGTCAGGGGAAAGAAGGCACATTGTTTTCCACCAAACTCAGCATATTTAGGTGGTATCTTAGTAGAGCTAGCAGCCCGGGACCAAGTTCCATATTATCCTACTGGCCACCTATCACTTATAGTGTACTTTAATGGTAAGGACGCTATAGAGACATATAAGCTTGCACTTTCATGTCTACACTCTTAATATACTGCACAGTGCCTCCTGGGCACAGGAGGCCTTCTCTAGGGGTGACTGACATATATTAAAAGCAGTGCATTTGACTGTGCCCCACATGGTGAGGGCACAGTCGAGTCCGAACAGTTTGCACAGGCCTGCTGTCAGTAGTTTGCTTGGGTCACCCAAGGTGGCACAAAACCGTGCTGCAGCCCTGGGGACCCCTTTACCACCTATGCCCTGGGTACCCCTGGTACCATATACTAGCGACTTATAAGGGGGTAAAGTTTCTGTCAGTTGGGATTGCCAATTCACACATAAGCTTTAGGGAAAGGGCACTGGCAGTGGTTATCGGGCTCCAGTGACCTGCCAGAGCCGAAAACCAGCATCTTAGTTTAAATGGGGGCAAAAAGTGGAGGGACTACTGCAAAATGACCGGTTTTATTACAATCAGAATCAACTGGGCCCAAGTCATTCTGGTGGCCAGGATGGGACCAAGAGAGCGTGCACTGACGGTGGGAAGAATGGGTAGCACTGACGGTGGTGCTGACGGGATGAACGGCTGACGTGGACCCACACACGCCGCCGCTATGCTTCCTGTTCCTTCCTTCGTAGCCACGCCCCAATGAGCGGAGCGCTGCTGCTACTGCTCCTCCCTCGCCGCTGCTGGATGCTGATGCCGATGTCGACGCAAACGCCGTCTCGAGTCCCGGAGGCTGTGCGGGCAGGAACCCAGCGGGGGTCATCGGAAAGGAGAGACTCCATTACCTCTGGAGTCAGTGGGGTCCGGGCGCTGAAAACGCTGCGGGACAAGTCGCTTTAAATCTGCTCTCCCGTGCCCCGCCTGACTTCTGTTTTCACAGTCAAGCGGAGTCAGGCAGTAATGCGCTGGAGCCCCCTCGCATGTGGAGCGAATTGAACTATCGAAGTGCAGGAGGTGAGCTGGAGGGGGCCGGGGGGACTGCTTGCTGGTAGCTGGTCGTCTCGGGAGGAAAGTGCATACCCCTGCGCCCTTACATCGGCGCGCTGTGGAGTTGGTCTGAGCTGGTTGGAGCTCGCAAGGGGTGAAGAGGTCAGCAAGGCTGCTGCCCCTTTTCAGTGCCTGCCCCGCTTGCCGGCACATACTATGGTGAATAACTCGATATTGAAGCCATTGGTCACTGGACGCTGGCCTGCTGGTTTTCTTGCGAGGTAAGGCGCGCTGGGATTTACCTAGCCCGCGCTCGCTTTGTCCTACTGCATTTTCCCGCGATTCCCTATCGGTGCATTCACTCTTATCCCGATGTGATGTGATTACTCTGTAAGACTACGAAGCTGACTCTCCCTCCCCATATTCTACGTTGTCGCTCCTATCCATTCCCTCACTCTCTCTTTCAGCAGTGACCTAAAAAAGTGAGATCTATCAGAGAATATCCCGGGCATCTAAAACAGCGTGGTTGATAGTCTCAGTTCTAGATGGCGTCAAGAGTGAGGGGCAAACAGCCCAAGTTAGAGCTGGGAAAGGAGGTTAAACCCTTAACCCCGATCAGATCTCCATCAACAACAAAGGGAGAGAGAAAAAATAAAAGGAAAAATCAACAAAAAGAAGCCCTAAAACAGAAGGCGCTGGAGTCAACAGACTTATACAGAAAAAATAAGTATAATGTACTAAGGGAACAGGTTGAGAATGACGATAACGAGGAAAATGATCAAGAGGAGGGTGAAGAAGATGAAGAGGTAGAGGTAGAGGCTGAGTGCTCGATTCTATCTGAGCTATCTGCAGAACTGAGCTTGCTCGCTGTAGGCGACAAAGAAGAGGCTGATGCGAAAGTCAAGGGGGTAAGAATGGACAAGAGGGGTAATGGTATGGAGAAAGCTGGCGAAATGGTCAAGGTTGCAAGTATGCCCTCCCCTGTCTGCCAAGAGAGTCGTTCTACCCCGAAACAATACCCTCTTTTCTCAAAACCCCTCCTCCAGCAGGGACAGTCTTCTAGTACCCCTATACACGGGGGGTCAAAGCAGGGGAGTCCAAGTCCTACTCTAGGACCTGAAGTTTTAATCACTGAAGGTCAAGTGAGTAGCCCTACTACGCAGAAGATTTCGATAAGGCTAGTAGATGACGCACCACTATTACCTACCTTTCCAACGGTTCCAACTGTGAGCTCTTCCAACACCTCCCCTCCCCTCCATCCTCCGCCACCATCAGCTACAAGCCGCAGCTCGGGCTCAAGCAACAAGCAAACCACGATAGCTCCAAGCCAAGCCCTAAGCCTAGAAGTCTCTCCGATCTCCCAAGATGATGGCTCGCTTGCTCTTTCAGGCGCTACAAAAGCAGGCAAGATGGAAGTTATCCTAGTTACTATCCTCCAGGAACTAAGAGACTTTAAGACCTCTCAGGCTCAGGAAATTTCACTTTTACACAGTAGGCTTACAAAGATGGAGGAGTGCCTCGGCAGCATTCCTTTGAGGGTCTCTGAAGCCGAAGTCCGGATTTCTTCTCTAGAGGACACTAACTACAACTCAGAGAAATCTTGCGGAGGTGATTAGAGAAAAATCTCACTTAGAGGAAAAACTCCAGGATCTGGAGAATTATAATAGGAGGTCTAATCTACGACTCGTAGGCATCCCGGAGGGCCTTGAAGATAAGGACGTAGTGAAGTGGACAGACTCTTTATTGAAAAAAGCTATCCCTGAGATGCAAGGCGACTTGACTATCACAAGGGCTCACAGAGTCCCTGCTTACAAACCTACTAACTTGAAGTACCCCCGTACAATTCTGCTTAATTTTTCAGACTGTAGGGTAAAAGAAAAAATTCTAAATACTGCATTTTCTAAAAGAATTTTCAACGTGGAGGGGGTGAACAATTTTCGAATTTTTGGAGATATGTCGGCAGAGTCTGCTCGCAGACGCAGGGACTTTGTAAAACTAATCGACTCCTTTAAGAGTAAGGGAGCTCAAGCCATGATAGTGCAGCAATCGAAACTCAAAGTCATGGCTAAAGGAAAATTCTTCATATTCTCGGTTGTACACGAAGCCCAAATATTTCTCGACAGCCTTGGGGGTTAATTAAATGATTTGCTGGCTCTGGCTTTTGCTGAAGTTATAACCACCAAAGGACGGTCATTTGATGGAAAACAGGAAGCACACAAGGATGCAATGAGATGGCATCCAAAAAGAAGATTCAACAGAGAAGGACGGAAGTGGGACACTGGGGTTTCCGTCCACTCATGGGGGGAGGGAGGGGGGGCAAAAAGGGTGGTGAAGGGGGGTGTAGCAAGGGGGGAAAAAGAGAGTTCAAAGGAACTAGGGTTTTTTTTTTCTTGCACTCGTCGATCCTGTTCATATGGATTATGTCAAGATGATAGGATTATATAAATACATCTGCCTATTTTGCACTAGGTTGGTTTAAATCCTTCAAGCCCATGCTGCTATTTGTATTATTTATACAGAACGTGCCGCTACTTGGTCTACTTCTTGCCTTTCTGCCTTCCTGCATATTTGCACAGATTCAAACCCATGCTGCTACTTGTACTATTGCTGCTCATCTGCCATTTTTTTGCACAAGGAGGGGCTTAAACTTTAAGCCCCGTGCTGCTATTTGGTCAATTTCTTGCTTCCCTGCATATTTGCACAGATTTCGGCACTTTAAATTTATATGGCATAATTTTTTTTTTTATTACTTTGGGAGGACTTTTTGTCTCAGCAACAAATTAGGGTCCTACACCTGAATCGGGACAACTCACACCTCCATGTGTGGAGTTTGTGTGATGGTAACTGACTGTGTACAGTTTGCTGACTGAGGTCATCTGCACTACTAAGTGCCCTTCCACAAAATCCACTTATGCCAGGTGCTTGGACAAATGTATGACTTGTTGCGGTGCATGAAATACAGACTAATTATGGACCAATTACTGGCAAAGTTGTTGGATGTACTTTTATTTTTTTTGTCTTTCATCTAGCAAGGCCTTGCAGTGGGCAGTGTAAATGGTTATTTGTCAATCCTTTTGACCATTCTATGTTTGCTGGACCAGCTGTCCTTGTTCAAATTACCTGTTATGATGAGATTTATTAAAGGTTTGAAACTTTTCCTCCCAAGCTCTTTGTAATGTCACTGTGGGACCTTATCTTTTCTAACTTTGAAGACTGTCTTCCTCACTGCCATTACATCAGCTTGTTGCTTGAGTGAACTATAGACACTCAGTGCAACTGTCCTACAACACTGTTTTCTCTGACAAATTGACACTGATTAATCGGATGACCTTCTTACCTAAAGTGGTTACCTGCTTCTATGATGGGCAATCCATCACTCTGCAAGTGTTCTTTGTTCCCCCTCACCTCTCGAAATAGAAGGAGGGACCCCAAAGACACTATAACGTTTTACATATGTTTACATATGTTGTACCAAGGATCAAGTGGGCAATCAACTCTGCGAGCTTTTTTAAGTATAGAAAGGGAAAGTGTGCAGAACAGGACTTTGTCGAGATGCATAGTCATCTGCAGTAAGCTCTGCTCTGCACTAGCCAAAAACCAAGGTCTGAGAGCCTATTCTATTTGAGCCATGGCTGCTACAACTTCGTTGCTGTGAAGGGTGCCTGTTATTGCAATGTGGGCATTGGTTTATATGTTTATAAAACACTACTGCCTTGACAGCCAGGTAGGGTGGGAAGGGCACTTCACTTGTTTGGTTCTGCAACGCTTTTTGGTCTGGGTACATTACACAAATCACCTTTGCGGGGGGTACTGCTTTGGTATCTGTTCTAAGGTGAGGAATCTACATTTAGAAGTATCCATCAGAAGAACAAATTACCTTCAGTAAACTTCTTTCTGGTGGATATTCTAACTAACCATAGATTCATTGGCACACTGTATCCAACAATTGTTCGCACTCTGCATCTGAGGGCTCTGAAAAAAACACACAAGGAATTAACATTAGTGTGCGGGCGTGGCAAATATATGTGCCATTTCATGTCATTTGCCAGGCCGGTTTGGAGCCAACTCAGAGCTGAATGACTCCACCTAGCAGTGTGTGCAAGCACTGCTTCAAAAATCTCCACATCCAGACTGACATGGGGAATATTCTAAGGTGCGGAACATGCGAAGAGTATCCACCAGAAAGCGCGCTGCAAAAACTAAATAACTTTTCTGATCACTAATATCCAAATGTGGTTGCTTCTTTACACTAAATGTGCCGCCTTTAACAGAGAGGTTATATATTCATGTTTAACTCGTTCATTTTGTATAAAAACAATGCATCTGCTTTATTTATAACAGAAGGCTCAATAGACAGTGATCGTGCCAGTGATGTTGACAGTGAAGATGTGAAGGAAGAGCAGGTAAGTAGACAGTGTGAGCTATTTCACAATTATTGTATGTTCTTGAAAACATATTAGCCAAATCCTTCTGACTAATAGTGTATTGTTTTGCGTAATGTTTTCTGAGCAATGATGCAATTTATCCCTCCAGCATAATCCTGGCTACCTGATACCTGCTCACTTTTCTTCATTTGGGAGGGACAAATACAAACATAGCACATCACTGTCCTTCTTTCGCAAGTTGGGATGTTCCCAGGTCTATGAGATTCTTCCTCACTTTGCTGAACTCCTGCGCACGCAAACGATGACAGTTTTGAATCTGTGTTGAAGCCCTTAAAGAGAGGCAGGTTTGGGGTAGGAGGAGCAGTTTTATAAATACCACAAGAGCGGGAGGGGGGGCAGGGACAGGTGGGGCAATTTCCCCAGGCCCTGCCCCTTGAAGAGGCTGTACTTAGCAGTTGATTTGCATATAGTTGGTTCGTGTCTAAGGTGACATAGTGGGTAAAATGGGGGTATATGTTTGATACGTTAAGGAGGATGGGACTGCCATTCCCATTCATACAATGATTAGAGATCCTTTACACAGCTCTGGTGGCGTGAGTGCGAATAAATTACTGTCATTCTAAACCTTTAAAATATATAAAGAGACCAGACAGGGGTGCCCGGTTTCCCCCATTTTATTTGCTTTTGTGATGGAGCCGCTGGCTGGCTTAGTGCGACAGAGATATACGAGCGCAGCACTACAGTTCAGTCAGCGCCCACTTATAATTTCCATGTATGCGGATGACATGGTTTTATATATACGAAACCCAGATGAGAATCTGCACATGTTAATTCGGGAGTACATCAAATATGAACGTTTATTGGGGCTCAGAATTAACTGGGGAAAGTCAGCTGTTTTTCCTCTAACTACCAGTACAATGCAATTTCCACTGGAGTACCTGCTCGAATGGTCGGTGGAACCTGTAAAATATCTGAGGGTGTGGGTGCATCGTGACCCCGAGATAATGTTGAAAGAAAACTTTGGAAGAGCACTGTACTCCACAGAGGAACAGGTGAACAGATGGATTGGTCTGCCTCTGTCCCTGGCTGATAGAATAGCAGTAATAAAAATGGGTATTCTCCCCAGATTCCTGTATCTCTTCACTAATGTTCCTTTCAAATTACAGAGGGTATTTTTTGATAGGCTGCGCTCAATACTAATATATTTGGTCTGGGCAGGCAGGAAATCCAGGTGTAGCTGGAACACTCTCACAAGGCCGTACTCGCAGGGGGGGCTGGCAGCGCCGGATTTGTACATGTATTATTTGTGCACCCAGGCTCAATTTGCACACTATTGGTTCTTTCCACCGCCTTTTCTTCCGCACGTAGCAGTGGAGGCAGATGACATGGCTCCAGATCACCTAGTGGCGTTACTTTCTAAGGCATATACAAACTACCCGCTTAAGGACATGTACACTGCGGGCTGCATGGCACAGGCATGGTGTATATGCCCCGGCCCTCCCTTTGGCACATCATCCTAACATTTCGGTGACGCAAGACAAACCGGCGTTGGAAACACTGGCGGGTATGGTTATATGTACAATGGGTGATGCCTACCCGGACGGTTACCTTTGTTTTGATGGCGGCGATACGTGACCGTATCCCTGTCCACCAATGTCAATATTTACATATTACAGGCTACGTGAGGCAGTGAAGCACATAAGGCCTTTAATGACAGGCACCCCGCAGAGCTAGCTCCAAACTTTATTGGCAAGCCCATCGCAGGTTAAATTGGTCACCAGACTGTACAACGTGATGCAAGCAGACACTGCACCTACTTCTAGTAATGCACGGAGCGGTGGGAAACAGCACTGGAGAGCACACTCAGCCATGAAGACTGGGGATTCAGCAGCTCTGTGACCCGATGACTGACGGCTAATTGCAATTTACGCATAATTAATTTAAAAAATGTACAACAGTTATATTACACTCCCCTACAGCTACAATGGTATGGCCTGGGAGACTGCTAGATGCAAAAGGTGCCGGGTACAGGAGGCAGATTTCATTCATCTCGCATGGTTGTGTGACAGGGTTCATGGCTTTTGGGTGTTGGTTACACAAGTATTAACCGCCATGATGATGGAGGAGGTGGGTTGCACCCCACAGGTATGTTTGCTGGGGTTGGTGAAGCGCTTGAAGCCAGAGAACAGACGTTTGGTGCCGATCGCATTATTACTGACCAAGAGAAAAGTGGCGCAGACTTGGGACAGCAAAAATGCACCTAGGTTTAAAAACTGGTTGCAAGACGTGGTGTTTTGCAGAGATCAACTGTCATGTTATGCCGAAGAACTTCCAGCAGCGTCGAGACCTTAGGACATTTGGTCTCCTCTTATGGCATATTTGCTGTCTAGGCCCCAGGATATCAGTCGACACAGGAATGACCTGGATGTTATTGTCCTAAAGTGTATAAAGGATTTGGATTATCGCAATACATATGTATGTTTAATGGTATACTTAAAAAATCATTGTATTTTGTCACACGGGGGGTTTGTTGTTGCGTATAATATGCATCTGTTTTATGTTTCTGGAAATAAATAAAATTAAAAATTAAAAATAAAAATAAAACAGGCCACCCATCACTTTTTCATTTTTCCTCGGCAAGGGTTTACCCTTGCCCTGCATGTTACACAGCGTGTAGGTCACTGTGTTTGTAGCCCATGGTATAAACTGGACTGTGAGGATGCTGATAAGCCCTGTTTGCAGTGGATTAGGTGTGGGCAGCAGGTGCATGTAATCCTTGAGACTACATCCTCAATGCCATGATTCTTCGGCCTCGCTAGCAGCACCAGTTGGGCATCAGTACTGAGGCACTGATGGTCAAGTGCCATTATTCTTCACAGCCCTCCAAAAGCAGCTGTCAGCTCAGTTGGACCTCCAACCAAGTGTTGCTGGTTGCACATTATTTATAACTGATGTACGCACTTTTAAATTACTATTTTTCCTCTTTAGCACTGTGTGGTCTTTATTAGAATTAGTAAATTACACCACCTTTAGCCTTGAAGATTTTATCAATGACTAAGGAAGGAAATTCAAGGGCCTTGTGCCTCTTTCATATGCATTTATTGTTATAGATGGAGCAACATTATGGTCTATTAAACCTTGTACAAGAGCGATTTTGTACAATGCTTATCCTTAACTGAATTATATCATGGGCTCTCCAATGTGGTGATCAAAGAAATTGAGGTACAATGTATAAATGTAATTGCCTGGGGTCAGACTGTTTAGTAGAGCTGGGAAACCGAGATTGAAACCAGCTTTCCTCATTGCACATTGTACACAGTGGTATTGCATTCTTTCTCACTTCTGTCTTGATGACCATTTTATAAGTGACCCAAGTCAATTGTCTTAGGTCTCCTATATATTTTTTTATTGTTATTGATAGTAATGTTGGTGTCTATGAAGCCATATAAAAGAGAGGTTCCTACACAGTGCTTATCTCAAACTGAATTATTTCAAGGTGCTGTCAGATTTGATGATTATGGCAAAGGAGGCATGGTCCCACAGTTTGGTTAAGCTGGGTTTGAAACCAGAATCTTTGCCCCAGGCCCCACAAATGTTTGACAGGCCTATGGGTGTGCATATTTACCTTCCGCACCACCAGTCTCCAAGGAGTGTCATTGTTTGAATGTTTGAATGTAGGAGGTAAGTAAATCTCGGTTTTCATAGTTCTCTGTTCCCATAGTTCTCTGTTCCAGATAGCATCAGAGCCTCCAGAGCAAGTCAAGACTCTTGCACTAGACAAACATGTTGCTGTTGTGACCACTGTACTAAAGCCTAAATACGAGGTACTGTTTTGGCTGTACACCTGTTCCTCCACTTCTGACCTGCTTCTGCTGCCTGTTAATGGAACTTCTAACAGTACAACACAAAAGTGGTTCTATTGGAATTTCTTAATCAGTACTTTTTTAATTCCTAAGGGGTTATACAATGCTTCTTCATAATCAGTGAATGCAAAAAGTTAAAAGAAACACACAAGGATAAGAAAAAACAAAGTATATATTCATGCTGAGGCTATTTCATATTATGTTGCCGTCTCCCTCATGTCTTTCTTTTCCTTCCTCCGCTCACTCACTCCTCTAGTAACCCCCCCCCAACCCTTGTGACCTGTTGTGACCCTTTTTTATTTATATTTTGCAGTTTTACACCAAAATCTGTTATGTTGGATTGGTAAATTTAAAACAAAAGGAAAGTCACATCTGTATCATTCTCTAGGTACTCTGATGCATTTTGACACATGTGAGTGCAGGCCTTGAATACCTTTAGTGGTAATTTCTTTATTCTGGTACTAGATATGGGGGACGTCCTTCCCTGAGTGTATCTATACCCAAGCAATAATGGCCAAAGCAGCAGACGTATCCGTGGCATGTGTTCTCTGCATAGTCTGTCCAACAGCCACTTGTTCTTCTTTATAAAACTTCTGGAACATTATGAATTGGCCATCAAATCTGCATCCAGTGCCCGTGCGGTAAGCTGTACTTAAAAATAATGTTGGCTTTATCTGGTACTGCCTCCCCTACTAGCTGTTTTGCAATTTGCAATGTTTTACAATTCTCCCATTGATCTGAAGGAAGGGGTGTTAATTCTAGGATTAACCACAGTGTACACACCATAGTGACTCTTGAAATCTTAGTCCTAAATCCATGGTGCTTCAGGCATCTGACCTACCAGCTCTCGGACTGAGCTACCAGTAAGCAGATTGGCACTTTTTTAGCTTTAGAGTGTTTGTTGGCACATGAATGTCCTTTGCATGTTTTGCGAGCGTGCACCCCCATGTTGATTTATCAAACTGCAAGTGTCTACAGCATGTTGTCATTTTTGTGTATATGCTGGGACTCCGTATCAGTAAATCATACTGAGGATCCAGAGCAGGGCTTTGAAGTCTGGAAGGGCACACAAAGCTTACCTCATTGGACACAGGACTACTGTCCTCATGCCAAATGACATAAGCTTGGCAGTTATGTGAGTGTATATTGAAATCATAAAGGCTTAGAGCTGTCGGGGATGAAGGCTGCACTCTTCTTTATGCTGGTGTAATGTCTGCTCTCCTTGGAGATTCTCCTCATCAGCCCCATGCTTCTGAACCATCACCTGAAGGCAGATACTGTCTACTCTGGAGAGAAGGGACACACAAAGTAAGTGTGCTGCCTCAAACTGCTTCCAGTCCAGAGCATGGGGATTTGACAGTCCTCATCTGGAAAAGTAGTAGAAGAGTAAGAATGAACCAGAATAATATGGGTGAAGTTCTCATTGTTGTTCGAGAAACCTTTGAGATCCAGGTCTCGTTTCTTTGTCAGCCAGTTTTCCAGAGGTGAAGGGACATCACCTTAAGAAGTGTTAGCTACTTGCTCGAGGAGAGCTGTGGGTCTGCTTTGGGACATACTCTGCTTGGCCTGCTTATAGTGGGGTGCAAAGGGCATCCCTGAAGCAGGAAGTATGCCCAGAGCAGAATACTATCTACAGTGCTGCCCAGAAAAAGCAGACTACACTTTACACAAGCTCTCTTAACTTGCATCTATGTTGTCAGCACAGAGCTGAGGAAGTGCCCCGCTGCCATAGTAAATGCTCCCAGTTGCCCAAATGACCCTCCAGTATTCTCTGCAATCTACCTGGATTGGGAGTTATCGAAGTGCTGGCTGGGATGGGATCACCAATGGGACATAGCAGGACTCGATTCTAAGTGAATCAGCCTGCATCCCAAAGAAGCACTGCATCAAGAAGAAAGCATGGCCTCATTCCCACAGTCAAGCCAAGACCTATTTTGCACCTATAGTGAATGGACCCTAAAAGAAATCAGCAGCCATTGCCCATGGTGAAATCTGCAACCCGCGCTAGCACTGGAAGCACCATTCCCCCAATGTGTCCTTAACTCCCAGCGTTGTGTGACACAGACTCTGTAGAACAGGATCCTAGAATCTACAGTGGTGCCCCCATGGGCTCCTGTGAGCATGCCATCAGATCCATGGGCTGTCTCTTCTCCCTCATTATGGTGATGGGATTTTCTTTGGGCCTAAACCTTACTGTAAACTAAAACCACTTCTCCAGTGCGACCATGTCACCTGCAACCTTTCTGACTGCATCTAGGAAGAGGCGGGGTCTGACGTGCCGAACAACCATAGCAGGGACCTCGAGACTGAAGTCCCCCACTGCAACGCGAAGGAAAATCTTCAAGCAGTGACATGCTAGAGAGACCCTGTGGTATTCCAGAGACCTTGTTTTGATTCTAAAACTATTAGATAAAAGGGTCCATGCACAGGAGATTACCCCACAGGTCATAGACACAGTAATCTGTCCCTTCCTGTGAGCCTGCATCTGTGAATTCCCTCTACATATTGCTATATATATTTCTATCCTATAGGACCCTAGATATACTGTATGTTCCTTACACCTATTCTTTTTGCATCATATTGCATATTTAGTTCATTAGAGTCCTTATAAAAACATTGGGTTGGGCATTTTTATTTTTTAAAAGCTATTGTTTTGATTGGAGTGTTCTGAATCTCTGACCCCACACCACCTACTTCTGAAGCCATTTGCTGCTTGCCTGCTATCATGAGAGACAATTGCTCAAGGAGTGTACTTGATGCTCAATGGTAAAATGATTCAGCCCACAAGGTTGAGGCCCAATAACTCTGTGTGCCCTGGGACCACTGAACAGGTTCTGACAGCTACTTGTTTACTTTTTATTCTTTATCATTGAGATACCAGATTTCAGCCGCAAAACTGAGTCCAACAACTTATTTGTATACTTTTTAGATATATAGTTATGTTCCACTACTTCAGCTATTCATTTTTGGAAAAGTTTTGTTATGCCTAAGGGGTATATTCGTGTATGCACTTGACACCTTTATGGAAATCTCAAGACCTAATTTTATTCGATAAGCGTCATGCCTCAATTGTTCTTTTAGCAATTTGTTTAACAAATTGTTATATTTTATAGGAATCAGATGAAGATTCTGAAACCAGGTCTGAGGAGCAAAGGCTGGTAAGCATTCTATACAGGATATGTTGTTAGAATTCTTGATGTTGTAATGTAATGTTTTAATCTCTTCAGCTATATGGGCAATGGTCTGACAGAGTGAAGTTGCACATTTTGATTATCATACTCACAGCTCACAAAACATGGCACTGTTCATAACAATTCTTCCCCAGTTATCCAGTATGTAAAACTAAGCCTCTTGGTCTCAAGTCATAACCTTGATTATTGGAGATACAATATGCTCTTCTCTCTTCCACTCTATTAACAGTAAATCAAAGATACTTTGCTCCGTCCTTTTTGATTATGACCACCAATCTTCCACACACGTATTCCCTTGTTCCTTCTCCCTGGCTTTTGCCTTCCCTCACCATCCTAAGAATGGCCTCTGGCTACAGTTCCCAAAACTTGATGGAAAACGTTTTAAAACAAAAATCTGAACCATGGCTCTTTTAAGCTCAAGCGTTAGTGTTGTGGAAAGGTTGAAAGATAGAACTATCTTCCAGGAAAGAAGAGTAAGCACAGGAGGGCAGTCCATTGTTACCTACATGCCCCAAGATGAGTACAGTTTAGACAAGACATTTTGAAGAAATATGAAAGATAATGGAGGAGATATTAGGTGTGTCAATTACATGAAACATGTTAAATGTCTTTCAACTTGTAATACAGTGTTTTATTGTGTGTACACATTTTAGAATTTTCAAGTGTTATGTCGCACACATATCAATATGGACGTGCCCTGTGTTGTCTCTCTCCCTGCTCTCAATCTCCCTAGGGGATGTTCTAGTTAAATTGAGCCTTTATGCAATTTGTCATGTATAAATTAATTTCTCATTTTTTTGCCTATATCTTATGATCTTATTAGCATACTGCATTGAGTGATGAAGATGATGATGACGGTTCTAACCTCTTTGATTCTGAAAAAGAAGAAGAGGAAGATAATGTTGAAGACCATGCAAAATCAGTAAGATTATTCATACTACATTTGACCATGCAACTGCCTTTGTTAAACAAAATGGTCTCCTTAAATTTTGTTACAGTTCATTTATGATAGAGAATTGCTTTGAGTTCACATCACACGAGGACAGCCATTTCTGTGATAACATAGCAAATTGAAAATGTAACATGAGTTTATATTTATAATTTTTCAGAAAACATATAGCATTTGTTCATAGCAAAATATCTTGCAGTTGTTAAATCACTTCAACTTGGAAAAAAAGTAATTATGTGACCAAGATATGAGAATTACTGTTTTGTTATTTTCCTCTTGATATTTCCGGCTTTGGCCATAAATCCTTCCCAAACTATGTTTCATGTTTTCTTTTCTGTGTGGTTTCTAAAACTTCTTCACATTTATAGGATATGAGGCATTTTAGTTCAATCACTGTTTGCCCTAAACTAAAAAGATTGCTCCTCTTGTTGCATCATAATTTGTGAAGCAATCAGTTCATAACCTGCATTCTGTTTATGCTATAATGTTCCCTCCTTAAACACAAAGTCTTGAGTGAAGACTACTCTTGACCTGAAGACCACTGCTCTAATTTATGGGAGGGAGTGTCTGATAGAACATCCTCTCATTCAGGTTAGGAACACAGTCTGCCAAATCTATCGTTATTCTAGAATATAGATCAAAATTGTCCCTGATTTAGTTGTAGCATCTGCAGGTCCACTCCGATCAAATCTCTAATTACAATGCTGTCCCCTATACAGCAAAACGTTGTGTCTACAAGCCAAGAACAGAACACTGATTTCTATCCAAGACTTTCTAAGGAGAGTCCCGGGATGCATTACAGAGACAAAAATACCACTGGTCACACCTGTTCTTCAGACACATGTATCATCCCACACATAGTTGTAGTGGCCTTTATGATACATGGTGTATCTAATGTTGAACAGTCTTATAGGACCGCTAATACCTTCTACAAATGCATCCTTTTGTAGTACTTGATATAGTATTCATTCATAGTTTTCTTTTGCCTCTAAATTGCCACCACTATACCTTCCATGGTGTGCACAGCTCTTCCTATACATAAATATAATTTTAAAGATGTAACATATTTTGTCGTAGAATAATTCTGATCGGACCCTAATGTAATAAATGAGGGCCTGATTTAGAGTTTGCCAGATGAGTTACTCCATCACTAACATGACAATATCTTGTTCGCTTTATTTAAAGTGTGTTATTTCCTGTGTCACTTGAAATAAGGTGACATGATATCTATCACATTTGTGACAAACCAACCCATCCTTAAAACTCTAAATCAAGCCCTTTAGTTATTTCCCGAGACCGGCAGAACCTTAGCCAAATTCTTCATAGATGTATTATTTAGAGATGTCGGCCTACTGGTTCACAGTTTAAAGAATCTTTCTCTGGCTTAAGTATTACAATGACTATTGCCTCTGTAAGAAAAAAATACATCAGGTTGACCGTGAATACTTTGTAAACGTTTTCAATAGATGATGGACTAGAATGTGAAAGTTGTTTTGTGAAGATCTTCACAAGTACTTGGAAACCTAATGACTTCCCTTTGGTCCCTTGTCATGAGACAATTGGCAACACCGATAGCGATGTGCAAGCTTATTGTAGTTTTACTAAATTGTTGTACACTTTACACAAAACTGCCGGCCTTCTAAACCTGAATATCTGAGAGTCCCTTTTTAGCTGAATAAGACATGTAAAATGTCATATTAGAATATTATCTTTGTAGAAAGTTTTTAATCAGTTTATTGGTCATTTTATTTATCCAACTCCTTATGACTATTTATAATGTAGGTAGTCGATGAAGAACTTTGATTGATTGGGTACCCCGAATGAGATGTTAGAATATTTAAAGGCAAAATTGATTGCCATTGCAAAAAATCTATGTCAGTAGATTTATTTGAATTATGCTGTCTCAAACCTGCATGTTTTACAATGTTGTTATCTTTAGCAACGTTTTTTACGTTTTTTTTTTTTTTTTTTTTTTAAGGAAAAGAGACCGAGACCAACTTCTTTTGCAGATGAATTAGCAGCACGGATCAAAGGGGATATCCCAAACAAACCAAATGAAGATTCAGAATGTAAGTCACATCCAAATGTATTACCTCTTTCTGTTGTCAGTGATGCCTGTGTAGCATGCTTAATCGTTTAGTGAAAATGTGTTGACTACAGCATGAACATGTGATCAAATGTTAAGTTGTTCTGCTGTTCCCATGATAATTCTTTGTTACATCTTTTATTAATCACTGTCCTAAATGTTATCCAATGCAGTAAATAAATGATTCGTGTACAATACAAGATTACAGCTTTTTGACCAATTGATGGCTGTTTTTGACAAATTCATAGTAATCCTAATCTACTTTAGTGAAGCTACCCAACTTGTTAAGGGGATTTGCCTTGAGCACAGCATCACTACTTTCTTGTGAGAAAAATCTACTTTGAAGACTTAGCTCAGGGTATTGCAGAAGGACACGTCTTCATACAAATGTGGTCAGTAAAGTTGAAGACAATTTTGTTTTGCTGAAATTGATAGGAATGTTTTAGGCCCTACTCTATGTTGCCAATATGATACAATGAGAAATGGTCGCGCATAAAGAACGTAACTAAATTAATTTATTTTAACATGCTCTTTTTTGTCCCCACTTTATTTGTTTTTTAATAAAATACAGGCACTAGACACTTATGCATTAATTTATCAGTTCCCTTACTATTATTTAATTCACCTTCCATTCCTTGCACCTCCTAACCAGCCAGTCATGTCTGTTTTTTCATAGACAATGGTGTTGTAATGAGATCTCGGAAATATTTCTGTTACGTTAAAATATCAATTTGGGAATACAGTTTCATAAATGTAATGGTGTAGAAGGCATTCACCCATTTTTATATAACCACTAATATAGTGCTTTTTGCCCTAAATTATTTTTTAAGGATTAAACTTTCTGTCTCATTCCTGATGTTTTGAACTTTTTTTTTATAATTTCAGCATGAACCTAGGTGCTTTTAAAATGTACCTTTATACGATGAACTGTTAACTGTAGGAAGCTGGCTCTTTATATAGCATGCCAAAAAGAGGTATACAATGGAAAGAGTCCAGGTATTCTCTTATGAGAGGACATGGGCTTGCTCTAGCAATCCGAAAGTGCTCTTTTTAGGGGGTAGCGTGGTGGAGCAGTCTTAGGTTTATCAGAAAGGAGTGTTAGACATTTGATGCATACACACAGATAATAAATGATGCACACGACTCAATAAGGAGATCCACACCAATTTATAAAAATGACACATATCTTTATATAAATGTAGGCACCATGATCATCAAAATTAGGTTAGTACGTTTCGAGTTTTGAATTTGTACAGTTTTTAAAAATGAACACTTAGTACAATTTCTGAAGCGGTTATGTTACCTTATGGAGGAAAGACATACATTGCATACAGGTACTTTACCATATATAGTATTATACACCACAGTGACCTGCGGGGCCAATCTTCTGGATTTGAGGTACGTTTGGGGCAGGGTCCAAGGCAGCACCAACAGGTCACCTCGGGCGGCTTTGCAGCGGCTCGGTGCAGAGGTGCTTTTCATCCTCCGGTACCTAATTTTAGTCAATGGGGACCGGTCAAGTCGGAAAGAGGCTGCAGGTTTAGACTGGGAGGCCAGTCGGTTTGAAACAACAGGGGAGCTCAGGCCTGACTATGCTCGGAGACATGGGGACACCTTCAGTCCACTTCCACTCAGGCCAGGGGCGACAGGTGCAGATGTGTCTTGAGGCACCATGTTTTTCACAGCCAAGTCACTCACTATCAGCGGAGGCTGCATAAAGAGGCTGCAGGCGGCATAGAGGAGTTCCCTCCTGGCAATACCAAGGTGGGCTTCTTCTCTGGAGGACCACATGGGCACCAGTAGCCCACTTCAACCCAGGCGTGGAGTGACGTGTGCAGTGGTGCGGGCCGGTGTCGGGTTCATGTGGCCCGTGGTCCTCGCAGTTCTTTCTTTGGTACCTGCAGGTTGAAGAGGAGCATCCCTGTTACTCCACGGGAGTTCCTGAGTCTTGGCTGAAGTGCTGGCGGTCCTACCAGGCTTTTGGAGACAAAGCAGCTTACAGGAAGAGTCAACTTTGGCACAATCATCAGGAACAACGAAGAGTCCAGCAGGGTTGGTGCCAAGTCAGTTGCTCCTTCCGCAGTTCTTGCTTTTCACGGCTCTTCAGTCTTTCTTCTTTTAAGTCAGAAGGATCTGCTTTCCTGGTGCCAGCGTCTCTATTTATTTACTAGACTTAGAGGTGTGCAGGGTAGTAGCCAATGTGCTACTTACCCCTGGGGTCACTACGCCCACTCTATGACCAATTGCTGTAGCAAGTGCGCATAAGCCTGTCCCAGAGTTCCTAAGCTTGCCGTCACAAAGATAACCGACTTCAGATTTTAGTATTCACTCCAGGTAGCCCACCTTAGGCGTGGAACTAGCCTGAAGGTGAACATGCCTCTCTGGCTACTAATTTTCCTGCCTGTCCAGGCACCAAATGGGCCCTGGACAGGGTGGTTGGCATCTGCTCCTGTGAGGGAAGCCAGATTTGCATACCAAAGGCGGTGGGCTCTTTGAAGCTCCCTGCCTTGGAATGCTAATTTGCAGGTCATCCTGTGGGAAGTGGTGTAAACACCCTCTGCCAGAGAAGACTTAGTTCCAGACTTCCTGAGAACAAAGGCCTTCACCCCTGGGAGTCAGAGACTCGTCTGTGTTGGCAGGCTTGCTAATACCAGTAAGTCAGCACTCTAGTAGTTAATAGGTTTTCAGAGGGCACCTATAAGGTGCCTTCTGGGTGCATGTATTAATTAATCCATCACTGGAATCAGTGTGGGTTTATTAATACGAGATATTTGATACTAAACATCTTGAGTTTCAGTGAAGCCTTCATGTAGCTGGGGAGCTAATTTTCACCAGTATCCAGCACATGTACCTAACAAGCATTGGCATAGCCAATAGGTCTCGCCTTTGGGACCTTATACGTTTTTAGCCAGTTGATGTTATTGCACCAAGGATATTGTGCTGCATAACTAAATACGTATAAGGTCCCAAAAGCGAGACCCATTGGCTATGCCAATGCTTATTTCTTCTTTTGCCCATGCTTCTTTCATGCCCTCTCCCCGCTCGCCATTTATTAATTTTCACAATGCTAAGCAGTTACCAAGTTCTTCTACACAGCTTGATTCATTATCTGCACTTCACACACACATACACACATATACATATATACACACACCCACACAAACAAATACACACACACTTTACATTTTAATATATTGTTCTAACATGGCCGTCTGTCATTTTTGAAAAATACATTACAAATGACTGCTTATGCTACGATGCATGCAAGCATTACTAACAACGAATATAAGCACACCTGTCATATCAAATGCACTGACATCAGCAGACATCTTATGAGTTTTCTATAACAGAAAACCTATTCCGAAACTTCTAGCCACACATGCATGTTGATGGATGTGCACACAGGCAATTGGAAAAAAACTACTGGCAAAAAAAACCCAATAGCTCGGCCTTTTAGAGTTAAGACCAATCGCCTTTGCCATTACTTGTTAAATATTGGTATCCGTGTACTGCAGCACCAAGAATCAGGGATCATTCCTGTGTTCAATATCGAATTATAAGACAAAAGCAAACCTTCTAGCCAGATATCAATCTCCAGTACTGCTGCGGGTACTGCATTTGTTCTGGAAGCCCTTGAAAACTTCATCCCTGATATTTTTTTAATTATTTCCCCCGAAAGCTTCCACTTTCAATAGCATCAACTGGTTTTGGGGATACCTTTTCCAGGCTTGTTCTGCCTGAACAGTCTGGCTATATGTAGTTGACATCAGAAGGCACGTGTGGTGAAGGCAGGGTTTTGGCATCGATTTACCAGTACCAGCAAGTGCACGACTGACAGTAAAATAACCACAAAACAAGGACTAGCGACTTAAAGAACAAGTATATGCTGAAAAAGAAAGTACCTGAAAAGTTGAAGCCGGTCGAATGCCTGAGCGAGTCACTGCAGTCATCAAGGCTCTGTTTGGTGTGCGGCGAAAGTGAAAGCAGCGCGAATTAATGCGAGACGCGGCAGGGTAGGGGGGGAGGAGCGTTCAGAGAGCAAGCAAGAGGAAAGACAGATGGCGCCTGATCGGGCGCTGAAAGCTGGCGGTTGCGCGCGTGCACGCTTGCGTGAACGCAAGCGCTAGGCCAGCCAAAGCGTGGGGTAGCACTTTGAAAACCCACCTACTAAATGTCTCGCAGTGCGGCGCATGCGCTGGCTCAGGCGAGACCTAAAAAATGACTTTCCTGGGCACTTTTACTGGCAGCAATTGAACTGACCAGAACAGGGGCATATCTGCTCATGCAGATATGTCCACACATGCGGTATGGTGCACCCTGCCTTAGGGTTGTAAGGCCTGTTGTAGGGGCATGGCACACAGGGGTGCGTGCCATATTGTATTTTCACTTTTGTCTGCACCGAGACACCAGCCTACAATGGCAGTCTGCCTGTGCTTGGTGACTGGTCTCTTAGGATGGTACACTTTATGTTACAGACCTTAGGGACCCTCTTTAGTAACCCATGCCCTAGGTACCATGGGTACCCTTTACTAGGGACTCACAGGGGGTGCTATAGGTATTGCCAATTGGGGTACAATTGTACAGTTTTAGGGAATGAGATCTGGCACTGGGGACCTGGTTACCAGGAACTCAGTGCACTTCTGGTGACAATTGCATCAAATACCAGGCAAAAAGTGGGTGGTGACCATGTCAGAAAGGGCACTTTCCTACATTAACATCATTATACTGGGAATTGCTGAACAATGAAGGAAACTCCTTAGTTCCATGTAATAGAAGGGTTAGGTGAGCTTTTCTATAGGCTTGCACGTTGTTTGTGAGCAGCTTTAGATGACTTCCTGCAGGTTACTGATCACCTGCATTATCACATTCTGCTGTGCCAGGCGTTGCTGGTTTTAGGTCTTATTCTACATAATATATAGGAACATAATCTGTTCACTAACGGGTAATGTCATTATTACAGTTTTCTACCTTGTCCCTGCATCGTGATGTATACACACACCCCAGTGACAGACATGCTGCTGCCTACCTTAAAGTTTATTATTTGCTCTTCAGGAGTGCTGCAAAATAACCTCCTCTATGCATAATTAAGCTGAGTCATCTACCAAAGCAGCCCAATAGACTGTGATGGAAGCCAGCTGTAAGGACTGAGGTGGGAAGAACTGGAGTAATGAGATTGCTGGGCATTAACTCCTCCCCAGCTTCTTCATCCTAGAGCTTGCATCTTGTAGATTGATTCAAGCACATGGACCAACATTGCTCACAGACCAAGACATCAAATCCAGACAGAAAAGAGAAAGGCCAACCTCAATTGGCCCCACCAGTTTGTGGTACTAGAGCAAAAGCAAACCGACAGGCACAGGAAGCCCAAAAATCAAGTAATAACTTGAGTTTTCAGATGAGCTAGCAGCCAATAGAGTGGGTGATGGCAGAAACCGACCCTCATGAGGCAAAAGGAGAATTGAGGAAGCTACAATAAGCCCTCAGCCAAGGAATCTCTTATACATAGCCACAAATGTGGAGAAAGAAAAAAAGAAGTGGCTACAAGGCAGCAGCACAAAGCCCTAGGAAAAAGCCATCAGGAAAGAAGGGACACTTCCATCACAGCAAAAATTAGAGGTTAAAGGTCACTACCAACATCTACTCCACAAGTGTGTGGGTCTAGGAGGATCCAGGACTGGACAGCAAATGAGAAGGACAGGGGGCAGTTTAAAACATAAGACTAGGGCCCACACTACAACCCGGATCCTAGGCACATTATGTAGTGTAGGAGGAGGGTCACAATCAAGTTACACACCCATAACAGGGGATTGTGGGAAGTGAGCACAGCAGTCTAAGTCAGATGCCGAAGGCTAACTAAAATGGAAACCAAGAAACCGGTTACCCATAAAGGAGCAGCCTAATCACAGAAAAAGGGGAAGACAGCACTCTGGATCAGGCACATCAGGTGTTTGGACAGGAATTAACTCTGCATGGAGAACAGGCAAGCATCCCTGTCCTGAGTGCCCGACTGCTTGTGAAACGTGTATCTTACTTTTTATTTTGGCCCTTGTATCAGACTAACCTAGTGGGTGCATAGAAGCCTAGCCCTGCCCCTAGTAATGCAAGGTGCAGAACCTGTTCTGTAACCCGGATGCACGCGCAAAGCGTGCCCTCATAATGGATGTGTGAAGGACTACTGCCAGTGCTCCGTGTGAATCGTGGAATCGGTGGTGGCAGTGTACCGAGCTATTGTGGATATGTAGTGTGGCCAGAGTTTGTTCTGCGTGGCGAGGAGAGTGTTCTAGCCCTCTCTTGTAAAGTTCTGTTTTTTTGCAAACCCCAGAGGTTTGCACTAATATTCTGTGTGCATGTTGAATGCATTTATGTGCAGTAACTGTGTAGCACAAGTATGTTAATAAAACTCCACGTGGTATGAGTCTGAGTATTAGGACCAGTGGGATCCATTTTGGATGGTCCTTGGTTTAGCATGGCACATGTTAGAGTGTGATTCAGTTTCCCCAGGCAGTGCAAGTGTATTTACTGCATTCCTGTAGCAGGAGATTGAAACACTGAAGTGAGGGAGTCTGGAGACAGGACTGCCTTTTGAAAATTCAATTGAGGACCATGTTAGTAAAAGGCTGCTGATTCTTCCTGAGCACTGCCATTTGTTAGATGATAGTGGTGAGGGGTGGGACTGTAGTTTCTGTTGTTTAAGTGGAGGAAGTTTCTTGGCAGTTCCTGCCCCTTTGACTATCTGTGATTACTGCTTCAGGAAGGCTAATGATAGTCATATGCAGAGATCTCACCCTTCATTGTGCACGTGTTTTGGATATTCATGCTTAGAGCCAGCCCCGTTGCTGCTTGCTGTGAGAGCCATCATCTTAGTCACAGGCTGTCTGAGGAGTAACATGAAGATTTGAAAAATAGGTATATAAGTGGAATCCAAATCAACATATTTTGTTCCAGTTCTACTTGACCAAGTAAAGGAGTGCTCCACAGACTATTCAAAGAGCTGTTGTGTGACCAGGGCTGGTGTATGCAAAACAGCTAGTCTCCCAGAGGTGAGGAGACATGGCCTGAGGCATGCAGAAGTTTCTAAAGGAGCTGAAGATCTGCCTAGCGCCTAGAAATCTGCTTGATCAAAGAGAGAGAGTGCCTAGTAAGGGGAATGCCTGGCCTGAATGGAGGAGAACCTGCTGAGGAGGAAAAGCCAGCTGTGTTCCCAGCATGCGGATACCCAGAAGTTGCTGACTGACTTTGGGGGCAAAGTTGGAGACATCAAGGCCCTCTCAGTGGACAACATACAGAAATCAATACAGAGGAGTATCCGCTTGCTGTACGGCACCCCTGCTACATCTGAAGGTGATGTCCAACTCCAAATTACTCCATTGGAGAAGCTGTCCTCTCTGTGGAATCCTGATCATGGCCCAGAGGTTGTACTTACAAGATGAGCGCTCCCATGTGATCCCAGCCTGGACATCACGACTGCCGGGGGTGGCATCTAGCAGAGAAGGTGTCCGCCAAGCAGGTCTGCTGTGCTGCTCATCCTGCAGGTTCCAAGTGAAGCTGCTGTGATCCCATGTCAGCTGAGCTGCTGCTGAAACGCACCAACCAGGAGTATGGCTGCCAGTGTAGTACAACCTCAGCAACCTGAGCAGATAGCAGGGCTTCACACATGAAACACTGAACTAGACGTGCAGACCATTTCCACAACGGGAATATTGACTATTTTGACTATACAATCCATGTTTGAGTGTTGAATTGAGCAATGAAATAGCCCACATGAGTAGCAACCTAGTGATTTGCACCTATTCCTAATCTCTGCTTATGCCTACACTTGGGCAGAAGTGCCATAGAAGCTCCTAGAGCAGGGAGAGGGCACCATATAGGGCATACACACTTATAGAGGGATCTCAGCTTGAATGACAACCCTGTAGCTGAGCCCCATTGAATTGTGTGGTATTATGTTTTTCTGTTGTTATTAAGGTAATTTATTTTTAAATAATAGTGGACACCGTAGTCGTGTCTGTTGTTTGACTTTTGAATTCTGAGCTCTTGCTCCCACATACCTCCCTTAGAAGCCCTTGACTGCTCACCCTGTCTACCCTTATAGTCAAATGTTGAAGTAGTGTACTTGTCCCAGGTTGTAGTGTCATAGTAGGAAGTACACCAGTGGAACACGATCTCAACCAACATGACTGGGGCCCATTAGCTCTCTATTCTACTTTTCTGAGAAACCCTTGACTGCTCACCCTCTCTTCTCTCTGAGTAAAGTGCTGAACGACTGTACTTGGCCCAGATTGCAGAGCCTCAATAGGAAGGGCCTCGGGACTAGTTCCAAACGACATCATCCAACAGAGGTGGGGCTCAGTAGCCCTGTCTTCCCTGAACCCCCTCCATCCCCTGCCAACACGGTCACCAGGGAAGAATCTAAATCCCCAAAAAGTCCCCAGGGGAAATCACACTCATACAGGCCAGTCCCAGATGTCCAGAAGAGGATGAACTCGGGTGCTGAAAAACATGCATGCCACCCACTAAGGTGTACCTACCCCCATTTAAGAACAGGTGATGCCATTCAAATGCAGAAACTCCTGAAAACATAGCAGAGACACGCTGAAAAACAAGAAGCGAGGAAACAAATAGCCCAAGCCACGAAATGGTGCCGATTAGGGTCCGCATGAAGCACAAGTTAGAGCATGGGACGAGACTATACTCTAAGATGTGAAAGGGAAGATGAAGTATTGAGCCGAAGCCAAGGGGCAAGCAACAAAGCCGCCTCAATTTCCAAATTCATCGAGGGGTAAATGACCCTACAAGAAAAGGTGCATTAACCGTCAGAAGTATGCTATTTGTGCTCTTGTTGTCATGGAAGAGGCTCACAACACAGGAAACAAGAGGACTGAGCTGCGCCATGGCAGGGGATACTTGCATAGAGATATAGAAAAATGGTCTGGAAACCCCTACCAGCCACCAGGTAAACAAGGCTGGGGAAGGGAACAGGGAGTGTGCACAAGCAGACTGGGATGCCCCAAGTAGACATCACAGACCCAGCACAAACGACACCACTATTTGGGTCTGCTACATGTTGTGATGGGTATTTTAGGTGTATGGGTACATTAGCATCCTCCTGTCCCTTCTCTATACCCGGGATATTGGGAGCATCCCTCTTGTGGTGAGCATATGCGTTGAAATATTGCATTTAAAAATGAGATGGGACATCGAAGCTCCATTGTACTAGATTCCCCCTTTCCAGTGAAATGCTAGAGCCTTTCTTATGTTCAACACTGACCTGAAGTTGGTTGCCCCTCATCTTGAAATATGTGAGTATCCCTGAAGTGTGAAATGTTTCAGCATTGTGCCACCGCAGTAGACACAATGTTAAGTATACAGAGTTTCTTTCATGCTCTCACAGCTCTGCAGTTGCTGGGGTGACCTTTAGACAATGACAGCGTTGTTTTTCTTCCACCCTCCAGCTATTATTTGACTCCAGTTCAAACATGCTACAGAAATACTTGTCCACTTTGTGCAGTGATCAGAGTGTTATTGGTGCAAATAAAAGCTTAAGCTATATGTTAGATACATTTGTTTGTAGTTCTGGAAGATAATAAGAAACTGCAGACATGCCATAATTTTTAAAATGCATATTGAATAATGTGATTATTTATATTTCCTTTTATTTTAAAGCTCCACCATCTGTGGAATCCGTTCCTAAAAAACAAGTGAAAGAAAAAAAAGAATTGAGAAAAGTTCCATCTGATGGTGAGTAAATTTGTGTATGAAATTCCCCTATTATGGCAACTATACAAAACGTGATACTTTCCTAAAATTGCATAATCAATGGGTTGATTTTCACTTACCACATTCATGTAATCAGTATAATGAACAGGAAACTTTTAAGGTGTAATTTTGAAATGAGAATTAATGCAAAGAAAGACACCTGAATTAACAGACTGTATTATGAATACAGTTATTGTATGAATACACTTCATAAAGGTAGCTGCTTCTTGTGCTCCATATATATATATATATATATATATATATATATATATATATATATATATATATATATATATATATATATATATATATATATATATATATATATACACTCCACAAGCGAATGGGAATACCCGCTGTCTCCAGATCAAAGGGCGCGTCGAAGAAATGACCTCCCAGTCACGGTCATCAACAATCCACCAAACTTTCACCACAAAAGTAATCGACGCTGTGTCTGTGCGCAAAAATCAATGTTTAATGCCAGCTGAAAATGCCAGACGCGTTTCGCCTGTCCTGCAGGCTTGTTCACTAGCTAGTGAACAAGCCTGCAGGACAGGCGAAACGCGTCTGGCATTTTCAGCCGGCATTAAACATTGATTTTTGCGCACAGACACGGCCTCGATTACTTTTGTGGTGAAAGTTTGGTGGATATATATATATATATACATATACACACACACACACATATATGATCATTAAAAAAAGGCAGTTGCTGAAACTTATTTGTGTGTACTTTTTAACCCAATAAATGTGGGATAATCCGCTCCTGCTGGTTATTCATAAAGGAGCATGTGTATATGTATATATATATTTGCATCAACAAAAAAGTTCCCAACATGGAGAGCCACGTACAGGTGTGTGAAAATTATTTATTCAGCCGGGCAGCCCTGCTAAAACAGTCTTTCAAGCACACAGAATACACAATGCCAGTAAATCCTTACGCGTTTCGAGCGTCCTTGCGCCCTTGGTCACAGGTACTGGCCGTTTGAATATAGGCAGGATACCGCCGCTCGTTAGCACCAGCTTATAAAGTTCCACTCAGTGGGCGTGACAGCTCAGTGCATGCTGGTGATTGGAGTCCGTGTCAATGTTAATCACAGGTAAGTGCGTCTGCCTTTATCCAAAAAAGTTTGCAGTCAACTTTTTTGTTGATGCAAATTGAAAAGCGGCCCACCCAGGTCGCGGAGAGCCATCCCGCGGAAGAGCGGGTCCATTGGAGTCATTTATAATTCAGAATATGGAACGATGTGTGCTCAGCTGGGAAATTCCTGTTCTGCGGCATTCCTGAGAGTCGCACAGCCCCACTGTGGTGACTGCAAACTTTTTTGGATAAAGGCAGACGCACTTACCTGTGATTAACATTGACACGGACTCCAATCACCAGCATGCACTGAGCTGTCACGCCCACTGGGTGGAACTTTATAAGCTGGTGCTAACGAGCGGCGGTATCCTGCCTATACTCAAACGGCCAGTACCTGTGACCAAGGGCGCAAGGACGCTCGAAACGCGTAAGGATTTACTGGCATTGTGTATTCTGTGTGCTTGAAAGACTGTTTTAGCAGGGCTGCCCGGCTGAATAAATAATTTTCACACACCTGTACGTGGCTCTCCATGTTGGGAACTTTTTTGTTGATGCAAATTGAAATGCGGCCCACCCAGGTCGCGGAGAGCCCTCCCGCGGAAGAGCGGGTCCATTGAAGTCATTTATACTTCAGAATATGGAACGATGTGTGCTCAGCTGGGAAATTCCTGTTCTGCGGCATTCCTGAGAGTCGCACAGCCCCACTGTGGTGACTGCAAACTTTTTTGGATAAAGGCAGACGCACTTACCTGTGATTAACATTGACACGGACTCCAATCACCAGCATGCACTGAGCTGTCACGCCCACTGGGTGGAACTTTATAAGCTGGTGCTAACGAGCGGCGGTATCCTGCCTATACTCAAACGGCCAGTACCTGTGACCAAGGGCGCAAGGACGCTCGAAACGCGTAAGGATTTACTGGCATTGTGTATTCTGTGTGCTTGAAAGAGTGTTTTAGCAGGGCTGCCCGGCTGAATAAATAATTTTCACACACCTGTACGTGGCTCTCCATGTTGGGAACTTTTTTTGTTGATGTGTATATATATATATAACTTGTGTTTGATGATGCAAAACGCGGCGCCCCCTCGCGCAGACTGAAGCACCACAGGGTGAAGTAACACTGCGTGGGGAGAGAGGAGCAGTATTAACTGCTGGGAGCATCAAGAGGTTTTCAGCGAGCATTTTCAATCTGGCAGCAAGCTGCGGTTGGGTGCAGTCCGGAGGCCACTTTGTTGGGACGCCACTGGGTGTTTGGAACTCCCACTTACTCAAGGGGGATCCACACAAGGACTGCGAATACCAGCATGCAGCGGTCTGGTTTTACAGCGCGAGCTGAAGTATCTCTTTAAAGAAAAAGGAGGGGCCTCAAGTAAGATTCCAGGAGTGGCCAAACGAACATCCAAATGGCCACCAGGTGCGAGGCTCTAAACATCGTAACAGGCACTGAGGAAAGCTGAACTGCTGAAACGCGTCTGCCGCACGTTACAAAGTTTGCGTTGTTAACTTACCTTGGAATAAATCCTCTTGAATGCATCCTGGCTGTGTCGGACCCTTCTTTGATTCAGAGTGGGGATTTGGACTTTATATATATATATATATATATATATATTTTCACTGAAAAAACCATAGGTTTCACACATGTTATAGTTAGCGGAAATTTTACTGATAAAAAACCAATGAAATTCCCCCGTTATAGTTAGTGCAGGCAACTATAACTCACGCGACCGCAATCCTCTGCTGATGCTAATACTGTATTTAGACACTTATTTGCCCATGTCTTCTTCCATACATTTTTAGCTATACATATATTACAAATATTTTTTTTTCATAAAGACACATATGTCATCAGCAGAAGATTGCGGTCGCGTGAGTTATAGTTGCCTGCACTAACTATAACGGGGGAATTTCATTGGTTTTTTATCAGTAAAATTTCCGCTAACTATAACATGTGTGAAACCTATGGTTTTTTCAGTGAATTTGCAAGGTTTTTTAAATGCTAATTCCTAACTATAACGTGTGTGAAACCTATGGTTTTTTCAGTGAATTTGTACGGTTTTTTAAATGCTAAGTTACTTTACGCCATTCGTGGCGTGCGCGCCCACTTAACGCAGTTCGTTCCGTGCGCGCACGGTGCGCTTCGCGCACCGTGCGCGCACAGTAAGCACGCGGTGCGCTTCGCGCACCGCGCGCCCACTTTACGCAGTTAGTGCCGTGCACGCACGGTGGGCACGCGGTGCGCTACGCGCACCGCGTGCCCACGTTACGCTAGATGGGCCATGTACGCACGATGCGCTTCGCGCACCGTGCGCACATGGAGGACATATGATGCACTTCGTTTTGAAAGGTAATATTTTAATTTTTCGTAATTTTTATAAGCCATGCACAAATGGTGCCCTTCGGGCGCCATTTGCGCACGGGGTGGACAGAGTGTGGATAATTTTTTTTATTTTTTTTTATTTTTTAAATATTATAGTTTATCTCATCTGTTATAAGCCATGCGCAATTGGTGGCCTTCGGCCACCAATTGCACACGGGGTGGGGAGAGTGTGGATAATTTTTTTTTTTATATCATTTTTTACCGTACGCGTACGGTAAGCGTAATCGGCGAAATTAGCGAAAAAAAAAAAATTCCGTTTTTGGCCTTGGGGGATCTTTGGGGACTCCCTCAACATGGCTATGTGTGTGGGAGCTGTCTAAACAGCCCCTTTACATGTTTTTGTGCTTTGTATTTTCATCATCACTCTCAGTGCGAGAGAGAAAATGGCGGCCGCCGCTTCCTGGTTTCGGCCGATTCGAATGTTTACTAAGATCTAAGAGCCAATCAGAATCGCGCTCGCGCACGCCACCGTACGCGTACGGTAAGCGTACCGTAAGCGCACCGTAAGCTGGCTCAGATATATATATTGATTTAAAGGCTATTTTCTCAGAATCTACTGAACAGATTTACACCAAACCTACAAAAGGCACTTCCTTGACCTGAGGACTACCTCTCTGCCAAATTTCAAGTAATTCTGTTCAGCCGTTCGGGCTGTAGCCCTGTCTAAAGGTCCTATGGAAAAATGCATGGGAAAAACGCGTTTTGGGACCCCCTTTTATCTCAGCCCCCGCTTGACGAATCCCCCCGAGACTTTCAGGGTAGGAGCGGAGCGGAGCGTAGCGCCCCACCTATTTTGAAAAATTCGCGAGGATTCGTCGACCGGCGCCAAAGTTATTCAAAATAGAATGTTGCGGATTTCCTATGGAAACGTGGTCCTAACTATAACTACCTACTGGCGACCGCCAGTAGGTAATATATATATATATAAATAGTGGAAATACCACATCACCTCTGCGCCAATTGTTCTTTTACTTTGAGCAGTAATCAGGGCAGTACAACTTAGTATGGTTATGTATGTTATCTGTATTGCTATGGGTGATTGTATAGATATATATTTATATATATATATATATATATAGATAGATATCCAGAACCCCAAGGTCCTGGATACTTGAAGGGCCAAGAGGAGAAAAAGGGGGAGTACACCCTCCTGATTCTAAATCTTAATCACATTACAGTACTCCACTAATATTCTTATCAAGTTGTTACTTGAAAGAAAAAGGAGAAAAGAAAGAGGTACTGGGATGTCTCTACGTGAAGCAGCCCCTAACGGGGTGGTGTAGGAAAAGTCCTTGCTTATATTTATTTTCCCTCTCACACCCTAGTGGTGTCATGCTTCATCATCGGGACACCGCGACCCCTATAAGTCGCGGTGGGCTCGACCAATATTTCAGGGAGCACTTAGATAATATAACAGACCAGGGGGATAAAGATGAAAAATTTGCTGCTAGACCCCAGTATCCCTTTATTCTTGGGTCTAACAGGAATATTAAAATAATTAAAGTAGGGTCGTGTGGAAAATTATGGTCCTAAGACCCTAAGGCCAACATGTTTCAGTCCTCATATGCCCAAAAAACCAAGTTTGGTGCTAGGACTTTCTTCAGGGCTGTATGATCCCGCTGGTACAGACAGAACAGATAATTACCCTATCCTATTTATATAAAGGGCAGATAGCTGTTCCTTTGTGTTCCGGTATTAATTTCAAGGTTGTGTCACTCCATCCCTTTTGGAGAGTGATAATAATCCACATGAAATCACGCTTTTGCAGCAGTATCCGGACTGCCCGGTCTCTCCCTTCTGATCACCTATGCGGCGTGGATTCCATTGGCTTGAAGCAGCAAATTTTTAATCTTTATCCCCCTGGTCTGTTATATTATCTAAGTGCTCCCTGAAATATTGGTCGAGTCCACCGCGACTTATAGGGGTCGCGGTGTCCCGATGATGAAGCATGACACCACTTAGGCAAGGACTTTTCCTACACCACCCCGTTAGGGGCTGCTTCACGTAGGGACATCCCAGTACCTCTTTTCCTCTTTCTTTTCTCCTTTTTCTTTCAAGTAACAACTTGATAAGAATATTAGTGGAGTACTGTAATGTGATAATGATTAGAAATATAACCATAAAGTACAGGATTCCTAAAAGTTTAAGTCTCCACTTGGTACCACATTTAAATAGTGGAAACCCTATGGTATGTGTGGTTAATCTTTATAATGTATTTTAATTTTTTTTTCTTTTTAATTTGTTTTTAGATGATGATGATGATGTCCTGTTCAAACCCCCAGAGTTAACAAATGAAGATTTCTCTCCTTTTGGGACTCAAGGAGGCTTGTTTAGCGGTGGGACCGGATTGTTCGATGATGATGAGGTTAGTAATTAAGGTGTCCACGAAAGAAGCTGTACATCAGAGAGCGGAGGTGAAAGATTTTGCAAATAAGAAACATAAAACTCTGGTCTGTTTCACATAATTAACTCTTTCTTCTGTTCTCATGGTGCATGCTCCATGTTAGAGCACCCAGAAAGGTGAGGTGCGAGGAAAGTGTGGGAATTTGTGTGAGGGTCTGCGCACCCATAGCTACGTAGGAAGGGGTATATTTCATTTTTAATAAGAAATATACATTGTTTTTCCCAGTAGCCTTTCAATTCACGTTTAACTTATTCTACGTATGCAAGAAGAAGTTTTGATTGCATACTTATAATTCCACAAGCTAAATTAACTCAAGAATTATAGGACTGTAATGCACCCAATTTTCATGCTATTGGTGATTTCAGGTTATAAGATGGAAAGGAGTAGTGCTAGTTGTTTAGGACTTTAATTATTCAAAATGTATGTGACATTCAGAAAACTTACATGCATTGGTGAGTATTCAAAACAGTTTGCTTACCCATTAGCACCCACACACACTTGTGAAGATATTCCCAAAAAAGTGGTAGCAACAGTCAGAAATGGAAATGTGGAAAGGGAACATTCATAGATTTCAAGGTTTTATAGAGCAAGGGGTTTCTCAGCAAAGAAAACAGAATAGGTCACTTCTGGAAATCTACAGCTGTTTCAGTTTTCCAGAGTTATGCTTTAGATTTTACATTGCTTTACGTTTTTCAGTACTACATAATCTAGATGGAAGTCTACAGCACTTCTTCGACAAAGCAGGACTAGAATAATTTAGAGAAGGTATATATTCAGCAAAATAGAATTCACCACATTCAATATGTCTTCATGAGTTATGACAGAGAAAGCTTGGTATCATAACATTTGCCACTCTTCTAGCATTTTTCAGCATCTCAGTTATGCTCTCAGATAATAGCATATCTCCACTTTCTCTTGTCTAAAGAATCGGTATATCTTAGAGCTCCTTCTCCACAACATCTGTCACATTCTTGGCACCCTAATGTCCAAGGTTGACACTGCAGTTTCAGCTGAGGCCATCCTTTGCTGCACCTTCTCCAAATGTGATTGTCTTTTTCACCTTTTCCCGCTTTTCCACCCTCTTAAAAGGACTGTAGCCATCACCATCTCCATTTTTGTTTCCTCTGACCAGTTTCTCTGCATCTATATCACCTGTAGCCTCATTCATGTCACTTTTCCTCCTTCATGTCACTTTTTCTCCTTCATGTCACTTTCCATCTTTCATGACCCTTTTCCTCTTTCATGACACTTTTCCTCCTTCATGACACTTTTCCTCCTTCATGACACTTTTCCTCCTTCATTACACTTGTCCTCCTTCATGACACTTGTCTTCCTTCATGACACTTTTCCTCCTGCACATCTTGGCTGAAAAAAGTAATTCTGATGGATAATTCTAAACACAGATTACTCACCTTTAGAATATCCTATGGCGCCAGACTGGATAAAGAAGATGTTTTAGCATTGTTCCTGCATGTGGGTAAGTGGCATTGTGTGGCTCTGTGATGACTTTTTTCCACCCTGGAAGTGATGAACAGAGCCACATATAAGTGCCACTCCTGCCCTCTGACGCCGGCTCCTTTGAGGATGCCCCGCTGTATAACTCTCAGTCCCCTGCAGAAGAGCCACTTCCGCAATTGAATACAATGCACCCTGAGGTTCCTGGTCCGTCTATGACGTTGCGGGCTTCCTGAAGTGTGTCTTCAGGCCCAAATGATACAAGAAGCCCTGCATTCCCTATGCTGCTGGTGAGCCCGCTCCAGTGCTGTTGGTCCCTTCAGAATCTTCCTCTGGTTCCGCCCTGACGCCAGAGCTGACTTCCAATCTGGCACCACAATCCATACCAGTTCCTGAGACATAAGTGTGAGTATTCACACCACTGGAGCCAGAGATGACTTTGTCCATATTATCCTACCTGACTCTGACCTGAATCCATCTCAACCTTTTCCGAGATCACATCTCGACGCCAAACTTATGCATCCTTACCCAATTCATTCTGATTCATACCAAACTATACCTCTAGCTCAGAGATGCACTCCACCAATGTCTTGGTTCAGATTTTTACCACAGCCAACCAGCCTTTTGGAATGACAATCATGATGATGTGGAGTATTTACCACAACATTATTGGGATGGCAATTTATATCTGGATTTGCAAGATGACAGTGGGTTGAACACTTACCCAGACACTGGGTTTTGGTCTCCTACCGTGTACCACCAACACAAGGGAGTGCCTCCTTTGCCATGGTGAAAAGATGTGCAATACCCACTATGAAAGTCAAAACCAATGTTATGAGGTTTTATGCCTGGATAATCTTCGTCGGAGCTCTTAATCCTATTTAATGAGGCCCTGACTGACAATCCTATGGGCACCTGGTCTAAGCCCTTTTCGTGCCATCCGTTAAACAGACAGGCAGACGCCACAGACCGACTCCAGGTGACCCTGATTCTGATTTGTTCTTAACAGAGCACCCTACATCGTATAGTTTGGCGGTTCAGGCTTCTACCAGTACTGTAAACCCCAATTATTTTCCAACAGCTGCCCCTGACAGACTTGAAACAACGTGAGACCTTTGGGAAGGAGATGTTTTCCTCAACCAACCCTTCCTTCCGGTGAATCAATGCCAACTGCTTGCTGCGAAGATCTACCCTTGCTTAATGGAACATGGTTGACGAAATCTTGCCAGCAGTCCATGAGGAATTTCAAGCCAGTTTGTCTCTTTCCATCCAGGATGGACAGGATGCAGCAAAGTACATTATCAACTCTTGACTGGACAGTACTGACTGCTTTGGCAGAGCAGTTGGCACTAGTGTGATGATTCGGCTGCATTCTTAGATGCAATCCATGGGCTTCTCTGGACACACGCAAACCTCTTTAATGGACATGCTGTTTCATGGGTCTTACCTGTTTGACGAGAAAGCCAATTTGGTGTTGGAAAGCTTTAAAGAAAGGCGGGCCATTGAAAATAAAAATATTTGAAAAAGGTTGTAAAACCAAATAAAAAAGAAAGGTAGGCCACTGTGCTTTCCCTAGTGCTTTCTACCCCTGTAAAGCAGCATCCTCACAAGTTTTCCCCTTTCGAGGTTATTCCACAGGATTGCCATGCCAAGGCCCACCACCCTCAAAGTAATCTCCTCAGTGCCTTCACGGTTGAGGGCATGGATCAAGCAGACAGTGACCAGGCCATTGTGTGCAGCAAACTATCCAGTCACCTGCCTCTTCGGCATCCTCATCCAAGCCACTTTAATTAGCTCTTGAAAGAACACAACCATCTTGTGGGAGACCCGATCAGACTCTTTCTCCAGGGATGACACAATATCACTTCTGACGGGTGGGTCATCCAGATTGTCCATTGAGGCTATGCCTTGCAATTCCTTTCAACCCGCCACACCACCCACCGGCGTCCGACAGTCTCGCAGAGGAGCACTTGTCCATTTTGATCCACTCCAAGAAGTACAGGCTGTTCTGACAAAAGGAGCCAGAGATCGGGTTCCAGCCAAGGAAATAAAGACTTGCTGTTACTTCCGTTATTTCCTTGTGCCTGAACAAGGAAATAAGCCTTCGTCCCATTTTAGATCTCTGCCCTCTGAATGCCTTCTTGAGGAAGAACAAATTAAAGATGCTTCTGCTGGCCCAGGTTCTGTCTGCCCTGGATCCATGTGACTGGATGGTGGCTTTGGACCTGCTGGGGGCCTACATTCGTGCACCCATCCTACAGTCCCTCAGACGCTACTTGCAGTTCAAGGTGAACCAGGAGAATTTTCAATATGCCATGTCCCCAACCCGTCTCACCAGTGCAGTGCCCCATTGGTGTTCACAAAAGCGATGAGGAGGTCACTTCTCACCTGCGGAGGTTGGGGATACCAGTTTTTCCACACCTCGATGGCTGGCTGTTGAAGACTTGCTTGCCAAATTACTCATAGACCACCTCCACAACGACAGAAAACATCCTAACATCATTGGGTTTCACTATCAATTTGTTGAAGTCACACCCGACTCAATTGCAAAGGCTCCGGAAACGGTAGAGTTTTGGGCCTTTCCTCCTCCACAATGAGTCCAGGACATTCTGCAAGTCCTCCTCATCCAATTCAAAGCCATTCCTCTCCCATTTGTGTTTAAGGGCTTGAAGCGGGTCATCCATGTTGTTGATTAACTTTTTATATATCAGTGAGATGGCTTTTTCGGGTAAATGGCTGTCAAGAATTCTGTCTTCTAGCGGAGAGGAAGGTGGCGGGGCGGAGCCCATGGTAAGATGGGCCCTAAGCGCATGTCTCACCTGGAGATATCTAAAGTGTTCCGAGTCTGCAAGACTATCTTGTTTCGGAAGGGAGGCGAATGGGACAACCCCACCCCGGTCCCAAATGTCTTTGATTTGGGAAATCCCGATTAGATCCCATTTATCAAATCCCTTAGTTTGCCACAAGTCCCCGAGATTCTGGGAATTCTACAAGGAGGTTGTTCGTGTCAGTCTGCCGTTCCACCCCAAATACTTATGAACTACGTGCCAAATATGAATTGAGTGAGCGGTTGGACCAGTCAAACGTTATCTACTAGGTTTGGAGTATAATGCCCTCCCGTAGTCCCCCCCCCCCTCCGCCCCCCCCCAGGGAGAAGCCATCTGTCCATGCCGTATCCAGGATCGCCGAGACCTCTATACGTTCCATGATCGATAGTCGCTAGGTGTGCTGACCAATAATATTTTTTGATGTCAGGGAGGCTGATGCCTCCATCATACCAATTCAGAGTGAGTTTAGCCAATGCAATCCGGGGGTGACCACCCTACAGGAGGCTCCTCTGGAGACTTTCTATTTCTCTGAAGTAGGAGGCAGGGACTGGGTCCATCGAGTTTTGGAGGGCATAGAGGAAGCGGGGCAGGGACATCATTTTAAAATGAGTTGCCCTGCCTAACAGCGAGAGTGGTAAGGCTTTCCAGGCCAGTATATCTTTCTTCAGCCGTTGTACAGGCGGTAGGAGATTGCGAGTGAAACCGCTCAAGGGGTTCAATGAGATGAAGATGCCGAAGTACTTGAAACCATCGGTCGCTTCCTGAAGAGGCCAGTTCTTCGGAATGGCTGGGGTGCTCCCCGTAGCGGGTAGATGACAGATTTCTTCCAATTCACAGTAAAACCTGAATAACTCCCAAACACCACTAATATATCAAACAAGCCTATCAAGAAGGCCTTTGGGGAAGTCAAATACAGTAGGATATCATCCGCGTATAGGGATATTTTATCCTCTCAATTTCTTGCCCAGCGCATTCAACAGATCACTGGATCTTTCCGGATCCACGCCGCCAGGGACTCCAGAGCCAAAGCGAACAGGAGGGGTGACAAAGGACACCCCTGCCTCGTTCCCCTACTCAATTGAAAAGTCCCTGACGTGCGATTATTTACCACCACCCTGGCCAATGGCTCTGAGTACAATAGCCAGACCCAACTTACATATCTCGGTCCAAAGCCCATTTTAGCAAGTACTGCGAAAAGATATGGCTATTCTACCATGTCAAAGGCCATGGTGGCGTCCAGCGAGACTAACACCGCCGGTTCTTGTATAGTTGCCGCTCTACCCAAGACCCGATGCAATTTACGCAGATTTAAGGCAGTATTGCGATGTGGCATGAAACCGGACTGGTCCGGATGCACCAAGCTATCTATCACTTTTACTAGTCTGATCGCCAATAACTTTGCAGGGACTTTGGGTTGTTTGTTAAGCAAGGAAATCGGTCTATAGGAGGCACAACTGGTCTTGGGTTTCCCTTCCTTGTGAATAACTACTATATTAGCAATCCGTTGATCTAAGGGAAGTGCACCCTTCTCCCTACTATCCTCAAACATCGAGCGAAGATATGGGGCTATTTTATCCAGCCGGAGCTTGTAGAGCTCAATAGGCAGACCGTTAGGGCCCGAAGCCTTCCCCAAGTTAATTGCCCGTATCGCTTGGGCCACTTCGTCATTGGAAAACTCGGACTCCAGATATTCCTTATTTTCATCTGACAGTTCAGGGAGCGAGATGTCTCGAATTAATTGCAATTCTCATCCAGTAGTTTCCTTCAGTACTATATATATTTTTGTAAAATACTCGGCAAATTGGTCAGCATTTTCCTGTGGGTCATTGACCGGCTCAATTCCTTCCACCCAGAGGTCAGGCACAACGCGACTAGCCCATCCCTTCTTGTCTAACCATGCTATTAGTTTCCCTGCCTTGTCCCCCTGTTCATAGATTCTACTCTGTGTTTCCCTTCCCTGAGCCTTGGCCCTATCTGTCGCTATAGCCCTGAATTCATCTTGTTTAAGATGTAACAGATGTATACTCTCAGGAGTCACCTCCGTTTCAAGTTCGGACTCCAATCTCAATACCTTGTCCTCCACCTGTACCAGTTCCCTCGTGTTTCGCTTTTTTCTGACCTGCTATCAAGGACAGGGCATGTCCCCGAATAACTGACTTATAGGCTTCCCACAGAATCTGAGCTGACTCCACCGTGCCCTCATTGTCAAGAAAATAATGATCCGTTTCTTGGATTAGTTTCTTACGGATACTGGGATCTCAAAGATACCTTGAGTTTATGGGAGCGATTCTACCTGCGCTCCTCTGGCCTAGGACGATATGTGTCCAGATCGGAGAATGGTCAGAAATACCTCTACCAAGGTGTCTTATGTCCATGATATCCCATGCTCATGCTGCCGGAACAAGTATATAGTCAATACCTGAGAGGCTGTGATGGGCGCTCAACAAGAAAGTGTGCTGAGTCATCTCCGGGTTGTGGGTTCTCCACCCATCTACTAATCTCATTGTGGCAAGAAAGTCCGTCAACCACCGACATGCGGGTCTAATGTCTCGCGGAGGGTGACGATCCAATATGCCTGATACTACAGCATTAAAATCCCCTCCCACCATAATAAGGCCTTCTGGGAAGGACAGCATGATTGCACCCCGGTCCTTAAACGTCTCACTCTGGAGGCCAGGGGGAACGTACACTGACATAAATGTGACAACTCTCGTTTCCAAGAGGCCCGAGATACCCACATACCTGCCCCTATTATCGGACCAAGTGGACTGCAAAGTAAACTGGAACGAGTTTTTCAATGCTATGCCCACTCCCCGTGATCCGGTTGTAAAACCGGCGTGCGCCACCAGTTTATAACCTCCCCTGTTCATGGCCTTGCACATGTTTCCGAACAGGTTTGTTTCCTGCAGGAGAACAACATCCGGGGACTGCCTCTTTATATATTGAAGTACCATGCCACGTTTGAGTTTATCCCCAAGCCCGTTGACGTTCCAACTGAGGACCTTAATCCCCGTATCCTACTGTGTACCCATTTGGACCTGTATTTCCATACTGCTCCGCTCTGTGCTATGTTGTGTTGACGTCAATAGAACCATTACAAACCTAAAACAAAAACTCTCAAAACAAATCAACCCTTCCCAACCACCCCCCTCCCTGCACCCCTGCCCTCTGGGCTTCAAACTGCCCATGATCAAACTTGCAGAGTGCCTGTCACCCACACACACCAACTAAATGTAGTAAACTGGGGTACGTGGTGTCCTTCCTCCCCCAATCATAGAATTACCATACTAACTGTCTCAAAATACAGAGCTACAAATAACCTGATTTACAGTAGACTCTTCTCTCCACTTAACAATGTACGGCATCCCTAATCGTATCCCCGGTTCCCACCCACGGCCAATCACATCACCAACAAACCTCCAAGGCCCCTGCTGGTCCCGCACTCCCCCTCGCCCCCATACGTTACCCCCAGTATAATGTCTCTTGACGATCAGCGGGCCTCCAACCAGTCCACTGCCAAAGCGCCAGGACGCCCCTTTGCTGGGGCAGCTGTGCACGGTACAAATAAAAATAACATAACATAACATAACTCCGGCTGATCAAAGAACCTGGCTCTGCCATCCGCTTCCACACGGAGCCTAGCCAGAAAAAGCATTGCATATTTATAACCTTTATCCCGCAGCGCCTTTTTGATCCCAAGGAAGGAGCGCCTCTGTCTCTGCACCATCTGGGTAAAGACCGGAAAAAAGGTGATTTCTGCGCTGTCATATCGGAGCAGGGGTCCTACTCTGGCATGTTGAAGTATGACATCTCGATCTCTGTAGTTTAGTACTCTGGCGAGGATTGGGCATGGAGGGGCCCCCGGCTTCTGACGACCACCCGGCACTCTGAGCTCTTTCAATGACAAAAAACTTTCCGAGTCCCTTCGGTTGCAGGTGTTTAAGAATGAGATCCTCCACAAAGAGATCCATAGCCTGTCCCTCCGATTTTCCCAGAACTCCCAGGATACGCAGGTTATTACGTCGCAGCTTCCCTTCGTAGTCCTCTAACTTCGTTTCTGCGTACTTTCGAAATGCTTGTAGTTCTTTAATATCGGTGTGCACCTGGAAAGTATCTCCCACCAGATTCGCAGTTGTATGTTCCAGTTGCTTGATTTTCTTACAGTGTTTGTTCTGGGCTGCCCTAAGCAAGTTGACTTCCACTTTATGCTCCAGGGATGTCTTGATGCCCGCGATTGCCTCCAGCACGTCTTTGAGGGTAGGTTCCAGGTCCGACTCAGACTGCGCTCGATCAGTGTTGCCCTTGGGGGAAGGATCGGGCAGTGATGTCTTGGGGAGAGTGTAACGGTCCAGCCTATTGTGTTGCACCGGTTTGCTGCCCCTTAACGATGCCATGATATCACCTGCGTCTGTTCCGCTCACGCCAACCAAACCAACCGATAAGCCGTCAAACCAGTTAGGGTCCCCCCCCGGGAGCAACGGCCACCCGGCGTCTCATGCACTATCATCGAAGCAACTTGTAGTTCTGGCAAGGCCGTGACCGTAGATTGGATGTGTTTCAACCAGGAGTTGTGTGGAGCTGTGTGATTACTGCGAGGGGTGCCAGGCCTACACCTCCTCGGATCTCTGGCGCAGCTGCGGTGGGGTATGACTCAATCAATGGGGGGCCGCTACCATTACAGGGCCCGATGACCGGACCCTGCGAAGGCAAGATTGCCATTGAAAGTCAGGTTGTACCGCCCACACACTGCGATGACTCCACACAGTCAGGAGAGCACTCTATCCGGGGGCCGTACACCCCACGTTACGTCTATTTAGCAGGTTTGCGATCTCTAGGACCTCTCTGCATGGACTACTGCTGATGGACCCTGATAATAGAGAAATGAGTGTCACTCGTCACCTATGTTTGCGAGGGCCGCCCAATCCACCAGGTGCCACCTCTCACCCGCTCGGAATCTAGCCCCGTCCGGGCACTATATCCACTATGGGTGCCTGCTGCAATGCTGACCTGAGAGACCCAGGGCAGACCAGTGAGACCTCTTCAATTGTTTAGGCTTCTGTTCCCCAATGCATCAGCTGGACCCCGTTTGCATGGATTCCCCACAGGGCAATACTCCATTCACCCTCGCCTCGATGCCTGAAGGCACATTAGTGCAGCCCCGGGACAGGCCCAGCCTCTGTTGATCTTCACCACCGGACTGTTTTCCTCACTCAGTGGCGTCCCCGCTGCCTGTACCAGCAATCGCCGCCGTTATTCCCAGGCCAAGTCAGTTCCCGAGGGCGTCTCCTCAGCTACACCACTTGTGCACGGCCTCCGCGGTCCCGGAGGCACTCGGGAGAACTGCCGATAAGCACCGCGTTGCAGACGGTGTCTGGGGGCCGAAGAAACACTCACCCCTTCTTTCGACCTCAATCTCCTGTTCCCGACCTCCGCTGGCACCAACTAGCGCCAATGTTGCGGCCTACTCCACCACTGTTGCGGCCTCCGCCTCCACGCAAGACCCCGGCTTTGCCCTGCCGGGAGGCCCAAAGTACTTTCCGGCCCGCGCGCTGCCCGGATGTGTTGCAGCGCAGCAGGGGGACACACACCGCTCGCGTTGTTGTCCTGGTGCCAAGAGGGGGCTCAATACGATCTCCGGCGGTCGGTGCCGGTCCTCAGTCTCCCGCTGGCCTCACCAAGAGCAAAGCCCCGGTTTTGTTTTCTCCTCCCACAGCCTCTATCACCACTCGAGGCACCTGGCGCCACTTCTCCAGGTAGGGCCGATGCCGCCCTAATCTGCGCCGTCTGCGGGTCAGCGACGCTCCCGCAGACTCAGACACAGCTGCACCAGATGGTAGTGATGTTTCCGACACACGGGAAAGTGTTCTGGCTCACGGATATATGTCATGGATATGCGGGGGAAGGGGGAAGACACGGAGGTCTGCTAAATCGCGGCCATCGCGCCTCCTGGTGGAGATTTTAATAATTATCCATGCGGGGACCTGAGATTGCAAGGTATGCGGGTTTTAATTGTCCTCGTTATTCTTTGGCACACCTTGAACATAGTGGTCAGGGGGACAGTCTAAACACCCTAGTATGTGATCACACGGTGTCTCACGACATTCTGATCCGGCGCTTGGAGGGAGTGGGAATTGAGGGGATTGCTCTCCAATGGTTTCGCTCTTTCCTCTCGGACCGGTTTTTTAAAGTGGCTATTCCACCTTGTCAGTCCTCTTTCCATCCACTGGGGCTGGGGGTTTCGCAGGGCTCTGCGTTGAGCCCCACTCTGTTCAACCTATATGTGAAACCGCTGGCTGCACTCGTCACACAATGTGGCTTAACCATGACATCGTATGCCGACGACACGCAGCTGGCGGTGACACTCAACGGTGATCCCGAGGTGAACGCTCCCAGATTCCGTGCAGGACTCATAGCCGTGGCAAATTGGATGCGAACTAACTGTCTGCAGTTAAATGCCAAAAAAACCGAGGTCCTGATCTTAGGAAAGCAGGCGGAGCTCTGTGGAGACCAGTGGTGGCCTCCAGAATTGGGGGTGACTTCCATCCCAGCTGCCGAAGTTAAGAACTTGGGGGTCTGGCTGGATCCTACACTCTCCTTCACCAGCCACACGAAGAAGGTTGCAGCTACCTGTTATGGTATTCTGCGAGGGCTGAGACCGGTCCTCAAATTCTTCGACCCCCCTACTCGGCAACTGGTGGTCCAAGCCTCCATTCTTTCTCGACTGGACTATGGGAGTGCGCTGCTGCTCGGAGTGAATCAGGCGGAGGCTACTAGATTGCAAAGGGTGCAGAATGCCGCGGCGCGAGCCATCGTTGGCCTTCCTAGACAGTGCTCTGTCTCTGCAGTTTTGACCTCTCTCCACTGGCTGCCGGTCAGACAGAGAATTAAATTGAAGGCTCTCTGCCTGACATTTAAAATCTTGAAGCTTTCCTCTCCTCCAGCCCTCGCTAAAATTGTTTCCTCCTATGATCGCGGTCTCTTAGATCGGAATTTCTCCATCTGGCGGCCAATACACGGTTTAGACTGAGTAGGATGGGAGGTCGCTCCTTTCGAGTATTAGCGGCAGGATTATGGAATTCTCTCCCTGTCCATATTCGAGCCCTGAACAGCCTTACTTCTTTTAGGCGCGCCATAAAAACTTTTTTGTTCCCAACTGCTGACTGATTCCTTCCTCTCCTTCCCAGCATCGATTTGTTGTGTTGTGGTACCTGATCAGGCGCCGGGACGCCCCTTGGCTGGGACAGCTGCGCGCCTTATAAAAATGACTAACATAACATAACATCCCGACCTTCAATCAGCTATGGGTAAACTCTACCCAGAACAGAGGGTCATCGTTCCCACCTTGAAAGGGCAAGGTTGTGTTTCCTTTATTGATTATATCTTTGTCTCTACCCCTCTCTTTTATTTGATAGCTGACTTTAGTATCAAAGCAAATATTTTTAGCGAACACATCTCGCTATATCTTAAAGCCAGCTGGCCTCTATTGAGCATGGAGAAGAGATGTTGGGGTGGTGCTGCACTTCAGACAACAGATGGGGGAAGAAGGCTTAAATGGTCACAAATTACTCTGGACTCTTTTCTTGCATCCCTTCAGGTTAAATGCCAGAATAAGATCCAGATTTGCCTGGCTGCTCAGTCACAGTCGGATGAGATAATTGTTAAAGCTTTTGAATCTATCTCCCGCACCATTGCCGATCAGTTGTTGGTCCCATCGACCAAAAGCCAACATATCCGGGCACCCAGGTGGTTTGACTGTTCAGTTTATACCGCTTGGGGTAGGAAATGGAAAATCAGCCCTGATAGTCTCAGAGGGTGAAGTAAGGCAGGGAATACGTGGTATGACCCGAAATAAGGCTCTTGGCCCAGATTGAATCCCCCTGACGTCTACATGTCCCATATAGATTTCTGGGTGCCAGTACTCACCACTGTTATAAATGCAGCCGTTAGGTCTGGCCCCCGGCCTCATGGGCCACCCTCATTATTGTTCCAGTGTTCAAAAAGGGAAACAGAGACAGCACACATTGTTACAGGCTGATTTCCCTATTGGATTCGGTGGTTAAAGTTGTTGGTCGGATTTTGTTAGACAGGCTGTCCATATGGGCCAGAGAGAATAACATTTTGACCTATGTACAATATGGCTTCTGCCCTAGTCATTCAACATTGGACCTATGCCTGAACCTTTTTTTTATAATGAACAAATATACAGTTGCGCGCCCTGGTACCATCTTCTTGGCATTCATGGACCTCCCTTCCGCATTTGATTATGTGAATAGATGCAAGTTGTGGCGGATTCTGCTCTATCGGGTGTGGATAAAGACATAGTTCTCTTTTTACAACATCTACACCGGGATACTAATGCGGTGTGCGATATTCAGGTGATCTGAAGGTCTCGCGTACCTTTCCCATATAGACTGGGGTCTGTCAGGGCTGCATCCTGGCCCTTTTTTTATTTAACATCTACATTAATAAGCTAGAGAAGACCCAACTGGATACTAAGACGGATTTCCCCCAGGTGGGATGGCGAGGTCTCCCAATTCTGCTGCACTCTGACAGTGCCGTTTTAATGGCCAGGACTGAACGGGGCCTGCAAACTCTCCTTAACTCTTTTGTCCAATTTATGGGGGAGCAGGACCTGAAGGTCAATAATTCCAAGTCCTACATTATGCAAGTGGGGGCCCGTACTAGCAGTTCTTACACCTTTAAGGTAGGGTCGACCCCAATCCCAAAGTCGAGTGTCTTTTCCTACCTGGGGGTTTTGATAGATGCCAAAATGAAATACCGCAGCCATATTTAATTTTGCCTCTAGATTGGGGTAAAGACCGGTAGGGGCCCTATTAAGGCTTTACAGGGCCAAGTGTATTTCCAAGGCACTATATGATAGCGAAATCTGGGGGTACATTAACTCAGATGATCTCCAAATTGCAGAAAACAAGTTTTTGACACAAGTTTTATCCATCCCTCAGGGTACCCCCTCCTTCACCATTCACGAGGAGCTTGGTATGACCTATATTACTGTCCTGATAGCATTTCGCCCGGTGGCCATATGGTTAGAAAATTGGGCGGGCAAGGGGAGCATGCCTCTTGTGTACCATGTCTTAAATACATTGAAGGGAGTTTAACAAGCATGGGGAGAGGAGATCTTTTTACTTACCCGGACTGGGTCATTAAGACGGACCTAAACACCATAAAGGCGGCCTTCTTCGCGCAGCAGATTGTGGCCAGGGAAGAGAAGGAGCTGTTCAAGGCCAGTTTTCGTCGTTTTATTATGTTAAGAAAAACTCAGATGGCGGAGCCAAACTTAATGGGTTTTATAAATTCATACGACAGATTCTTGTTGACCAGGTTCAAGTTTGACCTTTTTTTTATCTCCTTCTTGCTCACCCTAAGGGACAGAGTAAGAGCCACATACTACCATCCTGTGGTTGCGATGGAAAATCCCCACAGGACATTGTCCATTTTACGATGTTCTGTAGTTTTTATGATACACCCAGGAAGTCCTTTTTAACCCCGGTTCTGAAAAAGGCAAATTTTAGGCAATTGCAACCCGCTTTTATCTTTTTACAAATGCTTGCGGGTAGCACTGTTTTTTATATACTTAATTTCTTAAAATCTGCCATTAGGCTTAGGTCTAGTTGTGAATAATTAGGTTGCGTTATATACACCTTTCTTGGCACTTTGTAAGGGCTGACTCTTAAGTGGCTATATACTGTGCTACCCGAACAACCCCTTATCACTATGGTACTGTATGTAAGCCATGTGTGGTTTCACATTTCTGTGTTGGTCTAACCTATGTTCTTGTACTTTGGTATGCTGTTGTATGGACTGTTTTTATTGTATTTTTATTTGTGCTTTCATATTTTTAAAATCTGAAACCGAATAAAGAAAGAAAGAAAGATCTGGTATTTACTCTAAAGGTGAAGAATCTGTGGTTAGAAGTATCTATCAGAAGAAAAAGTTACTTACCTTCGCTAACGCACTTTCTGGTGGCTATCTAACTGCAGACTCCTCACCGCCTCATTCTGTGGCCTGGTATCCCTTTAGCCCTAAAAGGGTCCCAATCTAGGAACCTGCATACTGGTTTTGAGTGATCATTGTTGGGCTCTGCATCTGACTGTGCAGAAAGAGACGAGGAAGAAAGTAACGCCTGCATGCAGGGGTGACGCTTAGATAGTGCTCTGATCATTGCTCCCAGGGTTGGACGATGTCAGTGTAGAGGTGCACGGTGCCACCTACCTATGCGTGACAGCAATGTTGAAAGATCTTTCAGATCCAGTCTCGTAACTGGGGATATTGTAAAGGTGATTAATCTACTATTAGATACAGGTAGAGTATCCACCTAAGGTAAGTAACGTTTACTTTCTTGATTGCTTGTTGGTCATAATGGAATACCCCACTGATTCGACCCAGAGGGAAACTGTGACTAAGACCGAGAGAGGATTTATTTAATTATTTTATTTTGAAGGTTTTATAGAGCGCTTTACAGGGCAGATGTAGGACACAGATACATGCATAGAAAAATATAGGAGATTCAAATACATAGTGATAATTAATACAAACTGGTAATCATATTTTAGTGATACGTAAATAGTTCAAGTAAATTTAGCCATGAGAATCGATTTCACTTCTTTTTAGGTCGAGCCTAGAGCAGCACATGTGTTGCTTGCTCGACTTCTAGTAAGGGGGTTTTCAAAGTGGTACCCACAAGTTTTTCCTGGCCTAAAGCTTGCGTGCATGTGCGTGTGAACGTGCGCAGCCGCCATCTGCCTTTCTTATCTACGAGCCGTCATGGCTCACTAAGTGCTTTCGCGCGCCAATGCTTGTTTAAAGAATGCAGCAATACTTCTGAAATACAGCAGAGGGCGCCATTGTTCTTTTTCTGCAAACTAAAGAATTAAACACGGTGCCAAGCTTATAACATATATTTTGTCTGTACTTTATCTGAGAATGTGACTTATTTGAGGAATTTACATAGTTAAGAACATCACCAAAGAAATGCCTGATTGACAAAACGAATATCTCTAAAAGAGCCAACTGTGAACAATCAGCAATTCATGTACCTTTTTATTTCTACAAATTACTAACATCAGCCAGTTCATATTTGGTAAGGTGCACTTTTAAAATGCTAGAGATCTTTCTCATGTTATCGAACATGAAAATTGATCTGGGGCACAGGTCTGGGCCAAAGGAAGCTGGTGACAAATAATTAGCCAATCAAGTAGAGTAAATATGCGAATATGGAAATGAAGCCATATAAGGGTTGCATGCCTAGCTTGTTTTGTACCAAGAGCTATGTTTGTCTATGCTGTTATCTTTTCTGTAACAGCAAGCCTATCGCATACAATATTCAAAATCTCTGGTACGTGTAAATCACCCAATCTACTTTGTCCCATGTACCACTTCCGTGTCCTTTTGTACTACATGCCTGAACAAAATTTTACTTGCCGGATCAGTTTAAAATTATTTATATGGGTACAGCAGATACATTTTTTTCAACCAGAATCTTCCAATGACAAATAGTTACCCCTCATTTCAATTTGCTAGCTAAATTTTGGCACAAACTCACAGAGTTGAAAACTGAGTGGGTCAGTTGTCTAATAAAAACATTTGAGATAAGAAAAAAACTTGTCAGGTCTTTTCTGATTCAAAGTTTTTATATACAAAAAAGTCTGAGAGGACATTCACCATAGCGGTTGGATGCAAGTGCAAGGTATAGGCACTGTAAATCAACTATAGCTACCACGTAGTAGTTTTGGAGGTCAAAATCACGCTGCTCTAAGAATGGATTTGGGAATGTCGACATGTTGTGATTAATAAAACAATTTCGACATCCACCATCATAGAAACGTGACCGGACAAGGACCATCAACCTCCAGGACTGGCCTAAGTATGCACATATGACACGTGGCCTACGCCTGTGGTCTGGTCTCTTGTGCAATCCTACTGAAACCGTAAATCAGGGCAGCTGTCTCTTTAAGAAGATGAACTTGTTTCACATTTCACAGGTCCCCTTCCTTCACTGCACCCCCGTGAAAGAAAAGCTTTCTGCAGTCCTATTCCACCGCACAGCCCACCTAAAACAACCCCAACAAGCATTGGCATAGCCAATAGGTCTCGCCTTTGGGACCTTATAAGTGTTTGGCCATGCAACAGTTGATGTTGTTGCAGCAAGGATATTGTGCTGCATAACTAAATACTTATAAGGTCCCAAAAGCATGCCTGGTTCATGCATATTTAGCCAAACACCAGGTGCATATCTGTTTCCTTTAGTAGCTCCACCTTACGCACTCCTCTTTCCCGGGGATGCACGCCAGATGGTGCAGCGGCGACTCCTATGTCTCTCTGTACTTGGGCTATGCCCGTGGCAATTCTACTAAAAGGCATACCATGGCAACTATGTTGCGCCATCTGCAATGACGGCGGACACTATGTCATCCTTGCAGGCACTCTACGTAGACCGCCGTTGCAGTCTACTGCCCCAATGCCTACGATCTGGGTTTCTTCGCGGAGATCTGGCAGTTGATTGCTGACCTCGGTCTTGGGGCAATATTATGGGGTGGTGACTTCATTGTAATACTAGACTACCAATTGGATCAGTCGGGCGTTTCCAGACGCCCTCATCCCAGTGCTGCATTGACACTCGGCACGATCATCCTCGGCAACCACCTCCAAGACATATAGTGACACTTGCACAAAGATGCGACAAAGGGTACCTGCATCACAGCTAACCACAGCGCATGGTCTAGAATAGATTATTGGTTAATCTCTTGGGACCTTCAGACCTGGGCTATAAAGGTGGCACATATATCCTGCACACTCTCTTACCACGCCTCCATTTTTCTAGAGCTCCTCATTCCCCAGAAAGATCCTTGTACCTTCTCCTGGCGCCCGCTGCCTGGGGCTCTGTGGGACATGGTATTCCGAAAGGAGATTCACAAAGAAATAGTTTAGTACTTCACTCATAATGTGGGCTTTGTGGACTCTGCTTCCACTCTTTGGGAAGCCATGAAGGTGGTCATTTGCGGCACATGTATCGCAAAACAATCTGGTGTATTAAAGGCCATACGTGGGAGGCTAGAACGTGATGTTCATGTTCTCAAGACTGAATACTTCCAATACAAAGATTCGTCCAAACTGGCAGGCATCAGGGACAAATTGACGGAGTTTTCCGAGGATGCACTCTGCAAGACCAATTTCCTGAATTGGGACTCGCAGGTCCAGCGCTACGGGGAGGGTAATCACCCTGGGAGGACCCTAGCCACAATGCTCCATAAACCACATGTATCCTCCTACGTGGTGAAGCTGCTAGACGCTGATTTAAATCTTCCATCCACCTCCGCCGAACTCCTGAATATGATGACTTCAGTCTTTGCTAAATTATACACTGCTGCTCCCACGCTCCACAAAAGTGACTTACTTGCATTTCTAGAAAGCATTCAAATATTATGGTTGGACCGTGCCCACGGAGCCTACCTAGACCCTCCGTTCAAAGTAGAAGAAATAGTACAGGTCATTCAGGGTCTCCCGGGCGACAAGGCGCCAAGTCTGAATGGTTTAACCACCGCCTTCTATAAAGAATATGCATCCATCCTGGCACCCCATATGCTTTCTATGTTCGAAGAATCCCTCGCTCAGGGTTCTTTGCTACCCTCCCTCTGGAAGGTGGTCATCGTGACGCTTCTCAAACCGGATAAACCTGCCTCTCACTGCGACTCTTACAGGCCGCTCTCAATGATCGTTGACAACAACATTTTTGCAAAGTTTTTGGCCAATCGCATCCTTCCCTGTTTGCCCCAGATTGTGAGGCCATATCAATCCGGATTCGTCTGTGGTCACTCCACATCACATAATCTTCGCACCATTTTCGTTGTTATGCATCATCTTCACACCCAGGTTTCGGCGTCGGCTGCCCTACATGATGCTACTAAGGTGTTCAACTCGTTGGAGTGGCCCTACCTTTTCACTCTACTTGTGTGTATTGTGTGAGAAGTTGGCCTGATGTATGATGTCACTAGTTCTAGTGTACACCTTATATCAGTCCAAATACCCTTATGGTGATTGGTTGTAAAGTCAACCTTATAGACCAGCTATCCTAGTGGTAGCATGGACAAGAGCAGTCTTAGGCTAAACTCTGAATGGCATGTGAAGCCAGCTGTGATACCATATATAATCCCTTGAATACCAAATGAAAGGACACCACAACAGATATATATATAAAATAAAGTGTATTTATTCTAGTCAAACCCTCAGCACTCTTTATGAGATTAGAGGTAAGTACAACACAGTCTTATTTAAGCATACATTAAGTCACACAGGTAAGTAATACAGTTAGGCCCTAGGGGCCACGCAAACCATATACTAAGTAAGTGGTATAAGGACCACTGTCACGGAAATAGAATAGGCCTAGGCCTAGGGAATCGCTGGGGCTACACTACACTAGCGTTAGTTAGGAAGTGGGAGGCCCACGGGATTCGTGTGCAGAGTGGAAACACTCACGCGTAATGCGTAAAAGTCACTAGCAATAGTACAGTTTAGAAAACGATAGATTTAGGACACTTCCGGAGTAGCTAGGAAGTCGAGACTGGAAAACTAGACACTAGGATAGTCACTATCCTGATGAGCACCGGAGTACCCAAGTTACCTAGCCCACAGGCTGCGGGTGCATAGGGGTGAAGATGCGTCGGTTTTCGTCGTCGACTCCTATGGATGCCTGAAGAAAGATGCTGACAGGCAGTCAGTGAAGAGTGTCCGGTGGATCCCAAGGCTGGGATCAAGAAGAGAGGAGACCTGCAAGCAGAAGGGACAGAGTCAAGGTCACTAGCCAGTGACCACGTGGAACCAGGAAGGAACCAGGCGATGTCGTGAAGATTGCAGGTGAAGGTGAAGCTTGTCGCTGCAGCCAGGAGGACCAGGAAGCGTCGAGGACGACCAGGACCAGGAGGCGAGCTGTCCCACGAAGGCTCTTGCTGTCGGCGGCGTCGAAGTTGGACTAGGACTCACCAAGCCTTGGCAAGCGGAACCCACGAAGAACGGAGGACTTGCTTCTGGTGCAGACCAGGAAGGTCTGGGGTGCTTCTTCTTTGCTGAGAAGCGGGAGCCAGTCTGGAGGAGCCAAACCAGCGCAGAAGATTTCAGGGTGCGTCGTCACAAAGGCCACTAGCCAGCGGGCAAGCAACTGGACAGACGCGGCAAGCAGGAAAATGCAGAAGGGCCCCACGCAGGACTCGTGGAGTGTGGGGGGCTGATCTTCGGTGCAGATGGTGCTTGGGGTTGGGGCTTCTCAATCCCCGGTGTACAACTTCGAGGGTGCCTCAGAAGCTGCGCTTGAAGTTACTAGCCACTTTTCCCAGGTAGCCGGTCCCACGTCGCTCGTCGCCTCCACGGATCTCAGCTTTGCTGTGGATGTGGATCAGGGTCGGAGAAGTCTGGAAGTCAAGGCTCTGGTCGGGCTCTGCAGTCGGTTCCTCGTAGAACGTGGGCAAAGCAAAGGGTAGTCTCTTGATGGTGCCTGTTTGCACAGGGTAGCCACTCCTTGGCCACAAGGGAGATTCTTCAGTCTTCTTCTTTCATCGAATGTCGAAGGTCCAGAGTTTCTGTTCAAGTTGCAGGTTCAGGATAATCTAAAGTCTTGAGGCCCAACTCCCACTCTTATACTAATCTGGGGGGCTGGGATACCTGCTAGGTCACGCCTTATGGGTGGGACCTGGGAGGGGGTGGTTACACCCACTTCCCTTTGTCCAGTTTCGCGCCAGAGCTGGGGCTGGAGTGCCCCAGCGCCGGTTTGAACTGGACTATGCAAGGAACACCTTGTGTGCCCCAGGCATTTCTCATTCCTTTCAGCCCACCCTGCCCCAATACACTAAAGGCTGTCTGGGGAGGTGCTAGCACCTCCCCAAGCAGGAAACCTATTGTCCAGGCCTCCCTGGCTGGGATCACTCCCAGCTGCAGGAGGTCAGACTTGTGTCGTGGCAGCAGCATCCATTTTGTGATGCTGAGGCTTTGGTCAGAGGCTAACAGTGAAGTATGATTTTAACATGTCTTTCCCTCTAGAAGGGGGGAATAATATCTTCATGTCCAGAAATGGCATGGGGGTATTATTCCACAGTGTTAGACACCTTACACGACATGTTTCGATAAAGCCAAACCATAGTTACCATAACCGTCTAAGATTATAAGGCACTTTAAGAGTATATGGTAGGCGATATCATAGAACAGCTATAAGGACTTGGTTCCGAAAGCTGCAGACAGGCTCAGCTCATGCTAGAGCACCATCTCGCATGTTACCAAGCACTCTGCCTCCAGGATTGTTAAGGCCTGCCATAGGAGTGACTGATAGGTACACATGTGTCTATATATAAGGGTAGATATAGGCATACTATATCTAAGCAAGGGGTGATTACACGACCTTGCCCCAGCTGAGTGATCAGCCAGTTGTGTCTGATTGGAAGGCCAGACCAGGGGTGACATAATACATGCTGCAGCCCCTGGGAGGCCTAGGGTACACCTATGCCCTGGGTACCTAGGGTACACTGTACAGGGTCCAATAAGGTGATCCTTACCAATTGGGAATGTACCTAGGGTACATGGAGTCCATTTTAAAGAGAGAGCAGACAGCCTGAGACCCTGAATGGCAGGATCTCAGGCCAACTAAGTCGAAAAACCAGCTAGACACTAGGCAAAAAGTTGGGGGTAACCATAGTCAGATATCCACCTTCCTACATATTGGTCTCAGCTCCCGCTTCCTCCATCAAGTACGATTATTAGATACTCTGCCGCGTCCGTCTTAATAGCATGTTATCTGATCCATGTGGTCATGTAATATACAGTCTGAAAAATTATTGAAAATTAATTATTTGCTTCGGTAAATGTATTTAATTTAATAAACTATCATTTTGTATTGTTTTTAGGATGATCTTTTTGTTGATGTTCCAAGGGTTAAAAAGGTTAAAGAAATTAAGACTCCATTAAATGAAGGTAAGAATGAGATATTGCAAGTTTTGCTTTATGGGTGGTAATGGTTGAGCAGACAAATGGAAGTGTTGTTCTATCAGGTTTCCTCCTCCCCTGTAAGAAAGGATGTGTTTGTATTGAAAAGTTTCCTTTGCATGTTTTGGAAATACGTGCAACCAGCAGATTTTTGAGCCCCAACCTCAGCATACATGACAGTGATGCAGGTGCTCTGGAGTCCATTTTGATCCTATTGAGACCAAGAGTAGAGCTCTGTGTTCTGAAGAGGCACCATGTAAACTCTTCTTCACATAGTTACTGGGCTCCAGAGGGATGACATTGGTGGCTGCAATGACATTTGTAGTGGAAAGGCTAATTTTTACCTGCCTTTGTAATTGGAGAGTCGTAACTTGCCATGTGGGACATGGATAATTTACATGTGCACCTTTTTGTGAATAGAGGATGTGTGTATGGAGTTATGTGATACATGTGGCCTTAGTACTGGAATCCATTTTGTATTTTTTACATCCAAATTGTATTTATGCAGTTGGGTTGGAGAGAACCTAGGCAGCAGATGTGAATTGCAGGGCTTTTGCAGGCAGTCCAAGGATGATTTATAGTGGGCCAGAATTTTGGTTGTGGAGAAGAGAACACAGAGGACCCCTTTGAAGCTATGGAGTTTTTATTTGCCCTCTGGCTTATTGTTCTTTGAAAGATTTGTAGTTATGGGGGAAGCATCCCTTGCTTGGGTGCCTTGGCTTTGAATTTCTCCTGTTTGCTGGTTCCCAGCCTGCCCCCTCCTCCAGTTCCTACTCGTACCTTTGAAGTTGAATGCAAAAAGAAAGAAGGGGCAGAACTGCCCAGAGCCAGTCTCCGAGCTTAATGTTGGATTACACAACTACTGTCTGCAACTTTAGTTTACGGCTGTAGTGAGAAACTTTCATCAAGTATGTCGAGATTTCTCTACCAAAAACTGGGGTCTGCATAACAATGGTGACAAGAAACTGCCAACTCCCCTTTCCAGGTACAGAATTAGAAACCTGACATCTTTGACCTAGACTGCCAGGAGGCACTGCTTGAACCCTGCTTCAGGGGAGACAGCTGACTGACTTCTCGGGAAGGACATTGTAGTTGCCCTTGCATTAGGGAGATAGTGCTCAGAAGATTCACAGAAGGTACCAGTTTCATATAAGAAGAGGAGCTGCACCTATATGTTGGGGTGACACCCAAGAGTCGCCAAAGACTCAGCACATTCATAGAATATGTACCCACGTAGACAGTGGGTACTGAGGAACTTGAATTTAGCTGAGTTCCCCCTGAGCACCACAAAGCCTTGAGGCGCTAAAAGAAATCTGATAAGTCAGCTGTCCCTACAAAAGATATGCCTACGTACTGCAGGAGCACCACAATGAAGTGTGGGCCTGCATCATGATCTAAGTACTCATCAGGGGTGCACACACAGCTTGTTGGAGTGGTGAGTTTTGTACCTGGGCCAGAGAAAGATCACTAGGTTACAAGATCCGCGGTGCAAGCAGTGTGACTCCACCACAGTCTCCTCAAAATGGTAATAATGCTGCCCCGGCTCATCTAAAAACCATGCGAATGCCCTAGATGCCGATCGCACAACAGTTGCCCTGGCGAACACAAGGTCTTGGCTTCCCGTGTCAATGCCCAAACCTTAAAAATTCATAAGCTTGTTCTTTGAGAACAAGCTTTTATTTAGCTGGACGACATGGGAGCTCCTGGAGCTCCAGCAAAATGTCCGACAAAACTCTAAAGCAAAGAGAGAGAGATATACCCTCTATCAGTGATGGAAATGTACGCAACAGTTCAGTTTCTATCCGTGGCAAACTGTCATATATTCATTATACATTTAACTACTCCTTACTGGTACATTTGATAACATTTGTTAAATAGTGCATTCTTCCCACTGTAGATATTAACTTGAGAAACACTTGCAAATGCCAAATGGAGAAACCCATATCTCACTACCTGGTCTTTCCACACCATCCTAAGCTGAGCTCTTCAAATGATTTTAAGCAAGATGGAGTTGGTTTAGTTTTTAGCCCAAGTACTCACAACTATGCTCTGTCATACTGTTCCTATGAATTAAGTAGGACTGTGTATCCTGACTAAATAATTGTCAGAATATGGGGACTCAGTCCTTACACACCATCAGAATATGATGCCCCAGTTCCTAGCTAGCTCAGAGTGCCCCATCTACACGCCTAACCTTCTAGGTTGCGGGGTGGTATCTGCAACCTCAAAACATGACCACACTAATTCCCCAGGGAAATCGTTGAAACAGATTTTACCCTCTGTTATTACTTAGGCATGCCCAAATGGAGACACAATAAATATACAAATTGGCTTTTCAAACATTCATTGAAGCAATTGTATTCTTGTGTAAAACACATGAGCTTCAATTATTAGCAGGAGGAAACAAAGCATTGTAACCAGCATTACAGGAATGGTAAAAAAAGATTAACAGTTCAACCATTATACCATTAGTGTGTGATTGTAGGAATATATGATTATGCTAATACTTATACTCTTATCTAATACTTCCCACACTATTGAGAGCATGGTGGGTGTACCCTCTGCCAGATCTCCTGGGACAACCCAACCCCCCCATACCTGTGTCTGATGTATCAGTAAGCCGATCAGGTGTAGACCAGGCTACCTTCCTTGGCAGGATAGATATTATAGTCAGTAGGGCTGCATTTCAGTCACTGGCACAGCATTCCAGGATAATCCGTAGAAGGGATCCTCTGCCTCATTTGGCTCAGAGTTGGTTCATATAATAGAAGCACTGTTTCAATCGTACTGTGTCAGAGGTGCAGCACTGATATGATTGTTTTTCTTGCTACTCAGACCTGTCTCCTACCTGAAAACCAAATGCAAGGGCATCACGCTCAGTGTTCCTTAGCCTTAGACAGAGTATACAAATTACATGATAAAATGCTTACTAAGAAATATGCTGTAAGTATGTTATTGTGTATGTGCAAAGTATGTACAAAACTACAGTTATAAAATATGTCAAGTTTAAACGTGTGGTTTGAAATGGAGACTTTCTATGCGGGCCCTGTCGAACATCTCCAGGGGCTGTGCAGTGCAGACCTCACAAGCAACATGACCCAGATAAAACATCCGAACAACGCAGGAGCAATCTATGCTATGATCAAACGACAGCAAAAGGTAATGTGCAATCTAATGGAAACCCATAAATGGAAGAACGGGGCCCATACTAACAGGGATGGAAATAACGGATCTGTGACCAAGCCGGTCACATTTCAAGGACTTTCCAAAACCCCAAGGTCAGAGGAAATTGCAGAGGCTAAACAAGGATATTGTGGCACAATGAATTTCTTACAAGGTTGGCCCATGGGATGGGAGTCCCCATAGTATACTTCCCGCAGTAATTACTGAAGGGTGTTAGTAATGTCCACTTTATTGCTTCTGACTCTATTATGTACTGTATTACATAGTGTGTGATTTCAGTAAAGGTCTTTTTTCATTAAAGGCTAAACATTGAGGTTTTGACTGTTATTAGTTAGTCTGTTGAGTTCCATTCTGAGTCTCTAAAACCACACCCATGCCTTGAGTAAGCCTTGAACTCGTTAACTTCACTACCCTGGGGATTAATTGCTAAAGAGACGTATTGGAGTTAATTTTTTGGCTAAGTAGTAAGGTTGAGCCTTAGGAACCAGTGGTAAAATGTTCTGATTGGGGGCATGGCTTGGCACGTTAAGATGGCAGTTGTACTCTAAGAGTGCTCCGGACGCCTCCGTCTTCCGCCCAAGCATCCTTTGCCATCGGCTCGATCAAAATAGCCCGACGCAGGCTGATACCCCACTGAAGTAGCACAGACTGCCCGAGCATGCGACGAAGCCGCCGGGTGGATGTGGATGGCCGGTGGTGAAGAAGGCGAGGCCTGTGGACCTATGCAAGATGGCGGTGCGGCCTCCGATCAGAGGCCACAGACACCCGAGGGCCGACGAGAGCTACCGCCTAATTGAGGGCGACCCACACCTCCTGACCCCGTGATACCGGGGGCGGAGACCTGTGGCGACAACTCCCGGATTGCTGGTGGACCCTGCGGCCGCTCCACGGCCCTGATGATCCGAAAGCTGCGGCCTGACAACGAGCCGGATCCACCCCAGGAGAGACCCGGCTGTGGTGGAGCTGGAGACCTGCCTGCGGCTGAAGTGGCAGGAGTGGGACTGGACCCCTGGGGCTGTGATCTGGCCGAGCGGGTGGGACTCGAGCGACCTGTGGCAGCCCGTGCCCAGGCTACCTTAGGCGTGGCAAACTCTGGGCCCCAGACTTGGCCTCCACGGCCCCGGCCCCCCTCCTGCAATACTGCGCAAGCACTGCCCTCTACACAAGAGGCCCACATGCGATTGTGGTGTTGGGCGTGGCCCTGGGAAGAATTGGACCCCCAGAGCTATGCCCTGGCCGCGTGGACGGGCCCTGAGCTCACTGGAGAGTGCTTTATGCCTGCAGGTACTCTGGTCCGGCGCTGCCCCGCCCACCACCGGCTGTGGCATCCTTACACCACGCTGACAACCCCACGGTACAGGACATGGCCTGAATCCGGGTGGAGGAAGAGCAGCGTGAACACCTGCGGCCAGATTGCTAGGCACACAGTGAGCGGGGGCCCTGACAGATGGTGTAATGGGGCGGCCCTGGGGATCTGAACCTCTGACCCTCACCCCTGGCTGTGTGACTGAGGCCTGAAAGCTGTGGCAGCCCTGCAACCCTGAACCCTCTTCCACAGTACCTGGCCAGTAATAACCCTCTAAGAGAGACTTGTGTCTGTACAGCCTTAGACCTGGCATATCTCTCTGTGCTTGACGCGCATTAACACAATCAGGCGGTGTATGGGGGTTTAGGAGGACCGGCAGAGCCAACAACCAGTGATCCAGATTGGGCCACCTCACCGCCCTGAAGAATCTGCCTCCTGTAACTGAGTGAACGGTGGGTCAAGCCCTACCCCCCCCCCCCCTCACAAGCCCTGAGAAGCGGGAGGACTAAAAACCAGGGAAGGGCAGGGTGTCAGAATCCCCTCACCCCTGAGGGGCTGAGGAGGAGCTGCGACACCAAGGGACGCCCATTGTTCACGAACTGAGTCACACCAGCTTTCTTACCTTGCACCATGAAAGTCACAAACATCACTCGTCGAAATAACGTCACAGTTGCTGTCTTGCATCCAGAACAGACCCCAGTCAATCCCTCAGTCAGCCCTGGTCCTGTAGGCCTCCGAACCCACTCACACCCAAAATGACATGCATGAATAATAACAGAGGCTCCATCCGCATACTATCGTGGAATGTCAATGGGCTCCTCGACAGGGTTAAACGAACGAAAGTCTTGCACTATGCCCAGCGACATGCATGAATAATAACAGAAGCTCCCTCCGCGTACTATCGTGGAATGTCAATGGGCTACTCGACAGGGTTAAAGGAACAAAAGTCTTGCACTAGGCCCAGCGCCAGACATCTGACATACTTCTTCTCCAAGAGACCCACCTCATGGGCACTGCCCCTTTCTAGCGAGATATGGCTATCATAGAGTTTGGCACTCGGGGTTCAACCGGGGATCACGAGGGGTGGCAATCCTCCTGTGGCGTAATCTCCCTTTCGTGCTCACGCAGGCTACTAACGACCCTCAATCAATCAATCAATCAGTGACACTTGTAAAGCGCGCTACATACCCGTAGGGTCTCAAGGCGCTGGGGGGGGGGGGGGGGTGCCGCTACTGCTCGAACAGCCAGGTCTTCAGCTTCTTCCTGAAGGAGAGGTGGTCTTGGGTCAGGCGCAGGTCGGTCGGGAGGGAGTTCCAGGTCTTGGCGGCCAGGTAGGAGAAGGACCTTCCTCCTGTAGTCGCTCTTCGGATGCGGGGGACGGCGGCGAGGGCGTGGTTGGCTGATCGGAGGTGGCGTTTGGGAGCGTAGAAGTTGACTCGGCTGTTGAGGTAGCTCGGGCCTTGGTCGTGTAGGGCTTTGTGTGCGTGGGTGAGGAGGCGGAAGGTGATTCTTTTGTTGACGGGGAGCCAGTGAAGGTCTCTCAGATGTCCGGAGATGTGGCTGGTTCGTGGGATGTCGAGGATGAGTCTGGCTGAGGCGTTCTGGATCCGCTGGAGTCTCTTCTGGAGCTTGGCGGTGGTACCGGCGTAGAGGGCGTTGCCGTAGTCCAGTCGGCTGGTGACGAGGGCCTGGGTGACGGTCTTCCTGGTCTCGGTGGGGATCCACCAGAAGATCTTCCGTAGCATGCGTAGGATGTTGAAGCACGCCGAGGAGACGTTGTTGACTTGCCTGGTCATGGAGAGGGAGGAGTCCAGGAGGAAGCCCAGGTTGCGTGCATGGTCTGTCGGTTTGGGTGCGGTGCCCAGGGCGGGAGGCCACCAGGAGTCGTCCCAGGCGGAGGGTGAGGAGCCCAGGATGAGGACCTCCGTCTTGTCCGAGTTCAGTTTCAGGCGGCTGGTCGTCATCCACTCGGCTACCTCTTTCATCCCTTCGTGCAGGTTGGATCTGGCGGCGGCGGGGTCGTTGGTCAGGGAGAGGATCAGTTGGGTGTCGTCGGCGTAGGAGATTATGCTGAGGTTGTGTTTGCGTACGATGGCCGCGAGGGGGCTCATGTAGACGTTGAAGAGGGTGGGGCTCAGAGATGATCCTTGAGGGACGCCGCAGGTGACTTCGGAGGCCTCTGACTTGTACGGTGGTAGGCGGACTCTCTGTGTTCTTCCGTCGAGGAAGGAGATGATCCAGTCCAGCGCCTTGTCCTGGATTCCGATGTTGCTGAGGCGCCGTACTAGGGTGCGGTGGCAGACCGTGTCGAATGCCGCAGAGAGGTCTAGGAGGATGAGGGCCGCTGTTTCTCCATTGTCCATCAGGGCTCGGATGTCATCGGTGGCGGCGATGAGGGCGGTCTCGGTGCTGTGATTGGCTCGGAAGCCGGACTGTGAGGGGTCGAGGGATCCGTTCGTCTCGAGGAAGGCGGCCATCTGCTTGTTGACGGTCTTCTCGATGACTTTGGCTGGAAACGGGAGGAGCGAGATGGGGCGGTAATTCTTGAGGTCGGTGGGGTCCGCTGTAGGTTTCTTTAGTAGGGCGCTGAGTTCGGCGTGCTTCCAGCTCTCAGGGAAGATGGTGGTGTCGAAGGAAGTGTTGATGATGTCTCGCAGGTGGGGTGCGATGACAGCGTCGGCCTTGTTGAAGACGTGGTGAGGGCAGGGGTCGGTCGGTGATCCGGAGTGGATGGAGTTCATCGTGCGGATGGTGTCTTCGGTGCTGATCGGGGTCCAGGCGTGGAGGGTGGTGGTGGGGGGTGGTTGTTCGGTCATGGTGTGCGTTGGTTGGTTGTTGAAGCTGTTATGTATGTCCGCGATCTTGTTGTGGAAGTATGAAGCGAGGGAGTTGCAGAGGTCTTGCGATGGGGTGATGTCGTTGTTTCCTGCGCTGGGGTTGGAAAGCTCTTTCACGATGTTGAAGAGTTCCTTGCAGTTGTGTGCGTTGTTGTCCAACCGGTCTTTGAATGCTGTTTTCTTGGCGGCGCGGATCAGCTGGTGGTGTTTCCGGGTGGCAAGTTTGAAGGAGGTCCTGTTGTCCGGTGTCGGTTCCCTTCTCCAGACTTTCTCGAGGGCTCGGCAGTTCTTCTTGGAGCTCTTGAGTTCGTCGGTGAACCATGGGGCCTTCTTGCTGCCGGGTCTGCTAGGCGGGGTCCTCAGTGGGGCGAGTTCGTCCGCGCAGTTGCTGATCCACTTCGTGAGGTTGTCGGCAGCTTGGCTGGGGTTCGCTGAGCTGGCAGGAGGGTGCTGGTTCAGGGAGGTGGCGAGCTGGTCTGCTGTGATCTTGTTCCAGCTTCTGCGGGCTGCCTGTTGCTGGTGTTGGTGGGTCATCGTTCTCTTGAAGGTGAAGTGGATGCAGCTGTGGTCCGTCCATTGAAGCTCTGTGGCGTGGCTGAAGTCTATGTCTGTGCTGGATGAGAAGACTGCGTCGAGTGTGTGTCCGGCGAGGTGGGTGGGGGTGGACACCAGTTGCTTGAGTCCCAGGTTGGCGAGGTTGTCGAGCAGGGTGCTGGTGTTGCGGTCGTTGTTGTTCTCCAGATGGAAGTTGAGGTCTCCCAGGAGGATGTAGTCGGCGGAGGGGAGGGCATGCGGGCTGACGAAGTCGGCGATGTCCTCGCTGAATTGTGTGCGTGGTCCAGGGGGTCGGTAGATCAGGGTGCCTCTGAGGGTGGTGTTCGGGTTGGTGTGGATCTGGAAATGCAGGTGTTCGGCGCTGGTCAGGGTGTTGTCGGTGCTGGTCGTGAGACGGATGGTGTTCCTGTGGATGATGGCGATGCCTCCTCCCATCTGGTTGGCGTTTCGGTCCCTCCGGACGACCTTGTAGCCCTCTGGGATAGCGATGGCGATGTCGCGAGCTGAAGAGGCGTTCATCCAGGTCTCCGTGAGGAAGGCGACGTCAGGGGCTGTGGCGTCTAGAAGGTTCCAGAGTTCGATGGCGTGTCTGTGGACGGAGCGGGTGTTGAGCAGGATGCACTTGAGGTGGGTGCTGCTGGTGTTCGACTTGGTGGGTGCTGGTGCGAGGCTGGTCCGGATGCAGGTGAACTTGCAGGCGTGGCAGCTGAAAGGTCCGTGGGTCCGTCGTGGAGTGGCTTGATGGCATTCTGGGAGTCGGCTGGTGTTGAGAGCGGTGAGGGTGGCGGCGGAGTACGTCAGGCGGGTCGGTCGGGATCTTCGTTGGCCAGGGGTCCTGGCGCTGGGCGCGGTCCGGTCGCGGACGGGCGCAGACGGGCTTACCTTTGGCGCGCCTTCGGCGCACAATCGGCGCGCCCGCTGCGCGTGACCGCTGCGCGTGACCGCTGCGCGTTCGCACGGTCGCCATATAAGGCGAAGTGCGCGGGTGGGCGGGGCAGCTGGGAGGCGGGAGCGGGGAGGGAACAGAAAGGAAAAAGGGGCGTGGTCAGCGGTGGTGGCGGGAAGCGGGGAGCGGGGAGGGAAGGCGGAGGGCGGCGAGGTAGGCGGGCAGACAGGCAGGAGAACGCAAAGGGCTGAAACTGGATGTTTTATGGCTCTGAGTGGAATGTTAGGAGGGAACACTCAACTTAGTCTCCATAAATTCTCCTTCATCGATGCTCGCAGCGGCCTTGAAACGCGCCGCCAACCTCATCACGTCCCTACCCCTGGGAATGACAATAGTCTGTGGCGATTTCAACGTGGTTATGAACCCAGACCTTGACACCGCAAGCGCACCTTCCGCTGCAAGAGCCACGCACGCTAAGCACATGGCGAACTGGGCAGATTCCCTGGGCATTTGTGATGCTTTGAGAATATGGCATCCCTAGAGTAAGCAATTTACTCACATATCAGCTGCACACCACACTCACACACGAATAGATACTATATTTTTGCCCCCTATCGACTGCCAAAAGATCAGAGATATCATTATCCTTCCCAGGGGCATTTCGGATCATTCACCCGTATTCCTGAGCATTGGGGACCCCCCCCCGACCTGATCCTCCCAACTTGGAGGATGAACGTGTGGTTCCTCCAAGACCAAGAGTTCAAAAAAGCGTTGAGGAAAAGCTTCAACAGTACTTTCTCACCAATAGCGGTTCTATTTCATCCCCGGGTACCCTATGGGAAGCAGGCAAGGCCACCATCCGCAGCTTCGCCAAGGACCAACTCAAACTCAAGCGTCTGATTCAGACCAGTCAGATTACCTTTCTAGAGACCCAAGCGACCCTCCTCGAGAAACACCTGCCTGAAGATCAAGATGAGATCCCGGTGAGGCAACTCGCACACCTAAGAGATGAAATCAGGCAACTCTCTATGGACGCTGCCAAACTACTATGGAGATCCTCTATAGCTAGGGTGTATGGCTGGGGAAACAAAAATGGGAAGATCCTGCATAGGTTAACTACATATCCCATGGCCCAGATCTCTGCCTCCTACTATCGCAAGCTGCACTCAGCACAGCACCCTGAAGTCTCCCTCACAGAGGTGCTCAAATCGGAACACCTCTATCTCTCCTGCCTCAGCACGACTGAGTCTGCCAATATAGACCTCCCCATCACCCGTAAGGAGATCAACGAGGCCATCACACGCACCGCTGCGGGCAAAACCCCAGGCCCTGACTGTCTCCCACAGGAGTACTCCACTACATATCGGGAGATACTCGTCCCACACCTCTCTGATATATTTGCTAAAGCCCTCGAGCTCATTTCCCCCGGAAACAGATGCTGCCACATTTGTCATTATCCCTAAAACACAACCGCCTTCGTCAAATCCCTCTTATAAACACAGAGGTTAAAATATTTGCTGCAGTCCTAGCCCATTGGTTGAGGCCCTACCGTACCAAATTGATCCACCAAGATCAATGTGGGTTTATGCCATCATGGGGGACTAGAGACTGCCTCTGATGCCTCCATCTGGCTCTAGCAAACCGCCAACCCCCTATTTAGCACTACTTCTAATTGACTTCGAGAAGGCCTTCGACTCCGTGGATTGGCAGTACTTGGATGATGAACTGGTCGAGATGGGTCTAGGTCTATATTTGCGCAACCTGGTTAAGGTCCTCTACTCTCGACCTCAAACACGGGTGCTCGTCAATGGGGCACGGTCAGAGGCGTTTCCCATTAGAAGAGGAACGAGGCAGGGATGCCCCCTCTCACCTCTCCTTTTCGCCTTCGCAATGGAGCCCCTGGCATGCCTCATTCGGTCAGATGACCGAATTCAGGGTTGGAAATGGCCAGGCTCTGAAGAAGACAAAATCGCTTTGTACTCGGATGACGTCTTGCTCTTCCTTGCAGAACCGGCCCAATCTGGTCCCCACTGTCTCCAGGCACTACACTCATTCGGACGTGTCTCCAGCCTGCGGCTGAACCCAAGCAAATCGGTTCCGGTCCCTTTACACTTAACAAGAGACTGCTTCGACTGGCAATCCACAATACCCATCAAGCAGCAATCGTTTAAATACCTGGGAATCTGGATCGCATTGCTCCCTGACCTTGCCTGGTCACTTAACATAACCCCACTAGCGAAGAGAGCTAGAGAAGACCTCCGCAAATGGCAGACGCTACCACTTAACCCCCTAGGGAGAGTCGCCCTTTTTAAAATGATGATCCTCCTTAGATTCCTCTACGTAATCCAAAATACCCCCTTTTACTTCCCACGTACATGGTTCAGGGAGCTAGATAGCCTAGCCACTAAATTCCTCTGGGTGGTCGTAGACCTCATATAGCTTTAGCCCAATGCCGATTCCACCCTTTGACGGAGGCATTGGTATGACCAATTTATATTTATACTATCTGGCAACCCGCCTACTCATACTACATGACTGGTTTAATGGGGGCTGGTCCGACCCGGCATACAGACTCGAATTGAATGATTGAATGAATTGGGCCTACCTAGGATCCAAACGATTATGTACGGGGGACCCATACCCAGAACTCTACCTGTGGTGATGCAGGCTGTTCTCCTGACCTGGCGGGTTTCTTTGCGCCACACCCACTGGACAAACAAACTGACCCAGTGCACACCACTCTGGCAAGGCACTTGGCTTAGGGAAGTTAGCGAATTAAAAGGATTCCGGACATGGGACCTCATTGGGGTTTCTCAGCTTGGGGATGGGTGGGCCGGTGACCACATATGCTCCTTCCACGACCTACAGACCTGACACTCCCTACACCCATCACAATTCTACAGATACTTACAGCTGCACCATGCCCTCCATATTCATATACCGGAAGGAACAACACTGCCGGAATATAGTCCTCCAGAGGTACTACCAATGATGGGAAAATTTGGGGTGGGGGAATTTCGCGTATTTACGGTTCCCTAACCAACAACACTCCAACTACATTAGATTGGCTCAGAAGCCAATTGAAGAGCTGGGTGGGACCCCTTGAGGAGGAAGATTAGAGGGAGGCACTGATGGCACCCAACACAGTCACCACATCTGCCAGGCTCCCCCTGATCCAACTATACTACTTACATACAGCCTACTTAACCCCCGAAGCGCCTCCACAGTACTGGTTTGAACTCGAATGCATCCTACACTCGCTGTGGGCAAGAACAGGCAGACTTCTTCCACATGGTATGGGCCTGCCCCGTCTTAGCAAAGTATTGGTAATCTATAGAAAGAGAGCTCACAGAGGTCTTGGGTTGGGAGGTCCCGCACAATCCACTAAACATGCTCCTGGGAATCACAGATGGGCTGGATGGGCCTAGGAATGACAAACTGTTCTTCAACACGGCCATGATCGTGGCCAAAAGAGACATAACTGCCAACTGGAAGAATCCCAGCCCACCTAGCATCACAAAGTGGCGCAGTGGAGTGGAATGGTGTGTGGCACATGAGAAATCCCTGTATGAAGCCCAGGGCTGTCCGGCCAAACATCGCAGGGTCTCGGACAAATGTCTGGGTCAGATAGAATGAGTACGTCTCACTTGATTGACTGTACATTTTATATGGGACCTCACTGGGTCATGGCCTGCCAAATACATAATATCCAAAGATAAAATGTGGTGACTTCGCATCATTACTTCAGTGCATTATACTATGATTATTGCTGGTGTATTTTTGTTAAAAAAGCAATAAAATTGTTTATCAAAAATGTTCTGATTGCCACAAGCTGAGGCAAGTATGCTTGTCGGCCCTGGGACCCCTAAAAAAGCTTCCAGAGGAGGCATTTGTTTCATATAACCGTTGCAGCACAGGAAATCTATTACAAATACAATACACGCCCCATTCCAGCAATTCCCACACCTACACAGCCTGGAAAATTATGTTTGCTTATTGTCCATATTTGGATGGATGGATGGCTAATTAGAAGTCAGTCCACCCGCCTGGAACCATAGGACATTCTCCTCATGCACTCTTTACTCCTCTTGGCCATTTCTAAACCAGTCAAAGGTTTGTTAACAGTGGACATAAAGAATTGTTTTATTGTCTGTACACTTGAAAGACATTGCCTTTTGGTCCCTCAGCAAGAGTAGATATAGGGTTGTATCCTGGATAAATATTCTTATTTCTCCTTTAAGTCCCAGTGCTAAAAACCACTGCACTCCAATTGGACAGCCATTGGACAATCGATCTATGCACTTTGACAGCCTATGAGCAGTAAGTCTAACAGTCAAGGCTTACTCTGAAAAGAAGTAGGGTTAGAAAGTCACATGGCAAATAAATTATAAACTCAGTTTTCAGCCACTGTTATATCTTCGGTGAAGATGAGGACTTTGATTACCAAGTAATCAACTCAAGCTATTAAAGTATGAATGACATTAGAATCTACAAGGTGTTACAATTTTGAGACATTGGATACAACTCAAAATGCGTTTATAGCATAAAATGTATGTACTGAGGTTTTTTAATCGCTGGTTTGTGATTCATTTCCACTTTTTAGCACTAAGAATTGGTAAAGTGGGATGCAGTCCTGTGTACCTGGCCTAGCAGTTCGGGCTGGATTACTTCTATTGGAGCAGGACCAGGATCAAGGCTTATTTGCATATGGCTGGTTCCTGTATGAAGTGGCATTGCGGGAAAGAAGTTGATGAATTGTGATGTGGCCTAAGTAATTACCAGTGACTGCAATCAATTCCAAGTATTTTCTCCATCACTTTTTTGTATTTCTCATTCAAGGAGAGATAGGTGCAGTAATTAAATCTAATCTAATCACCTATTTGTGATGCTGGTATACGTCTCTTGCACTCTCATGTCATTCATTCTGAGCCTTCTGTCAGCCCAGTGTCATCTTAGCCTTCTGGTCAAAGCTTGTCAGGCCCACTCTCACTGAATCCTTCTGGTTACCCTAAAACTGCGCAGCTAAATGGATACCTAACAACCCTTTGTTCTGTTGACCACCATGCATCTCAGTGTGGACCCAGCCATGTGTAATTCAGTCTTGGCCCTGCTCCAATAGGAAGAGTCCATCCCAAATTGCCAGTCCAGGATCTCCCTGAACCGGAATGCAAGCAAGCCAAGACTGTTCAGGAGGCCAACCATCTTGAAGTCCTCGAAATGAGTTGCATTGAGTTGGGTAGCAATAATCTATTTAGGCCCCCTTAATTTGTTTGGAGTATGTTGAAGTATGTGTGTTTGGGACAGAAAAGTCTTGGCCTGGTATGCATGTATGTTGTATATATTGGCATACTGTGAACCCTAGTCAAAAGCTGTACAGGGTCAAAGAAACAGTCAGCACCTAATTGGAGACGTAGCTTTGTGCAGATAGCATAAGTGGACTGTTACTGCATTGTGATGTACTGTTCTTTTATGAGGTACATCTTTAGATCTTTTCTAAATTGATGCAGGGTTTGGGCAGTCCTGATGGAAATGGGGATATTTTTTCACATTCTGAGGTGGAGAAGGTCTGCTCTCTTAATTTTTTAATTAATACGGACGCCAAGATATTTTCAAAGATCTTGGCGACTCGTCTAGCTCCGCTTATGCCTGGATTAGTTTCCGAAAGACAGCATGGGTTCATTTTGGGGAGGGACACTACTGCCCACGTCAAGATGGCTATTGGAGCATTCGACTTTGCAGAGAAAAAGAAAATTGACTTTGGAATGATCCTTCTAGACGCCGAAAAGGCGTTTGACCGCGTCAGGTGGGAATTTTTATGGGCTGTATTGGCTAAGATTGGTTTAGGCGTACAGTTCCGGTCCTGTGTACAGGCTCCATACTGTAACCCTCAGGCCAAGCTGTCCTATATGGGGTCCCGATCAATACCATTTCGGATCTTGTGTGGGACTAGGCAGGGATGCCCCCTGTCTCCGCTACTTTTCGCCCTATATATAGAGCCATTTTTACGCACTTTACAATCCTGCATGCATATTAAGCCATTGGAATCTGGGATTTTTAAACTTAAGCTCACGGCATACGCTGATGATATAGCGGTCTATGCAACTAACCCAAGCGAGGCCGTGATAAGGATTAAAGAAGAAGCAGAGAAATATGGCAACTGTGACTTACTTGGGGGTAAAGATAATAGCCAAAGTTAATCAGATTATTGACTTAAATTATGTACCACTCCTAAACGCAACTATCAAACTGTTCAAAATTTGCATAGGCTTCCTCTAGGACTGCTTGGCAGATGTAACCTAATTAAAATGAAAATACTCCCTAAATTCTTATACTTGTTTCGATCGATTCCCATAAAAGTTCCTAACATATTTTTTTTAAAACTTGAGGGGATCTGTAGAAGCTTTATTTGGGGTTATAAAAAATCTAGGAGAGCAATTGAGCTACTTAAATCTCCATTTGAACAAGGCGGACTTGGCTTTCCGGATTTTAAAATTTATTTTTGGGCTTCATTTACAGGTCGTTTCCGTTGTTTGCTGGGTCTGGATCAGACAGGCTCAGTGTTTGAGTTTATTTTAGGAAAACAGAGGGACATGTTCTTATATGGAATAAGGGACCCAAACTATTTCAAGTTTAAGACTGCGAGAGAAACGCGTCACAGTAAAGGTGCTGGATTGTGCTGGACTGAATTGCCCAGAGGACCGAGGGGCTGCCTCACCTGCTTCCACTGCTGAACTCCGCCCAAAGTGCCTTTAAATCAACCTAGCGCTTCCCGCTTCGCGGGAAACGCGTCGCAGTAAAGGTGCTGGATTGTGCTGGACTCAATTGCCCAGACGACCGAGGGGCTGCCTCACCTGCTTCCACTGCTGAACTCCGCCCTAAACATTATTTAAAACGTATTGAGCACCGCTACGCGGGACGCGAGCGGGCGTGCCGGACGAAGCCCGGACAAAGGGCGGACCGTCTGTGGCCGTCCGGGGCTGGCCAAGGCTGGGCTGGGCCACCCCCCTGATAAGTTGTTTGCGGTTGTATGTGTAGTTTGTGACTTTTCGTGCTTTGTTGTCTTCTAGCTAGGAGGTCCTTACTATAGGCACTTTCCTTACATACTGTTTAGAGTGGCCAGGCTTATGTCTACCCGCTCGGGTAAGAGTTTGAGAGGGGGTGGTGGGGGAGGCCCTGGTTCTGTAACGGGTACCATGGACCAGTTTATCACCCGTGTTGTCACAGTCATCGAGAAGGAAATCGCCATGACAGAGCGGCGTCTTTCTCGGGGACACCTTGCAGACAAACGGTCATCGCTGGGTCCGCTGGCTCTAGTGCCATCCCCAGTACGTCCACTTAATCCCTTGGTGGCTGCTTCACCCTCTTTAGACCATCCTCGGGTTGCATCCCTAAGGGCCAGTTTGGACAGGCTGGAAAATTTAACAGATATAGTACAGCTTAACGATGATAATGCTGCATTAGACCCACTCCCTAGTGAGACTCTAGTCCCAATGCTCCCTCTTGTTATTCCTTCCACCAATGGGATTTCCCTCCCTCAGCCAGTATTGGCATCGCTGGCAGTAAACAATCCAGCCCTTAGTAAAAGAAAAAGAAGTGCTAGCCCACGCAAAGGAAGTCATGCCAAACTCTACAAGAAGCCTAGGAGGTCAGGTGCTAGGGGGGGAGGGACCCATAAGAGAGTAGGGCAGGGTGGTAGTTGCCCTCAGGGGGAGAAGGGGGAGGAACCCCAAGGTGTTATAGTAGAGAATACCTGTGTTGACCTGACTGCTGGTTCTGTTGAGGCTCCATTCCATGAATCTCTCTCCATTGCCAACTTACAGAAAATGATGAATTCATTATTGATTCCGGTCCTGGAGAGAGTTAAGGGGCTCACAGAGCGGTTCGATAGGTTTGAACAGGTAACCCTGGACAATTTTTTCTCCATAAAATCCCTTATTAAATTACATTCAAGAACTAGGGAAGATGGTCTAGGGGTGGAATCTGTATCCCGGGCGACACCGACGTCCCCACAAGGCCCCACCACTGTAGCTGCACCAGTACCCGGGATGGTTGTGGCAAATGCTCCTGTTGTACATCCTGTGGCTTCCTCTGGGGCTGCCCGGAAGTCAGGGTTGGCCAAAACGGATGGCATAGTGCGCCCCAAGACACCTAAGGCTAGTACCGTCCCTACTAAAAGGTCTGCATGGCCTAAGGACTCTGGTAGCAGCTGTCCAGCCAACTCAAAGAATTCTGGAAATAGTATTGGCCCTGAGACGAATAACGCTAGTATAGACAATCCGTTGATAGTTCCTACCCTTCAACCAGGAATGGATTCTGACGCAGGGCTGGCCCTTACTGTCAATTTACCCCCAGACTGCCAGCCCTTTGTGGCAGTTCTTACCGGGGTGCCAGTCCTTAAGCCAGGTAAATATGAGACTTATGCCGAACTTAAGAACAAAACAGTTTTCTGGCTAAAGGAAAATAGACCCTTGCCTAGCTCGATGGGTGGCCGGGTCATCCACGTAAGGAGGGTCAGCTGGATTGGCACTAGGCCGAAAGATATAAGGGGGGATTGTATTATAATGAACTTTGATGATCCTAGGGTTGCCAGCTATGTGTGTAGTTTTCCTACTAGAGAGGGCAGTTTGATTGGAGATAGCGGAGGTATTGGCATGTATGACCTCAGCTACTTTAATCCCCGATAAACCTTTGCTATGCCAGGCAAAACCCCCATTTGGGAGGGATGGACGGGTAGACAAGCCCACCAAAACCTGTCCCAATTAGCCTGTTTCGTAAAAATCCATGTCCGGTGCCAAATTGGTCATGGCATGGCTACTGACACACTCAGCCAACCAACAGCGAAGTCATTCGCAGTGCCTGGGGAGGACGATTGCGGTAGTCTAGTTACAAGAATGGAAGTAGTGAGGCCATCTACTTACCATCTTCCGCCTCCTCTTATTAATGCTGGCCTCTCAGATTGGGAGTGCACTCAACATCCTGAGCCTGTTACGCCCATCTTGGTGGTCCCTAGCGGGGAGGGCCTAGTTACAGGAGTGACATCTAACTCTGGCCCTCGGGATAGCTCTTTTGTAAAAGGGTCTTCATCGGGGCAGGCTGTAGATGGCAACAGGGCCCTGAAGGTTGTCAGCTGGAACATAGCTGGTTTGGCACGTAATATCGACATACCCGAATGGAACTCATTTATTGAATCATTCGCGATATGTATGTTTCAGGAAACCTGGTGCTTGGAGCCACGACCCAAAGTGGGCTACACTAGTTACTTTGTACCGGCTATCCCATCGCCCGGAGGGAGAGGTCGCCCCTCTGGCGGCCTACTAATCTGGGTAAACATCTCTTTGGGCTATTCCATTCGGTGCATAGATACTAAGTCCCTGGACTTGCAGAGACTAATAGTTAGAGGGCCACGTGGGGGGAGGGCGCTTGAGATTCTTAACATTTATGTTAGAGGTATTAGGGGTGGTATGCCGACATTGTCCCTTACGGGCGTTGATGACGAGCTCAGATCTTGTGGTGCTGACTCGTTCGTCATGCTCGCTGGGGATTTTAATTGTACCTTTGAACCCCTAGCAGTGGAAGATATACTGGGCACTCAAGAGGACGATGCTAGGAGAGACATCCCCCATCTCTCAGTATCACCAATTAAGAGATGGACTCAAAGCGCCATTGATCTTAATGCCCTCTCCTTGGAACATGGAGTACGGGCTGCAAATGGCAGGACAAAGTCAGATTCTTGCGGGGCACATACGTTCAATAGGGTAGGTCAATCCTCCAGAATTGATTATATCCTGTTGAACTATAAACTTTGGGGTCACTTGCTGGACATGGTGGTTCTCCCCTCTACTGATAGTGACCACAATCCCCTGTCCTTGTCACTGTCCCCTTTGTGGACGGCAGGGACTAATGAACAAATTCCACATGATTGGAAGTCAACACGCTAAGTATGTCCTTCAAATTGTGGGAGGCGGCTAAAATGGAGGAATATTGTTGGCAATGAGGACAAGATGCTGGAAGTAAGATCAATCATGGCAAACGTCCTGCCCAGTTTGGACCTTGCCACAATTAGTGCTCACGAGATCTCCACGTTGTTTGTCCAAACTACCAAAGCCCTAGGCGATCTCTTTTCAGTTCGCAATGCAAGCACTAGGGCTAACAATAGATGTCGCCTTAAGGGCAACCCTGGTTGGTATTCGCCTGCCTGTCGTAACTCCAAAAGGGACCTAATTAATGCAGTTAAACTTAAGGATGGTGGTATGATTAGTATTGCTAGGAAAAGTTACAGAGGTGCCATCTCTAGGGCAAAGCTAGAGTGGGAGAACCAGTTTTGGTGTGATTTAAAACTGGCAAGCTCCGCTAGGGACTCGAGAGGCTTTTGGGAACTGATTAGAGCTAGAGACAAACCTGTGGACTCGCTTATAACATGTAATATCCCTGAGGCCTCGTGGTTCGACCACTTTTCCCATTTATACAATGTGGTAACGGGTAATGGGGAAGCTTCCATTGATGCCCTTCTACTAGACCACCTTGAGCTGAGTGTAGACTCTTTTTTTACGGTTAAGGAAGTGGTGGACGCAATTAAGTGTCTTGTCCCCAACAAAGCTGCGGGGCCGGATGGCCTACCAGGGGACCTGTTACGCATCAACCCGATAGAATGGGGGAAACTTATTGCCTCATTATTAAATGCTAGTTTTGCAGACGCAGCTCTTCCAGAATCCTGGAGGGGTGCCGAGGTTGTCCCGATTTTTAAGAAAGGGTGTCGGGACGACCCAGCAAATTATCGCCCTATAAGTTTACTAGACTCCACACAGAAGGTGGCAGGAAAGGTGGTCCTGGGGAGGGTCTTGCAGTGGGCAGAGGAGAAGGGTATCCTGTCCGATTTCCAAGCAGGTTTTAGAACAGGTACTGGGACCATTGAGCAAACATTCCGGTTGATGATGCTCTACTGGAAAGTGGTCGTACTGGGCAAAGGCAGTCTGTATCTTGCTTTTATAGATTTGCGGACTGCCTTTGACCTGGTCCCCCGTAGCCATCTCTGGAGGGTGTTATCTGGGCTGGGTTTGCCCCCATACTTACTGTCCCTGTTAATTAAGCTGCACGCTGAAAATTTTGCGCAGATCAGGTGGGGAAACCAGGGTCAAAAGACACCACGAATACCTGTAAACAGAGGTGTCCGTCAGGGATGCGTTTTGGCCCCCACTCTGTTTTCACTGTATGTCAACGGAGTGGTGGACCATCTTTTACAAATCCCTTCAGATGCCCCATCGTTGGCAGGCAGGAGGGTACCCACCCTTCTGTTTGCAGACGATACCCTCCTGATTTCCAAGACCCCGGCAGGGCTACAGAGCCTTTTAACTAGCTTCCAGTCTTTCTGTGATTCGAGGGGATTGGAAATTAATACTGGAAAGACCAAGTATTTGGTCCTGAATCCCCCAAAGAAGACTGGTAGGCCACCCACACTAAAATCAGTTCCCCTAGAAAGGGTCAAAGAATTTGACTATTCAGGAATTCGTCTCTGTGACACTATGAGATGGAATGGCCACCTCCAGAAGATGCTGTTGAGCCATAAGAGGGTGGCGGGGGCACTACTTAAAGAACAACGGGCCTCCTCCCTTAGACCAATAGCTCCGGTACTTGATATTTATAGGGCAAGAGGCGTGAGTGCGGCGCTTTATGGGGCGGAACTTTGGGGTGCGCAGAATGTGGACCAGTTGTCTTGCTCAGAAAATAAATTTCTCAAGGACTTAATGGGGCTTCCATACAGTACTCCAACCTTACCACCACTGCTTGACATGGGTAGCTGTCCCATTAGTGATCAGGCAAGATTGCGTCCTCTCCTTCTTTGGGCTCGCATTTGGAGAGACCCCGAACTGGCTAGCTACGCAGACGGTCTGAAAGAGGTCTTATCGATGTCTGGTTGGCCTAAAATTAGCTGGTTGAGGGAAGTCAAGCGACTTCTGGTAGAATTGGGTCTAGAAGAAGCTTGGCAGTTAAGGACTGCTCCCCCCAAGTCTGTTTTGAAAAAACTGTATTGGAGATGGGTGTCAAACGGGCGAAACACTAATCCCAAACAATGTAGGTCCACTGCTGAATTTCTTTTAGTGAAGGAGGTCCCTTTTTGCGAGCCCTACCTTGATATTATATCAAAACCCAGAGACAGGGCATTGTATTTTAAATTTAGAGTAGGAACTCTTCCCGTGGGCGAACTAACTGCTAGGTGGAAGGCCCCGGCCCAGACGATTCCTTTTTGTCCGTATTGTATGACAAGGATAGAGTCAGTTCCCCACCTCCTATTCGAATGCCCTGCTTACGAAGCTCCACGTCGTAGGTGGTTGAAACCTCTTTGTAGAGAGTTAGGCACCAGACACCATAGGGAGGCCTTGCGAATTTTGAAAACAGATTCACGGCCCCTTTTTGCCTGTGGCTTGGCGAAGTTCTTAAGCTGGGCATGGCTGATCAGATCAAATAGGCTTTTGTATCTTGTTTAATTCTGGTTTTACAATGTATCTTTTTACGTAATTTATTGGCGCCTTCATATTATGAATCGTATGCATCTCTTGCTATGAACCGGCTGCTTTTATCTTTTTTTTTTTTTTTAAATGTGTATTTATGTACTACTTTTTAAGACATGTTCTTTGTCGAAATAAAGCCTTGACTGACTGATATTGTATATATTTGGAGAGATATGTCTGCTAGGTGTAAACTACCAATATTTCACGAAAAATTTCCACTATGGGGGAATCCTCTGCTCCCTGAGGTGTTTCAGGACCAAGCAGGCAAATCTTGGGCGAAGTACGGAGTTACATGTTTGGGCGAAATGTACAATGAGAGAGGAATCAAATCATTTGAAAATCTGCGCCTAGCGTATAAACTCCCTGCTCATTTCTTCTTTAAATATCTACAGATTAGAGATTATTTGGTTCCTAATTTGGCCGTAACAGAGATTATGCAGTCAAACATTTGGGATTGTATATATGGAGGGAAAACCAAATCTTTGATAGGGCTAATGTACGTATATTTACATAGTTTTAGATCAGACGGTAGTGCGAAATTAGCTGAACGCTGGAGTCAAACCCTGGGTATAGCGGTTTCATCTAGAATGATTAAACAAGCCTTAGGTAACGTTAAGGATTCGATCCACTCTGCTAGCTTGCAACTTCAGCAACTACGTACTACTTGTATGTTGTACTATACCCCGGCTAAAATAGCCAAATGGGCTCAAGGTAATACGACGGGGGATAAAAAAAACTGCCCCAAATGTGGTCTTTATGCTGCTAATCTACTACATATGTTTATTGCATGCCCAGCACGGACGGGTTATTGGCAGAAAATGGAACAGTTACTCCAGTCTAAACTTGGGCTGGATCATCCACTTACTGATCTTGAAATTATGTTGGAGTATAAGGAGGATAACCCCGCCATCGCACGCCTCTTCTCAATCTTGATGGCTTCTGCTAGACTGGCTATTGCGAGGGTATGGGTTTCCTCCGCACCGCCCTCGGTTGAGGAATGTTGGGTTATTATTAGAGAAATGTATGGTTTAGAGTCAGCCTTGGCGAAGGCAAGGGGAATTCGCTCCCTAGCCAAATTAGAAGCGCTATGGAGACCGATGGCTTTTGATGGAATAATTTAGTATTTGCTAGTATTATATGAAATAATTTGTGTCTCCTATGATCTTTTCTCTTTTGCAATTTTTATTTTTATGGTTTCTGCCTGATGTATAAATCCTAAAACTCCAGTTTATGTTTTATTGTATAAATGTGCCCTTTTTGATGATGAAAATAAAAAAAAGAAAAGAAAAAGTATGTGTGTTTGGGACAGAAAAGTCTTGGCCTGGTATGTATGTATGTTGTATATATTGCATACTGTGAACCCTAGTCAAAAGCTGTACAGGGTCAAAGAAACAATCAGCACCTAATTGGAGACGTAGCTTTGTGCAGATAGCATAAGTGGACTGTTACTGCATTGTGATGTACTGTTCTTTTATGAGGTACATCTTTAGATCTTTTCTAAATTGATGCAGAGTTTGGGCAGTCCTGATGGAAATGGGGATATTTTTTCACATTCTGAGGTGGAGAAGAGCTGCTCTCTTAATTTTTTTTAAATTAAATTTGACACTTCTTTGCCTCCAGTCTGATAGTGTCTTGCTGAAAGCCATCAGATATGGTGAGCTTGTCTGCCGGATAAGTGTGGATGCTAATCGGGATGGCTTTGCAAATGGTGAGGGAATAGTCAAGATATGGGCCAGCAAGGGAAGCCAGCGGAGTTCCATCAGGATGGGGTCATATCTCTTTAGTTCTTGGATAGACATGTTGTGGCGTGTATGAGGCTGTAAAGAGGGTTGCAAGTATGAAGCCGAGCAGGACAGGATGTTGCCATCATTCAGCTGCAAGAGTACAAGGGCGTGCTCAGCAGTTCTGAAGTCGTTTTCTGGGAGGAGGAGGTTCACTTTCTTTAGTAGTCACTTTTTTTAATAGAGAGAGATGATACCACGTCATTTTTCTTCATGAAAACATGTCCTTTGAGAGTGAGGTTGGTGTTCAGGGTGAATCCAAGTGACTTGGCATAGGGTGAAAGTTGGGGTTTGAAGCCATCAAGGTTCATGTCATGGAACCAGGTTGGACCAATTGTTTACTTGTTCTTTTTGGGAGTAGCAGATATTCTGTGTTGATGGGGTTGAACATCAGGTAGAGGCTCAATATCCAGGTCTTTTTGAGGGGCAGGTATCTTTGGTAAAAGAAAGCCAATATGTATCATAGAAAAATAATAACCCTATTCTTTCTCTTGGGAAAACTTTCATTTAAATTCTTAGCTATAGCAATGTCACAGCATGGTATAAACTGCACAGAATTTGATGACTGAAAACTTGCTTAAAGCTTTGCTATTTAAGGCAAGACATTTATTAGTCATTTTATATAGTTGAAATGGAGTTTTGTAACTAATGATGTGAAAATGGATACATGTTTGTGAAAAGTACGTTTCATGTAATTCTAGAACCTTCATCATCGATTGCCACTAAGAAGATACCAGTAGGTGGTGTTTCACTATTTCCAGGTATGCACAATGAATGCATTTTCTCGTTTTACAATTTTTATTTTTTATATTTAATTTGAGTAAGAGAAATCTTTGAATAGAATAAGCCAGAATAAGAGCTTAAACTTGTAGCACCACGTCTAAGCAGTGTGCAAAGGCGCTTTACAATACAGAATTTGGAATATTTATTTCTTCAAGGGTTTAGTGATGTTGTGCTAGTCCAAATAATACTCCTACATGTTGTATTTTATGGCAAATTTTGTTGACACAAGCAAGGAAATAAGATGATTATAGTATATTGTCTTTCAGGCCCTGCAGACAGTGCTCACACCAGAAGCTGTGTGCTGGGTCCTAAAAGCTATAGATTTGCCTCTTTTGCAGGCCCGGTAAATTGTATTGCATTTGCAACATGCAGAATTGCTAACCGGGCAGCCAAAGACCTCTAGGATATCTAGAAACTAGCACATGTCCGAGAGACACAATTGGCAGTTGAATGACAAATGCTAAAGAGATTTAATATAATTAGTAGTATAATAGCTTCTATTATAACATATTTGTTTTAATGTGAGGAGCCACGGCACGCGTTACCAGGTACAAAGGCATTGGGGTTTAAAAAAACATTCTTAAAAGGGGATTAACACAAACCTTGATTTACCCATACAAAGAAACATTTGGTACTTGACGATTTTGATTTGCACAGCCTCAGAAACCATTACCCAGATCCTCGTGCATTGGCTTAAACTGTTAATCACTTGAAAATCAAGAAAATGCATCAAAGTCATAAAATAATGACTCCTGGAGGTATGTAAGTCTGACACAGAGATCCAAGATGCCCAGGAACACAAACATAGGCTTTTTTAGATATGGATTTTTAAAAAAAAGATGCTAGACAATCTTACAGTACCCAGACACATGAGGATGTAGATTTGAGATATGGAATAGTTGATTCGAGTGGAAGTGGGATAGAGCCATGACAAATCTAGGCAGAGAACTGTGAGTTTTTTGTGAAAAAATGCAGTTAGAAGGGATATGAAACTTGATCCATACTGATGTGTATAGGCCTGGAATCCAGTTCTTGAGAATGATAATGATAAGAAGCAAAGTGGGAGCAGTCTACCAGAAACATTCACAACTTAAACCAAATGTGCTTCGAGGGGGGTAGAGCTCCGGTATGTACATGTGTATACCCTGGAGTATTGATGGGAGTGGAGACACTGTGTTGTTTTCGTGTTTTAAATAATGCAAGCTGAACTACAGGCAGCTGAGATGTGTCCCTAAATGTGGATTACACTTGAAAGCAAGCAGTTTAAGGATACAGAAGGGAAGTGGGAAGAAGGAGGTACACATGAACAGGAGATACATTGGTTATACTATCATACTATCGGTCAGTATAGCATGAAAGGGAGGGTGATTTTTTTTTTCTTCAAACTTGGCCAAGGGTCATTGAAGTGCTTTACAATAGCACCAGTGACATTACTCAAGATCAGATTCATTTGTTAGACATAAAGAGATTAAGTGATTTTGCCCAGAATCACCGGGTGTTGAGCTGATGCCAGGACTCAAACCGGGTTCCCCAGTTCCAGAGGTGGCAGCTCTGGCCAGAACGCCAAAAAGCTCATATGTTATGTTGAAAGAAGTTTGTCAGCAGTGTTTATTTCCTTTTTCCTCTGAATCCAAGAACATCATCTGCGGCATCCCCTAGGGCTCCTCCCTCAGCCCCACCCTCTTCAACACCTACATGATGCTTCTGACAGACATCTCTGGCACTCAAGGACTTAACATCATCTCATAAGCCAACGACACGCAGCTCATCCTTTCCCTCCCAGAAAACACCAACACCACCAGAGCCAACTTCCAGAACACCCTGTCCGATGTCGCCAGCTGAATGAAGGCAAACTGTCTGAAGCTCAAATCGGAGTAAATGAAGGTGCTCATCTACAGTAACAACCCCTCCACCTGGAACGACTCCTGGTGGCCTGCCTCACTCCTGGTCCCTCCAACCACACATGCAATCTCGGAATCACCCTGGACAGCTACCTAACCATGAAGAACCAAGTCAACGCTGTCAGCTCCTCTTGCTCCCGCACCCTCCGCATGCTCGGCAAGATCTTCCACTGGATCCCTATCTCCACCAGGAAAAGTCACTCAAGCCCTCTTCTCCAGCCACCTTGACTACGGCAACGCGCTCTACGCCAGAACCACCAAACAACTACTCTTCGGCCTCCAGGCCATCCAGAACACTGCAGCAAGACTCGTCCTCAGCCTCCCCGGGAGAACCAGCACTGACCCCACCACAGAGCCCTCCATTGGCTCCCCATACAGGAGAGATGCCTCTTCAAGCTCCTGACTCACTCCTATAAAGCCCTCCACGACTCCGGGCATGCATACATTAACCACCCCCTGATGTTCCATCCACCCACTCTGGAACTCTGCTCCACCTCCCTTGCCCTGGCCCACACCCCCAGCATCTGTCAGAACTGCTGTGGAGGTTGTTCCTTCTCCTGTCTCGTCGCCAAGTCCTGGAACAACCTCCCCCTTCACTTACGCACCTGTCCCTCACTTGAAGAATTCAGAAAGAAGCTCAAGACATGGCTCTTCGACAAAGGACGTTAAGCTTTAGCACCTGGAGACCCTCCGGGGTGACAAGCTGCGCTTTACAAGAACGCTTTGAGTGATTGATTAATTTCAAGGGGAGCCCAGTAACCCAGTGGTTGGCCACACTGTGATGATGTGTTGTTTATAGAAGCGACCCTGCAGCTCATTTGAAACAGGAGATCTTAATTCTTTTTCATCTTAGAACTAACACAACAAAACTGAAGAATTTTCCAACAAAAAAAACCAAATATAAGTCACGGTATGCATCTAGGATGGAGGCTTATTGGAAACATCTAAACATTTTCTTCGACTTAGAGAAGTGAAAGCACTCCGAAAACTCTCAGCATAAGTAATGAATCAGTGGCGCCAGCAAGAGGGTGGGAGGTCTGCCCCAGGCGGCACACGTGTTTTGGGAGCGGCGGCCACACCCCATGCTCTTACCTGCGGTCGTTGTGGGGTGGCAAACGCTGGACTCGCCTGCACCCCCTCTTACCTGCGACCATTGGGGGGGCGGCAAACACGGGAATTGCCTTCACCACACCTACCCACACTGCTCTTACTAGCGGCGGCCGCCTGGTGGCAAAAGCAGGGACCGCCATGGGTGGCAAAAGGCCTAGCTAGACCACTGTAATGAATGCCAATACACTAGAACGATTTGAGATGCCTTGTGTGGCAGAAACGCAAGGGCCTTCTAGTGAAAGGGCCATTCGATTCATGGAGGCATAGAGTAACAGTATTAATGCCATTGGTAATTAATGGGGAATCTCACATAGTGCAAACCTGTTTCTGCTGGAGGTTACTATGTTAATGCAGCTTCCATTGGTGCATGTGCAGTGTAGATCCAAAGAAATAATTAAGAGATTTGCAGAAATAAGGGATCACAGTTCCCAGTCTTGAGTGTGCAAAGTTTCAGGGAGATGCATATTTCCTCATTACTGTAAATGCCCTTGAGTATATTTTCTAAGATCTGTTTGAAATCCCCATCAGTCTCTATCTGTATTTGTTTATTTTTTAAAGCAGGGTCCAAGTAAGATCTGGAGGTGGGGTAGTTTTACTTATTTTCTTAAAGTTGGTCATTAATAAATTCATAAGTAGTGAAAAAACTGTTCTTATTTGCTGGCTGTAGGTTTCATTTTAATTCATACCTGCCACATGGAATACGGAGAACTATTGTTTTAGTTATTAACAGGTGTGCTGCTGATTCTGTTCTTAAATTTAAACATCTATTTTATTTACTGTAGATTAAATTACTAGTTACTACCTTTCAGTTTTTTTAAAAACTATTTCCATCACCCATTCATATAAAGGCACTTGTGGCTGTCTGTACCATTTTCATAAGTTCTACATAGGGATTTGAATATTACCCCATTTATTTTACAGGTGGTGATCAAGTTTTCAATCCATCATCTGTTCGTGCTGAAAAAGACAAGAGTAAACCTCCAACACCAAAATCTGAAACCGCTTCTAAAGTGCCCACAACTTCTGGTCTTTTCGATGATGATGATGACTTCTTTGGTGATCGTAAAACGAAACCAACAGCAGGTACTTTCTGGGATAAAATATATTTTTCTAAAGGTGTTAGCCCTCGTTACATACAATCCAATGGCTGTCTAAATGTGTGCCAAATTTCTTTTTATCAAAAGATAATACCCAGGGACAGAAGCATTATAGAAAGTAATCCCTCTCCACCCGGTTGAGCAGGGTTGAAAGGAGTTGAATGGTGACTCAACGGTGTAAACGAGTCCCTAGTACCTGTAGGATTTGCATTTCCACTGATCGCTGACAGTGCCTTGGTCAAGGGTTGGGTTTTGACATAATCCAACTGAAAATAGTCTGGAAAATCAGTGAATCTTATGTTTGAAAATACATCAGGTGGAGGCCTCTACGCAAAAAAGCAAGAGTCACTGAGTGATTGGATCTGTGTTCATCTCACACCTAAGAAAAGCACCCTGTATCCTTCTCCCATTCATCTATCAGATTACAGATTTTTTTGTGGCATGACAGATTGTTTTGTTGGCCTGCTCCTAGACCTATACTTTCAACTTACGCAATTATAGTGTTTGATGACTGGTGACCACAATTTTTACTGTTAGTACATCTGTGTGCAGCTGCTTTCTGATCTCAACTTCCTGAAGTTTACTCCCACCTAGTGGTAGTACAGGATAATCTGGTATGCATGTTTAAATGTTAAAAGGAGTTGTGATTTGGCCTTCTTACTCCCTATGACCTGCCCAGAACTTACTTCATCTCCCTTTTTTATGCTATGATCATTTTTTTTAGCCACATGTAGAAATGGTCTGGTCTTTGATGTCCTGGACAGAAGACATCTGTATACTAGACATCCGCAGAAAATATTTACCTAAAATGTAGTGTGTCATTACTCTAAGATGCTGACGCTCGCTTCCCAGAAAGGTCAGAACTCTATATCATTCCAGAAATTTGAGGTATAGAATGTGTGTTAACAATAAATTAAAGCTAGTGTCTAATGATATAGCTTGTGGGGAGGGTGGGTTTATGTCAGAGTTTTATAAAAACCTTTTTTATGGACTTAGTGTAGGTGTTTCGGGGTTCGATAAAACCTTGCTACTCATAATTCTGATATTGGTGGTTACAGGAGTTACAACACAAATCAGAAATGATTGGGCCTGTCAGAATGAGAACTTCAATCTGCATAAAACACAAAAGTAGAAATGTGTTTGGTAGTTAAACTGTATCAGAACCGACATGAGCTGTGGCAAAGTAAATGTGAACCTCCCCTTTAAAGTGCCTTTTCAAATTTAAAGAAATGGCATGAGGTTCTCGTTTCACTTTTTGGAATAATAAATCTTGTAAATGTTAACATTCTTCTATCATTTCAGTATTTGTTATTTTTTTAGCTTTTATCAATTTTCAATCCCAATTCTATCCTTTTGAAATTTCATACAGCGATTACATTATTTTTCTGGTAGTGCAAGCACGAAATTCATATAAATGGATGAGATTAAGCACAGGAAGATCAGATATTACTGCCGGGCATCCATGGGTCACACTTGGCAGAAATTGTATCCTACAACAGACTGAACTATCCACCACATCTCACCGTGCTGCTGTTCTGTGATGCTGCAGTTCGGTGCCAGAATCTGTTTAAATTCAGTGACCCATTTTACTTTTACGAAATAAACCTATGTGCATATTTGGAATGATAATTGTGGGGAATTCAGGATACTAAAATTAGGCTGACTGTCCAGTTAAGAACAACTTGGCATGTTTTGAGTCTATGTTAAGTAAAAATGGCTTTTAACAGAATATAGGTGCACCACAATTAATGACAGTAGAAAGAAATTCTAGAACAGATTCCAGAGTATATTCAATTATTCTCTTCTAAAAAGCATCTTTAATTTACAGTGTAAACAGTCAACGCATTTCGTCCAAAGCAATAGACTTCTTCAGGTCTGGAAAGGCAAAATATACAAACAAACATAAATACATATGCCCATGACTTATAAATACCAAAAACCCAACATAAACCGTGTGTTAGACTATTTTATGACACATTTAAAATACATTTACAGTAAAACTAGGACAGCAGATCAAACCATTATTGCACATTGATACTCCTAGAACGAAATGTAATTCAAAACAAGAACCCCTTTCCTCCCATAACGGACAGATAACAAACACTATAGACATTTCAACAAACATTACATGTAAAAAACACAAAGCACACAGAAAATTCTGCTGTCTACATCTGTGGGTAACTAAGCACATCTCATATCATCTTGGTTTGAATAATACCAAAATCCTATTTACCAACAATGTATCACTATTTGCATACAATTCACTCATCATCGACACTAATACCACAGTAATAATATTATGGGACTGCAACCTATTTATCCTTATCCACACAAAACTACGAATGATCTTGCTTTTCTGAATCATAATTGACTACATGAACTTTTGAACACATTCTGGTAGGTTTTATTTTACGGGCTAAAATTTGAAACTTATTAATATTTAACACTGACACAGACTCTGGCTACTTTTCAGTTTCTCTGTCCCTCTGATTTTGAGACACTGTTGTTCCTTATCTCAGTCTGTCATGGCGTGGGCACTCAGGTTGTTCATGCCACAATACATATGACATGTTTTGTTCTTTGTTGCATTTCTCTCCAGTCTCCTCTTCATGCAGTCAATGTTTTGATTGTGGTATTAGTGTCTTAAAGTGAACGAATGGTTTGCAAATAGTGATAAATTGTTAGCAAATTGACTTTTGGTATTATTCAAACCAAGATGATATGAGGTGTGCTTTATTGCCCACAAATGTAGAACCCAGGCATTTCTATGTGCTTTGTGTTTTTAACAGGTAATGTTTGTTGCTATGTCTATATTGGTTACTATCTGTCATTTATGGGAAGAAGTGTTCTTGTTTTGAATTATATTTCAGAATAAAAAAATAAAGAGAAGAATTGAATATACTCTGGAATCTGTTCTTGAACTTCTTTCTACTGTCATTAATTGTGGTGCACCTATATTCTGTTAAAAGCCATGTTTACTGATTATAGACTCAAAATATCCCAATTTCGCTTGAATCACTGGACAGCCCCAGAGCAAGTGCATAAATGTACCCATTGTGCCATTGCATCTCACACAGTCCGGAGACAAAACACTCTCCGCATTTTTTGTAATCGTTATGGTCATAGTAGACTCTATGTAGGAACTTGAGTTGAATCATGCACAACCTGGACTTAATGGCCACCTCCCTTGGGTGCATTGGGACCTCTTCCCAGTCTGTGTTCTCCACCTCCCCCATGTCCCTCACCCATCTTTCTCTCAGCTTACCTAGTGTATCTGGCATGTTATTGTTTAGTATTTTATAGGTGAGGGAGATCGCTTTTGATTCAAGCTCATCCATGAGCAACCTGCAACTCAATGGGAGCGTATTCTAGTATATCTTGCTGTTCCAACCCCTCTGCTCGCCAAGCGTGCTGCAGCTGTGCATTCTTTAAATTTGGTTTGGGTGCATTTGGTACTCCGTCTGAAGGAAGGAAAGAGCATCAGATCTCATCCTCAAAAGGGCCACACCTGGGAGGTCCCAAGTATGTCCCAGGCCCTAAAGCCCTTGAGTTTTCCCAGTTCCCGCTTCATTGTTCCTTTCCAAACAGGCGTTACTGAGGTTACCCTACCCACCCAGCTTGTTCATCCGGTGGATTTCCTCCAGGCCGCCAGCTCCACCTGGGTTGCCGGCAACAACTGTCCAACACCCCTCCCCCATACATGTGGTGTAAATGTGACCGTGTAACAAACTGTGCACATTCCAACCTATATGTGGAGTGTGCCTGTGTCGCGAAAATCCAATCATGTATAGCCACCATGTACGCAGCCCATTAGTAAGCCCTCACATCTAGGAGAGCAATACCACCATTAAATGGATTGCGTTGAAGTGTCTTGAGTGCTACTCTGGGGTGCCCCCTGATCCACAGTAGAATACTCAAGTCTCCCTCTAATTTGGCAAAAGTAGCCTCTGGGATTGGATTGTATGTGTTCGAGGCATGTGAGCTGTAGATCACATGCTTTGCATACTCCTGCCATCTAGTGTTGGGTCCGGATGTTTTCAAGTTTTTTTTTTCCCGAAGAGGGCTTTCCAGTCACGAGGTAGGTGACTCCTCCTTTGGGTGATAGTGCGCATGGGCATCGACTTCATTGTTAGATAGTTTTTTTCCACCATTGGTTTTGGACGTGTATTGTTGTGCTCCGCTTCGAAACCATTTCTTCAGGGTTCCCCTTGATGCACAATCCACTCTACCCGCATCGGTATTGTTTCAAACGTGTATCCCACTTCTCCGCGTATCGTTACCGTCGAGGAAAACCTCTATTTCGATCTGAGATCTTGGAAAGGCCGTCCGTCAGTCCACTTTGCAGTCGATGGAACGGACTCCATTTAAATTCTGCCCTCCATGTCGCGCCTAGTATACGTGCACCGGCTTGCACGAAGTGTGCAACTTGTGCTTGTCTCCGGAGCACAAAGAAGAAGTCTGCGACGCTTGCAAATCATTCCGATCGAAGAAAACGCTCCGTGATCGTCTGGCTCGACGTGTCAAAATGTAGAATACTTGACGGACATTTTCAGTGAAGGATCCGAGCAAGAATTCAACGCACAAGGGGCCGAGGAATCACAAGAGGAACTTGTCTCCATCCCGGAATCGTACCGTGAGTACCGAACGCCCCTTAACCCAAAATCTCGTCTCAGCCAAAACAAAAGGCTTCTGTCCCACACCCGCCTTCAGGCCACCGTCGGCACCGAAAAGATGTTTCTGACGCCCCGCCTTCCGGCTCGGCACTGAAACACGTCTCTAAGCACTCCGGCTCGGGATCGTCGGCCAGACTGGCACCGAGCCCAAACCTTCAGGCTTGAAGCCTAAAAGCAATTCGGAGCCGAAATCCTTGATGCCCAAGACCAAGCCTCCTTCAGCACCAAAACCTTCGGCGCCCAAAAATTGATCCCACCCCAGCGCCGAAATCCTCAGCGCGAAACCTAAAACTGTGCTTTTGAAGCGGCAGGATCTGATTTTCGACGTCCCCAACACCCAAATCGGACCCAAAAATGGAAGGAACTCTACATAAATCCTGATACAGGAAGTGTTCTTACTAAGTCACCTCAGAAATGCAAACCTGAGTCAGAAGAAGAACCTTTATTTATTCCTCTCTCTCTTTACCACGTTCCCCAACACCAGCCTCTCCACCTTTTGTGTAATTTACTAATTAAATCAACTAACTCTCCACCACCACCACTACCTGATGATGATGATGATGATGATGATGATGATGATGATGATGGAGAGGGTGGGGACAATATTGTACCGATAGATCCCTGGAAGGATTATCACATAGATTCACCTACAGATAACGACCCAGATCTTTACCCTGCAAAGCCTCTCCCTCCTGACGACAATGTAGGAAATCTAGAATTACTTGCTAGAGCTGCAGAATATCATGGGTGCAGATACACAAGGAATCTTTAGAGGAAGATTTCCTATTTGAAAACCCTCAGTACCGCACATAGGGCTAGTCACACTCCGCCTATGCTTAAAGGCATGATGAGACATGCTGAGGACATCTTCAAAGATCCAGTGCGGGCTTGCATTCTCACCCCTAGGATTGATAAAAAAATCCCTCAGATCCAGTCTTTATTAAAAGTCAGCTACCACTCTCTGGTGGTCTCTAATGCCAGTAAACGGGCCAGTTCACAGACAACAGGTGATGCTCCTCCTCCAGACAAGAAGTCAAACTATTAGACGCCCCTGGTAAACGAGTAGCTGCCTAAGCAGCAAATCATTGGCGCATTGCCAACACTCAGGCCCTGCTAGCCAGATATGATAGGGCACACTAGGACGAAATGGAGTAGTTGTTACAACACCTCCTAGATGAACACAAAGCAAAAGCCCAAGATTTAGTCCACAAAGGGAAGCTCCTATCCAGTTCCTCAATAAGATACGCTTTAGATGCTGCAGACACCGCGGCTAGAGAGATTAACACTATTGTGTTATTAAGGAGACGTGCATGGTTGAGGATTTCTAGTTTCAAACCAGAAGTACAACACTCTATTTTAACTACTCCTTTTAACAAGGAACATCTCTTTGGGCCTGAAGTAGATAAATCATTAGAAAAAATAAAAAAAAGACACAGAGGTAGCCAAGTCTATGGGAGCTCTGCAGTCTCCCTCTAATCGGGGCTCCTTTTGTTGCTCCTTCTACCGTTGGGGTCCAAGACCATGTCCTCAGACAATACTGCTGCCTCTTACAAAGGCAACAATCAATCGTCCTCTACAAGGAGTTTCTGTAGAAGGGAGGATATAGAGGTAACCACAACAGAGGTCGAGGCAAGGGTTCCGCACCGCGTAATTCCCCCTCCCCAAAAAGCAGTGACTTTCCTACACTTCCCCCCGATCATCTAACACCTGTATGGGGACTTCTTCTACAATTCCTCCCCATTTGGCAATCAATCACTACAGACAAATGCGTGTTAGTAATTATCTAACATGGTTATTGCCTGGAGCTTACCAATAATCCTCCAAACATACCACCACGTTCTCACAAAATGTCACCAGAACATTTACTTCTACTTCAACAAGAAGTGGAGTCTCTCCTCACCAAAGGAGCCATAGAACTTGTGCCGTTACAACATCAAGGCCTCGATTGGGAAACAAGGAAACCCTACCAACAAGGAGCCTGGGTATTGTGTGCTGTAAGGAGACAATAGCTCATGCGGATTAATACTTATCAATATAGTATATAATCTAAAATAATAATCAAAAAAAAGGAAACGGGGATTGAAAAAGATGTCAGAGGAAAAGGCAAAGCCATACACGTGGGTTCTTTTTTATGAAGAATGATCTTCGTTTATATTACTAGAATATTTACACACAAAGTGCACATAAATATACAGTACAGTTTTGACATAAAACAAACAAATTACAAATTAGTGTCCCACTGAAGAAAAACCTTAAACAGACAATTAACATACCATACAACATACAAACAAGGTTTAGATTTCACTTTACAAAAGGCAATCACGTCCAATCAATAATTCCAATTAACAACACTTAATTGATATAGGTGTTGATTAGTGATTTGCCTATCGCGTCAACGGCGTTTCGACCCTGTTCCAACTTAGAGGGTCTCGTCAGGACTGTCTAATATAGGGACACCTTAACGTCCAGGAATGGTGTATATACAGTGACACCGTGTTCGAAGTGAAAGGATAAAAAATACTCACAGGTACCCAGCCGGGTGCCCTGTGAGAGGGAACTCACACGGAGGCAGTGGCCCACTGTGAATCGATGCAATCTTAATTATGCGTGATGTCTGGATCCTTCGATATGCCAAACCGACCGCAGTTCCAAACTTAAGTATAGCTGTCACTTCGTAGTGGCGAGTCCGATCAGCTCTATCCCTTCTATCGGGTTTCCGAGTATCCCGCGAAGTGCTGCAGCAGGCGAGCGAGGTCCTGTCTGCGAGGTACGATCACCTTTTTCTTCAGTGGGACACTAATTTGTAATTTGTTTGTTTTATGTCAAAACTGTACTGTATATTTATGTGCACTTTGTGTGTAAATATTCTAGTAATATAAACGAAGATCATTCTTCATAAAAAAGAACCCACGTGTATGGCTTTGCCTTTTCCTCTGACATCTTTTTCAATCCCCGTTTCCTTTTTTTTGATTATTATTTTAGATTATATACTATATTAATAAGTATTAATCCGCATGAGCTATTGTCTCGTTACAACATCAAGGAACAGATGTATACTCCCTGTTCTTTCTCATCCCCAAAAAGGTCTGCTCCTTGAGACCTATTCTGGATCTCAGAGAAAACCTCTACTTACTGTCACAGCATTTCCACTTGGTAAAACTTCAACAGGTGCTCCCACTTCTACAGTAGGGCGATTTTATGTCTACTCTAGACTTAAAAGACGCATATTTCCATATTCCAATTCATCCCGCTCATGGCAAATACCTCCGATTCATTATAGCAGGTCACCATTACCAATTCAAAGTGCTAGCGTTTAGAGTCACCACTGCTCCTCGGGTATTTACCAAATGCCTGGCAGTAGCCACAGCACATCTGAGAAGACAACACCTCAATGTCTTCCCATACCTGGATGACTGGCTCATCAAAGCCAGTACTTACTAAATGTGCCTCCAACACACTCAAACCTTATTCACTTACTTCACCAACTAGGGTTTCCAGTGAATATGTTGAAGTCTCATTTACAGCCTTTCAACACGCAAACGTATCTGGGAGCCACAATAGATATTCACAAAGCTCTAGACTCTCACTCAATTTCAGCTCAACCAATCAATGCCAGCAAGAGTCTTCATGCAACTGCTAGGCATGATGGCGTCTTGCATTACGATTGTTCCCCACGCAAGACTTTACCTGCATCCCCTTCAAGAATGCTTACCAAGTCAGTGGTACCAGTTGCAGGGTCAATTAAACGATCTAGTGTTGGTAGACGGTCGCAACCATCGCTTTCTGCAGTGGTGGAACCCTCAAAATGTATCCAAAGGGCGGCCCTTTCTCGACCCTGCTCCACAGACAGTGCTAACACCAGACGCATCGCTCACTGGTTGGGGCGCTCACCTACAAAGTCACACAATCCAAGGAATATGGACTCTAAAGTACAGGAGCCTTCATATCAATCACCTAGAGCTACTAGCAGTGTTCAAAGCCTTTCAAACTCATCTAATAGGCAAAACTGTCCTAGTCCGCACAGACAACATGACAGCTATGTAATACATACAAAACCAGGGGGACACACACTCTCCAACTGTCACGCCTAGCACAAGCCATTTGGAAATGGGCCATACATCACAAAATGTATCTCCTAGCAGAACACCTTCCAGGAGTAACAATCAATTTGCAGACCTTCCCAGCAGACAGCGGCTGCAAATCCACGAGTGGGAACGTCATCCCCAATTCCTTCTTACCTAGTTTTAAAAATGGGGGTTTCCTCACATAGACCTGTTCGCTACAGGTCAAAACGCAAAATTCCCAAGCTTCGCCTCCAAGTTCCCACACCCGCTCTTCAAAGGCAATGCCCTATGGATGAACTGGTCAGGGATATTTGCTTACGCTTTTCCGCCTCTCCCACTCATTCCGCTGGTATTTCGGAGGCTCAGACAATCATCCCTCAAACTCATTCTCATAGCTTCCACATGGGCACGTCAACCTTGGTTCACCACCCTGTTAGAGCTCTCAGAAGTTCCCCACCAAAAGCTGCATCTCAACTCCAGTCTCCTCACTCAGAGCCATGGAGAAATCAGGCATCCAAATCCCAAGGAACTCTACCTGGCGATTTGGCTCCTAAAGTTCTAGAGTTTGGGTATTTACAATTACCACCAGACTGTATGAAAATCCTAAAGTAGGCTAGGAGACCTACTACTAGAACATGTTATGCAGCAAAATGGAAACGTTTTGTTATATACTGTAAAAATAACAACATCAATCCCCTTGATGCTTCAGTACAAAACATCATATGTTATCTTTTATACTTGCAGCAATCTGTATTTGTTTATACATGTTGATGCGTCCCAGCCATGAAATATGGAAGGGTTTCCATTTCTGAAGGTCCGCTAGCACTGAGCG